>NC_062223.1:124131821-125381821 GCF_902686445.1 Sciurus carolinensis | reverse complement strand
TTGATTCTGCTCTCTCTTTTGCTTAGTTTTTCTAAGAGTTTATCAATCTTCTTATCTTTTCAAAGAACCAACCCTTTCTTGAATTGACTCTGAATTGTTTAGTTACTATGTATTTTATTTATTTCATCTCTGCTATTTATTTTCTTTCTTCTACTAATTTTGAAATTGGTTTGTTCTTGTTTCCAGGACTTTGAGATGCATTGCAGTTTTTCTAATTTGGAATCTTTCAGATTATTTTATGTAGGTTCTTACCACTATAAACTTTCTGTTTAGATCTGCCTTCATAATGTCCCAGAAATTTGGGTATTTTGTACCTCAGTTATGGTTTGATTCTATGAATTTTTAAAAATTCACTCATTTATTCTATGATCCCATGTATTTATGTAGTTTGCATAGTTTTTCTTGTGGTTGCTTTCTAATATCATTCCATTATGATCTGATATGATGCAAGAATTATATCTCTATTTTTTTGTATTCACTAAGACATGATTTGTGATCTAAAATGTGGTCTATTCTGGAGAATGTTCCATGAGCAGATGAGAAGAAAGTGACATCAGTTGTAAAAAGAAGTATTCTATTTATGTCTGTAAGGTACATTTTATTTACAATAATCTTCAGGTCTAAAAATTTGTTACTAATTTTATGTCTGAATGACCTATCTTTAAGTGAGAAAGATGTGCTAAAATCACCAAGTAATATTGTTTTGAGATCTATCTGAGACTTTATGTTGAGTAATTTGTTTCATGTGATTAGGGACACCAAGGTTTGGTGCATAACATTATATCTTCTTTTGGCTTGTTCCTTTTACTGTCTGAAGTGACCATCTTTGCATCTTGTGGTTAAGTTTGGGTTAAAGTTAACCTTTTCAGATATGAGACTAAGAAGCAATGTACTAATCTATCAATGAGGTCAGAGACCTCAAGATTTAATCACCTTCCAAAGACCCTCCTCTGAATATTGCTGCATTGGGTACCAAGGTTTCCACACGTGACACTTTTGGGGGATACTCCAGATCTGAAACAAAACCATCTCCTTGATATCACATAGCATCTTTCATGGAGGAGAAAGGAAAAACATCTTATAAAAGCAAATGACTGGTGTTCAGTGACACTACAACCTTAGGGCTATCCTGTCACTTTTACAGAGGAAAATGCAACTTTTATAATTGGGGAAATTATGAGCAATAGAATATCTTCACACTCAGTATTGACCCTAATTTTTAGATCATCCTCATAATTAGAAAAGCTTCTTTCCTTTCAAAATCACCATAATGGTTAATCAAACATGATGCTTCAATACAAGTCTAACACATATACCATTTCAGGTGTGGATCTTTTTAGGATTTTTAGGGAGAGACATCATAATGCCTTTTAAGACCTATAGTGAGAACTACCTCACAATTGTGTGTACAATGGGAGCAGAAACTGAAAGAAACAAAAATTAGCTAATACTTCAGGATCTGGCCCCACTTCACTAAGTTGGCTATATTCTTGGCTCCCTCTATGGTTAATTTCTCATATATACTTCCCATCTATCTCCTTCTAGTCAACACACATTAAGTGTTATAATATGCCTAAGTATATAAGTACATGTGTAAAAAGTCTAGTTATCCTGTTCATTATTTGTCCTTCCCCTTCTCACATTCTATAGTATTTTGCCTATTCATCTGTACCACTATCACTTTTCAGGTAATAAATACATTGATTGAAACCTGAGAGAGTTATACCCTTGTTGATCTGGAGGAAAATAACAATTATAAGAAATGGGTAGGATTACTTAGACTATCATAAAACCAAGAAAGCTCTGCCCCCAGGTTCCCTGAAACCTTCATTTCTGATGCAGAGAAAGCTCTAGTCCAAATTAAAAATGGAACTTGAGATAGGAATAAAAATCAAATTAGCAGAAGAGGAAAGAAATATGGGATCTAAGTTTAGATAACAGGCTTACAGATGTCATTGAAAAATTCAAAATGATGACAGCATGATTTCTGCATTGTTTGAGCACCAGTAATTTCCATACCCTCTTCATAATACATACATTTGGGACTGTGCATACATTGGATCAAAATCTGTAGAAGAGAAGAGCAGAAACCAAAGGTCATTTTGATGACCAGGATACAAGCCTCAAATGCAAGTGTGGGTAAACCAAGAATGTATTAAATGAAAGAATATTTCTTCTATACTAGTTATGGGTCCCCTCTTGGCATTCCTCCCACATGGTCCTAAGACACATATTATAAAGGTCTTTTTTCCAACTTCCTGCCAGGGAAACTGGTGGTGAGCTTCACATTGTAGATATTGAAGCACACAGAAATACTTTGCTCTCAGGCAGACAGGCACAAAGGATTGACTGAAAATAAGCTAGATTACAGGCTCTGTGGTAAGTACCAAGGTAAGTTAGTGATCTAGTTAACGACCAGGTAGCAGGGAATGACAGGTAGTTAAAATGCACCATGATTGATGTTACGAAGTAGGCATACCAGGGAGACTGTGGTAAAACAGAGGGAGTCATGTGCTAGAAGGGAAGGGTCATAAAAGGCTTCCAGAGAGGGGGGGCCTCAAAGTTGAGACAGAAGCTTGATCAGGGTTACACAAGAAGAGCAGAGGCCATCAAGTGGAGTTGGGAAATGACCAGAGACCCAAAGATTTAGAGCATTTGGATCCTGAACAGCAGGGAAGATAGATCTCAGATGTGTCAGAAAGGGGTGAATAAAATGTTAGGGAAAAGCCATATTCCTCAATCTCTCCTGAATTTTATCATTCTACAAAAGAGAAAACATCCTCACATGACTCAGAGCTTCACACCTGGACCTGATTCAACTCTCTTCATATGGATGCCATGTCTGAAAGGAAGGTGGCCTGAAGGAGGAAGGAAATTTCCACAGCACTCATTAGATTGCGGAACACACAAGTACATGGAGGAATCAAGATTCTCTGGATCATACATGATTCACTGTCGTCAGCTTTGCATGACCCAAATCATGCTCGCAGATGTTTTCTTTGTAGTTATGACATTGTGACAAGGGAGAGCTATGGCTGATAGAACAAAGACTGCTGAGAGGAAGGGAAGAATCATTGTCACTTACCCCAAGAGACCAGAGGTCATCCAAACTACCTGAGAGCTTGGCTACATCAAGGGTTTTCCCTTAGGGGTATGCTCCAGGTAACACATCTTCACACCACAGACTAAACTGGAAGAAATAGGGAGAAGATCTATTCTATCCCCATAGTGGACAAAACAGCAACTGACTGTCAAGCAAGGAATCAGATCATAGTCAACAGAACTGTACTACTCATGGTTCATTTTCTAGCTTACCACAGTGATTGCATACAGAATGGAGAGCAGAGAGCACTTTCTGTGTTCTCAGAGCCCAGGCTGAAGCTGTAGGGTTGTGATCAGGGTATATATTCCTCAGACTGACTGGGAATCCTTGATTCTTCACTACACAGATGAGCTATTATTTATAGGTAGTATTTAAAGTACAGAGATCATGTTAAGTTTTTGGTGGTGGACAAGATGAGGGAAAGACCCTGAAGAGTAAGAAGATGAAAGAAGTCAGGTGACCAGAGATGGAGCCTCTCTATGTTGTAAACTCAGCTATATTCCTCAGAAGCCCAGTTTGTGCTCACAGAAGCCCAAAAGAATGGAGAAAATGAGGCACAGTTTAAGTATATGCCAGGGTTAAGCCCAGGTTGATATCTTAACCATGGTCAAACCACCACCCAAGAATTTACCAATTTCTATGCAGAGCAGAAAGAGTTCCAGTTTCAGTAGTTTTTTCATCTTGTCTTGGCTATTGTTGAAACCGTCTGTGTTAGAGTTCACAGAGCAGTTCCGCTGGATGATGGTGGAGTACTGACCACTAAGACCAACCCCCAGTCATTTTATAATGCACTCTGAAAAGAACATTGTCCAGTGGGTGTAAAAGAGACTTAAAGCAGATTAAAATCTAAGTCCTTACCTCAGTGGCAATACTCCAAGTCTCCAGGTCCCTCTTCCATGACCTCTTTCTTTCCTCGTTCCTCCCCCAGTCTTTTTCCCTTTGATATGCCTCAACTATAGAAAACCTTAAGGATAATCTCACCATTAGAAATTTTTTATGCACAGCATGCTGAGTGCCTAACTCACTGGGCCAGGTTGTGTGTGGGTTCTTGAAGAGGAATTTAAATCCATCTTCTTCCCAAACAGAAGCCAATGTGATCACAGGAAAACAGTGAGAGATCATTTCATAGTCAATAGACACACTAGACATCTCTGCACACACAGGCAGAGCTCCAAGGCCACAAGAGTTGTGGTACAGTGATGATATGGTGGGACTTGAAGATGATCAGCTTTAAATACTGAAAGATGGTGTTCCATAGGAAAGTAATTTGTGGCAGACCAAGCAGTGGTGGATATTATACAAACTGAGGTAATAGGCCATGGAACTCACAGAATGAGCTGCTTTCCAATGTGTTTCTTTTGCTACTTGAAACCATGATATTGTGGAATCATTTTTTCTTTTCTACTCTTGATCAGGGCCATTTGGAAAGAGACATTCTTATTTCTGTTGTTGGCCATTCTCAGATCCAGTCTTTCACAGCTAAATATAGGTCTCTATGCCAGCTCATTCTAACCTCACTGGAAGAATGAGGATTGTGTTGACCACCAATGTGAGGTAGACATGAGGTAGGAGACTTCACACATTGATGTTTCTCTTTGTCTCAGAGATTGAAGACAGCCTTGTTCAATGTCTCTGTCAAAACCTGTTTTCTCATCCACCTGTTTTACTGTCTTATCTGTGCTGATCACCTGTGAAGAACTTCATAAAGTCACACATAAACCTTCACCTGATGGCCTCCTAATATTCCGTGTACTAAAGTGATAAGCCACTCTGGCAAATTAATACCCTCCTTTCTCTAGTTTCTCTACAGTTATAGGGCCATGAGAGATGAGTAGTTCTCACAACTGAATCTCCTTCCTAAGGAGAAAGAGAACAATTGCCTTCATTTTTTTATGGCTGTTTGAAGTGCTGTATGACAATTCCCATCCTCAAGGACTGAAGATCAGGATCTGTAGTGGATACAGCAGACTTAGTAGCATTAGGTGTTCAATCATATTTAGTGAGAAAAAGTCAGGTTACTATGTTATTGGTGCTATTACCTAATCCTCATTTCTATCATCATAGCTACATGGTTTGGCACATTGTCAATACACTTAGTTAGCTGAACCCAGAGGCTAGAAAACATCTACTGAACACTCATCCTAACCACCTGGTTGTATTGTTCCTCTTGTGCAGTGGATGACGACTGATTGGAACAATTTTGTGAGACCATGAGCTTCACAAAGTGTTTGTGCTCTCCCATAAATCCTCCACATGCCCCTTTTCCAGACCTTCTTGTGTTTGACCTTATAATTTTAATCTTACTGGTCCCTTGACCTGACACATGAACCTCTCACACTGCCCATTGTACTCTGTTGGTCCTTTCTTAAGGGCACTTCTTTAACCATACAACCTACTCCAGTTGACCATGGTGATAAGCCTGCTACAATATATCCTAATGAATAACAAGTGAAAATTCTCCCCAGAGAGTAAATATATTTTCTTGGGTTATGAGGAGGTGGTCAACACCATGCCAATGCTGTAGGTTGCATTGAATGTGGTCTCATGCAGAAGAAAGAAAAAGACAGAGGAGGAGGAGGAGGAAGAGGACAAGGAGGAAAGGAAGGAAGGAAAAGAAAGAATAATTTTTAATCTTTATGTCCCCTCTGTGTACTTTTTCCCCCTTTTTGTTTTATTTACATTTATTTTTCAGGTTATTGAGTTTTGTATGATATAAGGATTTTTGTTTCTGTAGTGTTGGCTACATCCACAAACCTTTTTATTTTTTATTTTGAGCAGAGTCTCACTAAGTTGCTGAGGAGGGCTATTGTTATGGTGAGATTGCAATAAATCACCGAGTGGATCTTAAAGCAGGCAACGGAACCATCTTTACTCACCAGCTGGTGGGACCAAGGGGCAATCTGCAAGTCTACACCCTTCAACCCCCTCCAGGTGTTAAGAGTACACCTTTTATACCATAGGTAAAGCATGTCAGTATGTTAATTGTAAGTGGTTGTTGCTATGATTCAGGACTACAAACAAACATCATGAGATCTAAAATCATAAGCAGAAGGGGAAGTGTGTCAAAACAATCCTAGTCTGAGTTCAAGTTAAAGAATGATCACTAACATCTAGACAATCATTCTGACAGGGAACATTGTCCAAGAAAAAATGGGAACAGAAAGAGAACAATTTTACATAATATAAGAATTGCCATTTTGTGTTGCCAAACATATTATGCTAAGCAACTGTTGATGGGTACATAGGTGGGACGTTCCCATGGGAGAAGCATATCCTACGTGACTTGGAGTCTCAGGTAAAATGAAGTCTGTTTGGTCATTGCCCATATACCCTGGCCCATAACATTGCTAAATTGGTGAGGCTGTCCTTGAACTTGTGATACTCCTGCCTCAGCCTCCCAAGTTGTTGGGGTACAGGAGTGCTCCACCATGCCCAGCATAAAAGTTCTTACACTTTTGATTTTGGTGTTAGATCACCAAGGTGTTTTTTTAGCATACATGGCCACTCTGGTTTTCCTAACTGGTATTTAGCTCCTGAGCTTGATCAGATGAAGGATTAGGTTTTGGGTAAGAACCCTGAATAGCCAGTGTCCTGTATTTACTTCAAGAGGAACACAGTGTCTCTCTCCTCATGATAGTAAACTCGATCAGCAGGAGCAGGTGTTTTCAGTTTGATATTCCCCGGAGGATGCTTAATTTTTCATCTGATGACTTCAGTGAGTCCAAACCATGACCTTTATGTTTTATTACATTTCATAAAATGGTAATACTTAAATTATATCAGTTTTTTCTCATTTATAGATGTTAAAGATTTCAGTGTTTCTGATAAAAGGAGGATAAACAAATAAATACTTTATTACTTCCCTTGTTTTGCTGTTAAAACATGGATCTCATCGTTAATGTATCCATAAGGAGGCCAACATAAGGATGAGGACAGGTTCTCATACCTCCCTCCTTTCACATTTACTTGGGGCCAGGGTGAACAGGAGCCCCAGCCCTATGAACTGAACAGTGCTACCCAAGAAAGTTTTCCCCCACCCCCACTAGCCTGGTCAGTGGTCAGAAAATTGGAGTAGGATCTGACAGTAATATTTAAATGTGAGATAAAATGTCTTGGTTGTACCTGATTGTGGTTTAACTTTGTATTTAAGCGAACAAACAAAAAAAAAGAAATAAGCTTGAAAATTGTCATCATAAAAATGAAACAAAGCTTAAAACATTTATTACCAGGAAATAAAAAAAAGAGAGGTCAATACATTCTGTGTAGCATCCTGAACTTTTTTGGGAGGGCAGGGAGGTATGGGGGATTGAACCCAGGAGTACTTAACCACTGAGCCACATCCCCAGCCCTATTTTTGTATTTTATTTAGAGACAGGGTCTCATTGAGTTATTTAGAGACAAGGTCTCACTTAGCACCTTGCTTTTGCTGAGGCTGGCTTTGAACTTGAAATCCTCGTGCCTCAGCCTCCTGAGCTGCTGGATTTACAGGCATGCACCACCTCTACCAGCACATCATGATCTATTAATGTTTCATCTTTTGTTTTATAAAAACTTATCTGAAGTGTCCCAAAATAAGTAATTAGTTTTCTGTTGAGGCACAAATTGCTCGAAGATCCTCTTCCAGTTGGATACTGAATTGTATTAAACCCAGAAGACTTTAATAGCTTCATTGCCTTATGCAAATATCTTCTAGATTATCTTGTGCACTCTCTGTTCCACACCTGGTATCAACCAATTTTCTAAGAGCATTAGATTATGTTAGTGGGAAATCATATTTAGAGTCCAAAATCAAGGTGCCAAAGGCATTTATTTCTACTTATTTGGTCATTACTTCTAGGCTTATTTTGTGGATACTGCTAAAAAGTACTTCTTTATATAGTGAGCTCATACTAATAATGTTTATTTTCAAACATTTGACTAGGGTTTTTTACTTTTTTTTTTTTGTTTGTTTGGTTAGGGTTTTTTGTTTTGTTTTGTTTTTTGTACTGGGGATTGAACCTAGGGCACTTTACCACTACCCAGTCCTTTTTATTTTTTATTTTGAACCAAGGTCTCTAAGTTGCTTAGAGCCTAGCTAAATTGCTGAGGCTGGCTTTAAATTCATGGTCCTCAGACTCATAGCCTTTGGGACAGGAATCCCCTGTGTTTCTCCTTTGCTAGCAAAGCAATAAACCATATTTTCCTTTTCCTCAAAATCATGTACTTGTTACTGGATTGGCATCAGAGAGAACTGAGACTTCGGCAGCAAATTTGGTACCCCAGGTGCGACCTGAGAGCAGCCCCCACTCCAACTTTCTTGGGCAGGTCTGGCTCTCCAAGCGACCCCCATTCCATCCTGAGAATAAAAGATAGTTGGTGAGTTTTTTGAGAGCCAACCGCTGAAGATATTAGGAGATGGTGTGAGTTTGCCTCAGACCAAACCAGAGGAGCTGTTCCTTTAAGTAAAGGAAGGGACTGAGGGACCATCCCAGTAGCTGCTGAAGCTCTTTTTGCTTTGGGGAAATCTTGCTTTCTCTCCCTGAACTACACAAGTTGCTCCATCCTTTGCTCTACGTTGAGAAAAAGGAAACTGAACTCAGGAAAGTCGTGACACCCTTCGTCATTTGGTAACTCTCCCCAGGCATTTAGTTGGATAGGATGAAGCAAGAATTCTTGCTATCACCTTATCCCATCCAACTAAATGCCTGGAGAGAGTGGCAGAATAAATAACTGCACCCAGAAAAGAAAAAGACAGAAACCAAGGCCATCGTGTGTTTTGTAGGTAACTTCTGCAAAGGGATCTTTAAGGAAGTATAAAGAAAAGAATGGAAAGGGCCTCCTCCATTGCATATCAATATGCCCAGTATAAGAGAAAGTCCCAAAAGGAGCCTCTGGGTACAACTGACGGTGAGGAACTCACTTAAAGTTGATGTCATTGTGATAATAATAACAGAGACAGGTCAGGCTTAAAAATATCTTGCGCTCCAACCCCTTGAATGCAACCTTGGAGAAAAAAGATTGAGGCACAGTTTTTGTATATACTGGATTGTCCAACCCTCTCCTGGAATAAAATTTGTTGTGTGAATTAAATGCACAGATAACATTCATAAGATCCAGAATAAGTTTCATAATAAGTTTCATAAGTTTCAGAATATGAATTTAAGAAAGGGTTTGAAACTAGAAAAGATAAAAGAAGGTTATAGATATGGAAATAAATTTTAGTGTGGATAATTAGAAGGTAAAAGAAATGTTTCTGAATCAGGAAATATTTTGTCTGATACAGTAATATTCCTGGGCTAAAGTTCAAGATGAAATAGGACAAAACTAAGGATGTACAAAGCTGTGAATGTTTAAGTCCTAGATGTTTTGTGGAAGGTAAATCTCAAAAAGTTTGTGTTTGTGATTAAATTAACTATAATTAACACAAAGTTATTTGAACTTCAATGTACTGATGTGAAGCCAAGTCTGAAACAGTGATCTACTTTTATCTATTGAAAAAAAAAATTTTTTTGTATTTGTTCAGTATTATTACTTGGGGAAACTAAGTCTTAAAGGAATTAGAGTTTGTACCTATTTTATGATTACTTTGTAACTGGTTAAACAAACTACTGTGACCTAGGTTATAACAATATAGTTGATACCCTAAATATATGTGACTAGGTAAATGTATGTGTAATGGTTAATTTGAATTGTGTAATGGTTAATTTGAATTGGCAACTTGACTGGATGAAGAGATGCCAATGATGATTAAGAGGACTCTGGGTGTGTCAATGAGGGCATGTCTAGAAATGATCGGAATGTGAGATAGTGAACTAAAGTGGAGCCCCTCCCTAAGCATGGGAGGCACCACCCAACTGGATGGAATAAAAGTTAGAAGAACAAGAAGATGTAGATGCAAGCTTAGAAGAACAAGGAAGCAGATGCAGATGCAAGCTCAGCTCTTCTTGAACCAATTCTTGATTGCTGCTTCAATCATCTGAGGATATCCAACTCTCGCTTCTTCACTCTTCCTAAGTGGGCTCTGCCAGTGATTCTCCAAGTAGTTTACAGAAGCATTGGTCTTTGACTAGGGTAGCACTGTTGATCTTTCTTGTTCTGGGGCTTCTGTGTCTTGGATTGTGCAGCTGCTGGTTCTTCCAGATCTCCAGCTGCAGACAGCCATTGTGGACTATCCAGTTTCTGATCATGTAAGCCAATCTAATAAATCCCCTTTATAATCATACTTCCTATTGATTCTGTTCTTCTAGAGAACCCTGAGTAAAACAGTATGCATCTGAGAAATCTCTAAGTCTTGTCTAAGTGTTCTGTAAAAGTTTATAAAACAAAAGTTTATGTAAGTTTAAAGGCAAGATAACCAATAAGTGCTCTCTTATATACATTGTATCTGACATAGAAGGGTCACACCATCATTTGAAGACCTGTCTTATATCAGTTTGCTTTGACTAAGTCAATTTCAGATCATTTTCATAAATGTATAAGAGGTTTAAGTCTATGCTTTGATTTTTTGTTAACCCATTCAGATCTGTGATTGTTGTTCCCATACACTCTGGACTCTAAATTGTACTTTAAAAGTTAAACTTAGTTAAATATAAAGCTTTGGAGAGCACTTTGCCAAGTGGTGTTCTCCAAACTAAAATTAGGTGTAGCAAACGTTTCAGATTTGTATGGAAATAACAAAGTTCATATTTATTCATGTATTTGATGTTTTATAGCTGGATAAAGTAATCTGTTGTCAATAAATTATATATATAATTTTGTGTTACTCTTGTGCACCATGATCAAATAGATTTCATCCCAGGAATGCAAGGTTGGTTTAACATACAGAAATTGATAAATGTAATTCATCATATGAATCATATGGTTTTCTCAATAGATGCAGAAAAAGCATTTGAAAAAATACAGCATCCATTCATGTTTAAAACACTAGAAAAACTAGGGAGAGTAGTAAAATAAGAGTAGTAAAATACCTCAACATTGGGAAAGTCATATACAACAAACCCAAGGCCAACATCATTCCAAATGAAAGCATTCCTTCTAAAAATAGGAACAAGACAGATATGCCCACTTACCACTTCTATTCAACATAATTCTTAAAACTCTAGGCAGAGCAATTAGGCAAAATAAAGAAATTAAGGGGATCTGAATAGGAAGAAAAAGAGCTCAAACTATCTGTGTTTACTGACAACATGATCCTAAATTTAAAAGAACCCAAAAAGTACCACCAGAAAATTTCTAGAACTCACAGTTGAATTCAGTAAAGTAGCTGTATACAAAATTAACACCCAGAAATCAATTTCATTCCTATACTCCAATGACGCATCAGCTGAAAGAAAAATTAGGTAAACTAGCCCATTCACAATAGCTTCCAAAGAAATTCTTGGAAATCAATCTAACAAAAGAAGTGAAGGAACTCTACAATGAAAGTTACGGAACACAGAAAGAAATCCGAGGAAGACCTTAGAAAATGGAAAGACCTCCCATGTCCTTGTATAGGCAGAATTAATATTGTCAAAAACAGCCATACTACCAGAGTGCAATACAGATTGAATGCACTTTTCATCAAAATTACAATGACATTTTTTGTAGAAATAGAAAAAGGAGTCATGAAATTCATTTGGAAAAGCAAGAGGCCAAGAATAGCCAAAGCAATCCTTAGTGAGAAAAGTGAAGCAGGAGGCATCACAACACCAGACCTTAAATTATACTACAGAGTTATAATAACAAAAATGGCATGGTATTGGCACCAAAACAGACATGAAGACCAATGGAACAGAATAGAAGACACAGAGACAGGCATGCAAAATACAGTTACCTCATACTAGACACAGGTGCCAAAAACATGCATTGAAGAAAAGATAGCCTGTTCAATAAGTGGTACTGGGAAAACTGGAAATCCATCTGTAGAGAATGAAATTGAATCACGTTCTCTCATCTTGCAAAAACTCAAAGTGGATCCAGAATCCCTGCACCTATTAGAAGAAAATGTAGTCCCAACACTCCATCATGTCCACTAAGGTTCTACCTTTCTTAACAAGACTTCTAAAGTGCAAGAAGTAAAATCAGAAATCAACAATTGGGGATCTAAAAAGCTTCTTCACAGCAAAGGAAACAATCAAGAACCTGAAGGAAGAGCCTATAGAATGAAAGAAAATCTTTGCCACCTGCATCTCAAGTAGGGCGTTAATTTCCAGGATATATAAAGAACTCAAAAAACTTAACACCAAAAAAACTCAAATAACCCAATCAATAAAGGGGCAAAAGAATTAAACAGTTCTCAGATAAAGAAATATGAATGGTCAACAAATATATGAAAAATATGTTCAACATCTCTAACACTTAAAAAAAATGTAAATTACAACTACACTGAGATTTCATCTTATTCCGGTCAGAACGGCAGTTATCAAGAATTCAAGTAACAATAAATGCTGGTGAGGATGTACAGAATAAGGCACACTCATATATTGTTGGTGGAACTGCAACAACTCTGGAAAGCAGTATGAAGTTTCCTCAGAAAACTTGGAATGAAACCACCATTTGACACAGTTATCCCTCTCCTTGGTATCTATCCAAAGAATTATAAATCAGCACACTACAGTGATGCAACCACCTCAATGTTTATAGCAGCTCAATTCACAATAGCTAAGCCTTGGAGCCAACCTAGGTGCCCTTCAGCAGATGAAAGGATAAAGAAATTGTGGTATACATACACAATGGAGTATTACTCAGTCATAAAAAATAATAACTTTATGACATTTGTGAGTAAATGGATGGATCTGGAGATTATCATGCTAAGATAATTAAGCCAATCTTAAAAAACCAAAAAGTGAATATTTTCTCTGACATGTGAGGCTAACCCACAATAAGAGGATGGGAGGGAAAGAATAGAAATTGAGTGGATTATACAAAGGGGAATGAAGAGAAGGGAGGGGAATAGGAAAAGAAAAAGAGACTGGAATAAATCTGATATATCTTTCCTCTGTATATATATGAATATACCACAATGAATCTTACTATTATGTAAATACACAAGAATGGGGTCATAATTAGAATAAAATATATCCCATGCTTGTATCCTTATCTCAAAAAGGAACTCTACTTCATGTACTATTAAAAATTAACTAAAACCAAATATATCCACAAAACATAAATAAATAAATACATACATACATGCATACATAAAAGGCATATAAAGAACAAGGGAGGAAGTCAAATTATCCATGGGGAGATGATGTAATTATACACAAAATAAAATCTAAAAATTCTGTCAAAATGTATAAGAACTGATAAATTCAGTAAATTTTCAGGGTATCATCATACATACATCAGTAGCTTTTCTGTTCCCCAATAATGAATTACCTGATAGGGAAATCACTCTCTTTCATAGTAACTGCAAAATAAAAAGAAATCAGCAAAATACCTTGGAATAAATCTAAGGAAGTGAGAGAACTCTAAAGCAAATATAATAAAACACTGCTGAATGTCATTGAAGACAGCATGAAACATGAATAGAAATCTCAAGATCTTGGATTAGAAAAATTAATAGTGTTAAAATGTCCATATAACTGAAAACCATCAACAGACAATACACTCCCTATCAAAAAAAAAAAAAAGACTTTCTTCACAGAACTAGAAAACAAACTCCTAAAATTCACTAAGGAAGTACAAAAGGGCTGGAATAACCACAGCTATATTGAACATGAAGAATACTGCTGAAGATATTAACAATACCTGATTTTAAGATGTGTTATAGGGTTGTAGTAACCAGAACACCATGGTTTGGGCATAACGGGTATGTGGACCAATGAAACAGAATACAGATTCCAGAAATCAAACAGGCATCTGTGGCCAACGATTTCTCAACAAGGGACCAAAAACATACATTGGAAAAAGAATAACAGCAAAACCTGATGAGAAAGGGGATGTCCACATGCCGAAGATTGAATCTTGACCCCTACCTCTTCCCTGAACAATAAGCAACTCAAAATGGAACAAAGGCTTACGTGGAAGACCTGAAATCCTGAAGCTACTAGAAGAGAACCTAGGGGAAGCAACGAGACCTTGGTAAAGACAATGGTTTTCTGGACAAGATCCCCAAAGTAAAGGGAATAAAAGCAAACTTTTACAAATGAATTTACATCAGATTAGAAGGCTTCTCCCCTAAAAAGGAAGCAATCAACAGATTATGAAGAGACAATCTACATAATGGAGAAAATATTTGGTAGCTATTTATCTGACAAATTATTAATACACAGAATATGAAAAGAACTAAAAATACTACACATGTTTTTTTAAATAAACAATCCAATTAAATTATAGACAAATGATCTGCATAGAAGCTTCTCAAAAGTAGAAATAAATATATGAAAATATGCTCAAGATATAGACCAAATTAGCTAGCTAACTGGAGGCATTGTGGCGAAAAAGGAACTCTTATAAACTGTTGCTGAAACGTAAATCACTACAGGCATTAGGGAGAACAGAGTGGAAGTTCCTGGAAAATATAGAAATACAACTACTATATGACCCACATATCCCACTTTGAAGTATATACCCAAAAAATGAAACTCGGCATACCAAAGAGGTGCTTGCACACACGTGGCTATTGTGGCACTACACACAATAGCTAAAGTAGGGAATCAGACTAGGTGTCTAGGAACAGATGAGTGGACATGAGAGAGTCAGGAACCACTGTGGTCAGACAAGAGGCAGGACAATGAGATAAACCCTGTGTGCGATAAACTACTACCATTTGTAGTAGGTATGCTGCCTCTCTATGTTATGGTGTACTCTTTGGCCGCAAAGGACAGTGAAATCCTATCATTTGCAGCAAAAGGTATGGAGGTGGAGGGCATTACATTAAGTAAAATGGATAAGGGACAGAAAGACAACTACCGCACGTTCTGTCTCATGATTGGAAACAGAAATTGCCACCTGAAAGGAGAATGTGAATTATATGAATGAGAAGAATGTGGTGGGCCATGGAGGCCAATGGAGGTTAGATTTGATCAGTGCACAATCTGTGCATGTATAAAAATATCACTAGAACCCATTAATATGTAAACTTTATATGTGTTAAATAAAAACCCACAACCATATGATTTTAATTGAGGTTATTTATGACTTTTGAGGCATATGGACATTCTTCTCTGTTTTCCCTTCAGTAGGTTTGGTGGATGCTCCTCAATTGAAAGTCAAAATGCATTTTGAAACCTTGACATTTTCTCTGTCCTTGCACTGAGTTCAGGAGTGCTTGTGGAATGGTAGTTTGAACTCAGGCAACCTATATGCAGTCAAGGCAAGGCAGAGGGAAGTGTTTCTTGTTTTTGGCTTTCCACAGAACAGGAAGCATGTAAAGAAGCATTGCCCAGATGTTCCATCCAGTGGAACCGGCGCGGAGAAAGTAGACACCACCAATCTTTAGTTGACCAGATTTATTGCGTCCTCCCTGTTTTTCTGCCTCCTTTGTTCTGCCACTATCTCCCTTCTTCTTCCCTCTCCCTCTCTCCTCCCCCAGGCTCCTAGCTTATCAGCCAATTATAGCAAAGCTTTCTCTCACGCAGGAGAGCATGCAGAGGAATGTCTGCATAGCACTATATGAATCACGAGCTGTCCATGCGCGGCATGATATTAGATAGCCAATCCTTGAGCTTGGCGTCAACACGTCATAAGTCTCCAAGGAACTAGTAGGCAAGCAACCTTTTTGGGTACTTCCTTATTTTGGTACCCAGTGCCCTTTGGCTCACTGCCAGGCACCATCTTGTCCAAGACGGCCCTCAACACCCAGATAGTGATTAAAATATCATTTGTTGTTGTTTGGGGAAATAATTTATTATTCAGCAAAAGTTTCAAATAGAAGCACTGTTTGCCTAGTTTTTTATGCTGAATTCATCAACAAAACATTGCTAAATCTATAGAAATGTTAATACCCAAAACCATTTACTTTCTGTTAGGATGGATGAGGGCTATTACTCTACTTGAAAATGTTTCAATATTGCATCAAAAGCATGGCAGTAACAAACACCCGCCCGTGGGCACTCGGTCCCTGCACTCTGCTCGGTCAATGCCTGTGTTTATACTTCTCGCCTTTTTAATTTTTTTTAATTGATAAATAAAAACCTGGATAGAATGAGTTTAAAAAAATAGCAGTAACAAACACCTTCAAACTGCTGAGGGAGATAACTTTTGGAGCAGAACAATGTAGGATTTTTAGATTTTATTTCTGAAGAAGGGGAAATAGTAGAGGAAAGGAACAAAAGGGGAGGGAGGGAGGGAGACAGGGAGTGAAAGGGGAGGTACTGAGGAGTTGAGTCAATCAGTTTATGCTATGCACACATATGAATGTAGCGCAATGAATCTCACCTTTATGTATAATTAAAATGAACCAATTGAAAAACCAAATAAATAGAAGGGAGACTAGCAGAGTACAGGAAAAAGATCAGGGGGAGGCAGAAGAGGAAGAGGAAGGGAGAAAAGGGGGAAATACTAAAAATCTAAATGGCATGAATTATGTTACGTGCACATTTGACTATGCCACAACAGACCCCGCTCTTATGTACACTTCAATAAAACGTAAGAAAAGACTCAGGAGGTAGCTTAGCGTAGAGGACTCACCAATCACACACCAGGTTCTAGGTTCAATCCCAAGCACTACGAATAATAAGAAGAATGTAATGATGATATTTTATTTCTGAAAAGCAATAAATAAATCAACAATGGTTAAGACTAAAGGAGTACATTAAGTTCATAATTGACAACATTTGTTCAACTACATGTGATAGATTTAAACAAAATTCACAGAGTAATTAGTGATGAGTATCACAATTCAAAGTTTTTAAACTTGTGATGCTAATGTTTTTCTCCAGCTCACACTTTTAGGGCTGTGTAATGATACAGAATACTGAGTTTCATTGTGGCATATTTGTACATGCATATAACATAATTAGATCAGTTTGAATCCCCAATACCTCCTTTCCCTTCCCTTCCTCTCTATACTGGGCCTTCTTCTACCCTAATAGTCTTCCTCTTTTTTTTTTTTTTCTCTCGTCAGATTCCCTTTTTTTCTCTCTAACTTCCAAACATGAAAAACAACATACAGACCTTGACTTTCTGAGTCTGGCTTTTTTCACATAGAGAAGATGTTCTACAGTTTCATCCATTTTCCAGTAAATGACATAATTTCATTCTTTTTTATGTCTGAGTAAAATTCCACTTTGAATACATACCTCATTATCTTGATGTGTGCATCTTTCTAGAGATAATCAGTTTGGTTCGATGATTTGGTTATTAAGAATTATGCAGCTGTAAACATGGGTATGCATGTATCACTCTAGCATGCTGACCTTTATTCTTTTATAATAACTATGTGAGGAGTAGTATAACTGTCCTATGGTGGTTCCATTCCAAGTCTTCTGTGGAATCTACATATTGATTTCCATTATGTCTCTACTAATTTGCTTTTCCAGCAACAGTTTATAATAGTTCCTTTTCCACTGCATCCTCCCCAGCATTTAATATTACTTGTATCCCTGCTGATTGCCACTCACTGCAGTGAGATGAAATCTCAATGCAATTTTGATTTGCACTTACTCCATGGTTAAAGATATGTGCCTTTTTTGAACACAGTCATTGGTCATCTGTTCTTCTTTTGAGAAGTTCATTTTATTTGCTAATTTATTAAATGGGTTCTTTGGGTTTTTTAGTGTTGTGGAATTTTGTTGTTGTTTATACATTTTTTAAAATTAGTTTTTTATTTTTACAGACTGCATTTTGATTCATTGTACACAAATGGGGTACATCTTTTTGTTTCTATGGTTGTGCACTATGTAGATTCATACCATTCATGTAATCACACATGTACATAGGGTAATGATGTCTGTCTCATTACACCATTTTTCATACTCCCTCTCCCTCTCATTTCCCTCTATGTAATCTAAAGTTCCTCCATTCTTCTCTCACCCACTACCCCCATTATATATCATCATCCACTTATCAGGGAAAACATTCAACCTTTGGTTTTGGGGGATTGGCTTATTTCACTTAACATGATATTCTCCAATTTCATCCATTTTTCTGCAAATGTCATAATACTATTCTTCTTTATGGCTGAATAATATTCCATTGTGTATATATACCTTAGTTTCTTTATCCATTCATCTGTTAAAGGGCATCTTGATCCATTCATCTGTTGAAGGGCATCTAGGTTAGTTTCACAATCTAGCTATTGTGAATTGAGTGCTATAAACATTGATGTGGCTGTGTTACTGTAGTATGCTAATTTTAAGTCCTTTGGGTATAAACCAAGGAATGGGATAATTGGGTCCAAAGGTGGGTCCATTCCAAGTTTTCTGAGGAACCTCCACACTGCTTTCCATAGTGGCTGCACCAATTTGCAACTCCACCAGCATTGTAAAAGTGTGTCTATTTCCCCACATCCATGCCAACATCTATTATTGCTTGTGTTCTTGATAATAGACATTCTAATTGGAATAAGATAAAATCTTAGAGTTGTTTTAGTTTGCATTTCTCTAATTACTAGAGATGCTGAATACTTTTTCATATATATATATTAATCATCTGTATATCTTCTTCTGTAAATTGTCTGTCCAATTCCTTGGTCCATTTATTGATTGGGTTCTTAGTATTTTTGGTGTCAAGTTTTGTACCAATACTCCTCAAAGTACTCCAGGAAATAGAAAAGGAGGGAACCCTTCCAAACTCATTCTATGAAGCTTGTACCACTCTGATATCAAAACCACACAAAGACTCAAGGAAAGAAAACTTTAGACCAATATCCCTGATGAACATAGAAGTAAAAATTCTTAACAAAATTCTGGAAAATCACATACAAAAACATATTAAAAAGATAGTGCACCATGATCAAGTGGGTTTCTTCCCAGTGATGCAAGATTGGTTCAACATCCAGAAATCAATAGACTTAAAGTTAAGAATAAAGTTATTTATTGAAATATGATTATTTCAATAGGTGCATAAAAAGAATTTGATAAGATACAGCACCCCTTCATGCTCAAAACACTAGAAAAAATAGGAATAGTAGGAACATACCTCAACATTGTAAAGGTCATCTATGCTAAGCCCATGGCCAACATCATTCTAAATGGAGAAAATCTAAAAGCATTCCCCCTAAAAACTGGAACAATGCAAGGATGCCCTCTTCCACCACTTCTATTCAACATTGTCCTTGAAACACTAGCCAGAGCAATTAGACAGACCAAGGAAATTAAAGGGATACGAACAGGAAAAGAAGAACTCAAGCTGTCTTTATTTACCAATGACATGATTCTATATTTAGAGGATCCAAAAAAACTCCACTAGAAAACTTCTAGAACTAAGAAATGAAGTCAGCAAAGTAGCAGGATATAAAATCAATATGCATAAATCTAATGCATTTCTATTCATAAGTGATGAATTCTCTGAAAGAGAAATTAGGAAAACCACTCCATTCACCATAGCCTCAAAAAATAAAATAAAATACTTGGGAATCAATCTAACAAAGAGGTAAAAGACCTCTACAATGAAAACTACAGAACACTAAAGAAAGAAATTGAAGAAAACCTTGGAAGATGGAAAGATCTCCCATGTTCTTGGAAAGAAATACAGAAAGCAATTATGAACTTCATCTGGAAGAATAAGACGCCTTGAATAGCCAAAACAATCCCAAGCAGGAAAAGTAAAGCAAGAGGTATCACAATACCAGACCTTAAACTCTACTACAGAACAATAGTAACAAAAACGGCATGGTATTGGCACCAAAATAGACAGGCAGAACTGTGGTACAGAATAGAACACACAGAAACAAACCCACATAAATACAGTTACCGCATACTGGACAAAGGAGCCAACAACATACAATGGAGAAAAGATAGCCTGTTCAACAAATGGTTCTGGGAAAACTGGAAATCCATATGCAGTAAATAAAATTAAACCTCTATCTCAAAAAACTGAGATCTGCACAAAACTCAACTCGAAATGGACTTAGGAATTAAACTAGAAACCCTGCACCAAATAGAAGACAAAGTAGGCTTGAATCTTCATCACTTTGGCTTAGGATCAGACTTCCTTAACAAGACTCCCAAAGCACAAGAAATCAAAATAAGAATCAATAAATGGGATGGACTCAAACTAAAAATCTTTTTCTCAGCAAATTATACGATCAATAATGTGAAAAGAGAACCTACGGAGTGGGAGAAAATCTTTTCCACACACACTTCAGATAGAGCACTAATCTCCAAAATTTGTTCTTTATACATTTTAAGTATTCATCATCTGCCAGAAGAGTATTTAGCAAATATTTTCTCCCGTTATATAGGTTTTATCATCACACTGTTGTTTCCTTTGTTGTATAGAAGCTTCTTAGTTTGGTGCCAACCCATTCATTGATCATTAGTATTATTTTCTAAGTTTTAGTCCTTCTGAGGTATTCACTGCCTATGCCTATATGTTGGAATATTTTCTGTATGTTCTCTTCCAGCAGTTACAATGTTTCTGGTCTGATTGCTACATTGTTAATCCATTTTGAGTTGAGTTTTATGCTTGCTGAGAAATAGAAATCTACTTAAAATCTCTGTTATATGAACATCCAGTTTTCTTAGCACCATTGGTTATAGAGACTGGCATTTCTCAAATGTAAGTTTGGGGCTCTTTTGTCAATGAACAGAAGACTGTATGGTATGCAGGTTTGTCTCTTTGTCTCCTATTTGATTGGTCTATATGTCTAGTTTTACACTACTACTATGACTCTGTAGTATAATTTAAAGTTGGGTATTGTGATGCCTCCAGTCTCTTTTGGTTCAGAATTGCTTTCACTATTCTTGTTCTTTTGTTCTACCATATACATTTTAGAATTCATTTTGTTAGTTCTGGGAATAGTGACATCGATATTTTAATGGAAATTGCATTGAGTCTGTAGATCTCCTTTGGTACTATGGCCATAGTAACAATGTTAATTTTACCTATCCAGGAATATGGGAGTTTCCTCAATCTTCTAATGACTTTTTATTTCATTTTCAGTGTTCTGTAATTTCCCTTGTAGAGTCCTTTCATCTCTTTGGTTAGGTTTATTCTTAGGTATTTAATTTTCTTTTGAAGCTATTGTGAATGGAACCTTTTTGGTCAATTATTTCTCAGCAGATTTATTATTGCTGTATAGAAAAGCTATTCATTTTTGTATGTTGATTTTGTATCCTGAACTTTACTGAACTTGTTTGTCAGCTCTAGAAATCTCCTGGCAGAGTATTTAGGATCTTCTAAATGTAGGATCATAGCATCTGCAAACAGGAAAATTTAACTTCTTCTATTTCTATGTATATCCCTTTTAGTTCTTCTCTTGCCTAGTTGCCTAGCATCAAGGACTATGTTGAATAGAAGAGGTGATAGTAAATACATTCCAGGAAACAGTCACCTACTTTCTCCAACCCTACCACACTGTCAAATTTTTGTACAATCTCTCAGTAGTTGATTTAGCTATCAAGGGATTAATCCACTGATGAGATCAGAACCCTCATGACCCAAGCTCATCTCAAATCCCACCTCTAATTACTGGTGCACTAGGGACCAAAACTTCAACACATGGCATGTGGAGGGATATTCCAGTCTAAACAGTAAATGTCTCCCTGTCATCAAGTAGTGATTTTCAGGGAGGGAAAGGGAAAAACATCCTACAAAGGCAAATGACAGATGTCTGCAGAAGCCCTCCCTTATGACTACCCTACACTGTCACAGAGGAAAATGCCAAATACCAATCAATTTTCATCATTGGGGAAAACTGTGAGCAATGAGTGTTTTCACATTCAATTTGATCCTCATTTTTTTAGCCTATATTCATTACTTGAAAATTCATTTCAAAAACACCATAACCATTAACTAAACATGGTGTTTCAATAAAAATTGAACATATATACAACTGCAGGTGTGTATTATTCATTTGGTGGTTTTAGGAAATAAAATGACACTACATGTCAAGATCCCTGGGAGGAATGATCTAACAACTGGGTATGCAATGGAAGTGGAAATTGTGGTAAACAGAAGGAAAATGAAAAAGGAGCAAGTCCTTCAGGACCTGTTCCTACCATAACTAATCAGGCTAATTTTCTTGTCTCCCACATAGTTCATATTTGATTGGCACTTCTCATCTACCTCTTTCTATTAAATATACAAATAGTGCTACAATATGCCTAAGTAAGGAAGCACATGCTTTTTAAAAATATCTAGTCATCCTGTTCTTCAATATTTCTCTTCCTCCTCACATACTGTGGTATTTTCATCTATTATTCCATGCTACCTTCTGTTTTTGGTGTAATAAATTTATTGAAACCAAGAGTGAGCTATATTCATGTTGAACTGGGGGAAAATAATAAGAAATGAACTGTAGAATCACTTAGATTAACATTAAACTAAGAAAGTTTTTTCCCCAGGTCCCAAGAAATCTTTATTTCTGATGCATGGGGAAGCTTCGAGTGCAGAGTAAAAATGAAAGAAAGGATGGAAATGTTGAGACTTGATGAAACTCTCTCAAATTAAGGATTAATATTCAGATTCTCAATGTCATTGCAAAAATTGTAATTACTACAGCATGATGTCTGTTTTGAATCAGCAAAAACAATTTCCAATTTCTCTTCACAATCTTTCACACAATTGGATTCTGCACTCATTGGCATGAAATCTACAAAGAAAAAAAGCAGAAACAAGATGTTATTTTGATTAACAATAATACAAGTCTCAAATGCAAGTACGGGCAACCTAGAATGAATTAAATGAAAGAATATTTCTTCTATGTTAGTTATGGGCTCCCTGTCAGCAGTTTTGCCACATAGTCTGAAGATATATCTAGCAAAAACTTCCTTTTTCTGGAGTGTTTCCTGCAGGGAAAATATGCACTTCATGGAGAATGTCACGTTGTAGATGTTGAAGAACAAAGCAACTCCTCCTTCTCAGGCTGTCAGGTACAAAGGACTTACATAAAGGAAGCTGGGTTCCAGGCTCTGTGGTAAGTACCAAGGTAGAGCGTCAAGCTAGTTTAAGACCAGATGACAGGGAATGACAGGCAAATAAAATGTGTCATGACAAATATTATGTGATGGATAAGGTAGGAAGATTCTGGAAAAACAGAGGGAGTCATGTAAAAAAGGAGAATGGTCAAAAAAGGCTTCCAAGAGCAGGGGTCACTGAGTCGAGACAGAAGTTTGATCAGGATTACACAAGAGTAGCAGAGGCCAGCAGGCAGACTTGGGAAATGGCTAATTTAGAGAGCCAAGGATGTAGAACCTTTGAATCCTGAATAGCACAGAGGTTAAAGTTCAGAGGTATCAGGAAGAGGCGAGCAAAATGTTGGAGAACAGTCACACTTCACTCACTCTTCTCTGAATTTTATCATTCTACAAGAGAGAAGACACCATCATGTGGCTCAGAGCTTCACGCCCGGATCTGAATCAGCTTTCTTCATATGGATGCCATGTCCTAAAGGAACGTGGTTTGAGACCTGAAGGAGAAAAGAAATTTCCACAGCTCTCACTAGATTACAGAATACACTTACAAGAGTATGGGAAACTCCAGTATCTCCGGATCATACACGATTCGCCTTCTACAGCTTCGCATGCCCGCAACTCATGCTCACAGAAATTTTCTTTGAATTTACTGCATTGGTAACAAAGGAGAGCTATGGCTGCAAGAAGAAAAACTGTTCTCAGAGGGGAAGGAAAGAATCCATTGTCACATGCCAAAGAGAGCAAAGGTCATCTAACCTCCCTGAGAGCTTGGTTTCACCAAGGGTTTCCCTTAGGGATTTGCTCCAGGAAACATGTTTTAATACCACAGACGAAGCGGGAGCATATGGGGAGATAATCTAATCTAGCCAAACAGTAGACAAGACAGCAGCAGACTGTCAGGCAGGGAGAATGATCACTCTCCAGAGAACCATGCTACTCATGATTCATTTTCTCGCTTACCACAGTGATTACATACAGAAAATGGTGAGCACAGAGCACTTGCTGTTCTCAGAGCCTGGGCTGAAGTTCCAGGGCTGTGATCAGGATGAGTATTCCTCAGCTTTACTGGGAATCCGTGATTCCTCACTCCAAAGATAAACAAATATTTAGGTAGTTTTTAAAGTATAGAGGTTATGTCAAGACTTAGGTGGTGAACAGGATGAGGGAAAGACCCAGGAAAGTAAGACAAGGGAAGAAGTCAGATGGCCAGGGATGGAGCCTACCATGTTGAAAACAACCATATTCCTCAGAAGCCTGATTGGAACCCAAACAAGCTTGAAATAATTGGAGAAATCAGGCACAGCTTAAATATATGTCAGGGTTAAGCCCAGGCTTATATCTTAATCATGGTTAAATAACCAAACAAGGATTTACCAGTTCCTATGCAGAGCAGAAAGAGATTCAACTTAAGTAAGTTTTTCATTTTTTCTTGGCTGATTCTTGAAATTAGTTGTGTTAGAGTCCAGGGATCACTTCAGCTGGAAGATGGTGTGACACTAATTGCTAAGATTAGCTCCATAGTCATTTTATAATGCACTCTGAAGAGGACATAAGCCAGTGGGTAAGAAAGGCTGTAAGCAGATCCCAATCTAAGCCCTTCCCTCAATGGCAATACATCAAATCTATCATCCATGCCCTTTTTCTTTCCTCATTCCTCCCCAAGATTCCTTTCTCTATGTTACTCCAACTACAAATAACCCAAGGGTAATCTCACCATCAGAAGTTTTTGTTCACAGCACAGTAGATGCTTACCTCACTGGACCAGGCTACATGCAGTGTCTAGAAGGTAAATGTAAAATAACCTTCTTCTCAACCAGAAAGCTAAGTGATTTAAAAAAAAAAAATGAGAAATCACCTCAGAATCCAGTGCAAGCACCAGGCCCTCCATACAGACACAGGCAGAGCCACAATTATCTTGATCTAGTGGGGAAGAGCTGAGACTTGAAGATGGTCCATTTAAACAATGGTATGTAGTGTTCCACAGGACAGTTCATGGAACACTGAGTGGGTGTGGAGATTATATCAAGTATGCTACATGATGCCCTTGGAGCACACAGAATATATTGCTTCTAATGTATGCCCCTTGGCTACTTGAGTCCGGGTCATTCCATAATCAGATTTTTTTCCAACTTGTGATCATGGCTATTTGGAAAGAATTTCTTGTTTCTCCTCCCAGCCACTCTCAGATTCACTCTCAAACTCTTGAATCCATGTCTTTATCTCTGCCCTTCCTAATTCTATTAGAAGAATAAGGGACTGTGTTGACCCAGTCATAAGGTAAATTTCACATGTAAGATGCTGCTCTTTGTCTCTAAGATTGAGGACAGCCCTGGTTTCCTCATTCACCTTTGCTCCCTGGCTCTATCAAACCTTGCAGGGCTTTGTCTCATTCATCAACTGGTCTTTTTTGTGCTGATCACTCACTGAGAACTACGAGGTAGCCTAACTCATACTGCTTCACCGGACACCCTCAGAGGACTCCATGTACCAGATTAACGAGGCCTCTGGGCTCAGCTAACTTAGTGCTTGTACAATAGGCACCAAACCAGATATCTATGATGGTAGAAATGGGGACTAGATGGTAGAAATGGTCCCAACGTCATAACTACTTCTCACCAAATCTGAGTCTCTAATCCAACTACAACAGATCCTGACTCTCAAAAATGAATTAATCTGCTTGAGTGATCTATCAGTTTGTTACATGGAGTGTCCTGAGAGCATCTGGTGAAGTAGAATGAGTGAGGCTACCTAGTTCTTCTCAGATGGCTGATCAGCACAGATGAGATAGCAACTAATGAATAAGACAAAGCACTGCAAGGTTTGATAGAGCCAGGGAGCCAAGGCAATGAGGAAACCAGAGGCCATCCTCAATCTTAGAGACAAAGAGCAGGACCTTCGAGTGAAATCTCCTACTTCTCATTAAACTATAAAGCATTTACATGAAATTCCTAGGTGGGGGGTCCTTAATATAAACAAAAAAGTTATATGAATATACTTGAAAAATATCCTCATGCTTCAGTTAGGAAATGATGTGAAAGTGATCAAAGAAGCTTCTGGTTTTAAAATATATGTAACAGGATGAGAAAACATTAGTGATCATTCCCCTTTCTTTTTCAATGCTTATTTCCTTCCTCTGTTCATTCATAAAACATGGATTTATGATTCTGTGGGAAATGAAATACAAACACATACAAAAATTACTCATAAATTATCTCCCTTCCCTTCTCCCCCCATATTTCTCCTCCTGTATTTCTCAGTCTTTCTAAGCAGCCACTAGCAGAATCCCACATTAACTTCCTAGAACTGTGGAGTGAAGCTAATTATGAGAACAGCCAAGCAGAAGCCATAAGAACAGCTTCTGTCATGGACAATAGTGAGCCATGCCAAATTCCTGAAGGCATTCGGAGATTAGTCCCGCTAGTGTGTACTTGAAAAATGCAAGTGTGGTGGTTCCAACCACAACCACATTCAGCTTATGGATATGACCTGGGTAGAAGTTGATGAATTTTGGAGGAGAGTAGGATATCAGGAGTTTAACGGCGAAGCAGCCAAGGACAGTTACATCCCCCACAAAAATGTTTCATTGCTTAAGCAAATGAATTCATTCCCTGGAACCTAGTATGAAACTGTTGACTTATCAAGTGACTTTTTCTCCATCCCTGCCCATAAAGCTCACCAGTTGCAATTTTCTTTGAGCTGGCCATTTTCTTCAGTGGATATACATCAGGGAATAGGAGCTCTCCAGCTTTATGTCGGACTTACGGTTCACAAATATCGATATCATTACACTGTTGAAACTCAGTGGGCAAGAATTCCCTACTGCTCTGCACTGACTGATAAGACAGTTTTGCATCAGAGGGTGCAAAATCTAAAATTTAGTCACCTTCTACTTCAGGAAAACATGTAGGGTTTCAGTGGTCTGGAATAGGTTGAGATGTCTTTTCTAAAGTGAAGGATAAATTTGATGCGGACCCTTGTAATCAAGAAAGAGACATGACTCTTCAAAGACCTGGTACAGGACTGTAGTAGAAATTGAACATATGAACATGGGCCAAATTCCATGCTACTGGCAGTTGCCTTCTTTAACTGGGTGTAAGCTGATGCATCAAACCCCAAAGCTCAGTGCGTGCAGCAGCGCTGCATCACCAAATGGAAACAGTTAATAGCTGGCTCTGAAGACACAACTGAGTTACATGAAAAAGTGGACCATGCCCCTTACTCCTGATGCCCTACTTTCTCATCCCCAGTCTGAACTTATGAGCTCCTGAGGTGAGTTCCCTGTAAGCAGCTGAAAAAAGGTGAGAAGGGTTGGGCCTGGTTTCCAGGAGAAAACAAGCATCATTCAAAAGTGGATAGATGCAACACTGAAGCTCCTTGCTGGGATAACCCTATAAGAAATAGTGAGTGAAAACACCCCTGGTAGGCTGAGCTTCGAGCGATGCATCTGCTTGTACATTTTGTGTGAAAGGAAAAATGACTATTGTCAAGTACATAGTGATTCATATATTAATTCAATGTCTTTTTTTTTTTTCTTTATGGTTAGGTAGTTGAAAAGATTGAGAGGAGAGGATTGCAAGATGGAGACTTGCCTGAGCAACTTAGTGAGACCTTAAGCAGCTTATTGAGACCCAGTCTCAAAGAATAAAAAAGGTAGGGGATGTAGCTCAATGGTAACGTGCCCCTGGGTTCAATCCTCAGTTAAAATTTTTAAAAAGATACTACCACCAGTTGTTGGCTATTATTTCATTTTTTTAAAAGCAAGGAAATGAAAATGGATAAATGGGATCTCTTATGCACAGTTGGTGTGAATGCAAAATGGTACAGCCTCTTTAGAAAACAGTATGAAGTTTACACACAAAAAAATTGAAAATAGAGTGAACATATCATCCACAAATTCACTTCAGAGGTTCATTTAGGTTCATGTATAACACTTATGATCCTCCTCATTGTTAATTCATTGGCAAATGACTCCCAGATCACCCCAGAAGATGTAAAACCACATTGGCCACAAAAACAGAACGTTTCACATTTTCAGATAGTTTATTATATGCACAATGAGGGTGAAAAAAGACAAAAAGAAAGAAGCTTGTCAATCCCCGTCCACTACCTGTGCTCAAGGCACAGAGCTTGGTCTTAGCCCCAGAACCCCTCTGTAGGACACACGTATTCCTCCTGTCCTTGTGGCACATTTTAAAGCTAAGTCTATATGAGGGGGGAAAACCCTCTGTAGTGTACTCTCCTTGGATCAAGTTAAGAGCTATCACTAAAGAATTCCCTGATACGGACAGTGACCCAATAGGTTTACTATGGAATTCAATCCCTTAATTCAAATGTAAAAGCCAGGTCACTACAATCTTTATCCACCTGTATACATTTGTAGGTGAGAAAAAGGCTCTCACTACAGTTTAACACACAAATAGATGGTGATAATTAGTAAACAGCAAGGACCAGGAAGGGGCACAGGAAGTAATTCAAGTCTCTCATCAGACTATTTCTCATGTCTACTCTAAAGTTGCTAACTGCAGAAGGATGGAGACATGTGCCCAACAACCTTTTAAATTAGTCTTGGGTTATTTCAAAAGATAGTTTTAGAAATCTTTAAACAATATTCAGATATTGTTTTAGTCAGTTTTTTTCACCACTGTGACCATAAGACTGGCAAGAACAATTTTAGAGGAGGAAAAATTTATTTGGTGCTTACAGTTCTAGAGGCCTCAGTCTACAGATGGCCAGCTTCATTGCTCTGGGCCAGAGATGAGTCAGAACATCATGGCGGAAGGGCGTTGCAGAGGAAAGCAACTCAGGACATGGCACCAGGAAGCAGAGCAACTCCCACTCACCAAGAACAAAATATATATCCCAAAGACATGCCCCCAATGACCCATCTCCTCCAGCCACATCCTACTTCCCTACATTTACCAGCCAGTAAATCCCTAACAGGTGATTAACGCACTAATTAGATCAAAACTCTCATGACCCAATCATTTCACCTCTAAACTTTCAGGCATTTTCTCACACATGAGCTTTTGAGGGACACCTCACAATAAACCATACAGGTATGGAAGACAAAAATTCTCAAAGTACCCAATATGCCTCTTATTTAATACCCCTATTGAAAACAGATTAGAGGAAAGGCTTTTATAGTGACGTCAGTTAAACTGGATCACCATAACAACACATGACCTAGTCAAACTGTCCAATCAACTTCCTAAAACCATCCAAAGAAGGCCAAAATTCAGGTCACTTTAATTATTAATTTACAGTTCCAACAATTTACTGGCCAAACTGATTCTCTGCCTTTCAAGGGACTCCACAGTCCCACAAAAATCAGAAAGCATTTGCCACCAACTTGTAAAACCTCAGAACACATTTTCAAGGCTGCTCAAATTCTGTGTCTCCTGGTTTGCAATGTTAATAAGTTCCAAATAAATGTAATTCTTCTTCATTATCAACTAGGTTGATTTTAACTCAGTTGGCACCTGTCCCTTTTCACTACTTAGATGAACCTTGAGGACTTTATGCTAAGTGAAATAAGTCAACCAGTAAAGGAAAAATCTGTATGATTCCACAGACAAGCTCATAGAAACAGGAAGTAGTGGTGCTGAGCAGGGGCTTGGTAGGGCAGAATGAGGAGCTGTTGTTCAGTGGGTGAAGAGTTTCATTTTTCTCAGATGAAAAATTCTGGAGGTCAGTTTCTTAGCCGTCAATACGGTTAACACTGCTGAGCCATACATATAAAACTATAAGGTGGTAGATTTTACTTTTATTTTATCACACAAAAATTAAAATCTATTATTTCTTCTGTTGACATCTTTTTAGAACATCCAATATAAACCTGTATGATGATGATGATGATGATGATTTTTCCTAAATAAAGCTATATGTTACTGGTATTTGGTAACATGGCTTCAAGTTAAGGCAGCTTCATTCACATTCACAGAGTTCATTTTTTCATTAGCAAGTGCTTTTTATTCCCAAACTTTATTTTGAGCTGTTATTCATACTCTCCCATGACATTTGTAAATTAATTTCATTGTAGGTGTGCAATTGCTTATACTGATGTGTTTATTTTACTGAACTTTTAAAAATTCCCCAGTAATACTCAACTGTTAGTTACTCTTTGATGCATCACTGCATTGTATTTGCTGACCTTTTATAGGTATCTATACTGGTGACATATATCTGTACTATAAGTATTTCTTCTACCTCGTGGTGTTTAGGAAATTAGGTCTACCAGGTTCATAAAATACAGTAGACTGACAAATAATATTGTAACCATCTGTTCATTATAAATAGATAAAGATCACAGTATAAACATGTAGTCCTAGTGCTTCAATACTGAATCTCAAAGCAAAATGTCAACATCTGCAGTGACCCTTGCTGTCTACAGACTTTCCTTTGTGTGTTACAAGTGAATTGACCTTGATGTTGGAACACCTGCAAGAGCAGGTCTTTTCAAGTACCTGACTCAGTCCCAGTCTCAGGTTTGCCAAGCTGCAGGCTTTATTCTTCACTTATTTGGTAATACTTCCATGCAAAACCACCATCTGCCTTTGCATCATTAAAAACATAACAGTTTTTTGTTCTTTTCTGTCTCCTGACATCATACAGGTTCTGGATTGGTGCTGCAATTGGACTTCCTAAAATTATTGTATGTCTTCTTTCTACTCATCCAGTCCCTAAAAAGGTGTTTTGTTTCACTGGACTTTTCAAACATGATTTTAATTACTGTTTCTATAATTGTTGTGTATGTCTCTTTTGCTACTTTCCCTTTACATAAATTCTGTTTTCCAATTTCTTTTCCTTTTATCATGTGATATTTACGAATGTCAGTATTTTAAGATGATGACTATATTTCTCTATTTTGAACACTTATCTTGAATAATTAAGAAAATAGAGCATAGAAATAATCTATCAGGTGAATATTCAGATAAATCTCAATATTTATAATTTGAAATAATCTGTCTTTTCTGGAGAGCATGTAATATCCTTTTTGATTTTCTCTATACTCAAGAGTAAATGAAGAACACAGTTGTAAATATTTCAGGTTCTGGAACATTTCTCATGAAAAGAGTTTTGCTGTTTCTTCTTTTGTTTTTGTTTTTGTTTTCGTTTTGGGGGTTGTGTAGTTTGTTTGTTTCAGTTTGTTTTTTCTCCTGGTCTTTTAATTTTTCAGTTTAGCACAAAGAATGGATTTGCAAATATCTGCATTTTAAAAACTATTCAAGCCAGTAGGAATTAGGAAAAACATGATTTTCTTGTATCTTTTCTGTAGCTTTTACTACAAAAGATTTTCTAAAGTAGATGTATCAATATTCTTTACAAGCTTTTTAAAATAGAGCAGTTCTACATTTATGACAAAATTAAGTGTAAGTGCAGAGTCCCCATGCACATTCTGCCCCCGCATGTGCAGCCTCCTACTCTCAACATCTCTAGAGTGGTACTGCTGTTACAACCCATCAACCCACAGTAACACGTCAGTATCATCCAAAGTCCACAGTTTACAATAGGAGTCGCTCTTGCTGTTGAATGCTCTATGAGTTTCAGCAAGTGTATAATGACACGTTTCCACTATTATAGGATTATACAGAAGAGTGTCATGATCCCCCATATCCTCTGTGCTCTGCCTCTTCATCCACCTACCCTCTGCCTTAAACCCTGGCAATTATTAATTTTTTTAGTATTACTATAATTATTAACACATAGAAATTGCACAGATTAATGGGATTGACTGTAATATCTAGAAGGATACAAGTAATGTATTAATCATATGATCTTCTACCTTTATTTTTTATTTTGATTCATTGTGCACAAATGGGGTACAACTATCATTTTTCTGGTTGTACGTGAAGTAGAGTCACACCATTTGCATAATCACACATGTACACAGGGTAATGATGTTTGTCTCATTCTAATATTTTTCCTTCCCTCCACGGCTCCCCACCCCTCATTTTCCTCTCTTCTTGCCTCCCTCCCACGCCCCCCCATATGTATCATCATCTACTTATCAGAGAAATCATTTGGCCTTTGGTTTTTTTGGGATTGGCTTATTTCACTTAGCATGATATTCTCCAACTTCATCCATTGACCGGCAAATGCCATAATTTTATTCTTCTTTATGGTTGAATAATATTCCATTGTGTATATATACCACCATTTCTTTATCCATTCGTCTGTTGAAGGGCATCTAGGTTGGTTCCACAATCTATCTACTGTGAATTGAGCAGCTATGAACATTGTTGTGGCTGTATCTCTGTAGTATGCTGATTTTAAGTTCTTTGGGTATAGGCCAAGGAGTGGGATAGCTGGGTCAAATGGTGGCTCCATTCCAAGTTTTCTAAGGAATCTCCATACTGCTTTCCAGAGTGGCTGCACTAATTTGCAACCCCACCAGCAATGTATGAGTGTAACTTTTTCCCCACATCCTTGCCAACACTTATTGTTGCTTGTATTCTTGATAATAGCCATTCTAATTAGGGTGAGATGAAATCTTAGGTTAGTTTTGATTTGCATTTCTCTTGTTACTAAAGATGTTGAAATTTTTTCATATATCTGTTGATTGCTTGTAGATCTTCTGTGAAGTGTCCATTTCCTTAGCCATTTGTTGATTGGATTATTTGTATTCTTTGTGTAGTTTTTTGAGTTCTTTATAGATTCTGGAGATTAGTGCTCTATGTGAAGTTTTTTCCCTATCCTTTCCTGTCCTCTCCCCCTCCCCACCAGGATCCACCCAAATTCCTAAAAATCCCCCTTTCTTTCTTTCTCTCTCACCTCCCCAATATCCTTCCCCATATGTAGTGACCATTATTCTGTCTTATACTTCTACAAGTTTAATTTATTTGTTTCTATAAATGATTGAAAACATGAGGTATTTGTCCTTCAGGGTCTGGCTTATTTCACTCAACACAATGTTCTCCAGTGCCAACTATGCTAGTGCAAATGACAAGATTTCATCTTATTTTGTAGCTGAGTAGCATTCTGTGTTAGAAGCAGACCACATTTTCTTTATCCTTGTATCTGTTGAAGGTCATCTGTCTTGATCCATATTTTGGCTATTTGAATACTGCAAACACAGTACAAACAACCCAGTCAGTAAATTGACAAACTAAACTAATAATTCTTAGAAGAAGAATTACAAATGAACAACAATTATATTAAAAAATATTTGACATTTTAGCAATCAGGGAAATGCAAATCAAAACTTCATGGCAATCATCAAGAAGACAAATAACGATAAATGCTGGCAAGAATGCAGAGGAAAAGGAACTCTTCTTCACTGTTAGTGGGGATGTAAATTAGTACAATCAATATGGAAATCAGTATAGAGATTCCTAAAAACACAAGGAATAGGACCATTATATGATTTAGCTATACCTCCATATTTATCCAAAAGAACGAAAGTAAATATACTACAGCAACATGTGCGTACCCATGTTTATAACAGCAAAATTCACAGTAGCCAAGTCATGAGACCAGCCCAGGTATTTATCAACAGATGAATGGATAAAGAAAATGTGAGGGGCTGGGGATATAGCTCAGTTGGTAGAGTGCTTGCCTCGCAAGCACAAGGCCCTGGATTCAATCCCCAGCGTCGCAAAAAAAAAGAAAAGAAAAAAAGAAAATGTGATATATACATATGTATACATGCGTGTGTGCGCACACACACACACACACAGGTTTTATTCAGTCATAAAGAAGAATAAAATCATGCTATTTGCAGGACAATTGATGAAACTTAAAAAGCATCATGTTAAGCAAAATAAGACAGTGTCAAGGGTCACGTTTTCTCTCATATGTGGAAGCTAGAGAGATGAAAGAAAAAAAGATCTCATGAAAATAGAAGGGAGACAAGAGGGGAAAGAAAAAAAGAAGTAAGAAGGCATTCATTGGGATATTGCATTCAAAAACAACATAAGAGCAAAGTTTAATCACTTAGAAGATAACTTTGTGTCTGTTTTTAGTCATACTGTAGGAACAGCTACGTTGATAGAAGTCCACCAGAAAATCCTAAATCTTGAGGTATCTATAAGGAGAAATGTTCATCATCCTTTCTGGTAAAAACGGGGAAACTATATGGAACTTATTGACAAAATGGAAATAGTATACATAGGAGATGCCACCCAGTCATGGTTTAAAGGAACTTGTTTTAGTCAGCTTTTGCACTACTGAGACCACAAGAAAAAGTATAGAAGAGGAAAGCTCATGGTTTCAGAGGTTCAGTCCATGGCCAATCAACTCCATAAATCTGGGACCAGGATGAGGCAGGACATCATAGAGGAAGGGCATGGCGGAGGAAAGTTACTGAGGGCATGACAACCAAGCAGAGAGAGAGCTCTGCTCACCAGGGGTAGAATATAAACTCCAAAGGCACACCCCCAGTGATACACCTCCTCCAGCCACACCCTGCCTACCTACAATTACCATCCCATTATTCCAGATCAGAAGATTAATTCGCTCATTAGGTTAAAGTTCTCATAATCTAAATCATTTCAACTTGGAACCTTACGGCATTGTCTCGCATATGAGCTTTCGAGGGACATTTCATATCTAAACCATAACAGACCTCCTTACTTCCATCAGCAGGTCCTAACCCTGCCATCCGGGAGAATGATATTGTGCATTGAGGAGTTGAATCTTGTGTCATTCAAGAGTGTAACCGCCATGATTCTCTTCTTGATAAATAGAATTGTGGACATTCCAGAACTGAAGTGTATCTGTAGACGAGCAGTCTGCTGCTATTGCCCTGAAGATAGCTAAGTTTTGGTAAAAGAAGGAGGTATACAATTGCATGATGGGTAGGAGTAAAAGCAATACATTATGTCAGTGCAGATAGAACTGAGTTCTTAACCCTAGGTAATGTCTAGGGACTCCTGGGTACTGCTGTTTTGTGAAGTTCATGCACCCAGGTATTTGGAAAAGAATAAGATTTCCACACAGGAATAAAATCATAGAAACTTGTAGGAGAATTCCAAAGAATAATTAAAAGAAGCCATTTAAATATCCACTAGAAAAGCCAGTTTTTCTGGCTACAATGTGCCATTTGTCTGGTGACTGGGGACCTAACAATATAAACCTGAATTTCAAGGCCACTGCCATGTAAATGTTGTTGATGTTCCTTCACTTCCTGTTCTGTATCATATCTAACTAAATTTTGCTGGAGAAGTCAATTGTGCTTTGAGAGTTTTATGGACAGTACAAATAGTAATACTCTGGTGTTTTTTAAATTGGATCTTCCCTTTATTTTCCAACTTAAATGGGATGAATCTAAAAAACTCAATAAATCTCAATTTTCCTGAGACAATTGGGAGCAGGTGAATTGGGGAAGTATAATCTTTATCAAGTTAAAAAAAAAAAAAGTTCTCTTAAATCCTAGTTTGTCAAAAAGTTTGTTGTTGTTTCTGTTCACAAATAAAATTTGAACTTTATAAATGACTCATCCAAAAAATGAGAAAATTAGGATCTATGTCCTCTAACATACTTATATAAAATGATCAAAAGCTTTTCTATTGAATCATCTTTTCATTCCAGGTAAAAATCTCCTCTTACCTTGATCCATTACTTTGAGATATGTTTGGAATAGACTAACTAATAATTTATTTAGGACTATTTATTGGCACTCATGAATGAGATAGCTTCTAATTATTTTCTTTTATTATAAATATCTTAGTTTGGAACCAATATTACTCTGAATTCATGAAAAATATCAAAAGGTAGAGATGGCTTATTCTTGAAATATTCATAGAATTAACATGTAAAACCATCAGAATCTGCTTTGGGTTTTATATTTTCTTACTATTGGTGTATTTTAAGGAGGATCTCTTAGTATTATTGTTTCAAAACTTTTTTCATGTATTTTTTAGTTGTAGTAGACACAATGCCTTTATTTTATTTATCTATTTTTATGTGGTGCTGAGGATAGAATCCAGTGCCTCACATGTGCTAGGCAAGCATTCTATCACTGAGCTGCAATCCCAGCCCTCAAAACTTTTAATATGTTTGGTATAATGAAGAATTCTGTACTTAAAACAATTTGACACATTATTGTAAAATTTTGTTTTCCAATGGTTTTAAAAATATTAAGTACTCATGAAATGTAATATTGAAATGGGATGCTACACGTCCAGGTAAAAGTTTGCTAAATGCTAAGAAGGGAAGTATACACAGAGAGAAAATAACTTTATGCCACATGAGGCAAACATAAATCCCACATAAAAGAGGTAAGGTGTTGACACCAGGTTTGGGTGTCCCCAGACCTACCATCAAGTGCCATTCTGCTCTTTTTGATGGAACTATTCAAAAAGACATAAACTTTCATAAACTCTCAGAGAGGAGACATTTCATTATTCCACATATTCTTTTGGATTGGATTGGCCTACACTTGAGTCCTCTAAGAAGAGCTCCAAGACCCAGGGAGGGGAAAACTAAAGGCAATGATATGCCAGCCCCGATTATTGATCCACCTCCCTAAAGCCAGCCACAAACCCTTTCCAGTTCACTTGGGCCTTGTAGGAGGAGAAATCTTCCCTCTGGCATTTCCTGCACCATCCTACATTTCCCCACCAACCCAGGCATGAAAGGGACAACAGGACTTTGGAAGGGCATCACTCCTCAAAGATCCCAGTAATGGATGTTCACAAGGAGTTCATCGCTCACCAGAATCACTGCATGGTGACCTAGGGGAAGGGAACTTGCGTGTTCTCTACTTACCAGGGACACAAGGAACACCCACTGCTTTGCAGCCAATTGCTCCCTGCCTTGCCGCAGGCTAGCAGGGCAGCCACAGCACCAGGGATCTGATTTGGGAACCTTCCCCTGTGTGTAGGACCTCAGTTTCTAGGGGCATAAGACAAACTGGTGGAGTGAGGTGGCCAATCTGTTCTACTGTGGTGAGTCTGGAGAAGTGGAGATAGTTTGAATAAATTCCTGGTTCCCTCCCAATCCCTCCCATGAAAGAGATAATCTAGGAGAGAGATTGAGACAATGAGTTTCAGTGAAATCTGTCTCCGTTGCTCTAAGACAAATCAGAAGTCTGAGGCCTTGTCTTGTAGATTCATCTCAAGTTCTCAAAGAACTGTTGTTATTCAACACGACAATTTGTGTGTGATCCTACCCTGTTAAATATATATTCTAAAGAAATGTATTTTAAATATTTATGTGTATATATATTTAAATATATACATACACACACATACATATCATCAAGGATGTGTATTTTTATGAAAAGGGTAGTAGAATACATCAAATTATAAAATTTCTCTTTAATGATTTGTTTGGGTGGGTTTTTTGATAACTCCTAATTTTACAAATGTTTACTTATAAAAATTTCAGACATAGTTCCAAGAGTTTGTTCCCTTGCACTCCCCACTGGATTCCTTAGCAGCCAACAGCTTGCATTATAGAATATTTTGTTACCAAAAAAAAAAAAAAAAGAAACTGACTCTGATTTGTGATTACTAACTAGACTCCATCCCCAATTTCATCTGTGTTTTCCTATGCTCTTTGCTCTCTGTCATCACATCTCTTCCTTATCACATCCCTTTACCCTTCTCTGTACTCCGACAATTTCTCAGATATTTTCTATGGTTTATTATGTTGATAGATTGAAGATTGTGGGACTGGAGCTTGGCAGGACACCCCTGGGTTTGAGTTTGTCTCGTGTTCTGCTAGTGATTTCACTGAGGCTGTGCGTAGAGCCTGGGAGGTGACATCTCGCTGACATCACATCACGTCAAAGGCATGTGCTGGCAGCCCGCTTTATTACTGAGGACCATAATCTTCATCATATGCTAAGGCACCATTTTCCTCATAAAGTCACTTTTTTCCACATGTACACACAGTATGTCTTGCCGTAGATCACTAAGTGTACCTCCCTTGCAGGAGCTCTAATGTTTCTCTTTTTTTTTTCTTTTTTGTTCTTTTTAGTTATACATGACAATAAAATCCATTTTTGACATAATTAAGAAGCATGCTAATTTTAAGTCCTTTGGGTATAGGCCAAGGAGTGGGATAACTGGGTCAAAAGGTGGGTCCATTCCAAGTTTTCTGAGGATTCTCCACACTACTTTCCAGAGTGGCTGCACCAATTTGCAACTCCACCAGCAATGTAAGAGAGGGAGCAGGGGGTATGAAAAATGGTGGAATGAGACAGACCTCATTACCCTATGTACATGTATGATTACATGAATGGTATTAATCTACATTGTGCACAACCATAGAAACAAAATTATGTGCCCCATTTGCATACAATGAATCAAAATGCATTCTGTAAAAATTAAAAAAATATTTAATGAAAAAAAGCATGGAATGTATCTGTTCTAATTCAGTCTCCAGTATCTTCCCTTCTCCTTCCCTCCCCCCAACCCCTTGTCCTGCCCTTTATTGATCTTTATGCAATTTACTCATAGTCCTTTTAATTAATTTCTTGTGGATGTACACAATGGTGAGATTTAATGTGGTATATTCATATATGTACATATGTCAGATTCATTCCACTGTCTTTCCTTATCCCATTCCTTCTCCCTTCGCTTCATTCCCCTTTGTCTACTCCACAGAACTTGTAATCTTTTCTTTCTTTTAATCCCTTCCCTTAATGTGGTTTAGCTTGCACATTATCAGAGAGAACATTCAGCCTTTGGTTTTTTGGATTGACTCAATTCACTTAGCATAATAGTCTCCAGATCCATCCATTACCTGCAAACGTTATAAAGTCATTCTTCTTTATGGCTAATACTCCATTGTGTGTGTATATATATATATGCCACATTTTCTTTATCTATTCATCTGTTGAAGAGCACCTAAGTTGGTTCCATAGCTTAGCTATTGTGAATTGGGCTGCTATAAATATTGATGTGACCGCATCACTGTAGTATGCTGATTTCAAATCCTTTGGATTTATACCAAGGAGTGGGATAGCTGTCAAATGGTGGTTCATTCCATTCATGGTTTTTCTGAGGAATCTCCATACTGCTTTCCAGAGTGATTGCACCAATGTGCAGTCCCACCAACAATGTATGAGTGTGCCTTTTCCCCTACATCCTCACCAATATTTACTTACTTGTGTTCTTGATAATTGCCTTTCTGACTGGATTGAGATGAAATCTCAGTGTAGTTTTAACTTGCATTACTCTAACTGCTAGCGATATTAAACATTTAATCATATATTTTTGGACCATTCATATTTCTTCTCTTGAGAAGTATCTGTTTAGTTCCTTTGCCTATTTATTTATTTATTTATTTATTGTGGAAAATGTGTTTTATTTTTTACTTTTAAAATTTAGAATAATTTATCCATCAAACAAGAGAGAAACATATTTTCCTTGTTACAAAAGTAACATTAACGAAGACAGTGGAATGAATCTGACTTAACTTTCCTATGTACACATATAAATGTACCACAGTGAATCTCTGTATCAAGTACAACCACAAGACAGGGAACCTAATTAGAAAAAGATGTACTCCTTGCTTGCATAAATATGTCAAATTATACTCTACTGTCATGTATAACTAAAAAGAATAAATAAATAAATAGCATTACCAATAAACCTAGAAACCCCTTTGACCAGATCTATCAGTTTTTCTCTCCTCTGCTTCTCCCTAAAACTGACTTCCACTGTAACATTCATGCATTCTCCATGTCTTTTCCTATGTATTTATACACACACAAACTCATAAGAGGAGGCAATAAATACTAATATCTTGAATAAAATTTTCATAACACAAAATATATCATATATTTTCTTAACTATTTTGAATTTTTTATTCAAAAGTACTAACATATTTCTCATGGCATAAAGAGCTAATTATTTTATCGAGCCCTGAAGAATATTCCGTTACACAAAATGTCACAATTTCTTTAGTCAGATTACTTTAAAGAGTGTCTCCTTCTTTTTCATATGTGAATCAAGGATTAGACGATTTTCTTCAGCCAAGCTTAACTCGAGTAGCCCAGTGTTTCTATTGTTTGGTGGTGATTGAATTGCTTCCCAATATGCTTACTGGGTTCTACTCTTAGAATTTTTCTCTATTTAGCGCGTTGATGATCCTCCATTATGAATGTAACCCTGTTTTTTTCTCTCTCTCCAAATCTGCTATGAAAATTATGAGCCTTTGCCCATTTATTGACAGACTATTTTGTTTTTTTAATTGTAAACAAATGGGATACATGTTGTTTCTCTGTTTGTACATGAAGTAGAGGCATACCATTTGTGTAATCATAAATTTACATAGGGTAATGTTGTTTGATTCATTCTGTTATTTTTCCCTTCCCCCCTACCCCTCCCACCCCTCTTTTCCCTCTATATAGTCCTTCCTTCCTTCCTCCCTCCATTCTTGCTCCGCTCCCACACTCCATTATGTGTCATCATCTGCTTATCAGTGAGATCATTCATCCTTTGGTTTTTTTATATTGGCTTATCTCGCATAGCATGATATTCTCCAATTTCATCCATTTGCCTGAAAATGCCATAATTTTATCATTCTTTATGGCTGAGTAATATTCCATTGTGAATATATACCACAGTTTCTTTATCCATTCATCAATTGAAGGACATCTAGATTGGTTCCACAATCTGGCAATTGTGAATTGAGCAGCTATGAACATTGATGTGGCTATATCTCTGTAGTATGCTGATTTTAAGTCCTTTGGGTACAGGCCAAGGAGTGGGATAGCTGGGTCAAATGGTGGGTCCATTCCAAGTTTTCTGAGGAATCTCCATACTGCTTTCCAGAATGGCTGCACTAATTTGCAACCCCACCAGCAATGTATGAGTGTAACTTTTTCCCCACATCCTCACCAACAACTATTGTTGCTTGTGTTCTTGATAATTGCCATTCTAATTGGGGTGAGATGGAATCTTAGGGTAGTTTTCATTTGCATTTCTCTTATTACTAGAGAAGTTAAACATTTTTTCATATATCTGTTGATTGCTTGTAGATCTTCTTCTGTGAAGTGTCTGTTCATTTCCTTAGCCCATTTCTTGATTGGATTATTTGTATTCTTGGTGTAGTGTTTTTTGAGTTCTTTATATATTCTGGAAATTAGTGCTCTATCTGAAGTATGAGTGGCAAAGATATTCTCCCACTCTGTAGGCTCTCTCATCACATTGCTGATAGTTTCCTTTGCTGAGAGAAAGTTTTTTAGTTTGAATCTATCCCAGTTGTTGATTCTTGCTTTTATTTCTTGTGCTATGGGAGTCCTGTTGAGGATGTCTGATCCTAAGCCAACAAGTTGAAGATTTGGACCTAGGTTTTCTTCTATAACATGAAGGGTCTCTGGTCTGATTCTGAGGTCCTTAATCCATTTTGAGTTGATTTTTGTGCAGGGTGAGAGATAGGGCTTTAATTTCATTCTGTTGCATATGGATTTCCAATTTTCCCAGCACCATTTGTTGAAGAGGCAATCTTTTCTCCATTGCATATTTTTGGTCCTTGTCAGGTATGAGAAAATTGTATTTATTTGGGTTTGTGTCCATGTCCTCTACTGTACCATTGATCTACCTGTCTATTTTGGTACAAATACCATGCCATTTTTCTTACTATTGCTTTGTAGTATAGTTGAAGATCTGGTATTGCAAAACCCCCTGCTTCACTCTTCCTGCTAAGGATTGCTTTAGCTATTCTGTGTTTCTTATTCTTCCAGATGAATTTCTTGATTGCTTGCTTTGTTTCTGTAAGGTACATCATTGGGATTTTGATTGGAATTGCATTGAATCTGTATAGCACTTTTGGTAGTATGGCCATTTTGACAATATTAATTCTGCCTTTCCAAGAACATGGGAGATCTTTCCATCTTCTAAGGTTTTCTTTAATTTCTTTCTTTAGTGTTCTGTAGTTCTCACTGTAGAGGTCTTTCACATCTTCTGTGAGATTGATTTCCAAGTATTTTATTTTTTTGAGGCTATTGTGAATGGGGTAGTTTTCCTAACTTCTCTTTCTGAAGATTCATCACTTATGTATAAGAATGCATTGGATTTATGAGCATTGATCTTGTAACCTGCTACTTTACTGAATTCACTTATGAGTTCTAAAAGTTTTCTGATGGAATTTCCAGGTTCCTCTAAATATATAATCATGTCATCAGCAAACAGGGATAGTTTGAGTTCTTCTTTTCCTATTTGTATGCCTTTAATTTCCTTGGTTTGTCTAATTGCTCTGGCTAGAGTTTTAAGGACAATGTTGAATAGAAGTAGTGAAAGAGGGCATCCCTGGCTTGTTCCAGTTTTTAGGGGGAATGCTTTCAGTTTTACACCATTTAGAATGATATTAGCCATGGGCTTAGTATCTTTACAATGTTAAGAAATGTTCCTACTATCCCTATTTTTTCTAGTGTTTTGAGCATGAAGGGATGCTGTATTTTATCAAATGTTTTTTCTGCGTCTATTGAAATAATCATGTGATTCTTAACTTTAAGTCTGTTGATATGGTGATTGACATTTATTGATTTCTGAATGTTGAACCAACCTTTCATCCCTGGGATAAAACCCACTTGATCGTGGTGCACTATCTTTTTAATATATTTTTGGATGCAATTTGCTAAAATTTTGTTGAGAATTTTTGCGTGGATGTTCATTAAGGATATTGGTCTGAAATTTTCTTTCCTCGATGTGTCTCTGTCTGGTTTGGTATCAGGGTAATATTGGCTTCATAGAATGAGTTTGGGAGGGTTCCCTCCTCTTCTATTTCATGGAATACTTTGAGGAGTGTTGGAATAAGCTCTTCTTTAAAGGTTTTGTAGGACTCGGCTGAGAACCCATCTGGTCCTGGATTTTTCTTTGTTGGCAGGCTTTTGATGACTTCTTCTATTTCTTTGCTTGAAATTGATTTATTTAAGTTGTGTATGTCCTCCTGGTTCAGATTAGGTAATTCATATGTCTCTAGAAACTTGTTGATGTCTTTGAGGTTTTCTGTTTTGTTGGAGTATAGATTTTCAAAATAGCTTCTAATTCTGTTTTGTATTTCACTTGTATCTGTAGTGATATTTTCTTGTTCATTCAGAATTTTAGTAATTCGAGTTTTCTCTCTCTTTCTCTTTGTTAGTGTGGTTAACGGTTTATCAATTTTGTTTATTTTTTCAAAGAACCAACTATTTATTTTGTTAATTTTTTCGATTGTTACTTTTGTTTCAATTTTCATTGATTTCAGCTCTGATTTTAACTATTTCCTGTCTTCTACTACTTCTAGGTTGGTCTGCTCTTCTTTTTCTAGGGCTTTGAGCTGTAGCGTTAAGTTGTTTATTTGTTGATTTTTTCTTCTTTTGTTGAATGCACTCCATGAAATAAATCTTCCTCTAAGTACTGGCTTTCATAGTGTCCCAGAGATTTTGTGTCTTTGTTCTAGTTTACTTCTAAGAATTTTTTTATTTCCTTCCTGATGTCTTCTGTTATTGATTCATCATATAATAGTGTATTATTTAATCTCCAGGTATTGGAGAAGTTTCTGTTTTTTATTTTGTCATTTATTTCTAATTTCAATCCAATGTGATCTGATAGAATACAAGGTAGTATCTCTATCTTCTTGAATTTGCTAACAGTAGCTTTGTGGCATAAAATATGGTCTATTTTAGAGAAGGATCAATGTGCTGCTGAGAAGAAAGTGTATTCGCTCTTTGTTGGATGGTATATTCTATGTATGTCCGTTAAGTCTAATTGTTGATTGTGTTATTGAGATCTATGGTTTCTTTATTCAATTTTTGTTTAGAAGATCTATCCAGTGGTGAGAGCGGTGTGTTAAAATCACCTAGTATTATTGTGTTGTGGTCTGTTTGATTTCTGGAATTGAGAAGGATTTGTTTGATGTACACAGATGAGCCAATGTTCGGGGCATAATTATTTATGATTGTTATATCTTGCTGATTTATGCTTCCCTTAAGCAGTATGTAATGTCCTTATTTATCACTTTTGACTAACTTTGGTTTGAAGTCCACATTATCTGAAATGAGAATGGATACTCTAGCTTTTTTGCTGTGTCCGTGTGCATGGTATGTTTTTCCCCATCCTTTCACCTTTAGTCTATGGGTATCTCTTTCTATGAGATGAGTCTCTTGCAGGCAGCATATTGTTGGGTTTTTCTTTTTAATCCAATCTGCCAGTCTATGTCTTTTGATTGATGAGTTCAGACCATTAACATTCAGGGTTACTATTGTGATATGATTTTTATCCCGGTCATTTGACTCATTTTTTTTTTTACATGATTTGGTTTCTCCTTTATTTGACTATTCTTTTAGTCTAGTTCCTCCCGTTGCTGATTTGCATTGTTGTTTTTCATCTCTTTTTCATGGAATATTTTGCTGAGAATGTTCTGTAGTGCCAGTTTTCTTTTTGTAAATTCTTTTAGCTTTTGTTTATCATGGAATGATTTTATTTCGTTGTCAAATTTGAAGGTAAGTTTTGCTGGGTATAAGATTCTTGGTTGACCTCCGTTTTCTTTCAGGGCTTGGTAAATGGTGTTCCAGTCCCTTCTAGCTTTTAGGGTCTGGATTGAAAAATCTGCTGATATTCTTATTGGTTTCCCCTGAATGTAATTTGATTCTTTTCTCTCACAGCCTTTAAAATTCTGTCTTTATTTTGTATGTTAGGTATTTTCATAATAATGTGTCTTGGTGTGGGTCTGTTATAATTTTGTATATTTGGAGTCCTATAAGCCTCTTGTACCTGGTTTTCCATTTCATTCTTCAGATTTGGGAAATTTTCTGATATTATTTCATTGAATAAATTGTTCATTCCTTTTGTTTGTTTCTCTAAGTCTTCCTCAATCCCAATAATTCTTAAATTTGGCCTTTTCATGATATCCCATAATTCTTGTAGATTCTGTTCATGATTTCTTACCATCTTCTCTGTTTGGTCAATTTTGTTTTCAGGATTAAATATTTTGTCTTCAATATCTGAGGTTCTGTATTCCAGGTGTTCTATCCTATTGGTTATGCTTTCTATGGAGTTTTTAACTTGGTTTATTGTTTCCTTCATTTCAAGGATTTCTGTTTGTTTGTTTGTTTGTTTTCAGTATCTCTCTTTATTGATATGATCTTTTACTTCCCGTATTTGCTCTTTTAACTGTTGATTGGTGCGATGATTTAATGCCTGCATTTGCTCTTTCATCTCCTCCTTCAATGCCTGCATTTGCTCTTTCATCTCCTCGGTTGCTTCTCTGATTGTTTTAGTTATGTACATTCTGAACTCCCTTTCTGACATTTCTTCTGCTGTGCTGTCATTGGGTTTTATTGATATAGTATCTAGGTTTGTTTGGAACATTTTCTTCCCTTGTTTTCTCATATTGGTCAGATATCAGTGGGACTCTGAGATATTGCAGATTTCCTCTATTGGCTTATAGTGTCCCTGTAGATTTCCAGTATATCACCTCCCAACCTTCATTAACCTGAAGTCTTGGAGGAACTTGATAATGCCATGCTTCCGAAGAAGACTGCCCCTAGCCAGCTACTGGGTCTAGGGCTGGGGGCTGGTTCTGTGTGGAAATCCTCTCACTGGGCGGTCCTGCTCCGAGAAGCTGGCTGTAGATGGGGCCTGCCGCTGCCGGAGGAAGCCGGGCTGCTCGGGGAAAGCCTCTCCCTGTCCTGCCTTGTTCTCAGAAGCTGCCTGTGGGCCGGGGCCCGCTGCCAGGTTCAGGGCCTGGGGTTGGCTCTGTGCAGAAAAGTTTGCACCGGGCGGGCCTGCTCCAAGAAGCTGGCTGTGGACCCCGCCTGCCACCGGAGGGAGCCGGACTGCTCGGGAAAGCCTCTCGCTGTCCTACCCTGGTCCCAGAAGCCACCTGCGGGCCGGGACCCGCCTCTGGGTTCAGGACTTGGGGTTGGATCTATGCGTAAAAGCTCTCACTAGGCGGGCCTGCTCTGAGAACCTGGCTGTGGATTGCGCCTGCCGCCGGAGGGAGCAGGGCTGCTTGGGGAAGTCTCTCGCTTCCCTGCCCTGGTCCAAGAAGCCGCCACTGGGTCCAGGACTTGGGGTTGGCTCTGGGTGGAAAAGCTCTCACTGGGCTGGCCTGCTCCTAGAAGCTGGCTGTGGATTGCGCCTGCCGCTGGAGAGAGCAGGGTTGCTTGGGGAAGACTCTCGCTGCCTTGCCCTGCTCTGAGAAGCTGCCCACTGTCTGGGCCTTCTGCCTGGGCTGAGCTTCACCCAGTGGGAGAGACTCACCCCGCGGCTCTATGTTGGTCCGAGTCTCTCAATACCTCCCCTTCTTGAATCCTGAGTTCTGGAGCAATGGGAGATGCAATCACCCTCTAGTCCGTCATCTTAGATCCTCCCTGATCAGTTTTAGTTTTCTTGTTGGTGGGTTTTGTTTGTTTGTTTGCTTGTTTTGGGGGGGGTGGAGTTAAGTTTTTTTTAATTCTTTTTATTTTCTGGATATTAATGCCCTATCTGAAGAATCTAATTTTTCTTTTAACACATTCGTATTTTCCCAAATTTTCTATAATAACCACACGATTTGCATGGTTCATGAGCAGAAGAGGGTAATAAAAGACAAGAATTTCTTTGGTTTTTGTTTTTTCTTTTCTTGAGAAGAGTAGGAGCATGTCTTGTTAATTATGGTTTTTTACATTTAATTGTAATAAATGCATAAATTAAGTTCACTGTCTTAGCCATTTTAAGTGCACCATGCAGCAGTGTTAAGGAAGATCCAGACTTCCTTTCCTTTTATCTCCTATTTCATCTCAAATTTAAAGGGGAAAAATCTGTAGAAGATATTTAAATTTGATTCTGAAAGGAAAGGAGATTTACATGATGTTTTTAAAAGAGTTCAGAAAAAATATTTAATAAAGGTCACAGAATTGATTTAATTTAGTTTTATTCATCTTTCCAACAGAAACTGAAACATTCTGTTTACTTTGTTTTAAATCATAAGTGAGAACTAGTCAATAAGGAATTTAAAATGAAATTAAAAACCTCCATTCTTCTCTAATGAACTGCAAAGGGAAAGAAAGTGGTAAGGACCAGGTAAGAAAGTGGTAACAACGAAAGAGGCAAAAAGAGAAAAAGAAAAGACAGACAAAAGGAGCAGAATAAATGGAAGAAAATGTACATCAAGAAACAAAATAGAATGATGACAGAGATAAGACAAGATTAATACCCTAAACAAATGTAAAAAATAAGAAGAAAAAATATTTTTGGCCTAAAATTATGTTAAACACAGTCCTTTTTTACATGACTCTACTCCCTCTATTCTTTCCAAGCTTCCTGGAGAGTTGCACAGGTCACCCCCTCATGTTATCAAGTCTTCTCATTCCTCAGCTCTACAGTGACTTCTGTCCCACTTCTCCATGGAACCTGCTCTACCAGTAACCTCCAGGGTATGACAGAGAGCAGCCATGTACTTCCTGCTGCCTCTCTGACCCTCACCCATCAATCCTGCATGTAAGGGAAATCCCACGGAACCACACCGGACATGGGAAATCACATAAGGGAGTTTATTAAGCAAACAGAGTGTCTCCCTGCAGGGTAAGAGAGAAAATGAGAGGAAAAGAGAAAGGAAAGAGAAAGGGTGCCCGCTAGAGAGAGTGGAAAGCCAGGAGGATCGAAAGAAGTGAGGAGGACAGACAGAAGGATGGGAAAAGATGGCGGGGAAGCTATAGTAAACAGTTGAATTCCGCCTGGCTAACAGGGGACCAATATCAGAGAAGGATACTTGCAAGCTGACTGATGAACCAATAGCTAGCTAGGATATTCACAGATTGACAAGTGGTTGGGAGGCGGGGAAAATGACTGCAACGGAATGGGCGGGGGAGCAGCTTTATACATTACACTGCAGAGGGACCTTCACTAGCCCTCCACCATGGTGTCTGAGTCATCACTCCATTCTCACTCAGCTCACCACCTCTAGATCTCTGCCTTCGGCTCTCAGTAGGTTCTGGCTCTGTGTCTAAAGCCAGTGATGCCAGCTTGCCTGCCTCAGGTCTTCATGTCTTCCTAAACTTTAGGACCTCTCTGCCCACCTGCCTATAGACAAGATTTCCTGAGTCCTCCACTGACCTCTGCAACTCCTGATGTGTGAGATGGAACCCTCACCTGGCTGGGCTCTCAACAGTCACTTCTAAATTGGTGGAACTAGAAGCCAGGAAGTTGGTGAGGCACAGTAACTCAGTGACTGTGAGGGAGGGGGATGGTGATTTTCAGAAGGGAATGTAGAAGGGAAAGGAGACAACAGTGACCTATGAGTGTCTGGTGTCTGGGTGTAGGGTCCAGGAGGAACCAGTGGCCAGGAAAGAGGTGAAGAGGAAGACTTGGAAGTTAGGTCGGGATGTTGCATCCTCAATCAAACACATGTAAATTCACCAGCGACACCAGGGACAGGAAACAGGTAAAGGTACAAATCACAACTGCCAAAGGAATTTACAGTTAGTGAATGTTCTTGATCATTAATTTTCCTTGATATCTGTTACAGAAATCTTGATTTTTGCAGCAGTAGGAAGATATCTTATCCATTTCGTAGAACAAATTAGAAGACAAACAAAACATGAAACAGTCCAATTCAGTGTGATCATAGTGCCATCCATCTAGAAGAGAAGAGCATTTATACTTAGGACCAGAAACAAAGTTTGAAACTCACAGTAAGAAGACCTTCCCCCGCAACACAAGACCTATTCTCCAGAGCAGGACAAAATCCATCTCCCAGCAAGGGTGATCTCAAACTGGTAAGACAGAATTACCTCTATCAGAGTAAAAGAAGAAATTCCTGGTTCTGCATGAAGAGACAGAATTTGCAGTGCAGTTGTCCTCGCCTCTCAAACAGCGGCCATCCTTAAAAGATTTGCAGACCGTGCATACGAGAGCTTGAGCTAGGGAAAATAAACATGAAGGCTGATTCCAGGATGGAATGGGTTGGGACCAGGCTGGGTGGAAAAACATTAGAGTCCGGGAGTTCAGGGACAGACATTGCCTTAAAGTCCCCCCCCCCCAACATATTCTCAGTGACCCATCAGATTGAATCCATTGATTCCTTGAGAAGTATTGATTTCAACACTGGAATTTTGATTGCATTGAAAATAAGGTGAAAGGTATCGCCTTAGCTATGATGCAATAAACAATAAGAGAATCTACATAAAACAACCTTGAGGTCAAAGGTAACTTTAAAAATGGATTAGACAATAAAACTGACCTGACCCCAAAGAGAGGAAACAATCACAAAATTTCCTACCATACCTGCTCTCCAAAAAAGGCAGCTGCTATGCAAACTTATGTAAGCGGAAAAAGTGTACTTGCTATGAAAAACTGGTTGAAGATAAACCATTCAGTGATCTCTTTCTGCTACATGGCTACCCTAGACATAGAAAGTCTTAAGCAATTATTGCCTGCCTTTAGGGTTCAGCCAAGAAGACTCTAAGCCCTAAATTGACAAAGGAGAGAGGAAACCCACTCTGAGACCTGCAAAAGAGACCTGAACTCTGCCCTGCTAGGCATCCAGGTGAGCTCAGCACACACACACCTCCAATTCTTCATAGTCAGATCATACAGAATCCTGCCCTTGGCCTCCTCCCCTCCACACACACAGACTACTCTGCCTAGTCAGATCATCTTCCTGCATCTGCTCCCCAGCTCACCCTCTTGACCACACCTTGGAAGAACACAAGAGGCAAAGGACCCAGCAGCAGGAACAGGAGAAGGAATTTGTCCATCTCCACCCAGGATGGCAGAAGATGCAGCAGGGCAGCTGAAAGTGAGCAGCAAAGTGCCCAGGAAGGGCCAGGAAAGCTGCTCTTGTGCACAAATGAGAACAGGCTGGAGGATCTACTCTGAGCTGTTCCCAGACTGTGGGCAGGAGCTTCCTTTTACCCCCTTGCTAGTGGGTGTTTTGCCACCACCCAGGTTCAGGAGAGCTTCCCACAGAGCCAGCCCCTTCCGAGCTTCTGAGGACACAGGTTGTCCCTGGAGCCCCCTCCTGTTCCCACGTAGGTGGCAGGCCAGGTTGTTCACTTCCGATTCCCACCCTCCCTGAGGTTGAGTTCATGGTCAGGACCATGACCCTCCCACTCCTGACTCGAGGTTGGCGACTGTGGGGTGCTCCCAAGAGCAGACCTTTGCTCCGTATCCCTATAAACCAGGATCTGCACCCACTGCCACCATGCATGCCTCATTTATGATGGATCTTCAGCCTGTCATACATGATCAAATAAACAACAAATAACAACCAAACAACAAATGCAACAGGGACCTTATGGGGCCCAGGTTATTTTATAAACCAGTCCTTTGAACCTTATTTGTGTCCTTGTCAAAATCACAGACGCATGCTGACCGATGTGTATTTTTGTCAACAAAGAACCTACTAGTAAGCATCAAGTTACTAACTTTCCCTGAGGACTTTGCAGACTTTAAGAATATGTTATTAACAGAATGTGTGTTGAATAGGAATTGTCATGAACTGTAGATTATGGGAACAGATCTTGAAAAAGTAATTTGTTCAAATATAATGTGGAAATTCATGCTTATCCAGTATCTAATGGTGTCTTCTAAGGAAGGAACAACCGTAGGTCTCTCACCATGAATATTTTGTCATAATATATCTAATGGGTCCAAGATGCTGTTAATTTAAAAATTTACTCTTATACATTTATGGAGCATGGTCTGACCAGGAAAAGTCAGCAAGAGGTACCTCAGGACAGAAACATAAATTCAATATATACAAAGACCAAAAGATCTCCACTTCCATATTTAATTTACTGGGAGCCCATGAGGGGCTGCCTCTCAGATTCATAGAGTGAGTGGAGAGCTAACATTCTCAACTCATGATTTTAGTACAAATTTAATTAGTAATAAAACTCTTTTTACTCCCACAAAGTGTCTGAGGTCTAGAGTACATTACATGGCCAGCCAACTCAGAGGTCATGAGGCACAATCTGCTTTCCAATCCAGGAAGCTCTTTTTCTGACCATTCCAGAGAGTGGGTGGCCAGAGCCACCACACACTTCCAGGCCCACGCCAACCCCATTAGATCTTCCATGATGCATCTCAGTTGAGACCCATCAAGGGGAGTGCCCTGGTCAGAGCATAAATCTGATATCTACATAAGAGGGAGAATCTAGTAAACACATTGAGGTATTCGGGACTCTGCCCATAAAAAGCATTGTGCTGGTCTCACAGAGTGAGTTAAATTTTCCAGAGAATGGGTTGCATTTGGTCAAGTGCTGGGGATTGAACCCAGGACCTCACAAATGCTAGGCAAGTGCTCTGCCACTGAGCCACACCCACAACCCCAGAGCGGTTGTTTTGAAGTAGGGCTACCCAACATGCTCAGCCACTTCTGTATCTGCCACCATATATTCTCTCTTACACAGTTCTACCCTGTCACCTGCTGGAACTATCCAGGCCAAAGACAAAATGATAGCATCTACACAAAAAGGAATCCTGTTTTATGAGTAAATGATCAGGCTCCTCTCCCCACCAGCCTTTCATCAAATGCCAAAGTATCACAGTGAACAGGCATCTTATTATAATGTGTTCTTACATGAATTTTGTGTAATTTTCACCAATTATGCACACAGCATAGTCTCATAGGAGCTGTTCATTTCAGAAAACTGAATTAAAATCTGTAGATATAAACAATCAGCTTTTGGTTCTCAAATCTCTGCTGTCTGGTTCCCTTTACCAACCCCACCAGCACATTTTCACTCCACCACCACTGCCTAGGCCTCCACTGCCAACACTGACCAGATATATGCACTCCATGCACGTTCCACCTGCATCCTTTTATCTGTCACTGCTTTGAAGCCAGAATTTTTAAATTCACATATGCATCTGCAGCAAGGATGAATTATGTGTATGGTGAGGAGAGATATGAAACTAGGGCAGAAAACTGGAAAAATCAAAACACTTGGTGTCAGTTTCTCAAATGACATCAGTGCCTGATGTATTACAACCAAGCAGCAAGCATACGCCACAGCATGCCCTTCCTTCTCTATCCCTTAAGCACCTTGATCAGACTCCATATCCCTTCCACAAACAGAAAGAAAGGACCCACAGTGGAAAATACACTTCCACCTACTTTATTAAAGAAGTTGCCAAAAACCCCATGCAATCATCCAAGCTGAGGTCAGGGTCAGCTCTCATCTTGCTGAACTGTTCTGCCAGTGCTGAGTCTGCTACCCCGCCACCCCCATGGGGGGTAGCAGACACACACACATACACGCAGGTGCGATACTCTCTGTTCTGTATACGTTCTAATAAACTATTGCTGGAGAAGTCAGTTGTGTCTTGTGAGTTTGATTAATAATTCAAACCTGAAATTGATTCAGGTAGTTTTTCATTAAGATTCTCCGTTTTGGAGGTTGTGGGGGGCAATGTTAAAGGTATGGATTAAAATGTCCTAAATGAGGACCAAAGTTTAACATAAAAATTTATATTCGACTAAAGGGGTTGGGAGATCTTTATCAATGTAAGTAACTTCATTCTATTTTTCTTTTCTAAGAAGTTTTTGTTGTTTTCTTATAGGTTTTGAACTTCATGATAAAATGTTTTCTTTATGATTTATGTTCTTTATGCTATTGATGTAGAATGAATCGGTTGATAGTTTATCTAATATTGACCCATACTGGTACCTCAGTTAAAATCTGAAATTTATCTAAATGCACATTTTTATATTTTGTGTTTTAATTCTGTGGCTAATGTTTCAGTGGTATTTTGAATTTAGAAACATAAATAAAAGGTCTTTAATTTTCTCTTTTCTATAAACATTAAAATCCAATTGCCTGTATGGATATAGCTTTGATTCTATTTCCTAACACACTTTTCAAAAGATAGAAATGAACAGTTTTTAAAGATTGGTAGAATTCACGTATGAAGCCACAAGATGAAGATGCTGGAATAGAAAAGGTCACTATCCTGGCTGCTCCATGATGTGAAACCAAGAAAGCAGATAGGCAGCTTCTCAGTCAGGTGGGTGAAAAAAAGGAGGGTGAAAATAGCTTGTTTTGGAGAGTGCTCGCCTAGCATGCGCAAGGGCCGCAGTTTGAATCCCCAGGGCCTCAGAGGGGAGAAAAAAAAACAAAAAAAAACCTCTTTGGAGCTGAAGAAAGGGGGGCACTTCACTGGGATTTAATACTGGACATACAAAACTGATTGGGGACTCAGGAGGGCAGAGATAATAAAATAAGGAAGAAATCCCCAGGGCCACTGCCACTGTCACAGTCAGAGGCCCCAGACAGAGTGGGCCCTCCATGAGCACAATGGAGGGATAAGGGAATTAAAGGAACCCACATTTTTAGGAGTACTGAGGTGTGTCTGGATATGGAGAGTTTAGAGCTCAAAGACACTGCCCAACTAATACAAAGGCATTCTGCACAATATCCTTGTGTGGGAAAGAAACCACATCTCTCTCCAATGCTTGCAGAAGACAGAGGAAGAATCATTCTGCAGTCAGGGAGCTGGGGCCACCACGATTCCTGGCAAACCCAAGTTTGGCCCAAAATACAGGCCTGGCAAACCCACACTGTGCCTAAATGACCCGAAGAAAATCAATCATGGAGAGGGGAATACTGGTTGTGGAAACCTACACAGCTTTCTCCCTCACCTTCGAATCAGGTTGCTTGTAGGACCAGCTGGGAGAGACACACCTATCCAGGTGAAAGAGATTGAGTTAGGAGATTAAACCCAAAACCAGAAAAACGGGGGTCCACAGGTGACAGGGTAGACTAAGAATTGGGTCCTCCACTACATGAACGGAACACAGGGAAGATTCCTAGGGTGTAGTTCCAACATGGATTGTCATTTCCCAGGCCCTGGAGGTGAGCTGATTTAAAATCTCCAGACCAATGAACATTCAGTTAAGAATCTGGAGCCCACTAAGCTTAAACCCTACCTCCAGAAATTCAGCCTACAGAATTACCTCTCTCATTCCAGCAAACCCACCCTGAAGGTGGAGCAAGCAGCACACTCCAGACCACCCCACCAAACACTGTTGAGAAGGGAAGCTGAAAATATTTTGAACTCCAATGAAAACAACCAATCTAACCAAAGAGGGGAAAGATTTTGACAATGAAAACTACAGAACTTTAAAGAAAGAAATTGAAGAAGACCTTTGAAAATGGAAAGATCTCCCATTGTTCTTGAGTAGGCAGAATTAATATTATCAAAATGGCCATACTTCCAAAGGTGCTATACAAATTTAAAATAATTCCTATTAAAATTCCAATGACATTTCTCATAGAAATAGAGAAAACAATCATGAAATTCATCTGGAAGAACAAAAGACCCAGATTAGCCAAAGCAATCCTGGACAGGAAGAGTGAAGCAGGAGGTATCACAATGCCAGACTTAAACTATACTATACAGCAATAGTAACAAAAATGGCATGGTATTGGCACCGAAATAGGTAAATCAATGGTACAGAATAGAAGACACAGAGACGTACCCACACAAGTACAGTTATCTCATACTAGACAAAGGTGCCAAAAACTTACGATGGAGAAAAGATAGTTTCTTCAACAAATGGTGCTGGCAAAACTGGAAATCCATATGCAGTAAAATGAAACTAAACCCCTATCTCTCACCCTGTACAAAACTCAACTCAAAATGGATCAAGGATCTAGGAATTAGACCTGAGACCCTTCACCAAGTAGAAGAAAAAGTAGGCCCGAATCTCCATCACGTTGGCTTAGGACCAGACTTCTTTAACAAGACCCCCATAGCATAAGAAATAAAAGCAAGAATCAATAAATGGAATATATTCAAACTAAAAATCTTTCTCTCAGCAAAGGAAACAATCAATATTGTGAAAAGAGAGCCTATAGAGTGGGAGAAAAATCTTTTCCACACACACTTAAGACAGACCACTAATATCCAAAGTTCATAAAGAACTTAAAAAACTTTACACCAAAAATACAAAGAACCCAATCAATTCTTTAACTTTTTCATAGAGATATCTCCCCTCTCCTCCCTCCCACTCTCTCTCTCTCTCTCTGTAAATGTGATTTTAATGGTTAATGGACATTTATACATGTTCATATTTTTTTCTTATTTGAAGCCAGTTATTTTTCATGGATCAGTATTTTGAGGACTAGGATGTTGAATTAGTATATTTTGGTTTTGTTTTATATTCTTTTGTTTTTATTTTTATTTTAAAAATTTTTTATTTTTTTATATATTTTTTCTCACTTATATGTTTCCCTCAATTTCTTTCTCTCTTCTCTTCCGTAAATAGCTAATCTCTATTGTTCTCTCTTTCACACTTCCTTTATTTTCTTTTACTTCTATCTTCTCTCCTCCTTCCTCATAATCATCACATCCTACATCACTTCTGTTCTCTCCTGTCTGCCTTTCAAAATTATTAATTAAACCCTTTTGCAAACTTATTGTTCTTACTGTGGGCAATAACTGATTGCATCATTTCTGTTTATTGTGACAATTAACATTGTAGATGTCATAGCAGGAACTATTTAGTTCCTGCAATATATTGTTTGCTTTGGTTGTTATTATTTGTCTCCCTCTAAATGGTGAGGTAGAAACCTTCGGGGACATGATAAGTCCACAGGGTAGAAACTTTACTGCCTCAGATCCATACTATTACATGGGTGAGCACACAAACAACACAAAAAACGAAGGGAATAAATTACCCCAAACAAACCAAAACATTTCAATAACAGAATCCATTGGCACCAAAGTGGAAAGAAAAAGAAGTTTAGAATGTACATAGTTAAACCAACCTGTGAGAGAAAGGATGATGTAAGGAGTGAAAACAGAGAGAATATACATGAAGTGAAAGATTGCTTCAACAAAAAGATAAGAGATTCTTTTAAAAAATCAAGTAGAAATACTCAAGATTAAGGAATCAATAAACCAAATTAAAAATTCAATAGAAAGCATCATCAATAGACTAGACCACTTGGAAGACAGAATTTCAGGCAATGAAGACAAAACATATAATCTTGAAAATAAAGTTGACCATGGAGAAAATATTTTAAGAGACCATCAATAGAACTTCCAAGAAATATGGGATATAATAAAAAGACCAAATTTAAGATTTATCAGGATAGATGAAAGCTTGGACATACAAACCAAAGAAATAACCAAAAGTTATTGTAGAATAACTTTTAAATGAAATAATATCCAAAACCTTCCACAACCTAAAGAATAAGATGGAAAATCATATACAGGAGGCTTACAGAACCCCAGATACACAAAATTACAACAGACCCACACCAAGTCACATTATTATGAAAATACCTAACATACAGAATAAAAATAGAATTTAAAGACTATCAGAGAAAAAGAACAAGTAACATTTAGAGGGAAACTAATTCAGAGTTCTGCTGATTTCTCAACCCAGACCCTCAAAGCTTGGAGGTCCTGGAATAGTGTATACCAAACTCTGAAAGAAAATGGAAGAGAGCCAAGAATACTGTAGCCAGCAAAATTAATCTTCAGAATTGACTATGGAAATAAAAACCTTCCTTGATAAACAAAAGTTAAAGAATTCACAACTAAAAAGCCTGCACTACAAAGCATACTCAATAAAATATTTCATGAAGAAAAAATGAAAAATAAAATTGAAAATAAGCAAAGGGAAGAACTGCACTAGAAGAATAGTCAATCAAAGGAGAAATTAATTCAAATTAAAAACCAGAAATAAATCAAAATGACAGGAAATAAAAATCATTTCTCAAATATAACACTGAATGTAAATGACTTAAACTCATTCATCAAAAGACATATAGGCAGATTGGATTAAAAAACAAGACCAAACAATATGCTCTCTCCAAGAGACTCACTTCATAGGCAAACACATCCACAGACTGAAGGTTAAAGGGTAGGAAAATATATTCCATTCACATACATCTTGTAAACAAGCAGGGGTTTCTAGCCTCATATCAGATAAAGTGGACTTCAAGCCAAAGTTAGTAAGAAGGGACCAAGAAGGACATTTCATACTGCTTAAGAGAATTCTATATCTATAAGACAAAAAAATTATAAATATTTATACCCCCAAAAAAGGAACCTCTATGTACATCAAACAAACCCTTCTCAATTTCAAGAATCAAATAGACCACAATACAGTAAAACTGGGCGATTTTAACACACCTCTCACCACTTGATGTATTTTCCAAACAAAAACTAAATGAAGAAGCTATCAAACCAAAAAATAAAATTAATCATTTAGACTTAACAGACATATATAAGTATTTCTTCCATCGATAACTGAATACCCTTTCTTCTCAGAAATATTTTAATTCTTTAAAATAGACCATACCTTAATCCACAAACTCTGAAAGAAGCTAGAAGTTCTGCAACATCCCTGATGAACATAGATGCAACAATTCTTAATAAAATATTGGCAAACCACATACAAAAACATATTAAAAGATTGTGCGTCATTATCAAGTGGGGTTCATCCCTGAGATGCAAGGTTCATTCTACAAGTGGAAATGAGTAAACATAATTTATCACATCGATACACATAAAGACAAGAATCACATGTTTATCTCAATAGATGCAGTAAAAGCATTTGGCAAAATTAAGCACCCATTCATGTTCAAATCCTAGAATAGCTAGGGATAGTAGGAAAATACCTCAACATTGGAAAAGCTATCTCTGCTAAACCCAAGGCCAGCAACATTCTAAATGGAGAAAAATTGAAAACATTCCCTCTAAAAACTGGAACAAGACAGAGATGCTCTCTTTCCCCACTGCTATTCAACATAGTCCTTGAAACTCTAGCCAGAGCAATTAGGCCAAAGAAAGAAATTAAAGGGACACAAATAGGAAAAGAAGAGCTCAAACTATCACTATTTGCAGATGACATGATTCTACATTTAGAAGACCCAAAAAATTTCACAAGAAAACTTCTAGAATTCATAAATGAATTCAGCAAGGACATAAAATTAACACCCATAAATCAATTGCATTCCTATACATCAGTGATGAATCAACTGAAAGAGAAATTAGGAAAACTATCCCATTCACAATAACCTCAAAAAAAATGCTTGGGAATCAATCTAACAAAAGAAGTGAAAGACCTCTAAAATGAAAACTATAGAACATGAAAGAAATTGAAGAAGACCTTAGAATATGGAAAGACCTCCCAGGTTTTAGGATAGGCAGAATCAATATTGTCAAAATGACCATACTACCCAAAGCTCTATACAGATTTAAGGCAATTCCTATTAAAATTCCAATGATGTTCTTCATAGAAATAAATTTTTTTATGCATTTGCTGTGGCCTAAATGTTTATATTCATGCCCCTACTCAGTCTATATGTTAGAAACTAATAACCACTATGATGATGTTAAGAAATAAGGCCTGGATTGGGGAGATAGCTCAGCTGGTAGAGTGCTTGCCTCGCAAGCACAAGGCCCTGAGTTCGATCCCCAGTACCACAAAAAAAAAAAAAGGAAAAAAAAGAAAAAGAAAAGAAATAAGGCCTTTGGGAGCTGATTAGGTCAAGGACAGAACTGTCTTGAATGAGATTAGTGCCCTTATAAAAGGGCCCAGGGAGCTAGCTGCCTTGCCCTATCCACCGTGTGAAGGTAGAGAGAGCATGCACCAACCTGCTTCCCACCCATGATGCTAATGAGGAAGCATCACTCAAGTCTCTCTTCCCACTGCTGCAAGTCTAAGCAGAGTCTCCTAAGAAGGTCAAACAGCTAAGGAAGCTCTGCATCAGGGGACAGAGTTTTGAAACAACTGATAAGAGTCTGGGAGACCTTTCTGCACAATGGGGAACACACAAACTTCATAGTCAGGAGAGATCCAAACACCAAGTGCCCTAGGGACCATGGATTTGTCACGTACACCATTCTAGAGGAGGTAGATGAAGCCACCAGTGCATTGTCACAAGGGCTGTGTCAAGAGAAGCTTCTCAAAGACCGGGGCCCACTTACCTGTGGAAAAGATCTTTATTGTTGGCATTAAAGACACTGAAGAACCTCACATACAAGATTATTTTGAACATTATGAGAAAATGAAGTAGCAGAAATCATGACTGACCAGGACAGTGGGAAGAAGAGGGGCTTTGTTTCTGTGACCTCTTTTGACCTTGACTCCATAGATAAGACTGTTATCCTGTTTTATGCTTAAAGTATAAATAAGAACTATCTTGACATTGATAGCAACTAATATACTGTGAATGGCTACAACTATGAATTGAGGAGTCCCTGTCAAAGTCAGAGATGGCTAATGCTTCATCTAGCCAAAGAGGCTGAAGTGGTTCTGGGAGGTTTGGTGGCAGCTGAGGAAGTGCTTTTGGTGGCAGTGACTCTTTGGCTGTGGATAGGTTTGTTCAGTGTTGTGATAGGTTTGTTGGTGGTGGGAATGGTTACAATGGATTTGCTAATGATGGAAGCAATTTTGGAGGTGGTGGAAGCTATAATGATTTTGTCAATTACAATAGTCCATCTTCAAATTTTGGATCCAGGAAGGGAGAAAAGTCAGAGCTGAAGCTGTAGCCCCTCTGGTGATAGAGGTCAATACTTTGACAAACCACAAAACCAAGGTGACTCTGTCAGTTCCAGCAGCAACTATGACAGTGAAAGAAGGTTTATTTACTTCCAGGAAACAAAGATTAGATAAAGAAGAGAGCCAGAGCAGTGGCAGGGAAGCTATATGTCACAACATTTTTGTGAACTCAGCCATGCCTGCTGGTGCAGGACCTAGCAGCTACGCTGAAGACATGGTTTAGACAACATTTATTTGAATGGGGAAAAAAATCAAAAGTTGTATTTGTAACTAACTTACTACAGGTTATTTGAGTTTCTGTTCTGTGGAAAGTGTGAAGTATTCCAACAAACCGTTTTAATGTAAATTTTGATTTTTGAGTCTATGTTATTGATTGTTAAATGTAAGCCTCTGATCATTATGCCAAATAAGTGTCTTTTAAAAAAGAAAAGAGAAGAAAAAATAAAAAATAAGAAGTATCTTCTATGAACCAGGAAGAGCACCCTCACAAAATACCACATCATCTTGAATTTCACAGACTTTGGAACTGCTAGAAAAAGATTTCTGTTTATAAGTTGCATGGTTTATGGTATTTTATTGTACTATCTAAAAGGATTAAGATAGCATTTTAAAAGAGGGTGTTTCACAATTATTTCAAAAATGTTCATGTGATTTTATAATGAAAAACCATCTTCTGAGCTGGGGATATGACTCAGTGGTTGAGTGCTATTTCTAGAATCTTCTTCAGTCTATTTTGGAAATTTGTAAACTTTGTTCAGATGCCTTAAACTAAGCAAACTGAAAAAAAAATGAACTGTAATATTTAACTGAGAAGCTGTATGTCTTGCTAAAAAATATACCATGCACTAAGAATAGAGGTGTGTACAGCAAGAGAGACTGTTTGCCATTGGAATAAAGGCATGTTGTACAGTGAAGGAGGAAAACGCCAAGACATGTTTTTAGTGACCCCATACCTACCACCCAAAGCCATTCTGTACTTTGTCCTCAAAGTTCCTACAAACATACAATGCACATAAACATCAACAAAAGAAGACATTTGTCTGTCCCTCATATCTGTAGGGGTTGAAAGCTTGAAAGACTCACATGTAATTCAATATTAGAAAACCTATCAATCAATACACTCCACATCAATAGGTAAGGAGATAATTGGTCTCAGTTGAAGAAAACATTACTGTAGCTACTTCGGAAGTTGAGACAAGAGAATCACAAGTTCAAGATCAGCCTTGACAACTTAGTGAGACTCTGTCTCAAAACAGAAAGGACTGGGGATATACCTCATCGGTAAAGTGCCCCTGGGTTCAATACCCAGTAGAACAAAAACAAGAATTAAAAGAAAAAGAAAACCATTTTATATGGTTCAAAACCCATTGAATTATCTTACATCTACAACATGCCATCTAAAAGCAGCCCAAGTCCCATGGAGAGGCAAATTAAGGCTCAGGATATACCATTCCTAATTATGGATGCACCTACCAGTTGACGCTATTAATAAACCCTTTCCAGTCTACTTGGGCCATGCAGGAGAAGGAGTCTAAACGTATTTCCTCCCTACTGGCATTTCCTGCATGATCTTCACATTTCCCCACCACCCCAGGCACAGAAAAGGACAACAAGAGTTTGGAGGAGCATCACTTCTTAAGGATCCCAGTGATGGAAATTCATAGAGAGCCCAATCCCTCACCAAAACCACTGCACAGTGACCTACAGGAGGAGAGTGTTCTCTGCTTACCCAGGACACAAAGAGGGTCCACTGCTCTGTGGTCAACAGCTCCCAGCTGATCTCAGACCAGCAGTGCAACAAAAGAGCCAGGGACCTAACTCCAGAACTTGCCCCTGTGCAGGACCTCAGTTCCCCAGGGGCCTTGGGCAAGCTGGTGGGGTGGGGTGGCTGACCTGCTCTGTTCAGTTTTGCTGAATCTGGGAAAGAGGGGAGAGTAGGAGTAGATTCCTGGTCCTCCCACCCAACCCCTTCCGTGAAAGAGATAATCTAGGAGAGAGACTGAGAAGGTGAGTTTCAACAAAATCTCTCCTTTGCTCTAAAACAAATCAGGAGTCTGAGGTCTTGTCTTGTAGCTTTATCTCAGGCCTTCAAAGAACAGTTAGTATTCAATATGATATTTTATGTGTGATTCCACCCTGTTAAATACATATTTCATAGAAATGTATTATATATATTTATATCTTTGTATGTGTGTTTATGATGAGAAGGATGGTAGGAATACATCAAGTTAAAAAAATTTCTCTCTAATGATAGGTTCCAGTGGGGTTTCTTCAATAACTTTTCATTTTACAAGTTTTGATTTACAGATCTGTTATTGGATTTTCATCACTATGACCAAAATACCTGATGAGAACAACTTTAGAGGAGAAAAATAAATTATTTTGGCCCATGGTTTCAGAGGTTCAGTCCATGGTTGGCCAACTCCATTTGCTCTGGGCCCAAAGTGAGGCAGAACATCATGGCAGAAGGGTTTGCTGGAGAAGTGCTGCCCATTGTTCATGGTGGCCAGAAAGCAGAGAGAGAGAGAGGGGAAGGGGTCACAGGGAAGATGACCCCTTCCAGATCACACCCCCAACGATCCACCTCCTTCGGCCATATCCCACCTGCCTACATTTACCACCTAGTTAGTTAATTCAAACTACTATGAACTATTAGGTTATAGCTTCCACAATCCAATCCTTTTATCTCTGAACATTCCTGCACTAACACAGGAGATTCTAGGGGGTACCTCATATCTAAACCACAACAAGAACCATTTCAGACATCGTTCTGAAAGATTCTTTGTACTCCCCACCAGTTTGCTCAACAATTAACAGCTTACGTTACATAATATATTGTTCCAAAATGAACTGACTCTGATACTCTGATGTGTGATTACTAACTAGTCTCCTTCCCTGATTTCATCTGTTTTCCTACCATCTTTTCCCTCTGCCATTATATCTCTTCCTCATTATGTCTCCTTACGTTCCTCTGGGCTCTGACAGGCTTTCCCTGTCATTTATGATGTTGATAACTTGAGGATTGTGGGGCTAGAACTTTGCAGGACACCCCTTGGTTTGGGTTTGCCTGGTGTTCCTCTGGTGGTTACACTAGGGTAGTGGTTAGAGGGTAGAAGGGTCACAGAGGTGATGTGTCGCTGACATCACATCCTGTCAAAGTCATAAGCTGGCAACCTGCTTCATCACTGAGGACCAGAACACTGATCATCAGGTCAAGGTGCTGCTTATGGGTTACTCCACTGGAAAGTTATGTTTTTCTCCTTTTCTATTCTGTACTTTTTGAAAGCAAGTCCCTTGATTTAGCCCACTGTCAGTTCTTTATTTTTCTGTTTCCTTATTTGTTTTTCTCAAATATTTAACAATGCCAGCATTTACATTGGTCATTAAGGGTATGGTTTGGTAAAGTAGCTTTCAAAATAATGAAAAGTCCTATCAAGGCCCTGACCTTATCACCATGACCCATCTGTGGTTCTTTATGTTGTGGCCATGTGTAAGGAAACCCATCATTGACTTTGTTGTGGCTATAAGTGACTTTTCAGCATTTGAAACTGAAGCCATTCTCTACAGTGGTTCAATCAACATACATTTCCTTTAGCTCCAACTTAGCTCAGTATGAGAGGGGAAAAAACATGAAAAAACACATAACACGTGATATTCTGAAATAAAAAAACACTTTTAAAATATTTTCTTATTTGTTCAAAAGTCTTTAATTTAATAAACATCAACCAAAGATGAATTTATTTTTATCAATCTTTAAAAGAGAAACATAAAAACTCCTCTTATTTCTTTTTAACTTTTTATGGGAAACTTAAAATCATATACATAAATGACCAAATATATTAACAATATTCTGTACTTTTGCATCGCTACTGGAGAGGAAACAGAATGAAGAAATGGATAAGGAAGGAGGGAGTTTAAGGTGAAAATGAGAAGATAAAACAGGAGAAAAAATATGTAAGTGAGAGGTAAAATATGTAAAGAGAGGTAAGTGTTTTTTAAATATTAGAAAGCAATTAAGATGGTGGCAGAGATTCCTACAGTCCTCCTGAGAGAAGCACTTGACACAAAGAGTAAAGATTGAAGACTAACCTTTTATGCATAAATGAATATTAAGATCAATATTTTTTAAATGGCACTCCTTGATTCTTCCCAAGCTTCCTGGAGAGTTGCGCAGGTCATCCCCTCATCTTGTCAAGTCCTCTCATTCCTCAGCTCTACAGTGACTTCTGTCCCACTTCTCCATGGAACCTGCTCTACCAGTAACCTCCAGGGTATCACAGAGAGCAGCCATGTACTTCCTGCTGCCTCTCTGACCCTTACCCATCAATCCAGAGGGACCTTCACCAGCCCTCCACCATGGTGTCTGAGTCATCACTCCATTCTCACTCAGCTCACCACCTCTAGATCTCTGCCTTCAGCTCCCAGTAGGTTCTGGCTCTGTGTCTAAAGCCAGTGATGCCAGCTTGCCTGCCTCAGGCCTTCATGTCTTCCTAAACTTTAGGACCTCTCTGCCCATCTGCCTATAGACAAGATTTCCTGAGTCCTCCACTGACCTCTGCAACTCCTGATGTGTGAGATGGAACCCTCACCTGGCTGGGCACTCAACAGTCACTTCTAAATTGGTGGAACTGGAAGCCAGGAAGTTGGTGAGCCAAAGTAACTCAGTGACTGTGAGGGAGGGGGATGGTGATTTTTTAGAAGGGAATGTAGAAGGAAAGGAGAAAACAATGACCTATGAGTGTCTGGTGTCTGGGTGTGGGGTCGGGGAGGAGCCAGTGGCCAGGAAAGAGGTGAAGAGGAAGACTTGGAAGTTAGGTGGGGATGTTGCATCTTCAATCAAACATGTGTAAATTCACCAGCGACACCAGGGACAGGAAACAGGTAAAGGAATTGGCCATCAGTGAACAAAATTTTCTGCTATTTTTCCATAATATCTGTTACAGAAATTTCGACTTTTGCAGCAAAAACTTGAAACCTTCAGATACCCACGAACCAACCTCCAAGCCTTACATGGATTAGAGCAGTCCAATATAGTGTAGTTGTAGAAAAACCCATCTGGAAGAGAAGAACATTCATACTTAGTGCCAGAAACTAATACCTGGACCTCAAAGTAAGATTTTATTTTTTTGTGTGGTGCTGAGGATCAAACCCAGGGCCTCACACGTGCTAGGCCACAACCCCAGCCCTTAAAATACCTTTGAAAGTGAAAGAATAGATATCCCTCGTTCTGCATTCGCCGCCCTCCTCCAGGGTGCAGTTGCCCTTGCCTTCCACACATTTACCTTTCTTGAAAATGTTGCAGACCATACACACTTTGGCGTGAGCTGAGGAAAAGGGACATGAAAACTAAATCAAGGAATGAACCTACTGGAAGAACATGACACACATGGCACAAAGCATGACCCTAAGTACTCCACACATAGTTTAGAGCAAGAACTACATTAGATTGATTTAATTGAATCTTAAGGATATGGAGGCTTTGACCTGTTGATCTCAAATTCCATTAACAAATTGGCTTAAACTTTCAATGTACAAATTTATGGTATGTTAACAATAGCTCATGAAAATTGTTTCTTTTTAAAAAGAATAAATAACATTCAATAAGAAAATGAGATACTACTTGTTGACTGGTTGAAAACACTGGGAGATAGGATAGAGCAAGCCCAAGTTCAAGTCTTGCACTTAAACAACCATGAGAGATTATGCCTCCCTAAATCTCATTCCCTAAAACTGAGTTAATCGCCTTCTAGTGCCAGTACTGTGCTCACTCTTCAAATTTAGGAAAGGTTCATGTCTTGAAAGATACCTCCTTAGCGTGGAGTCACTGAGCAGAACAAAGTCAGAGCGGCTATGTATCTCCAATGTGAGTACAGAATCCATGGAGAAGTAGGTTGGGTACAGGATTGTGCTGGCTTGAAGGTTGGAGGAAGATTTTAGTGTACACATGTTTCACAGCACAGCTCAGTTAACATGACCTTCATTTCTAACAGTGCATGTGCTATAAAAAAACTGGTTGGAGATAAACCATTCAGTGATCTCTTCCTACTACATGGCTACCCGAGACATAGAAAGTCTTAAGCAATTATTGCCTGCCTTTAGGGTTCAGCCAAGAAGACTCTAAGCCCTAAATTGACAAAGGAGAGAGGAAACCCACTCTGAGACCTGAGAAAGAGACCCGGACTCTGCCCTGCTAGGCATCCAGGTGAGCTCAGCACACACACACCTCCAATTCTTCATAGTCAGATCATACAGAATCCTGCCCTTGGCCTCCTCCCCTCCACACACACAGACTGCTCTGCCTAGTCAGATCATCTTTCTGCATCTGCTCCCCAGCTCACCCTCTTGACCACACCTTGGAAGAACACAAGAGGCAAAGGACCCAGCAGCAGGAACAGGAGAAGGAACTTGTCCATCTCCACCCAGGATGGCAGAAGATGCAGCAGGGCAGCTGAAAGTGAGCAGCAAAGTGCCCAGGAAGGGCCAGGAAAGCTGCTCTTGTGCACAAATGAGAACAGGCTGGAGGATCTACTCTGAGCTGTTCCCAGGCTGTGGGCAGGAGCTTCCTTTTGCCCCCTTACCAGTGGGTGTTTTGCCACCACTCAGGTTCAGGAGAGCTTCCCACAGAGCCAGCCCCTTCCGAGCTTCTGAGGACACAGGTTGTCCCTGGAGCCCCCTCCTGTTCCCACGTAGGTGGCAGGCCAGGTTGTTCACTTCCGATTTCCACCCTCCCTGAGGTTGAGCTCATGGTCAGGACCATGACCCTCCCACTCCTGACTTAAGGTTGGCGACTGTGGGGTGCTCCCAAGAGCAGACCTTTGCTCCATATCCCTATAAACCAGGATCTGCACCCACTGCCACCATGCATGCCTCATTTATGATGGATCTTCAGCCTGTCATACGCGATCAAATAAACAGCAAATAGCAACCACACAGCAAATGCAACAGGGACCTTATGGGGCCCAGGTTATTTTATAAACCAGTCTTTTGAACCTTATTTGTGTCCTTGTCAAAATCACAGATGCATGCTGACCAATGTGAATTTTTGTCAACAGAGGTCCTCAGCCACAGCTCCACACTCGACTGAAAGGCTGAAAGTTTCCACATACTCTTTCTCATAGCCCTGGCCTAGAATGTGGCACCCAAACTACTAAGGGTATCCAGGATATTTCAAAATGTTTGATCTACAATTTTCTACTGATATTCTCTAAAGAAGTCTTCAGACTTCTCATCATGCTTCAAAAAATAACCAAGACCCAGGCTCTCAAGCATGCCTGGTCATCCAGCCTGGGGAAGAGAAAGACCATAGAACAAGGCCACAACTATGCAGGCGCTAGAGAGCATGTCCCAGCTGGCAGGTGCAGTCTTGTGTCCCCTTCCTCTGCTGCCCTCTAGATGACCCTTTATGGAAGAGCCCTTCAGGGTCAGGCTCACCTGTGAGCAGAGCACTCCCTGCAAGACATGCTCAATGGACAGATAGGGGACTCAGTACAGATTGCCAACTACACATAAGACAATAGGACAAATGAGCGAGTGCATGATGGCTTGTGGGCAGGAAGCTACTACTGGAGGGTGAGCACCAGGATCCCCCACGCATCACTTCTGAGAGTCTGGGTGCACCCCCACCTTGAGAACACAGCTTGGGTGCACCAGAGCTCCCCTCTCCCACCTTCCCAGGACAGCGATCAAGAGTGTGCAGAGCAGACACTGCGGGAGTGTGGGGTGCATGAGTGGGGTGCAACAATGCCATGGTTTCCCCAGACCCGAAACTGATTCAGCGTACTCTGTCGCACCCCTCACCAGTGTGTTCAGCATGTGCCTCCAGCAGTGACTGGAATTCCAAAGATTCTCACACTTTCCCTTCCTGTGTCACCACATCACAACTGTGCCATAAAAGGTGGTACAGAAGTAGAAAATAAGAGGAAAGGGTGTAATCAGATTTTCACTGGACCTGCCAGGGAACACATTTTTTCTGTAGCAATATTCTATTTTCTCAAAGCTGAAGAATGCAGTAAAAATAATAATATCAAAAAGGAAACGTCAATTGGGAATGCTGAGCAAAGAGGATACAAAAAGAAAACCCATGATACACAAGGTCCTGGGTTCAATCCCTAGCACTGCAATAGATAAATAAGTAAGTGAATAAATAAGAAAGATTCAACCAAATCTTATGGAAGTTTATTCATTTATTTATTCAGATATGTCTCTCAAACAAGTATCTGAGATAACCAACTTACAAAAATACTTATTTTAGAATGATATTGGCCAAATTATATTGTATAAACATGTAAACATGTAACAATGAATCCCACCATTATGTATAATGGGAACCAATTTAATCAACTGGAATAAAAAAAAAAAAAGAATCATTTTGGCTCACAAGTTTGACAACTTCAGTCCATGATCAGCTGACCTCATTTCCCTTGGCCTTTAGTGAGGCAGCATATCATGGAGGAAACACATGGTAGAACCAAACTGCTTATCCCATGGCAAGGGAATAAAAGAGATAAACAAAGATACTAGAGTCTTACAATCCCTTTTGACAGCCCCCAAAGATCTAAAGACCTTCCACTAGGCCCGCCATCTTAAATTTTCCACCACCTTCCAACAGAAACAAGCTGAACATGAAGACTTTAGTACATGGAACTTTGGGCAACACTTATCCAAACCACAATATCATTGAACATCCAGATGGTGTTCCTAAAATGAGAATAGTAGTAGATCCTTTACTCTGGAATACTCTTAGCATGTCTCTATTCTGTATAAGTTGTTTATGATAAGCAAATTAATTTTAAAAACAACGAGGGAATGGTTCCACTAGTAAATGTGTGTTGAGGGTATCTAATAATAGTCATAGAAGACAGATTTACATACCTTAAATTGCTCAATGCAATTTTTATCTGATACCACGTATGAATCATTCAAAAACTTCAACAGTTAATTTTTTACCAACAAAAGTCATGATCACCTCATAGCAGAATATCCTGCCTCAGATTCTGATGCCTTCCCTTCATGTACTTATCTCTACAAACTTCCCAAGCACATTTCCATAATGTATATCAGTTTATAAAGGAGAATAATTAGCATTTTTAATGGCAGAATTCTACTGGATGGTACATAGCCATGAATAAGATGTTCTGAAGGTTTTGTGGCTATTCAAAAGTAAGGTTATTATGTGTGGCCAGGGGTTGAAGGGCCCCTGAAGAATCAGGAGCTTGATTGATGCCATATAATAAATGTGGGGGAGACTAATAATCCTATTTCATGCCTCTAGTCCAAGCTTAATTACTTAACTATCCCATTTACTCCCTCCAAATGTCTGAGGCCCAGGGTATATTACATGGCCAGCCTACTCGGAGATCACAAGGCACAATCTCTCTCCCAGAACAGAATCCTCCTCCTTTCACTCTTCCAGACAGTAGGTGTCCAGAACCCCTATAAATTTTCAGGTCCACGCCAACCACATCAGATCTACCAGTGAGACATCTAGGCTGAGGCCCAACAAGGGGAGTGCCTGGTTAGAACACAGACTCCTAAATCTGATTTGTCTAGAATTAGAGCCTGGTTCTACCGGTTATTGGCTGTGAGACCTGGCAACAAGTTATTGAATCTGTATTCCTCAGTTTCCTCAAGGAAATAGAGAAAATAATGGCACTTACACCTTAAGTTTGTTATTAGAAATGCATATTATTGCCCATAGGTTTCTTAGCCACTTTATAACACAAGTTGTTCCTTCTCTTCTTCATATCGTTCTTCTATTTTATTATAAACAACATATTCCCCACCAATTTTTTATTTTGTTTTACTTATTTGCTTATTTATTTTGGTGCTGGGGATTGAACTTGGGCCTCATTCATGCTAAATATATTCTCTTATCAATGAGCTCCATCCCTAGTCCAAAATTCATTTTGAAAATTGGAACTGGGAAGCAGAAGGAACTTAAATATGGAGACCACCTTTCTCTTTGGTGAACTTTTGCTCATACCCATTCCCCCCTCAACACACTCATTCATAAAGCCCTCCAGACTTTTATCGGGTTTTTACAGAGACATCTATTTCCTTGCCCAACACCACACAAGGAGCATCACTTTCTTTGCCACCTTAAAACAGAGCCCAGATCCCAGTTCTCTTCCGTCTCAAGTTCTCCTACTCCTGTTCTGTCTTGGGCAGTCACTGTCCCAGCCCAAGGCCATGGGACAAGGCAATGAGCACTCCACTTCCAAGCAGTTTCTCGTAGGGAATACTGTGATATGGTGTGGCTATGGTTGCATTTATCCCCCAAAGTTCATGCATTGGTAAATAATCCCCCTTTCAACATTGTTGAGTTGATAGGTGAAGCCTTTAAAATGTGATTAGGTCATGCAGGTTTTGCCCTTATGAATAGGTTAAGGTCATTGTCATAAGACTGGTTCCTTATTGGGAAAGGGAATTGTTATAAAACTGAATTTGGTTCCCTCCTGCTCTCTCACCTTTTTGCCTTCCATCATTGGATAACACAGAAAAAAATCCCTTGCCAGATGTGGGCCCCTTGATCTTGGACTTCCTGGCCTCCAGAACCATGAACCAAATTAATTTCTATTCTTTATAAATTACCCAGTTTGTCATATTCTGTTAAAGAAGCACAATGCAGACTAAGATGGCAGATTTACCACAAGTGCCCTTCATAAGTTCTCAAATGACATCAGAAGATAAGGCATCTTCTTTTTGTTGCCTGAGCACATGGTCCCACCAAGTATCTCTGTTTAGCAGGTGGTATGTTCTAATGGAGGAGTTCCTTCCTTAGGCAAGTTGAGTCTGCCAGTGGTTATCTGCATAACCACTGGTCAAAATCCCCATAACTCTCCCTATGACTATCTGCAGGCATCTTCACTACCTCCTCCGCCAGCACCACCATCATCCAAAGCCTGTTCAGCTGGTATTCATTACTCTGCCTTTGCTATGAAGGCAAGTTGTGTGTGATACTTGGGTTCTACCTGAGGGCAGGTGGGTGGGGAGCAGGAGAGATGGAATGAGACAAAAACAAGGTGAGTGACTGTGTGGCTTCATGTGTCAAGTTCCCAGCAGGCATCATTATGCTACAGTTACCTCCAAGATCAAGAAGACATAGCAACAGTAAATATTTGCACCTCAAACAATGGAGCAACTATGCACATCAAACAAATCCTTCTCAATTTTAAAAATTAAATAGACCACAATAACAATAACATGGATGACTTTAACACACCTCTCTCACCACTCAATATATCTTCCAAATAAAAACTAAATGAAGAAGCTAACAAACCAAAAACACAATTAATAACAGACATATACAGTGTTATGGTTTGGATGTGAGGTGTCCCCCAAAAGCTCACATGTGAGACAATGCAGGAAGTTTCAAAGGAGAAATGATTGGGTTGTAAGAGTCTTAACCCAGTGAATTCATCCCTGATGGGATTAATTGAAGTGATAGGGTGTGGCTGGAGGAGGTGTGAATTGGGGTGTGGTTATGGAGTATATCTTTTGTATCTGGAAAGTGGAGTCTCTCTCTCTCTGCTTCCTGATGCAAGCTGCTTCCCTCTGCCACAATCTTCTGCCATGATATTCTGCCTCACCTCAGGCCCCAAGGAATGGAGCCAACCTTCTAAAGACTAAGACCTCTGAAACCATGAGTCCTCAAATAAACCTTTCCTCCTCTATAATTGTGCTGGTCAGGTCATTTAGTCACAGCAGTGAAAAAGCTGACTAAAACATATAGAATATTTCATCCATCAATGACTGAATACCCTTTCTTCTCAGAATCATACAGACTCTTCTTTAAAATAGACCATATCTTAGGCTACAAAGCATCTCTAAGCAAATATGAAAATCTGAGATAATATCTTGCTTTCTATCAAATCATAATGGAATAAAATTAGAAATCAATGATAAAATAAAAAATACAAGCTACTCTAACACCTGGAAACTAAACAATATGCTATTGAATGACCAGTGGATAGCAGAAGAAATCAGGGATGAAATAAAAAAATACTTAGAGGTAAATGAGAATAGCAACACAACATATCAAAGTCTCTGGGTCACTACAAAGACAGTTCTAAGAGAAAAGTTCACTGCATTGAGCTCACCCATTGAAAGAACAGAAAGTCAACAAACAAATAATGTAACATTACATCTCAAAGCCCTAGAAAAAGAAGAAAAAATCAACAACAAAAGCAGTAAAAGACAGGAAATGATTAAAATCAGAGCTGAAATCAGTGAAATTGAAATCAAAAAAATCTAAAAAATTAATGAAACGAAAAGTTGATTCTTTGAAAAAATAAATAAAATTGATAAACCCTTAGCCACACTAACAAAAAGAAAGAGAGAAAACTCAAATTACTAAAATTCATGATGAAAAAGGAAATATCTTTCTGCATATACAATGAATCAAAATGCAGTCTGTAAAAATAAAAAAAGATTTTAATTTAAAAAAAAAAAAGGAAATATCACAATGGACACTACCAAAATACAGGCGATAATAAACTATGTTGAAAACATTAACTCTATAAAATAGACAACCTTGAAGACATCAACAAATTTGTGACCTACCCAAATTGAATCAGGAGGACATAGAAAATTTACACAGATCAATTTCAAGCAATAAATTTTTTTTGGCTTTTTCCTGGCCTTTTTTTTTTTTTTTTTATTGTTTTTCACTGATGTTCATGAAGAAAGTGAGTACTTGGAACTGTGCCACCAATGAAAGGAAATTCTAAGGAAGTACATTTCTTTACAGAACTGTGTCATACCATCCTTTGGGCCCTCAACTGGAAAAGTGGAATAAAGTCTCAATGCCTTTTTAATTGTATCCTGTAGTATTATAGATGTAGGACATCATACTCTGTGAATGTAAAAGCTCTTGTACTTGCTTTATGATATGTAGTAGAGACCATGTTTTATCAGAACTGTTTTTAATGATGTTACTCTAGAATGTTTTCTTTTCAGATGATGATTGAGAAACTAATTTTAAAAAGTGGTATCAGATGTCACAACAGTAACAGGAAAAATATATATATATATTGTTTAGAGACCATTTCCCCCTCCCTCCAAAACAGAAAAAGTTTCATGAAGTAAGGGGCTTATTTGAGGAGTTCTCCTGGTAGAGAAATGCAAGAGCTGAAGATGAGAGTCATTTGTGGAAGAGCCTGAGTTTACCCATAGGAGGCACTGATAGCAGACTCACTCTGCAAACAGTAGGTCCTTTCCTCCACACAGGACTTGTGTAAAGCTAAGGTCCTAAGAGAGCTTCCTTGGATTGGCAGCCTGCTAGAGGACTCCTTGCTGAGGAGAGGAACACACTGCTAGTGCTGAGTATGACTCTGCTCTGCCTCCTGGTGGTGAGTTCTGGGTGAGCGCTGTCCTGGGGTGGGGGGGATCGGTGTCAAGGAGCTAAAGTGGCTCGGGCGCAGACCAGTATATGCCCTGACCCTGACCATCCAAGCAAGAATTGGCACTCAGAAGTCATGTACTCTATTTTCAATAGCTTTTCATAAAATATTTTTAAAAATAGATCTGAGACTGGATGCAGTGGTGCATACCTGTAATCCCCTCCTCTTGGGAAGCTGATGCAGCCGCAGGAAAATTGCAAGTTGAAAGTCAGCCTGGGGAACTTAATGAGACCCTGTCTCAAAATAAAGGGCTGATCTATATGGGTTGCAGAAAGTGGGTTTGGTTATCATCCTTTTTTGTTGGTGCTTTTGTGTTACAACAGAGAAATAATCAGACCCAGACCTAGCCAGACTTACCTGCCTTCCACTTCCAGTCTTCCTTATTCTCATTATTTTTTTTTAAAAATCCATGTAAAACATATTTAATCTTATCAATCCAAGAATCAAAATAAGCTTGTTGAAATTTTTATTAGAATTAAGATGCTTTATGCAAGAAGTAAAATTAAGAATCAATAAATGGGATGGATTCAAACTAAAAAAAACTTTTTCTCAGCAAAGGAAACAATAATGTGAAGAGCGAGCCTACGGAATGGGAGAAAATCTTTACCACATGCACCACAGATAGAGCACTAATCTCCAGGATATATAAAGAACTCAAAAAACTTAACACCAAAGAAACATAGAACCCACTCAATAAATGGGTAGAGCACCCCTTGATTCCATCCCCAGTACTGAGGGGGAAAAAAAGGAATACAATCAATCAACAAACATATGAAAAAATGTTCATCATCTCTTGCAACTAGAGAAATGCAAATCAAAACTACTCTAAGATTTCATCTCACTCCAGTCAGATGGCAACTATCAAGAACACAAGCAATAATAAATGTTGGTGAGGATGTGGGGGGAAAGGTACATTCATACACTGTTGATGGGATTGCAGATTGGTGCAACCACTACGGAAAACAGTATGGAGATTCCTCAGAAAACTTGGAATGGAACTACCATTTGACCCAACTATCCCACGCCTCAATTTATACCCAAAGGACCTAAAATCAGCATACCACAGTGACAGCCACATCAATGTCTACAGCAGCTCAATTCACAATAGCTAAACTATGGAACAAACCTAGATGCCCTTTAACAGATGAATGGAAAAAGAAAATGTGGTATGTATACACAATGGATATTACTCAGTCTTAAAGAAGAATGAAATTATGGAATTTGCAGGTAAATGTATGGAGCTGGAGAATATCATGCTAAGTGAAAAAAGCCAATCCCCCCAAAACAAAGGCCAGATGTTTTCTCTGATAAGCAAATGCTGATCCATAGTGGTAGGGTTGGTAGAGAAGAATGAAGGAACTTTGGATTGTGCAGAGGGGAGTGAGGGAGGTGGGGAGGATGGGAAGGACAGTAAAATGAGACAGACATTATTACCCTATATACATGTATGATTACACTACTGGTGTGACTCAGCACCATGGACAGCCAGAGGAATGAGAAGTTGTGCTCCATTTGTGTACAATGTGTCCAAATGCATTCTACTGTCATGTATAATTAATTAGAACAAATTAGAAATAAATTAAATTTTAAAATAAAATAAAAAATAATTAAGATGGTTTAAACTAATTATAAATGCACATTAATTAAAATTAGGAAAGACTTTCACATCAACTTCTGTTTTAAAAGAGAGATAAAGAATGGAAAGGAGGAATAGAGAATGAGAGGGAAAAAGAAATAGAGGCATTAGGAAAGTTGATCCCAACAGAGTGAGAAAGGAGAGAAACTAAAGAAATGATAAAGGTGCAAAAAGAGTAATAAGATGATACAAACAGGTCACAATAAATTCCATTATTATGTGTAATCACAATGTACCAATAAAAAATTAATTACCAAAAGGTTTTTTAAAACAGTAATAAGTTAAATAAAACCAGGAATTCCTAAATTTATAAGACAAACTTTCTATACTACTGAAAGGAAAGAAAAAGAAAAGACAGAAATATATTTTTGCCTACAAACATGCTAAAATCTGTTTTCACCTAAAAAATCTACTCTTGATTCAGCTCTCCCTCTAGCTCCTACTCCACTGATTCTTTCTCTTTCCATTATTTCTTCTTCAAAGAGCTGGCCATATGCACTCCATCCATGTCTTCTCTGCTTCAATCTGGTTCTGCCACCACTTCTCACCTGAACTTGCGCTGACCAAAGTCATCAATGACAAGCAAAGTCATACTCATACAATTGGGCCCTTCTCAGTCCTTGGACAATGTTACCCATCACTGACTCTTAGACCTTCCCTCTTAAACTGCAGATTCTGATTCCTTTGGGTTTTCTTCTAGCCAGCACCCCTCATTCTAAGAGAATCCTTCAACCAACCCTTTAACTTTAGTGATCCTTAGAATTCCATGCTGTTCCTGCCATCATCACTTGGTTCAATGAGCACCCACTTACCTATCGTGACTTTAGTAGCATATACGTCCTGGGTTTACATATAGCTACTTATGATTCCAAAACTACCATCTCTCGCTGTGAAGTAATCCCAAATCTTCACACTTGTTCCACCATCTCCCTGGCCCATAATTTTTCACATGGTTGATAATGAATTCATTGTTTTTTTCTGGGAAATTATTTAGGAAAAATAATTAACCAGATGAGCAAATTGCTCATAAAGTAACCAGATGAGCAAAGAACTATATAGTAAGTGACTTATGAGAAAATGCAAACTAGGGAAAATAGATGGTTCTTTGGATAATGTAAAAGAGAGGCAGAACAGGAACAGGTATTTATAAGCTCCAAGGAAGAAAAGAGTGACTATGGAGAAAAAAATCTGCCCTAAAACAAAAAGAAATTCTTTGATGGAGTGAGGGTGTACTGAAGACTGGAGCACAAGCTAGAAGCAGAGCTAAACAATGTCTCAGACTTCTGAACTTTCCCAAAGAGGAAGCAAAAAAGGAGCACAACCCAGGATTTCTGAAAAGAATTTGAAATCAGTTCCCTTGACCTTCTTGACATTGACCACTTAAAATTTTTTGACAGATCATGCATATATGGTTGAGGCTGAGAGAAGAGACTTGTTTTTTTTTTTTTTTTCACCTTATAAGGAAAAGGTTTATTTTGACTTATAGTTTTGGAGGTTTCTCCTAATGGTCGATTGGTCAAGTTGCTCTGGTGCTTATGAGGCAGCACATGAGGAAGTAAGCTATACCTCATGGTAGTCAGGAAGCAAAGTGAAGTAGCAGAAAGTCTGGGATCTAATATCTTCCTCAAGGCCATGCCCCCATAACCAGAACCTCCCATAGGCCCCACCTCTTTAAGGTTCCACTATCTTCCAGTAACATCAGGGACTGGGAACAATCCTTTAACACATGAGTTTTTGAGGCATATTTCAGATTCAAACTATAAAATGGACCTCACTTTAAGTTTACTAAATTCAGACATTTTAAGGCTAGAGGGAATCTGCAGTTTGACAAGTCTGAAGAGTCTCTGACTTGAGAATTATTGCTATAGCCAAAACAGATTATTGTCATTTTCTCAGTCAAGTGCCACAGTCCCCAGTTTTGTGACATATTGCCTTCCGATCTTCGTGCTTCAAGTACACAATGTCTGCTTCTGAGCTTCCCTGATCTCCATTGTTGCCCCTACCCCAAAACACACATCATTCTCCTCCTCCTTATCATCATCATTTGGGTTTTAATGTCTAGTTTAATGTTCATCCTTCCAGCCAAGTTTAATTGTTCCATCATGGTGCTATCAGTGTTGGTTGCTTTGATCTTTACTATGGTATTTCTCTTCAGTTTATACTGAATGTAGTCATGGGGAACTCAAATCCACTACCAGAATTGAAGCTGTAATGTGCAGATCCAAGATCTCCATTATAAGAATATCTCCAGTGTTTAGCACATTTTATACAAATAGCAGACATGTGTTAAATATTTAAAGAATCATTGAATACTTATTTGAATAAGTATTCCTAACTTGTTATCCTTGACAAATACTGTTCCATGATGCTTCTGGTAAAGAGAGTCAGTGCTAAAGAAAGTAATTTAGCTTTCTTTAATGATAAATCTTCAAATATCTAATGATATTTAACCAATATGGTAACCAATCCACTCTGGTACACTCTGCTAAGTCAAGTATATTTTGTCTACTTCAGTTTATTGTATGTGAAAGACTCTATCCAAATAGCCATTTACTTGAACCATAAATTCTCTTAGGCTGATCATTTAGATCTGTTGAAACACAGGATGAAGTTAAAGGAAGTGATTTAGGGTGTTCTGTTTCTCTAGTGCATAAGCACAGGTGAAACATTAAAGTGCATCCAGTATTCTAGGTGGAAACAAGTTCAGTATGCTGCAACCTGACAGTCCAAAGGAATGAATTCAGAAAGCTTTCACAAAGCCACTCCCCAGCCCCATTCCTCTGAAGGCCAGCCTCCTTTGAGAGCTCTTTCCCTAAGCTTCCCAAGAAACCCAGCTGCTGCTTCCACCTTAATGTTTCTAAAGCACTCAACATCATTTAAATGGTATCTAATTTTTTCCTGCACTCTTTCAAGAGAATCTGATTCCTGGCTATTTCATCACCCCATCTAACTCTTAGCTCCTAAATTTAGGAAGCAATGTTTTCATGTTTGCATTTTATAGTGATGATATTACCTGGCACACCAATAAGTCTGAGATCAATGAGTAGCGAATGACAGTAGATGGATTTGGTTGGATCGCAGAAATGATGTAGGAGTTTTCCTTTAAATTTACTTTATTCAAACCATAACTATCCACCACATTCAGTGGAATGATCATGCAATAGATGAGGGATGGATAACCCTGTGATCATGGGTAGGCAAAGAGGATCATTTTCTCCCCTTTTACTCAGGCAAACAGACTAGAAAGGCTGATGAGAGCAAATTTGAATTGTATACAAAGTATTAAATTACTCCATAAGTTAGTTTCCTCCTTTATAAATTGTGAACAAATATCCTTTTCCTTATAGGGTTGTTGGGAAGATTGATTTAGTGCATATAAAACTATCTAGTGCATGCTACATGGTAATACTTATCAACCGGCATTTGTCATTTTAATTTTAATCCTTTCTAACAGTCCTGGCTGGTTTACAATGACAAAAGAACATTGAGAATTTGTTTATCCAGGAACATTTGATTCTGGAAAACAAAACAATAAAAATATGTAGGGAACAGTAAGGTACACTGTTTGGCAAGCATATTCTGTGTATGAGTGTGAAATAAGTCCAGTAACAAGGAGGATGGGTGAAAAGGGGTCAGCATCATAAGCTCCTATTAAGTTCTGTGACTTATAAAAGGTTTAAACTTGAACTTGTATAGCTACTCTTAATAAATCACTATGGGGAAATAACATAAATGCCTCTTTATCCAGATCAATAGATAGAAGAGTTCTATCTGAGTCACCATCTAAGTGTAAGTAAATGACCCTTAATATATAAAACACAAGAACTGTTGCACCTGAGACTCAAATACCAACTAGACAAGAAGAGACTTGTTGAAGCCCAGTCCTTGGGTGGATAAACTAGGACTCTTCTTGGTTGGGTTAAAGTTAGGGATTTCAGAGACTTTGGAATGAGCCTAAAGAATTACCCACTCTACACTATGAAATTCCTCCTTACGTTGCTTCCCCTGGGACTTCAAGGTTTGGGCAGGGTTGCTTGTACACAGATTCTTCCCACCTCCATTAAGTACTGATAACCTTGACAAAATTCACACGTCTCAGGCTTTAGTACATTAATTACAATAAGAGATGAGAACAGAAAGAAGATAATTGAGGAGATGAGAAAACTTGGTCCACTTCAGACTTGCACACCAAAGGATCCCTGGGCAAATGAAGCAGCATAAGAAATCCAGGCCTGACAAGAAGCACCAATAGTGACCCTACAGCCAAAGGACAGACAGACTTTTGGCTCCTTGATCAAGACCTACCCATTTCCATGTGAGAATAGTAAACTTGCAATTGAAGTGCAACCAGTGTGTTTGGGGTTGAAATTTAGCTTCAACTCAAGTCTTTTGGTATGCTGCCCCAAACAAAATGCTGCCTCAAACCCTATTTTGTGAAAATGCTGAACTATCTCTTCCTTTTGTTACATTCCCACCACCCTTAAATCATAAAGGGCCCCCATTTCCTTCTTGCCTCTAGGCAGTAACTCCCCCGCTATGAGCCCTTGAGAAGGTCCTAAATCCCTGCTCAGCCTGAAGAGATCAGCAGCCAGAGGGACAGGATCGGGGTTCAGACAGCACACAGTCCCTGTGACTCTCATTGCTGCTGATCACTACAGCCTGGAACCCAATCCCCAGCCTTCCTCTACATCTAGCCTCCACCCCTTGCCTCATCCCAGCCTAGGGACTCACCTACTAGTGACAGAACAACAACAACAAAAAGGAACATCTCTCAATACCAGGAGCAGCAGCAATAACTGGTCCATCTCTTCTGAGGATATCAGGAAGGAGAAGAAAGGAAGAAGTGGCTTGGGATAAGAAACCACACTTGAAAAAGCTGCAACAGTATGAGTTAGAAGGAGCTGAAGGCTCAACCAGAATTACTCCCACATCAGAGGCAGAGTCTTTCATTTAGACACAGGCCTGTAGGTATGCTCTGTAGTGAACCAGGCCCTTTGACCCAGAGGACAAATAGTGCTCCTGCGGTGTCTGCCAGCCTGCTACCTTACCAGACATGCTATCCTCCCTATCTAGCGATAAATCTCTCCAAGTATTCCAGAGCCCAGGGAATTAGTCTAAGACAAATACCCAGGTGTCACTTGTCTGATCAAGGCTTGGGCTGAAATACCTGGCTCTTCTTGGTCTCACTTTTCCCACTTATCCATCTTCTCAGAACTTTCTAGGTTTGACCTCAGGCCAATATAGGACTTTATAGGTTTCTGCCTTTCAGGAGTTCCTTATGTCTTAGCAAAACAGGTGCAGTTTGGGTCCTTCTCCTTCCTCTTATTTTTCCCATATTTTTTCAGAGGTCCCTGCAAGTTCCCTCACTCTGTAACAGCTACCCACGTTCTCTCTTCTCCTTCACCTGCAGGAGAACCTATTGGAAAGGTTCTTTATATCACTGTCATCTCCCATCAATCCCTCATTCTCTTCTGTGCTCAGTCAGCCTCAGTCAAGACACACTCCTCTTCTCCACTGAAACTGTGCTAGCCAGGCTCATCAGTGACCTCCGTGTTAACAAAGCCAGTGGTGACTGACCTGTCCACATGTCCAAAGCCCCCTCAGGCTTTCTCCTTGTTGATTCCTGCTTCTTTCCTGAAACCATCTCTCCTCTGGGCTGCCATGATGCCACATCCTCCTGGCAGCTCCAGCCTTCCATGGAGAAGAACAAAGAAGATATGTCGGTTTCACAGTTCTAGAAGAGATTTCCCATGTTTGTTTGCAGGACCTTCCTTATCATCAGTCATTTCCAAATATTGATTCACCAAACTCTCCTCTAATGAAAACATCACGTGCCAAATTCCCACGTTCTGCTGCCTCTCTTGGGCATCAGTAATCTAATTTACCACGAGAGTGAAATGAGAGCCAGTAGAGAGCTCAGCAACAACTTCTCTGACATTGCATGGAGGTTTTCCTCTCCAGGTTCCCTGACTGGGACCACCAATGTCTCCTTAACAGAATATCCCACTCCAGTCTCTATCCTACTCCAGTCTCTATCCTACTCCAGTCTCTATCCGGAAACAGAGTGCAGTAGGATGTATAAGGGCACAAGCTCTGTAACTAATTGGATATAAACCTGACTTCAGAATGGTGACCTGGCCAGGTTCTTACCCTCTGTTGTCCCATGTGGCAAATGAGGACCATAATACAATCCACCCACTAGGATTTTGCCAGGATTAAAATAATGATGTCTTTAAGTGTTCGATATGTGTTAGCCATACTCTTACTTGTCTTATTGTTAACTTTGTGTCCCCCAGAAAAAAATGGTATGGGGAAGGAGATAAAGACTGAATATAATAACCTTCACCTCACCTTGTCTCCTGTATTCGGTTCCCTTTGATAGCTCCCATCCTTCTCCAACATAAACAAGCATACCCCTAAACGGTGACACTTCTTTCTCCCCTCTTAGCACAGAAAGCAAAATACTGCTGTGCCTCAGCCCAAAGATGGGCATTGTCCCAGGATGGCCATCTCCCACCCTGTGCCCTTCCATCTATACAAGTTCTACTCACAGCAGCTGCTTTCTCAGCAGAGCCAGGGGCCAGGGGGATGTGGGGGTTGCTACTAAAAGGATAAACAGATGGCTCAGGCCAGGGGCTCCTCACCAAGTCATAAATGGCACCTGTGGAGATGGAGCCCTCTCCTACAGCACCTGCCACAGGGTTCTGACCACCCAAGCAGATGATGTGCTCTAATGGAGGAGCCCCAGGTGGCTGGGTCAGCCTCATCTGCCAAAACCCCTGATCTGAGCCTCCATGCCTCTCCTGCCAGTTCACACACCACACAACCACACACACCCCACCTGCGATATTCTCAGTCTGGAGGTTTCATCCTCACTCTGCTGCAGCCAAACCTCTCAAAGTGATGTGTGAGGTTTATATGGTTGGATATAAAAGTAGTTGGGAGGGCGCAGGGGCAGATAATGGGAAGTAGATGGGTCAGAAAGGGTCCTAGAAAGAGAAGCGAATAAGAGCTAAGACACGCTTTGATTCTTCAGTTCAGTCTTCTGATTGGTATCAGCACGCAAGCCTCTCCTGCTCTATCTTGAACAAGAAGAAAAGTACTCCAAGAGTACCCTCCCCAATAGCTTAACTCAGTCTTTTCTCCTGTTTCCCTCCCCTGTGGTCACTGCCTTCTATGTACTAAACTCTGTCCCCTGAAAAGCCCTAATCTCCAATGGGATGACATTTGGAGACGAGACCTCCAGGAGTTGATTATGTCATGAGGATGGAACCTCATGATAGGATTAGAGCCCTTTAAAATGTCAGAGTTTGGGGTTAGGGATATAGCTCAGTGGGTAGAGTGCTTGCCTAGCAAGCATAATGCCCTGGGTTCAATCCCCAGCACCGAGGGAAAAAAAAAAAAAAGCTAAAATATCGTAGTTCTCTCCCCCAGCTCCACTATGTGAGGACACAGTGAGAAGGCAACTGGGATAGGCCAGAAAGACTTTCCGCAAGGAGCCAAGTTAGCATGTACCTCGATCTTGGACTTGTAGGACTGTGAGAAAATAAATGTGTGTGGTGTAAGCCATCCACGTTCTGGTATTTTGTCATGGCAGCCAAGTGGACTAAGACACTGTCCGATGACACTGGGGAGAGATTGGGTTAGCTCTGAGAATCCTTTTGCTGAAATTCTCTTACAAGTGAACTATAGTCTTCTTCAATCATGTCTCTCCTTTCCATTCTTGGAAGAAGTAAGGAAACCAAATCTAACTTCCCAAGGACAATGAGAGAAAAAGTGTGGAATATTGGTCTCCACTTCTCCAAAGTCAATATTAGGTTGAAATTCTGGGAAGTGGGGACTTTGAAGCCTTCAGGCCATCTGCATAGAAAAATTAAGGTCCTGAGAGTTGTGAACAAAGGCCAGTGCTGGGAGCAATTCTGTTCTTCCCACCGAGTGAACCGAGTCCTGGAAGCAAGAATGTAGTTTCCTTAGGAGGGTGTATGAGTTTGCTCACGTTTCCATGACAAAATACTACAGCCCAAGGACTTAAACAACAGACATTTATTTTTGTTATGGTTTAGATATTAGGTGTCCCCAAAAAACTCACATGTAAGACAATGCAAGAAGGTTCAAAAGATGAAATGATATGTAACCTAATCAGCACTAATTCCCTGATAGGGATTAACTTGATGGTAATTGTAGCAGGTGGGGTGTAGCTGGAAGAGTTGGATCCCTGGGGGTCTGCCTTTGGGGTATATATTTTGTCCTTGTTGATCAGTGCTCTCTCTCTGTTTCCTGATCTTTATGTCCTCCACCACAATTTCTTCCACCACACACTTCCCCATGATGTCAAGCCCCAAGGAATGGAACCAGCCATCTATGGACTGAGACCCCTAAAACCACAAGCCTTCAAATAAAACTTTCCTCCTCTAAAATTGTTTTTGTCAAGTCTTTTGGTTGCAGTAATGAAAAAGCTGACTAAAACACTTTTCTTGTAGTTCCGGAGGCTGGAAATCCAAGATCAAGGTGTGACAGGATTGTTTTCTCTCTTTCTGGCTTTCAGATGACTCTTTTTCTCCATGTCCTCAGAGGGCCTCTTCCTGTGCACATGCAAAGAATGGGAAAGCTCCCATCTCTTCTTCTTCTGATAAAGACACCAGTCCAATAGGATCAGGGTCCTTCTGTGATGGCTTCATTTAACATTAATGACATCCATTAAAGTCCCATCTCCAAACATAGTCACATTAGGCATTAGGGCTGCAACATATGAATTTGGGGGAAATGCAGTTAATTTCATAACAGAGGGAATGTTCAGGAGTTAGAATAGTTCTGTTGCCTCAACTCCCAAGAGGTTCAGAAAAATCCAGAGCTTGCAATCTTACATGTTCTCAGTCAGACCCCTAGCCACCTAGGGAAAAGACCTATTTTAGGGAAAAACTTAATAAAATAATCATTTGAATTCAATATGCTAGGAACAAAAATGAAACCAATTTCCTTTTTTTTCTAACAAATACTAATTTTTTAAGTAATTTAAAAATCACGTTAAAAAATCTTAATTGACAGCTTATTAGGGTTTTTAGAATTAGAGTTTTCATATTGTAAATGGAGGAAGTAAAGTTTATTCAATAAATAAAACAAATAATGTTTATCATTTGCACATCATGACTAGTTCAGGGGAAAAGAAGAATGCAAGGATAGAGAAAAAAGAAAAAAAAGAGAAACAGTGATAAAATAAACAAGACTAACATAAAGAAAAAAATAAATAGTATATAAAACAAAAGATATAATGAAAGAAATGAAAAGATGGAGAGAGAATCCTCTAGGTACAATGAAAGAATCTCTTGCTCTTGCTCTAAAGAGTCTTTCTTTGCAAACAAGTTAATGCTAAAACCCCTCTCAATCTGTAGCAAGTTGGTACACAATCCTACATACTTAACAACTCCTAGTCCATGTTCTCATTCCCTCCACATGCTTTTTGAAAGAGCTAACCTCCCTCTAACTCCTCTACTTCTTTACTTCCTCACTCAGTCTGCAAGTCACAGATATCTGGTTCCTGCCATGATGACCAGTGACCTCCGGTCATCAGAGTTGCTTAACTCTTGTCTGCCCTGGTTTCACAAGATCACTCAGATCCATATCAAGGGATCTCTTGGCCTGACTCTGTCTCTTGGGATCTGACATCACTCCTTCTTTGTTCTTCTCCTTTCTTCATCAATCTCTGTCTCAGTCCCCTTCTCTCATTCCACAAATGCTGATTTTTTCAGTGTTTTTCCCTCAATTCACAGCTTTTCTCAAATAGTTCATGGAAAAAACAAACCTCTTTAACTCTTATAATAGTAATTCTTGGGATGCTCTTAAATGCTCTTGGAATATATGTAACTATCTGTTTACAGGCTGATGGCCTCAAACCTATTGTCCTAGGATCTGTTTGGATCCTCACACTTCTCTGTACAACTTCTTGCTGACATTGTCATCTGGATTTTCCTTTGATCCATCAGATTCATCATGTCCAAAAAGAGAACTAGATTATCATCCCCCCAACCATGTGAAGTGTCTTTCTCCCTTAAATTCCTGCCTAAATGCTTCCAATCACCTCCAAATCAGAAATCTAGGAGTAGTATACTCCATCATGCTCATCTCTGATCAGCCACTAAATCTTAACCTGCTAAACATTTTGTTAGTCTACTCTCTCCTTTCCATGTCTACTGATGATTCAGAATAACTTGGCACACAAAGTACCCTATGACCTTGTCTCTTCTTTCTCTTCCACTCTCTCCTGCTTACTACTTTGTGGTTGCTCATGTACAATTCGCTCAGTCCTAGTTCTTTGGTCTTAAAATACCTACTTTCTACAATGTCTTGCCCTCCACTCTTATCCACAGTTGACTCCAAATAATCCTTGTACATTTCACTTAACCATAAATTAGAAGAAAACTTTATTTTAGCTCACCAGTTCTGTCCATGGTTGTTTGATCCTGTTGCCTTTGGGCTTGTGGCAGCATAGTATATTACGGCAGGAATACATGGCCACTGGAAAGCAGAGAGAAAGAAGGAAGGGAATGGGACCTAAGACCCCCTTCAAGGTCACACCCCCAATGACCTAACTTCCTCCAACAAGACCCATTTCCTAAAAGTTCCATCACCTCTCAAGAGCATCACTGGCTACAGACCCAGCCTTTGACACAGGGGCCTCTGGGTAACACTGATGTTAAAGGAAAGAGATAAGGCTGGGATCACAGGGCAACGGGTACTTGGGTAACTTCCTGGGCAGCAGAGCACAAATAGCAGCTGATGATATTTGCAAAGAGACTTACAAAACGGCTATTTTTAAATCAGGAACTACCTAACTGGGGTCCATGCCTCTTCAAAGAAGGAAAAATGTCTGATTGACATTTTGATTGACTGCTTGAATACCTGATGAACACTGAACTGCTTACCCAGGATTGGGCAAGGGCCTCACTTCCTTAAACTTATAAATCTATATAAACCCCTAGACAATAGTCACTCACAGCCACTCTTCTCTTGGGACCCCTCCCTCTTTGGGAGTTCTGCTTTCTTTCTATTTCTCCGATAAATTATGTTATTTTGCTCTTACCCTTGTGTCTGTGAATTTTATTCTTCAAATTCATGAGACAAAGAATCCAACCCTATGCTCCATGCTGCAGCATTAAGATCCAGACTATAGCATTTTTTAAATTTTTTTTTTTTAGTTTTTGATGGATCTTTATTTTTATTTATTCATATGCAGTGCTGAGAATCGAACCCAGTGCTCACACGTAATGCAAGTGCTCTACCACTGAGACACAATGCCAGCCCCAACCATAGCACTTTTTGAAAGCAGGTTTTTGATCAGTTTATTTTGTTTGGGTTTTCTTAGGGAGTCATTTTATTTTTCATTGATGAATTCCTAGACCCTAAAATAGTACCTGGAATACAGTAGGCCTCAATACCTGTGGGATGAATGATTGCTCATCACAATCACATGAAATTCACAGATGAGATACCAATGTTAGGGCTGGGGATATAGTTCAGTTGGCAGAGTGCTTGCCTTCCAAGCACAAGGCCCTGGGTTCAATCCCCAGCACTGCAAAAAAAAAAAAAAAAAAAAAAAAAAAAAAGAAAGAGATACCAATGTTGAAGATCGTGAATAACCTGCTGAATAGGTGCTGGGACCAGAGTGGAACCCAGGCCTGTCCCTCACCTGAGCTTAAGCTTCAAGCTGCAACACTTGACTGTCACCTTCACCTGCCTCTTTCTGCTACTACTTCCTCTGTCCCTGTCTCTCTCCTGCTTCCCTTCCCATCTCCATTTCTTTTCTTTGCCTTTTCTACTTCCCTGTTTCTCTTTCTCTTTCCCCTTTGGGCCCTCCAAATTCTGCCTTCATGATTTGTGGCTTTGCAGCCATTTTTTTCTCTGTCACTCCATTCAAGGAGATTCAGAAGTGAAACTTCTGAGGGAGTGCTCCAATGCTAACGAATGGGTCTCCAACAGCCAAAAGCATGAAAGACTGATTTCTGGCACTTTTACAGGGCTTTTTTTTTTTTTTTTTAACCAAATTACGATGGTTGCTTATAGTTGTCTGGTTCATTAAATAGCTGTGTCAACATTGATTTAACATTTCCCTATCACTGAACATTTAGATTATTTGCAAAAGTTTTTCCCTTTTCTTGAGGATTTTTGATAGAAGAAATGTTATAATAAAATCTTTTTTTAACTTTTTACCAAGTTATCTATTTAAAACAGATAAAAATAGATAATACATGCATGAGACCCAAAAAAATTTAAACTGTACAAAACGGTATAGAGTAAAAAATCAAATCTCAATCTCATCTTAAGGCCCCCTCCACCAATTTTCTATTCTTTGTATATCCTTCAAAAAAATCCTGTGCTTAAACAAGCATATAAGCTTATGTATTCCTACTTTTTATGCAAATGGTGTTTTTATAGGAATTATGTCCTGCCAAAATTCAAATGCTAAAGTCTATCCCCAAGAATCTCAGAATATAACTATACTAAAAGAAAGGGCCTTTAAAGGGGTAATGAAGTAAAATTTAGGCCATTAGGGCAGCCCTGATCCAATCTGACTGGTGTCCTTCTAAAAGGATATTTGGACACATAAGAGATGCCAAATGTACATGCACACAGAAGAAAAGTCACGTGAGAACACAGAGACACAGTGGCCATCTGTAAAACAAGGGGAAAGGACTCAAAAGAAACAAAACATGCTGAAATCTTGATCCTAGACTTCTGGTTTCCAGAACTGTGAGAAAATACACTTTTGTTATGGAAGCCGCCCAATGTGTGGTATTTAGTTATGACAATCCTAGTAGCACATACAAATGTCATATCATACCCCGTCTGTATTTTTTTTCTCTTAAAATATGTCCTAGTGACAGTTACACATCAGTGCAAAAATATTTATTTTAGTGACTACATAATATTACCTGGTGTGAGTACACCATAAGTTTGTTTGCTTCTTTCTTTCTTTCTTTCTTTCTTTCTTTCTTTCTTCCTTTCTTCCTTTCTTCCTTTCTTTCTTCTTTTTCTTTCTTTCTTTCCAGTGATTGACCCCAGGGACTCTTAACCATTGAGCCACATCTCCAGCCCTTTTAATGTCTTTCATTTAAAGACAGGGTCTTGCTAATTTGCTTAGGACCTCACTAGTTGCTGAGGCTGACTCTAAACTCAGAATCATCCTGCCTCAGTTTCCTAAGCAGCTGGGAATACAGGTGTGTACCACCATGCCCAGCACCATGAGATATTTAACCAGCTACATATTTCCTTTGAAAAACAAAGCTTCAATTAATATTCATGCACAAAATTCTTTATGGATGTATATATGTATGGTCGTAACTATAGGATAAATTTGTAAAAATAAAATCACTTAGTCAAACAGTATGTACACTCAAAACTTTTATACACATTATCAAATTGTTCTCTAAACTGTAACAATTTATAATAGTCTATAAAGCTCTAAACTTTGTTACACTAACCTTTGTCCGTGTACTATAAACTGTTGTAAGTTTACCAGTCTAATTGTAATGTACAAAGCTGCTCTCCCTGCCCTTTCAGTTGCAGCCATTTCCCCGCCTCCCGACTACTGTCAGTCTGTGAACATCCTAGCTAGCTATTGGTTCATCAGCCAGCTTGCAAGTATCCTTCTCCGTTATTGGTCCCCTGTTAGCCCAGCAGAATTCAACTGCTTCACGGTAGCTACCCCGCCATCTTTTCTCTTGCTTTTCTCTCCTACACACTTGCTTACTTTCTCCTCCTCACTTTTCACACTCTTTTTTGCACGCGCCCTTTCTCTTTCCCTTTCTTTCCCTCTCATTTTCTCTCTTACCCTGCAGGGAGACACTCTGTTTGCTTAATAAACTCCCTTATGTGATTTCCTGTGTCTGGCGTGGTTTTCGTGGGATCCCTTACACTAATGGTAGGAAAAAATTATCTCTGTGATTTTAATATACATATCTGTTTTTATTTCACAAAATTGCTGAGATGACAGTTATTTTGCACACATAATATTAACAGAGGAAAAAATAAACTTTGTCAAGAAACAAAGAAAAATGGGATTTATTTTCAATTTTTAATTTGTTCTTTTTAGTTATACGTGACAGTAGAATGTATTTTGACACATTATACATACATGGAGTAAAACTTCCCATTCTGTGTTTGTACATGATGTGGAGTGTGTATTCATATATGAACATAGGAAAGTCATGTCTGATTCATTCTACTATCTTTCCTATTCCTATCCCCCCTCCTTTATAAAAAGGAAAGTGAAATGGAAGAGGGGAAAGTCCTGAATCCTTGAACACATAGACAAGGAATATTTTTTTAAATAAAGGTTTTAGTTTAGTTTAGTCTAATTCAGTTTATGGAATCTCCAGAAACCCTGGTAAATTTATCAGATAAACCTACCATGACCCATGCTTGGCAAGCTGTTAAATGTGTCAGGATTTTTATTTTTACCTTGCCTATTTTAATTAGGTTCCCAATTTCCAGATTTTCAACATTTTGCATTTTCAGTTCCATGAATTTTTTTTTTTCCACTTATAACATAGCCCTCTGAGGTTTGGAAAACGAGACTGCCCATTCTCTACCCTGTAGATAAAGATCTTGTTATTTTTGGAATTTACCAAGATCTCTCTTAACTGCCACACCAACTAATAAGCTAAACAACCACCAAGGTCATTCATTCTAAGTATATTTTTAGGAGCTAAAGATGAGAAGAGGTGTATTGGATCAGGATTCAACTAAGTTAACAGAAAACACTTAGAGAATTTAAAAAGAGGAAACTTGACTCAGAATACAAGTTCCACAGGGAATGAAAGAGGCAGAGAAGACTAGATGTAAAACACTGGCAAGGTTAACAGTGCTCCTGGGTAGCACCAGGAGACTGTTACTAAGCCAGGGCTGGATGACTCAGCACAAGCTGGAAATTTGCCTACCCGTACTGTAGGCTGCACCACTGGGAGATAAAGCCACTATCAGAGTCACTGCCTAAGGCAGAAAGAGAGAAGGAAACTTTCCCCAGGGTCCCTCCTCCTGCCACCGAATGCAGAACAGAGGAAAACTGAGGAATGGAGCCTCGGGCAAATGACCCCTGGCCAGTAGGAACGTGTTTTGAGTTGTGTAGTAAAAGGAGCAAGAAAAACAAAAGGAATGAAGTAAACAGCACTAGAGCTGGGATCTGAAATCTTGGATTGAAGTTCTCACTTTGCAAATATCTAACTATATGAGGTTGACCATATAAATGAGATTTTCTAAGTCTTCCCCATCAGTTCAGATAAGATCATTTTCACTGCACTCAAGAAGTTGAGGGAAGAATGAAAATGAGAACCTGGGACCAGGGTTGTAACTCAATAGTAGGCCACTTACCTCGCACGCTCAAGGCTAGCACCGCAAAAGTAAAAAATAAAATAAAATGAAATGAAAATGAAACTCTGGTGATAGATTAGAACTGCAGGCCTAAATCATGATTTCTAAAATATGTATATGCATGTGTATACATATGTGTGTTTGTGCATATATATGTATATGTTTCTGTGTGTGCATATGTGTGTGTACATACAAATATAAACATATGCATTTCCTAGTTCTTCCACTTAAAGGGTCTAGGAGCAAAGATACCCCAAAGAGCACACCTCACACCTAAATCTTGGATTCTAGCACCACTTCCCACTAAAAGGAACTATGGCTCCTCAGAGAGATAGATGTATGATTTAAGGATTGGAGCATGAAAGGTATAAATTAACCTAGCACATCTTGTTATTTCAAAATGGAAGGGCTCATAAAAAATGCAAGGGGCATGTGTCCGGAACAAAGGAGCCAACTGAAAGGGACTCCCACAGACCAAATGTGAGATAATGTGAAAACCAGAATAATTAGTGATGGTAATGAATTATAAAACATTAAAAATGCAAATCTAGAGTTTTACTGATAATAAATCGAGGTTAAAAAATAAAGAAAACAATGGGGGAGGGAGAAAGCTTTTCATTTATAGTAAATGCTTAGTGCCAGTTGATAAAATTGGAGATAGTGCTGGAGATGGGAATAAAATGAAATTTTGTACCTATAATAGCAAAATATCATCACTATCCAAGTATCATCATATTTGGATGAGTCTCAGGGGAGATTTTTTGATAATGAGCAGGACATTTGTATGATCTCAGAAGGATGTTCTCAGGGGTGACTTTAGTGGAGAAATCAAACCTCTTGACCTGCTGTTGAACCTCACCAGTGAGGGGCAGATGAACATCTTGTGGCCTGGATATGACTGTATGATAAGGACACAATATCACTCCTAGAATAATCTGTCCAGAAACATCTGATATGAATCTAATCATGAGGAAATATCATGAGACTTTGGAATAGATCACTATCTCACCTTCTGCCTCCTCCTGGTCTCTCCTCCAGGGTCTGTGACCACAGAATGCAAAATCTCTGCTTCTTATTTTCAAAATGCATGCCTTCCAGGGGAAGGAAACCTACACCCTGAAAAAGAATGAGTCCTGTGTGAGACTAAAAATCATGAAGGAAGAAAGCTATGGTAAGTAGGAGGTGGAATTGCAGCCTACTAGAACATTAGAATCTTTCCCCAATAAGCATAAGCTAAACCAGTGACCAAGAAATATGGAAAGCAGCAAGACCCCAGAGGGTTAGACACATGGAGAAAAAAAGCAGATGCACAGAAGTAGAGGACCTTTTTCTTGAGGCACTGAGAAGTATCTCAAGTAGTTTTTAGGTAAACAGGCCATATATTGGTTGTATCAATGGAAACAACTTTTAGTCTTCTCACCATCTCTCTTTTTTTATTTTGCAAATATTATATGGTATTTCAAGAAAATTGAGAAATCTACCTATTTGAAGGAAAATGGTAAAAAAGAGCTTTAGAATTTAATAAAGTGTCCAAAAATCTAATAGAATTTAATATGTTTAAAAATATTCTTCCTAGATCTGGCCCATCTCTACTACTGCAGGGATAGAACAGGGACAGATCAGATTTGCATATAAAACTCTTTCAAACCAAAAGTACTACCAGTGATATATTTTAAAGTCCAGTTGTGAACTTCAGTTAGTCAAATTGAGTTACTAAGTCTATTGAGATATTGATGTGTACTTATAAAAATGTGATTGATAATGACTCCAAATGTCTATCCAGTAAGTCTTTATCTAATTTAATTGTGTGGCAACCAGTTTTATATGTAGGTTATGGATATACCTGAATTATACCATTAAGTTAATTTTAATGGAAATATATGTAATTTTCCAGGCATGGTGGTGCATGCCTGTAATTTTAGCAACTCAAGAGGTGGAGACAGGAGGATTGCAAGTTTAAGGTCAGCCCCATCAATTCAGCAAGGCCCTAAGCAACTTAGTGAGACCCAGTCTCAAAATGGACATGGGGCATTTTCAGTGGTAAAGTGTCCTTAGGTTCAATCCCGTGTGTGTTGAAAAAAATAATAATAATAAAGTATCTGAGGTAGGTTTTATAAGAAAAGAATCATGGAGGCACCAGGAGGTGAACTGACCTTGTTGATCTCTATCCTACACTAGAAAATAGGAAATTGCCATTCTGGGTATCAGATGAACTTCAGGCCTCTTGTCTTTAGTGCAAAGCACATTGTTGCAAATACCAGATGCTGCCAAGATAAAGGCTTCTGCAATGAGTCTTAGCAATGGGCTTCTGCTCTCTCTAGATCTGTTGCTTTCCCAGGATGAGGGTTCCCAACTAGATGTGTGTGCAGTGAGGTTGGGGCACATTGCCAGGGCCATGAGGTTGCTCTCCTGCCACAGAGCCTTTGAGATGATAAGACTCTTTTGCAAATCCTTTCTATGGTGGGCAAATGGACCCACTCCACCTCTTGCTCTTTTCCTTACACATCCCTGTTTCCTCCTTTTCTTTCCTCAAGAAAATTCATGTGCATCAAATATCAGAGGCGTATTTTGGTTTCTAAATTTTATTCCCCAGTCTGAGTCATTCTGTGTGTTCAGTATGTCCACTTTAAACTTCAACTGGGGAGCAGAGGAGGAAAATAATGAAAGGGAAAAGGTAAAGCAAAGTAGAAAAATAAATGAGAAAGAAACACGGGGAGGAGGATGAGCTGAGTTATTCACAAGGGAAATGAGACGAGTCAGCTGACGGTTGTCAAATACCCACTGCATGCAAAAATATGAATCTGGTTTAGGGTTTCTGAGCTGACTGGCAGGCTTGGAGGCAGAAACGCCTGAGCTCTGCTTCCCTGCAGAATGGAGAGGTCTCCTTAGATCCTAAGAGAAAATAAGTCTTAACATGGAGGATCTTGACCCAGTAGCCATCTGAGTTGTTGCAGGGAGGAGCGATTCTGAAATCTGTCTATCCCAAACACCTAAGTCTGCTTTAGGAAAAGAGCACTTAACTAGAAAGCACTGTTTCACTAGGGACTATAAGACATTGGGGCACACCCTGATTTACCAGGAGTTTCTCTAACAGAGATAAAATAAAGGGCAGGAAAAGAGTCTCTGTAATATAAAGCCGATACTCCACCTCCCAACCACTTGTCAATCTGCGCTCTGCCCGCCTCTTACTTTACAGGAATTTCCGGTTTACGCTGCCGCCATTTGCCTGCTTCCCACGTTACATCCAAACATGCTAGATGCTATTGGTTCATCAGTCAGCTTGCAAGTATTCTCCTCCGCTACTGGTTCCTTCCAGCCTGGGAGATTCCAATATCTGGGAGAAGTGCACATGCCATCTTTCTCTTTTTTCCTTTCTTTTCACCCTGGAGTGGACGTGTTAGTCGTCCTCATAATAAAATCTCTTGTGTGAGACCTCATGTCCGTGGTGCATTTTTCTGGGAGCTATTGGTGAGCCGCAACCGAGTCGAGCGAGCCGGCAGCAGTTCAGTGGGAGCACGCAGCAGCGGCTAGAATCGATGCAGGTCCTAATCTGCCTTACAGTCTCCCCAATCTTGGCCCAGACACCTGCACGGGTTTGGCTCTTAAAGAGTCAGGAGCTTGCAGGAAGTTATGGTGCTAAGCAAGAGGCTGTAAAACTCGGTGGTTGTGCCAGGACCCAGAGGAGGGGCGGTGAGGCCTGACCATAGCAGCAGGGCCTGGGGAAGCACACTCTCTCTCAGAAACACATGAGGGGATTTTCCTGGGGGTCAAGGCCCTAGATTATCCCAAGAACTGGTAAAATATGGACCACAAAAGAAACAAGTAGATAACAGAAAGGTACAGCGTAGGTAGCATGAGGAAAGATGAGCATGTGAACAAGGCCAGCACATCAACACCCAGTCTGCAAGCAACACAATATGTGCCAAACATGGGACAAAGATGCTGGACACAGAGGTACATGACTGTCCCAGCTACTGGGGAGGCTGAGATAGTAGGATCACTTGAGACTACAAGTTTGAGACTAGTCAGGAAAACTAGCAAGATCCAGTTTAAAAAAAAAAAAAATGATAAAGAGAACAGAGAGCAGAGTCCAGAGCTGAGTGATACCAGCCCAGGTGCATCACAGAGATGTGCCAGAACCCGACAATCATCTTGATCCAGATTTCCTTGGGCTGCCAACAACTGGTAGTGCCAGGTCTGGAAGACTCTGGTTGACTTTTTCCAGTTTTAAATCATTTTCTGAAGAGATAACATCTTAGAAGATCACATCTTAGTTTTCCTGATCTTTTGTTTTTATATTTTTTGTGGGAAATCAAGACAAGTAACACATTTTTCCAGACTTTTTCTTGAAAATATGATGATAACTAAGACCCATGGCCTTTCTTTCTTGGAACTGAACTCCAATATGCCTTGGCCACTCTTCCTGATCTAGTTGACCATGACTTGGTGTTGCTAATCCTTGTTACTATCTCTTTTCCTGTGTAAATTCAATTTGTACATGAAAGATAACATTTATTTGAACATTTCCTAGTTTACTGTCTATAAGGGAAGGGGCCAGGTTCTTTATCATTTCTTATACCAGACACCTGGCTTGGGGTCTTGAGGTGTTCAATATATCTTATTTAAAAGGATGCACAGCCAGGCATGGTGGTGCAGACCTGTAATCCCAGCAGTTTGGGAGGCTGAGCCAGGTGGATCTCAAGTTCAAAGTCAGCCTCAGCAATTTACCAAGGCCCCAAGCAATTTAGCAAGACCCTGTCTCAAAATAAAAATAAAAAAATAAGGGTTAGGGATGTGGCTCAGTTGTTAAGTGCCCCTGGGTTCAATCTCTGATAACCCCCCTAAAAAAAGAATGCATAATACTTTTAATTAAATACAGAAGTATCTTTAGGTATGGTGGTACATGCCTGTAATCCCAGCTACCTCAGGAGGCTGAGGTAGGAGGACTGAGGCTAAGCAATGTAGCAAGACCCTGTCTCAAAATGAAAAAGGACTACTTTGGATGTAACTCACTGGTAGAGTGTCCCTGGGTTCAATCCCCAGTGCCAATCCCCAGTGCCAGATAAATAAATACACACACACACACACACACACATACACACACAGTATTTATGTGACATGGTATATGTGACTTGCAAGGTGGAGGGAGATACAATAAGGTATCAAAATGTCAATCATTGTTGAAATAGTGACACTGGAATAAGTAGAAGGGTATTTATTATACTATTGAATAGGTAGATTTATTATACAGGGGTATTTATTATATTATTTTTCTCTACCTTTGTGTTTTTTGAAAATTTTCCATAATGAAAACTTTAAAGATAATACTAATATTTCTTACATCATTAAATGTGTGATATAAGGCACTGAGTGCTCAATCTATTTGACAAACCTGTGAAATGTGTTGTTCTGTTATCTTTAGCTTATAATTTTTTTAAATCCGGCTTTCCATGAAAAGTAGTGTAACCAGTCCAAGTGGTTACCTGGTGGCAAAGTCAGGATTTCAGCCAGATGTGCCCTTAGTCTCCTGCATCACATATGTGTAGATACAGTGAAGAGCTCAGTTCATGGAATCTGAATCCATGTTGTATCATCATGATCATCATGAAGAATACAGAGGCAGCATCCAACTATGGAAAGATTGAGTCTTGGCTAAGCACCCTAGCAGACAGAATCTCACTGTCTTCCATGTTTTTGCCTTGAAAGGCTGGTACAGAGAAAATAGCCTATTGATAGTTTCTCAACTTGGCACTATTGACAATTTGGACCAGGTGTTTCTGTGGTATGGGAACTGTGTTATACATTGTTATACTGTGTTATATATTGCAGTAGATTTAGCAACACCCCCAACTCCATCTGCTACATACCAGTATGACATAATTACCCATTTGTAATAACAAAAACTAACTCTGCTTTATCAAAGTTCCCTGGAGTGCAAAATTACTCCAGATTGAAGACCACTAAAATTCTCTCAACTATATTGTCAAACCTCTACTTCAGTTGTCTTATAATTGCCTTCAAATTTGCCACATGCTATTTGGAAAATCCCCAGTGCTAGAACATCCTTTTCCTTTAAGGGTAAATATTATTTGAGGAATATAGTCAACATAGCACATATTAGGCCCTCAAAAGTAATTAATAGATGGAATAAGTTGCCAGCTCTGTTAAGATAAGATCAAATGGAATAATATCATTTGGGGGCCAAATTGGTATGGTTACAAAAGAATGAAAGATTACTTCATTTGAGGTATATAGGCTAACTCTAAAAACAACTTCAGATAGAAACTTTCAGAAATAAAACCTGCTAGGGTGACAATTTTTCAGACTGACCTCATAGGTTTTCAGTTTTTTGAGATAAAGAAAATTTTGGATAAATATCCCTTACACTTCGAGGGAAGGGTAAAGAACTTCCTGGCATATTAACTGTTTTAGTTCAAGGACATGGTCTCCTTACTTTTTTTTTTTTTTTTTTTTTCTTTCTTCCTGCTATCTCCTCCACATTTGGTCCAGGATACAGCTTCACACTGAACCAATATCTTCAGAGAAAAGGCATAAAGTGAATATCAGATTACTACCTTGACTCTTACTACTATCCCTCTTACTCATTTCCCTGAGAATAATCTTGCCCATACTTTACCCTACCTGGCCCTTTTTGCTAAGAACAAGGATTTTCAACAACTGAGACTTCCAGCATCCACAATATTTATCTTTTTCTGATCATGAGATTACAATCTGTCTTCCTCCAAAGTTTTCAAAAATTGAGTTAAGAAGATTAACACCAACATCTGGATATTTGTGTACAATTCTCCACTGGCTAAACCCAGGGTCTATTCTGGATGATAAGGGCAATGTAGTATCGCGTTCCCTCTGGCCGCAGAGAGAGACACGACAAACGTCTGAAGCTTTGGAAGTTTATTGTGCACAGTCTTCCTTTCTTTCCCTCTTTTCTAATCCCTTTCTCTCTTTTCTTTCTCTCGCTCTCTTTCCCTCTGCTTAACTCTCGCCTGCTCCGGCTGCTCCGCTTCTCCCGCTCGGCTCACGTCCTCGCTCGCACTCTTCTTCCTCGCTTCTTCTCCTACTCTCAGCTTCTTCTTCTCTCAGCTTCTTCTTACTCCCAGCTTCCGCCTTTACTCCCCCACCCACCAAGCTTATATACACTTCAACCAATCAGGGGAGAGCACACGAGGTAAACGCGCGGACAACTGCAGGCATAGAATAGGTACGCGAGGGGGGCATGCTCTAATCACATCGTTAACTAGCCAATCATTGGAATTCGCTGGTTGTTTACTGTATAGCTGGCCGCTTTTGGCTCAGTGCCAGGCGCCATCATGACCGTGCCCAAGGCTGGGGGTCCCGGGAACCCCGACAATGTAGTACTTTAGAAAGTTCTGAGTCAGGCCCAGTGTCAACACTCGTCACACCTATGGTTCCAAGAAGGCTATTTAACCTCCCAAGTCATTGTTTTCTTTCCTGCCTCATGGGAAGGAAGAATTGACTTTGACCAAAGATGTAAAATGCCTAGTACAGCATCCTATATGTGCTTAATAAACATTGTTACTCTCCCCTACCCTATGGTTTGAAAATTCAACTCTTAGCAAAGACCGTCCCTGACTACCTTCCCCCTGGCCTGCCTATGGACACAATAAGCACCTTCGCTCTGCTGTCCTGTTCTTGATCTCTAATAAGGCACCTACTTCTCCCAAAGGCATAGAATGCCCCTTGAGGGCAAGAATCTTTCCCCAAAAGATCAACCACAGAATTAAAAGAACTGGGGCTCAATAACACTTGGTTAGATTTGCCGTGGTGGAAATAAACTTTCCTTGAACTCCAGACAAGATCCTAGCACTGTAGAAATTCCTGCCCCACAGTTTAGGGCAGTCCCAAACTGCCTAATTCCATGCAAGAAAAGTCACAGAATTATAACTTCCCAGGAAAGTTTGTGAAGTTTCAAAAAAACCAGACTAAATACTCAAAACATATATCCTAGAGGTTCCCTCAATCCTACAAACTCTAAAGGAGAAAATCTAGGTTCCCTTCCAGGGAGTTAGAGGGTCACAGGTGCATGCTCAGTGACCAAACACTGACCCTCCCAGAAGATCAGAGACTCAGATAAGTGACACAATTGGCCCGAAGACCACAGGAAACATCCCTTTCTTTTAAATGAAATGCCCCATGGCAGAGAGTCATAGAAGAAGTACTGAGAAAGTCATGGGTCATTTGAGCTTCAGAGTACATTTTGAGGACAGGAGAGAACACTACCTTCTAACCAGAACATGAGATTGGTGGGCAGATAGGGAAAAGGTACATGAATCAGAACAAATTGTCTACTCTCAAAGGAGTAGCAGCACAGTTATTAGCTGTGCCTGGGTGATTCTAGAAAAGTCAGCCAAAAATCAGATTTTGTTTCAATCTAAAATAGGGCATCTAGGGAAAATGTGATTAATGTCCCATAAAATGGTAAAAGACTGAAATTGTTTTCCCTAATATCAGGAATAAGACAAGGATGACCACTCTCACTACTTATTCCAACACTGTACTATAGGTTCTAGCCAGGACAAGAAATGAGGAAAAGAGATAGAATCATCTAGATTGGAAATAAATAAAACTATCTGTTTGCTGTTGACAGTGTCTTATACATAGAAAATCCTAAGGAACACACACACACACACAAGCTACTAGAGCTAATAAATGAATTCATCAATTTTGCAGGATATAAGATCAATATAGAAACATTAATTGTGTTTATATACATGTAAAAACAATGACCTGAGAATGAAATTTTTAGAAAAATGCTTTTTCAGTTCTAATCAAGAAGAGTAAAGTTGGAGGCACTATAATACCCAACCTCAAATGATACAAGAGCTATAGTAGCCAGAACAGCTTGGTATTAGCATGTAATAGACATGTAGACCAATGGGCTAGAACAGAAGACACAAGAGACAAGCCTATGCAGCTACAGTTTTCTGATTCCCAATAAAGGCGTCAAAAACTTATGTTTGAGAAAAGACAGTCTTGTTTGCAAATGTTGCTGGGAAAACTTGAAGACCATATGTAAAAGATTGAAAGGAGATACCTGTCTCTTACCCTGCACAAAACTCAACTCAAGAAGGAGGAAAAAAAAAAAAAAAAAGACCAAGGAATAAGACCAGAATCTTTGTAACTATGTTCTCACAGGGGAAACATCCCAACATACAGATGTAGGCAGTGACTTCCCAAATATGGTCCCTATCATTCAGGAAATACTAAGACTAAAGAAATGGGATGGCATCAAACTAAAAAGTTCTGCACAGCAAAGGAAACGACAGCCTGAAGAGAGAACCTCCAGAATGGAAGAAGACTTTGCTAACTACTCTTCTGACAGAGGACCAATATCTAGAATACATAAGAATTCAAAAAATTCAACAACCAAAAAAAAATAAATAAAAATAACCCATTCAATAAATGGGCAAATTAACTAAACAAATACTTCTCAAATGAAGAAACACAATTGACCAATGATTATATGCAAATATAATCAAAAGTTCTAGACATCATGGAAATGCAAATCAAAGCCACACCGAGATTTCATCTCACTCCTCTTAAAATAACAATCATTAAGAAGACAAATAACAATAAATACTGGTGAGGATATGGAGGGAAAAGGAACTCTTATACACTTATGGTAGGAATATATATTCATTATAGTCATTATGGAGATCAATATGGAGATTCCTCAAAAGACTAGGAATGAAATCACCATATGATCCAATATTTATCCCAAAGAATTCAAGTCAGCATAGTATAGTAAGCAATACATGCATAGTCATGTTTATAGCACACAGTTCACCATAATCAAGTCATGGAACCAACCTAAATGTCCCAAAAGATGAATGGATAAAGAAAATGTGATGTTTATACATAGTGGAGTTTTATTCAGCCATGAACAAAGAACAAATCATGTCATTTGCAAGAAAATGATGGAACTGGAGAGCATCATGCTAAGCAAAATAAGCCAAACTCAGAGAGTCGAGGGTCATATGTTTTCTCTCATATGTGGAATCTAAAGAGGAAAAAAAAATGATCTCATGAAAATGGAAAGGAGACTAGTAGGGCAGGGAATGAGGATCAAGTGCAGAGAGAAGGGAAGGGCAACGGGGAGGTTCTGGAAATTGAAAATGATTGAATTATGTTCTATGCATGTGTCAGTATATCACAATGAAACCCACTCTTCTGTAAATTATATGCATCAATTAAAAATGCTTTTTACAAGACAATCAAAAGAATAAAATAGGAATAAATTTTTAAAAATAAATGCAAGAATAGTTCTATATACTGAAAACTACAGAATATCACTGGAAGAAAATAGGAAAGACTAAATAAAAGATACTCTGTGTTCATGGGTTGGAAAACTTAATTTTGCTAATGTTGTGAGAAATAGAAAGTTAGGTAGTCCATTTTCAGAATATAGCCTTAATTGGATCCAGTTGTAGCCATTTTAATTATAGCCCTTCCTTTTGCCTGCCCCAATTTTAAAATTAGCTAATTGTGAAAGTTCCCAACCACCTTCTCCAGCTGATCACTAAACTTTAACAAATATTGAAATACAAGTGAGGGTTAGAATATCAGTTTGAAATAGCTGGATCCCTGGACCTAAAAATATTTTGCACTTAGTTGCAAGCTCTATTGTACAGGTGTCTACTGAGTGCTGATGAGAAAGATCAGGGAAAGGACAGGAGACCAAATCCAACCCTACCCCCACTCCCACCCTACAGTGGTTTTGTGCAGGCTTGCAAGACCTGATCCACAGCTGCTGGGAGAAAGGCACACACCCACTCATTTCCCCTCTAGGGGAGGGGAAGAAAACCCTGTTGACCCCAGGGCACAGGCAAAGTCCTATTTTAATTTGGGTAAGGATAGGAAGACAAAACAATACTCTTGGTTCTATGGGATGGGCAAAAACTATCACCAAAACTAACCTCAGATACAAGACAGAGAACCACTGAGAGGGGTAGGAATACTGAAGAAGTCCTGCACCTGAGACCCAGGCACAGAGATGGCCTTGGAACTCCCATGTCCACCAGGAGCCTAGCATCAAAGAGCAGACAACAATAGTACACTGTGGAAAGAGGAGCAGAAAGCATGGAGAGAGAACTCCATGGTGCCAGAATGCAGGAATGGTTAAACCTGAATGAGGAGCATTCTCTCCAGCACCCCTGAGCATCCTAGGTTTAAGAGGACAGCAGCACAACACCAGAGGAATTTGCAGGCTGTGCTTCAGTGCAAGCAATGCTTGTAACATGAAATCCCAAACAGCTTGGCACAAGAAGAGGCCCACCTACTTCCAAGCATCAACGCTCTGTTTCCTATTCTCTCTTCTACACACAATGCCAAGCAGTTGATAAGATTTCAAGACAAAAACATCAAAAGAACCTCCCATTTTCAAGAAATAAACTAATCATCAGAACTAGACTAGGCACTGAACCAAATGTTAGAGTCATGCACTGCATAACAATGTTTTGCTCAATGATAGACTGCATGAAGGATACAGGCCTATGATATTATAAGGGAGATGGAAATTTTCTATTGCCTAGTGACATCATAAACCCCATAACATCAGAACTCAATGCATTACTGATGTGTTTGTGGTGATGCTGGTGTAGACAAACCTATTGCACTGCCAGTCACATAAAAATATAGTATATACAATTAGGTACAGCACCTAGTATTTGATAATAAACAAGTATGTTATTGGTTTATGTACTTACTATACTATACTTTTTATTCAAATGCAAAAAAGAACATAGACCCACCCGCTGAGCAAAAATTAACTCAGAATAGATCAGTAGCCTATATGCAAAACTTCAAAAGTATAAAATTTAATTAAAAATAAAAGAAGATGTACCTTCTTTACACTTATTTTATTTGTTTATTCTTTTTTATGTGGTGCTGAGGATTGAACCCTGTGCCTCACACATGCCAAGCAAGTGCTCTACCACTTGAGCCACATCCCCAGTCCCTATACCTTCTTTAAAACCTTAAGTTCAGCAAATAATTCTTATACTGGACACACAAAGTTAGGTCATTGTCTTAGTCCATTTGGGTTGCAGTAACAACAAAATACCTTAAGGCCAGGCACTGTGGCACACACCTGTAATCCCAGAAACTCAGGAGGCTGAAACAGGAGGATCACAAGTTTGAGGCCAGCCTTGGCAACTTGGCAAGGCCCTAAGCAACTGAGTGAGATCCTGTCTGAAAATAAAGAATTAAAAGGGGGTAGTGGCGCTGGGGATGTAGCTCCGTTGTTAAGTACCCCTAGGTGTAATCCCCAGTACCAAAAATCTAAATAAATAAAACCTTAGACCAGGTGGCTTACAAATAACAGATATTTATTTCTCACAATTCTGAAGGTTGGGAAGTAGATGATGAAGGCCCCAGAAGATTTGGTGTCTGTGGGAGGTTCACTCCCTTGCGTCCTCACACAGAAGGAATCAGAGGGCTCTCTAGCGGTCTCTTTGACGAGGGCATGAATCCCATTGTGAGGGCTCCACCCTCACGACCCAGTTACCTCCCAAAGTCCCCACCTCCAGATACCATCATGTTAAAGGTTAAATGACCACATGAATTTCAGGGGAAAAATAATATTCATATTCCAGAAGTCATGAAAGAAATTGATCATTTGACCTTTTAAAAATTATAATCTGCAGTTATTGGAAAGTCCTTGTTAAGAAACTGAAAAGAGGGCTGGGGAGATAGCTCAGTTGGTAGAGTGCTTGCCTCGCAAGCACAAGGCCCTGGGTTCAATCCCCAGCACCGTGGAAAAAAAAAAAAAAAAAGGAAAAAAAAAGAAACTGAAAAAATAAGACACAGATGAGGATAATATTCATAATTTTATTCATTTTTAAAAATCTTTTTAACTGGTGCATAATAATTATACAGAATAGCAAATTTCATGATGCCATCCTCATACTCACACATGCACATAAGATAATTTGATCAGTTTTAATTCCTGGTTACTTCCCCTGCCCCTCCCTTCTTCCTCCTTCACCCTGGTTCCCTCCCTCTATCTTACTTGTCTCCCTTCTGTTTTTGTGAGGTTCCTTTTTTGCCCTTTCTTCTGGAGAGAGCTAGAGGGCTTTCATGTATAAGAGAAAACACGACTCTTGCCTCTCTGAATCTGGCTTATTTCACTTTGCATGAACTAAGTGAACTCCAGTTCCATCCATTTTCCTGCAAATAACACAATTTCATTCTTCTTTATAAAACTCCATTGTCTATATATAACATTTTATTTATCCATTTATCTTTACCCATTTTATCTTTATCTTTATTGTTTATCCACTTCTTTATTATGAATTTTGCTGCTATAAACATGGGTATACGTGTATTTCTATAGTATGCTGACATGAATTCTTCTGGATAAATACCAAGGAGTGGTGCCTTAGCTTCATAAAGAAGAATGAAATGATGGCATTTGCCAGTAAATGGATGGAAATGGAGAATGTCATGCTAAGTGAAGTAATCCAGACTCTGAAAAATCAAGAGTGGAATGTTTTCTCTCATATGCAGAAGATAGAGCAAAATAAGAGGAAAAAGTGGGGGTGGGGGTACCAGATATCATAAAGATACAGGGAAGATCAGTGGAGTAGAAGGGGTAGATTGAGAAGGAAGGAAAGAGGGACAGGAAAGGGGAGGAAATGTAGGATGAAGTTAACAAAAGAACAACACAAATCTTTGACAAATAACTTGTACCCAGAATATATAAAGATTTTTCATAACTCAATAAATCTGATTTAAAATGCAGTATAAGATTTTAACAGACGCTTAACCAAAGAGGAAATTTCTGGTGACAAACACATGAAAATGTGTTGTATATCATTATACATTAGTAAAATGCAAATTAAAACCATTGAGAAATCGCTGAACACCTATGAGAATGACTAAAATAAAAGAACAAATAAATAAGTAACTGACAAAGCCAAGTGCTGGCACAGGTCTGGAGCAACTCTTACATATTGCCCATGAGAATACAACATAACAGCCACTTTGGTGAGTTTGGCAGTTATTTACAAAGTAAATCAACATGTACCCAAGATACTTCTAGATAATTTTCTAAAGGACTGTCCACAGAAAGAATTACAGATGCTCCTTTATTTTTAATTTTTATTTATTTATTTATTTTAGCGCCAGAGATTAAACCCACAGCCTTTGCAAATGCTTGGCAAGTTCTCTAATACTGAGCTACACCCCAACCCCACTCCTTAACTTTTGATGATGTTATATCCTGATCAACCAATCATAAGTTGAAAATATAACTCAAAATTGCAGTTCATACACCTAACCTACCAAACATCATACCTTAGACAAGCTTAAAAACCCTTAACCTAAAGTTGGGCAAAATCATATAACACAAAGCTCATTTTACATATGGTAATCATGAGGTAGCAAGGCTGACTTGTAGCTGCTAGTCACTGCCTCTGCCCAGCACCCTAAAAAAAGTATCATACTATATATTGTAGCCAGAGAAAATATCAAAATTCAAATATTTGAAATACAGTTTTGACTGAATGTGAGTCACTTTTGGGCCATGGTAAAGTCAAAATATCAAGCTAAGCTATCATAAATTGGGGACCATGTGGTATAGAAAAAGGTTTATAGAAGTTTTTTTTTATAATCACACAAAACTCAAAACAATTCAAATGACCATGAAACAAAAAAAATGAGTAAATTGTGCTCTAGTCATACAGCAGAATACTCCTCAGCAATAAAAAAGAATGAACAATACTAGCAATGACACATATGAATCTAAATAGCATTAGCCTAAATGAAGTAAGGAAAACACAAATGAATACAACAACCTAGGAAAGGCAGTGACTGCGAGGGTCTGAGAGTGTGGTGAGGGAACAAAAAGTGGTTATGCACATATGTCATGGGAGTTAGGAGGTGATATATGTTTGCCAAATCTCAGGAAGCTGTACAACTACAAAGTATAAATTTTCCTATGTGTAAATGATAACATAATATCATTATTATATTAATGACATAATAATATTTTCAAAAAATTAAAAATAATCATACAGAATTGTTTAAATAGATTTTTGTAGGAAATACAATGCATTATAAAGCAACCATTAAAAATAGTAATATAGATATAAAGATATCTAGCATTTATATTAAAAGCAGGTTTTATATATATATGTGCAAAAATATTAATATCTAAATACATATGAGCTTTTTTGAGGGGGAAAGGTGCTGGGGATTAAACCCAGAGGCACTTTACCACTGAGCTACACCCCCAGCTCTTTTTAAATTTATTCTGAGACAGGGTTTCACTAAGATGCCAAGGCTAGCCTCAAACTTGTGATCCTCCTGCCTCAGCCTCCGAGTCACTAGGGTTACAGGCATGTCTGCAATTGTCATGGGGCACAACTTAAGAACAGACTTATCACCACTGAGAAGTCCAATTTAAAAGTCTTTATTAAGCTGGCAGGTTGTCTAACACAATGCGCCCAAAAATGGCTATTGGGAGACAGCCTCAACCATAGGGTTGTAGGGGTTCTTATACCAAAAATCACATCAATCATAAGTGTCTGTTGCTATGATTCGAAATTACAAACTAACATCATGAGATTATCAACAGAGGGGGAAGTGGGTCAAAATGACCCTTATCTAGGTACAAACTAAAGAATGATTACTAACATCCACACAATTATTGTCCACATGGTACATTGTTTAGGAGCAATAGGAATCAAAAGAGAGCAATTTTTCTTTACATAGGAATTGTCATTCTGTATTGTTAAACATGTCACACTAAGTAACTGAGGATGGGTACAGAGGCGGGGTGCTCTCATGGGAGAAGCTTATTTCCTACATAACATGGAGTCTCAGAGCAAAATGGAGTCTGTTTAGTCATTTCCCTTATAGTCTGGCCTATAACATTCTCATGGAGCCAGATCTGTCAGCCCATCACATTCCCCACTGGTTTTTTGTACATAATCAATCTTTGATTTATTAGTAGTGTATAGGTGATTGTAGTGAGTGTGCAACACCATTAGCTTAACAGACTGAATTCTATCTCTAACATATTTAGTTAAACAGATTATCTTGCATGGTCCGATTAAAGGCCCTAACATAATTAGGACGAGAGGTCCCATCATTGCAGTTATTAAAGTAGTTAACCAGGAGAACCAAGAGAACAAATTTTGATACCAATTTCCCTCAGGTCTTTGGTTTTCCTCCAGCTCCTTGTGTCTTTTTCTAACTAAAGATAAACTATCACAATGACACCTGAGTGGTTAGTATAGAAACAACAGGTTTCCCCCAAGGCCATACATAATCCTGCTTGTTTTAAAAACAGCAAATTTAACCTTCTTTTGTTTTATAAAACAAAAGGGAATGAAGAGAATTTTTAAGTGGCTTACAGAGTTTTTAAAATTTACTTAAGTTTAGATCTATTTATCTATTTAAGGTTTTGAAATTTTGGTTTCCTGTAATGAGGAACTGGCTATGTTTATTCCCACTAGGAGGGGAACTAAGACAGGGGCCACTCATTTAGGTCAATGCATGAGTCCCATATGTTCCCTTTCTCCCTCCCCATCTTAATAGTACACCTGGGGAAATATGTGAACAGTAACACAGAATTCATCCCATTTGGTAATCTTGAAAAGTCGAGGGCCAAGCATGGAGTTATTCCTGACATAGTCCAAGCAAGAGAAAAAACATGATTAACATTTTTTCAGTCTTATCTTTAGTCAGTGGTTGGGGTCTCTGAGGGCTGTCCATTTTTCTGTCTTAACTCAGACGTGATGAGTCCATTTTGTGAGTAAGGTCCCCTCCATTTTAGCCGGGTGTTAGTCCTTTTTGGAATCATTTGACATAGACATAATCTTCTGACTGGAATGGGTGTTGGAAATCAGTGGTCTCTTGGGGCTGGTTCTCTCATAAGTTGAAACTGTTGGAGAGACTTGACAGGTTGGAACAAGTCTTTTCTGATAAGGGTGGAGGAAGGGCTCTGGAAGCATTCACATTTTAATCTCTTAGAGGTCATTTGCCTCCAACTTTCTGGACTAAAACTGGCCCTTATTTTTGTGATTTAACCCAGTTTATCTATCTATATTGACCATCTTTTATTATTTATTTATATATTTTTTACTATTACCCCTCTAATTTTAGGGACATTTTACTGCTGTAAGGAGAAAAGGATGATGACCACTCTTGCTGCTTCGAACTGAGAGGGGGCGATGTGGGGTAGGGCAAGCAGTAAAAAGTTCCTTTTTAGAAATGGGGTCTTTCTAGGGGTAAAAGTCTTGTTCTATGAAAGAAACAAAAACCATGAGTACAAAATAAATAGCAACTAAAACGTGTCAATATCATGAAGATGATAGAAATCAATCATTTTTTACCAGGAGGTGGAAGAGCTGAGACTTTTTATTTACATAAAAAGGCCTAACGAAGTCTAACAAGGCTGGAGAGGATAAGGCCTTCATTGTAAATCTTTAACACATCAGAGTTATCAGGAATGTAAACACAACATTTAATTAAGTTACCTAATGTCATCTGATTTTTGTAAAATAGCTTTTTATTGGCATAATCTCTTTGTTTAGTAGTGATCCCTTTACTTTTATTACTTAGGGCTAGAGAATCATACTAGCAAACATTGATTAAGTCTACCTGTATTGGAGGTTAGAAAGATCTGTAGGCCTTAAACTGACTAAAAACTTATAACTCTGTCATGTTCTCTTGATAATTCTCAGGCATTTTTGTCTAAGAATCTTTTTTGTCACCTTCAGTTTTACTTATTTTGGGGAGGATTAACACAAGTGTACATCTCAAGTTACATTAAAATAGCTATTGTCAAGTTTTTTAAATGTCCAGGAATGACTGTGTTTTAGTTTTAACTGTTTTTGCTAGGCGTTTAAGGTCAAGCTGGTCAAATTGACCTCATTTCCATCTGTTGTTAAGAGTCAGCTGAGTTCCCATAGGGGTTATTTATGGGGAACTTGAGAGTAGCTTCTTAGCTCCTTTAGTGCCATTCGATAGGTAGGGTCTCCTTGATGAGGTGGCTTCCTTTGGAAGCATTAGGGATGTCTCCCTTTTCCAATGACCCCCCTCTGCAGCAGGTGCACTGATTGGCTTCTCATCCTCTAGTGGTCTCATCAATCTCCCTGATTGGGAGGTTGTGTGGCCCAGAGTTGCAAAGTTCCTTAGAGAAGTTCTCTTGTTCCCTGAATTTAGGCTGACTCTGAGGGCAAGAGCCAAATATTGATTTTCTTGGCCCCTTTATTTTAATCTCAATCTTTAAGTCTTGATCTTAAACATCTAGCAAGTCAATCTCACCAGTCACACAATAAGAGTACTGGTCTTTAACTTTAATGTCTATGACTTTATAGTCATTTACCCACTTTTATTTAATTGGGGTCTATATTATCTGTCCTATAGGTGATGGCTTATTATCTTAAATTAATACAGATTGTTCTTGAAGCAGTACCTCAGCAATACATTAATTAGGCAACAGTTATAGAGTTTACAAGGAAAATACAAAATGGAATTAACAACAGTAAAAACATATTTAGTTGTGTAATAGCTATCTTAAATTTTGGCTGAGCTATATATTATATCCCCTGTTTAAGATCACAATAATTTTACAACAAAAATCCAATCTTTCAAATATAACTTTAAATAAACTGAAGTCTGGCTTATTTTGGAGCCACTGTAACATGTAGTAAGGTGGGAGGCAGAGCCTTATCTCAGGTAAGGCAGGGCTCTTCCTATATCTTAGGTAAAGTGGTCTAGTTCTGAAGTTGATCTTTATCTTTTTTTAAATATCATTTTATAAAGTTTACATATATTGTTTCCTAAGTCTATGTGAATGTTAGTTAACACAGTATGATATTACATCTAAAACATGAACCAAGGAAAGTTGAGAGAGCTTTTAATTTTCCTTTTGTGTAGTAAAGTGGCAAAATGTTTTCCTACTTCATGATATCAAGCTTTAAACAGATCAGACTCTCATTATCTTTTAGAAATACATTTACATTTTTATCCCAGTGTAGAAGGCAACATAAGGTTCAGGTTCAGTTACAGATCACTAAATGATAAAAATAAATCCCCAATAAAATTTCTTATTCTGATAAGTTTAAAATTACCATTACAACTTTAGGTTGGAGAACACCAGCTTGATAAAATGTTCTTTTAAACCTTTTAAAGACTTGTATACCTGGAAGATATGAATGCATTTAATATATAAAGAAGAGTAATAGAATCATAAGTACATTGATTTTTTATATTAATCATGTTTAACTTTTAAGGAAAATTTAGACTTTGTAATATAGTACAATACTCTAAAATAACAGTTGCTGTTTAACCAGAGTTGTACAAACCCCCAATTTTTAAGATTAGTTGCTCTAGAATAAAACTTAACAGATACAATGTTAAGAGTAAATTAATGTTTTAAGAATTATTGATCATTTTAGCCTATAGACCGAAATTTGGTTTATATCAGTACATTAATTTTTGACCTTAGGAAAAAACCTTGAATAGTTTTAACTATTGTGTTACTTATATATACACATAAACCTTTTAAACTTTATCTTTTTTTTTTTTTTTTTTTGGGTGCTGGGGATCGAACCCAGGGCCTTGTGCTTACAAGGTAAGCACTCTACCGACTGAGCTATCTCCCCAGCCCCTAAAATTTATCCTTAATTTACACTTTTTTAATCTCTTAATTAGACCCTCTTGCTGTTTACTTAGCTGTAGTACAGCTTTGTTTTATCACATAAAGACATTTTTACCTAGAAACATTTTTACTAAATATATTTTTATATCTAAAACCTTATAATGTTTTAATTTTTTAATCTGTTGATTCTCTCTTTTAAAATTTACATTCTGAAACAACCCTTATAAATTTCTGAATTTAGATAAATTACTCCATTGTAATCAGATGAAATACTTTGTTACTTGTAGAACTCTATTTAAATATAGTTGAAACTTTTGGACCTTTTATATAGAATAATACCTGTTAAGACTTTTAGTAACCATGTTTTCAGTGATAACACAAAGTAAATTTAAATCCTCTTTTTATTTACCAATTTATAAGAACACCAAAGATGTTTTAAGTATGTTACCCTGTGGAATTTAAGGAGTCAAGAGTACTTGATGTTATATTTAACAGTTAGCATTTTGACTCTCTAAACCAATCAGATGTCTCTAACAAACACATCCATGATCGATCCCATATATGTTAAATCTAATTTATTTATTTTTTAAAAAACCAAGATATCAGGGAAGTGTATTGGGCCGTACCATTCATTTCTTCCCTTTTGAAGAAAAATCTAGAAACAATGGATATTAAACATTTTTATAAAATTAACATTTTCTTATTTTTGACCACCTAGAAACAAAACTGTGTTAGTAAGTTGAAAGCCATATTTTTGTTTACCCAATTAAAAACCTTTTAAATCATGCGAATCAAAGGCTTTGCATCCATTTTTTGAAATTTTAATTTATAAGCTCACATGTCAATTTTGGTACCAAATATATGTAGACATGACAATACACTGGTGTACATATACATAAAATAAACAGATGGACAAAGACCTTATAGCTCTTTTTTTTCATGAAAGTGAGATTTTTTAAAATTTATTTTTATTGTAAACAAATGGGATACAACTTATTTTTCTGTTTGTACATGAAGTAGAGGCATACCATTTGTGTAATCATACATTTACCTAGGGTAATAGTTTTTGATTCATTCTGTCATTTTTTTCCTTCCCCCCACCACTCCCATCCCTCTTTTCTATCTATACAGTCCCTCCTTCCTCCATTCTTGCCCCCTCCCACCTCCCATTATGTGTCATCATCCGCTTATCAGTGAGATCATTCATCCTTTGTTTTCTTTGTTTTTTTGAGATTGCTTATCTCACTTAGCATGATATTCTCCAATTTCACCCATTTGCCTGCAAATGCTATAATTTTATTATTCTTTATGGCTGAGTAATATTCCATTGTATGTATGTATATATATATATATATATATATCACTGTTTCTTTATCCATTCATCAACTGACAGGACTCCCATAGCACAAGAAATAAAAGCAAGAATCAATAACTGGGATAGATTCAAACTAAATAGCTTTCTCTCAGCAAATGAAACTATCAGCAATGTGAAGAGAGAGCCTACAGAGTGGGAGAAAATCTTTGCCACTCATACTTCAGATAGAGCACTAATTTCCAGAATCTATAAAGAACTCAAAAAACTCTACACCAAAAACACAAATAACCCAATCAACAAATGGGCTAAGGGAATGAACAGACACTTCACAGAAGAAGATGTACAAGCAATCAACAGATATATGAAAAAATGTTCAACATCTCTAGTAATAAGAGAAATGCAAATCAAAACTACCCTAAGATTCCATCTCACCCCAATTAGAATGGCGATTATCAAGAATATAGCTCATTTTTTAAAACCCATTAGATTGAGAGTCAACCCTTGTAAACTGGCCTCTGAATGAAACAGAGCATTAAGAAAACTTTATAGTTGGATAAAATAGGTCTGATCAAAAATTAACTTAGGCACACCAGATTGAGATTATGAACTCAAAAAAATAGAAGTTTTAAGGTCTTTTTGGCCTCCATCCTGCTGTGGTCCCTCTCACCAGAGATGAAAAAGAATTAAGAGAATATAGACAAAGATTATGCCCTATCCCTCCCTGAAGGAGTTTCTTAAAGAGACAACAAGGGAGCTGCTTCCACTGCTCTCCTTGGGAGAGCCCCCTCAGGTTGGGGTCTTGTTCTAAAATGGTTTTTCTGGTCTATAGCAGCCATCAAAATTTTAGCCTGGCATTTTGGTGGACCAAGTCCAATAGTTGGAAGTTCCTATTGGCAGCAGTTTTCATTTTAATGTAAGCTTTAGTGAACATGGCTTAAAACCTTTTATAAGGAGCAAATTAAATGTGTGACAACTTGTGTGATGTGTATTCTGCAAAACATAACTTGTAAAAACAACTCGAGTGGTGCGATGATGTAATGATATAATGATGTAATGTTACTATATGTGACTGACGCCTGCCAAGACTGGCAGAGTTTGATAAGAAAGGATTTATAAAGACTGACGAGCGAATCTTGCTCAGTCTCCAGTTGACACCGATGATGCCAGTACTACACCACGCCTGGAGGAGACTCACTGACCTGCTCGCGTTGGCCTGGAACATCCGTCATGATCCCATGGGGGTGACTGTGGAGCTGCCTCGTCCTTGTCTTCCATGACAGCGCTGCTGCCCCATGTGTATCCAGCGTCACCTGCACAGCCAGAGACATCTCTGCCCAGCGTGCTGACTGTCCTCCTTTGCTGCCCAACTGTCCTTGCTGATCGGGACTCCTGACGAAGGGAGTTCCCCAGCAAGATCTCCTGGGCTCTCCTCCTGACTGATCCCTGGGAGTCGCTGCTCTTCGACTTAAGACACGTCGCATAGGAGTGGACCTTAGGAAAGGGTCTAAACAAGGAGTGAGTCTTGCTTACTTGGGGCTTATGGTATTCTAATTTATTGATTAATGTGTGACGAGCTAAGATAATCATAATACTTGTGTGATTAGCATTAAATAAAGCCAATTTATTTGGACCAAATTCTTCTCATTGACTCCTCCTTGCCATTCATGACACCTTTTTAACCATTTTTTTTTTCCAAATTTGACTATAAAACATTTGATCAATATGTTCAGGCTGCCCAAAGACAATTTGGTGGTCCTCTGAGGGGGCCATCTGACCTCGAAAGTTGGTTATTCTCACAGAATTTAGAGAGAGAAAAGACATTGCAGTGGGTTCCATAGTCACTGGCTCTCTTCTGGAATTCCTGGAAATTAGTTAACATGCACTGCAGGGGAGTACATGACTGACGTGAGGGAGACTGGCCCATGCTTATGCTTAAGGGCAACAAAAAAGAGATAAAGATGAACAAACACAGAACAGATAAGACACCAAAGACACAGACAAGTGGCCACTCCTGATTCCTGACCTGAGGGCCTGAGCAATGTCTTGCCAGTCCCGTACTCGGGAAGTAATGCTGCATCCAGTCTTCCTCAGAGTCCCCAGATATGGATCCGCCAGAAACAGACTTACCGGTCCCCCAGGGTTGCAGAAACAGGTGACTCTCAGAGAATTTAGTTCAGTCCTGGGGTGGGCCTCCACAGACTGTGCAGCCTGGGGCTGAGGAACGTCTCTCAGAGGCCTTGCCCTAGGAGCAACACTGTGGCCTCTCCCCTCTGCAGGAGTTTCCAGGTCAGTGGTTGAGCGGTGGTTACCCACCAGGCAGTGAGGATCTCGCTGGGGCCTCCAAATGTTATGGGACGCAACTTAAGAACAGACCGATCACCACTGAGAAGTCCAAATTTAAGAGTCTTTATTAAGCCAGCCGGCTGACTGTCTCACACAATGCTCCAAAAAATGGCTATTGGGAGAACAGCCCCAACCACAGGGTTGTAGGGGTTCTTATACCAAAAATCACATCAATCATAAGTGTCTGTTGCTATGATTCGAAATTACAAACTAACATCATGAGATCATCAACAAAGGGGGAAGTGGGTCAAAATGACCCTTACCTAGGTACAAACTAAAGAATGGTTGCTAACATCCACACAATCACTGTTCACATGGTACACTGGTTAGGAGCAATAGGAATCAAAAGAGAGCAGTTTTTCTTTACATAGGAATTGTCATTCTGTATTGTTAAACATGTCACACTAAGTAACTGAGAATGGGTACAGAGGCGGGGTGCTCCCATGGGAAAAGCTTATTTCCTACATAACATGGAGTCTCAGAGCAAAATGGAGTCTGTTTAGTCATTTCCCTTAGAGTCTGGCCTATAACATTCTCATGGAGCCAGATCTGTCAGCCCATCACAGTATACCTGAAAAGATATACCTGAGAATGTAAACAAGATATGTCTCTGCATGATAGGATGGCATTATGTTCTTACCAGTCTTACATACATTTTCTAACTTGAGCATGCATTCTAATAATATAAAACTTAAAAATGCAAAACAATACCAACTTCAAAAACATGGGATTTATTAGGAAAAAAATGATACTGTAGAAACTTTCCAAAAGGCCAAGAAAAGGCAATGTGTGTGGTGTGCGCGCATGTGCACGCGTGTTTGTGTGTGTGTGTGTGTGTGTGTGTGTGTACATGCAAAATGTAAATGGAGGGCTAGGGCGTAGCTCACTGGTAGAGCAAGTGCTTAGTGTGCCCAAGGCTATAGATTTAATCCCAAGAAATAACCAAGCTGAAAATCCATTGAGGGCAGAGATCAGGTCTGACATTACTCACTGTTGTATAATCAGCGCATAGAGTGTTTAGTAATTAAAAACTATTTGTTGAAGGAAGAAAAAGATGGAGAAGGGGCTGGGAGAGCTTGCTATATGCCAACCAGTGATGGAGGGAGAGAGGAAAGGAAACTAGAATCTGAGGAAGGAGCACTGAGAGTATTCAGGAGTGAGCTATTGAAATGCCAACACCTGATACTGAGAACAAGCAAGTGTCAGGCTTGGGCAGTGCTGGAGAAAAACCGCCCAGAGTGTTTCAAGGCTACAGGAGTGCAGGGAAGGGCTGAGTTGGAGGGCCAATGCTTGTCCAAAGGAGAACAAGGTGAGAAAGGGCCAGGCCTCTAAAGCCTGTTACAGAACGATTTGTCACCGCAGCATGTAAAATCCACTTTTTTCTTTCGGTTGAAGAAGGACATGGGAACGCACAAGTCGCGACAGCCCTGGTACCCATACAGGAATTTGTCACCTGTAGAAAGACAAGAAGTAAACAAATATTTATAGAAATAAACAGTGACTCGGTGAATGAGAAGACATAGCGCATTGCCCTGGAGGGTCACGCTCCCAGGTGGGAAGGGAGACCAGGCACCCTGAGATGACTGAGGTAGCTCTTTAAGCCATCCTCCCCTCAATTTCTAACCCTGCCTTCATTTGGTTCTCAAAAGTGCTAGGAGTGGAGTTTTAAAGTCCAGTTGCTGTCATCCCTGAGTATGTTTTCCTAAAAGGTCCCTGAGAACCATCCAGAGGATTATCAACAAGCACTTTTTTTTCTCTTAATAGGTCAAAATAGGTCTTAATAGGTCTGGTCAAGAACCAATGACAGTCTAGTACCAGAACCAGAGAAACTTTTTCCTGCTTTGTAAGGGGGAAAATGTGCTCCCACACGCTCTGCTCCTGCTTCAGATCTCCTGAGAGGGCCTCCTCCCTCAAGATCAGTAAAAGATCGCCCCTAACCTCTCAGGTTCCACCTACCATCATAGACTTTCCTCAGGAAGCACTGCTGGCTGCCATGAGCCTGGCAGGAGCTTTCCCGGCTCTTGCAAACCCCGTCAGCACTGATTCGAGGACACTGGACACACGTCAGAGCTGAAAGACAAAAGCAGGGGAATGAGGCTGGTTCGGGCAGACTCACTGGTCAGAAGGCAGCTGAGTCTGTGGCCCTAGGGCTGACCAAGGAACAACAGCCATTCCCATACTGAAGGAAGGAACTGACTCCTAGGAACTGATGGTGCTTCTGGGAGGAAGACGAAGGGCCCTGATGCAGGATGCCTGAGCCCAGCACCCAGCTGGAACCACTCCTTCCCATCCTTTCATTGTCTTCTGCTTCATCAAAGAGTTGCCCCCTTCCAACTCAAATCTAGTGCTGTCCAACAGAAAGATAGAGAAAGTGGGAGTATTAAGGAGTAGACTTGAGGCAGGAGGGTATAGGAGCCTGAAGGAGAAGCAAGGAGGAAGAAGAAGAGAGAAGGAGTAAAGCCGGGCCCAAAATGGAGAAAGCAAAAGAGAGAAAGAAGGCCTAGGGTTATGAAGGCTGTGGCCATCACCTCTAAAGGTAAGGTAAGGGCCTGGTCCCTGTCCCCACCTCCCCAAGACCCAACAATCCTTGGCCACCAGTGTATCTACTCACCCAGCTCAACCCCCCCAGGGCTCACCTTGCAGGAATCCCCATAACGAGGAGAGACACAGCAGCAGCAGTAGCAGCGACAGGTATTTTCCCATAGTGGTGGGACCCGAGGACCAGGAGCGGCAGAAAGCAGGACAGAGCTGCTAGTGCCCCACCCCAGCAAGTCCGGTTTTTATAACCCCAGGCTGGGAAGGATAGCCAGTGGGAACCCGGGCCAGGACTGAGTTTCCCCAGAAGGCAGCATGAACAGAGAGCCAGGGGTGGGGGTTGGGGACCTGCGGGCAGAGGTGGAAGGGTGTAGCCAGGTCCCACCACCTCAGCTTACCTCCATTGGCCCTCCCCAGGTGCTCGCATGCTTCTTTCTGACAGATTTTTTTTTTTCTATCTTCCTCTCCCCGCTTTGTTTTTTTAATTAAAGCTTTATAGTTACACAAGATTCTCCACACACACTTTTCTCTCCCATGCTCCCTCTCCTCTCCCATTTTCCTTCCTCTGCTCTCCTAGACTTCCTTTTGCTTGTCTATTAATTTATATTTGATTGGTTCTTTATGTAATCTTATCCTTCCCACCCCCTTTTCCTTTATTTTACTCTAACTTCCACATACAAGAGCAAACATTTGACTTTGAGTTTCTGAATTTGACTAATTTCCCTTAGCATGATATTCTCCATTTTGATCCATTTACCAGCAAATGCCATAATAAGTGAGGAAATTATGGCTATGTGACCCAATCACACAAGCTATGAGATCAGGGGACTGATGAGCCTGTTGAGGTGCAGCATACTGTGTCATGATCTTCCATACAGAAGGAAACTACTTGCCTCAACATGGTGAGTCCAGATATTAAGGCTCCTGATTTCTTGGAAATGGATATGTGGCTAGACTATTACTCAGTAAAGCACTAAACCCAAAATATCAAACTTGGGGTTTATCTTCCAGGCAGTCTGCAATTCCAACCAGATAGAGTTTTCTATTTGTTTATATACTTGATGAGTGGAATTTAAAAACACTATTCTCCAGGAAAAGGTGTGTAGCTTCTCCACAATCCTAGGCACACTCCAGGAGTCTACTCTTATTCAAACATGGTACTTCAACGGTTAGCCTACCCCTCCCTCCTACCTTAAGAACTGGAAACACACTGAAATGGAGGAAATACTCCACAAAGGCATAAGGTGTAATGATTCCCTGGCCCAGTGTGGAAGCCTTGGAAGGCTGGGTCACCTACTCCACCAGAAAACAACATAGGACATGGATTGACATATGTCAAACTTAGTGTGAAACCTTTGAACAATGTCATTCCATTTGCTTCTCGTACAAGAGACTATGTGCTAGTTATTAATATCTTGTATTGGTGAGAAAACAATCTGGCCAAGGTGACAGAAAGGATAATGCAGAGTCAAATCCAGCTCTGCAGACTGCACTAACTCTGTTCCTCTGCCTGTAGAAGGGGTAGAAGGCTTGATGGGTCCCAAGAGCCTCCAAACTGTTGTTCAGGGACCAAAGGACAAAATCCCTGCTCCCAGAGATGCCACCTGTGGCCTCCTTAGAGAAGGCCCCTAGTGCTAATCTCGGATTATAAGTAAGAATAAACATGTGTCAGAAGAAATAATTTCTTCTGTCATTTGCTCAGAAAATTATTTTAACCAAATGTGTCTTCTGGGAGTCCCTTTTAGCCTTAGGCCTAGTACACTGGATGGGAGGAGGAGTCTGGGGCCGGCCGTGTAGCCTTGCCCTAAGAATTCCTTTCTCTCCACAGCCTGGACCTGCCCGATTCTCCTTCAGAGGGCCTAGTTGCCCAAGCTCCCCAAGGCCAGCAACTGCCCTGAGCCACTACTCATAGTCCTTTCTGCAATAGAAAAGAGACAGGATTCATTTTAGCCTGTGGGGTGCTGAGGAACTCAACATTGTGCATTGTGCATGGGTTGGGTATGGGGATGAATAGCACCAGAAATTTAGGGTGGGGAAGCAGGTATCATTTTAACAAATATATATATATATATATATATATTTTATATAATATATACATAATATATATTATATTTAACAAATATATATTTTTATATAATATATATTTTATAATATATATACATATATATGTATATATTAGACTTGAAAAAGAAAAACCTAGTACAAACTGCACAATGCTTGACAAAATCGTCTCAGCACATGGAAATATCAGAAAGCAGCCAACACTTTCTCAGCCACTATCAAGAATGTTTAAAGGAGTTCATCTTAGGGCATGGTAAGATCTCAAATATCTACCAAAAAGTGGTGTGCATTTTAAAAGATAGTGATGTCCATTCTTATTCATAATGTGGGGTTAGTACTAGAGACCCTGCTGTGCTACTATCAGTGAGTGGAGAGAGGGTTGAGGAGGAGGCAGCAGCTCAGTTCTTCCCAGGCAGATGTAAGTTCAGGCCAGACAGTGTAATTGATTCACGGCGGAATGAGCTCACAGCAGACATGACTCCTCCAGATTCACAAAATATGGCTAAGAGTCTTCACAGCAACTCTCATACCCCCACCTGCATCCAGGATGCCTTGTTGATGTTCCTGAAATCTCTGCCTCACCTCTTTACTTTCCTGAGTACAGGGAACAAAATAACTAGGGATTCTCCCAGGTAGTCCTGGGTTAGTCCATAAAGCTTCTCAGCAATTCTTTTCTCTGTTATTCAATATAAACATAAAAACAGCCATGTACTCTGGTAACTTCATGAAATATTTATTTGTGTGCTGTTTGCTAATTATTCTCCCTGCCTTCAACTACAAGAAGTAGCCTGGCTTCATGGCTGAGTCTCACGGAGTGAGAGGAGGAATGGCTACAGATGAACCCAGGAAGGTACAGTCCTGGGTGCCTGGTCTCAGCAAGCTTTTCAGGGCAACACCTACACTCAGCACAAAGGTGACAGAACTCCAGGGTTTCCGGAAATGCAGAGACTCATATAAAGGTTATTCCGTATATAACCTCCATGAGACTGGGTTAGTCAGCTTTCTGTCACTAGGACAAAATACCTGACATAATAAATTTGAAAAAAAATTTATTTGGGTTCAAGGTTTTAGAGTTTTCAGTCTATGGTCAATTGATTCTGTCACTTTGGACCCATGGTAGCACAGAACATCACAGCAGGAGCCTGTTCACCTTATAACAGACAGGAAATTAAAAATAAAGGTAAGAAGGGGTGGGGTCCCAATATCCCCTTCAAGGACATGCCCTCAGTGACTGTAACTCCTCCCACTGGTCCTACCTCTCAAAGATTTCAGCGTCTTTCAGTAACGCCAAGCTGAGTACCACGCCTTCAACAGTTAAAATGGGGAAATCCAGGGGCAAACTGCATACATTCGTCCCAATCATGAGCGCATATCACCCTTCCTCATCTAGCTTTCCCCACAGTGGAATTCCTGGCTATTAATTTTAAAAACACTTAACAGCTACCTTGGCACATTTGAATTCCAGTGCTGGAGGATTTTAAAAATGTCTCAGTGTCCTGAAGATAAGTTGGTCATCAGTTTTTTCCAGATTATAAGTACATGGGTTTGGCCCAGCTGTGTACTTACAAGTGTTTAACAACTGGTTTGTGGGGTGGGGTGGGGTGAGGAGAGTCCTGATTTGCAGCATTTGTACATTTCTGGGATATAAATGGAAAATTCAAGCTAGCATTCTGATGTCACTGAATGTGGAAGTGAGAAGGCACCCATTAAGCAGTGTTTTTAGCACATTGGTGCAAAGTAACTAAATGACTTTCAGAGCACAGACAATGGCAAAATGTAGGTTAAGAAGTGATGGTGTTTTGATTATCTTTTGTTTATAATATAAGTTAATTTAGTTATCATTTTCTGTCAGTTAATTTTTAATAATAGTTTGGTTCAACAAACAGCTCATGAAATTACTGAAACTTTAACAGTTGACTCTCTTGAGCCAACACAGGCCAGCCCCCAACATACTAATGGTTAAGCCACATTTATGTAAAGCTAGTCCCCTTCCTAGTGACTTGATTTATCACTGAGAGACAAATGTGTATGGACAGCCAACCAAGATATTCCTATTTTTGAATAGGCCTGTCCTTTTCAGGGTTGATGAAATGACAATAGAGAACTCATTGCTCTAAAATGCCCTGTAGACATGTCTAACCAGCTCTGTGCATGCTACACTACTGGCAGAGCTGTAAAACCATGCAAGTTTTTGAGTTTCTGCAAAGACCTAAGAGAAACTTCACTGACAAGATCCTTATGTTAACTTGAGAACTTGAGAACTACAAAAGCACTGGTGCAAATTTACCCCTGGCCCACTGCATGATGAAACATTGTTTCTAAGTCTATTCCCCACCCATCCTGCCTCTCTCTGGGTTTATATTGGGTGATAACTTATATTAAATTATAGGCAATAAAATATCATACATGATTCCTGATATTTCAGCTGAAAAAAATTCTTTCAAAAAATCCATCTTGCAGGTTTGCTTCAAAATAGCCTACATGAGTGCCTGGAACAGTGAGGGGTAGAGATAAAATAAGCTTAGTTATTTATGCATAATTGTTGAAGCTGTGTGGAAGTCATGGGAGGTTTCCCTAACTTTTGTATATGTTTGAAACTTTCCATATTGAAAAAATGGAGGAGGAGGAGAAATCCCAGATGATCAATGACTTATTTAAAATGAGTTCAGGGATGGTGGAGAAGTCTTCTTTTCAATATGTGTGTGCATTAAGGCACAGTTAGTAGCTTAACTGTTTTTGAATTACATTGGTCTCCTATAGCTTCACAAGAAGACATGTGGGCCCCACACTCTAAAGGGCTGTTGGTTTAATGCCGGTGCTATCGCCATCTCGAAATTCTTGATAATTTTTAACAAAGGTCCCACAAATGATGTCTTCAGTCCTGCATAGACCTGTCTTTCAGTTAGTTCCCTTGGGAGTATCCTCATCTGATGTTTAAAAGTTTGATCTTGGAAGCCGGGTACTGTGGTGCATGCCTGTAATCCCAAAGGCTTGGGAAGCTGAGGCAGGAGGATCTCGAGTTCAAAACCAGCCTCAGACAGCAAGGCGCTAAGCAACTCAGTGAGACCCTGTCTCTTAATAAAATACAAAATAGGATTCAGGTGTGGCTCAGTGGTTTAGTGCCCCTGTATTCAATCCCTGGTACGAAAAAAAAAAGTTTGACCTTTGAAACCAGGTTTCAGGACTTCCCCAAGTCTGGCCAGTGACTCCAAGCATGTAGCTCTTCCCTTTCTTATACTCTTTGTTACCTGACAAGTAGATTAACAAAAAAGTTTCTTTCTCCTCTTTTTTCAGTATATATGATGATAAAAGTGGTGAACTACATAAAACACTTGACCCCAGCACAGCATAGGCAGCCTCTCACTCTGATTAAGGACACAGTCACGTCACTTGTATCTGACAGTTGCCCGTGAGGTACAGTCACAATAATGTAACTTCTGCACAATTTACATATAGATCTAGTCACTGTGAAGGTCCTCATCATGGTGCCTCTGACTGTGTTTCCATAAGTGGAATCATACATTTGATTCTATCATAGATTGAATCAACAATGACTTATGAACTGCTTTCTTGGAAAGAATTGGGAAATAAGCAAAAACTCTCCATTCCATTCTACATTCCTGATATGCAAGCAGGGTTTTTTTTTTTTTTTTTTTTTTTTTTTTTGCGGTGCTGGGGATCAAACCCAGGGCCCTGTACTTGTAAGGCAAGCACTTTACCAACTGAGCTATCTCCTCAGCCCTTGTTTTATGTCTCAAATATCTTTGCCAGATGTTAATGGTATGGTGAAAAAGAGGAAGATCAATAACCATGTGTTGAGAGAGAGGTGGGGAGGGAGGGACAAAAGAGAGTGTACGCTAGTTAGAACTTGATTGTAAGCAGTCTATTGAAATGTCTCTTTTGCTTTCAGACCACTTCTGTCTTTCTAGGGTAATCTTGTGGAATAGGAATTAATAGTGAAATGATTGATAACTTAATTCTAGCTCCTCTTAATCTCTATGAAATTCTGCCTTGTCCATTTTTTGGTCTCTGTGCTCTTGGATGTAGCCAGCTTTTAACCAGTTTTTGATTGTTTGTTTTTGGCACCAGGGACTGAGCCCAGGGATGCTTAATTAACCACTGAGCCACATCCCCAGCCTGTTTTTATATTTTATTTAGAGATGGGATCTCGTTAAATTGCTTAGGATCTTGCTAAATTGCTGAGAGTGGCTTTGAACTTGTAATCCTCCTGCCTCAGCCTCCCAAGCCACTGGGATTCCAAGCATGTGCCATTCCACCCAGCTATAACCAGCTTCTTTACTCTCAGCTCCAATCCAATTCACATGTCTCCCTGGATTTAGCTTCCTAGAATAGCTGCAATCCTTTTACTCTCCAGCTCAAACTTTTCTCTGACCCACCTAATTAAATACCCGCTCCTCAGCTTGGCATTCAAGACTCCCCCCCAAATGGCCCTTGCCTTATATCCAGTCCTCCCAACCTTATACTCCAGGAGCACCACTATCTCTCAAAAATAACCAAAATATTTCCAGACATTGCCAAATACCCTCTGGAGGGGAAAATCATCCCAGTTGAGAGTCACTGTTAGTGTCCCATTCCAAATGCCACTTTTATAAAAATTTTTCTTGATAGTCTTTCCTTACCCCCTTGCCCCCAATATTTCATTTTTATCTTAATCTCCCTTATATTATTGAATCCATATTCTGCCTCACTATTATTCTGAATGGGTATTTCCTTTTGTTCCTTTTACAATATCTTGCTGTCATTGGGAGACCACAGAGTGTAATTTAAAAAGAAATCAAGTTCTGAAGTCAGTTGTTTGATTATGCATTAGAGTCTCAGAGCTGTCACTTATTTACTGTGTGATATTGGAGGGAATTTTTAATCTCTTTTATCCTTCCTTCATTTGTTAAAAGGGGGATAAACTGTTAAAGTGAAGATGAAGAGATTAGGCAATCATTTTTAGAACATCACCCTGCAGAAGTTGGTGCCTAAAAAGGGATTGAGCAGCCAAGTACTACCTATTTGCTGGAAAATGTCACTCATTCTTGTGTCCCTGAGACCAGAGCGTGGGAGGGACCAATGTGTGTGCACAGGTCAGGGAGGGACAGCAGTGGGTAGAAGGTGACAGCAGCTGGCCTCAAGTACCTGAGGGGATCTTCAGAGCTGATAGGCTCCTCCTCCCTCCAGTCACCTTCCTGGTCACTTTTGCAGAAGCTGTGACTCTCAAATGCCTCCAGTACACATTATCACCAGACACAAAAAATTAGGGAGTCATGAGAATTATCTGCTGTGAAATCAAGATAAACTAAATTAACAATATATAACTTCACAGAATCTCCTTTTCTCTGTAAAATAGGGTTAATATATGCCTCACAGCATTATTGTTAAAAAATTGTAAAGTGTCATGTAAACAAATTAAGTATTTATTATAGTATTAACAGAACTTAAACCCCAAAGGGAAGCAAATCTTAATACTTAATGACTACTCTTTACAAGTGCCTGCCACATGTCAGACATTGTGCTGAGTGTGTTCCTCTGTACTGCTCCACTTACTCCTCAGAAGCTTGAGAGAGGAATGGATATTAATCCCATACTACAAACAAGGGCACTCAGGGAGAGAAAATCTCCTTCAAAGGTCCTACGATCAGAACCAGCAGAGTTGAAATGTTGATAGTGCCCTTTCCGTTGTAACCCAGTGCCAGGAAAAGCTACTCACAGCGGGGATGGGACCAAATAATGCAGAGGACTCTGCACTGGAAACAACTGGTCCTCCTTCAATTCTTTTCCTCCTCTCCAACTAGCCTGGTTCCAAGTCAGCACAAATTACAGAAAGAGATCTCATAATTGCCATTTGGGATTCACAGACTTCCAGAAGATTCCAGGTGCAGAATGGACCAGTGGTCTCAGTCTGCACTCCTAGGAGGTCAGGAAGGGATTTCATTGAACAAGTTGTAGGAGGCAAATGAAGTGGAGTTCCTCTCTTAAGCTTGTCCTGGTTTCTCTAAGTTTCAGATGATTAGGTAATATCTGTAAGTACATATCATGCTAATTAAGGTCTGAAGTCCTCCCCCAGATCCCAGCAACTATAACCAACACCCACCCTTCTCAGCCACTTCTCAGTTTGTTCTCATGAGATAATAAGTTGTTGTCTGCAGAGACATGTTTAAGCAGCTCTAAGATGGCAGCTGGCATTGGGCCAAGAGGTGGCGCATAATTAGTGTTAACATGTTGTGATCTACTTTTGCCTGATTAGTCAATGTCTCCTCTGTGCTAGTGGTCAACAGATGTTCCTCATTCTTAATTGGTACCGTGGCACATGCTCCAACCGTGCTACTTAATCCTAAGCTGATTGGCTGCCTTAGTGTATATAAGACATTCTCTTCACCTGGGAGGAGATTGCAGAACGCAGGACGAAGCACACACCTGTAGATCGCAGAACGCGGAACTAAGAACACACCTCTAGGTTGCAGGTTGCAGGATGCAGGCTGCAGGCTGCACGCCGTACACCGCACCCCGCACACCGCACCCCGCACCTCCAAGAAGCGACCCACCTTTAAGAAGCAGTAGACCTCTGAAAGCATAGCCTTTCTGAAAGTGTAGCACCTCTAAAATTAAGCAAAGCCTCTCTTCCTCTAAACAAAGCCTCTCTTCCTCTATAAACTAGCGAACAAGAAAGCAAGCAAGGAAGTAGCCCAGATAAAGATAATAGAAGTAGTTCATTCCCAGTCTACCTCCGATAAATTCCCATGGGATTGTTGCTGCGGGCAGCAACAGTTGTCACTATTTTAATTCATCCATCTTAGGCAGGAGTCTCTGAGAAGTGATATTCGAACCATTCATTCATTCATTTGAATGAAGTTAAATGATTAAGGGAGGACCACAAGCAGATATCTGTTGTTTAAGAAAAAACTATTCATGGTATTTGCTAAAGAAAATTAGACAGTCTTTATTCAAAGGGGACTATCAGAACAGGTACAGGGAACACTTCAGTAGGATACTGAAGTAGAGGAGATTGGGCTTTGCTCCAAATACAACAAGGTCAAATGGGGATTTATAGCTAAGGAATAGGATGGGGAATCAGTGAGTGAGAAATTACTAAGAGAAAACATAGGGGGTAAGGGAGACAGACTTATTGGTGGATGGACTCAACAAATCTTGCTGAAAGCAGGCCAGGGTTAACAGAAGGAGATCAGATACCAAGGATAGGGGATTTTTGCTCAATTGGTTAAACAGAAATCTTGCTCAAAGTGGATTTTTACAGAGAGGGGAGCTCAAGATTAGGCCTAGTTGAACAAATGGCTCAGAAGGAAACTGATTTAAATTAGGTCACAGAAATAGCCATTGTCACTAAGGGAAAAGGTCTCCTGGAGATGGAAGACTGTCATTCCAGCTTTGGTGGATTAGCAATCAACATCTTCTCCAACCCCTTCTAGTATCTGTTTCTTCACAGAAAGTTAAGAACTCCAATTCCCAGTTCCTTTTTGAATGCCATTAGAATTTCACCAATTGCTTGTAAAATGTAAAAATGAGGGTCATCTTTATCCCTGTATTTGATTGATAAGTATACTATAAAAATTTATAAATTGTTTTGTTCTTTTAATAGCAACAGTATTCCAAGATCCAGGTCCCAAATTTTATGATATCGAGAGAAGGGGAACAAGACAGTCTTTTTTGCCAGTGCCAATCAGGCAGCTACAGTGTAGATCTACAGCTGAAAGTCTTGATGGCAGCAGATTCTTGATTCCTGGTTCATGCAGGAGGTGTTCTTGAAGTCACCAGTTGCTGTGGAAGCTTCCTGACACTGCAGGGTAACAACTCCTCTGGTAGGCCAGTTCTAGGTGTTCAGGGAGCCATTCCCAAAGATCCAGCATACAATCAACTACTGTCTATTCCAGACATTTGTAAACACCCAGATCTTTGCTTTAGCACCTTTCTGCTGAAAATAGCTAGTGAGACTGGTTCCTGTGCCCTACAATTGAGCCCTCATGGATATAAACATATTCACAAGTGAAATAAGATTAATACTAGGATTATGCTTTCTTTATTATATATTTTCTTCTGAAAAGAATAATTACCTTATCATTTTCTTAATTAACATTAAACTTTTAGCAAAGCTTCCCACAACTTCCCAAAAGCTTCTCAATTTATGTTTCCACATGCCTACTATCAAAGCTACCAGATAATATATTCTTCCATTGTTTTTCTAGAGCATTTTGAGCCCTCCATTCTTTGACCCTGATCTGTGTAGGTTGCTTTTTAAACCTGTGGCACAGTGATCTTATTAGAACCTTCCTTTTCCTTTGTTGTTGTTCTATGAATTTCTCTGTGGTATAATAAAAATATATATATTCGATTTTTGTACCTAGTTCATGACACAGGACTCAACATCCTTGAAATTTACTGTCCTTTTATATGCTAATATATACTCATGACAGAACCCCCCTAGATAGAACCAGGACAGAGTTGGTCACCAGAAAAACTAATCTATGGTTATAAGGTTAGAAAGTTCAGCTCCACAATGGCCAATGATTTCATCAAATGGGCCTTTGAAATGAAACCTCCACAAAACTCCCTAAATGATGGGACTTGGGGACTATCTGGATTGGTGAACACATTTATGTACTAGGTGAGTGGCACAATCAGAGAGAGAAGGAAAAAATGGAAGCTCTGTGTGGCCACCCCACACCCTGTCCTATGTCTCTTCCACTGGGCTGTTCCTGAGTTGTATCCTTTATAATAAACTGCTAATTCCCTTCTGAGTTCTGTGAGTCATTCATTGAGGTGACCTAAGGAACGGAAAATGAGGTAGGAAAGGCTGTTTCTGGAGAAAAAAACTTACCTGACAAAAGATATGCATACTGACCCTGAGATAAGTGGAATTCTAAGAATAAGCCCAAAGAGACTTGTCCATGTACCATCTGTCCCTCTGGTGTAGGTGGAAGTAGCACTCTCACCATTATGTGAGGGGAAGATTATCTGTGGGGCTTAATGTAATCACTTGAACCCTTTCAAAGCAGAAGGTTCTCAAGATGATGGCAAAAGGAGAAATCAGATATTAAAATTTTCCAACTTTGAAGATGGAAAGGCCAAAGGAGAAGCAATATGAGTGGCCTCCAAGAGCTGAGAGAGAACTGAGGCTGTCAGTCAGCAAGTAAACAGGGAATTAAGCCTATAACTGCAAGGACATATAAATCCTGCCAACAATCTGAATGATTTTAGAAATGAATTCTTCTCCCTAGTCATGCATGGTGGTGTACACCTATAATCCCAGAGACTCTGGAGGCTAATGTAGGAAAACCGCAAGTTCAAGGCAAGACTGGGCAACTTAGCAAAACACTGACTCAAGATAAAAAATAAAAAAGGGCTCAGGATTTAGCTCAGTGGTATAGCACCCCTGGGTTCAATCCCCAGGATCAAAAAAAAAAAAAAAAAAAAAAAAAAAAGAAAGAAAGAAAGAAAGAAAAGGAAAAGTAGATTCTTCCCCAGAATCTTTAGATAAGAGTCTAGTCAGACCTGAAAACATCATAATTTTAGCCTTCTGACTCGTTAATCCAGATGAGTCCTAAGCTGCTGACCTGTAGAACTAGAAGAAAAGTGAGCATTGTTTTAATCTGCTGAATTTTTGATTTGTAACACAATGATAGAAAATTAATGCACACCTACCACCTTGATGCCATCTGGATGTGATGCCTGAGAATAGGCTGCCATCTTGTGACTAGGAACAAGAACAGGGAAAGGGCAGAAGGATTTCAGAAAGTTGGTTTTGACATTGAGATGTCTGATCCATTGTAAGAAATTGGCTACTTTCAGACTTATAATGTGAGAAAACAAACCCTTACTTTAAACCACAGTGGGCTGGTATCCCATTATTTGTAGATCACTTCTAATACAGGAACTCATTTGTTTTGAAATTTTGGTTTTTGAAAAGATCTTTATTCTATTCTCAAATCAAACTGAGTAAGGAATAATTTCACTCATTTTTAAAATACTCATTTTTTTTAAACTTTCCCATGTGACTTTTAAGAAATACAATGCTATTACTTTTTCCTGATTCTTTCCATAGACACTATTTTTCTTTCTGTAAACTTTTAGGAGTTTCTCTTTATACCTTGTAGTGGAAAATTATATCACTAAAAATATAATATATAAAGGTTTTCATCTGCTCCTAGTTTCTAGGTCCTCAGCGATACTCCTGTGCATTTTGGCTTTTCACATCAGAGGCTTTTCTGAAATGTCTGGTAACCCCTGGCCATGTGTTCACATTAGACAGAGTATAAAATAGCCACTGGACATGTGGGGAAGTACATGAAGCTACTTCATCAGGAAGTAGTGTTGCACTTTAACACAGTAGAGACAGGATGGGTAAGCAAGTACTCAAGTACCCAAATCAGTAGGATCTTTCCTCTGGAACCACCCAGTTTCCCCAGGAAAGGATGTGCTGATCTCTTGCCTACATGTATAGATGTTGTTAGAGTCTGACCACCAGTATTCAAGAAGCTGGGTAGAGAAGGGAACTGGAGATCCTCCTGTTCAATATGCAGACTTGTACTTAATTCTCCAGGTTTCAGGAGACACTTCACCCCCACTCCCTAAACCTGTACTTTGTACTCCCTAAATTAAATCCCTCACCAAAGGATATACCTTCTTCTCCTCAGGGAGTGGGGGTGAAGTAGTTTCCTAGACTGTGAAATAGGGATTGATAGAAATTAGATATCTGGGTCTGAACTTGGAAGAGAAGTGGGGAGCTGAGAGTCTTACTTTCCTCTGTGTAAACTTAAGCAATCTTTTTGTTTGCAGCAACCCACACTGGTTAGTGGCATCGGCTTGACTTGCCACTATTCCCCTCTGTAGATACATAAGCTTTTACATTCTGCTCTGCTAAATCAGTTACCTCTGTTCTATCCCATGTGTCACATAATTTAATTTCAGGCTTACAGATATATTCTCGTTTCAATAAAAAGTAAATGTAGGGTTGGGATTGTAGCTCAGTGGTAGAGCACTTGCTTGGCATGCTCAAAGCCCTGCGTTCAATCCTCAGCACCACAAAAATATGAATAATAAATAAATGTAGCTTCACAGTTCTAATATCATGATGTTCATCCATTCTGTCCTTCCCTTTCCAAGGCTGAGACTATATTCATCCTGATAAATATATCTTCAAGACAACTGGGATCTTTGGTCTCATGTAATACCAGGTCAATCAACTGGTGGGAGAAAGAAGTTTCAGATCCCCTTCAGAAAATCAAGGAGTCCAACATCCTCTGTGAGTCCAAAACTCTAGAGTGTATATAAGTTTCAGAAGTCAGTTTTGGCACCAGAAAAAAATGAAAGTTCAATGAACGCAACAGACAAGGAAGGAAACTTTCTTTCAACAGTTCAGGAAAAAGAGATAAATGGAGGAGCTAGGGATAAAACAAATAATGTGGGAAATGAGGGGAATAATAAGAAGGCACTCAGAATTCCAGCTTGAGTATGTGAGTTTGTGACAGTGTCAGTTATTGAGCTCAAAGTCCTAGAAACAAAATTGGAGTATAAATGATTAATACAGCATTACAGATGTTAAGTTTCAGACATTGTAGGATGTTCAGATGTGTGGGTCTGAACTAAGGAAAAAGAACTCTGTGGGCCAGATTGGTAGAGTTGGGAAGTCTTCAATCCATAGGTAATGACTGACATGAATAAGAGTTCCCAGGGATTGTGAGGAAATAATTCTTATTAGGATGATGAGATGGAGAAATAACTTTTCAGGAAAAAGGGGGAAATGCAAATATAGATAGCACTGCATATTGTGTTATAGTTATTGAAAGAATAACTATAAATTGTGTATGGATGTGGCTTGGGATGGAACCTGGGACAAAGACAGGGGAAAGAAAAGGAAAGAGCAAAAAGATAAGATTAAGGAAGAAAATGTAGGGACATATTATGAAGATCTTGATGTCTACATCTTGGCCACGGCACAGTATGAATGAAGTGGCATACTTCCCAGTTTTATTGCCCCCTCCCCACAATGTGAGCACCTCAGAATGGCTACAATGGCCCCTTCGCTATATTTCAGAACATGGATGGCCACACTAGGTATCTCACAGCCTCTCACCTCTGGACACCATGGATTTTGTAAAAGGTATGTGATACAGCTTGGCATTCAAAGTTTGTGCCAAGGGGACAATAGTAAGAGGTTAAACAATTCAGCTTCTATCTCTTGAAAACTCTGAATGTGAGGAAAATTCACTGTGCCTGTTAGGACCAGAAGTTGAAAGATAGAGAAAGGCACATGTCATAAGTCATGGGTAAACATAAGCCAGGAATAAACAGAAGTTATGATTTAAGCAGAAATTACAAAACAGAGAGGACAGAGAAAAGTGAGGTCAGAACAAGAACAGCAGGAACACAGGTAGGGAGGAAGAATAAACGAAACTAAGGCCTACAAGATAACTATATTACCAGAACTGCTATGTATCCAGAATCACCTTTCAGATCACAGACTGCATTCAGGTTTCCAGTAAGTTCAGCCTACGTGCAGTGTATTCGTACATATCTGTGTATGTAGATTCACATTATTTAAGGTAAACTGAATGAGAAATGGTTTATCTCTCTTCTCTGTGTTCTTTTCTGCTATTGTCTCCTGGATCTCTTGACTCGTCTCCTCTCCTTTGGCCCTTTTGGGCTCACATAGTGGTCTTGGATGACCTTTCAACTCAGCTCTCCATTGCAGAGCTCTAAATTTCTGCGAGAGGACTCATTTTAGCTCAGTTCATCCTTTTCAACCAAGCTGCACAAATGACAAGAGCTGGAGATTTCTTTGATTCCTTTAAGGGCTTGAGAAACTGGAGCATCAACTCATAGAGGATGGAAGAGACTAGCAGTGGAAGGAGGCAGGAATGTCTCTAGATGTCTCAGTCCAGAACTCTTCAAGTTCCAAAGTGAATTCTTGATCACAAGGTGCCTTCTTCCATGTAGGCTGTGGTTAGATGACCATAGTTTTGGTTTTAAAGTATCAACAGTATGTCCCTCCCCTGTTGCCCCAGACCCCTTTCATTTCTACATACTCTACAAAGTATCTATTTCTCCAAACTCATTCTCCATGGAGGAAAGGAACTATTGATAAGCTCTTTCATGCCTTTCTCTCCTCCAAAGAAGCCCAATCTGAGGCTCAGAAATCCTATACTGGTGAAATGACAAAGTGTTTTCTCTAATACTTGTCCTCCAACTCAAGTCAAATGGGACAAACTGAGTCTAAATGACCTTTTAGCTCAACTATCCTCAGCTCATTGCCACATGAATTCACAGCAGCAACAGATGATAACACATATCAGGTCTCATTTAGTGTGCTTTAATTGATAATGGATTGACCCCCAGCTTGATCCTTCTTTTTTCAGCAGGGCCTTAAACCAACACACTCTAAGCACTCTCTGTAGATTCTTCTCCATGAGGTACAGAAAGGCAACTCACTCACCCCTTCATTCAGGAAAAACAATAGTTATGAAGTTACTATGATATGACAAGCATGCTGCCAGGTACTGGGACTACAACAGTGATTGAGACAGGGTCCTTGCTTTCAAGGCGTTTAGAGTCCGGCGGGAAAGACAAATATTAAATAATCACAATGGTGATAAATACATCTATTCTAGAACCAGGATTCAATGGCACATGTAACATAGTAGTCCAAGAGAGCTGGAAGAAAAGCAGGGGATGGGAGTTAGAGGAGTTCTGCCACACACTCCCCCAACTCGGCCCACTCCAGAATTCCAGCTTTCTACCAGGTGTACACCTCACTGCGTCCGTATTCTCAGCTTGGCCACCTCCTTGATAGAAGTTACAGATCAACCTTCAGCTTTCAACTATCCCTTGCTGGTCCCTTTACTCTGCCCCTTTCTGTGTAAATTCTCCTTAGTTACCCATTTGAGTTTTCAATCTGCTTCCTGCCAAAATCATGACTGAAATAGGTCTGTATGAAAAGACTATTCACACTAGTGAGTGGAGATAAGGAAATTTAAAAAACAAAAAACAAACAAACAAAACTGGAGCATCCAGGTTTTTATTTAAATATTTTTTAAGTTGTCAATGAATCTTTTTATTTTATTTAATTATGTATGGTGCTGAGTATCAAACCCAGTGCCTCACACATGCCAGGCAAGCGCTCTACCACCCAGCCACACTCCAGTCCCAGCATCCAATGTAAATCTTTATTATTCCTAGGCAGAAGGGTTAAGTAAAAGAAAAATATGTTACTACAGGCTGGTTGAATACACCACTGTGTCAAAAAAGAACAGAAAAAGTATAAACAGTCCTCTCTTTCTCTTTGTTCTTCCCTTTCTCCCCTCCAATCTTCCATTGGTTGAACTCAGTCTGAAGAAAATCCCAACCAGTACTCAAGTAATGAAATCAACAGAGATGAGCCTTCCAGGGTTCAGATCAGACAAGAAAGGTTGATTTATAGAACCAAACAGAAAATAAGCAGCCCAACACACTTGACTGTCCAGAACACTTAAAAGAGACAGTTTTAAAATTTTTATTACAAAGAATATATGTATTTTTGGTAATACTTTTTCTCTTTTAAGATAGGGCAGATAGCCCCAACACTGTATCCTACATATAGAAAATACTCACTAGGCTTCACTAGTGGAAATTGTCATGGGTTATTAAGGGTCAACCTGCCTGAGCAGGCCACACCAGGACCTCTGAGCACAACCAACCCATTATGAGGAATCATGGGTCGTTCCTGAGGTTCTAGAATTCCCAGAGGCTCTGATTCAGTATTGGGAGCTCCTGCTCACAGTTTCTTTGCAGCTCTTAGGTGCCCCACACTAGAGGCCCTCTTTTTCTAAATCCAGATGAACGAGTTAATCTTACTAATGAGTTTTCATCTGCTTGGATCTGTCAGAGGTGAGTCTTCTTTGTTCTCTGGTATGTAAGGGGCCTCCTTTAAGGCATTTCTGCTCTTGAAGAAGGAAGACCAGTCTCTTAGTTACCCAAATCAGAATTAAGAGTAACTAAACAAGACTAGCTCTGAGAGCTCCTGAACCAGCTGATTTCTCCTTAGTTATGGCTTTACAGTCAGAGGGCCCTATTGGCCTGGCATGTTCCTGTTTGTATTTTTCTTTTAGCCATTCAACATTTGTACCTGATGTTCTGTGAGACAGGAGGACAGGACTTGAGTTCAGCAGAAGTTCAGTGAAGGTCTGTTCCCATCAATCGAGTGTAAAGGATACTTGTATACTTAATGTGCCAAGGAAAGTTACAAAGAGATAGGGGGTGATGTGCCCAGAAAGCCATCTCAAAACACTCAGGGCTTTGGTCAGAGACCTTACAAGTCTCTCCTTCATGGCTATGTTCATCAATCCAGTTTCTGTATTTCCTCTTTCAGAATTCCCCATTTATGGAAGGCTGCCTCCTACAAGAGAAGAGGGCTATGAGCTCTGAGCTCATATTGGTGAAATGACAATGTCTTCTCCAATACTGGCTTTCAGAGATTTTGTTTTTTTGCCTTGTTAGACTTTCAAAAAGTTGACTCAGAAACAAAGATACACAGCCACTTGATGGTGGTTATCTGTTAGTCATGTAGTGAACTAATAAACTATAAACTCTAAGAATGATTAAAAAATTAGTGTACTTTTCCAAACCTGTTTTCTATACCAGAAGCATATCTCACTTAAACATTTTATTAAGTATTAAAGAATCAGTTGGGCAGATACTTAGGTAACAAATTTTTCAAATAAAAACCTACCAAAAGCCTTATCAGATAAATCAAATCTTACCTTTGTTTTTTAAATATATAGATCTTGCAGGATTCTCACAGAGTGAGACAACCCTAGGCCTTAAAATAACCTCAGCCTAAAGATCCTGTACTCAGCTTTTAGGCAGAATTAATAGCCCAGCTGTTGTAGTCTACTTGCCCTCCTCTAGGCTGCTCGATCTAATCAAAGAGTAATAATCAAATGGTCTGTTTGATGCTTCCAATCAAATAAGCTGAAAGTTGTAGTTAAGAAATATTTTGTCTGGCAGTTATTAATGAGACAGGTCAAAATTAGAAGAGATTTAGTCAGAAGACAATGAGCATCTAAGAGTTTTGTGACTCCCAGTATGCAAAAAAGAGAAAACTGAGTACTGGCAATGGACAAGACACTTCGCAATTTATCTTAGTGAATACCTGACTAGGTGAATACCTGAAAAGTTTACCTTGTCCAAATGTTTAAATTGTCCACCCTTAATTTAGGCTGGAATTATCAGCTACTGAAAACTATTTGCCTTTTCCCTCCCTATTGCATCTCCATTCTTCTTTCATCCATACAGGAATTGAAAGGAGAGTTGGGGTGGACTTCAGATGACATGAGTGACAGAACATTGATTTTCAGATGCTGGTTTTGTCAGGGAGGTACTTTCATTTCCCTTCAGGTGCTTTTGATGTGTGGATGAGTGAATCCCCCTGCGGAGTTCTTAATATACCTTAAAATTCTTTCCTTTAATCCCAGAGGTGGCCTCTGTGTTTTCATTAAACTCCTTCATCTTCCCCGGTCTCTTGGGGTAGTTAGTTGACTTTCCCCCAACATCTGCACTATCTTCAAGTACCTGATTTAGACCCACAGGAAACTTAGGAGTCTCCATTTGTCTCACTCCATGGAAAAGTAACCTCTACCTCACTCTCACCTTCACCTTTCTCTTCTGTTTTTTCTCCATCCCAGGAGCATTAGATCAGTCTGATGAGCCTCTGGGCTCAATGGATCATCAAGCTCCAGTTCAGCAACTTTCAAGTGAATACTTTTCACTTGCAAACCCTTCAGATGTTGAGGCTTTATATGAGACTTCTTCAAGTGAGAATGTTTTAAGTGAGCATGGTTCCAGCGAGCATAGTTCAAGCGAACATTCTGAGAGTGAGCACACTTCTGGTGAACATGCTGAGGGTGAGCATTCAAGTGAACATGTAAGTGAGCATGCTTCAGGTGAACAGCCTTCAGGTGAAAAGTCATCAGGTGAACATGCTTCAGGTGAACAGCCTTCAGGTGAACATGCTTCAAGTGAACAGCCTTCAGGTGAACATGCTTCAAGTGAACAGCCTTCAGGTGAACACGCTTCAAGCGAACAGCCTTCAGGAGAACAACCTGCAGGAGAACAATCTGCAGGAGAACAATCTGCAGGAGAACAGCCTTCAGGTGAACATAGTTCAGGTGAACAGGCTTCAAGTGAACGTATTTCCAGTGAACAGTCTTCAGGTGAGCGCACTTCAAGTGAAGTAGCTTCAGGTGAATCGTCTTCGGGTGAAGCAGTTTCAGGTGAATCGTCTTCAGGTGAAGCATCTTCAGTTGAAAAGTCTTCAATTGACCAGTCTGCAGTTGAACAGCTCTCAAGTACATCATTTGCAAGCACACCTTCGGGTAAGCCAAAGTGACTTCAGGTGGGAAGTGGGGAACACATCAGGAAAACCCAATTTTAGGGAAGGAGTATAAAAGAAACAACCATTAACAATTCACAAACAGCTCTCCCAGAGGTTTTCTAGGTCTCTGCATAATAATACCAAAAGGCTGTTCAAGGTTTTATGGGACACTGAAAGCCAAACAATTTGAAAGACCCTCTTTTAAGAACAATTACACAAATACAAAATGCCAGATGCCCCTACAATTCCACTCTCCATAGATATTCTAAATATGAATGCTCGATCGCTCCCCTAGAAGCAGTTCATGGAAATGCAAAGTTCTGAAACTAACAGAATATGACACAAGCATTCACTTTTGTCTGTTAGAGACAAAAATTAGTTCCAGACTGCAATTCTGTGACTACTTAAAAGGGGCTGAGCAAGGAAGGAAAATAAGACCCAAAGTTTGATTCCTCAAGTTACTAACAGACATAAATACTTCGCATTCCACACCATTGCATAAGTATTATTATTTTAAACTTTCAGATGGGAGAAGCAAGGCAAAAATAATATGTCAGACGTCAGTTACATGGCTAGAAAGGGGCAATGGTTGGATTCAAATTTAGGTCTATCTACGACTCAGGAGAATCCCAAGTTTCAGGCTAGCTGGGACAACTTAGGGAGATACTATCTCAAAATAAAATAAAAAGGGCTGGTGATAATTAGTTCAGTGGTGGAGGGTGTTCAATCCCCAGTACTGCAAACACACACACACACACGCCCTAGTTTTGTTTAAAGCACACTTTTTTTTTTTTTTGGGGGGGGGGCTTTTTCCACTTTATGCTTCCTGAACTAGGAGATTAGCGGTAGAGATAGTGAAAGAGAACATGGAAAAATTTCAGTGACCTTTAACAAGGTCAATATGAGGGGCTGGGGTTTGTAGCTCAGTGGTACAGGGTTTGCCTAGCACATGTGAGGCACTGGGTTTGATCCTCAGCACCATATAAAAATAAATAAATAAAGGTATCATGTCCATCTACAACTTAAAAAATATTTTAAAATAAATTTAAAAAAGAAAAACAGGGTCAATTTGAAAAATGGAGGATAATGCACTCTTTACAGGGTTTGTATCATTACTCTAAAATAGCTTATTAATGAGTCAAATTTGAATCCAAGTGTTTGTGCTTTGTGAGAGTATGATAAGGAGTAGAAAAGACAAGCACACTCTTATCAGATAAGACATGACAGAAAGGCATCTAATTAAAAATGTCCAGGAAGCCAATGAAGATTGGACTAGAGTAAAAGTTAGTGTTAGATAAATTTGGGATTCATCAGCAATGAAGTTCATAGAGGAAGTAATACAAATGAAGGAATTTCCTCTAGAACAGAAAATATGTTCTATCAAACACAGGGCCTTCAGATCCCAACAAGAACTAATAAATGAATTTTGTATCCAGGTTACTTATCACTCACCAGATGTGTGACTCTTACACACCTGATGCATCTGGGAATTTCATCAAGCTTATCTTAAAATTTCAGGTACGTTAAGTTGCTACACATGCGCCTATATGACTGAGCAAGGAAAATGCCTTCGTGGTGAGGGAGTCTGCACCACTCAGAATTCTCAGCAATGCATGCTAAAGAAGATATATGAAGGTATGTAGGGACCTCTAGAGGGAGTCTGCCAGAAAACACATAAACCAACTTAAATACTAATAGGGGGCAGTTGGAAGGGCAGTGGTCTAGGAGAGGGATCAGGAACTTGGGAGATTCAGAAGAAATTCATGCTTTAAAGGAATTAAGAGTAGAATCCCAAGTACTGATGGAGAGGTAGAGACCCTTCCACTAGGTCTTAGAGTTCTTAAAGGGAGGCAGGGAGATTGGCTATCTCTTTCTATTAAGGAAATGTTGAGTGTTGACCCTTGGACCACTGAGACAGGGATTGCAAACTCAGACTCTGTCTGTTTTGTTCATGACTTATATTCCTTGGACCTAGCACAATGTCCAACACATGGAAGGTATTTAGAAAATACTATGTGAATAAACTTAATAAACATTTGTCTACAAATTTATGTTCACAGGTTGCCAAAACTAAGTATATCCCCCATCTCTCTACCCTTATGCTCACCACTCATTCCCAAACTCAGGGATCTTGGATACTTCCATCCCATGAATGATTATTTCCTTACTCTGTGATTTGTTTGGTCTCTCATTAGAAATACCATTTTGCCCACATTTCTACAATGTGTGCATTCATCCATCACCACCTGAGAAACATTAATGAAACATACCATGGGTCATTACAGAAAAATGAATCAAATACAGACTATGAATAAATAGACTATGGTCTAATGAAAGAAACAGAAAAGAATATTACAAAGGAAAAAATTGGTAAATGTCTTAAGGCAGACAAAGCACTGGGTTGCTCACAGGGGAAAGAGATTAGAGGTGCAGACAAGTTAGGGAGGAAGTAGTTTTCAGAAAAAGCTGTGGGGGGATATGTAAGATATGAGCCAGTAGTTCTGAGTATTTGTTACATATTAGAATCACCTGAGCAGCTTTTAAAAATTCTAATGCTCAGGCTGTATTGATTAAATCATAATCTCTGGTGATATAATTCATTCATCAATATTTTTTAAAGCTCCTTGGTGATTCCAACCTGTAGGCAGGACTGAAGAGACCTCTGCTGATTTAGTCATATGACAATAACTGCTGAAGGATATGCCAGAGACAGGAAATGATGGAAGGAAAAGTCAGACTACTGCAGGATGTAAATAGGACTAATAGCAGAGAGTCTTTGGGGATGGCAAATAAGAGAGAAGAAGAAAATAAATTTGGAAAGTTTGGTTGGCTGGAGCCAAATCATCCAAGACCTCTGATGTCAGTTTCTGAATTTAGAAATTTTGAGTGAGGAATGGCTTGATAAGGTTAATATTGTTTCCCTTTATTTATTCCCCCCACCACATATCAAACTCTGTGAGATACACTTTAAAATATGCTCTTTCATTTAATTCTCATGAAATAGGATTTTTTCTGTTAACAGAAAAGGAACCAAAATTTAGAAAGGTAAAATAGCTTTCTCTTAGCTCTTGACATCAAAGACCTTGCTGTAATTAATCTTAGTATTCTCCGGTGTCTAGCATAGGTCCTTATACATAATAAGGGTCCCTTAAATGTTTTTTTACTTTCTTTAGTTAATTTTTTATTTGTTCTAATTTTTTGTACATGACAGTAGAATGCATTTATACATTTTGGTAGATCATATATAAATGGAGTGTAATCTCTCATTTTTCTGATTATATGTATTGTAGGATCACATCAGTCATGCAGTCATACATGTACATGGGGTAATAATGTCTGTTTCACTTTACTATCATTCCTACCCCCATACCACTTCCCCCCCCTTCACTCCCCTCTACCTAATATAAGGTAACACTATTCTTCCCTATTCCCCACCCCCTTATTGTGAATTAACATCCTCATATCAGAGAAAACATTCAGCCTTTGGTTTTTTTTGGGTTTGGCTTATTTCACTTAGCATGATATTCTCTAACTCCATCCATTTACCAACAAATGCCACAATTTCATTTTTCTTTAAAGCTGAGGAATATTCCACTGTGTATATACACATTTTTTAATCCATTCATCTGTTGAAGGGCATCTAGGTTGATTCCATAGCTTAGTTATTGTGAATTGAGCTGCTATAAACATTGATGTGTCACTGTGGTATGCTGATTTTAAGTCCTTTGGGTATAAATTGAGGAATGGTATACTTGGGTCAAATGGTGGTTCCAGTCCAAGTTTTCTGAGGAATCTCCATACTGCTTTCCATAATGGTTGCAGCATTTTGCATTCCCACCAGCAATGTATAAGTGTACTTTTTTCCCTATATCCTCACCAACAATTCTTGATAATTTCCTTAAATGTTTGATGAATAGAAATAAAGTGAAAAGAACAACATATACTACAAAGCAGAAGTGACAGACCTTCAGAACCAATTGGATAGAAAGGGCAAAGGAGGAATCAGAGATGACAGAGGTTTTGAGGTGTATGGAACAGAAAACATATAAGGGAAAGTTCAGGAAGTAAGTATGTGTGGGAAGGAAGGTAATGAATTTTATTTTGGGCAGAGTAAATTTTAAATGTCCTTAGCATATCTCTATGGAGATAATCCTAAATTGGGAATGAGAATTGGACTTGGGAGAGCAAAGTGAATAGATCTAGAGGAGTCAGACACAGCTGTAAGGAAGACCTTGTCCGAAAAGAGTGTCAAGAGATTGTAGTCAACAACCAGAAGAACAATCAACCAAAGAAAAGCAGATTTACCAAATTACCACAACCTTAGTGTCTTAAAAAACAGATATTTATTTTCTTAACAGTTCTGGAGACTAGAAGTTCAAAACCAAGGTGTCAGTAGAGTCATGTTGTATATCATAAAAAGAAATGAAGGACTGATACATGTTAGGACATGGAAGAACCTTGAAAAATCTATGCTAAGTGAAAAAAGTCAGAAAGCATGTAAGGTCATATATTGCATGATTCCATATGCATTGAAGTGTCCAGAATAAGCAAATACATAGAGACAGAAAGTGAAGTCATGGTTGCCAAGGGGCAGGAATGAGGGAAAAGCAGGAAGTGTCTGCTAATGGGAATGGAATGTCTAAAAATATTCTTAAATTAGTGATGATGTTTGAACTCTTGAGAATATACTAAAAAACACTACATTATACACTTTAAAAGGATGCTTTTAGAATGCATGCCTCATATGTACAAGGCCCTGGGTTCTATCCCCAGCACCACAATAAATAAATAAATAAATAAAAATAAAAATAAAAAAATAGAAGGATGACTATGGTACATGAGTTATATACCTCAATAAAACTGTTATAAAAAGATACTTTTAAAAAAAAGTAACTCATCTCCTTACTTAGTTACTTTTTGTGTTGCTCTAACAGCGCCTGAACTATATAGCCTTAGCAAATTTCTAGTACATATTAAAATATTATTAACTACAGTCATCATATTGTATATTAGCTCTCTAGACTCATTCATTAACATAACTGCAACTTTTCACACTTTGATCTATAATCTCCCCTTTTCTACCTCAAGTTCCAACACTCCCACTCCCTGCTCCTGGTAACCACTTTTCAACTCTTGGTGTCTCTGTATTCAACATTTTTTATTGCAAAAACAAATGAAATCATGCGGTTCAAAACAAGAGAGAAGTCAATAGCACTATGTACATGCAGAGGGGTCAAGTTCTGAGAAAAGGCTGCAGAATTTGAGAACTTGGCCACAACCTCCATATCCTGCATGGGAACATTGGGGACCACGAATAAAGGTATGAATAAAGGAAGGTTTCTGCTAACTCTAGTCTGTCTTTACTCCTTTCAGGTGGAAACCTCCAATTCATGGTTCAGGGGTGTGAGAACATGTGCCCATCTATGAACCTCTTCTCCCATGGAACGAGGATGCAAATTATATGCTGTCGGAATCAATCTTTCTGCAACAAGATCTAGAAGCCTGTGCCCCTGCTTTTTGCTCTGACTCAGTCAGCAAAAAGCCTTCACCACCCCACTTGGCTCAATTTATATTATATTGCTATAGCATCAACAACTTATCACATCTGCCTCTGCCTGAGCATCAGACAGGATGCTCAAATATCTTTCCTATTCATACCATTACCCATTCTTCTCTATCCTCTGTCTTCTCCCTTACTCTCTCAATATTCCAAATTTTCTTTTTTCAATAAATCCCTCATGGTAGAGAACATGGGATCCAGCAGACTTCTTTTCCCATCAGTTCAGTTGCAGGGTCAGTCTGAACTTCCTTCTACTCCCACTAATGTAGATGATTTTTTAACCATTCCATACATATGAAAGTGAAGGGGTCTCACAGGGCAGAGACGAGAAGGAAGAATGCAAATTATTCATCTTTTATGGGACTTAAAGAATACTGTAGGCACTTTTCTCTGTGACCCCCTCATCTTTCCTGCCCTTATCCCCCCATTCTACTTGTAGTACATAGAACTCAACTTTTTTTTGGCTCTTGAGAATTTTGAGTTTTCAACAGTCCACTTTTAAGAATAAAATATTCCTTTCTGTTTGCTGTATAAATATGCAGCAGTTCATAACGCTTAAATCAGTCTCTCAACACAATATTACTAGATCATCTACTCAGTATAGAGGGGCAGGTGGAATACTAAACAGTCCCTCATTTCAAGGTGTTTTCACATACATGGTCTCATCCAATCCTCAGGAAAGAGCACAGAAGGGTAGACAGGAAAAATAGCATAATCTTATTTTATGAATAAGGAAATATGATATAGATATGTTTTATTTATTTATATCCATATTGTTCCAAATTGAACAAGGTCACAGAACTAGAGAGGGCCAGGGCTGGATTCCAAAACCAAATCTGCATGACCTCAATCTGAGTTGTTTCCTCAGAATATTAGCCAAGAATGGCTCAAGACCACAATCAATCCTCTCCTCCTACATAAACTCATCCCCTTTCAGTCACTGTTTCCACATACCTCAGTTTAAAGGCTCCTGAGATAGTTGGAATGGTCTTAATGTATTTTACAAAGCAAAAGCCTTCAACTTTATGATAAAGTCCAATTTATCTTTTTTTTTTTTTTCCTTTTAATGACTAGGGCTTTTGGTCTCCTGCCTAAGAACTCTCAGAACAGTACACCAAGAAACAGTCAATTTTACTGTATATAAAATTTAAAGTTCACATATATATATATACATATATATATATATATATAAAATTACACATTATAGTCCTTTCCTTCAAAAAATATGGTAACATGTTTTTCATTGGTGGTAACTGTAGGCTGGAAGAAAACAAAACTTCACATTTCTGAATGAAAGTTATCTTAAACACATACTCCTACCTATAGATGAAATGGGACTCAAGAAGAAAGGCCAAAAACCTGAAATTAAAAACCCAAACGAATTCTCAACTTGAGATATGATTTACATGGGGACAAGAAGAGAAGCGAAAGCCTGTCAACAGTGTTGAGACTATAGCCTTTTTTGAGGGGAGGGAATAAATATCTACTAACTATAAGTGTTAAAGGAAAAATATAAGTTCAAATGTGTTGTTAAAATTTAAGGATAGGGGAGCTCTGCCTTTCATTTATGGTGACCTAACCCTCCACAGATAACAATTATACACATTGGACAAAAAAAAAAAACTGAAAAGTCACCCCTACACAGAAAGGAAAAAAGCATTTGATGAGGTTTTGTGGGTTGTGCCTGAGGAGCTTCTCAATCCATACATTACAGGACAGTGCAAAGACATAATCTAAACTGATATGAGGTTTCAGAGAACACAGGTTGGGGCTGGCAGAAATCCTGGAAAGAAAAGAACAACTGGGGAAATAAACACTCAAATTTTAAGATTAAACTCTAACCAAATTCTTGGCTGACAATAATAGTATCTAAAAGCTGAGCAGAGATTTTGGCTGCTGTTCACATCAACGGTTACACAGTTCAGAGTTCAAGTTCCCACATTAACAATCCAGAGAACAAAAGTCAGTAACATACAGGGCCCAGAATCTCTACAATTCATCATCCACTATGTCTAGTATGTAATAAAGGCCAGCCTCAGCAACTTAGAGAGTCCTGTCTCAAAACATAAAATGGGCTAGGGATGTAGCTCAGTGGTAGAATGCCCCTAAGTTCAATACCCAATACTGGGGGAAAAAATTTAGAAGTGAAAAGTACTATAACAACAAAAATAAAAATAAAAATCACTAAATGGCTTTAACATCCTGTAGAAGGTCACACAGAAGTCAGCAAACTGAAGACACATCAATAGTAAGTATCCAATCTGAAGAACAGAGAAAAAAAGATTCAAAGATTAAAGAAAAGGAAGAAAGCCTCAATGACTTATGAAACAATATCAAACACTATGATATAAAAGTGGAGTCCCAGGGCTGGGGAGATAGCTCAGTTGGTAGAGTGCTTGCCTTACACACACAAGGCTCTGGGTTCAATCCCCAGCAGGGCAAAAGAAAAAAAAAGGCGGGAGAGGGAACCAACCCCAGAAGAATAGGAGGGAGATAATGAGACAGGACATGTTAAAGGACAGGCTTAAGGGACATGTTCCCATGAGGGGTGAAAATAAATTTCTAGATCTAAAAAAACAAAATCATTTAGGCACGTAATGGTCAAACTACTGAAATTCAAAGATAGAAAGTCAAAATTGGTCCAAATAATATAAACATTGTACATAGGGTGACACTGGTACAAATTATATTTTTACTAGTTTTTGTTCCTTCCTCTTCTTAGCACAGAGCAGCTGGAAGGAGCAAGCCCAATTGTTAATTGTTTCCCTCAAACTAGGGGGAGCAGGGCAGACTTTATTTGTGACATTCTAACTTTTCACTTAACTCAGAGCTCATACTTTGAAAAGCAGAATAGCTTGTCTCTCAGGTTGGGAAAAACCATGAGAAGCAAGAGGCACCACTCTTTAAAACTACAGAGAGATGGCAGACCAGCAGATAACTGGGAAAGAGGTTTTGGAAGAGGGATGCAATAGAATCTCTAACCCCCAAACAGAAGCTGGCATGAAACTAAGAAATTAAGATATATAAAGCAGTTGTATATAGAGGGAAACAGAAAAGATACACAAAGTCCCAAGCAAGATGAATGCCAAGAAGAAACCAGAGCAGAGAGCAACCCTTTATACCAGCCTGACCCCAAGGCTCAAAGTAGGCCCTAATATTAGTGAAAGTCTTTTTCCACACAAAGCCAGTTTAGGAGAGGTGAGATTTTTTTTCAAATGCCAAATTTCCAACAAAAATATCACAATTCAAACAAAGAAGGAAAAAAAAAAACAGCACATGCAAAGGAAGAAAATAAAGTGACAGAAATAATTCCTTGGAAAATAAACTGGAAGGACTACACAAAGCCTTTAAAATGAGTGTCTCAAAAATGCTCAAAGAGCTAAAGCATAACAAAAAACAAAGAATAATCAGGAAAACAAGGTATGAACAAAATGAGAATATCAACAAAGAAAAATTATAAAAAGGTACTAAATTTTAGAGATAAACATAAAAACTAAATTGAAAAATTCACTACAGTAGGCTTGAATTCACTATAGCAGGCTTGAATAGGCAAAAAAAAAAAAAAAAAAAAAAAAAAATCCAGTACTGGGAAAAATGCCCAGTAGACAAGTACTTTATGACTACAACCACATCCCAAAATCTGCAAATCTGAAAGCCAGTCATTTAAAATTACTGAGTCTAAAGAACAAAAACTAATAAATACATGAAGAAAAGTGAAGAGGGGTACCATCAAGCAACCAATATTACAGGAATCCCATGAGAAAAGAGAAAGAGACAGAATGTTTCCTCTAATATTTGAATGCTAATTCACAATGGTGGGTGGGGGAGAATAGAGGTATTTTGTTCTAGACAGAGGGGAGTGAAGGGAAGGGAGCGGGTATAGGGTAGGAATGAGAGTAGAATGAATTTGACATTATTATCCTATGTGCATACATGAGTATATGACCTGTGTAACTCTAAATCAGAAAATGAGAAGTTATACTCCATTTATGTATGATGTGTCAGAACTCATTCAACTGTCATGTATAACTAATTAGAACAAATTTTAAAAAATAGAAAAGAGAACGGGACAAAGATCATTTGAAAAAATAATGGCTGACATCTTCCCAAATTTGAGAAGAAACATGAATCAACCAATACAAGGAGCTCAATGAACTCCAAGTAGGATAGACCTAAAGAGACCCACACTGAGAAAAAACAAAGATGAAAAAGAGAAGTTTGAAAGCATTAAGAGACGAGTAATACAAGGTATTGTCAATAAAATTATCACTTTCTCAATAGAAACTTTACAGGTCAAAAGACAGTAAGGGGATAAATTTATTTCTGAAAGAAAAAAAAGTCAACAAAAATTCCATATTCTGCAAACTGTTCCTCCAAATGAGAGAGAAGTTAACACATTCGCAGATAAATCAAAGCTACATTAGTTGATTGTAACTGGACCTGCTATGCCAGAAATGCGAGCAAGAGTCCTTCAAATTTAAATGAAAGGATGATAAACAGTACACAAAACCATATGAAAATATAAAGCTCTCTGATAAAGAAAAATAAATATAAAAAGTAGTATTGGGCTAGGGATGTAGCTCAGTGGGACAGCATTTCTCTAGCATATATGAGGCCCTAGGTTCCATCACCAGCACAACAAAAACAACAGCAAATTATTAAAAAGCCAGGCACAGTAGTGTTTTCCTGTTGCCCCAGCTACTTGGAGGTGGAGGTGGGAGATCACTTGAGTCCAGAAGTTTGAGATCACCCTGAGCAACATAGTGAGACCCTATCTCAAAAAAGAAAAAAAAAATCAGTATTATTGTAATTTTGGTTTGTTATTCCACTTTATTTTGTACAGAATTTTAAAGAAAAATACATTAAAATAGTCATAAATCTATGATAGCTGGTATGATGTCTAAAGATATAATTTAAGATACTCATAAAATTAAATAGGGAGGATAAGTACAGTTGTAAAGAAGTACAATTTCTCTATGTCAAAGTTAAGTTGATATTAATTTTAAATAGATTGTTATAACTGTAAGATGGTAAGTATAAAAATTGGTATATTGGGCTGGGGACGTGGCTCAGTGGTTAAGCACCCCTGGATTCAATACCCAGTAACAAAACAAAAAAAAAGTAAAATAAAAATTGGTACAGCTACTGTGGCAAACAATATGGCAATTCCCACAAAAACTAAAAATGGAATAGATCTAGCAATTCCACTTCTGTGTATATACAGAAGAATTAAAAAGACCTGAAACCAGGTGCAGTGAGGCACACCTGTCATCTCAGCTACTTGGGAAGCTGAAACAGGAAGATCGCATGTTTGGGGCAAATCTTGGCAACTTGGAAAGATCCTGTCTCAAAATAAAAAATAAAAAAAGCTAGGGATTATATCTCAGTGGTAGAGCACCCTGGGTTCAATCCTATTACTAAAAACAAAACAAAAAACAAAAGTACAGGAACAAAGGATATGAAGAAATACTTCACCAAAGATACAGATTGCAAATGAGCACATGAAAAGATATCTGACATCATTAGCCACTAGGGAAATGCAAATTAAAATCACAATGAGATATTATTATGCACCTACCAGAGTGGCTGCTGGGGAAGATATGAAGAAACTGGATTACTCAATATATGGATGGTGGAAATACAGAATGGTACAGACACTCTGAGAGAATTTGGCAGCTTCTTCAAAAACTAAATATGGGATTGGGAAAAAAAAAAGTAAATATGCAACTACCACATAACCCAGAAGTTATCTGAAAAACGAAAGACTATTTTCAAACAAAAACCTGTAAATGTTTGTGGCAGCTTTATCTTTTTTTTTTTTTTTCCCCCCTGTGGTGCTGAGGATTGAGCCCAGGGCCTATGTACATGCAAGGCAAGCAGATTTTTAATAGACAAAAAATATAACTAATCAAGATGTCCTTTAATAGGTGAATGGTTAAACTGTAATATACCAGTGCCATCCACTACTACACAGAAATAAAAAGGAATGAACTTGATACATGCTGACAACCCAGATGAATCTCCAGAGAATTATATGAAAAAAGCCAGTCCCAAAAGGTTACAATACTGATTGTTTTTGTAACTGCTACACTAAACTCATGTACTAAAACCTAATCTCCATGTGATGGTACTGGACAGGGAGTTTATTAGGTCAGAGGTAGGTCAGAGGTCAGAACTCTCCTGAATGTAATTAATGCCCTTATAAAATAAGCTGCAGAGCACTGCTTTGCCTTTCCACCACTTGAGAATAGTGAGAAGGTGCCATTTGTGAGGAATAGGCCTTCCCTAGACAATAAATCTGCCAGCACCTTCATCTTGGGTTTCTGAGTCTCCAGAGTTGAGAAATTGTTGTTGATAAGGTGCTCGGTTTATGATGTTTCTGTTATAGCTGTCTGAACAGACTAATATCATTCTATAAGGACAACCTTATGGAAACACATTAGGGTTGCCAGAAAGTTGGAGGAAGCAAGTGTGACTATAAAAGGACATGAGGGATCCTTGTAGTGAGTGATGAAAAGGTTCTAATGTTCTATCTCATTTGTTTCTTTCCTTTTTTAAAAATTTTATTGGTTCTTTTTAGTTGTATATGACAGTAGAATTATTTTTGATATAATTATACAAGCATGGAATATATCTTATTCTAATTAGGACTACATCCTTACGGATGGACATGGTGGGTGAGATTCACTATGGTGCATTCATATATGTACATAGGAAAATTATTTTAGATTAATTCCACTGTCATTCCTTTTCCTATCCCTCCTCTAGTCCCTTCCTTCCCCTTTGTCTAATCTACTGAATATCTACTTTTCCCCTCTCACCCTTATTGTGGGTTAGTATCCACATATCAGTGAAAACATATGACCTTTGGCTTTTTGGGACTGGCTTATTTAATTTAGCATGATAATCTCCAGATCCATTCATTTAAATGGCAAATGTCATAAAGTCATTTTCTTTATGTCTGAGTAATACTCCATTGTGTATATATACCACATTTTCTTTATCCATTCATCTGTTGAAGGTTGGTTCCATAGCTTGGTTGGTTCCATGGCTATTGGGAATTGAGTTGCTATAAACACTGATGTGGCTATGTCACTGTAGTATGCTGATTTTAAATCCTTTGAATATTTACTGAGGAGTGGTGTATCAATGTCTATATCCTGGTATACAGTTTTATAAGATGATACCACTGGGTAAGAGTTACACAAGATCTCTCTGTATTAATTCTTCCAATTATGTAAATCTAGAAGTTTCTCAAAAATATGTATATACACATATTTAAACACTCATAAAATAGTCAATAGTAATATATAAATTGGAAAAGTGTAAGAACATTTGTTCAGAAAGAGGTCAAGAAATTGGCTTCAGATGCGAACAAGTATATATACAGTAATTACTAGGATAACTCTCAAAAAAAAAAAAAAAAAGAAAGAGAAGCAAATACAGTTCCAAACTAGAAGAGGAAGAATAACTTTTTAAGCCAACCCAGACCAAAAAAAAAAAAAGAACAAGAAACCAAAGTAACATGATTACTTTCAAATAACTACTGGTAGAAATAAATTTATTAGTAAGTACACTGATTATAAACAGTGTTCCAGGTAAAAGTTAAAGTTTCTCGGACTGAATTAAAATATAATAATTTAAAGAGGTACATTTTACCATGATGTAAATAGTTAAAAGTAAAGGATAGAAAGTATGCCATGCAAATATTAACCAAAATAAAGTACGTGGGGTTAGATTAGTATCAGATAAATTTATTTAAGGCAAAAAGAATTGGTGTCTCTATAAAGAGGTAACTTCTAAGTAAATAAATGTTTTAATTTACTACAATGATTTCACAAGTTTGCACCTGTATGCAACCTAAGAATGTAATCCCAAAATACACACAGCAAAATTAACAGAACCACCAAGAACAACACACAAATCCATAATCATAATAGAATTTAACATATTTCTCTCAGTGCTTAGTTGAATAAGTAATAAGGATTTAGAACATTTAAATATGATTAACTCATCTGATTACATGGACATATATAGAAGTCTGCACCAAACAACTATACCCACTAAATTCTTTTCAAGCACAGACATATGATTTATAAAAATTCATTATTTTCTGAAGATCAACAAATATCAGACAACTAAATCCATGTAAAATATTTTGTGGCCATAATACAGTTAAACTAAAAATAAATGACGAAATATTCTAAAACTATCATCATCCAGCAATTAATTCTAATTCTAGGTACCTACCCTGAAGAACTGAAAACAGAGATACAAAATTTTGCACAAGAATGTTCACAGCAGCCTTATGCATAATAGCAAAAAAAAAGAACCCAAAGTCCCTCAAATGATGAATACACAGAATGTGGGGTGCATATATACATAAATACACAAACATACACAGTGAAATATTATTGAGCTATAAGAAAGAAGTACTGAGCTTGTGTGCACATGTAATCACAATTATTCAGGAAGCTAAGGCAGGAAGATCACAACTTTGAGGCTATCCTGGGCAACTTAGCAAGACCCTGTCTCTAAAAATAAAAAGGGTTGGAGATGTAGCTCTATGGTAGCATTTGCTTAGCATGTGTGAGGCTCTAGGTTCAATCCCTAGTACCATGAGAGAGAAAAAAAAAAAAGAGAGAAAGGAGTAATGACACATGCTATATATAAAACACAGATGAACCTTGAAAACACTAAGTGAAAGAAGTCAGACATATTATACAATTCTACCTATGTACGAAATATCCAGAATAAGAAAATCCATAGAAACAGAAAACAGATTAATATTTTCCAGGAACCAAGGAAGGGAAAAATGAGTACTGACTGGTACAAGTGTAGAATCTCATTCTGGAATGATAAAATTGTTTTGGAATTTGATAGTAGTTATGATTGCACAACTTTTTGAACCAAAAACCACTTAAATATACACTTCCAGGGGTGGATTTTATGCCATGTGAGTTATCTCTCAATAAAAACAATTTTAAAATAACAATTCCTAAGAGGTCTAGAAATTAAGAAATATAATGATTATTTCTAAATAACCCATGGATCAAAAAAAAAAAATCATGTACCTTACAGAAATAGAGCAAGCAATTATGAAATTCATCTGGAAGAATAAGAAATCCAGAATAGCTAAAGCAATCCTCAGCAGAAAGAGCGAAACAGGGGGTATCGCAATACCAGATCTTCAAAGCAATAGTAAGAAAAACGGCATGGTATTGGTACCAAAATAGAAAGGTAGATCAATGGTACAGAATAGAGGACATGGACACAAACCCAAATAAAATAAATACAATTTTCTCATACTAGACAAAGGTTCCAAAAATATGCAATGGAGAAAAGATAGCCTCTTCAACAAATGGTGCTGGGAAAACTGGAAAACCATATGCAACAGAATGAAATTAAACCCCTATCTCTCACCCTGCACAAAAATCAACTCAATCAAGGACCTCGGAATCAGACCAGAGACCCTGCATCTTATAGAAGAAAAGTAGGTCCAAATCTTCAACATGTCGGCTTAGGATCAGACTTCCTTAACAGGACTCCCATAGCACAAGAAATAAAAGCAAGAATCAACAACTGGGATAGATTCAAACTAAAAAGCTTTCTCTCAGCAAAGGAAACTATCAGTAATGTGAAGAGAGAGCCTACAGAGTGGGAGAAAATCTTTGCCACTCATACTACAGATAAAGCGCTAATTTCCTGAATATATACAGAACTCAAAAAACACTACACCAATACAAATAATCCAATCAACAAATGGGCTAAGGAAATGAACAGACACTTCACAGAAGATCTACAAGCAATCAACAGATATATAAAAAAAATGTTCAACATCTCTAGTAATAAGAGAAATGCAAATCAAAACTGCACTAAGATTCCATCTCACCCCAATTAGAATGGCATTATCAAGAACACAAGCAACAATAGGTGTTGGCATGGATGTGGGGAAAAAGGTACACTCATACATTGCTGGTAGGGTTGCAAATTAGTGCAGCCACTCTGGAAAACAGTATGGAGATTCCTCAGAAAACTTGGAATGGACCCACCATTTGACCCAGCTATCCAACTCCTTGGCCGATACCCAAAGGACTTAAAATCAGCATACTACAGGGATACAGCCACATCAATGTTCATTGCTGCTCAATTCACAATAGCCAGATTGTGGAACCAACCTAGATGCCCTTCAATTGATGAATGGATAAAGAAACTGTGATATATATATATATATATATATATATATATATATACACACACACACATACATACAATGGAATATTACTGTCATAAAGAATGATAAAATTATGGCATTTGCAGGCAAATGGATGAAATTGGAGAATATCATGCTAAGTGAGATAAGCCAATCTCAAAAAACCAAAGGACGAATGATCTCACTGGTAAGAGGATGATGACATATAATGGGGGGTGGGAGGGGTTAGCGTTAGGGTTAGGGTTAGGTTTAGGGTTAGGGTTAGGGAGGGTGGCAAGAATGGAGGAAGGACTGTACAGAGGGAAAAGAGGGCTGGGTGGGGTGGGGGTGAAGGGGGAAAAATGGCAGAATTAATCAAACAACATTGCCCTGTGTAAATTTATGATTACACGAATGGTATGCCTTTACTCCACGTACAGAGAATCAAAATGTATCCCATTTGTTTACAATTAAAAAAGAAAAAAAAAGAAAAACCATATAGACAAACTTTTTATCCATGCAAAGAAATATACAGTCGTCATTTCCATATGAGGCCAATGGAAAGAAGCGGGTACCAAAATTCTTGTACAACTCTAATGCTGTAAAGTATACAGATAAATAAACATGTATGCAAAAAGGCATTATGTGATTATGTGTGTTGGCAATTTGAAATATTGAGACAGGAAGTTCTTCCCTTGGTCTTTCCTATATTCACACATGTGGCTAGAGCCAGTTTATTTCTGCAAGGATGGAATGACCTAAGATAGAACCTTCTTGTCACTGATAATTGGAAGCTACTGACTGGGATGATTTTGGATTATATTGATAATGTATATTATGTATTTTTTAAATGTAAACAATCTTTCTTATTTTAAAAGTAAATTAATTTATTGTATTAATATTTAAGATAGTAAGTCAGGTGTCAGAAGTCATGAATCACAATTTTAGGGTTGGCACACATCACTTCTATGACCTTAAAAAAAAAAAAAAACCACAAAACTATGAATTAGATAATTTGTGGCATGAAGGAAAACAGCACTTAGATGGAAATTTATGGCTATAATTTCTTATATTCAACATATATAATTGACACTAACAACTTGAATATCTGTAGCTAAAGGAAATACAGAAGACAGAGGAAGCATGCGAAACTCCCAAAGTGATGTGAACACTGAATTTAGACTAAGGAAAACTGGAGAGTAGGTCTACTGGATTCTTCAACCAATAAAATGCAAGAGAAAAAAATAAAGGTGTGGGAGGATACAGAGGAAATTTATGGACTAAAATCAACTTAAAAGACATCAGTTGATGGCTAAGTATGGACTTCATTCAGATCCTTATACAAAACAAACCATAAAAAAATAACTGGAGCATCTGAACACTGGAGATCAATGAGGAGTAGTGGGAAAAGGATAAGTTCTTCAACAAATAAGTCAAACTGTATAGCCTATGGAGTGGGGAAGAAAAACTGACTTCTATCTCATGGTAAACACAAAATTCAATTTTAGGCAGATTGTAGCTCTCTCTCTCTCTTTTTTTTTTTTTTTTTTTTTTTTTTGCAGTGCTGGGGATTGAACCCAGGGCCTTGTGCTTGCAAGGCAAGCACTCTACCAACTGAGCTATATCCCCAGCCTGATTGTAGATCTTAATAAGCCAAAAACTATAATGCTTTTAGGGCTGGGGAGATAGCTCAGCTGGTAGAGTGCTTGCCTTGTAAGCACAAGGCCCTGAGTTTGATCCCCAGTACCGCAAAAAAAAAAAAAAAAAAAAAAAAAAAGTTTTTAGAAGATAATCTACCAGAAAATCTTAGTCTTGGAGTAGGGAATAAGTCCTTCAGGAATAAATAATAATTAGCTATAAGAAAAGGCCTAAATAGGATTACATTAAAATTATAAACTTCCATGAAGTGTGGAACAATAAGTGACAGAATGGGAGAGTATGTATATAACACAAGTTGGCACACAGAAGACTAGTATGCTGAACGTATGAAAAACTGAATATATTAAGAAAAAAAATGATAGGAACAATAAACATGTAATCTAAGAACACAGTCCCAAAATATATAAGGTGCTCTCAAATTAAAGTGTAAATTGGTACAGTTGCATTAGAAAATAGTTTACCATTACTCTACTGAAATCAAAGATATGTATATCCTAAGATCCAGTAATTCCACTTCCAGGTATACATCCTACACTCTACAGACCACAGAAATTCATAAACATATATAAGAATGTTCTCAGCAGGATTGTTTATAATAGCATGAAACTGTAAATAATCCAAATATCCATTGGCAGTAGAATGGATAATTAGTAAAGCTTTTAAAGAGCATCCTATACAGTAATTAAAATATATATATATATTTTTTTTCTTGCAGTGCTGGGGATGGAACCCAGGGCCTTGTGCTTGCAAGGCAAGCACTCTACCAACTGAGCTACCTCTCCAGCCCTCAATTAATTCTATACATGCAAAAGTATGAATATCAAGAAAGTCAATGGACACAAAATACATACATTGTAATATTACACATAAAGCGCAAAAATAAAAACTATATTAAGATGCATAAACTATATTTTATAAAGATACCCACGAGAAAACTAATGAAAACTTAGGAAAGAATTACCACAAAAGTCAATTTTATGTTTACTTGTGGGAGGAGAGAGTTATGATTGGGACAGGGCCTGGGAAGTTTCTAAGGTCTGTAAATATTCAAACCTTAGAAACCTATTATATTTCAGATATTGTTTCCAGATATGTTCATTATGTTTCAGGTATTGTTCTATATACTAGATACACAAGCAAGAAAAGGAATGACAAAGTCTAAGTTTACATTTTGGTGAGGGAAACAGACAATAGATAATTTCAAACAGTGATGAGTTATGCAAAGAAAATAGAATAATATGGTATCAACTGTGGTGGCAGAAACATTTGAGCTGAGATTTGGACTCTCAGTCAGTCATGCAAGCAACTGGAAGGGGTTATAGGCACAGGAGGCATTAAGGAAGGCCCTTAAGGGGAAATGGGCCTTGGTGTAGTGAATGAACAGAAAGAAAGCAACTCTGCTTGGAGTCCTGTAAGCAGAGGACAGAGGGTGAATCATGAAAGGTCAGGCAGGTCATATTAAAGAGCAGCAATGGGAAGGAGTGAGAGATTTTTAAGCAAAAAAAAAAAACCAAACCAAAACAAAAACAACAAAAAACACACACACAGTAAAATTTATATGAAAAAAATTAGGGGTTATATAAAGAAAAGAATGTTTAAGGGAAAGGGGATTGGGCAATGATAAGAATACAGAAATCCAGGGAGGTGAATAAGCCTGAACAATGGAAATGGAACCAAGGGAACAGTTTTTGAACACTTTTTAGGGTAGATAAGATCAACTCTCAGAGTGGTGACTTCTTTATTGAATAGGTACTTCTTGCATACTGAAAGGTAACAGGCATTGTTTTAGGTGCCAGAGATACAGACTGAACAGGGCAGACAGGATCCCTGACCTCCAGGAGCTTGCTTATATATTACATATTCCAATGGGCAAAACATAATAAACACAAAAATATCGTGTCAGGTAATAAGCACTATGATAAAAAGAACTAAAGGAGAGAAAATGACAGAGAAGAGTATTATTTTAGATAAATTAGGGGAAGACTTAGCAGAGAAAAAGACATTTAAGCAGAGATGCAAAGAGAAGCACAAGTCACACAAATATCCAGGAGTAAAGTACTCAAGGAAGAGGGAAAGCAAGTAAAAAGTCATTGAGGAGGGAATATGCTCATCTTGTGAGAACAATAAGCTGAAGGAGAGTAAAATGAACCAGCTGAGCAGCCAGCCAATCACATAAAGTTGTATAGCTCACACAGAATTTTGAATCTTGAAATTTAAGTATGAAAAAAAGACTTAAGAATTGAGGGCAGGAAAGGGACATCTGATTCACATTTTTAGAAGGCTCTTTATGACTACTTTTTAAAAAAATAACTGCTGAGGGATACTACAAAAGGATGACTATCTTCAACTAGTGGTACTAACAAAGGTGTGAAGCAGGATATATTTTGAATATATTTGCTGAATTAAAGAGGATTTGTTGAATCAAAAGTAGAATATGGAAAACAGTGCTAATTTCTAGGGTTTTGGCTTAAGCAACTGGGGATTTGAAAATAGATGGGGGAGAGAGAGGAAATGGGGGGATTCCATCAAAATAAAAGAAAGATCAGGAGAATAGAAGAAGGGGATTGAGGGAGAGGGAAGAGAGATAAGAAAAAACAGTGGAATGAATCTGACCTAACTTTCTAATGTACATATATGAATATAATACAGTGAATCTCATCATTATGTCTACCCACAAGACACTAATTTTTTTAAAAATGTAAATAAAAAGATCAGTAGAGGAATGGGAACAGGGGGAAGGAGGATGGAGAGGGTAAGGCTAAGTGCTGGGGACTTAATTGGAGCAAACTGTAATCCATTATATATGTCAAAATAAATCCTAATGTTAAGTATAACTTATGAACCATAAAAAAATCCCTTGATATGAAAAAAAAAGTAACATTTATTGAGATGAGGGAAACTGGAAAGGTAATAGGTTAGAGAAATGAAATCAAAAGCTATTTTTGTACATGAGATGCCTAGTAGACATTCAAGTGGAAATGTCAAATGGGTGGTGGCTATCAAAGGCTGGAGCTTGGGGAAGAGCTCAAAATAAGATAACTTTGTTTTTGATAGATAATAAAGGCTGGCAGAAAATCCTGAAGAACAAAATTTTCCCATACTTGAGAATGTACTGGCACAATTTTTAAGAGGCCCCTAAATAGGTTCAAATAAATAAAATAGATTCAAATTTTTTCCTCCTCTGGGTATGCTGCTATTAAAACAATGTCAGTATACACTGATATGTGATAAACTCTAACCATAAAATTTTACATGTTGTTCAGACTGAGATAAGTGATTATTTTTTAATCACATAAAAGGAATATAGGATCCCAACCATTTATTCATAAGTTAATATAAATTTTATTTAAAAAATGAAGTTTTAGTAAATCTAACAGTTAAGAAAGCAGGAACCAGACCTATTTCTATGATAGCTTCTATATTCTTCCCTCCCCCTTATTACCTAGAAGCCTGGTCACCAATAAGTTCACAGAGTTAAGTATTCATTTTCAAAATAGAATTTATTTCCATAGTAAAGAATTAAAATATGGCTGTGAAAGTAGAAAATAATATAGAAAATACTTAAGATGTGCAATATTAATTTTTTGAGGAAAGTTAGTTAAGCACTACCAATTTATGCTCAACTTCTTGAAGACCAATTAGCATTTTATATGTTACTAGCTACACCAGAAAAAACACTGACTTGCAATTTTAATTAATCATTATAACTCAAAAACAGGTATGTATAACTGGTCAGACCCTTTTGAAAATGTAAGTACAGATCTGGGGATACATTTTTTGAAGCTGGCTTCACCTCACAGACTGATAAATCTACTTTTGTATCCAAAAGTTACAAGGGTTAGTCTTTGCTAATTTATTCTTGTAATTAAATCAAGGTACTTTTGGATGAAACAAAATGTTTTGGTAAAAATGGGATATTATGTTGGTATAAAAGCTGGTAAAATCATGTATCCCAAAACCTGGTTTCCACCAGATGGATTTCAAATCCAGATACTGAACACTGCTAAAGAAATATCTAATGAATTCTACCCATCCCTTCCCCCAAATTATTACAATTAAGATATAGTAATTATTTGTATGCAAAACATACACAATGAATTGGGAAGATGTTTGGATAAAGGGGAAGAGAATTCTTCAGGAACTATTGTTTGCAGTTTGCAGAATAGGATAATCTCCTCTAGGAAGAATAATGTCAACATAGCAGCACTATATTCACCAGGAATCCCCAGAGATAATGGATCAATCATGTGGCAGGAAGCCAAACCTTCTGGCTGCTCACAACATCACTCAGCTTCCCTTTAATCTTCAGGAAGTGTCTCTTAAACTCCAATCCATCACCCTACAGCAAGAATGATATATAAAAATAATGTAAAAAAAAAAAAAAAGATTATGCCATAAAATCAATTCTCTTTTTAGGAAAGAGAAACAAACACTCTTAGATATGTTCAGATACAATACTTTTCAGGCGCTCTTATAAAGACTAAATATTCTAGTAGAGGAAATGACTACATAAATAATTTTGACCCAATTTTGTGCCCTTCACTACCCATACTGAGCTCAGAGAGCAAGAAAAATGGCTCCAGGTCTTTTTCAAAGATTAGTATCTCTAAACCACTGTTTTCAATAGGTAGTGAGAATTTGTAAACTTGAAATAAACTACACAAGGACACTCAAGTGTTGTCCTCATTCTGTGGCAATGAAGTCAACAGATTCAGCTACAAGAAGGATTTCATTACATTAGGCTCTGTCACAATTTAATTTCACAGCAAGCATCTAGAGAACAGTATTGTAGCAAACATTCAATATAAAAAAAGTGAACTACCCTCCCACCAACTTTCTTCAGAGCCACATATAATCTCTCAGGAAAGAGAGAAAATGCTATTTTGGTCTTACATGTCAAGAGCTTTAAAAACAAAAATAATCAGGAATGTGACCAAAAAAAATCAATGTATAAGAAAATAAATCACAGAATTATTATGGCAGTAAGGTCCATTATGTTATAATGTACATTTATTATAAATCATAATATTAAAGACCCAAACATTATAAATGAATTTAAAAAACAATGTTTCAAATATTAAGGGTGATTACTGCTGGGAAGGATAATTTGGGATTATTTTTATTTTCATATTTATCTATATTATCTATAGAAACAAAAACTTTTTTAATAAGGAAAATATCAGTTAAAAAAATCATGTTTTGGAAGAACAGATAATGAGAACAAAAGTTCAGAAAATTAAATGAACAAAGCAAGTTATCATATATTTACGAATGCCAAATTAGCAGTCTTCCTTTATCCATGGGTAATATATTCCAAGACCCCCTGAGACCATCAAGAGTATGGAACCCTATACTATATACACCCTATGCATTCCTCTTTCTCTATGTATATATGTAAACACATCCCTAGGATAAAGTTTAATTTGTAAATAAGACATAGTAAGAGATTAACAAAAATTAATAATAAACTAGAGCAACTACAACCATAGTACCCTTGCACTTTGGAGCCACTATGAAGAAAAATTATGTTCAAGCATTACTTGAACATAAGTACTGCAGTACTATGATGATCAATGTAATAACCAGAACAGATACTAAGTGAGTAACAGACAAGTACTGTATTCAGCATGAATAAAAATTTACACACTTTTCTGCTGAACACAGGGATAACTCATATACTAGGTGGGATGAGGTCATGCTACTCAGAACTATGCTCAATTTAAATATGAATTATTTAATTGTGGAACTTTACATTTAATATTTTCAGGGTATAGATGACCTCAAGAAACCAAAACTGGAAGAAAAAAAAAAAAAAAAAAAAAGAAAAGAAAGCAAAGTGCAGATGGGGAGACTATGGTGTACAAATATATTGCCATTTAAAAAATTCATATAGAAATATGTCCACAGAAAGAACACTATAATGAAATATATCAAAAATACCTTAGAAAGTCGGAAGTCAACCAAAATCTTCTCATCCATTTCTACCAAATTCACTTTGAAGATCAGTTTATTATTTCTCCTGTCAGTTGTTGATACAGTAACCTGAGGCAAAACAATAAAAGCCATTAAACAAAAACCACATTCCTATGTCACTGATACTTCTATGATAAAAATATACAGGGTAGTTCCATAACCAGTAGTATCAAATACGTGAAAATCTTACTAAGCCCCATGGATGAACATGTATGTCCAAGCCAAAACATCCTATAAGGCCAGGCATGGTTGGTGCATGCCTATAATCACAGCAGCTCAAGAGGCTGAGGCAGGAGGATCCCGAGTTCAAAGCCAGCCTCAGCAAAAGCGAGGTGCTAATTAGCAACTCAGTGAGACCCTGTCTCTAAATAAAATATAAAATAGGGCTGGGGACGTGACTCAGTGGTTGCGTGTCCCTGAGTTCAATCCCTGGTATACCTGCCCCTGCTAAAAAACACCCTACAAAAATGGATTGTGTCCATGTAACTCCTGGCAAGGAAAGAAATCTAGCATTTTACCAAAATACAATTGAAAGAAGAAAACAATAAAAATGTAATTAGAAAACAAAATTATGAAAATATAAGAGAGAAAAAGAGAAGCTAAGTTTGTGGCTAAAAAGTTAGGACAGTAATCAGAAGATGGCAAAGATCTGGAGAGGACTTGCAACTTCCACTTTCAGCCTTTTAGAATGTTCCTATGGCCTACACGAGTGACATGAAAAGAAATGCCTAGCCAGCAGCCAACATCAAGACACAAACATAAACTTGAGGACATCTTTGCCTTTCTTAAGTTTTTAAACTAAGTTACAAACATTACTTCAACTGTACTTCAACATGTATCTCCTGTAACAAGGACATTTTACAAACAATAACTTCATCACACCACTTCACAATGCTACAAAAACATTAATATACAGTCCATATTCTAATTCTCCCTATAGTTCCAATGACATCTTTCATAATTGTTTTAAAATCTATGATCTAGTGAGAGATCATGCATTGCATTTAGTTTCAGGACTCTTCAGTCTCCTTTAATACAGATTAACTCCTTCTATTTGTCTTTCATGATATAAAGCCTAAAGACACACTAGACTAAAAAATAAATGTTATAATTATGCTACAATAATACAAACAACAAAAATTAGTAGGTGGGATCAGGGGAGTTGGAAAGAAATATGGGATTACTAATGTATTCCTTTTCCCTCTTTCATAGAGAGAAGTCAGTTGTTACTGTCTACAATTTAAGTATTTATAGCTTTTAAGAAAACAATGACTTCAATCACAATATTTTTATTAACCTTAGATTTTTGAAAAAACATTATTCCTTAAGATCAAGAACTTTTTATTTTAAAAATTCCTCCAATTTCAATATTTCTTTTTCAAATTAAACTGCTTTGTATTTTTGGAAGATACTAATGATGATAGTTTATATTCACATATTGAATTTTCTGCAGGAAAACACATGAAAATCAACATACCTGATTCATACAACTCTTTTTCCATTGATAGCCCAGTTTCTCACAAGTCTCTTTCAGGCATTGATAAGATTTGTCTGCATCCAATTTGGTGAAGAATCGTGTCATTCTTTTGACCAAGCGTTGCCAAGGGTTCTATGTGCCAAACAGAAAATTGAGTAAGTCCCCTGTGACCAAAAGCTGTCACAACATAGCTATTTAGTCTGAAAATTTTTTCTGTGACTTAGAATTCTTTTCCATGAAATTCTCCTCTAATTCATTCTTTCTTCCTTGTCCAAAAATTATGTATAAATCAAAAATATTACTACTATATATCTAAGAGTTCCACATTTTAAAAAGACTTGAAGATAATAAAAATAAAGGACAACCATTATTTATTTGAAAAAGTAAATTCCCTTACCTGTGAGGATCCTGGGGTGCCAAGTAATTGACTATTTAGAAGCATATGATCAGGACATGCCGGTTGGGAAAAACTGATCCCTTGCACCAGTTTATCAATGTATGACGGACTGGTGTCCCATAAGGAAAGACCTGTACGTGGTTCTGGTTGGGAACTGGAATACTTCACATTTTCTTCACTGAGACATTAAAAGAAAGAAAAATATGTCTTTTTTTTTTTTTTTTTTTTTTTTTTTTTAAAGTATATGACTTTATTCTTTCTTTCTTTTCTTTTTTGGTACCGGGGATTAAATGCAGAGGTGCTAACCACTGAGCAACATCCCCAGCCTTTTTTTTTTTGTTTTTCTTAGATATAATAGCAGAATATATTTTGACATATTTATGCAAACATGGAGCATATCTTATTCTAATTAGGATCCCAATCTTGTGTTGTATATGATATGGAGATTCATTGTGGTACATTCATATATACACAGGAAACTTGTGTCAGATTCATTTAACTCTTTCCTATTCCTATCCCTTCTCCCTTTCCTTCATTCCCCTTTGTCTAATTCACTGTACTTCTATTCTCCACCACCTGACCTTTATTTTTTATTTTGAGACAGGGTCTTACTAGGTTGCCTATAGTCTTGCTAAGTTGCTGAAGCTGGCTTCAAACTTGAGATCCTTTTGCCTCAGCCTCCTGAGTGACTGGGATTACAGGTGTGTACCACCATGCCTAATTTAAATTTTTAATTAATTTGTTTTCTGAGATAGGGTCTTGCCATGTTGCCCAGGCTGGCCTTGAACTTGCTATCCTCCTACTTCTGGAGTAGGTAGGACTACAGGCTCGTGCTACCATGCCCAGCCAAAAATATGCTTTTAAATAAACCCCACCAGGCTTCTCTTATATCACACAATCATTCTTTTTTTAAAAAAAAAAATTATTTTTTAGTTGTAGATGGATACAATACCTTTACTTATTTATTTTTTTATGTGGTGCTGAGGATTGAACCCAGTGCCTCACACGTGCTCAGGTGAGCGCTCTACCACTGAGCCACAATCCCAATCCTACACAATCATTACTACACTGATAAAATTATGTTCATTATTTTAAAAATACATATATACATGTACTATTCTTCATGGGGAATCCTTCCAAAACTACTTAATCTTTTATCAGTCTTACCTAGAAGCACTGCTTATGGGAGAGAAGTCCAAATTGGAGTGAATGTGCTTAGAGAATCCACCAGGAGACTCTGACACACTACCTGATGTGACTCGAGGCCTCTTTGCCCCTAAAAAAAAAAAACACAGGTTTAAGGCTTCTAGCAATTATTTTTTAATAAATCCAACTGGCAACTTGAATAAGCAAAACTACATCAAAAACCAGTTATTGAACAGAATACTCATAATACAAATAATGGCTCTTCCTACATGCTTTTGTAAGGAATGTGGTCAAGTTAGAAACTTAGAAAGACTCACCTATCAAATTAGGTACTTCTCAAGTATGTTCAGAGTGTGGGGTATCATACTCAGGGCACAATTTTAATGGCATCTTTTAAGGTAACAACAATATTCTACAAAGACAGAGACAGCTAGCTAAAGTAGCAAAACATTTCAAAATGAAAATTAATTTCTGATAATGGCAACAGACACTATGAATCTTCTCTATCCAACATTTTGCTGCCCTGGAGAAGAAAAGCTTTACCAAGAATAATCACTATATAGAAAATGATGCTACCACATCAATGTTTATAGCAGCTCAATTCACAATAGCTAAGCTATGGAACCAACCTAGGTGCCCTTCAACAGATGAATAAAGAAAATTTGGACATATACACAATGGAATATTACTCAGCCATAAAGAACAATGAAATTATGGCATTTGCCAGTAAATGGATGGCACTGGAGACTATCTCGCTAAGTAAAATAAGCCAATCTCTAAAAAACAAAGGCCAAATTTTCTCTCTGATATGCAAATGTTAACTCACAACAAGGCAGAATGGATAGAAATTCACTGGACTGGACAAAAGGGAATGAAGGGAAAGAAGGGTGGATGGGAATAAGAAAATCAGTAGAATGAATGGACATAATTTTCCTATGTTCATATATGAATATACAACCAGTGAAACTCCACATTATGTACAACCACAAGAATGGGAAGTAAGACTCCATGTATGTGTGATATGTCAAAATACATTTTACTGTCATGTATAACTAAAAAGAACAAATAAAACATTAAAAAAAGAAAAAAAGAAAATGATACCACAAACTCATGGTTATGATCCTCAGCCAGACCCTCAACACTGTCAGTCAATCCTATTTGTTTCTCTAGTGAGTTTTCTTTCCCTTTCTCCAGCAGTATTATTTTGAAACTTCAACACTCTTCTGAAAATTTCAAGACCACTACCATCCCCTTACTTAACATATGATACCATCTCTCATCCATAGAGAAAACAAAGCCTTTTGATAGAAATTACCTTAACATGTCACTACCAAATCTGCAAATTTATTTGCATTCTTACCCATCTTGTTTTTCCTCCTCTGCATCCTCCCATCAGAAGGAGTTCATCAAAATATACCCTTTGCTTGTACTATGGAGCCCATACACTCCTACCTCCTCAGAGATCTTGATGCTCTGCTACTTACTCCCTTTTTATTAAGACTTTCAGCCTCTTCAATACCCAAATAAGATGAGAGAACAATATATATGACTGAGTCTCATGGGGCAAGGGAGGGGGTCCCAGTCACTGAAAATTAGTCATTATAAAAATAAGGTAAAAGTGTACCTGTAGTAACTGAAGAATAATGAGATCAATAGAGCTATGACCAAGAGGAAAAGCAGAATTAAAGTCTGAGAGGTAATAAAACAGAGATTGTATAAGTCCCTGTAAGTCATGAACAGATTTTAGCTCATATTCTGAGTGAGAAGTAAAGCACTGGAATATTTGAGTACAGTGACATTTAAAATAATATATATTTTATAGTTGTAGATGGACACAATACATTTCATTTATTTATTTTTATGTGGTGCTGAGGATTGAACCCAGTGCCTCACATGTGCTAGGCAACCACTCTACCACTGAGCCACAAACCCAGCCTAGAACAGTGACATTTTTAACAGTAACATCTTACTTTTTTTTTTTTTTTTGGGGGGGGGGTGGTACTGGGGATTGAACACAGGGCCACTTTATAACTGAACTATATCCCCAATCCTTTCTTTTAATTTTTTGAGACAGGGTCTCACTAAGTTGTTGAGGTGGTCTGCAACTTGCAATCCTGCTTCAACTTCTCAAGTGTCTGGTATTACAGAAGTATGTCACCACACCTAGTTCTAATTTACTTTTAAATCAGAACACTCTGGGGCAAACTACCATACTGGTTTCAACCGACAGGGTAGCAGTAGAGGTGATAAAAGGTGATCAGATTCAAGGTAGAGGTTAACAGAAATTCCCTGTAGAATGAACAGGAGGTAAAACAATGAAAGGAATGAAAGCTGTCTTCAAAGTTTCTGATCTGTATCACAAGAAGGATATAGTTACCATCAAAGAAAATATAAGATTCTGGAAGGAGGAGGTATGAAGGGCAACAATCAGTAACACAGTTTGGGATATTTCAAAGTTTAAGATGCCACTTAAAACTCAAGGGACATTTGAAACATTAGGCAAGTGAGTTTGGAGTTCATAGAAAAGGTCCAGGATGATATAAATGTGGTAAGTCATGAATATAAAGATTTACTTAAAGCCCTGAGACTGAAAAAAATTATTAAGAGAGTAAATATGGACAGTTCATCAGTTGAGCCCTGGTATGCTCCACTATTAAGAGGCTGAGTTCATAAAGGGACATTGAAAGAGAGTAGCCAATAAGGAAGAAACTAAAGAGAGTATAATATCTGAAAGTCAAATGAAGGCATGACCAATTGCATAAAATGCTGCTGATGAGACAGAATAAGAGGAGGTCCGAGAACTGATTATTAGTTTGGCAACAAAGTAGATGGAAATCCTCAAATCTGGCTTTGAGGAGTTAAAAGTAGAAACTTCTTTTGAGATGTTCAGTTGTAAAAGAAAAAGAAAAATGGAATAGGGAGAAATAGGTTTAAGAGAAGTTTTATTACTATTTAACTTACTGAATTGTGTATTTATTTAACTTTTGTTTGTTTTCACGGTGGAAGAAACAGCATGTTGGTATGCTAATAAGATATTGTAGAGAAGGAAAAACAAGTAATGCAAAACAAAAAGAATTGTTAGATGTCCTTGAGTAGGCAAGAGTTGATTCATATGTGATTTATTCACAGCTACAGGATACACAGTAGAGGCTATGAGCATAGAGGCAGTTAGGTGGGAGGGGATGGTGGTGGGAGTCTGTGAATTTCCATTCTACATTGTTCTATTTTCCAGTGAAATAGGAAGTACTATTACCACCTGAGGGTGAGATTGGGGAAAATATTAGAAGTTAAGGAAAAATAAAGGGGGACATAACTCAGTGGCAGAGCACTTGACTAGCATATACAAGAACTGGGTTCAATCCCCAGTACTACCACCAAAAAAAAAAAAAAAGTTTAACTATGTCAGATCTATGAGTATAGCTCAGTGGTAGAGTGCTTGCTTAGTATGCATGAGGTACTGCATTTGATCCTTAGCACTGAAAAAAATAATAATTGATGGGCAAAAAAAGGTAACAGTGTGATTTAGAAACTATTCTTGCCAAGATCATGAATAAATGCCATATCATGAAATTAAATGGACAAAATTCAGGCTTCATGGTATTAGTCCAATTAACAGCAACTGTCATTGCCATGAACTTTCTTCCCTTAGCCTCCATTACTCCACATTCTCCAGTTATTCCTTCCATCTCTCTGCTTACTGTTTCCCTGGTTTCCACCTACCACTTGGACACTGGTATCCCTTCAAAATCTCTAATCAATTTCATTTACTACTATGGTTTAAATTCCCAAAATTGTTATCTCAAGCCTAGTCTTATCTCCTGAATCTCTCTCTCACACACACATACAAAACTACTGGATGGTTTTTATTTACTCATTTCCCTCAAAAATCAAATAAAGTTTCTTCCCAAATTTGTTTCTCCTCCTGAGTTACCAGAACCAAAGAGTCACCCTTGATTGTTCATTTCCCTTCATTTTCCACATCTAAACAAACACCAGTCATATCAATTAAGTTCTTAAATTTCTTAGGAATCTACCTCTCTTCTCTAATACCATTACAACTAACCTACTCCAAGCTACTATCTTCTCCCATCGAATCCACTACCCTTAACCTATTCCTAATCATCAAAAACAATGGCAGAGAGTAGTGGCTGGAAAGATCTTTGAAAACCAAATTATGACCCTGTCATTTTCATCCTTAAAGTCTCTCAAAAGTTTCCCCAATGGCTGTAAGTTAGGGCCCAAAATCCTTAACATGGCTCACAAGGCCCTCATCCTTATAACCTGGCCGCTGTCTGCCTCTCCAGTGTCATCTCAACTGGCTCTCCCTCTCCCACTTCTCTACTCACTCATTTACTCAGCAAGCTTTTACTGAGTGCCTGCAACATACCTACACTGTGCTAATGACTGCTGACACAAGGATTAAGACAGACAAGGGCCATGCCATACTAATCTTGTTTAAAGTTCCTCAAATGCACCAGAGTTTCTGAATCTAAGACTTTCCAAATGCTGTTCCCTCTGCTCAGAATCAGATCTGACACTCATCTTGCCTGTTTAGCTCCCCTTTAATCTTCAAATCTTAAATTTCATGTCATTTCCTCAGGAAGAAAAGTCTTCACTGTCCATTAACATTTGTTCAAACACTTAGTTACAGTACTCCAATTTTCTCCCCTTTGTAGTTATTAATAAACAAACCACTATTTTTATTTGTTCTCCCTACTAGACTAATAATCTCCATGAGGAAAGAGATCCCAGCTATCTTATATTGGTGACTTATGATACTGACTTTTCATTCTTTCACAGAGAAAAATGTTTGTATTTTAAGAATAATACCTTTCTTGAGTGGTTTGTTGTACCATCTGTCTTTTTTGATGTCTGGGATGGTAATCCTTACTGATGGATTCTCAACTAGGATTTTATGCAGTAGAGCTGAAAACAAAATATTCAAGCAACATTTACAAAAAGACATACATATTAGAAAAGTCTACAACTTAGGGTTAAGGAACACATTCTTTTGGCCTTCTTATGTCTAAATATTATTTCTGGGGAAGGTAAAGAATAAAGTTACTACATTACTGCTTTAAAGTCATGTAGTTTTCCTTTGCTGCTGCCTATACTTTAGAAAATTCTTCAAGATCTAATTCTCAATTATGCAAATAAGCAGAACAAGATTCAGAAAGAAATGTTTATCCCCATGTGGCATCAACAAAAAGATACAAAGAAACCTTCTATCCATTTTTAATACCAAATTTCATCATTCAAACATATCATGTTCTCATGTTACTTCCTCATTCGCAGTTTTGTGTTTACTATGAATAACTTTTTCAAAGAGAGTAATATAACCAACCATCATCCTAAGGTATTTTAATTATCTTGGAAAAAGAAGTCAGATATCTCTCAACATTAAAAATTATTTTCTAATGGACCAAAGATTTAAATGTAAAAATTAAGTCATAAAAACAATGAAAACATAGGGAACTTTTTAAAAAATAGTAACATGACAATGTAGTGAGAAATCACAAATGACAAATTATAGGTTTGAAAATAAAAAATTTTACATGTCAAATAAAATAAAAATAAGTGCCAAATCATGGAAAATATTTGTAACAAATGCAAAGGTCAAAGCTGGGTGTAATGATACACGCCTGCAACCCTTGACTAAGAAGACTGAGGCAGGAGAATCACAAGTTTGAGGTCAGTCTGGGCAATTCAGTAAGACCCTGTTTCAAAATAAAAAATAGAAAGGGTTAGGGATGTAGCTCAGTGGTACAGCATCCCTGGGGAAAGTCCTTAAAGGGTAAGAAAATCTTGCCAACACTGAGCAAAACTGACAAAAAACTAATAAATACTCAAAGGGTTCCCATTTCACTAATATTAAACTTATAATAAAAATTTAAAAATAGACCTATTAGATTAAACTCACTTTTCAAATGTAAAACTGATGAAATGGTACCAACTTTTTAAAAGCAATTTGACAAAATAAGATAAAATACTTAAAAATCTACATACATCCTTGACCCTGCAATTTTGTTTCTGGGGGTTTATTTTAAATAAATAATTTAAGGATATGTATGAAGATTAAGTTACGTGAATAATTATCATATGTGTTTTTTTGTTTTTTTTTATACCAGGGATTGAACTCAGGCACTTGACCACTAAGTCACATCCGCAGCCATATTTTGTATTTTATTGAGAGACAGGGTCTCATTGAATTGCTTAGCTGCCCCTGAGTTCAATTCCCAGCCCCATTTCGTATTTTATTTAGAGACAGGAGACAGGGTCTCACTGAATTGCTTAGCATCTCGCCAAATTGCTGAGGCTGGCTTTGAATTCGTGATCCTCCTGCTTCAGCCTCCAGAGCCACTGGGATTATAGGCATGCGCCACTGTGCCCAGCTCTTATCTGTTTTAAAACAGTAAAAATTTAGAAAATAATTTAAATTTCCAATGAAGTGAATTGAATGAGTAAAAGCACATCCATATAGCAAAATATCATCACAGACTTTAAAAACAATGATAGAGACCTATAATTACAGGCATGGAAAAATGTTTAAAGAACATAAAAGCCAAAGAATGGGTTATGAAATATCATTTATAGTATGATCTAACTTTTTGTAAAAATATATATGTATATATAAACTTATAAGTAGAATACACATATAAGCATTATATGTATTTACAACAAAGTACAGAAGCACACAAAATATCTTTAAAATGCTATTTCTAAGTGACAGAATTATAGGATTTTTTTTTCATTTTTATTTACATTTCCTATGTACGAGGATCCTGGGTTACTTATATAATCATTAAAATATTATAGAACAAAAAAATGTTAAGAAAATATTTCAAATAGCAGAATATTTCACTATCTAACAAATCAGTATCAATCAAGAAAACCCAGTTACCTAGAGGAGCAGAATCAATTTTTTTCCAAGGATTGAGGTATGTCTTTTTTTCTTTCCAATCAGAATATTCCTGGCAACTGTCACTGGGCTGGTCCCATGGCAATTCTAAAAATAAAGCAAGTGACAATATCCTGAGTGTTCACAAAATTATACTATGAAGATTTCAAGGAAAAATAATCATTACAAACCCATACAGTTTCCTTCAAATTCAATGTCTTACAAACTAAAAAACTAAGTTTCGTTAAAAAAACAAAAACAAAAACAGGAGTAGGGTTATGGCTCAGTGGTAGAGCGCTTGCCCTGCATGTGTGAGGCACTGGGTTCAATCCTCAGTACCACATACCTATAGATGAATAAAATATAAAGGTTCATCAACAACTTTAAAAAAAGGAAAAAAATTAAAAACAAAAACAAAAAACTAAGTTTCATAGAAACTTTACAGGCACTTCCAAGACAGATGAGCCACTTCTTGCTCTACTCTTTTCAAAAGTATTTACATGAAGCATGGCACAAAGGCACATACCTATAATCCCAGCTTCTAGGGAGGCTGAGGCAGAAGGCTCACAAATTCAAGAACAGACTGGGCAATTTAGAGAGACCCTGTCTCAAGACAAAATATTAAAAAAGGTCTGCGCATGTTCTTCAGTGGTAGAGCAATAGCCTAGCATGTGTGAAGCTGTGTTTAATCCCTAGTACTACCAAAAAACATTTAAATGACTTATAAAGAGACAGCTATTTTGATTTCTCATTTAATAGATACACAAACCTCATTAAAAAAAAAAAAACTTTTGGATTATAAGTTAGTTATGAATAAGTTACTATTTGCAATAATTAAATATTTGTTTCTACCTCAAAATTCATGTTGAAATTCTAACCCACAATGTGATGATGTTTAGAGATGGGCTCTTCTGGGGAAGGAATTAGTCCATGAAGGTAGGATCCCTCATGAATGGGATCACTGCTGTTATGAAAACACAGTAAAAAGAGCTCTGCTCTCTCTGCTCTGCATCATATGAGGACATAATCAGTTGGTTACTTGCAAGCCAAGAAAAGGATCCTTACCAGAATATGCTGGCACCTTCATCCCAGGGTTTGTGAGAAATAAATCTCTGTTGTTCATAAGTCACCGTCTATGGTACTGTGTTACAGCAGCCCAAACTAATTGACAGTATTAAAATAATATCACCTAAATATGGATTCCGTTGGTTTATTTCATTTACTTTAGCACAGCAAATCTGACTTTCCATAAACAGAAATTTTTTGTTTGTTTGTTTGCTAACAGGGATTGAACCCAGGGGTGCTTAACCACTAAGTCACATCCCCAGACCATTGTTTTGTTTGTTTTTGAGACAGGGTCTCACTAAGTTGATGAAGCTGGCCTCAAACTTACAATCCTCCTATCTCAGCCTCCTGAGCCACTGAAATAACAGGCAATGTGCCACCACGCAAGGCCATAAACCAGTTTCATCATGACTTAATAACTCTTACCTCCAGCCAACATTGCAGTAAGCACTATTCCACAGGACCAAACATCAACTGGTTCTGCATGAAATTCTTTTCTCTTAAGAAGTTCTGGAGCAACATAAGGTAAAGTACCACACATCTTGTTCAATAAACGTTCACGATTATTATGCCGAAACACTGTGGCCAAGCCAAAGTCAGAGATTTTGAGGTTATCTAAACCAAAAGAAAAAAAAAAGAAGAGCACTGGATAAAAAGGATAGATTACGTTTTATTGGATATATTACCTGGTTTGTAGAATTTCTCTACCATAACATGACCAAAATAAACAGAAAAAAATTTTGGAAAAGATAAATTAAAAGACATAATAACCCATGCTAAACTTGGAAAAGGCCTTATCTTTGCTATTAACTTAAGAAAAATGTCATCAACACACCAAACAGTTTGGACCAAGTTAAAGAAAGATACTGGAGTTAAAAGGGGCTATTCTCCTGGAAAAGAACACTCCAAACTTGGGCTGAAAGCAGAGGAAAGTCCTTCAATGAGACGTAAGTAAAATATGAGGCACAACTTTCTCAGCAGCAAAAAAAATCAGTTGGTAGGAAGAAAATGTGTAAAGACATAACACTAAAGATCCAGAATCCATGAGAATTTCTTGTCCAAATGGCTAAGTAGAGAAAAAGAGGAGGAACTCTGTACAAAAAACAAACTAAAAGAACTAACTTTCACACTAATCTTCCCATCTCCAGCACACAAAAAATGCAGACAGGACTTTCAACTTCACCTACACGTAGTAAATATCTACTGTACCCACATAACAGTTACCGTGCTAGCCAATGCAGACAGTAAACAAATCAATGAGGAAGATAAATAATAGGCAATGACCAAGAAGGTTATAAAAATATAGAACATGACAGGATCCTATAGCAAAGGGTTCTAACCTAGTCTTAGGAGCTATAGAAGGCCCTCTATTATTAGAGGTTGCCAATGGTGATAAGCTTTTCAGAGGGCAATCTGACCAAAGGTGTCAAAATTTTTAATATTTTCTCTTTGAACTAGCAATGCCCACTTCTAGGAACACAGCCACAGAAATAGTCCCATAACTTCACAAACAAGGACATTCATAGCAATATTATTTGTAAATAACTTAAATGCCCAGAAAAACAAGGCATTTACATACACATACACACACACACACACACACACACACACACACACGAAACAGGATATAAGTGGAAAAAGGCTAGTGTTATAACAAATACTATAACATGATTCAATTTTTGTACTGGGCCAATGCGGTTATAGAACACTCATCATTTCTCTATTCTTTGGTTCTTTAAAAACCAAGCACATTCACCCAACTTAATATAAGTCATTAATATTTACTTGTATTTGACTGTTGGAGGTAGATACTGTGATATATATATATATATATATTGGGGGGCAGGGATACAGGAGATTGAACCCAGGGGCAATCAACCACCGAGTCACATCCCTAGCCCCATTTTATATTTTATTTAGAGACAGGGTCTCACTGAGTTGCTTAGCACCTCGCTTTTGCTGAGGCATGCTTTGAACTCGGGATCCTCCTGCCTCAGCCTCCTGAGCTGCTGGGATAAGACATGCACCACCACGTCTGGCTATACTTTTTAATAGCTACATATAACACAATTTAGAAAAACCACTGGGATTAAGAGTTCCAAGTGGTAATCACTTAAAATACTAACAGATTACCACAGTATTCCTTGGATTTTGTTGTTTTATTTTGTTTGCAATCTAATACTTGGTTAGGTTACAAGTAATATATTTGAAATTTAGAAGTATGGTTCTGACAAAAATAAAGGAAGGGTATACTGTTAATAAATACAGAAAGACTACAAATACTCATTGTATTTCTGTTTTAAAAGATTATTAAGTACTGAAAAGAAACAAATGCATATTATACAACAATATAATGAAGATCCACTCACCTAACACCCAAGAAACAGAAAACACCCATTCCCCCCCCACCTTCTGAGACACCCACCATTCCGAATTTTATTATGTCCTTGCTTTTGTTTCCATGTTTTTTTGCCATGTTTGCATACCTAAACAATATAACCAGTTTTATATATTTTTGAATTTCACATAAATAGATCATATGAGTTCTTTCAATTCTTTTTTGCTCTATGGTCTTATATTCTTGAAGTTCAACTATGTCATTGTAGCTACAAATTATCCATTTCATATTTTCTTACAGTTGATAGACGTGGGTTGTTTCAAATTTTTCTACTAAACAACAGAACTGTGAGCATTCTTATAATTAACTACTATTTTATTTTTAAGTCAGGTGGGTAGACAGGTGTTTATTATACTTTATTATAATATGTAATTTATTTTATGAAAATTTTGGGGTACCTGAATTAAGTTTTAAATAAAAGTACTTTTTATGCTATGTAAACACAACTTAAAAGGGTAAAAACATCAAACCCACATGCACATAAGAAAAAAGCATATAAACTAAGCTTTAATGTAAATTAAATTTTACAGAGTAGTAAGTTACCATTTTTTCAGTACCAACTATTTACCAGGTACCTACTATAACAAAAATACACACACACACATTTATGCATTTCTAAAGTGTATGTGTGTATATATTACATAGATATAAATATCTGTTTCCTACATGCCAGGTATGTACTTCAGCAAAAACACATGTATGTTTTCATCCTTTATCCTCATAACTCAAATATATTCCCTTATTATCCCCATTTTATAAATAAGTGAGGCAGAGAGAAGTTAAGCAACTTACCTAAGGCCACATGTCTAGCAAGAGGTAGCCTAGATTAAACCTAGGTTCAAATGACTCCAAAGTTCAAGCTCTTAACACTATTCTATATTGCCTTTCATATTTATAGACACGTAATCCTTTTCCAGGGTGTTTTGTGTATCTTGAAACCTGCATTTAATTCAAAAAGGACTTGCTTTGTATGAGGAAGGGGAAGAATGGAATTTAACATCATCAAGGCTATTACCATTCAACAAGAAATGGGAATAGTATGAAAAACAGAAGCATGAGAATTCTCAGATTGTGCTATGTGCTCATGTCTCAGGATTCATCAACAAATCATCCTACAGTTCCTTTTTTTATACACTAAATTTTCTGACTATCTATAATGCTGCTGTGTGCCTTATGAAATAACTTGTAGAAAGCTAAATAACTAAAGCTCAGTGTTGGAAAAATACTAGCCAAGAAATGTGTAAATTCCCTTTATAATATCCTTGATAATTAATACTCCATTGTTCAATGTTATGAACTCACTACATGCCAAAGCAACCCACTCTTTTTTTGCAGATTCATCCCTGTGCTAATCCAAATTACTTCTAAACAGTTTTCACCCACAGGTTCTGAAGGACCCATATTTAACAATTAGCAAGTTTCCCTGAGTTCCTTCAATAATTCCTTATTTTGCATAGTTCACAGCTCATCACTTGCTCACTTTCCTATAAAAGTATATCGGTGATCTACATACCTCTTACAACAAAGCCCCGGAAAACTATTTCCAGGGAAGTCTCACCAGAGTAATACTGGAACACTACTTTCCTCATTTCAGGCAGGATCACCTTAGTTTTCTTAGATCACACAGGTGACTAAGTTGATGCCCAGAAAATGTTTTTTAAAAACTGCTTATCTGCCTAGAACAAGCTATTCAATTATGCTTGGTTAATTTTTTTCAATCCAAATAGTAGACTTCAGATCTTTTCCTATTAAAAAACAACTTGTTAGATTCAGCCCACCTCCCTGGTCTACTAGATTAATTTATTTAATAGTTATTTTTTAAAGTCTACTATTTGCAGGGCTGGGGTTGTGGCTCAGTGGGAAGCGCTCACCTAACACACATGGGGCCCTGGCTTTGATCCTCAGCACCACACAAAAATGAGGGTATTGTGTCCACCCATAACTAAAAAATATATATTAAAAAAAAAAAAAAAAAGTCTGCTATTTGCAAGGAACTACCCTAATGTTAGGAAGACAGCCTTAAACATAACAGACATAAACCACTACCTCATAGAGCTGATTTGTCATCTTTTGAGTCCTGACTCTATAAACTAACATTTTCACTATTCATTCCTCTCAGTTTTATGACATCCATAAAATAAAACTAAACTTCTTGTATCTTATGCAAGCCATAGATAAGAACAGTTCGTGGCTAAAGTCTCAGGTATTACAATAGGAACTTACCTTTATTAATCCATTAAAAAAGTTGTTTTCAAGCATTCTTATTATTCATCTAGTGAGTTACCCTAGATCTATGAAGACTTTTCATCTACAACTATATGGTGAAAGACTTGTGAATTCCAAATATACTGAATCTCCCAATTTCCTTGGCTTCTCAGATTTTCATACTGAGATTTTAGAAATACAAAAACCTTGAATGGCTTTTATGGCTTAAAATTAGTAGTAATGAAATATTAAACTTACCCCTTTCATCCAAGAGGAGATTTTCTGGTTTAATATCCCTATGAGTTATTCCAATGCCATGAAGATAAACCTAAGGGGAGGTGGAGAAACACACCAGAACTTAGCAACTTACTTTATTAATACTAATTTTAAGTAAAAGGAAAAGATATAACTGTACCTACCACCCCTGCCATGAGCTGATGGAAGAATCTCTGAGCATCTTGTTCAGGCATGCCTATATCTGGTTCTATAACAATTAATTACAAAAGTCAGTTTATGAGATAAATACAATCAGGCATTGACCACATGGTTCCTTAATTTGATTTTAAACATTTGTGATTATAATTGAGCACACAAGCTAATACTAATAAAAGATTGAGTGCACTAACAAATACACTTAATACCAACATTTTCCAATCTGTTAAAGTGCAAAAATAAACTACTATCCTGAGAACATTACAAAGAAATAACAAACTATCATCGAAATCAGAAACATAATCCATTTTATGAAAGCTCCTAATTTACTCTTATATTAACATCTACTTGGTATCCTTTAAATTCTGCCCTAACATTTCTAAATGCTATGTTAGTATTTTTCCCATTTCTGCAATATAACTATCAATGTAAAAGCCTAGTAAAATCTAAACCTATTTCACTAAATTTTTAACAGATTTAAACTTTATAAAATCTCTCATACCAAATGTTCATGAAGTTCCTTCAGGAAACAGTCTTATTAAGAGATGTTCAATTATCAGTTATCTTTTACCTTTTATATTTTTCTCATTAACTCATGATTTCTTTGGCCCTCAGTTCTCTCCTGAGATTCACATTAGAGATTTTAATAATCAGTTTTTAACCACTAATAAAAGTTTCAAATAATAAACTTAGACCCACAGCATATATTTTATGTACTTCTTAGTGTTCTGCAACACTAATTATTTGAATTTGCACAGAACATTTAAGTAACAATTTACTTAATATATATAATCATTTCACTTCAACAAATAAAGGGGAAAAAATAACAATATGCTATCATTTTGAACCTGTAAGTATACGCAATGATCATGTGAAGAGAATGTCTACAAAGAAAAAACTGTATAGGCAAACAATACATTGTTTTTTGTTGTTTTGTTTTTGTGGTATTGGAGATTGAACTCAGGGGCACTCTATCAATGAGCTAGATCTGCAGTACCTTTTATTCTTTGAAATAACGTCTTGCTAAGTTATCTAAGCTGGCCTTGAACGTGTCATCTTCCTGCCTCAGTTTCCTGAGTAGCTGGAATTACAGGCATGTATGTGCCACTGAGCTCAGTTTATGATGCATTTATACTTTACCATCAAACCACAGTTCATCATTTTTAAACTACATAATACAGCAATCCTGAACAAAATCACTTATAACTTCAGAAGACAGCATTCTTTCACTGATACTATATGTTTTCATGTATCAGTAAAATTCAAAATTAAAAAAAGGAATTTTTACTTCAATTTCAATATTGCATAAACTTAAAGGGAAAATGATGGATTAGGTATCCAAGACTAAAAAACAAATTTAGAAACTTTAGTAGAATTCAGTATCTTAAATCTTTTCCATACCTATTCTATCAAAAAGCTCTCCCCCACTACAGTACTCCAGAAATAGATACTGGATATTGCCTTCTCTCCTGTGACCGTAGAATTTCACTACATTCTCATGATTCAACATTTTATTGATACAGATCTCTTTCTTAATGTTTTCTGGACAATCTATGGCACGTTTCATATCTACAATCTTCACTGCAACTGCTTCTTCAGTTATTCTATTCACAGCCAGCTGAACTCTAAAAAAGGAAAAGAAGAGTTATAACATTCTAGACATTTGAATTCTCTTTTAGAGCTTCAAAAGATTAAACATGAAACATCCAAAACTGCTTTACCTTTACTACCTTCTCCACCAAGGAGAAACCAAGGAAATGGTTTCTGCCACATTCTCAACAGATACTGCCCCTTTCTGAAATGTGAATTACTATGGCTATTATTCCAAAGAAGTCATTATGCTGTACATGCAAGTCATTTAATAAATGCTTAATAAATTAAGTTAAATTGGGAAAATAACATTCTATATCACATATATACTAGTTCTATTCACATAATTTTAATAGCATTACCTAATATTTACTAACCTCATGCTATATATGCCTGTGATAACTGTACTAAGCACCTTTGGCAGTAGGGGCTGTTACTGCCATCTTATAAATGAGGAAACAGAGGCATACAACATTAGGAAGCTCACCTAAGTCCATAAAACAAGACCAGTGTGTGATAGATTTGAGATCTGAAACTAGGCAGGTGGTCTCCAAAGTCTGTTCATTTGCTCATTTAGCTACTATGCTTACAGTCCAAGGCTTTGTGAAACAATTAACTTCAACAAATCTTTTGCAGCTCTTGATAAAGAAAAAGGGGGGGGGGGGGAATATTAATCCTTACAAAAATTGTGTAACATCACTTGCTAAAAGCCTTGGTTTCCAAATGCAAAGATTTCATCTCTAAATCGCCACTGTATTGGAAAAAACAAGCCCCAAACAATACATACATACTCGGACAAAATGATAGAAAACTAAAGCAAGCGTGAAAGCAACGTAATATTCGGATTCAAACTCACTCTCCGTAGGCACCTTCTCCTAGGGTTTGCACCAAGTCCCAGTCTTCCACAAAGGGCACTGCCATGACTCCACCGAGCACCACGGCTGTAAAAGGCAGGAACCCGAAAAATAAGGGACGAGCCTAAGTTAGGATCACCTGTAAAGTCACCGCGCTCTGCTTCCTGCCATGACCCCTCACAACAGCTTGGTTTCCCCTTACATCTCATTCACATTTATCCAAATCTTCAAACCTCAAACAAGTATTCTAAGTTTAGGCATTTGGTTGCCTAAATCGCAATCCCCATTCCCATGCATACCGAGGGCTGAAACTCTGCCCTCCTCGGGCCTCACGGGAAATTTAAAAGGTGCGGTGAGAGGCGGGAAGACGGATGCTTTCGGGTGAATGACTGGGGAGGCGGGTAGAAGAGGTGGGAGTCTGGGGAAGAGAGTACGGAGATGTTGGCTAGAAGAGGGGTTGGAATAACTGCAGCTACTGCAGCCCCTCCTCCCCACTTGCACAGTTCCAATTCCCACCCCCACCCCACCCGACCCAAAGGCCGGGAGGAGCCCGGGGCGGGGCCAAACTGCCCGTAGAAGCGGAAGGAAGGGCTGGGACCCAGGACAGCGCCCAAACTTCAGAGGTCCCCAGCTAGCAGAAAGGTAGCCTCTCCTGCCCTCCCCTTTACAATGGGGACCCCATGGTACCACACGCCTCCACTCTCCAAAACCGCCCCTCCGCTGGAGGACCTCCCATCCCCTCCGCTCAACAATACCATTATCTCATCGTGCTCCTCCTCACTAATCTAGGCTCCTAACTCCTTCTTCAGACCCTTTGTCGCCCTACCGGTCGCCCTTCCTCACCAAGGTGTCCTTTGCCCGCCACCACAGGAATCCAAATGCAGCACTTTTCCCGCCAAAAATTGCTTGCGTCATGCTGCCGCAAATGCGCGCACCCTTGCCGTAAAGCAGGACGACGCGCGTTCCCGTGTCCCGCGGCTCAGAAGATTGGCGGCTCCGAAAGACCCGCGCGTTGGGTCTGCCAGTCCGAGCTGGCCCGACCGGGTTTCTTTTAGGTGTGAGGCAGATCCTGGCTGAAAAGACCGATGAACTGCGGACCAGCACCAATGCGAATTGACCTCTGGGCCGGTGTGAAGTGACATCCGGTATGTGGAACTCCGCTGAGCGGCTTCGGGCGTCCCGGGCAGGGCCGAAGCCTCCATCCCCACACAGCGCACCCGTGGGCTGCGCCTCCTGGCGGTGGTCCCGCTTTGCTCCGGGTCGCTCTGAGCCTGGAAAGGCTGCAGCGTTGTCTAGGTAAACCCACCAGCCTGTGACCTTTGAGCGCCTGGTCTGGCAGCCCGACAGAATAGTGAGGATCCAAGAAGCACTGCAGAGGTCTCTATGAACTTTGGAGCGCAGGACCTATACTGTGAGAGCCGAGTACCTACGAGCAAGAGCTGTTGGAAATGGATACCGTGAAGAGGGATTTTGTGTTGGTGAGAGCCGTCGGAAAGGCCACACAGGAAGGGGGGGTGGGGGTGGAGTAGTACTGGAATGGAGTAATCCAGGGAGAATTTGAGGTAATGTCAGGATAACCAATTTTGCCTGTGGGTGAACAGACTTCAAAACAATACTTTAGTTCAGCCTAAATTCTGAAGGATGACCGACCATCTGCCTAGCTCAGTTCTAGCAACTTTTCCTTAATGTGTAAGAAACAGGCAAGTTAAAGCCAGTATAAATTTTACAATGCAAAACTTTTAAAGTAACCCATTTAAAGAGAGAAGAAAATTCCAAAGAAAGTAACTTGAAAACAAAATAGTCCTAGAAAACTGAAATGAGTGAAGGCATAAGCAAGAACATTAAATTCCCCCTTTCTTCAAAACCAAGCCAAATACATTCAAGATAACTTGTAATACTAGCAATGGAGTAAAATGGGTATAAAATATGTTACACATAAAAGAATGCACACCTCTGTTTTAAAATCAGGGACAAAAACATTTAAAAAACTGTGAAGTTTTTGTGTGAAGTTTTGAACCATGACATCAATTTAGATTTCATGTAATATAAATAACAAGTTTTCTAGTTTACCCCATCTTCCCTGATTTCCTCTCTGTGTGCTGAAAACAAAGATATGAAGAAGAGGAGGATCTGTACAGTTCCAGTGTTCCTGGACAGAATTAAAATTTCTTTTTATCCTGAAAACAAAAAATATACAGATGTAGACACAGTATCAGTTAAAGATGGCATATATGAGAATTGCCTCTGTGCCCTTTGGAAATGGCTAACATAAGAGTAAAAGATAAATTTTTAGAAGAAAATAACCTCCAAGAATGAGTATGAAAAAAAATTTTGGAAAGTGAAACGCCTTGACATGGAAGGTAACTAACTTAAATGAAATAAAGATGAATCCCAAACTAGCAATAAGAATTCAGTAAAGCAATGATTTACCTCTCAGAAATCCTAAAAGCCTCAACTTGAATTGATGACACTAGGCAACTCAGAATATGGAGATGAAAGACTTTTAAGAAGCAAACAGATCTCTCCCCAAAGGAACTGCTTCTCCCCAAAGCTGGGTTAAGACTTTAGTCAGTCAATATGTGGTATCCAAACTGGAGATAAATAGGGATAGGACGGTTAAAAGCTTGGGTACCTTACTGAAAACTGAGGAATTAATTTTAATTGTATGCAATGAAAATAGAGACTGTAGACCTTTTCTGCTACTCCCAGAAAACTGGTAGCCTGGCTTATATCCTTGAGTAAGAGGTTATTATACACCTTGAGGGAATCCTATCTATGTAAGAGAAAAATACCTACCTACCAGTACTAGATATTACTGTGTAATAGCCTGGCCAGACCACAGTAGATTGAAAACCACATGAATATACACCACCCACCATCAAAAAGCCTTTTCAATCCGCTTTTTATGTCCCACTCTTTAAAAAGAGCAAACAACTAAGAATTTGAGTCTTCAACTGGAAAGATGTCAAAAGAAGAATATTAAAACGAAAAAGCTCTTGGTCATTAAAAATATGAAAGCAGGAAAAAACTATTTTAAATAGTTTAAAAAGTACAGTTGAGAAACTCTCCCAGATGGAAGAAGATGAAAAATAGAAAAGTAAATATGAGAATATTAGGAGACTAATTCAGGAAGTCCAACATCCAAATAACTATCAATAAGAGAAAGGGAATAATAATTAGAATAGTACTGCATTTATCAACATTTGGAAGACAGAAAACAATAAGTCAGTCCTTTAATGATCCTAAGGAAAAATTATTCCCAATATATACTGAGTGAACCTACAAATTAAGTGTGAAAAGGAATGTGAAATCTCCCCAAAATTTCCCTCTCATACACTTTTTCAGAAAGGTACTTAGAAGTGATAAATCAAGAAAGAAGTCAAATAGGGCTGGGGATGTAGCTCAGTGGTAGGGCACTTACCTAGCATGCACAAGGCCCTGCATTCTGTCCCCAGTATTACACACACACACACACAAAAGTTAAAGAAGTAACACACACCAGTGAAATGATACAACCTAGCAAACCTGGAGAGTGAACCAACTCAAACTAGAACATACCAAAACAGAAGACACCCAAAGAATGAATACCTATGTGTTCAAACATATTAAGAGACTGACACAAAGACAAACTGGGGACAAATTAGTGACAAGTACAAAGAAAGAAAAAAAGTTATGCTTGGAAAAAAGTAACAGTATATATGGCTTAATTAAGAATATCTAGGTTAGAAGTTAATTATTGATTTAACCTAAATTATAACTATAATAGAACTGAATAGAGAATAATTATAATAGAATTAGAATAGCATATAATAACTATAATCAGAAGAGAGTAACAATGTGTCCATAGATCAGAAAGTTTACAAAGATACACAAAATCGAAATACTATAAATTAGCAAACTAAAGCAAGTAATTTAATGATCCAAAAGTGAATAATATGAGAATCTGCAAAGTTGAAAGTTGGTGTCCTCGGGAGTGGAAAACACTGTATTGTTGCTTTTTAAGAACTTTTTATATTAAGTGTACTATAACAATGGAAATAAAAAGTCAATTTTTAAGAAAGAGAGCTTCAGCTGGGTGCAGTGGCAAGGTTAAGGCAGGAAGATCACAAGTTCAAGGTCAACCATAGCAACTCAGACCCTGTCTTGAAATAAAAAGGCTGGGGATGTGCTCCATGTAATCTGAAGACTAACAAAATCTGAAAAGCCACAATTATAGTGACAAAGCATTATCCCATTTATACCACAGAAGCAGCTAATTAGCATGATCATATTAACTCAGAATAACTTCTTCCATTTGGGTATAGTTCTGTATATAAATCAAGTAATATATTTACATAGAGTAAATCTAATCTCTTAAATCTAAACCTCAACCACATGGTATATAAACTGTTTTGCAAGTCTAAGTTCCCTAGGTATAAAAGTACACACAAGCATATCCTTCAGGGTACTATCATACTATTTTGACTTATCCAAAAGCCATAAATTCCTCCTGTTTTCTTAAATGGGTAACACTAGACAGTTACCTCATATATTTTAAAAGACTTAGGGATTATATACTTCAGTGATGTATTTCTTATCTGATAAAATACATAAAATGTCCTACTGAACTGTACAGGAACCTGTTTATCTTGATGTTAAATGTCTATGGGTCCACTGTGCTTTGGAGCTAAAAAACTTTAAGATGTTTCTCTTTTCTTGAAGTCAGGCTGCCAGTGTTCTCTAGGTACTACTAATGGAAATGTGTCCTCCTTCTAAATTATAGTTTATTAAACAAGGGCTTCAAAACCAGGTAACTAAGCTTGACTGAAGTGGTATATAAAAACAATAGACTGAGACAAGGGGAGAAGAAACTTATCTTTGAACACCCACAAGAGTTTTAGTGCAAAGACTAAAGGAAATGAAACTAAAGCCACAGGTTGAGTGTCACAGGTTAAGTGAAAGTACTGAAAAACTAAATTTCAAAAGATGTGTATAATTACATTTAAGCTGATTCAGAAACATCTACTGATTATCGAGCTCTATAGGAGTTTCTCCCTCTCAGCTGATAACGTTTCACTGTTTTGAGTCTTTGAAACTGCTGACTTAGTCACGCTTGATTTATTCCTGCTCTAAAAAAATAAAAGCCCTCACTACTCCCAAAAAGTACAGGTGAGATCAGGTCTGGCTAGATGCTTTCTGTCACTTATAAAGTCAAAGAGCCTCTAAAGAAAAAATATTATGAACAGAGACATAATAGCAAGAAGCTGTCTTTCCTGCCCAGAAAGAGCACTCCTCTTGTTCCATAAACATTTATTCATTTGATAAAAATTTATTGAGCACCTACTATGTGCAAGGCATCATACTAAGTGCTATAATACAGACAGTATGACAAAACTTTATATATGTAGAGTCAGAGCTAGTCCTTAATAGTTTTCCTGATATAAGAGAAAATGAATGCTCCTCCTACCTGGCTCAGGGAGCTAAGAGCACTGATAAAGAGCTCTTAGCTATATATCCTTTGAGCAACCCAGCATAAACTTTTGTCTTCAAATCGGCCATTAAGTCAAAACAAATAAGGCACATTTTTAAAAAAAATTCCCCCCTTTAATTGACCAAAGTAAATCCATGACATTTCATTTGGTAACCTGCTCAGAATTATAAAAATCATTCCATTTTGGCCCAGCCCATACTGTCCAGGGCAAAACTTCCAGACAATTCTAATGTCATCCGGCTCTGTTCTTATAAACTGCATATAAAAAAAATCTTCAACATTCTAAATATGATGCGCTCAGTGCAAAGCGTATCAGAGCTGGATGTGTGACATTTATGTCCTTGACAAGCCTCGATTATCCAGGTCCTTTACCTGCACCAAAAAAAAAAAAAAAAAAAAAAGTCAATTTAATATCGATAACCTGGTCAACTTTGCAGAGTTTTTCCTACTGAAATGGGTTCACCCAGAGCAGGATGGATTATGTTTAGTTCTGCTGTGTGGTTTGACATTGTGAATAAATAAACATGAATTAGAAGAACTAGTTGCTCTGCTTAACCTTTCAGAGTACTTCTGTGAGAAGTAGTAAAAATTTTTCCCTTCTCATGTATCAAAGTCTCTCAGTCTTTTCTTTTTCTTTTTTTTTTTTTTTGTAACAGGGATTGAACCCAGGGGTACTTAAGTACTGAGCCACATCCCTATTCACTTTGCTAAGTTGGTTAGGGTCTCGCTATGTTGCTGAGGCTGGCTTTGAAATTGTGAACCTCCTGCCTCAGCCCGGCTGAGACACTGGGATTACACATGTGTATCACTGCACCCAGCTCAATCTTTTCTTTGTGTAAGAGATATAACACACTCATATGTGATGCCTGTGTCTTTTTGCCATAAATTCCTCAGTAGAAGAGAAGAAAATGTAGTTCAGAAACAAACACATGAATTTTATCTTTCTTTTCTCCCCTCAAGCCTGATCACTGAAACATGCTGAATGAACATCAGCTGGAAAAATGTTGCTGCAACAACTGCTAAAATCACTGGGAGGTCTACTCTCTAAGCATATCTAAAATTTTAAAAGTAAAATTCTGAGTGAGTTGCAAGTATCTTTCAGATACAGGTGTCTTCAGAAATGCCCTTATTTAAGAAATATGGTGACCCATTATTTAAGTCCTAGAACCTATCTGGAAAACCTGAGGGTCACTCTGAGATAGTATAGCATTTGCTCACCTTATATATCCTGACCAGCCAATGTTCTGTGGTATATGCTTCCTCCAGGACATCAAGCTCAAAGTCTTTATTACCAATCTCAGCATTTCGGACACGGTCAAAGCCTGGTGGACGTTCTACAAAGGGACAAAAAATACATTCTATGGTTCTGCTTTATTAAAGAGAAAGTAGAGAAGATTCAGTACATCTTATAATATTCAGATTGTTATTCCTCAGACTGTAGTCTGCAAAAAAAAGCATCAGGTAGTGAGAGCAAATCAAGTGTTACCCTAACTCAAGTCCTGTACAAGATGATGCATGCCAGAATCCATAGAGCTTATCTTTGCTAAGAGATAGGGGCTGACTTCCAAACCCCTCTTTTTTTTTTTTTTCTCTTTTTCTGAGAAAGGTCATTCAAAGGCCTCTTTAACACACAACTAACGCTACCATAGATCAGAGAACCTATCAGAAGCCAAGGACCTGCATGCACTTAAATTTTATGCAAACCATAAAATTTAAGACCAAAGGAAAGACAACCTGATCAAATTCCTCAGTGTATCCATCTGAAGAAATGAAGTTTTTTGTCTCTCTATCCCTTTATTCCTTTCCTTAGCAATGCGCTTTGCTGAGACCCAACAAAAGACATCTGAAAGCATGGAATCTAGAGCTACACTGCCTGAGTTTGAATCCTGACTCTACCACTTAGTCATGTGAAGTTGGCCAGTTAAGTAACCTACTGGTACCTCAATTTTCTTCATATTTGAAATACTAATAATATTAGTGTCTGCTTTCTGAGTTGCTGTGAGGATTAAATGAGTTAATAGATATAAAGCATTTAGAGTACACAATGTTTGCTAGCTATTTATTTCTGTTACTACTACTATTGTTAATGCTGTGAATCACTCACTGGCTTCTGTGTAGACCTGCCCAAAGCGGTAGTAACACATCTTGTACATAAGGCAGTTGAGCAGCACTGGAGAACCCTCACGATCCACACGGAATTCCCCAGTTGGAGTATAATAGTCATTTTCCTTGATATGTTTGCCTGTGTCTGTGCTTCCTCCAATCCGAACCATCCAAAGAAACTTGTTGATATCTAGAGAAAAAAAGAAAAAGAAAAAAACTGCTGCATCAGAAAGGTTGCTGGAACTAAATACCCTAATGAAAAAGTCACTATTTCTAAGGAAATTCTCCATATTTTTCTAATAGGGAATGCTGCCATTTAACTCTAATGTATAAAAGACAATGTGTGAGTAAAATATTTTTCCTCAAAATGTATAATTTTTCTTAGAGATTATTAGAATCCTGAAATCCTATGCTATTGATCCAGTCTTATGTCACAAATGTCACTATTCCTACATATTAGCTGGAGGCTGAGCTATTGAATATAGTAGCCACTAGCCCACATGGAGCTAATTAAGAACTTGAAAAGTGGCTAATACAAATTAAGAGATACTATAAAAGTAAAATATACACCAGATTTCTAGGGCTTAGTACAAAACACACACACACACACACACACAATGGGTAAAACACTGGTTATTTGTTAAATGTCTTGATATATTCAATTAAATAAATTATTAAAATTAATTTCAAGTACTTTACATGTATGATGTTACTGAGAACTTAAAATGACTACGTAGCTCCCGTTGTATTTCTGTTGGCCAGTGCACTAACCTAAGGGATAGCAGCTTTACCAAAATGGAAAATACGAGTGTGCTGCTCCCTCTTGACCTACAATTTCAAAGTCACCTCCCTCCAAAGCATGAACATAAGAGGTCAACATTTCTATGTCAAATATACTCCCAGACTCTATTAATACCGACACTAACATCAACTCAGGATCTCTCTCTTAGATATGTCATTCTCTATTGCTTATTTATGGCTTCAGGGAAATCAGTTGCTCTGTTTAACTGGATGCTTAGTATAAAAAGTATTACTGATTCATAGGAAAATACAATTCCTAATATACTATTAAGAGGGGTTCCAAAGAATATTCTAGTGGTTAAGAAAAGACTCTGAATCCACATTATTTGGATTGGATTGGAATTCTAGCACTACCAATTCTAGTTGAGTGACCTTGAGCAAGTTATATAACCTCTCTGTGTATTAGTTTCCTCATCTATCAAACTGGAAAAATAATAGGGTTGCTATGGTATTATGTATTATGAGTAGAAGTAAGTAAAAGCACTTACTGTATCATTTGTCACAAGGTTAGCATTCAATGAACAATATTACCATCCTCCTATAGTATCTATATTCTTGCCTTCATCTTATATATGGAAATATTGAGGTATAGATTTGCCCAGATCATGCAGACAAACAAGACCCAAAACAAAACTCAAGTATCAACTCAATATCACAGAACTCTGGCACTATAGCTATCTGGCAAGTACATCTGAGGCAAAAATATGGCAAGCTTACTAAATGGAAGAGTAAAAAATAATAGGAAGGACCTAGCGGGGTGGCTCAGTGGTAGAATGCTTACATGTATAAGGCCCTAGGGCGTGATCCCCAACACCTCCAATATAATAATAATAATAATTTCATGAAAAAATTAATTTCAAAGATACAATTGTTTACAAAAAAATATAAATAAAGGTAATACTGTATCAATCTCTCATTGGAGAGAATCTGCACTATGATCAGATCTAACTTTTGTTTCAAATCTGCATAAGTATTCAATAGAAAGTAAAATGAAATATATATAACAATGCAAAAGAAAAAAATTTTGTTCATGACATGAACACTCAAAGGAAATTTAAATTAAGAACATGTAAGAAATGCAGTGAGATATGACCATGAAATAATGAAGCATATTAAAAAGCATTTATACCCAAATGCCTATTAATCATGTTAGAAAATGTCATTTTTGGAGTCTGTAACACTCAGCATAAAAATATTCAAAATATTTTGAATTTATTTAAGAATGCCTGGGTGTGTAACTCTGCCACAGTGCATCTTTAGTCCAGCCAATGTTTGGAATTCAGTCCTCAGCATTACAAAAAAAAAAAAAAAAAAAAAAAAAGATTGCTTTCAAAGCCCAAGTCATAGGTTTTTGTTTTTTATGGTTTTTCTTATTTGTTGACTGGTTGGTTTTTAATAGACTCAAGATAGACAAGAATAATGACTGAAGTTGAAGTTAAAAACAAAAGGAGCTGATGGGGGGGGATGAGCAATTAAGGCAATGCCAAATACGATTTACTTTTTGGCATACCTGTATATATGTATGTAGGGGTCGCTATATTAAAATATTAAAAGTATGCTCAGACAGAATCAACTGGAACATTATCATGATTAAATAACAGCAATAGTAACAATCTCAGGACTTTAGGTTCACTCTTTTGTATTATATAGAACCTCTAAATATTTTCAAAACTCTTACTAATAAAGCCTAATTAATAAGCTGAATATGGTGGTGAACACCTATAATAAAATATTGTTAACAATGGTTACTTAATGGTGGTTAATGCTAAGACTTTCCCCTTCTACCACACATATGTATACACAGCATGCATGTATGTATGCACTTAAATACATGTACACATATATACATAAATATATTTCTACAGTATTTAGAAATATTGTATCATAATAAAAACAAAACCTAAAAATAGTTGCACACAACCAAATAGTTCTGGTTCAATTGTTTGTGAAAGCTGAAGTCTATCTAGGTCCCTGCTATCATCATTCTTACTTTGCTCAAACAAGACACACATGATATAGTCTTATTACTTTATATATTCCATCCGGATGGAATTGTCATGTGTCTATATTAGAAGTCAATTTAAAATATGAAAACATCTTTACGAAATAGCCTTATGATTGGGGGGTTAGCGCAGGAGTAAACTGTATGCTGAGCATGAGCAAAAACCCTGGGTTCAAACCTCAGCACCAAAAAGAAAACACAAAGTAATCATTAACTGAAGGTAAACAAATTATAGTGTACTAGTCGACTCAGCTGTCGATAATATTTAAAGTTGATATTGAAAACACTTCTGGATTTAATCAAAAATTATAAATTAACTATGATAAGAAATGAAAAAGAAAAAGGGGATAATGTGAAATAAACTGCCAAACTCCTTGTTTACTCTAAGAAGTTCATAAAGTATATGTAAAACTGACCAATCACTGAATAGCAGAATACACAGATAACTTAAAATTATGAGATGCTAGGGTATAGTTCAATGGTAGAGTGCTGGCCTTAGCATGCACATGAGAACATGGATTCAATATCCAGCACCAAAAAAAACAAAAAAAACCATAAATGCTAGGAATAATTGCTTCTGGGGACTGGTGTTAAAGAGGCTCCAGTTTAGGGAAGACTCTCATTCTTTATTATAAACCATCAGAACTGTTTGACTTTTTAGAAAATTAACACATATTAGTTTAATCTTGTAAAAGTTATTTTTAAAGCAGTAAACTATATTTTCATATTTCTTCTAAAATTATCTTTTTGCCAGTTATCACAAAGAACATGGTAACATTTATTCTTTTATAGATTCAGTTGCTACTCAGTATCTGCAGGGGATTGCTTCTAGGACTTCCATTGAAACCAAATTCTATAGATGCTCAAGTCCCTTAAATAGTGTTTGCATATAGCTTAAATCCTCCCATATATTTCAAATCATCTTTAGATTACTTATAATACCTGATACAACATAAATGTTATGTAAATACTTTTTATACTATACTACATTGTTTAAAAAATAATGATAAGAAAGTCTATACATATTTATCACATTTTTCCCCAATATTTTCATTGAATTCATGGATGTGTAACTCATAAATAACAGGGCGGTGCATATGTACATATGTTTATGTGTATACTTACATATACATATGACATATACATTTTTTATATGTAAACACATTTCATACCTACATATATTTAAGAAACATTTTTTTTAAGCTGGCAAATAATGGCTTAAAGCCACTAAATAATGCTAATTCTTAAGTTCATTGTCATAAGCCTTACAGTCTTTGTTTTACTAGTTGGGGAAATACTTCTGTCTTTGAACAATTATAGCATGTCACACTGTGAGAAGGAATGAGGAAGAGAAAACAAAAGAAATGAAGTCTTGGTAAGAGTAATAAGGAGATTCATCTAGTTTTCTCATAATCTGTGCCCTGTGGTTAGTAATAGAATAAAGTACATTACCATCAGAGGAATACCCAGTAAGGCCTCCGAAAATGACAAGCACATAGCTGACATCAAGCTCCCTCATGATCTCATAGGCTTTTTCTTCTGTGGATGCCATTGCCTAGAAAAATGAATGTACAATCCTCAGAACAAAATCTCAAATCATAAAATCTCCTCATGAGTATTTTCCACTAGACTGTGCATATCAAACATTCAAAAGATTCCTTAACTTACCTGCCCTACTCGAGAAATATGGGTATTATTCCACGTATTATTGTCCACTAAAATTGTCCTGTTTGCCATAGCTGTAATCTGATAGCCATAATCCCACCATGACATGACCTTTGCATCCTGAAAGAACAGGAAAGGAAAGAACAGGATTCTTACTACCCCTAAAAATAAAATGCAGGAGGAGTGGAAGGGTATCTGTGGTCTGATAGAAAGTGAGGCCTGGCTCATTAACCAATTTCTTCACTACATAGTGCACTCCAAACCAGAAAATAAATATTGGCATCTGTTCCTCCATTTATATATGATCATGAAAATTCAGCGCAAGTTATATACAACCCAACATTTCCAGATCACTTCATATAAATAAGCACAATGATGTGGGATGTATAGGGGACTGTGCAATACAGCCAAATGAATAACTTAGTACCACTAAGTAACTTTATTAAATTAATGACCTTCTAACACTATCACAAAAATCAGTTATTATAAAGATGGGAGGAAAAACACAAAATTACAAGATGTGATGGGCAAGGATTAAGAGACTCTTAGTTCTGAGGCTAGGGTTGTATCTCACTAGTAGAGCACTTGTGTAGCACATGCAAAGCCTTGGATTCGATTCCCAGCACTAGGGGGGGGAGGAATGATTCTTTGTTTTGACTCTTAACAAATATGCTCAGAAATGCCATGTCTAATAGCTTTTCCAAAAGAAATGACTTCAGATTCTCAAAAGGTATAAGCTAAAATGTTAAAAAGTAGTTATCATTTAGGTGTTAACTTGATGGAAATTTACATCTTTTTCCTTGCTTCTGTTTCCTGATTTTTCTACAGTAAACATGTATTATATAACTTTCCCCCCCCAGTACTAGGAATTGAACCAGAAGTATTTTATCATTGAGTTGTATCTCCAGTCCTTTTTTAAAATTTGAGACAGGGTCCTGCTAAGTTGCCTAGACTGGCTTCAAACTTGTGATCCTTTTGCCTCAGTCCCCTGAGTTGCTACGATTATATGTGTACACCACCATGACTAGCTTTTTTTTTTTTTTTACTATTGGGAAGGATGGTCTGTTTCATATTAAAACCACCATTATATCAATGCAAGTGGCTATGGAAAGTCTAGATAATTAAGATCACTACAGAAGAATTCCCTGAATTGAATGGAAGTTGACCTTTAAAGTTCATTCAAGGCTGGGTTTCTAAAATTCCCATTTCTCCCAGCTTGTCACCTTTATAAAAGCCATATGATTCACAATAATATCCAGTGTTTCTCCCTTAATCCCTACCCCACAATTTCACTCCTCCCATATTTTCACCTCTGGAGTATTGTGACGGAGCCAGTAATATGCTTCTCGGAAGTCATCAAAAATGATCCTACTGCCATCCCCGCCACGGGCAGACAGTACAATGGAAGGAGAAGAGTAGGCCTCGCTGGTCACCCAGGTTGAATGAAAGGTGTAGGTGATTAGAAAAAAAGCCATGACCAATATCATCCCACTTGCCACCTAAACAAGGAAAAAGAATTACATAGTAAACCAAACTAAATTAAAACAGAACAATTTCTTATATGCAGACAATATAAATGAGATGAATCAAAATAAGTCAGGGGCTATCTGAGTTGATTCTAACCACCTGTTACAGTGCTCTAATTTACTCCCCGACTCAAAACACAAACATACACATGTGTGTACACACGCACACATGTAGTTTCCCAAGTCTGTTATACTGTCCCTTAATTCTTACTTCATTCTTAATAGGGTAAGTAGAATCCTGTTGCTTCTTGCTCTTCTTATCTGGGCGACTTATGTCCAGATTCTTCATATATGTGGACAGTACCTGAGAAACTCCAATGCCAGAAAGAATGCACATAACAGGTGCTAACACCAGCATTAGACGTACCTAAAAGAGACAGGAATAATCAGTCTAACCAATGTTTTACAATTATAGATTTTGGTTTATTAGTAGACCATGACATCAATTTAGGGGTTTTCATCAAACATGATTTCTCAGTGAAGAAAGAATAGAAAATATTTGCTATACCTATAGTAGAAGTATATATTTCTTAAACTTTGTCATAGGTACATAGTGTGTGTCCTGAGAAATGATATAAGTATATTCCTAATTGTGGTTTGAGATCAAAACAGTATGAGAAATATTGTCTTCCTATAATATATAAAATCCCTCCTCTCTTTTAACAATCTATCCCTAGATAGTTCTCCCACACCTTCAAGAAAAAAAGCATCATCTCCCTTTTTAAGTTATCCAGGGTCAAATTCTTCAACAAAATGCAAAACTGCCTTACTAACACAGGGTTATAAAAACCCAAAAAAGTTGAACACCACAACCAGAATGTATGAATGTCTTGCACATCCCTAGCAAGAATCAACAATAGCAAGTAGCTCTACAATTCAGTCCTTAAAGTGCTCAGAAGAAATCATCTACACAAACTTTAGTACTTTTTGAATCCTACCAGGAAAAACCAAAAACAAAAAAAGCACCTCAGAGTTAAGGGTAAAAAGTTTTGCTAGGACTGAGGGAATTCCTCACCATTACAGCTGAAAAGTACATGCTGGTCACACCATACATGATGATAAAAATCCGGGCATCAGACAGGTTGCTAAAGCAGTAATAGAGACCAACTACAAAAGAGGGAAGGAGAAGTAAGCAGGTGAGCCCTGTAGGCAGAAACCTACAAGGGAAATTATCTTCATTATATCACTACATGATTCTACACATTTAGCTTAGTAATTCCACTTCTAGGAATTTATCCTAAAAAAAAAAAAAAAAAAAAAAAAAAAAAAAAAAAATCACAGAAATGTGCAAAAGACCAGCAAAGGAGCTAATTAATTACAGTGTATTTTAAAAACAGAATACATCAATTAAGACATTGATATATAAGGTTATAGACTATTTACCCTTTTATACATCTTTATGCCTCTCTGTACTAAAACAACAAAACTAATAAATGATATATCTTAAGTATTTCTATAAAATAATACTAAATCACAGAGAAATTAATTTTTTTTTTTCAGTGCTAGGAACTGAACAGTCTTGAGCATGCTAGGCCACATTCTCAACCCTATCATGATTCTTTAGGATCAGGGGGAAAAACTGTATGATCTCATTCTTATTCAATAAATAAGTGAATGAATATATATTGATATTCACAATATCAATAAATGGATGAATATAAATTAAAATCAATAGTAGTTAGAGATAGGTGGTAAAAACTCCAATTTTTACCATGTTTTTACTTACTTATATTGCTTTCACAATACACAAATACTTTCATAATAAAAGAAAGTATAAGTTATTTTATAAAAGAAAAAGACCACTGACTGACATTGGTAAGTTCTAAGACATAATCTGAATTGGCCAGAAGATAATGAAAAGACTTTACAGTTAGTAGTGCCCATTATGGAACTTCAATACTGCAATAAGAGAAATGAGGTGAAGGCAAAGGAGTATATACCAGAAATACTAAAAAGAAAAAGAGAAAAAACAAACAAAAAAAACCTGAATGAGGGTTGAATTTTAACATAACACAAATGAACAGACAACCAGGAGGAACTAAACTTGCCAATATCTGTAACTTCAATTTCTGACTCCTACTCTGCTTTAAATATCTGGAAAATGTGCTTAGCCATCCTCTGTCTGGAACAGCATAAACGGGCAAATAAGAACAAAGATGAGGGTAGTTGACATATTTGAAATCACAGGCCGCTTCAGAACACAAGGTGGACCGACCTGGAAACATGAAGACAAGGAGTTGCAGATCAAAGTAGTAGGATGACCAGGTTGTGGGCTGATGTTCCGACACAGAAGCAATGATGGGGATGTTGTTCTTAGCGTAAGAAGGATCCAGCAGTGAGTAGAAACGCCCCGTCCAGGGAGATATTTTTCCTGGCAGCAAAGAAGCAATAAATATTTCACACACTATACTCCTAAAACAAATAAACATCCTAACCTAACTAATCACAACATTCCACTTTATTAAGACTCTTAGAGACAGAGAAGGATTAAGTTTTTGCTTCAATGCTACCAATAATATTTGAGTTTCACTCCTTTTCTTTCAAACTTGGGAGTACTTTAGTCAAAATAGCCAGCAGAATAGGAATTGGACTATATATAAATTCAGAGAGAAAAATAGAGTCAAAAGAGCTTCCTGAAAAGGCATTAGGCCTAATCTGGAAAACTCCAGAGATTAAATAAACCATGTCTTCTAGTCCTGCTCCAAATTTGACAATACTTGGGCAAAAACAAATTAGCTTCTGAGAAGTGGAAGTAAGGAAAATGGAGGAGGAAAATGTGGCAGGCCAACCAATCTGAATAGCTATGACTAAGTTACCATAGGATTAGATAAGTGCCATAATGTAAGGTATAACAAAGAATGGAAGAATGTCTACCAACCAACCAATAGTAAAGAAAAGAAAAAGATTAGCAAAGTAAGATACAGTTCTTTCACTGGGTGTAATTAAAAGTATCTCTAATAAGACATTCTCTGCTATGGTGAATCAAACACTGGGAGTGACAAGTGAACTGAATGTAAAAAAGCAGAACTTTAGTGTTTAAAATAAAGAGAAATAGGAGTAAAAGACAGAATCTCCTATGGTCAGGAAATACTCTGTCTCTCTGGAGTCTATTTTATGTATCCATTTTATTTAACACTAAAAGGAGTGATCCTGCCCTACCTGTCAGCATGAGGAGAGCTCCCACAGTGAGTAGGACAAAGCCTACCAGGGAGATGACACTCCGGAAAAGAACTTCAAATTGCTGTGGATTCAATTTGCTGCGCAGGTAATCCACAAAGGCATGGATCTGGCAAAGACCAAACACTCCAAAGGCTGCCATGTGCTCTGATGAAAGGACAGGCTGTAGAGGAAACAACATTATATATGGTAATAATACAGCTCAGACCTACATTATCCTGATCTACTTCAGGGGTCAAATAAATTCTGAGGTTTCCAAAAGGAATTAGGGTCAAACTAGGGGAGGGTTTAATTCATCTGACATATTTTCCAAATATAGCTAGAGTCCCCCAAAGCATACCATACACCATCATAATCACATCTCTGTCTTTTTGCTCAGGCCGTTTCCTTGGCCTGGACTGCAATTTTCCTGAAATTTCCATTCACTGATTTCTCATCATTCAAGACCCAGTGCAACACCATCTCTTCTTAATTAGCCAAACCAACCCCTCCCCTCAATGTTCTCCAGTACTTTAGATCTCTCCTAGCACTTAAATCACTATTTGCCTTAGACCAGTGGTTCTCTAACTTTAGTGGGCATCGTAATTCACCAGGGTGTTAAAACAAGTTACTGAGCCCCAACTTGAGTCTCTGACTCAGCAGTTCTATGGAGCTCTAGAATATGCATTTCTAACAAGTTTCCACTGATGCTGCTGGTTCTGAGAACTACTTTCTGAGAACCAGCATACTATAGGCTATAGACTGCTGCATATATTTCTTTTCCCCAACAAAACTAACTTCCTTAAGGACCAGGACAAATTTTTACTATCTTTATATTTCAAAGTGATTAGCAAATTATAAATAGTAGTTGATCAAGAAAGAAATATTTGTTGACCTCCGAATAAAGATTCCACTTTCATGAGAATTTTACATAAGAAATCAAACACATCATTGTGTACAGAGCAATGTGGTTAAAAGGTCTGCACTTTGCTTCCTGAAGGACTTACACAAAGATCCCATTAATATCAGGATTCACTGTTATTAAATGGGATCATAAGCATTAAAAGGGACTGGAAATTATAACTTTTTTGTTTATAAAATTATAACTTTGAGCCGGGTGCAGTGGCACATGCCTATAATCCCAGTGGCTCTGGAGGCTTAGGCGGGAGGATCACAAGTTCAAAGCCAGCCTCAGCAACAGCAAGGCACTAAGCAACTCAGTGAGACCCTCTCTAAATAAAATATAAAATAAGGCTGGGGATGTGGCTCAGTGGTTGAGTGCCCATGAGTTCAAATCCCAGTACCAAAAAAAAAAAAAAATATATATATATATATATATACATATATATATAACTTTGATCACTCATATCAACTCAGCTCAACTGAAACATCCTTCCCCTCCCACAACATAAGCTAAATTATAAGTTGTTAAATTCCAATTTTGTCGAGCAAATATTAACATGTTTCTGGAAGTAGACGTAAATGACCAATGATTCCATTGCTTCGGTTAACACAAGATCAAAGCTGCGAAAAAGTCCTACTCTTCTTAACAGAAGCCAAGTTACATCAATCTAACTGGAGCTGCTTAGAGTAGAAGCTGCTGAAAACGCTACTAAGTTTAAAACTCACCTGGAAACCCACAAAGGAGATCTGCATGGAAAGAATGGTGCCCAGGCAGTAAACAGTACAATAGGCCACATAAATCCGGTGAGAGAAACGGCCTGTGAGCATCAGCACCAGAACATGGAGAGGAATCAAGTTGATCAGGAACACATAACCTCCCCATGAAGAAACCTGTGATGGAAAAGGAACAGTTACTCTGAGCACTCCTCCTCAGACCACCACCACTATACTTTACAGTAACTATAAACTTTACTTACGCCAAGTGGCTTAAAGAGTTTAAACAGGTCAGGCACATGGTACACACCTCAACTCAGGAAGCTGAGGCAGGAGGATCATAAGTTCCAGACCACCCCTGGCAACTAAGAGAGACCCTATCTCAAAGTAAAAAAATAGAAAGGGTTGGGATATAGCTCAATGGTAGAGGATTCCTGAGTTCAATTGCAACACCACACACACATACACACATACACACACACACACACACACACACACACACACATACAGTTTAAATAATTGATTTTTTTCTTTTTTGGTAGAAAAATTACATTCAAACCCACTATTGTAAATTCATCACCAGCTCCCTTATGGCTACTAGCATTATGATCATATAGGAAGACATATCCAAGGCAGCAGAGTAAATCTAGATGCAATCCACTTTAAGGTCCCCCAGAGAATTTAGGGATATGTAAGCAAGTAGAAGTAGATAAGGGATGAAAGTCTAAGTATGTATGTAAGACTAAACAGAAAAAAATATATTGGAAAAGGAAAATTTTAGAGGGAACATAACCAGAAGAGGTTGGTCAATTAATATGTACCCACAGGAAATAGTTAAAGAAATTTAAAAGCTGGGTGTGGTGGCGCACACCTGTAATCCCAGTGACTCGGAAGGCTAAGGCAGGAGATCACAAATTCAAGGGCAGCCTCAGCAACTCAGTGAAACCCTCAGCAACTTAGTGAGATCCTGTCTTAAAATAAAAAAATTAAAAGGGCTGGAGATGTAGTTCAGTGGTACAAGTTACAAGTGCCCCTAGGTTCAATCCCTAGTACTGTTTAAAAAAAAATTCAAAAATGAAAAACATGTAGAGGGGTTGGGGATATAGTTCAGTAGTAAGGCATTTGCCTAGCATGTGTGGGGCCCTGGGTTAAAGCAAAGCAAAAAAAAAAAAAAAAAAAAAGAACACACATAGAAAAAGTTACCATATAGAAATAAGCAAGAGCACACTTGGCTGCCCAATAGATGGAACCAGTCTTCACTGCCTTGATCCACATGTAGTAGGTGAGGAGCATGCAAAAGATGGCTATCCCTGCAGAAAAAACACACCCGAAATTCAAGAGGCCACGACAGCGTAGTGGCTAAGAATACTGTTCTGGAACAGCCTGCCTGGATTAAGATCTCTGATCTATTACCTGGTAACACTGTGATTTTAGGTAAATTATTTTACCTCCCTTTGTCTCAGTTTCCTATAAAAAAGGTGTCTATATTAGTATCCACTCCCTAAAACTGTTGTGAAGACAAACATAAACAATGCACTTAAAGAATTTAGAACAGTAAGCACTCAGTAAATGTCTGCCATTATTAGTTTTGTTCTTTCCAGGCATTATATTTCCTGCTACTTCTAAAGAAGTACTATACTATCATGTGCCATCCTGCCTCTACATCTTAACACAAGCTGGCTCTGATTGCAACTAACCTTAATATCTGCCTACTGAAGTACCAACTTCAGGGCCCAGTTCAAACTCGAAAACCCAAATTAATCTTTCCTTGTACTTCACTCCAAAGTACTCTTCATATTTTTATCATAGCACAAAGCATTACTTGCCTGTTACTGGAGTTATTTTTACAGGTCCATTTTTATCTTACCAGATTATGGGCCAACATAATATTTATAATCTATCCCTTTAATTATGAGCCAAAATAATCTTATTCATCATCTATCTTTATAATATTTAACACTGTCTTCCAGAATATTTTTAAACTAAAAACTCAATAAAAGTCATTATAATTTTAAGGACAACTAAACCCCTTTATCTAGGAAAATAAAGCAAATGATTATAATGTTAAAACCAGAGTTAACTCTGAGTCCTGAGATGAGCCAAGAGTTTTTAAGATTTACCAGTTACCTTCTAACAAGGATGACAGAAGGAGAAAACAAACTTGTCCAATATCCCTTCTTGCCCATTTCTAATCTTCTTACCACGTATCATTTTTATTATTGCTCAGCAATATATATGAGCCCAATTTCTACAATACTTTGTGAAGTTCTTTTGGACAATGAAGTTAATGAAGTGAACAGATCCCCTTTAGCATTTTACAAGTCTACCTTCATTATCATAGGAGCCAGCCACAGATCGGGAGATATATCCAGGAACTACAGCAATCATGGCAGCAGCAAGAAGCCCAGCCCCTGCATCCTATAGAAAAAAATAATAGGAGTTAACACCAACACATCTATGAGAGAGAACAAATGACCCACTGGTCCATTCTGATTATAACAGGTTGAGAGAGCACCCAACAATTTCCAAGGCAGAGGTGAAATACTAAAAATGTTCATAGTACCAAAAAGCTAAAAATTTTATAACCAAGTCCCCATGATACCATGTCTGAAACAGTATAGTAAGTCATGTAAGCTACCTAAATATCAGCGCTTGCCCAAGAATGTGCTATTTGCTTTTTTTTTTTTTTTTTTTGGTCCCATTCACCCAACCCCAGGTCGTTTTTTTTTTTTAGTTATACATGACAGAATGTATTTTGAAATATTGTACATGCATGCAATATAACTTCCCATTCTTTTTTTTTTTAAATATATATAACTAAAGATATGTATACATCTGCAAACCATGTTTGTCTGGGTCTTATCTGTTATGTAAAAGTTTGTAAAATGAAAGTTTATGTAGGTTTACTGGCAAGGTATCCAATAAGTGCGCCCTTTTATACATTGTATCTGACATAGAAGGGTGACACTATCATTTGAAGAACTATCTTATATCTGTTTACTTTGACTAATTTTGGTTATCAACAATAACCAAAATAATAATTTTGGTTATCAATTTGTCTATTTTTGGTTATCAACACTGTTTCCTAAATGTATAAGAATTCAAGACTATCCTTCAATTTTTATTAGTACTGCTAATCCATGAAGACCTGTGATTATTGTCACCATACACTATGGATTCTATATTTTACTTTAAAGGTTAAATATCATTAACATAAGGATGTGTGTAATTGTGACACATATGTCTTAGATGTATTAGATGCATTAATGTTCTTCAAGTATACAAGTCTTTTAAAATGTAAAACTTAGGAGAGCACTTTACCAAGTTGGTGTTGTCTCAAACAAAAATTATCTGCAGCAATAGGCTCCTTTAGATTTATATAGAAATAACAAATTTGATTGGTATTTATTTATGTCATTTAATGTTTTATAACCAGATAAAGGTAACCTGTTGTTATAAGTTATATATAAAATTTTGTGTTACTCTTTACAGTGGGATGGGATTTAAATTAATTTTCAAAAGGTAATAAGGAGAGCCTGATTTGTTCAAAGGTTGACAGTGTGGAACATAAAAACATTGTGCCACTTTTTCCATAAAAAGGAAGTTAGAAACCCTCTTAGTGTTTCTGTTTAATTCATGTTTTAGATGTAATGTTGTATTATGTTAACTGTTATTCAGATACATTCAGGAAATAACATATGAGAACATTGTGAATTGATACTTTAAAAAAAAAAAAAAGAGGCAAAGATCAGATTCAGATATAAAACACTTTAAGATTTGTCAAGAGGCCAGTCTCACCTGAATTAAGGCTCTGCCTCTCTCATCTTTCTCCATGATAGGATGGTTCCAAAGTAGGCTAGAATTAAGCTTATTTAAAGTTGCATTCAAAAGATAGTTTTTTTGGTGTAAAGATTACTATGATCCCCAAACAGGGGATAAATACAAAACTTAAGTAAAGGTTTGGGTAAATTGTAAAAGGTATTTAGGTTTGTGAGAGCTGTTTTTATTTTATGTAAAACATGTATGTAACTGAGCTGATAAATACATGGGTCTTTGTAGAGACTAAATAGATACCAAAGATACTATAATGTTCATTTTGTATTCCTTGTAAAACTTTATAACTGTTGCCTGTCTGTGTTTTGCAGAAGTACTACTTCTAACAGAATAAACTGAGCTGATTTAAGACAATAACCCATTCTTGTGGTTGTACATGATGTAAAGTTACACTTGTCATATATTCATATATGAACAAAGTAATGTCTGATTCATTCTGCTTTCCCATTCCTATTCCCCTTCTCCCCCACCATTCCCCTGTTTGATGAACCTTCACTCCCCTGCCCCAAGTGAGCCAGCATGCACATATCAGAGAACATTCAGCCTTTGGTTTTTTGGGATTGGCTTATTTCACTTAGCATGATAGTCTCTAGAGTTCCATTTATTTACCAGCAAATGCCATAATTTCATTCTTCTTTATGGCTTATATTCTACTGTGTATATGTACCATCCAATCCCAGGTCTTCACTCATATATGTATTTTTATCTTGACTCAGGATCTCCCTAAATTGCTGAGGCCTTGAACTTGCAACCCTCCTGCTTCAGGATCCTGAGCTGCTGGGATAACAGACATGTACCACTGCACCTGGCTGCCTTGGGGGTTTTGGGGTTTGTTTTTGTTTTACAGTGCTGGAGACTGAACCCGGGGACTTGTTCATACCAGGCAAGTGTTCTACCACTGAGCCATTTCCCCAACCCACAGAATGGGCTGTTTGACTACAGGTATTCCCAGGTTTATTAGTTTCTTCCTCTAACAATGACTGCACAGGAATACCAGGCATACCTCTCTAAAAGCCATGCAATGATGAACAAAGGAAGAAAATTATTATGTAAGTCAAAAAGGCAAAAAAGATAGGTGATAATCCACTTGAACTGAAGATACCTGGAACTTAGGTAATAAAGCTGGAGTAACACCAGGCTTATTTGAATTCAGGGAAAAAGTAGAAACAAAATATAAACCACACTCCAAAAGAAAAAGGGCTTGTCTGTTGATAAGAGTCAAATTTGGGACAAAGGCAGCAAGGAGAAGGATAAAAAGTTTCCCAAATTAAACTCAGGGTTCTAAAGCTCTTCTACTAGGTTATCATCTCTCAGGTGTTCCCCTAATAACACAGCCACAGACTAAGAATAGATTACAGGAAACCAGGGTCAGCAAAGCTGAAATTCTGAAAAAAGAGTCAGCACTTAGGAAGTCTATTAGAGAAGCCGGATGGCTTAAATATTTTGAAATAAATACTTAAAAAAAATAATAAACAATTTGTAAGTGCTTATTTCCAGTAGAAAGAACAAACTACCTTGGAAATTTTTGTGTAGTTATTTTTTTCTTCTTCCTTACATTGGTGAGGGCTTCAAAATCAAAAGTTCACATTATGCATTTTAAATGTTTTGTTTTGTTGATGGTGGGGAGTGGGGAGTACTAGGAATTGAAGCCAGGGCTGCACATATGCCAGGCAAATGCATTATTAATGAGCTACATACAGCTCCAGTCCTTTTTATCTTGAGACAGAGTTGCACTAAATTACCCAGAATGGCCTCAAACCTGAGATCCTCCTGCCTCAGGCATGTCCAGATTTTTCTCTCCCTCTTTCAAAAGCAATTTACATTTGATTTTCAAATATTCTCTCCTATGGGCAAATAAATGCTAATGGTAAGAACGACATATTCTAGGGAAGGGTTGGATAAATTCAATACAGTCTAGCAAACAATGTCCATAGCCTCTAGTTTCCTGTTCTTCTAAGGCTCTCAGTTCCCTACCCTCTAGCATCAACTAGAAAGGTTGAACAACATTCATTCCCAAGTCTCCTGTCACCCCAAATCCTTCACCTTGAGCTCTTTGGTAAGGTGGTACGTGACGATGGTGGTGAAGGAGGAGAAGAGAGGGGCCAGGAACACACAGACATTCCGAATGTCGATGGTGATGTGGAAAAAATGAAGAACATGGTAGATTGCAGCAGAGGTGATCATTAAGCCTGAAACAGGAAGGAGAAACTCCATTAGGTTGTCCTGGTAAGACAAAGAACTTCAGGGAAAGAGAAAGGATTAGTAAAGTCACTACACAGGTCTTGACAAACCACCACAACACTAACACAGCAACTGCAGTAGGCCTCTAAAGTTCTTTCCTAAGGATTCAATGAAAAGTCTGGAATATATGAAAAACCATCCATCACCCTTCTCCCACACATATTCTCCTGTCTTATATAAGATAAACTGTTGAAAAATCTATAATCAGGATGAAATTATGAGTGTCATGTATTAGAAATATAAGAAACTGTTCTATAATATATAAATACTGTCCTGTATTTAAAAAAAAGTTCTGTTCCTCTCACCTGGGTAAATTGTTCCTCCAATGATTCGTCCCAAAGGGTACCAGGCCCGGTCATCAAACCAGTTATGGAATTTATAAAATCCCTCCTCAGCCAGGAACCGAGTAGTTCGATAATTAAAATACCTACAGCAGGAAAGAAAAGATCTGTGTCTCCTCTTCTTCCTACCCAAATACTTATACTAATTTATAGTAAATTTTATTCCTCAGGGTATACCACTGAGGAACTTACCATTACTTCAATAAAGGTCACTTTGGTATTAAAATTATACAAATAGTTTTTAATAATAACTACATCCGAAATATGGTGATATTCAGTACCAAAAAATCCCTACATTACTGTGAGTCTCCTTATTTCTACTCCATGCTTGCCACAACTAAAGCAATGCTTTTCTCATAAGGAAATAAAACTAGAGCCTGTTACCACAAAGCATCCAAGCAGGACACTTTACCAGGCTAGCACATGGTAGGCAACAGGAGCAGTGAGAGTAAAGCACCCAGAAAACAAGGCCACTGAGATAGGAACACCAGTAGATTTTTTAATTGACAGGAACATCAAAAAGAAAAATTTCTATATACCACACATGGGGACACATAGATAAATTCAAGTGATAAGCATCCTCAAAGATGTTGGTATAACACCATATGCAGAATGAAAAATTTTAACACACCAAGCTTGAGGGAAAGGAGGGACAAAAGAGGAAGAAGGAGGGAGGAAGAAGAGGAAGAAGGAAGGCAGACTAAAATAAATACATAAATAAATAAGTCTTAATCATGACTTATGTCCTTCCTGCCCACCTCCCTAATCCTATCTCCTATTTGGTCAATCAAGTATTGGCAGCTAAAGTAGGTAAGAGAAGCAACGGATGGCAGAAATCTCTTTCTGTTCATCACTGAAGAATGTTATTTTGGTAACCATCAGAGAGAGAAGGGATGAGGGGAGAAGGCAGTCAACATACGTCAGAATTATGTCCTTTACCTACTAACAGGAGGCAGAGTGATACAGAGGCAGTATGTTAGTGGGACAAGGTTCTCCTCTCCAAAAAAGGACAGTCAAATCCCATAAGCTTTATGCTTTCTTCCAGTTCTATGACTACAAAGCAGATACCTTTGTTTTCCCTCTCTCCTGAATATCTGCTCAATTAGAGGGTCTGAGAAAGAAACTCTGTGATCATAAGAACATAAGTTTCCTCATTCATGAGAAAAAAAAATAAGTTGATTTTGGAGGCCCCAAAAAGAATATCTGTAATGCCTCTAAAATGCTTTAAAGTATCTACACAAAACAAAATGATAAATCTGCATACCAATGCAACCATTAAACTTTTGAACCAATGTTCCAGCAGGTGAATATTTTTAAGATACAAATGATACTTCAAGAACCTATGGTGGGCTGGGGAATATAGCTCAGTTGGTAGAGTGCTTGCCTTGCAAGCACAAGGCCCTGGGTTCTAGTCCCCAGCACTGCAAAAAAAAAAAAAAAGAACCTATGATTCTGGCTTTTCAAACATTTCATAAGCCTTAACATTAGGTAACATAACACAGTGACACCAGTCTCTGGAGTCAGACAAATCCACATTCATCTTGGCATCTCCATTATTAAACTGGAACTTTGGATAACCTCTCCCAGCCTGAGCTTCATATATAAAAAGGGAAGTGCCTACATCTTACTGTTTGCTGTAAGGATTTAGAAATTATCTGTAAAACAGTGCTTGGAAGAAAATGAATGTTCGGGAAAGGAAAACTGAATTCTTTTAAATTCAATAAAGTCTAATAAAATTCATAGCTTTACTACTTTTCGATGCCTTAGAATTTAACAATAGACCAATTTCTAGCCTATAAATGGTAAACAGGAAAAAAAAAGTCATGAATCTCAAGTTCATGACTTTTAATTCTCTTTTGAGCTTGAACTATACACCAGGTTCCTTTCTGTCGATCTGCATCTCTAAATTTTGACCAAACTCAAGTCAGACTTCTCTTAGCCTAGCCAGATCTTAAGTGACAGGCAGTCACACCAGCAATGCTTCTTACATTTTTCAGTTTACCAGACTTAGCTGGTCAATTCCAACAGAAATGCTTCAAAAATCTGGAAAAATTCCAGGATTTTCCCCTTCAATGTACTGAAAGCACATCCCCAATCCTGAGAGCTGACTTAAATCTGAATCTGAAACCCATGAACCTGAATGCCTCCCAAAGGAAATAATACCAGACCAAGTAAAGGTACTCACGGATCGAACTCATGGATAACACTTTCAAATCTCAGGACAGCAAAGAGACGAGTGGAGAAAGCTACAAAAACACGAGCATAAATAATTTAATTTTTTTTTTTTTTTTTTGATACCAGGCATTGAACTCAGGGGCGCTCAACCACTGAGCCACATCCCCAGTCCTATTTTGTATTTTATTTAGAGACAGGGTCTCCTGAGTTGCTTAGGGCCTCAATAAGTTGCTGAGGCTGGGTTTGAACTCATGATCCTCCTACCTCAGCCTTCGAAGTGCTGGGATTACAGGCATGCACCACTACACTAGGCAAATATTTTAATGTTAGTGCGCCATGAAAACAATAGCAGATAAATAAGAGCATTATAAAGAAAATAGAATTATTCAGCACAGGGGGGTCACATAAAATATAAAAGAATTTTCTGAATAAAGTTTTTATCCATCCCTCCTCACACACAGGAAACAAAAGAAGTTTGACAGTGACGTCTACATTTTACACTTAGGTAGAACACATTTAATTACTTATTGTAGTAAACAAAGTCTATTAACATTACATTTACCTACTAATACTCAATTCAGCTTACATGCTCATCTTTTGTAAATGCTGACTACACACACACACACACACACACACACACAACTAACCTTAATCTTTGAGCAACCCAAAAGTTATGTCAAAGGTGACTATATTTATGACTATGAAGAACCAGAAAATCTACAAAAGTAAGTTCTCAAGAACTGTCAAGGGGCTGGGGAAATAGCTCAGTCAGCAGAGTGCTTGCCTTGTAAGCACAAGGCCCTGGGTTCGATCCCCAGTACCCACCCCCCCCCCAAAAAAAAAGAAAAAAGAACTGTCAAAAATACTAAGCACCTAAACTGAAGATAATTGTCCTCTACAAAATTCAGTATCCAACAGTCCCCATTATCTCTTTCAGCCCTGTGAGAAAACACAATTAGTATGCTTTTGTTCTTTTCCAGATGATTGCCAGTCCTTGTTTCTTTAATTTTGCCTTCATAAAATTATCATGAAGGAAAAATGCAAGAAGAAGAACATTACCATCCATTAGAAGAACAAAGCATTTAGCCAGGTGCAGTGACACACACCTGAAATCCCTATTACTTGGGAGCCTAAGCCAAAAGGATCGCAAGTTGGGGCCAGCCTGGACAATTTAGCAAGAACCTATCCCAAAATAAAAACAAAAAGGGCTACGGATGCAGCTCAATGGTAGAGCCTCCCTGGGTTAAATCCCCAGTTCTATACACACACACACACACACACACACACAACCAAAACAAAAAAACCAACCTCAAAGCATTTGAAGAAAGCCATGTTTGACTTTTTTCAACATTTTATTCTTCTTATTCCCAAAGAAACAGAAGTCCATGTGCATACTCACATAACACAGCAGCCATTGATAGAATGAGAAGCTTCAGAAGTGTGTCCTGCTTCTCGTAGGACAACCGCAAAAATCCAAGCTTAGTCATCTTGACATCAAGGGCAGCAACAGAAGACAATCAAATAGCTAAAATGGAAAAGTCAGGATCATAGGATACTGAACACCCTCAATTTACTTAACTTTTATCTTATGTGGTAGTAGAGAACCATAAGGGACATATGAGCTAGTAAAAAGCAAACTTAGTACCAATACCCAAAACTTACCCAAAGTATGATACACTGGCAAGGAAGCAGACACAATCGGATCTATGAGATTAAACTAAACTAAAAAGGAGTCAGATGTGGTGGTACACACCTGTAATCCCAGCATCTTGGGAGTCTGAGGCAAGGATCACAGTTTGAGACCAGCCTCAGCAATTCAGCAAAGCCCTAAGCAACTTAGCAAGAACCTGTCTCAAAATAAAAAATAAAAAGGGCTGGGGATTTGGCTCAGTGGCTAAATGTCCCTAGGTTGAATCCCCAATACACCTCCCCCTACAAAAAACCCTAAAAAGGAATATCAAAAGAAACCACTCATGATTATGCTTCCCACTCCTTCACACCTAATAAATACATAACTATGACTGGCAATACTATCACACAAGAGTAAAGCAGGGTTAGGGATGCAGCTCAGTAGCAAAGCATATGCTGAGCATGCTCAAGGCCCTGGGTTCAATCCCTAGCACCAAGAAAAGAGTAAAGTAGAAGCAGAAAGACAAAATGGGGTGCAGAGGAGAGAGGCAAAAATAAATAGGAAAGATGGAAAGTTGAGAAAAAATAATGAAGAAAGAAAACACTAGGAAAAAGACACAAATATATGGGGGGAGGGTGAGGAGCAGGGAGTAAACATTAAGTACAGAAGTGAAAGTAAAAAGAGGAAAAAAAGAAGTCATGACTGAATCGGCACAATTTCAAGCCCTAAATGTTAGATTCAATTGACTGGCTTCTGTTCCAAATCTCAAAAGGGCTGTAGGGTCAACTAAAGAGCATGACTGATCACTAAAGCAAGTGAAAGCATGCACCCAAGAGGGGAAGATAAACATACATAGACCACTGTACTTTTAATCCCTATATCACACTGTAACTACTGCACAGATCTATTAAATCATCTATTTCCAGGCCTCTCTGTAACTTACACTGCTGATTTGAAGCGACTGATTCCATGACATAGTGATAATTCATGGAACCAGATGCTAATCTTGAGGGAAAAGAAAATAAATTTTTCCTACTGAAGCAGAAAAAGGCAGGGGGAGGGGAAAACTGTATTAAAATAAAATGTTCAGGAAGTAGTCTACAGACTATTCAGAAAAATAATCACTTGACAGACAAGAGCTACACAGCATTTCTTAAACCATAGCAGGTTAGCCATTTCTGTGCAAGACAGTACTACCTTCTTAAATTATAAGCTGATCAAGGGCAAAGGGATGAATATAATAACAAATAATATTGTTCAAAACTATGCAGGAAACAAAAGGAACCTACATTAGTCCTAATCTGTTTCCCACTACTACTGCAGTAAAGTGGGGGAAATAACACTGGACTAGGAGGGAAGGCATGAAGAAACACACATTCCTAGCCTCAACACTGAGAATTCAAACATATTTCCTATAATTAACCGTGGCAGAGGAGCAGTTATAGATGTGTTTAATTATAATCCCAAAGGTAAAAACTTTTGATGCAAAGACCTAACTCCAGGAGGTACACAATCCAGCCTTATCTCTCAAGTTTGAAGCTGTTTTCTGGAATGACTGAAATAGAAACAAACTTAACACCACTGTTTTGATACCCACACACCTATGAGAGTAAGCAGGGGAAATGAGTGTGCTTGTACCTCAACCTGAAAACTGAGTAAAGGAACTGGTCATTTAAGGCCGGACGGTCAAGGTACTTTTCATGTTGTGCTCTCCGGTCATTTTCGCACAGCGCCAAAGCAAATAAGGGCAAAGACACGTAGTTAAAATACTTTTCTTTCTGCTCTTCTCCTTAACTGTGTCTTGCAAACTGTGGCATCTCGTCCCACCCTACCCTAGCTTCCACGACTGCGACCTCTCCAGCCCCGTTCTCCCACGCACGTGTCCACACCCTCACACAGCTCTGCTCCCGCTCCTCCCTTCGGCTCTCCTTGGCAGGTCCTACCTCCCTCTCCTTCCACCCACACAGAGCTGACCACCTCCGACCCCACCCATCGCGGGACCCCACCACCACCTCAGCACCCTACGCCTCTCCCCCGTCACTAGTGGCGACGTCCAGCCTTTCCCACGCCCTCCTGGCCTAAGCGCATGCCCCGTCCCCACGACCCTCCTTCCCCAGACCGTCACATCCTCACACTCCAGGAGATCCCCACACCACACCCCACGCCCCCTCCTCAGCAAGGCCCTAAGCTTTGCTCCCCACCACCTTTTAGAGCCCTACCTCGTGAACTTCGTTTACGCCCGTCAACACCCGGAACCTTACAGACGCTAACTCTCAAGTTATAGCCTACGGCCTTCTCACCTGGCCGGCGTTCCTCAAGAACCCGCTCGACTCCTCCTGCCATCCGTTCAGCGGTGCACCCAACCCTGGCAACGGCTGAGTCCGCCTCCCTGACTGCTCCTCATTGGCTGGTTCCGGGCCAATACAACACTTCGGAGGAACGATAAGATCACGACATTGTCTGTCAGGCTCGGAGGCGGGGACCAAGTCGCAATTCCACTTCTTAATTGGTTAATATAACTATCCTTTATCAGTCCAGAGGCGGGACTATGTGCTCCCACCGAGCTGTGATAGGCCGGCCCGTGAGAGCGAAGAGCCGGGAAAGAGCATGCTTGGAGCAGTTTGGTTGAGGAACGAGGAGTGACGTGTCAGTCTGCGGACTGGGAAGAAGTAGCGTCGAGAAGGTGTGGTCCGTTTACCCCAGTCATGTGACCAGAAACGGAAACTACGCTTAGGTACTAGCTAACACTACAAATCCCAAAGAGCGGGATCGTGAAGCTGCTTATCTCTGTTTCGTAAGGAAGAAATGGACCGTTGTCTAGTAAAAAGTTAAAGGAGAGGCGGGAAAAACATACTATTGTCGGTGAAAACTCAAACGCTTCCTGGTCCAGACCGACCTTTCGATCTGGTACAGGATTCATCTGCTAATTTGCTCGAGGGCTATTTTTTACTTGCTCTGGTAACTGCCGTAGATAAGGGACCCCTGAAAGATTTCATTAGGCATTTTCATTTCTTCCGCGCCCGGCTTTGGGAAAGAGCTTTTGTAGGCCTAAAAGGGGTGTCCAGGTGAAGGTGGAAGAACCAACACTGCCCGACTGAGGGACAGTCGCTGCCTCCAGCAAAGTTCTCTCCAGGGCGGTTTCTTTGTGGACCTGGGAGGCAGCCCAGCCCTCCTGAGTAGTTCACCGCTCTGTAAGACACCTGCCAGAGAGAGCTGCCTCCCCACCCCATCTTGCCTCTCTTCTCTTTCCCCCCCAAAAAAAGAATGTTGCTGAGGGCAGGGAAGGGGGCACAGTTTAAGCAACCAAATCCATCTTTTAGACACACACCAATATGTTCACTCACTTCCGCTCCCTACATGCTTCAGTGAGCACAGGCTACGCCTAAGTAGGAAGCCTTGGCCACTCTTCAAATTTGGTGCCATGCCGCTACCTATGTTCCCGTTTACTTTCCCATGACACGGACTGATCAAACTTAGTCAAAGAACAAACATTGGCTGGGCGCGGTGGTGCCTGCCTAATCCCAGCGGCTTGGGAGGCTGAGGCGGAAGGATAGCAAGTTCAAAGCCAGCCTCAGCAACTTAAGAAGACCCTGTCTTAAAATCTTAAAAAAAGACTGAGGGTGTGGCTCAGTGGTTAAGGCCCCCAGGTTCAATCCCCTGTACCAAAAGCACAGCGCACACATGACCAGGATCCTCCCAGGGCTGTTAAAATTGAATAGACCAATTTTGTTCCGTTTTTAAGTATTCCACATAATTTTAACAGATGAAAATTGAAGCTGCACATGAAGAGATCATAGAACTTCAAGTAAATGTGTCCTCAAAACAAGTTTTTCTTTTTTTTTTTTTAAAAGGGCATTTCTTCCTTTAAAGGTAAAAAAGTACCGTTAATTTTAAGACTATTGTGTTCTCATTTTTTTAAAAATTTTGCACGTTTTTTAAAGGCAATATATTTAAATACTCAGTGATAAAATTAAGCCACCTTTTCCAAAAACCAAAATGAACTATATTAAGGAAAAAAAGTTTAAAACCTAAGCTTATTTTTTTAAATAAATGAGTTTTTTGTTTTTGCAGTGCTGGGGATTGAACTCATGGGTCCCAACATACCAGGCAAGCACTCTACCATTGAGCTATACCCGCAGACCCTAGGATGAGTTTTTGATACAAGTCTATAGGAAAAAACTAATCTATAAATAAAATCAAGGTCAGGAAAAATTAAATCAAGTTACTATAATTGTAAACCCACAAATTATAGGTAAATTCAGTATATCAGGTCTCTTCCCTCCTGACCAGAAATTTTGATTTAGTTGTCTCAGAAAGCAGTTCTTACTATTCCATTAATTGCTCAAAATAATGTTTTGTATAAGTCATGACTTGAGAGTTTTTGGTCATTCTGAAAGTGTCTACTTACCTTTTCTATCTGTGCTAGTCAGATTTTTGATCCTATGAAAAAATATCCCAGATAACTAAAAAGGAGCAAGATTTATTTTGGCTCATAGTTTCAAAGGTTTCAGTCTGATTGGTTGGTTCTGTCCTACTTGTGCTTTTAGTTGGAAATATACAAAAGGCAGAAATCCAGGGACAAAAGTCCTGTTCACCCTGTGCAAGTGAGAAGCAAAGAAAGAGGAGCTGAGCATGGTAGCCTGTATCCATTATTCCAGCAACTCAGGAGACTGAAGAAGGATCCCAAGTCAGAGGCCAGCCTGGGCAACTTAGTGCAACCCTGAATCAAAAGGGCTGGAGATGTAGCTCACTGGTAGAGCATCCCTGGATTAAATTCCCAGGACCACAATAAATAAGTAGGAAGAGGAGGAATCAGGGTCCTAATATCCCCTTTAAGGGCATACACCTAGTGACTTTAATTCCTTCCATTAGGCCCCACCTCCCAAAAGTTTCACCACCTCCCCAAAGTGCCATGAGTTGGAGGAGCCAGGCCTTGAACACATCATACATTGGCCTTTGGGGGGACACTGAACATCCCAACTATAACACTATCATAGATCAAAAGAAGTATGTGCCTCTATCTCATCTGTGACACACTGGAGTAACAGGATGTTTTCTTTCTCCCCAGAAACAGCTTTCCTCAGCGTGCTTGAAACCTTTTAAGACTGATATTTCCTCCCAGTGCAGTTCTGGATTCCACTGCTGTTTCATGTTTGGGTATTTTAATAAAACATCTTCTATTTCTTGGATTTTTCATTTTTGATAGTGTTTTCACATAATTTATTTTCAGAAAAGCTGATTGGAAAGCCAACAGTACCTTCGCAAGTTTGAAAATGCCTGTATTTTGTCCTTGAAAAGCATGGCTAAATTTAGAATTTTAACGAAAAAATTAGGACTCACCTACCCCATATATATATACACATAAGCACACATAAAAGTATACTTCCAAAGCATTAAAACTATCATTCGGTGTTGTTCTTAAGAAGTTTGATGCCAATCTGAGACACATTCCTTTATAGGTTATCTATTTTTCTCTGGTTATTTTTTTCTTTAGCCATCTGTTTTATTTTTCCTGCTTTAAACTTGATAAGCTCTTTATGTCTGAAAAACAATTTCATCTTTTTTTAAAACATTGAGGTTCAAACCCAGGATGGTTTTATTCTTGTCTCCATTTTTGTTATTTTCTGAAGTTCTTATTAGCAGGTTCTGGATCTTCTGATTCTTGACTACCACAATTTTTCCATGTCTTTTTGCTTTGGGGAAATTTCCATGATTTTATCTTGGAGTTCCCTAATTTAGCCTACTCAGTACCACTTCTATTAATCATCTTATTTTAATTTCCACAACTGCTTTAGTTTCCAATAATTCTATTTCCTCTTCACAGCAATTTGTTCTTATTTTATGGGTGTAGTAACTTCAAATTTCTGTGTAATTGTTAGAATTTGTTAACCTTTGTCTCTTTTTATAGATGTCATCTTTTCAAGGTGGTTTATAAACATCTGAGCATTAGTTAAAATCATCTAGATTTGTTCTAGTTTGTCACAATTCCTCTTAATCCTTTATTTTAGCAGCCTTGATTAAATGCACAACAGTTAACAGAAGTCAGTGCACAGATCTGTCTATCTAAAAGGTTCTAGTGGGTTGGGGTGTAGCTCAGTGGTAGAGCACTTGCCTGGCAATCACAAGGCCCTGGGTTTGATCCCCAGCACTGCAAAAAGAAAAAGAAAAAAAAAAAGTTTAACATGCTCAGATCTGAAGCATTCACTTTCTACTTCTTCAAGAGTTGCTGAAAAGGATAACTGGACTGTAAAGATAGAATAAAAATGTTAGTGTTTTGAATCACATGCTTGTCCAAGCTGTCATTTCTGTTCTTGAATAGAACTTTTGTAATTCTTCAGATCCTACTGAATGAGTTATTAAAACTCAAGGTAACTTTCATTTTTAGTAACGTTAGCTCCCGTGTTTTTAGTTACTAATTATTAGTTTGCCTCAAATTGCCATTCTGAACTGGGCAAAAATAAGGCCTTGTTTCCTTCTGACCTCAGTTTCCTAATCACTGCTCAGTGCCCATACCCTGGTGAAAAAACACAAAGTTTGCTTGTCAAATTTCTATTATTGCAGATATGCCTAACCTAGCCTTTTTACAGCTTTGTCCTCTCAACTATATTAATAAAACTTTATTGATTCCTCACTTTAAATAACTAAGCCTTAAAAAGTTTCTATATAGAAGCAGAAGGCAAGGGGTAAAATCAGGTACTTTCATCCACTCAGACTTCTATACTAAAGATGCTTCTATTTGGCATAAAAACTAATTTCAGGTAGTAAAGGTGTGACTGCTTCAATAACTAGTTATTTCTAAAACTTAGTTTAAAAAATTACACTTAAATAAAGCCATTATTCTTTAGGTAAGACCTTGTTCAACCGCCATCCTGCCCCCAACAACCAGGAAGTACTTCTCTGCAATACCGTCAAATGACCAAAAGTATCACAGGAATGCTAGAAGTATATTTTAAACTGTCTTTCACAGACTTTTTGTTTACAAGCTGGAAATAGTGATCACTTCTAAGATGTCCACTATTAAAAAACCCTCTTTCCATCAATTGCATAAGCACTTCAAACTTAGATTACAATTTCCAGCAATAATTTTTAATTCCTTATTTTGTTGTATACATGAAGGTTTCTATTAACCAAATGTCTGATTCTCTTCCCTTGACAAATGAATGCCATATTCAGTACACTGAAATCTAGATGAACCTTCCTCCCTTCATGAATACACAAGATCACATATAGACTTTAAATAACCCAAAGTCTTTCGTAAGATATACACACAAAATTATAATCATATAACCCAAATTTTCTCAGGGGACATTCTTCAGGGCTAATCTCTAAAAACTACAACCAGATTATCCAATACTAAGTCTTGTGTTTGATGAATACATATCTCGGTGTCATGATTTGCAAATTCAGTCATTACACACTTTGTGGGAAACCAGCTCACATTTAATTGTGACATTTTAAAATTATACAAGTATTTTGACCACTACCCTCCCAGCCCATATTTAGTCTCTTAAAATGACAGGAAAACATCACTGATCACAGGTTTAATGGGTTTAATAAGTTTACCCCTTTAGTTCCTATTTGCAGCACCCAATATTCCTTTGAAATACCAGTCAGACCTGGCAGTGACCAAGAGTAAATTTCCACCCTCCAGAGTTGAAAAGTTCAGTTTTTCTGACAATTCTTTGTTACAGTGGCACTTGTCCAGAACTGGTACCTCCCCATAGCTGGGGAGCTTTAAATGTACCAGTGAAAAAAGCTTTTTCCCCTTCAAGGGGAAGAAAAAAAAAAATGACTCCTCAAAACCCAGTCAACCTGGCTGTGAGGTCTTTCATTCTGTCCCATCTCTTCAGGCTCTTTTTTTTTTTTTCTTTTTTTCTCCTTTTTCTTTTACATTTTTGCAGTAGAGCAAGAGAGACCAAAACCTAACCTGAGATACAAGAAACAAGACAGTGATGGCTATAAAGGGAATAAACAGGAGCAATTGAGATACTCCTTTACCTCCCACATCCAATGTATGTGCTTCACAGAAAAACAACAAAAATAACAAATCCACAAAATACAACAGCTAGAATTACAAAACCCATTCATCCAAGGGTGCTAGAAGGCAGGAAGGAGAGGTGGGAGGGTAACTGGCACAGGGAGAAAAACAAAGTATTCAAATCAGTCCAGGCACAGGGGCTGGTAAATGCTAGAAAATAGCTGCAGAAAAACCTGTGGTCCTTTCAGACTCACGGTGGTATTAAAAATCCATACTGGTGTCAGAAAGATTCTGCCTTACATGCACCAGAGACAAAAATTCCAATTCCTCAAAGAGAAGGGAATACACAGAGGGCCCTTGGCAGAGTGGGTCCTGCCTTCTCTAGCCAGGGTAGGACAAAGAGAAGAGCTTCCACAGCCTCCTTCCAATCTACCCATCCCCTTTAGATGGCAGGCAGCTCAGTGGCCTGCAGCAGCCTTCAGTTTGGCAGGAGATGGATGTGGTGAAGGGAACTTCTCTGCAGAGGTTGAGCTGCTCAGGGCAGACTGCAGGTAGACCGTCTTGTGGAAGAGTCTGTTGCTTAAGAATACCACCAAGGAGAACAGGCGCAACTGGAAAAGGCTAAAGGAAAAAGATTCAACATTGTTAGCCCCCTCCGTTGAGCAAAATTGTCATGTGACAGCTTATTTGACTACATTAAATTAAAATACATAGAAAAATAAAATTAAAATTTATCAAGGAAGAACAGGGATCAGACACATGGGCTGAAGTTAAAAAAAAAATAATAAAATCAAGCCAGGCATGGTGGCACACACCTATAATCCCAGCGACTCAGGAGGTTGAGGCGGAAGGAGTAGAAGTTCAAAACCAGCCTGGGCATCTTAGTGAAACCCTGTCTCAAAATAAAAAAAGGCTAGGGATATAGCTCAGTGGCAGAGCACCCCTAGGTTTGATCCCCAGTACCCATAATTAAAAAAAAAAAAAAAAAGTCAGTCACTATAGTACCAGTGGATAGCAAGAGAATGAAAAACCTCAAAAAAACCTAAAATTGGGCTGGGGAGATAGCTCAGTTGGTAGAGTGCTTGCCTTGCAAGCACAAGGCCCTGAGTTCGATCCCCAGCACCGCAAAAAAACAAAACAAAACAAAAAAAAACCTAAAATTTCTCTAATTCTAGTGTCTTCATTGACTTAACCAAAACTGATCAAAAATTAAGTGATTGGGCTTTTCTTTGAAGTAATTAGACTTGTTATTGCTAAAAACTCATTTTAGAACATTTTACTATTATTATCAGTAAATTCACGTGACCAGATTATATAGCCAACTGTTGTATATGTGTGTGGTACTGGGATTGAACCCTTGGCTTCTTGCATGCTAGTATCCACAGCAAATTTTTTTGGTTTTGTTTTTTGTTGTCTTTTATTTACTTATTTATTTTTAATAATTTTGAAACAGGGTATCCCTAAGTTGCCTAGGCTGATTTTTAACTTGCATTACTCCAGCCTCAGTCTCCTGAGGCATGTCCCACCATGCCTAGTAACCCACTATTTTTTTTTTTAAGGTGGCCATTCATACAAAAATGAGCTTAACTAAAGATGTCCATAAGTACCTAATATTCAGCGGATTGTTAAATTTTAATAGTGTGTATAATAGTATCAGTTCAGGAAATATATAAAAACGAATGTGCACATATTCATGGGAAAGTTTGAAAGTTTGGGATTTATCCCAGAAGTATTTCTCTCCTTAAATATATATTAAGGGTTTCCTGCAATGTAAGAGATTATTAAAAAAAAAAAAAAAAAAAGAAAAAAAAGGTCTGACATAATTGTGATGTTACAGCCTTCCTTTAAGTAGCAAAAACTTCATTACTAGCTGATACTTACTATGCTTTTCCAGGGGTCTTTGCTTCATTAGCACTGATGATGAATAAAGGAAAGAGGATAGAGAAGAGGCAGCCACTGTAAAAAAAAATAATAATTAGTCACCTTCACAACAGTCATGAGTTTGAAGAAGATATTAAAGGCCCAAAGCTCCTTTATCCGCAGTGCAAACACCACAGCTTGAAAGTCTTAATATATCAAATACAACTTTCAAAAAGAACAAAATATTTTTTCTAAGCACTGTGAATATTTAGCATGGCTCCAGAAGTCAACATAGAAGAAAGAATTTGGGATAAAAGCCATACAGACTACTTTTAATACTAACTGATAAATGTCTATGACTAGCTGTCAAGGAGAAAAATTTTTACAGGTCTCCTGAAGGTCAAATAGAAAAACAGAATGCCTATCCTTAGCAAGAAGAGTGAAGCAGCAGGCATCATAATACCAGACCTTAAACTATACTACAGAGCTACAGTAACAAAAATAGCATGGTATTGGCACATTTAATAGACATGTAGACCAACGGTACAGAATAGAAGGCACAGAGACAAACCCACAAAATATGGTTATTTCATACTAGACAAAGGCATCAAAAACATACATTGGAGAGAAGAAAGCCTATTCAACAAATGGTGCTGGGAAAACTGGAAACCATATGTAGTAAGATGAAATTAAACCTCTCTCTCACCCTGCACAAAAATCAACTCAAAGAGGATCAAAGACCTAGGCACTAGAACAGAGATTCTGTGCCTAATAAGAAAGAGTAGGCCCAAATCTTCATCATGTTGGCTTAGGACCTGACTTCCTTAACAAGACTCCTAAGTGCAAGAAGTAAAATCAAGTCAATAAATGGGATGGATTAAAACTAAAAAGCTTATTCCCAGAAAAGGAAACAATCAGAAAAGGAAACAATGTGAAGAGAACACTTACAGAATGGGAGAAAATCTTTACCACACACATCTCAGATAGAGTACTAATCTCCAGTATATATAAAGAACTCAAAAAACTTAAAAAAAAAAAAAAAAAATCCAATCAATAAATGGGCTAAGGAACTGACCAGACACTTCACAGAAAAAAAATATAATCAATCAACAAATTATGAAAAAATATTCAACATCTCTAGTAATTAGAGAAATATGAATCAAAACTAAGATTTCATCTCACTCTAGTGAGAATGGCAATGATCAAGAACACAAGCAACAGTAAGTGTTGGTGAGCATGTGGAGAAAAAGGTACACTCATTCATTGCTGGTGGGCCTGCAATTTGGTGCAACCACTCTGGAAAGCAGTATGGAGATTCCTCAGAAAACTTGGAATGGACCACCATTTGATCCAGCTATCCAACTCCTCAGTTTATACCCAAAGGACTTAAAATCAGCATACTACAGTGATGCAGCCACATCAATGTTTATAGCAGCTCAATTCACAATAGCTAAACTAACCTAGATGCCCTTCAACAGATGAATGGATAAAGAAACAGTGGTATTATACACAATGGAATATCACTCAGCCACAAAGATGAATGAAATTATGGTATTTGCAGGTAAATGGACAGAGTTACAGAATATCATGCTAAGCGAAATAAGCCGAACCCAAAAAACCAAAGGTCAAATGTTTTCTCAGATAAGTGAATACTGATCCATAATGAGGCTGGTGGGGAGAATGAAGGAACTTTGAATGGGGCAGAGAGGAGTGAGGGGAGTACAGGGGAGAGTTATGGGAGTGGGAAGGACAGTGGAATGAGACAGACATTATTACCCTATATGTATGTATGCTTACATGATTGGTGTGACTCTGCATCATATGGCATGGTATTGGCACATACTGCCAGAGGACTGAGAAGTTGTGCTCTGTTTGTATATAATGTGTCAAAATGTATTCTATTGTCATGTATAACCAATTAGAACAAATTAAAGGAAAAAAGAACACAGAATGCCTGGCATAGAACCAAGCAAAGAAAAGATGCTTGTTACATGAGTTTTACTTTTACTAGTATCTTTTAAATCTCTCTAATCAAATTACCTGATAATGTATGAGGACTGCATTGCTGTGAGGAAAGCCAAGGGCAAACCAAATCCAAAGTAGTAAGGCCAATTCCTTTCTATGTTTGACAATCGCTGGTGCATTTCAATTCCTAGAACAAGGACAACAATGCTATTAGACTGCATGTTTTCTTTTAATCAAGTGACTACCTATTGTAGGCATACTATTTGAGGTTTGGGTTTCAGATACAGAGCTACCATCTAAAGAGCATAGCTATAGCATATAAAGTAGAATTGTGAATACTGATATAAAGTTTCTTTTAAAGTTTTACAATTCAATAATCATAATTTCAAAGTTGATAGGGTAAATAATTTGTGAATTTCAGTACCAGCATCCTTTGTCAGAACTAGTCTGACAAATAGTCTGACAAATAAGCCAAGCTCAGTAGCACAAACCTATAATCCTAGCTACTCGAAGGCTGAGGTAGAAGGATCACAAGCTTGAGGACAGCCGGGGCAACCAAATCCTATTTCACAATAAAAATATAAAAGGACTGGAAAGAAAGCACAATGGTGGTGCTCCTGTATTCAATCCCAGTTGCAAACCACCCCCCCACCAAAAAAGGATGCCAACCTGCAGAAATCAGTTAACCTCTTTCTGCCACAAACACCCAGCTAAATATGCCAAAGTCTTTTAAAAGATCCCCCAAGGAATCTAAATATGCTGATATTAATTTAATTTTGCTAAATCAGAACAACTCATGCTCACTTATGCCACCTCTGGTCCAGTCAGGGTTATAATATATTAAGCACAAAAAAGATAATTCCACATTGCCATTTCCCCCAGTCTCAAAATTAAGAGTTAAACTCACTAATATAAATATAAGCTCCCTCTTGCCAATGTGGCTTCTTCCTTTCAAAAATGATTTGCTAAGGGCTTAAATGTAGTCTGCTTAGCAGTAGCCATTTCTAAACTGGGCCTCTATATTCTGGGTTTCTTTACATGTACCTACCTTTATTGAACCAACGATATTCAAAGCAGTATAATGAGTAGAGAAGAGACATATGCAGCAAACTGACCAGCTGACCAACAAGATGGATGGGAAAGAGACTCACAAACATCCCCTGAAGAACAAATAGGGCAAATCTTAATTCCAAAGCGCCAGAGACTTAACACTATTCACCTACTACTCTACAATCATCACTTCCTACTGAGACAGTCTCCTAGCTGCTTCTCAAGCCTCTGAACAGCAGGAGTGAAGAATACTAGGGTGGCAGAAAAGCAGAAGTAAATTCTTATCTCTTTTAATTTTATGGTATGTAAATTCTCTAGCTGTTTCTGTGAAAAATGATTTAAATATCATTACCTTCCACAAGACACATCTTAATACCACCATATAAATGCAATACCTTGTCTTTGTGATACTCCCTCCAGTGAAATATTTTTTAAATTTGTCTAGAAGGACTGTCTCACCTGGATAAGAAAAAGAGCCTGCAGCAAAAGGTTGAAGAGCATGTCGGCAATTATCTTGCTGACACTAGGGAATGGATGAGGCTTCCTCCCTGACACCTCAAATGCTAGGTCAGCAATATCCTATAACAGATAAAATAGTACACCAAAACATGAATAAATGTCCTTGTTATCCATCTCCAAAGCTAATACCACTGGTCTGCCACTAGAACTGCCAGGAGAGAAAAGCCCCCAGACATATGTCAATGGGATGCTTCAATGACCTAAGATAATAATGCCATTTTACAAGAGCACATAGATCACTCATTGGCTGCTGAAAGGTTAAGGCTAAGAAATAGTCCTACTGGGCACAGTGGCTCACACCTGTAATTCCAATGGCTCAAGAGGTGGAGAGAAGAAGACCACAAGTTCTACGCCAGCCTCAGCAACTTTGCAAGGTCCTAAGTAACTTAATGAGACCCCTCAAAATAAAAATTTTTTTAAAAGGGCTGGGGATGTGGTTCAATGGTTAAGCAACCCTGGGTGAAAAAAAAAAAAAGAAAAAAGAAAGAAAAGAAAAAAGACAGAAAAAATACATAGGGTCTTATATGACCACTAACTTCACAGGCTAAAACTTGTCACCTGTCAACCCATCATGCTGTAGGACCCAGACTCCATTCTGCCCTGGACCTACTTGAAACCAAATGGCATTCACAACTTTGCTAAGCACAAACAGGGGAAGCACCCAAAGAGCACTAAAAATTGATGTGAGGAAGAATTCCAGCCATGACCAAACATCTCCATGTAGTGATGGATCACCTGAAAAGAGAGAAAAGAATAGCAGTTTAAAGCAAGAAATAGAAAATCAGAAGACCAAATATGGAACCCCTATTTTTGCAAATATTCTTCTTCCCCCTACACATTTTTCTGTTTCTTGCCAGTATGTCATAATACCTAACTCAAAGAGTCTTATTCATAGTAAACACAGTATATTCTGGCCACAACTCCAATTCAGCATAGCCATGCTGCTTATCTTAAAACAAACCTGCTTACCAGGTAGCCACTGAAGTATCACAGCGACTAACAGAATACAATTGGCAGGAAACCACCTGGGTTTAAATCACAGCTCTGCCCTTACTAATAGTTTAACTGTAGTAATAACTTCCATTTCTTCATTGATAAAATGGATAGAACAACAGTTCCTATCTCAAAGGGTTGTTGAGAAGTCTGGGTTAAAAACATCTAAAACTCTTGGTGCACAAGAAATGTTCAATAAACTGAGGAACTAGAAACATCATCTCCCCCATCCCTAGCAGACACCAAGAAGCAAGTATGTACTTACCAATAATTCGGGCTGTTACTGACTGAAGCACAGGAATAAACACACGATAAAACAGGAGGAGACTGAACTAAAGGAAAGAAGCAACAAGGTAAGCATCAAAAGTCCTTCTTTAAAACAAGAGTTTCAAGTTTCAGTAATGATTTTCCAAATGGAAATATCTAATATAAATCAGGAGGCTTGAAGAACAACCAAAAAATCAGACCCATTTCTATTTCCCAAATTTCTATTTACTCAAGTGGTAAAACCAGATATTGCAAACTTTTTGGTTCAAAGAAGAATATTTTATTCAGGCCAAAGTATATAGGCATATACAAAGTACATGGTAATGTTTATTAAGTCTAAAGCTAGCATCTTAAAACATGTGTGAAATGTTTAAGATAAATTGAATTACTGAATTCCAAGTCAAAGGAAATATTTAACTTCATATTTAAAGTACCCAAATTCCACTTTAGTCTATGTTGGTTCTCAATTAACTATAGGCAACCTCTTCTGCTCTGGGTTTCAGTAGTAATCAATTCTAATCAATAGCTATGATCAAAAGCGAGAAGAACCTTATCCAGTCATATCTGCCCTTTTCTGAACCCCATAGATCTCTTAACCAAAATGGTTATGAAGTGTCAACAGAAATTGTTATCTATAACAATAACAACATCTGTGAATGAATCATTTTGAAGAAAACAGGAACTATTAGCCTAGCAATAATCTGAAAATACTTATAAGCACCTGGACCTTGAAAGAAAAGAACTTACCCAGAACACTCCACCATTCCAAGCACAGCACTGGAAAATTCTACTAACAATACGTGGCTCACTGGAAAAGATCATATGCATTTAGCTTATAATACATATAAATTAGGTTACTTGCTAATTGTCAATTTGGTAGCTCTCCATTTTATTCCTTCCACTGGTACCATGTTATTTTTTGGCACCTACTGCTCCCCCAATGTTCCAATGTTATAATTCAGTCAATGAGAAAATATTAAGAATATTTCTGAGGAACCAGATTAAAGAAAAAAACAAACACACACACACACATATACACATATAAATATATAAAACATGTATGTTCTGAACATGTATGTTCTGAACTATGAAATAGGTTATAGAAGATTAAAGAGAAAGGCTTTGGTTGGGGTTCTATCAATAAGTAAATCTACATAGCCTTTCCTACGAATAAACCAAAGTTTTTTTGTTTTTTATTTTTTGGGGTTTTTTTTTTGCTGTTGTTCTTTATTTAATATTCTGTTCTTTTTTAACCATGATGAATATTTTTTTTGAGGGGGGTGGGGGATACTAGGATTTAACCCAGGGCACTTTACCACTAAGCTACATCTCCAGTTCTTTTTAGTTTTTAAGACAGGGTCTTAGTAAGTTGCTGAGGGCCTTGCTAAGTTACTGAGGCTGACCTCAACTTGTAATCCTCCTACTTCAGCATCCCCAGTCACTGGGATTACAGGCGTGCCCCAAAGCACTTGGCAACATTTTGAAATTTTAAGCAAGGTGTATTACTATACCCTAGTTTAAGTCAGCGTGGGAAAATGATTCAACCATAACATTTTTCTGTGAAGAAACACAAAAAATAATGGAGTGCTGAATCTCTAAGTTACTCTGTAGGTCTTTATTCTACCTAAGAATCAGTCACTTCTAAAGTGCCTTTCCCTGGCACGTTTTCTGACATGGGCCTACACTCCTTACCTCTCTTGCTTCCGCTCTATACTCTGGGCTCTCCTCTGCGCCAGGACACTACTTGCCCTTCTTCGACGTTGTTCCTCTCTCTTCTGCTGGATTCGAGCATCTAGCTTTGAGATGGTACAAATACCCCAGATGGAGTCTTTGATTCCCTATAGACAAGGATATTTTTAAAGAGGGGAGATTACAGATTGGAGAAGATTTTCCACAGTTACATATAGATAAGTTAAGAATGGAAACCATTGTATTAATTTTGTTACAGAGCTTAATGGGCCTTTTGCTATGTGTACGTATATGTACATAGGTGTGTGTATATAAACATATATTTCTCATATATAAATATATAATATTAAAATATATATATACTCTTTTTGGCAGTGCTAGGAATCAAACCCAGGGCTTAATACATGATAGGCAAGCACTTTACCACTGAGCTATACCCTCAGCCCTTAGTTTTTATTTTTTTTCTTTTAATTTTTTAAAATGATTCCAATCCAGAAGAGTTGCTAGAATAATGGAGCACTTCCAAATATATTTTTCCAAATGTGTCAGTTTAATGTTTTATCATATTAACAAATACTTACTTTTTTCTGAATCATTTAAATAGGTTACTATATCATGCTCTCTTTTAATTTTTCAGTGTGTATTCCCTAAGAAAAATATTTTTACATAACAACAAATTTAATATTGAAATACTTTATAGTACACATCACAATTTTCTCCATTTGTCTCAATAATGCCCTCTATGGCATTTTACCCCTCAAGAGTTCAGTCCAGCCAGGTGAGGTGGTGCATGTTTGTAATCCCAGCAACTCAGGAGGCTAAAGCAGGATTCTAAGTTTAAGGTCAGCCTCAGCAACTTAGCAAGGCCTTTAGCAACTTAGCAAGACCTTCAGCAACTTAATGAATAAGACCCTGTCTCAAAATAAAAAATAAAAAGGGCTGGGGATATAGCTTAGCAACAAAGTACCCCTGAGTTCAATCCCCAGTACCGGAGGGGGGCAAAAAAAAAGTTTAGTCCAGAATCACACACAAAAAAAGCTCTTTCCCCCCTTGTGATTACATTAATTTTACATATCAGTCAAGGTACTGTCCAGTTTCTCCACTGTGACTGCATTTAGTTATCATGTCTCTTTAGTCTCTTAAAATAGTAACAATTCTTTAGCCTTTGTCTGTTTTTTTGAAAAATACAGGCCAGCAAGGCATGGTAGCACATATATCTATAATCCCAGTGACTTGGGAGGTTTAGGCAGGAAGATTGCAAGTTTGAGGTCAGACTGAGCAACTTGGTGATATACATAAAAATAAAAAGGACTGAGGAAGTACCACCATGGTAAAGTGCCCCTGGATTCAATTCCCAACATACACACACAAAAAAATAAAAATATGGGCCAGCTATTTCATGAAATTCCCTCAAATTGAGGTTTGTTTCTTCATAATTAGACACCGTTAAGCATTTCTGGCAGGAATATCATAGAAGTGATGGTGTGCCCTTCAAGGTATCACATCAAGAGGTATATGATATCGTCAGGAATGGTTGCACACACTTCTAATCCCAGCTACTCAGGTGGTTGAGGCAGGAAGATTGCAAGTTCAAGGATAGGTTTGATAATTTGGGCAAGACCTGTCTCAAAATAATTTTTCTAAAAAAAGGGCTAGGGATGCAGCTTAGTGGCAGAATACTTGCCTAGCATGTGTGAGGCATAGAGCTTAATCCCCAGTATTGAAGAAAAAAAATACATGATAGCTCTTTCCCCTTGTGATTACGTTAATTTTACATATCCAGTCAAGATACTGTCCAATTTCTCTATTGTATGGTGCAAATTGTTTCCTCTTGCAACTAATAAGCAATCTGTGGGGAGACACTTCCAAAATCATGCAAACATCCTTCTTATCAAGTTTTCCCCTCTAGATTTAGCACTCAATTCTTGTCCATATCAATCCTGAAAAACAAGTTGCAAAACATTTTCTAAGTCTTCCATATTTATCAACACTATGAAGCCAAATTGTCTTCCCCTATACTCTTTCAATATCAATTAAATATCTACAGTATTTCCTGTATCCTTCGCTAAATAGAGAGATAGAAGGATAAATAAAACACTGGTCTCTAGAAAGGACTAGGGCTGGACCAACATTGGAGAAAGACATATAAAGAAATACTGTTATAAGAAGAATGAAAGAAAAAAGAAATTATTGCAAAATGTGAACTCTAGGAAGAGACCACCACATAAGACAGAAGAACATGGTAAGTTAGCTGGAGGAGAAAATATCCTTTTTAAATATATGATGGGGAAAAGAGTTGTTAAGTCTATAAAGACAGAAACAGAGGCAACTGCCAACCAAACACAAAAAGTTCCAGGTAACTGTTGGTAGTATAAATACCAAAATTACCTGTCACCTAGCCCAAAGAATTATATTCACTTATCCATCTACTCAATCAATCACATATTGAACATATCAATGAGATACACCTTGTTCATATGAAAATGCTCAAGAAATTTAGCCAGAAAAGTACACAAATAAACCCCAAAAATTGTGTTATAGTTCAATAAGCACCAAACAGATTTACATCTAAAGTATACTGATAGAACTGGATTGTTCAACTTTAGGAAGAGGCAAAAAGAGGTATTGTGAAGGTAATGGCCAAGCTGGATTTAAGGACAGCATTCTCATCAACTATTATTAGCTGAAACAAATTTTAGAAATACTAGTAGGAGACAGAGAAGTAGGCAAGCTTGTGCTTACCTACTGATGACAGCATAAACTGATAATGTACATTTGACCTTTTTTGAGTGATTGTTAATCTTATTTTTGCTTTTAACCTTTAAATCGTCCACCAATAAATTTTTTAATCAGAAAACTCCAATCTTTGAGAAAATAAAATTCAAATAGCCAATGTGCTGACAGGATCCCTACCTCTTAGATACAGTATAGTAAGGTAGAGAAATATATAAATGACACATTGTAGAACCGATGCAGGGTTAAAATTTTATAGGTCAAGAATGTGATAAAAGAAGATAAAGGTATTAAAAGTGGATCATATTGCAGTCTCTTTAACCCTTCTATAATACTCCTTCGATTTCTCCTTTTTAACTCTAGGGTGATAATCTTTTAAACTCTCACTGAAGGAAGAACCTCCTGCTCAGAATACAGCAAGAGAAGTTCCAGAGGAGACACTGGACCTCAGACACCCATTACAAGTAACAGAATCTTGTAACACTGAAAATTTGGGTAACCAGGTCCTAAATACATCTTTCTAGGGCATTGTCTTAGAGCATCCTCCTCAATGCACTTGTAAAATGGGAGTAAAAAATAAGACTATGTAATATAAATCCAAATAAAGTAGTTGAGGTAATACTGTACCAATATTTATTTCTTAGTTTTGACAAATGTATCACAGTCAGATAAAGGTGTTAACATCTGGGGAAGTAGGCGAAGGATATAGACTAACGCTTTTACTATCTTGCAACTTTTCTATAATTCTAAAACTATTTCAAAGTAAAAAGTTAAAATAAAGGCTCTGGAGTCAAACTGACCAGGGTTCCAATCCTAGAAACAAACACTGGACAGGTCTCCCAAGCTCTTACACGATACAGGATAATTTCTATCAGAGTAGTGTGGACTAAAATGAGGAACTATATAAGAAGGACCCAAAAATGTAAAATCTCCAAAGCACCTGAAGAATTTCCTAGTCAGTTTCTTAGCAAAAAGGTCAAGAGACAAATTCCTTGAAATAAGATGTACTCACCCTGCCAAGGTCCTGGAGAAAGGTTTTGACACTGTCAGCCATCTCCTCACCACCCAGACTGTCAACTACACAGAAGAGAGAAAAGCACCCCAAAATCTCTCATCATGAAGGACCTGGAAACAGATGAAGCATAATGGAAGAAAAATATTTATCTTAAAGATAAATTACTTCAGGTACACCTCTACATGATGACCCCATATTCCTGTGGCTCTAATAGGGAAGCAATAGACTGTAGCACTAACACAGTGAACTAAGTACCTCTAACTGCTGAAACCTAAAATCCATATAATTATTTGTTGGGTTGGCCTGTTTTGAAATGGGGTCTTGCTACGTTGTACAGGCTAGTCCTGAACTCCTGGGCTCCAGTAATCATGTTAGGCCTCCTGAGTAGCTGGAACTACAGGTGCGTGCTCTGTGCTCCTGGATTTTTTTTCCCCCCAAGGACTGGGGATTGAACCCAGGGTTGCTATACCACTGAGTTACACCCATTTGTTAATTTTTATTTTGAGACAGGGTCTCACTAACTTGCCCAGGCTGGCAATCCTTTATGCAGAATGCACAGTAAGGAGGGGGTGGGGATAGAAGTATTTCGGATTACACAAAGGGAATGAAGGGAAGGGAGGGGCAATAGGGATAAGAAAGACAGTAGAATGAATCACACATTATTTTCCTATGTTCATATATGAATACACGACCAGTGTAACTAACTCCACATCATGTACAACCACAGAACGGGAAGTTATACTCCATGTGTGTATAATATGGCAAAATACATTCTACTGTCATAACTAAAAAGAATTAAAAATTGAAAAAACAAAAAAAAAAAAAAACAAAAAAAAACTGCAATCCTTCTTCAGTCTCCTGAGTAGCTGGGATTGCAAGTGCTGGGACATGGTATAGGCATGGTGACAAGCATGGGTCACCATGCCCAGCTACCTACCACCCTTTTATTTTTACTTTAGGTAAATGTGCTTAGACCAGTGGTCATCTCTGAATCTTGGTGTCCAAACTATACCTCCTACAGACTCCAAGCTCTTTTGAGGATTTGGAGATGGGTAAAAATAACATTTCAATATCCTCTTAAGCAATTTTTATGTTTGCTGCATATCTTCAAACACTTGAATGAAAATGAGAGCAAGAAAAAGTTCTAAAAGTTACTAAATATGTACTTCCTTCAGACACAGAGCCCTTCAGAACACAGAAAGCTTTAAATTATGATGTGAAGCTACCTACCAAGACCTCCAAATAGGTCTATGTTTTCTAACTTTACATACATAAATGTGTGTATGATTTTAATAAGCATGCAGCAGAGTAAATTTTAAACTAGGTCAAGGCTAGGGTGTAGCTCAGTGTTAAACCATATGCTTACTATATGTGAGGTCCTGGGTTCAATCCCCAGCACCATAAAATACACTAGGCCAGAGAAAAAGTTCCTATGTATAAATAGTCTTCAAAACAGTAAGGTTTTCTCATTTTATTTCTTGGATAAATGGTAAATCTAGCTTCAAAAGTCAAGAAACTGAAAAGTCACATATATAAATAGTATTTAAAGTGAATTCTAAGGTGAATGGAAAACCCACTTGCAGAAATGTTCCCATCCATCCATGCTGGGGATCAAACCTAGGGCCCCAGGTATACTTGGCAGGCACATGCAGCTACATCCCCAGCACCTAGAAATTTTTTAAGAACTTAGAATTCTAACGTTCTCCAACCCCACTAAATCACACTGTGGGGTTCTCAATTTAAAAGGTATAACCTTAATATAACAATTTTGCAGTTTATAAAAAGTTCAAATTTCAAAACATAAGCACTTTTCATGACCTTTCAACACTTCACTAAAGAGCACCTCATTAACCCAACTGGACTAAAGCCATTCAAAACTGGTAGAGCAGGGAATACATCAGACAGAAGGCAACCTGCACAACACTATATTTACTATGAGCTCCTTAGGTCATATCCTACCCAGATGTGCTCACTTCAGGAACAGAAGGTTCTAGAGTTAAGACACATCAGTTAATACTCCTACTCTTCCCTCCTAAAAACATGTACCTCAGAGTTCCAAGCATGTGAGTACAGGTATAGACAGGGTTCTCAAGGTTGTAGTGAAAACTCAGAGCCAGGTGAATAAGAGCTCAATAATGAACAAGAACCAGTTTGTAAAGACCACCATGGATCCACCCACTTAACCAGCTATTTGCTTATGTATAAATTAAGAGTACTAAAAATCTTTGTAAATTTTTTTAGTACAGAATGCAATGGAATACAAAAAAAAAAAAAAAAAAAAAAAAAACTTAAAATTCTGTATAAACATAATCCCACTAAAGAATGTATCAGCTTGGAGGTGTGAGGAAGCCCATTACTTCATGTGGATTTTTTTTTTTTTTCCAATCCTGCAGACAGAGCCCAGAGCCACATTCTCAGTCCTTTCATATTTCTTATTTTGACACAAGGTCTCACTAAGTTGCTTAGGGCCTGGCTAAATTGCAGAGGTTGGCTTTCAACTTGCAATCCTCCTGCCTCAGCCTCTGGAGCACTTCGTTTGGATTTCTTACAGGACATTGACAGGGAGCCTGTCTGTCCTAGTCCAGAATTGCTGTTATTTTAATCTTAGCCAGTTAACACCTGGCTTCTGCATGTAACAACCGGCAGGGTATCTACTGACCAAAGGCCTTTGAAAGACAAGTCACTTTAATTTTATATTAACATCCTAACATTTCCTACAAGTATAGTCGGTATGAATTATTTAGTTTGACAAGCAGATGAGGCAGAGAAAAATAACTTGCCACAATTTGAGACACACAGACTGAAAGACACCGTGGGGATCCTGCAACTGAGGGGATTAAGATGCATCTGGTTCACAGCATTTTACAGAGGTAGCATTGAGTCTCGTAGTTCAATGGCTTGTCCAGCGTCACAACAAGCAAAAGACACAGCAAACTTCAGAATCCTGACGTTCCATCCCCTCGGTGAGGCCTTCTTTTTGCTTAAGTTTTGCAATGAGGGCTTTTGTTTAACCCGAGCGTCCCATGGACACACAAGGTTTCTTAAATCTTGAAATACAGCTACACATTAAATTCCTGACAGTCATTAGAATAGATGAAGTACCTTCTGAGGCACAGTCCTGCACTTTGATTTAAAAGCTATAAACCCAAGTCCGAGTAAGCAGGAAGCTGGAATATCCCATTCCAGGTACGGTGAAGGTAAACATCCTCACTTCACTCCGGGCTCCACCGACTGCCTCCGTATCCCTGTGTGCTTGGACCCGCCTCTCCCGTAGCTCCTGGGCAATTAAGCTGAAAACAGGTCTCCCTCCCCAACCACAGCTGTGCACGAGGTACGGACCACGCACCCGTCCGGTCACACGGAGAGCTAAAGATAGCCGCGCCACACCTGGGCAGAGGCTCGTCAGGGCTACGTCGGGCGCTGCGGCCTGGCCCCGCTCCCCAGGCTCCTTGCCGTCCCGGGTCTCTTCCTGTCAAGGGTCTTCTCCCGCAGTCATTGCGAAACCTCTCAGACCCACTCTCCGGCCCGGCCTGCCCTCCCGCGCCCTCTCGGCCCCTGCCGCCCAGAACCGGCTGCGCGTTCGCCCCGAGCCCCGAGTCGCCGCACCGCGCACCTACCAGCAGCTCCCTAGCCCACCGCGGGCCGTCTGGACCCCTCCGCGCCCGGCTGCCCGCTCCGCCGGGGCGCTCCCAGGGCCGGGGCCGCTGCGCCCGCACTGGGCATGCCCGGGCCGCACGGGGCCGCTGGGAAGTCAGGCGGGCGCGGAGCTGGGCCGCCGAGCGGGGGCGGGGCCTTGTGAAGGGGGCGGGGCTGGTGGAAAAGGGGGCGGACCGAGGCTGCGGAGCCTGGGAAATGTAGTCAACGCAAGCCGCCAGTTGGCCCCGGTGCAGGGACGCGTAGGCTGTGGGCTCCTCCTGGCGGCCGCAAGAACCCCTCAACCACCTCCTACCTAAAAGCTCTGTTCACTGAGCCCTCCTTTCTCTTTCCCCTTCACTATTTACCTACACAGCATTGCTGGTCTTTCTAAAACCCTGGAACCCTAATAACCCAACAATAAAGTAGGGGTCACCTTGGTTTATTGGTTAGAGAGTTTCTGTAAAGATTACTAAACAATGCTCGATTTAGGTCAAGCTTCACTCAAAGTTACAATCGGACAAGCCACCCTTCACTTCAGCTGCCTTACAGTGTGTATTCTAGTAACGTGATGCTTGAAATAAAAACAGCCTACTTTTTTCATCTGCATCCCCACCAGTTCAGTTCTAATAGGAAAGTCAATTTCTTGGCAAGAAACTGTAAGGAAGACAAAAGTTCACCTCTACCTCTTACTGTTTTTGGCTGGGCCTACGAATTAAACTGACATAATAGATCAACAAAAGAAAAGCATACAAATTTATTTAATATTAGTTTTTCCATGACAGCCATAAAAAGGAAATGAAGACCTCAAAATGAGGCAAATCCTAAGTTTTCATGTTACATTGAACGAAGGGGTAATTGTGATAAAAATGTGAGTAGGCTAAAGTAAAATAACTATTTTAATGTTTATATAGAATTCTCAACTTCTGTTCTTGATGTTACTTCGGATATAGGGAAGCCATCTTCCACGTGGAGGTTTTATCTCCTGCTTTCAGAAAGAAAAGGGTAGAGTTAAAATTACCTTTCTTTCATCTAGCATTTTTATTTTTTAAGTGCCTTTAGCTCAAAGTCATTCCTATGCAAAAGGATAAGCCATGTTTTCCCATCTTTCTGAACCATTAAACCTCAACTATAAGCTTTTTCTTTCCTATTCGGTACCTCTTTTATCATTCATTTCTCCTTCTTTCCACTGCCTGTCTTCCTTTGTCTCTGGCTATACTTAGAGTTACTAGTCCTAAGGCCACCTATTCAGAGTTTTACAATTACAAGCTATTCAGTGCAACCTCCTGTTTAAGGAAACCTAAAGTCCAGATGTCAAGGACAGTGCCAGAAAAAATACCCAGACCTCCTGACTCTCCTCCAAATCAGTGGGTCAAGGAAGTGTTTGTCTTTATTCCTTGGCCCAACTTCCAGCCCCATTCCAGAATAAACTTGCCCCTTATCCCAGTCTGCTGAAACCTTACCTTCTGTTTAAGGAAGAGGAGACTCAAAACCAGAAAGATTGGAGAAAGGAATGAAGCATCCAGAAGAGTCAAGAAAGAAAAGTAGAAGCCCAGAAGTAAAAGGCCAACATAAAATTTACACATGGAAACTCCTACAGCAAGACTCTTTTGTTGTTGCTGTTCTATTTGGCCTTGGGAAATAATCTTATTTTTACTGAAAAAAGATCTAGGAATATCCTCTCAAATCCTCTGCTCTCAAAAATCTATTCCCTCATTTACTCCACCATAAAGAGGGAACATTCCTAAACTTATCTTTTGCTCCATGTTGGTAAATCTCTTTAATTGCTTATTATAAGAAAATACCATATAGAAAAGCTTTTTATTTATTTTGGGATTTTATTTTAATAGAATTGTTTATTTGCTACCATCCGGCAACCATATGTACCACCCTCCACTTCCCTGCATTTTTAAAGAATTTTCACATACTTCTGTAGAATTAAATGCCACCTGTGAGACAAATAGGAAAGGCATTTTAGTTTAGTAATTTTACAAATAAGGAGGCTCTCTGGCTAGCTATGAGCCTTAGTTTCCATATCCTGTGAAAGACATGTGGAAGTTATCAGTCAAAATGGTGTCACTTGTGTCAGTTCTAACGACAAAAAAGTAAATGAAACTTGAAGGTTATAAAGGAAAAATTCTTGTATTTGATTGCCTGATGATAGCTAGCTATCACAAAAGACTGCCAGAACCATAAGCTTGCATAGAGAGTACCACAAACCTCATAGGACATCTCCCAGGCACCATCTATTTCACTTTAGACTGACACCAGTATTGTTATTAATCATTGTGACAAAGGACTATTGTTTCAGAATATCTGATGTAAATCAGGATGGTAATCCCCATGACTTGAGAGGCTGAGGCAGGAGTGTGGCAAAGTTAAGTCCAGCCTGGATGGGCTGGAGCTGTGGCTCAATGGTAGAGTGCTTGCCTAGCATGTATAAGGTACTGGGTTCAATCCTTAGTATCACATGAAAAAAAATAAACAAATAAAACAAAGGCATGCTACAACTATGAAAACAAAACAAAACAAAAGTAGACCAACCTTAGCAACTTGCCCTTGCCTCAACCTTTTGAATATGTCCATAGTTTACTACGGCATACATATTTCTATTGCAATGCTATTTTCAAATTAATGTATTAATGTCAGTATTCTTTGAAGAAACTGATTGTTTTTTAATTTAGGCTGAAAATCTTCAGAAACATAAGCTGCTAAAATATATGGTATCTATGTGAAGGTCTTTTCTAACTCTGGTTCTAGCTTTAGAATCTTCCAAGGGAGAAAGATACTATCATTTATTAAGCATCTACAATACACCAAGTCTTTTATGTCTATTATTTCACAACCTTTTATGTCTATTATTTTCACAACCAGGCCTTTTATATCTATTATTTTACACTTGTGTTGTAACTGGTTTTTAAAAAATTCCAACCAGGTTTGTCCCATACCCAATGCCACATGCTTTTCTTTACTACTTCTGCCTTCCATTATAGGTTATTACAAAGCCTTCCAGTTAATTTTAGACTCTGTATCTCCTGTATCACCATCACTAATATAGTGCTCCTTGAGTTTTAATAGGTAAACAAACCATATAGAGGCTTCGCTCAACACAGATTCTGATTCAGTTGATCTGGGGTGAAGGCCAAGATTCTGTAGTTCTAACAAGTTCCCGAGTGATCCCAGTAAACATTTACTGAGTGCCTGTTATCTATCTTGGCTAGATGTTTGAGACACATGATGCCCTTAACTTGCTTTATTTCCAATAGGAAAACAGACAAGGTAAAGCAATATAATGAGTATACGAAGGGAATTCTACACTGTGGAAGAAGTACAAGCAAAATTGTCTGGCATTTTTACAGCACTATAATTTGTTTGGCATGGTTGGAATTTAGAATAGGAAGCGAATTGGCAAGAGATACACTTTCTATAATAAACAGGAGTGCCCTCTACTTGCCAGGCTCTTTTTCAAATAATAGGATTTAGTGATAAGCAAGGCAGATGAGCTATCTATTTTAATGGAGCTCACATTCAATAGAGTGATAAGTAAGATAAGGTAGGAAAGAATAAAATAAAATGCAAAAAAGCAAGATTATTTCAAATATTGATAAATGATGAAAAATAAAACATGGAACTGTCAAAGAATATCTGGCAAAGTGGTCACCATTGACTATTTGAAGTGTAGGAAAGGAGGAAAGTTTGAGGAACTCACTTGGGTTGAGATCTGAATGCAGAGGAGTGCACCATGTAAGATGTGAGGCTAACAGAGGAAACCAAGTACATAGCCCCAAGGAAAAAAATCTGCCCAATACAAGCCAGGCACAAAAATGTGGCTGCAAATATGAATACATCATGTCTGGCTTCCTACTTTACTCCCACAGCAATCATTCAAATTGTTTTGATTTTACCCCCTAAAAGCATCTCAAGCCCACCCCTTGTCCCTGACTCTACTGCAACTATTGTGTTTCACCTAAATTATTACAAATGTCTTCCTGTCCCTAGTCAGCCATCACTAATCCATTCCCCCACACAGTGGACAGAGAGTTTTATTTGTTTTTGGTAGTGGGGATTGAACCCAGGGGGGTGCTTAAACACTGAGCCACAGCTACAGTCCTTTTTTATATTTTAGAGTTAGGGTCTCACTGAGTTGCTTAGGGCCTCACTGAGTTGCTTAGGGCCTCGCTAAGTTGCTGAGGCTGCTTTGAACTCGAGACCTTCCTACCTCAGCCTCCCATCACTGCACCCGGCCAGAAAGAGCTTTAAAAAAAATCAAAATGGTATCATCTTCTCTGCCTTAAACTCATCAGTAACTTCCAGTTACCATTCTCATCACAATAAGATCCAAACTCCATATTTATATAGTGAATTCCCAGGGCTCTGAGTATTGTTACCTACATATTTCTTAAACCATACTCCCTCTGTACTCTATATTTCGGCCATTATTTGTAAAGTGTACCAATGTTTCTTTTTCTCCCAGGTCTTCAGATGGCATTCCCTCTGCCTCCCTACTCCTCCTCTACCCTACACTGTAACTTAACCAGTAAGTCCTACTCATCAATCACACCCCCTACAAAACCTTCCCCATTTCTCCTTTGAGCTGCAAGAGTCCCCTGAACTTCCCTTATCAAAATACCAATCCTTTCAATGGGGCGAGGTGGCCCACGCCCGTAATCCCAGCGACTTGGTGGAGGGGGAAGAGCTGAGGCAGGAGGATCTCAAGTTCAAAGCCAGCCTCAGCAAAAGCCAGGTGCAGCTCAGTGAGACCCTGTCTCTAAATAAAATACAAAATAGGGCTGGGGATGTGGCTCAGTGATGGAGTGCCTCTGAGTTCAATCCCCAGTTGACTCCCCCAACAAAAAAGAAAAAAAAAAACAAAAAAAAACAAACCTAAAAGGACATCTTCACTGAATGAAGCAAGACAAAAAGTAAAATAATTACTTTTGTTAATAGTATTTATAAAGTATTTAAACTTTTTACCAGTAATTCCTTTTACTCTTAATAAGTCTTGCAAGGCCATTTCAAATATCAGACCTGTTTTAAGTATACAATAATGGAAGAGGACCATTAGCCACAAGTCACATGGATATATCAGAGTTTCTTAAAATTCAATTATATAGGTTATTCTTTTTCATTCTGTTGCTTGGCTCCCATTTTTATATTTTGTTATATGAATGAAATGCATCTTTTTTTCTTTTTTAAAATTCTTTTTAGATATACATGACAGTAGAGAGTATTTTGATATATTATATATACATGGAGTACAATTTCTCATTCTTGTGGTTGTGAAATGCGTCTTTTGATTGTTTGATTACTTTTTCTTTCCTTAAAAAAATTCCTACTAGCTGTCTTATCTTCATAGATTTGAACTCTTTCATAGAAATTCTTCTGAATTCTGAAAATACCATGAAACTATTTCCTACAATAAACAAAATTCTTCATTAAAAAAAAATTACCAGTCCTGCCAAATTCTATTTATTTGCTTAATTATCTGTCTGCCCAGTAGACTAGGAGGAGCCCACTACTGTGTTTCTCTAGTGCCTAGTATGGTGTCTAGCTTTGAAAGAGGTACTCAAAATATGTTGAAAGATGGAACTGAGGTTGTAGCTCAGTGGTAGAGAACTTGCCTGGCATGTGTGAGGCACTGGTTTTCATCCTCAGCACCACATAAAAATAAGTTAATTTAAAAAAGGTATTATGTCCGTCTATAGATAAAAACAAATTGTTGGGAGAATAAGTGAAAAGATTAAGGGAAGTTGAGCTAAGCAGTTAGTAATCACTTCTTATGTCAATCCACATCTTTTGGACATTCTTGGTGGGAGTAAGGAGTCACTGAGAGACTTTAAAGAGAATGCTATGATTATATTTGTATTTATGAAAGACCACTCTAGTAGCATCAAGACACATGATTTTGAAGGAACAAAATTGACAGCATTGAATGTGAAAAGTAGGAGGCTGGTTGTTTCCAACATTTAAGAGAGATATGATGAAGACCTGAACCTGCATTAAACAGTTTAGCAAGATAAGAAGAAGGAAGAATCTTTAGGATTTGGTGATTGAGTAAAGAAGTGGAGAAATAGCTGGGCACAGAGATACATGCCTGTAATCCCAGTGGCTTGGGAGGCTGAGGCAGGAGGATTATGAGTCCAAAGTCAGCCTCAGCAATTTAGCGAGGCACTTAGAACTCAGGGAGATCCTGTCTCTAAATAAAATACAAAAAAGGGCTGCAGATGTGGCCCAGTGATAAAGCGCCCCTGGATTCAATCACCAACACCAAAAAGAAAAAAAAAAAAAAGTGGAAAGATAAACTCAAAAATGACTTGAACATTTCTAAGTTGGCTAACTTGACAGATTGATGGATAGAAATGCCATTACCTGAAATTGGAAATGGAAGAGGAGTAGGAATTATGAAAGAATAAGTTCAGTTAGACATGTTGAGTTCCAGGTGTCTGTTATACATAAAAATGGAAATATTTATTTAGCATGCAATTGGATCTGAGTCAGGAAGAATTCTAGATAGCAATAAGTTTGGAGATTATCAGCATACAGAAGATAGTTGAAATAAAGGAAATAGATCACTCAGGGAAGGAAGCATGAAATGAATAGGAAGATGACTGAGCACCAAAATTCAAGTAATACCAACATTTGAGGAATAAAATCATAGAACACAACAGTGAAGACTAAAAGAGAACCTGGGCGAAGTGTGTTTTTTCTTTCTTGTTTTTGTTTTTTTGTTTTTTCTTTTTTGTTTTTCAGAAACCAAGAGAGAAAAGAGTTTCAAGAAGGAACTTTAAGTGTGTACTTTTTGTGGACTGCATATTTGTGTTCCTTCAAAATGCAGATGTCAAAGTTAAAACCCTAAACCCTGATGTTTTGGAGGTAGGCCTTTTGGGAGGTAATTGCCTTTGAATGAAGTTATGAGGACAGGGTCCCCTTGACAGGATTAGTGCCTTGCTCTCAAGTGCTCTCTCTCTCATGAATAAAGCAACTATACAGTGAGAAAGTGGCCATCAGAAAGCCGGAAGAGGTCCCTCATCAAGAACTTGATCATGAAAGTAATTCAATGTCCTGAACTTCATAGCCTCCAGAATTTTGAAAAACAAACATCTGTGTATTAATCAGGGTTTTCTAGAGGAACAGAAACAATAGGAAGTATGATAAAAAGGGGATTTATTAGATTGGCTTACTTGACCAGAAGCTGGATAGTCCACAACGGCCGGTCTGCAGGCTGGAGAGTTGGAAGAACCTGTAACTGCGCAGTCCAAGAGGCTGAAGCCACAGAACAAGAGGGATCAACAGTGTTACACTAGTCCAAGACTGAAGGCATCTGGAAATTCCCTGGAGAAATCACTGGCAGAGTCCGCTTTGGAAGAGTGAAGGAGCGAGAGTCTGATATCCTCAAGAGATTGCAACTGCAATCACGAACCCATTTATGAAGAACTGAGTTTCCATCTGCTGCAACTTCCTTGTTCTTCCAACTTTTATTCCATCCAAGTCACCATCCTATTGGATGGTGCTACCCATGCTTAGGGAGGATCTCCCCTTCAGTTTGCTATCCCACATGCCAATCATTCCTAGACACATCCTCATTGACACACCCAGAAGCCTCTTAATCTTTGACATCTATTAATCCAATCAAGTTGACAATTCAAATTAATTATTACCGTCTGTGTCTCAAACAGTCTATGGTATTTTGTTAGTTGTCCCAACTGACTAAGACAGTATCCAACAGAAGAATGTCCGGTGTACATATGTGCATGTGTAGTAAAGAATGTAATCTTGTCCAGAGAGCTTCCAGGAGGTAATCTTCAAACTTTTGGGATATCATACCTGATAGAGCATTTTTGCTTACCTGAGGGCCTTTGGTCACACAGAATTATTATCTTGAGGTTGGGTCTGTCATATGGTATCAAGTTGACCTCCGAAGGGAGTGAAGACCTATCAATCATGTGGGGAATCAACCATGCTTATGTGATGAGGCCCCAGTAAAATGTATGGACACATGCTGGGTGCGGTGGTGCATGTGCCTGTAATCCCAGAGTCTGAGGAGGCTGACAGGAGGATCGTGAGTTCAAAGCCAGCCTCAGCAAAGGTGAGGTGCTAAACAACTCAGTGAGACCCTGCCACTAAAATAAAATACAAAATAGGGTTGGGGATGTGACTCAGTGGTTGAGTGTGAAAGCACCCAGCAACCACTTCGGACAAGAAAACTAACACAAGAGATTTTATTAAGCAAATAGGCAGAGTGTCTCCCTGCAGGGAGAGAGAGAGAAAATGAGAGGAAAAGAGAGAGAGCGTGCGCATGAAAGAGAATGAAAGCCAGGAGGAGAGAGCATGAAAGTGAGAAGGAGAGAGAGAGAGAAAATGGAGAGGGAGCTATTCTTAAGTAGTTTGCAGGCTAATAACACACCAATGACTGAAGAGAATATTCACAGGCTGACAGTCTGGACCAGTGACTGCTGAGAATGTTCACAGGCTGATGAGTGGACCAATGACAGCCGAGAATGCTCTCAGGTTGACGAGTCGACCAAGAGCTGGCTGGGATGTTCACAGATTGACAATCTGGGTTGTAAAATGGTGTGGGGGAGGGAGAATAATAGCAGATCTGATGCCAACAGAGTGCCCCTGAATTCAATCCCCAGTACCAAAAAAAAAAAAAAAAAGTATGGACCCAGACTCAGGGGAGGTTTCCTGGTTGTCAATACTTTATTGATGCATTATCATGCATCAGTACTGGGAAAGTAATGCTATTCATGAATCTAAGGGGCTGGGGAAATAGCTCAGCTGGTAGAGTGCTTGCCTCACAATCATAAGGCCCTGAGTTCGATCCCCAGTACCGCAAAAAAAAAAAAAAAAAAAAAAAAAAAAAAAAAAAAAAAAAAAATTCAGATGAATTTTTTCTGCGTTTAGAACTTTTCTGGATTCTTCCTCATGTTCTCCCCTTGACTGATTTCAATCTAGATCTTTAAGTTATAATAAACTGTAAATTTCCATGAGTTCTGTGGGCCCATCCAGCAAATTATCAAAACTAGGGGTTGTCTTGGGGACGCCTGAACATTGGTGTTAGAAGAATAGTCTTGCAGACTGGCCTTCTCTAATTTCAGAATTCACCAAAAAGCATGCCCTAAAATGTTCATGGAAGCACTACTCCTAACCGCCAAACTCAAGAAACAGGCAAGACATCCATCAGCAGTAAATGGATTTTTAAAATAACATATTTATACAGTAGAATACTATATAAATGAAAACAAATCAATCTCATAAATATTAAATTCGGCAAAAGAACCCAGGCACAAAAGAATATGCATGTTGCAGGGTTATATTTACACAATGGTAAAAAGCAGGCAAAATCAATCTAGTTGATAGAAATCACATTAGTGGTTTTATTTAGGAAGGAAAAAGGAAAGGGACAAGAAGGAAGATATTTGAGTTGTTGGTACTGCTCTGTTTATTGATTTGGATGGGGTTACATGTATGAGTTCACTTAGAAAATTTATTGAGCTGTGCACTTAAATTTGTGCCTTTTTCTATATGTATGTTATACTTCATTGCAAAAATTTTCATCAAAAAATCTAAGTCTGGGGATTTAGCTCAGTGGTGCAGTGCTTACCTAGCATTTGCAAGGCCCTGGGTTCAATTCACAGTGCTGCCTTATTAAAAAAAGAAAGAAAGAAAAGGAAGAAGAGAAAAGTCTGAAAAAGAAGAGATCAGGCATCAAGTCATTAAAACAACAATAGCCCGCTCTTAAGTTGAGAGAAAATGGAATATTTTTATAAGGAGAAAGAGTCAGAAACAAAGGAAAGTTGAAGAAGTCAAAAAAGTATGCTGGAGAAAGATTCTTGAAGAGATGTGAAGAAAGGATAAAATCAGAAGTTCTGTGGATCCTTTTCTATTTCTTGAGGAAAAGAGTGGGGAATGCATTTGGGGAATGCATTAGAAATGCAGATTCTGAGGATTCACACCAGAGACTTGGATTCAGAGTATCAGGGATGGAACCCAGGAATTTGTACTTGAAACTAGCCCTCCAAGTCTTTGTACTCAGGTGTTCCCAGATTTCAGCTTGAGAAGCAGGTCTCTGAAGTAGTGATAGATGCAGAAATGGTGCAGTACTTGGAGGGAGAGGATTTTTGTCAACATCCTTGATTTGCCATTTCACCTTTCATAAGGAAAGTTTTGTGTTTTTCATTTGGTTTTTATTTTGGCTTGGTTTTTTGTTGTTGTTTTTGAGCATTTTAATTAATTTATTTATTTACATGTAACTCAAAGTGATGTTGCAGTACATAAGTTATTTACAACTGTACAGTAATGTGTTGCAAAATAAATTATCTAGAAGGCAGTAAAAGTACTTATTTTAGTGCCCTTAGACTACATACCATGCAAAGTCTAAGCAAGGCCACTTAATTTGAACAAGTTTCTTTCTTTCGTTCTTTCTTTCTTTCTTTCTTTTTTCTTTTTCTTTCTTTTTTCTGTTACTGGGCTACACATCCCCACCCCTTCTTATTTTTATATATTTTATTTATTTATTTATTTATTTTAGTTGTAAATGGATACAATATTATTTTATTTATTTATTTTTATGTGGTGCTGAGGATTGAACCATGTACCTCATACATGCTAGGCATGTACTTTACTACTGAGCTATACAACCCCAGAGCCCTTTTTATTTTTTATTTTGAGAGAGGAACTGGTTAAATTGCTGAGTCTGGCCTCCAATTTACTGGGCCCTTGCTTCAGTTTCCTGAGTTGCTGGGATTACAAGAATGTGCCATCATGCCTGGCTTCTCCAAGTTTCAGATCTTTATTTACTAATCTTTATGTACTAATAGTATCTACCTCATAGTAATTTTTGTTGTTGTTTTTGTTTGTTTTGCAGTGTTGAGGTTTGAACCTCAGAATAATGTTGAGAAGTAAATTAAACTATGTATGAGAATGTACAGCTTGGATAGGTTTGAGTGTGTCTCCCAAGAGTTTGTGTGTTGAAATTTAATTCCCATTGTGTAGTATTGTTGCTGAAAGCTCAGTCCTTGTCCCCGATGCCAATACAATAATGAGGACATGATTTTGAGAAAAAAGGAAAAGGAAAGTTTATTGCTTTGCTAGCTTTTGCTAGCAAGGGAGAAACACAGGGGACTCTGGTCCCAGATATAACACGGTTCACTTGATGCTTTGACTATATCCCTTGTCACTTTGAAACTTACATGGTTTCTTTTTCCCAACCTTCTTTTCCCTGATCTCCTTCCTCCCTAATCTCATTTTCTCTGAATCACCTCTTTATTTTTTTTATTAAAATCTTTTTTATTTTTATAGACTGCATTTTGATTCATTGTACACAAATGTGGTACAACTTTTCATTTCTGTGGTTGTACACAATATAGATTCACACCATTCATGTAATCATACATATACATAGGGTAATACTGTCTGTTTCATTCTACTATCTTTCTGTCCTCCACCCGCTTCCACCCCATTTTCCTCTACACCATCCAAAGTTCTTTCATTCTTCTCTTCCCCCCACCACCCCTCCTTGTTATATATTGTCATGCACTTATCAGAGAAAACATTCGGCCTTTGGTTTTTTGAGCTTGGCCTATTTCATTTAGCATGATATTTTCCAACTTCATCCATTTACCAGCAAATGCCATAATTTTATTCTTCTTTATGACTGAGTAATATTCCATTGTGTATATATACATATATACATATATATATATATACACATATATATGTATATATACATATATATATATATGTGATATATATATATCACAGTTTCTTTATCCGTTCATCAATTGAAGGGCATCTAGGTTGGTTCCACAATCTAGCTATTGTGAATTGAGCTGCTATGAACATTGATGTGGCTGCATCACTGTAGTATGCTGATTTTAAGTCCTTTGGGTATCTGAGGAGTGGGATAGCTGGGTCAAATGGTGAGTCCATTCCAAGTTTTCTGAGGAATCTCCATACTGCTTTCCAGAGTGACTGCACCAATTTGCAACTCCACCAGCATTGTAAAAGTATGCCTTTTTCCCCACATCCATGCCAACACTTATTATTGCTTGTGTTCTTGATAATAGACATTCTAATTGGAGTTAGATGAAATCTTAGGGTGGTTTTAATTTGCATTTCTCTAATTACTAGGAATGATGAGTACTTTTTCATATATTTGTTGATCACCTATATATCTTCTTCTGCGAAGTGTCTGCCATTTCCTTAGCCCATGTATTAACTGGGTTCCTTGATTTGGGGTGTAAAATTTTTTAAGTTCTTTATAAACTTTGGAGATGAGTGCTTTGTCTGAAGTGTGTGTGGAAAAGATTTTTTCCCACTCTGTAAGCTCTCTTTTCACATTATTGATTTTTTCCTGTGCTTGAGAAAAAACTTTTTAGTTTGAATCTGTCCCATTTATTGATTCTTGCTTTTATTTCTTATGCTATAGGGGTCTTGTTAAGGAAATCTGGTCCTAAGCCAACGTGATGGAGATTCAGGCCTACTTTTTCTTCTGTTTGGTGAAGGGTCTCAGGTCTAATTCCTAGATCCTTGATCCATTTTGATCTGAGTTTTGTACAGGGTGAGAGATAGGGGTTTAATTTCATTTTACTGCATATGGATTTCCAGTTTTGCCAGCACCATTTGTTGAAGAGGCTATCTTTTCTCCATTGTAAGTTTTTGGCACCTTTGTCTAATATGAGGTAACTGCACTTATGTGGGTATGTCTCTGTGTCTTCTATCCTGTACCATTGATCTACCTATTTTGGTGCCAATACCATGCCGTTTTTGTTACTACTGCTCTATAGTAGAGTTTAGGGTCTGGTATTGTGATACCTTCTGCATCACTCTTCCTGCCCAGGATTGCTTAGGCTATTCTGGGTCTTTTGATTTTCCAGATGAATTTCATGATTGCTTTTTCTGTGTCTATGAAAAATGTCATAGAGATTTTAATTGGAATTGCGTTAAATCTGTGTAACATTTTTGGAAGTATGGCCATTTTGATAATATTAATTCTGCCTATCCAAGAACATGGGAGAACTTTCCATCTCCTAAGGTCTTCTTCAATTTCTTTCTTTAATGTTTTGTAGTTTTTATTGTAGAGAAATTTCACCTCTTTGGGTAGATTGATTCCCAAGTTTTTTTTTTTTTTTTTTTTTTTGAGGCTATTACAAACAGAATTGTTTTCCTCATTTCCCTTTCAGATGTTTCATCGCTTATGTATAAAAATGCTTTAGATTTATGCGTGTTGATTTTATATCCTGCTATTTTACTGAATTCATTTATGAGGTCTAGAAGTTTTCTGGTGGAGTTTCTTGGATCCTCTAAATATAGAATCATGTCATCAGCAAATAGTGACAGCTCGAGTTCCTCTTTTCCTATTCATATCCCTTTAATTTCTTTAGTCTGTCTAATTGCTCTGGCTAGTATTTCAAGGATGATGTTGAATAGAAGTGTTGAAAGAGGGCATCCCTGTCTTGTTCCAGTTTTTAAAGGGAATGCTTTCAGTTTTTCTCCATTAAGAATGATGTTGGCCATGGGCTTAACATAAATAGCCTTTACAATGTTGAAGTATGTTCCTACTATCCCTATTTTTTCTAGTGTTTTGAGCATGAAGGGGTATTGTATTTTGTCGAACACTTTTTCTGTGTCAATTGAAATAACAATGATTCTTAGCCTTAAGTCTATTGATATGATGGATTACATTTATTGATTTATGGATGGTGAACCAAACTTACATTCCTGGGATGAACCCCACATGATTGTGGTGCACTATCTTCTTAATGTTTTTGGATGCAGTTTGCCAGGATTTTTGCATCTATATTCATCAAGGATATTGGTCTAAAATTTTCTTTCCTTGATGTGTCTTTGTCTGGTTTGGGTATGAGGGTGATATTAGCTTCATAGAATGAGTTTGGTAGGGTTGCTTTTTTTCTATTTCCTGGAATACTTTGAGAAGTATTGGAATGGGTTCTTCTTTGAAGGTCTTGTAGAACTTGACTGAGAATCTATCTGGTCCTGGGCTTTTCTTGGTTGGTAGGCTTTTGATGGCTTCTTCTATTTCATTGCTTGATATTGATCTGTTTAAATTGTGTATGTCCTCCTGGTTCAGTTTGGGAGGAAACTCTAGAAATTTGTCAATGTCTTCAGTATTTTCTATTTTGTTGGAATATAGATTTTCAAAGTAGCTTCTCATTATGTTATGTATTTCAGTGGTGTCTGTTGTGGATTTCCTTTTTCATCACAAGTTTTTGCAATTTGAGTTTTCTCTCTCCTCTTTGTTAGTGTGGCTAAGTGTCTATTTTGTTTACTTTTTCAAAGAATCACTTTTTGTTTTGTCAATTTTTTGAATTGTTTCTTTTGTTTCAGTTTCACTGATTTCAGCTCTGATTTTAATTATTTCCTGTCTTCTACTACTTTTGGTATTGTTCTGTTCTTTTTCTAGGGCTTTGAGCTGTAATGTTAGGTCATTTAGTTGTTGATTTTTTTATTCTTTTCTTGAATGTGCTCCATGCAATGAATTTTCCTCTTAGTACTGCTTTCATAGTGTTTCAGAGATTTTTGATATGTTGTATCATCGTTCTCATTTACCTCTAAGAATTTTATTTATCTCCTCCCTGATGTTTTCTGTTATCCATGCTTCATTTAATAGCATATTATTTAGTGTCCAGGTGTTGGAGTAATTTGTTTTTTACTTTGTCATTGATTTGTAATTTCATTCCATTATGATCCAATAGAACACAAGGTAGTATCTCTATTTTTTGTATTTACTAAGGGCTTCTTTGTGGCATAATATATGATCTATTTTCAAAAAGGTTCCATGTGCTACTGAGAAGAAAGTGAATTCGCTCTTTGATGGATGGAATATTTGATATATGTCTGTTAAGTCTAAGTTATTGATTATGTTATTGAGTTCTATGGTTTCTTTGTTTAGTTTTTGTTTGGAAGATCTATCCAGTGGTGACCACGATGTGTTAAAGTCACCCAGAATTATTGTGTTGTGATCTATTTGATTCCTGGAATTGAGAAGGATTTGTTTTATGTACATGGATGCACCGTTGTTTGGGGCATAAATATTTATGATCATTATGTCTTCCTGATTTATGGTTCCCTCAAACAGTATGATATGTCCTTCTTTATCCCTTCTGACTAACGATGGCTTGAAGTCCACTTTATCTGAAATAAGGATGGAAACCCTCCGCTTTTTTACTGAGTCTATGTGCATGGTAGGTTTTTTTTCCCATCCTTTCACCTTTAGTCTGTGGATGTCCTTCTCCATGAGATGAGTCTCTTGAAGACAGCATATTGTTGGGTCTTTCTTTTTAATTCAATCTGCCAGTCTGTCTTTTGATTGATGAGTTTAGGTCATTAATCTTCAGGGTTATTATTGAGATATGATTTGTATTCCCAGTCATTTGGGCTTATTTTTGGTTTTTAACTTGACTTGGTTTCTCCTTTGGCTTTTCCTTTAAGGTAGTTCCTCCCTTTGCTGACTGACATTGTTGTATTTCATTTCCTCCTCATGGAATATTTTGTTGAGAATATTCTGTAGCGCAGGCTTTCTATTTATAAATTCTTTTAACTTTTGTTTATCATGGAAGGATTTTATTTTGTCTTCAAATCTGAAGGTTAGTTTTGCTGGGTATAGGATTCTTGGTTGGCAATCATGTTCTTTCAGAGCTTGAAATATGTTGTTCCAGGCCCTTCTAGCTTTTAGAGTCTGGACTGAGAAATCTGCTGATATCTGTATTGGTTTTCCCTATATGTAATCTGATGCTTTTCTCTTGCAGTCTCCAAAATCCCATCTTTATTTTGTATGTTAGGCATTTTCATTATAATGTGCCTTGTTGTGGATCTGTTGTGATTTTGTGCATTTGGTGTTCTGTAAGCCTCTTGTATTTGATTTTCCATTTCATTCTTCAGGTTTGGGAAATTTTCTGCTATTATTTCATTGAATAATTTGTATCTCTGTGCCTTCCTCAATCCTGATAATTCTTAAATTTGGTCTTTCCATGATGTCCCATTGTTCTTGGAGGTTCTGTTCATGATTTCTTACCATAGTCTCTGTTTGGGCAAATTTATTTTCAAAAATAAATATTTTGTCTTCATTGTCTGAGGTTCTGTCTTCCAAGTGGTCTAGTCTGTTGGTGATGCTTTCCATTGAGTTTTTATTTGGTTTATTGTTTCCTTCATTTCAAGGATTTCCATTTTGGTTTTTTTTGTTTTTTGTTTTTTGTTTTTTGTTTTTTTTTTAAGAATCTCTATCTCTTTGTTGAAATGATCTTTTGTTTCCTGCAGTTGCCCTTTCAACTGCTTATTGGTGTGATCATTCACTGCCTGCATTTGCTCTCTTATCTCATCTTTTGCTTCACAAATCATTTTAATTATATATATTCTGAAATATATAATTATATATTTTCTGACATTTCTTCTACCATACTGTCACTGGATTCTGTTAACATTGTTTGGATCATTTTCTTCCCTTGTTTTTTCATGTTGTTCATGTATCTTCCCCTCTCGCAGTGCAGATCTGGGTTATTGCAGTTCCCCCCACAAAGGCTTATCGAAAAGTCCTTTGCTTTAAGGGGGAGTATAAGGTCACCCCCCCCTTAGGTGCCAACATGGCACTGCCTGAGCTTCTCTTCCTGATTTTACTCCTCATAACTTCTTCCTGCCGGCAATCGGCACCCTGCCCAGACCCCTAGCAACAAGGCTCACCCAATTACCAACCTTCTCCCACTGGTACAAACTCACACCCAATCGGTGCTTGATATTTTGCCCAGACCCTTAGCAACAAGGCTCTCCCAATCAACTCTCACTCTGTTTCATGCCCCGACCAATCAGCCTCTTCCTGGTCCTATATAAGTGTGTGCATTTTTAAAATAAAACGGAACTTCTCCGGTGATTTGCTTTGACTGTGGCTCTCTTTCAGGGAGATCAATATTAGCAGTGCCCAGTACACACAATATGCAACCCTAAACCAAATATCCCCTATGAGGATGTTAACAAAATTGTCATAATAAACAGAATGAGTTTAATTATTGTCTACAGTATAACAAATAGTTTGTAATAAGGTCTACAGTTTCTAATGGAGGACAAAGAGGATGGGAAGGGGTGTAGGGTGTAGCTGTTAATGGGATAAGAAAAGAATATATAGAAGTTCTCGATGGTAGAAAGAGTGAAAGTATAATCAAAAGAAGTTGGTTGTTAGCATGTGAAAAGGGAGAAAGAGACTCTGAGGAAACAGGTAAACAAAAGGAAAATGAGTGAGAAAAGTAAAGAAATAAAAACTTAAATTTTTTCAATAAGGAGAAAAAAAAGTCTACACTATAACAGTCATATAGTCTTCAAACCTTCCAGTCTTCACTAGCATGATGTATGAGAGGTACCTGACAATGAGCTTCAGGTCTCCAGCAGGCATCTCAGGATGATATTTGCCCCACCTAAAGATGGGAGATACAATAATCCACTCGACAAATGGGCTAAGGAAATGAATAGACACTTCACAGAAGAAGATCTACAAGCAATCAACAAACATATGGAAAAATGTTCAACATCTCTAGTAATAAGAGAAATGCAAATCAAAACCACCCTAAGATTCCATCTCACCCCAATTAGAATGGTGATTATCAAGAATACAAGCAACAACAGGTATTGGCGAGGATGTGGGGAGAAAGGTACACTCATACATTGCTGGTGGGGCTGGAAATTAGTGCAGCCACTCTGGAAAGCAGTATGGAGACTCCTTAGAAAACTTGGAATGGAACCACCATTTGACCCAGCTATCCCACTCCTTGGCCTATACCCAAAGGACTTAAAATCAGCATACTACAGAGATACAGCCACATCAATGTTCATTGCTACTCAATTCACCATAGCCAGATTGTGGAACCAACCTAGATGCCCTTCAGTTGACAAATGGATAAAGAAACTGTGGCATATATATACAATGGAATATTACTCTGCAATGAAGAATGATAAAATTATGGCATTTGCAGACAAATGGATAAAACTGGAGAATATCATGCTAAGTGAGATAAGCCAATCTCAAAAAACCAAAGGACGAATGATATCGCTAATAAGTGGATGATGACACATAATGGGGGGTGGGAGGGGTTAGTGTTAGGGTTAGAGTTAGGGTTAGGGAGGGGGGCAAGAATGGAGGAAGGAAGGACTGTATAGAGGGAAAAGAGGGGTGGGGGAGGTGGGGGAAGGAAAAAAATAACAGAATGAATCAAACAACATTACCCTATGTAAATTTATGATTACACAAATGGTATGCCTTTATGCCATGTACAAACAGAGAAACAACATGTATCCCATTTGTTTACAATAAAAAAAAAAAAACTAAAAAATAAAAAAAAAAAGAATTGCTAAAAAAAAGATGGGAGATACAGCTTCCAGGATTATCCAAGATGGCCATTCTGGCTTCCAAATGTGTTGGCAAATGGAGAGCTGTAGCACAGGGTGGGGGCTTGGTCGGCTGGAGGTCCTGGAGGCAGGGTGTGGTTGGTCTGTTTGTGGGATCCTGGAGAAGGGATGCAGTCAGTCCAGTCACGGGTCCTACAGGTCCTGGCTGTTGTCTCAAAATGGCGGCAACCATGTGTAACCAAACCTGCAGGTACTGTGACAGTGAACTTCCAGGCAACAGCAGGCAGTTGGCACTCCACTGGCAGTCTGCGGTCAGTCTCCTGGCTGCTGTCAAACGATCAGCAGGTGAACCTTGGGCAGTGGGTGATGGATAGGTGAAAGAGAGGTGATGGACAGACAATAGGCAGGCAAATGGTGGATGGTAGGTGCCAGACAGTGAGCAATCTGCACTCAAAAAGTAGTCAATTTGCTGGTAGACTGCAGGTGACTGCAGTAGACAAATGGGGTAAAAAACAGGGGATTGATAAGCAGCAAAAACTGTCTCAACAAGAAACAGATATCCTCTGCTTGAAACCTGAGTTATGGAGCCACAAGGAATGCAGCCTCCCTCTAGTCCACCATCTTGGATCTCCTGAAACACCTCTTTAAAAGTCACCTATTCTTGCTGATGGGCAGAATAACAGCTTTTGGGACGGGAGTTCCCTGTGTTTCTCTTTTGCTAACAAAAGAAATTAACCTCTTTCCTTTTTCTCAAAACCATGTCCTTGTTATTGGATTGACATGGGGATGAGGACCAAGCTTTTGGCAACACAGAGGCTGTGATTCTGCCCATCAGCAGGAACAGGGTTTTTTTTTTTTTTTTTTTTTTTAATTTTTTTAGTTGCTGATGGACCTTTATTTATTTATATGTGGTGCTGAGGATCGAACTCAGTGCCTCACATGTGCTAGGCAAGTGTTCTACCACCAAGCCACAACCTCAGCCCAAGGAACAGGGGGTTTTTATAGAGGTGATTCAAAGGCCACATTCCACGTGTTCTCTGTTGGAGTTGTAATTCACTTGTTAATTTTGGAGATAGTCACTTCTGAGATCTTCTGGTACCATCCCCCAAATCTGGATTACTTCATTCCCATGCTGGGTGTGTACTCAAGGAGAGATAAATCTGCCTAGGATGGGGAGGAAAGGTAATCCTGTTTCCCCTGAAATTAGGGAGGGGGAGAAATTAGGGAGGAGCTGGGAGAGAGGAAGAGAAACATATCCTTTTAAACAATAAATTGCAGTGACAGAGCAGCAAGGGCTACATTGAGAGCATAAAACTGACCACTGTTACAGTATTAAGAAAGTGGAAACTTAGTCCAACTGAACTATGATGTTTAGAGGTGGGACTTTCATGAGATGACTAGAATTAGATAAGGCCATTAGGATAAAAAACCCATGATTAAATACTGGTGGCTTTACAAGAAGAAGAGACCAGGCTGATACACACACATGCTGCCAGTCTCTTACCATGTGATGCTGGACAACAGCAAGAAGGTCATTGCCAGATGCTGCCCCTTGACCTTGGACTTTCAGAACCATGAGCCAAAATAAACCTCTTTTTGTTAATACTTATCCAGTCTTTGGTATTACGTCATTGGCAATAAAAAACAGATTAATAAATGCTGGATGTGGTGGCACCGGCCTGTAATCCCAGCAATGTGGAGGGCTGAGGCAGGAGGATAGTGAGTTTGAGGCCAGCCTCAGCAACTTAGTGAGGACTAAGAAACTTAGTGCGATCCTGTCTCAAAATGAAAATTAAAAATTAAAAAATTAAAAGGACTGGGGATGTAGCTCAGTGGTAAAGTGTCCCTGGGTTCAATCCCCAGTACCTCCCTGCACCAAAATAAAAGGAAGGAAAACAGACTGACAGATTTCTGGGGGTGGGGTATAGCACCTGCTTAGCATGTGTGAGATCCTGGGTTCAATCACTAGCACAGAAAAGATACTAAAACAGAGGGGTACTTCCTATTCTGGCAAAGATGTAGCAACAGGAACTGCATTTACTCTCCCACATAAAACAAGGATATAAAGAGACAACATACATACAGCAATCATTTTTTAGATATCAGACATCAGGTGATATAGGATAATGATCCCTGGGATGGTAACCAAATGAAATGAGCCCTACTATTGCCCTGACTTATTAGGGAGGGGAAGCACAAACGACAGACACAGGAGCCTAGCAGTTCACTGAGATTTAAAAAATGGAGTTGAGAGTCCTGGGAGGCAAAAGTGATCACAGTTCACAGGGCACAGGGCTGAAGAAGAAAGAGTGTAGAGAGGTGGGTGAGAGGACTGGGGTTCTGTGGAGTCCTCCAGATGTCTTCGGCTGAGTACACATGGGTTCAGACATGTGAGGCAACTATCTTAGTGCAAAAAAGAGTGACCCAAAAGGATTAAAAGAAGTAATCCCTGCGTCTCACAAAAACTAGGAATATTTCATGTTCCCAGAAAAAGTACTGTAAGAGCTGTAAGAGTGAAAGTGTTGTCAAAAGCTCAGTCCTTGTTCACAATGTCAATCCAATAACAAAGACACGATTTTGAGAAAAAGGAAAAAGAAGGTTTATTGCTTTGCTAGCAAAAGAGAAACACAGGGGACTCCTGTCCCAAAGGCTGTGATTCTGCCCATCAAGCAGGAACAGGGGGCATTTATAGAGGTGATTCAAAGGCTGCATTCCATGTGTTCTCTGTTGGAGTTGTAATTCACTTGTTAATTTGGGGGATATTCACTTTAGATCTTCTGGTATTATCCCCAAAATCTGGATTACTTCATTCCCATGCTGGGTGTGTACTCAAGGAGAGATAAATCTGCCTAGGATGGGGAGGAAAGGTAATCCTGTTTCCCCTGAAATTAGGGAGAGGGAGAGATTAAGGAGGAACTGGGAGAGAGGAAGAGAAGAAAACAAATCCATTTTAACAATAAATTGCAGTGGCAGAGCAGCAAGGTTACATTTAAAGCATAAAACTGACCACTGTTACAAAAGGACATGCCTAGAGGGATATGGCTTTACTAGTAGGAAAAACTAGCCCCTTACAAAAATCTTCCCTGTCTCTCTTAATGTTTAAAATTCATCCCATTCCTTGAAAACACCACAGTGTTTCCAATTAGTTAACTATACCACGGGGGGGGGGGGGACTTCAAGATTATGTATAAAAAAGCAAAAATATCCGAATCAAAACAAGGAAACATTTATAATGTCTGTCATTTAATAAAAATAATGACCAGGTGGGACTGGGGGCGTGGGGATGTAGCTCTTTTGCCTAGCATGTGCTGGACCCTGGGTTCAATCCCTAGCAAAAAAAGAAAAAAAAAAGCAAGGAAAGAGACTCGTGATGAGGAGAATAAGTAGATCCATAAATCACATAATAAGTAAGTAAAGACATAAAAAAGAGGTATCATTAACTATGTTCAAGAAGACAGAGAAAATATTTAGCATGTTAAAAAGAGACTCAAAAAGATATTAAAAGGTTCAAATCAGACTTCTAAAGAGTTAAACTACAATGCCTAAAATGAAAAAATATGTATGGAACTAGAGCCAGGTTAGGCATTACAAAAGAAAAGATGAGCAAATTCAAAGTTATGCATAGAAAGTATTATAAGTGGAACAGAGAAGAAAAAAAATCAGTAGGCTATGGGACATGTTTAAGAAACTTAATATACATGCAATTGCAGAGTGTAAAGAAGAGTGTGGTAAGGAGGGAAAGAATAAAATTTTTTAAGTAATGACTGAAATTTTCCAAATTAGATGAAAACTATAAACTCACACATCTAAGAAATTCAACTGCAAAACACCTAAAGAAAGCTACTTCAATACTTGGGAGGTTGAGGCAGGATTGCAAGTTTGAGGCCAGCCTGGGTAACATAAAGAAACCTGCTTCACAATCACAAATCTGTGAGAGCTGCTGGTTATTTCTCCTGGAGTCTGCTGCTGAGCTGCCTCCTCCTTCCTCCCAACTTTTCTGTTTTCCCTCAGCTTTCGCCAGTCTTCCTGGTCCTGTTCCATATGCATCCTCAGCCTCACCTTCCCTGGCTGATGACAAGCTGTTGAATCTAGCATCCAGACTACCTGCCCCATACCCCTTTCCTTCCCAGCATTGTTTTCTGGTGTGGTCACTGGCTTAGCCCAAAAGCTCTGTCCTATGTCCTGGCCTCTCCTCTTTTCACCCTTAGATCCCACTCACCAAAGTGGCTTTGCACTCCTGGGTATTCTGGGACCTATCTCCCAGAGGCCCTGGTTTGGATGCTCACCCATGAAACTATGCTGCTGGGAGCTCTCTGCACTACTGGAACCTGCCTGGGGAATTAGGATCAACTGGAAAAGGATTTCAACACTCCCTGCAACCCACCCCCATGCATTCCAGCCTCCAAAGTGCTCCAGAGCCAAGAGGGTCATTTTAGGCTGTGGACTCCCATGGTTACCCCATCAGAAAGTACAGCCCAACCAAACCATTGTTCCACCTGTCTCATTTCCTCTACCTTTCTCCTCCCCTGCTTTTTTTTTTCCCCCTTTGTCTCTACTTCCTCCCCCCCCCCCACCGCCCCCACTGGTACTGGGGATCAAACTCAGGGCTTTGTGCTTGCAAGGCAAGCACTCTACCAGCTGAGCTATCTCCCCAGCCCTACTTCCTTTTCTTAATTGACTTGGGAATTGAAGTCTATTTTTAAATTATTCATTGTATTTATTGAATGAAGTTTTTTAATGTCCCTGTTCTTAATTTTTTTAAAAAAAAGACCATGTCTCAAAATTTAAAAAAATTAAAGATTTAAAAGATTTTTAAAGTATCCAATTTTTAAAATTTATTTTTTAAAAATAAAAAAAAAATTATTGTAATGCTAGGGATGGAACCCAAGGCCTTGCACATGCTAGGCATAGGTTCTAGCTACATAACCACTGTTAGCACAAAAGAACTGGTCCAGATGTAAACTTCATGGATTATCTCAGTTTTTTATTTAGTAATGAAGTTTTATGCAGGAACAAGTATGCAGGAACAGGGTGACGCCTCTGATGGACACACTTTCCTGGTGGAAAATGAGCCACTGGTCAGAGGGTAAGTTTGTCCTTACATAGGTCATACTGAGAGGTAACCTAATTATTCCCAGAGCATGTCTAATGGAGGGTCTAGGGTCAGCAGTCAGTGGGTCACATGGAGAGTCTGGGGTCAGTGGTCAGTGGACCAGATGGAGGGTCTGGCATCAGTGGTCAGTATTTATCTCTCTCTCTCTGGGATCTCATTGTACTGTTACTGAGAAAGGACTTATTTTGGGAAGGGTCAATATTTCGGCTTCTTCCCAGAGACTGCCAGTCTAGGCTTGGATGGATATTTCCTCCCCAGGACTTGTCACGAGGAAAGAATGTATTGGGAAAGGATCAATCCTATCAATGTATGACTTTCTTTTTTACTCCCTTTTCCCAGGATGCACTATTTTGTGTTTTCCATTTTCCACATCCAACAGCCAGCTCCATAATTCAGTGCTTTTTAGTATATTTACAAAGTTGTGCAACCTCACCACAATCAGACTTTCTTTCCTTCCTTCCTCCCTCCCTTTTCTTTCCTTCTCCCTCCCTCCCTCTCTCTCTTTCTCCCTTTCTTTCTTTCTTTCTTTCTTTCTTTCTTTCTTTCTTTCTTTCTTTCTTTCTTTTCTTTATGAAACAGGGTCTTGCTATTTCCCCAGTGACCTCCAACTCTTGGGCTCAAATCATTCTCAATCCCTCAAGTAACTGGGACTATAGGCACATACCATGGCAGCCAGCTAACAATGAATTTTACAACATATTCATATTCAAAAAGAAAACCCTAATCAGGTGCATACCTGTAGTCCCAGTGACTCAGAAGACTGAGGCACAAAGATTGCAAGTTTGAAGCCAGCCTCCACAGCACAGTGAGGCACTGTCTCAAAATAAAAATTAAAAGGGCTAGGGATGTAGCTTAGTGGTAAAGTACCCCTGGGTTCGATCCCCAGTACCACAAAAAAGAAAGGAAGGAAGCAAAGAGAGAAAGAAAGAAACTCCTTCTCCATTGGCATTCACTTTCCATTTCCCCCAATCCCTCTTACCACTAGGCAACCACCAATCTGCTTTCTGACTCTACAGATTTGTCTGTTCTATTTGCTTATTTTATTTCATATAAATGGAATCATACAATATGTGGTACTTTGTGACTGGATTCTTCATTTAGCATGTTTTCAGGTCCATCCATGTTGTAGGATGAATCAGTTCTTTATTTCTTTTTCTTGGTACATAATAACAATTCAAAGCATAGTAGTGTTCGAACTATTAATGTTTTCCATTGAAGAGTTTATGGGTCTTCAGGGAAATTCCTGTAACACACAATTAAACCATTTGCTTGGGTAAGACGGTCCAAAAAGTGAAATAAGATAATGCTAATGAAGTGAGTGAAATGAAGTCATTTTATTATAGATAGTAGAATTGAGGGGGTAAGAGTGGTACTGGGAATTGAACCCCGGGGTGCTTTACCACTGAGTTACATCCCCAGTTCTTTTTTAATTTTTAATTTTGACACAGGGTCTCATTAAGTTGCTGAGGCTTGCCTCAAATTTAGGATCACCCTGCTCAGCCTCCCAAGTCGCTGGGATTATAGGCATGAGCCATAGTGCCCAGCTAGATGTGTTTTTTGATTCTTAGCACTCAAGCTACATATGGGAGTAATGAATTGTATTTGTCATTACTTACCTTATAGGGACAGTGCTAATAATGTACTTAAATAAAGTACTTAAAATGATGTCTGAAAAAACCTATTCAGTAAGGAGCTGGGAGTGTAGCTTAGTGGTAGAGTACTTTCCAAGTATGCATGAGGCATGGTTTCAATCCCCAGCACTTCCCCCCCCCAAAAAAAAATAATAAATACATTGCTCAATAAACGTAACTCATTAGTATCCATATCTAACATTTGAAAGCTAATTTATTTTTCAAGGAATTACAAGAGGTATCATTAAAAAATAAAATAAACCTATGTAGAAATCTTTAGTAAAGTAAATATTTAACCTCTCAATTTAACTGAGAAAGGTTTGTAATGCATTGAATAAACTCCAGGACTAAAGGAACTTCTTGTTTTACAAAAATAGTAAGACAAGATGTGTTAAAGGATAATTTCCAGGGAGATAAAACATATCTGTCATACAAAAACTTTTTTAAAACTGAGATGTAATTAATTATTAGTGAGAGAACTGCTGAGATGTTTCAACCAGTTAGGGGAGAAAACAAAACACCACAAATTCATAAGGAATAAAGTATTTCAAAGTGAATTTACAATGGATGGTAATCTGATTTTTATTTATTATTATTATTGGGGGGACTGGGAATCAAACCCAGGACCTTGCACATACTAGGTAAGTGATTTACCAATGAGCTATATCCCCAGCCCAGAGATTATTGTTTTGTACTGGGAATTGAACTCAGAGTCTTGCATATGAGCCCTCTACCACTGAGCTACATTTGTAGACCTTTTTTTAAAAAAATTTGTTCTGATTAGTTGTACATAACAGTAGAATGCATTTATACATTTTGATAGATCATACATAAATAGAGTGCACTCTCTTATTTTTCTGATTATACATATTGCAGGATCACATCGGTCATGCAGTCATACATGTACACGAGGTAATAATGTCTGTTTCACTCTACTATCATTCTCCATAGACCTTTTAATAATAATTTTGAGACACGGTTTTACGAGGTTGCTGAGGCTGGCCTTGAACTTGCAATCCTCCTCTCTCATTCTTTTAAGTTGCTGGAATTATAGGTATGTTCCACCACGCCTAGTCAAGGAATCTTCATTTGACAGAATTAATTTGCAAGTCTACATGCAAGACATATTTTTGATGATTATCAGTTATTTACAATGTACAGAACTGTAAAGTAGGTCCAAGACAATAAAAATTTAAAGATAGCAGATACCAGATAGTGGTATCTGTGTGGTGTTTTTTCATACCAATTCTCCAATTCTTTTATCCCATCTGGGTGTTCAACAATTCAATTAAATTCTGACAGTATCTACTTGGAGTTAGTGTCAGACTCCACAAGTTAAAAGGCTCAATTGAAAGTTGAAAGACCTCTGCTTCTGATGCCAGTCAAAAGTCCTAAACCACGTACTTCCATCTGATCAGCTATAAACCAGGAGTTCCCATGACACCTCCTCAGGTTCAATAAATGCTAGAATGGCTCACAGAATGCAGAACACTTGACTTAAGTGTACTGGGTTATTATAAAGGACACAATGCACCTCCAAATGGAAGAGGTGCATGGAAGAGGTAGAGGGAGTGAATTGCTCTGAGGCTCCATGCCCTCACTGGAGTGCCACCTACTGGCAAGTGGATGCATTTACCAACTTAGAAGCTTTCTGAACTTAAGGATTTTTATGGAGGTTTCATTATTTAAGCATGTTTGATTGAGTCATTGGCCACTGGTAATTAACTCAATCTCCAGCTCCTCTCCCTTTTCCTGGGGTTGGAGATTTGGGCGAGGTTGAATGTTCCAACCCTCTAATCATGACTTAGTCATTCTGGTGACCAGCACCCCAACCCAAAGCTATGTAGGGGCCCACTAAGAGTCACCTCAATATATATAACATGTTATATTATGTATTATAGTCTGTTATATATACATATATGTACATATATACACATTTATTTATTTATTTGATTAGTTAGTTATTTTGCAGTACTGGGGATTCAACCCAGGGGCTTTTACCACGGAACTACATCCCTAGCACTTTTTATTTTTATTTTGAGACAAGGTCTCACTAACTTGCTGAGACTGACCATGAACTTGTGATCCTCCTGCCCCAGCCTCCTGAGTTAATGGAATTATAAGTGTGTGCAACCACTCCTGTCTTCACATATTCTTTGTGTAAATTCAGGTACAATTGAAAGGGGCTTGTTATGAGTAACAAAAGGTACTACTATTCAGTAAGTTCCAAGGGTTGTAGAGCACTTTGCTAGGAGCTGGGGTCAAACACCAAATATATATTTCCTAAATGTGCTAAATGTCCTCAGCTCATGATGGCTGAGGTTCCATTGGAGAAACCCAGTATCTCCTTTGCTTATGCTAAGGAGATTTTATATAAGCTAACAGGAATTATATTTATTACCCCCATTATGGAGATGATCAAGTTGAAGCAAAAGAGAAATATCTTACCCAGGACATCATGGAATGATGTTGATGGATGCTAGGGTTTAGATATGGTTTGAATGTGTCCCCCTAAGGTGTATGGGCTGGAAGTGATGTTCAGAGTGATGATGTTGAGAGACAGTGGACCCTTTTAAGAGTTGGGGTCTATTGGGAGGTGATTGACTCATGACTACCTTTCGAAGGGGTTAATACTGGTATTGGTGTTCATGTTAGCGCAAAAAGGAGAGAACGGGACAAATGCAAACTCCATGAATCAGCTCAGCTTAGCTCTTTTATTCAGGAGCGAAGTCTCACACAGGAAGGGTGGGGGTGGCGCAGGGATGAAATGGCATTGGGGGAACCCGCTTCCTGGTGGAAAATGAGCCACTGAACAAAGACAGGGACTGGATTTACATAGTTTGAGCGGTGGTCTAGTGAGCGTATCAGTTTGGGCACTCAGGAAACAGGTTTGTGAGAATTTAAAAATTTGTTCTTACTGGGCAATAGTTTTACTCGGAGAAGAAGGGAGGGCCTGGGTTCAGCATTCAGGGTTTATCTCTTTGCCTTCAGAGTCCCAATTGTACTGTGACTGGGAAAGAATTTATTTGGGGAAGGATCAATGCTTTGGCTTCCTTTTTAGGGACTGTTCTGTCAGTGGGAAGGAATACTGAGAAAGCCATCAATATATGGCTTCTTTTCCACTCCCTTTTCTCAGACCTCACTGTGTTGGGGTTTTCATTTTCCATATCTCATAGTTAGGAGTTAGGTCTTTTAAGAGCAGGTTGTTACTAAAGGAGGCCACCCCAGTGTGGTTGGATCCTTCTGGATGTGGCTCTTCCCTTTCTGCTATTCAGACATGTTGTGACACAGGAGCCTAACTAAGATACTGGAACCACGCTGTTTGAATCCTCCAACCACCTGAATCATGAACCAAATAAATCTCTTTATTTTGTAAAGTGTCCAGCCTCAGGCATTTTAGTCATAACAACCAAAAAATGGACTAAAGGAATTTTTCCCTTGACCAATGTTTAGAAAAGTAGTCTCACTTTACCTTGACGACAACCAGGAAATAAAAAAGAAATACATTTATGGCAGAGTTAAAAGTGAAGGTTCTGAACTGAATTTGCTGAGTCTAGGATTAGCAAAATTTTAAAGGAATTTATCCTTAGTTAACTAGAGATTAAGACCAATGGGCTTTGTTTGACTTTTCACATTAATCTACTAATGTTATTAGAGCTCAACTGTTTGCCAAGACCTAAATACTTCTTTTTTGTTGTTGTTATTTTTTAAAAAACAGTTTTATTGAGGTACAATTCACATACATAACATTTCACACACAGAAAGTGTTTAATTCAAAGGTTATTAGTATATTCAAAGAGTTGTGCAACCATTACCATGATCTAATTTTATGTTTGAAAGGACTTGCACAAAGTCTGAACAGAGTCCAAGCATCATGCTCACACCAGAATCTCACACAAGAGATTTATTGTCAGTAGCACACGGGCCAACCCACAAGACTGTGTGTGTCCCCCCCACCCGGGGAGAGCAGCAGCGTGTTGGTTCTTACAGAGTAGTTTTACAGCCTGCAATAAAATTCTTCCTAGGGGTTGCATCATGGGCTGGTGGGGGGTTGACCTCTATGTTTTATGGGAAGCTAAATGGCATTGCCTCAGGATCAAAATTTAGGAGCCCCATAGGTTAAATGGCTTCTGACCTAAAATGGAAGATCTGATACCAATAATATTTATTTATTTATTGGCATAGACAGAGGTTTATATAGGAAGATAGATACACATTCAAGGGAGAATATGGGCTGTCTCGAGAGTGAGAAGCAGCCCTGACTTGGACTGGGGGGTCCAATACATATAAAATGACTGTATCAGGTGCTGGACTGGAGGTGGATTCAGAGTGGGAGCTGCAATTTCATGTCAGCTTTCCTGTGTTTGTGTATTTCTCTCATTTTACAAGGGCGTGGGCCAAGATTCGCCACTGTTTTCTACATCTCAATGACTTGATTCTGCACTTCAATGGCTTGAGAATGTTTCCCTTAAGATCTCCATCTTTTCCTAAATACCTATCTCATCCCCCTATCCCCGCTTGATCCCTTAATCTTAAGGGTTGATGAGGGGTGAAGATCCATCTTCTATGGTTGCTTCACGTTGACAAGGTGTGATGACCCTTCCTAGCCAGGGATCAAAAGTCTTATCTTGACTATTCTAAAGGAGGTAGACATTGGTTTTACTTGCAGGGATAGGTTCATATTCTTGGGTTGCCATCCTCCTAATATGGAATTGTTGTAATCTGGAATATGCAAGCTTTATTAGATTGAAAAGACCCAGACTGGGCAATAGGAGCAGAAGAATAGTTACCAGAGGTCCTAACAGTAGAAACAACCAAGTGAGGTTAGGTTAGTAAGGGTCAGTTACAGCAAGATCTGGATTTTTTTTTTTTTAAATATGTCTGTCAGTTCAGAAAATTATCTTAGGCCAGATGCGGTGGCACACACCTGTAATCCCAGCAGCTTGGGAGGCTGAGGCAGGAGGATCATGAATTCAAAGCCAGCCTCAGCAATGGCGAGGCACTAAGCAACTCAGTGAGACCCTGTCTCTAAATAAAGTACAAAATAGGGCTGGGGATGTGGCTCAGTGGTCAAGTGCCTCTGAGTTCAATCCCCAATACCCAAAAGAAAAAAAGAAAAATAAAAAGAAAGAAAGAAAATTTACAAACATTATTTTAGTAGTCTCTTCTGATTATTATTAATTGACACTCATGCAAAAGTCTTCTTTTTTCCTATATCCTTTACTTACTTTTGGTTAAGGCTGACACAAATGTACATCGAGTTACATTTAAAAGAAAAAGTCTCTTTCAAAATCCATTTATTTATTGTTCTTTAGTTAAACTTTCCTGCCAGGGGTTTAAAACTAAATTGGTCAAAAATCGACCTTGTTCCTACCTACTGTTAGAGTCTGCTAAGATCCCTCAGGGGTCACTTTTGGGAGCTTGTGCAAAGCCTTGGCTCTTTCCAGCTTCCTCTAAAACTTGTGCCACCTGCCAGGATAGGTCAGAGTTTTGCTGACCACATGTGCCTCCCTTGGAAGCATCAGGGACATGTCACTCTCCAATGTCCCTTCTCTTTGTAGAATGTGCCCTGGTTGGCTTCCTGTTCTCTAGGGTCCTCTTGATCCCCCTGACTGGTAGGTCAAGTGATTTACCCAGAGTTGCAGGACACTTAGAGCAGTCCCTTTGTTCCCTGGTCCTAGCTGACCTTAGAGGACAAGGGCTAAAATATTGGCTACTTTTTTCTTGGCCCTTTTACTCCTCACCTGTCATTTCTAAATTTTGGTTTTAAATATCCAGCAGGTCAATTTCACCAGTAACTTTAATGCCTTTAATATTTTTTATTAAAATCTTTTTTTATTTTTACAGACTGCATTTTGATTCATTGTACACAAATGTGGTACAACTTTTCATTTCTATGGTTGTACATAATGTAGATTCACATCATTCATGTAATCATACATATACATAGGGTAATGCTATCTGTTTCTTTCTACTATCTTTCTGTCCCTCACCCCTCCCACCTCATTTTCCTCTACACCATCCCAAGTTCCTTCATTCTTCTCTCCCCTGCCCCATTATATATTGTCATGCACTTATCAGAGAAAACATTTGGCCTTTGGTTTTTTGGGCTTAGCCTATTTCACTTAGCATGATATTTTCCAACTTCATCCATTTACCAGCAAATGCCATAATTTTATTCTTCTTTATGGCTGAGTAATATTCCATTGTGTATATATACCACAGTTTCTTTATCCATTTGTCAATTGAAGTGCATCTAGGTTGATTCCACAACCTAGCTATTGTGAATTGAGCTGCTATGAACATAATGTGGCTGCATCACTGTAGTATGCTGATTTCAAGTAAATGTCTATAATTTTATAGTTATCCCTTGCACTTAACTGAGATTAGTGTTAGTACTGGAAGTCAGACTTACATCCTATTCTTTCCTATAGTGATGTCTTATTATCTCAAATTAACAGGCAAAAGTTAGTTTTATAAGAAAAATACAAAAGAAAATTAATAAGACCAAAAACATATTCAGTTTACATAATCAATTTGAAGCAAAATACATAATTTCTATAACACTAATTAGTGTCTTCATTATCTATTTTTCTTCCACAAAGACACATAAATTTATCACCTCAATCACATGAATTCCTTTACAAATTTTACTTTTCTTTAAAACTCACAATCTTACATATATTTTATAATTTACTCAAACCTTTACTTAGTTTTGTATTATATCCTTCAGTTATTTTGAGATTATAGTAATCCTTAAAAAGCTATCTATTGAACAAAACTTTAAATAAGATTATATCTAGACTGCTTTGGAACCATGCTAACATGGAGTAAGGTAAGAGGCAGAATCTTAACTCAGGTAAGGCAGAGCTCTTGACAAATTGTAAGTGTTTTACCTCTGAAATTGATTTTTGCCTCATCTCGAATATCATTTTACAAAGTTCTCATATATTGTTTCCTGAGTCTATATAAATACCAACTAACACAATAACAACATTACATCTGAAACATGATCAAACAAGTCAAGAGAGCTCCTGACTCCTTTTTGTGGAAAAGTGGCAAAATATTTTCATGTTCCACATTGTCAACCTTTAAACAAACCAGGCTCTCTTTATTACCTTCCAAAAATACATTTAAATTTCCATCCCAGTGTAAAGAGTAACATAAAATTTTATACATAAATTATTGATTACACATTATTTTTATCTAATTACAAAATCTTAAATCATGTAAATTAATCTAATTAAATTTGTTATTTCTATATACGTATGAAAGAGACTATTGCTACAGACAACTTTAGTTTGGAGATCACCAACTTGGTAAAGTGCTCTCCTGTGGGAAGCCCTCCTTATTTAGCAGAATCAGACTAGGTCGAGCCATGGGACACAGAGGCCTGGCTTCTAGGTACTGCCGGGAAGCATGTGGCACTGAGTGGGAGTGGTTCCCTGTCTTCTTCTGGAATTTTCCCCCTAAGAGGATGGCTCCCCTAAATCCACCCTACCCTGTCCATCACAGAAGAAGCTCCTCCTGGTTCTGTTATAAATAAAGGGGAGTTGGGCGGCTTCATGTTGTTGTAAAGAGGCCAGAGCTGGTATGGCCAGACCCCTCATGACCCCTCTCATAAAAAGATTATTGGCTCTTATGTGTTCATTGACTAGATAAGTTTTTTGGGTAATAGAAAAACCACCAACATCCTCCTCTGGCAGTTAACCCTTTCCTCCTCCATGCGGGATGTGGCAGAGAGGACCCCCACACCCTCCTAAACTTTATACTTTAAAGACTTGTATGCTTGGAGTGCATGAAAACTGGTTTAAGATGGAGGACTTAGATCAATTTCCTTTTTTTCTGTAAACATGACTGGGTCCCAGCATAAATTTTAAAAATTGAGTCTTTTTCTGTAAATGGGAAAAATGAACAGAGATCTGACTCTGGGTCTTCCATTTCCCTTCAACTGTCTTTAAAAATGGGGGAGGGGCTGGGGAGATAGCTCAGTCGGTAGAGTGCTTGCCTTGTAAGCACAAGGCCCTGGGTTCGAACCCCAGCACCCAAAAAAAAAAAAAAAAAAAAAAAATGGGGGAGATTATTCAAAGGTCTTAAACGAGGTCTCCCAAGGTAGCAAGTCACATGGTAAGGGTGGACAGACCGAAGGCTTGCACATTTTTCATGGTCACCCATGAAGAAGAGAAGTTAGGACCACACTGGTAAGGCAGCAGTTAAGTCCACAGGTCATGGAAGGAGGAGAGGGAACTGCTGACAGCCAGAGGCTCCATGATTGTGGAGACAGCCCTTCGCCAAAGAGACACTTCCCTTGATGCTGGTGCTCATGTTCTGTTCTCTTTCATTTGTTGTATTTATATTTTTTTTCAGAGGGGAGCCTTGTCCTCAAACGTAATACCAGGGGATGGCCTAATCACAGATGGAAAAAGGAGATGCCTCGTAATTTTCTACATTCACACTGGCCAGGGAGGTTGGATAGTGGTTACTGAAACACAGGCAGAAGGAATAAGTTCTAGAGTTCTACAAACTAATAAAATGACTATTGTTTTCAGTAATTTATTATACCTGTTTTTTTCATTTCTTTCTTTCTTTCTTTTTTTTTTTTCTTTGGTAGTGTTGGAGATCAAACCCAGGACCTTGCACATGCTAGCAGGAGCTCTACCATTAAGCTACAACCTCAGCACTTATATTTTATGAAGAACTAGAAGACAGGAATTTGAAGATTACCCAACCCAAAGAAATAATAAATATTTAAAGAGATGGAAATGATAATTACCTTTTGACCATTACAAATCGTACACATGAATCAAAATATCACACTGTATCCCATAAACATGTATAGTTCTTATGCGTGAATTAAACAAGAAAATAAAATTTTAAAATATATATATTTAAGAAGAGGAAATAAATACTTTGATTTTGGAACAGTGAATGTTTTTCTTCATGTTCTTTAATTTTGAGTTTTATATTAAAACATATTTATATTTTATTAAAACAAACTTTGCTAAACAAATACGATATGGCCTAAGATGGGCAGTCCAGGGAGGAACACCATAGAACACAGCACCATAAGGAGAAAGCAGTTTTTTTGACGAGATATCCAACCCAGGAGACAGAGAGCATGCTTTGCATTTTGCCAGTTTCCTTGCTAGACAAAGAGCACAGATGTATTAGTTATTTACATATTAACATGATCCTCACAATGTGGTGTCTATTTGGACCCCACACTAGGCAAAACAATGGACTTGAACCAGAGCCAGGAGCCACTCTCCCCAGGTTTAGGGGAGAGACAGCTTGGGTAGAGACAGTAAGAGTTGGTCCAAGTTCCAGCCTGGAGAATTCAGAGCTAAAGAAGGATCTTCTTCCAACAGCTACAGGGCTGAGACCACTTCTGTCTTTTTTTATTTGCTTATTTATTTATTTGGCCCTGGGGGCAGTAATGGTCTCCCTTTCTTTTTGGGTAGATGGGAGCTGCCTATGGGAATGCTGCAGTTCTTCCTAGTAACCATGGGAACCTTATTGGCATGGTAACCTGGCAGCCTGTGAAAGGCAGCCAGGAGGTGGAGGGGAGGAAAGCAATGAGAAGAACTATAGTCCTGAGAAAGAGGGGAGGGAAGCAGCTTTCCATCCTGCTGAGGAAAGAAAAGGAGGAGGAAAGATGACTAGCTGGTCCTTAAGCTCTCTGGCTGGCACCAAGGAGAAACCTCTGATGTTTTAACCTCCCTCCTTGGAGGGCCTTGGAGCAGGGCTATAAACCAAACAGGGTGCCATTGTGGGACCTAGAGCTATTGTTTTTTTTTTTTTTTCTGTTCCAGTGTAGGGGCTGGGAGGCACACAGAGAGGAAGATCTCACAGCACAGGAGCAAATTCTGACACTAAGTTTGGATGACAGAAAAGACACCACCCACAGCTTTCTGAGGACTCTGAGACCCCAAACACCTTCGGAATTCTGGGGAATGGGACTCAGAGTCTTGTGCAGACTGCACAAGTACTCTACTACAGAGCCACGCCCGCAACACATTTCATACTTTTTACTGCCAAATAAAGAGCACCTTTTATTTAATATGTCTAGGGATGAGGAAATTTCCAAGCAGCTCCCAAAACAAGAAATAATTCTTTGTAGGGCTGGGGATATAGCTCAGTTGGTACAGTGCTTGCCTTGCAAGCACAAGGCCCTGGGTTCAAACCCTATCACAAAACAACAACAACAAAAAATTCATTGTAATAAGGCTGAGAATGTAGTAAAAGCGAAACATAAATTAAGAGCCCACTGAAATTATGTAAGATTACTTTTAACTGCAAACATTTTAGTTACAGCAGATGCAAAAGGAAATCTTACCTGAGCTTACCTGATGTAACTACAGCACAGTGTACCAAAAACATAGCTGTCATTAACCCACTTCAAGGGGTTTCCCAATTGGGAGAAAACTTACCCTTACTTAGCACACAGGTACAAATTCAGCTGACACATTCTCCCTCTCTCATATGAGAATAGAACCTTCTGAACTTTCTCTTCGAAGCTTTAACCACCATCACTTTTGTTGTGAAAATTCAGTGAGATAAAAGTTTAACAAACAGTAATATTACCTAAGTTCCTTGCATACCCAGCCTTTCCTATTTTTTATTTTGAGATAGGGTCTTACTAGCTGCCAAGGATAGCCTTGAATTTATGATCCTCCTGCCTTGCTCTCAAATTGCTGGGGTTACGGATGTACATCACTGTGCCCAGCACACTGCTGGTTCTTTAGAAAGGGTTCTGTTTAGCATCACTTGAGATCTGACCAAGTTTTCATTTGTTTGATTGATTGATTGCACTGACTTTTTAAAAATAATGCCTTTGAGATATAATCATATATATTAAAATCCTCTCCTTTAAAGTGTATATCCAGTGGCTTTTAGTAGAGCCACAGAGTTGTAGAACCGTCACGGAAACAATTTTACTACCTACCATTATCTAATTTTAGTCCATTTTTATCATCCTTCAAAAAACTAAGAAACTATACATGCATTAGCAGTCACTTGTCGCAGCCCAGACAACCACTAATCTACTTTTTGCCTCTAAAGATTGTTCTATTCTGGACATTTCATATAAATAGCATCATACAATATGTGCCTTTTGGTGTCTGGCTTCCTTCACTAAGCATAATGTTTTCTCTCTCTCTCTTTTTTTTTTTTTTTTTTTTTTTTTTGGTGGGGGGTAACCAGGGATTGAACTCAGGGCTCTCAATTACTCAGCCACACTCCCAGCCCTATTTTGTATTTTATTTAGAGACAGGTCTCACTGAGTTGCTTAGCGCCTCGCTTTTGGTGGGGCTGACTTTGAACTTGTGATCCTCCTGTCTCAGCCTCCCAAGCCACTGGAATTACAGGCGTGTACACTGTGCTCAGTTAAGCATAATGTATTCAAGGTTCATCTATGTTGGAGCATGTATGGGTGCTTTGTTCTTTTATGGCTAAATAACATTCCATTGTGTGAATATATCATAATCTGTTTATCTATTCATCTCTTGATGGCCATTTGCATTGTTTCCACTTTTCTAAAATAGAATTGCTATGAACATTTGGGTACCAGTTTTTGCGTGCATATACTGATCAAATTTTATTTTATATCTTTTCAGGCCTTATGGTCTACATGACGTGATCTGGTATCTAAATGGTGAATAGGCTACGGTTCTCACAGTCATTGCAGAACGCTGAGCTTCACAAGAGACAGTGCTGGGACAAGTGAGAGCTAGATATACATTGGGCGACTTTGTGCCTCACTAAGGAAAAACAACTAAACATGAGCAAAGGAACTCCTAAGAAACCAAGAGGCAAACTTCTTATATGCATCCTTTGTGCAAACTTGCTGAGGAAATAAGAAGCAGCACCCAGATGTTGTCTGCTTCTCAGAGTTTTCTAAAAAGAGCTCAGAGAAGTGGAAGACCATGCATGTTAAAGAGAAAGGAAAACGTGAAGACATGGCAGTGGTGGACAAGGTTCATTATGAAAGAGAAATGAAAACCTGTATCCGTCGTAAAGGGGAAACAAAAAAGCAGTTCAAGGACCCCAAAGCACCCAAGGGGCCTCCTATGGCATTCTGTTTTATTCTGAGTACTGCCCCCAAATCAAAGGAAATCACCTTGGCCTGTTCATTGGCAATACTGCGAAGAAACTGAGAAAGATGTGGGATAACACGGCTGCTGACGATATGCAGCCTTTGAAAAGAAGGCTGCTGAGCTGAAGGAAAAACACAAAAAGCTTGTGCTGCCTACTGAGCTCGAGGAAAACCTGATGCAGCAAAAATGAAAGCCATGAAGGCTGAAAAAAGCAAATAAAATAAAAGCAGAAGAAAAAAGAGGAAGGCAAGGAAGGTGAAGAGACTGAGCAGGAAGGGAGCAGATGAAGATAAAGACAAAGAAGATAAATAATTGATTCTAGCACAGTTTTTTCCTTATCTCTAAAGCATTTAACATTTCTGTATACAACTCACTCCTTTTAAAGAAAAAAAAAATTGAAGTGTAAGGTTGTATAAGATATTTTTTTAAACTATACTATGTCTTATGTTGTATGTTAACCCTCCACTGAATGTGTCTTTGCTCCTCAATAGCCAGAAACTGCCTGGTACAAGATGGAGGTTGCAAATTACCATGGAAATTTAAAACAGGTTCTTTTTGGTGCACAGTATGAATTAGTTGTATATGGTGAAGGTAGATTTTTCATCTTTAGTTTTCCCTGATATAGCTCATATGAAATAACTGCTATGTTAACAGAATAACACTCTAAATGAAAAATAACTTGCAGCTGTTTTGTTGATATTATGAATGCTTCTACAATTTTTTAATTAAAAAAAATAAAACTGCTGCATGCAGTGGTTCATACCTGTAATTGAAGCGACTTGGGAGATGAGGCAGGAGAACGGCAAGTTTGAGGCCAGTCTCAGAAAATTAGTGAGACACAGTGTCAAAATAAAAAATATAAAAGGCTGGGGATGTAGCCAAGTGTTAGAGAATTTCTTTAGGGCCCTGGGTTCAATTCCCAGTACAGCAAAAGAGAAAAAGAAAGGATGACTATAAAAGAGAGGCTGACATCATGACTTCATTTTAAATTTCCTGCCAGCTACACCTTCCTTTACTCCTGTACCCCTCCTTACTCTTTCTCTCCCCACAGAGCAGTCTGATTCTTCTCACACAATATCCAGATAGAGCACACAAAAGTTATTCTCTTTTCCCCATTAAACAATGCTTAAAACATATGAAAGGAAAAAGAGAGACAATGCCATATAGAACAGATTTATTATTCAAGAACAATTAAATATCCACTAGGAACATTGTTTTAAACTGTTTTGATATGTATATTAAAAATCATACAACTTAATATCTCTCATGCACACAAACACACACACACATTTAGGAATTACATATTTCTACCAAAGTAAGAGCGAATGTAGGGTTGCCAGATAAAATACAGACACAGAGTGCTCAGTTATTTTTGAACTGCATGTAAGCAGATAATAATTTTATAGAATAAGTCTGTCCTATGCAATATTTGTGACATACATAGGGGCAGAAAGGTATGATGCCTTTCCTCATCCATCATAAGGATCACTACCAACACTTGGGTTGGTAACAAAAGAAAAGGTTAACAAGACAAAAGTAAATCAAATTTAAAGTTTAATATGACATGGAGGTTTCAGGAATGAAGATCAAAAGACCCAGGGAAAACCCTACGTGTTTCTGCTTAGATTCAATAAGAAGTTGGCAGCTTTGTAGAAATGTGACCGGAAAAGAGGGTCTAGCCTGATGGTGATAGTCTGAGGGGAATTCATCCAGGTCTGCCTGTTCTGATTCTTCCTGGCATGGCATTCCTTCCTCCTGGGGATGGGACAGGACCCTTTCTGGAATGATGACATACTATCAGATGAGGTAATTTCCTTATGGTCAGCTCTTATACAAAAAGGTAAGAGGAAAGTTAGAGTAATATTTCTAGGTTTTGTGATGGGCTTTGAGGGGTTCTAGTGTTTGTGACCTGCCTTGGGGAAAAGGAATCCTAGTTTCTATTACCTGCTTTGGAGAAGAAAAGAAAAAAAGGGGGCTGGGGATATAGCTCAGTTGGTAGAATACTTGCTTTGGAAGCACAGGGTCCTGGGTTCCATCCCCAGCACTGGAAGAAAAAAAAAGCAGAAGGTCAGAAACAGACATTGATCTAAGACTCTTCCAATGTCCTTCAGTTCAAAGCACTCAGCATGCCAGAGTGCCGTTACTTTAGGTATTGTTTCAAAGCCCCCACACATACTTACTCTAAAACATTATTCATTGTTTATCTAAGACTAAAGTAATGAACTGCCTCATGTTTTTACTTGCTAAATCTAGCAACCCCTAGAATGAGAAATTTAAAAACTTCTAATGGATATTTAAATATAGATAGACAAATACCTAGATAGATATAGAAATAGGTATATTTTATAACTGAGTAGCAAACGAGGTCTGGTTGGAGGAAATTCCTGAATGCAGAATTTGGAGTTAATTTGAAGATTTAATTTTCTTTGCTTTCTACGTATAACTAAGTACTGTTTCATCTCACTTTCTCATATTATCCCTGTAAAGTATGAGTGAGTCTTTAAATGGAGAAATAAAGGCAAAAATACTTAAAGATGTTCCATAATCCCTCAGTGAGTTTGGGGTCAATTTAAACAAAATTTGGTGATGTTGGAGATTAGGTTTGTGTGATACAGGGGATTGAATCCAGGAGCATTTTGCTTTTGAACTGAACCACAGCTGTTTTTATTTGAAACAGGGTCTTGCTAAGTTGCCAAGGCTGACCTTGAGATCTGCCTATCCCAGTCTCCAAGTCATTGGGATTACAGGCATGTGCCACCATGCAGTTTAGGGACCAGTTTTTGAAAGCAAAGATAGAGTTTAAATGTATGAAGTTAAGAGTAGGGAAGGATTTTAGTCTGATCTTTGTATTATACATAATAAAATAAAGTTTAGAAAAACTAAGCAATTTTTCCTAGGTCACAAAGTTAACTAGAGTTACAGTTGGCACTGAAGTCCAGCTCCCAACTCCCAGTCCATGGAGTTTTTCCCAATTTGAACTTTCCTTTTCCTTTCCTTTTAGTTTTTGCCTCTAGTAGTAATGTGATCTAGCTTGTAGATCAGCTATAATCACACAATCATATGAATCACTAAACTGCAAATTCTTCCAGATCTTGCAACTAGTTGAGAGATGGCTTACTTAATATGGATCAAATACTTTTCTATTCTAAACAAAGCAAACAAAAGAATTTAAGATGAATTCATCTGTTTCTGTTAGCTATAAAAAACAACTTACTACTATCAGATTTGGGGCAATCTTTTCTAATAGGTGATGTGAGGGCTCTCTTTGACTTAAACATTTTGCATTTCATTCTTTAATCACCATTATTTCCAAAGAACAAATTCTTAATCTGGAAAGAATCTGGATTTATTTGAATATGCAGATTTTGGATGATCCTAGGTTGCCAAACCTCGTAAAGCTTCTGGTTTTCTATTCATTCTATGCCCAACTGCTTTGTGTCTGTAAGAGAGCAGTACTGCTCTGCAGCATGGTTTCTCCCACGACCCAGGGATTCAATCAACAGTCAAGAGTGAATCTCTCCTCTCATGGCTCTCTAAAACCAAGTTGCAGTGTATGTGTTTGTGTGTGTGTGTGTATGTGTGTGTTTCCAGGTTAGGGATCAAACCAAGGACCTTGAGCATGGTAGGCAAGCACCCAACCACTGAGCTATATCCCTAGCTCTTCGCTCTATATTTTTAAGGGAACTGCCAAAGGAAAAATTTGATGGCACTTGTTAAAGCATAGTAATCCAGACTTTGTTTGGGATCATCAAATATATATATAGGGACCACTACAGTGGGATTTTGCAGTGGAGAAAGAGATTGGGCTCAACCCCAAATACAGCAGAGGCAAGTGGGAGTTTATAGTTAAGGAATAGGGTGGAGATCAGTGGATAGGAAATTACTAAGAAGAAACATTAGGAATGAGAGGGATTCTGTCTAAACTGACCTAACAGGATTCTTACTGAAGATAGGGCAGGGGGATCAGACATCATCTGGGGCACAGTGAGAATGAGGAACTAGATTAAGTATCAAGGGTGATCAGATATTGAGGTTGTGGGGCACTTGCTAAACTGAATTAGGAGGGTTCTTGCTAAATCTGAATTTTATAAGGAAGTGCACAGGAGCTAGAAGGTTTAGGCCTTGGTCAAGCAAAGAATCTTTGTCACAACAAACTTACCACCTACTCAGCCCACCTCTTCTTCAGGGCCTGGAGTTCAACGTTATTAAACTCTTACTTTGTAGGATATGACAACTAGAAGAGACTGGTTTGTTTAAATCCTGGCTAGAATGACTTTGTGGGCAACATGAACTGCTGAAAATGAGGCTTTGGGGAGAATGTGAGTTCTTTGCTAATCATTTTCACAGGGTTGAAAACGCTGTCATGATTTCGAGTTGAGGCCTTAAAGAGGACAGTTGTGGCCTAGGGCAGCATTTGCAGGGCATGCTGATGGCTGGGGGTTTGCTGGTGTTGAAGTGATTTTTATTTAGCTAGACTGCTGCAATGAAATGACAATGTTATTTGACATTTTCATTTCCTTCAATTCATTTCTGAATCATCACATTTCTGAATACCTGGGTGTACTAGGGGTAACAAAAAAATAGAGATTAGTTCTGAGATTACATACACTGGGAGTCAGTCCTCAGGAGTTCATTCAAATTAAATCCCTGCTTTAACTGAGGGTCTCAAGAAGAACCAAATTATGGGCTGGGGGTGTAGCTCAGGATACAGCATGTATGAGGACCTAAGCATGTGTGAGGAACTGAGTTTGATCCCCAGGATGCAGAAATAAATAAATAAATATTTTAAATGACTAAAATGTAACCTAAAAGTGATTTCACAGAGCTGGATCATTTCATGAGTATTCCCAAACCCATGACACTGTTATCTAGTCTGTTTCCTATAGCCACAGAGAAAAGGGGAAGAGTAATGATTTTTCTTTTTTTGGTCCCTCCAGATCTAAAGGCTTCCCCACACAATGAGTGTAAGCAGGGTCAGACACTCAACAGATCAGCAAGCTGTCTTTATCAAGCAGTGGGAGAATGACACATTTTCAGGGGAGAAAATGGTGACTGGGTACAAGAGGGGTCTGTTTTTTATAGGACTTAATAGGAGTTAGTCATAGCAGAATGTTTAGTGTGACTTACTCATTAGACTGAGGACAAGCTGGTTGGGCAGTCAGGAAACTAGTTGTGCAGGTTAAAAATCTAACCCAGGAAAATAGTCGTAAAAACTTGAAACTCATTGTTACTGGGATGAAAGTCCAGAGCCCAGAGCCTATTTTTTGCCTTCTCCTCCCAGGACCCATTGTCACTGGGAAAGGATGAAAACCCAGAGCCCAGGGACCATTGTTTGCCATCCCCTCCTCCCCTGCTAGATCACACTCTCCTCCTTTTCTCCCTGGGGGCTGTCATTGGGGGATATTATTTTCCATATCCTTCAATGGGGATCTCATTATCCAATTCCTATTAAATTTCTTCGTTCTCCTTTCTAGAACTGTCCAATTCTCTTTTTTTTTTGTACAGAAAAAACATTTGTCACCACATTTGTACTTAGGGGAATTTCCAGGATCTTAGGGACTCTCATTATTTTACTTGATTTGTCAATTAGTTCATGTGTTTGTCTTTTTAAATCAGGTAACAGAGATGACATTATTCTTGGAGCTGATTTGTCTATTTTTATACTATCGCTTATTCTTTTTGAAAGCAATATTATCTTGTTCTTGGTGCATGTGCTCTGTGGTAGGGAATAATTACCTGCTGGTTAGGTTGTTAAAAATAGACTTTAAGTTTGGGGAGAATATTCCATTTCCCTTGTGGAAACAAATCAGGGAGTTCAATCAGCATGGAAGATTAAAAATGGAGATGAATACAGGCTTGCATTAAATGTTGGAGTTTGAGAACTACCAAGGATGGAAAAATCAAGAAGTCTGCAAATGTTAGCAAGTATGAGCTCATCTTTATTTTCTGAGCTTTAGTTGATGTATGTTTTCAATAAAGGATCCTTCTAAGTTAGCTTGAACATGATGATCACAATATTATCATGGTATCATTAAACTTCTAATCTTAAAAATCCATTTCTAGACTTGAAAGTCATTAAAATTAAAAAAGGAAATGGACAGTCCTGTGAGGTCAAGTTCTTTATCACTGCAAGTGTGTAAGTAGACACTACGTAGAACTGTCTAGAAGGATTATCGGCTTCTGCATTAGGTGAGCAGTTAATCTGGATGACCTTGAAATACTTTTTATGTTCCAAGATTCTTTGACTCTATCATGTATAAATCAGGATTCCTTGAAATCAGCCCCTACAGTGGTATTGATGTGGTTTCAAATCAATTATTTACTGTCTCCAATAACCAGTCTTGAATAAAAGTTTGTTGTATTATTAGGCGGTAACTGGATACTAGGCACATTGCTAAGGGGTTTAACCTTCACAAAAATCCACAAGTAGGAAACACAAGTGAGATTAAATCAGAAACAACTAATAACCTGTGAAATCAAAGTTTAAACCTAGTCATTCAGTCTCCGGAGCCTAATTCTTCTTTTGCTTGTCTTTGATCACTCATTTAATGTTTATTGAGTATACATTATCTTTTCTTTTGATATCGAAGTCATTGTTTCGAATTATTAGTTTCCGTATGGATGATTTTCTTCCTTTTCTGTCTTCCTTCCTTCTTTTTCTTTCATTTTGAGACAGAGGTCTTGCTACATTGCCTGGGCTAGGTTTAAATGATCCTCCTGCCTCAGCCTCCTGAGCAACTGATACTATAGATGTGTGTCACTATGCCAAGGTTTTCCTTTTAAACAAACATGTACACTTTCTCTTGGTATATTATTTTCTCTTAACCAGGGTGATAGACTTATTAGAATGGGGGCACTGAAGTTTTTCAGTATTATTTTTTGCTCTACTTGTTTTGAGGTCTCATGGGGGAAAATATACTTCTTTCCAAACACACACACACACACACACACACACACACACACACAGCTGGGATTAGAACACAGGGCCTCATACACCCTGGTCCCTGGTATCCAAGTTTACTTTTTTTTTTTTTTTTTGGCAGTCCAGGGGATCAAACCCAGGGCCTTGTACATGCTAGGAAAGCACTCTACAACTGAACTACATCCCCTGCCCCTACCCCTCTTATTTTATTTTGAGACTGGATCTTGCTAAGTTGCCCAGGATGGCCTTGAATTTTGTCCTCCTGCCTCAGCCTCTTGAATTGCTGGGATTACAGGTTGCACCACCATGCCCAGCCTCAAATGGCAAATTTCATTTTATTGTTTTAGTTAGTTTTTGTGTTATTGTGACCAAAAACCCCAACAAGGACAGCTTAGAGGAGGAAATGTTTGTTTTGGCTCCTGGTATCAGAGAGGTCTCAGTCCATAGATGTCTGAGTTCATTGCTCTGGACGTGAGGTGAGGCAGCATTTGTGGTCATAGCAGAGGGAAGCTGCTCCCCTCATGAAAGCCAGGAAGCAGAGAGAGAAGGGGGAATGCGCTTCAGGGAAGAGGGACCTTTCCAGAGCATGTCCCCAGTGACCCACTTCCTTCAGCCATGCCCCACCTACCCGTAGGTTCATTCAAACTAGGATGGACTGATTAGGTTACAGCTCTCACAACCCAATCATTGCACCTCTAAATATTCCTGTGTCAACACAGGAGATTTTGGGGGACACCCTATTTCCAAACCATAAGATATACATATATCTTATGGCTTGGAAATACACACACACACACACACACACACACACACACACACATATATATATATATATATATTTTTTTTTTTTTTTTTTTTTTCCACAATGAATGAAATGCCTTGTTGGAAGGATAACTTGGCTCATGTTCAGGGCATTCTTATCCCAAGTACCTAGACCAGCTTCTGGTTCCTTCATGTCCTCACAAAAATAAGAAAAAACAGAATTCACTTATAGAACACTTATTATATGTCAGGCTTTATGCTAAGCAATTTGTATGCATTATATTATTTAATCTTCATAACAATTTTGAGTACATATTGGAATCTGCATTTTACAGACAAGAAAATTGATGCTCAGAGAGGATAAGTAACTTTGTATAAGGTCATCAGCTAGTTAATGGAACGCTGGGATTTGAACCTGAGTCTTCTCAGAGACCAGACTTTTTTTTTAAGTAAAGTTTTATCGGGGAAAATATTAAAAAGCCAAAACACAACAATAAAACAACTTTTCAACATTTCCAAAATGTTAATAGATTCCAAAAGACACCCACAAACCCCAATTTATCATTTCCTCACAAGTTTCTTTCAAACTTGTGTGTCTCATGCTCTAAGGTGAAAAGGTGGCTTCCAGTACAGTGTCCTCAAGGCTTCTGCTAAGGAACAGAATTAGCCAAGATATACAGTGCCTTCCTGTATGCCTGAAAGTACTTTACATATATCAATTCCTTTAATCTCACAATAGGTAAAAGGAGTCAGAACTATTATTATCCTCATTATGCAGATGAGAAAATGAACCGCATGGAGGAAAACTCTCCCAAGGTCACAGAACTGGATTTAATCCCAGAAAAGTAGATTTAGGACTTTTTTTTTTGTAATGGGGATTGAACCCAGGGGCAGTGTACTGCTGAGCTACATCCCCAGCGCTTTTTAAATTTTCATTTTGAATCTGAGTCTCCATAAATCGACCTTGGAAGTGAGATACTCCTGCCTCAACCTCCCCAGTTGGGGGGGGGGGTTGGTTACAGGCATGCGCCATCCTTTGCGCTTCTTTTTCCTTTCTGAGAAGCAGAATTCCTCTGGTTAATGCCACCAGAAGGGCTAAATGCTAACTCTTCCTTTCGTGGGGACGCTATTTCCCTGCTGCACATCCTTCCTGAGATTGAAATGTTTGTGGAAAGAGTGCACAAATGAGCAAAGGAAAGGCTCCTTTCTCCTTTCAGGCAAAGTCCTCAGTTCAGCCTAGAGTATTTTGCCACCAGACAAAAATACTTGAGGTTCTCCAAGCAGACTTGCTTTTCTTGTCTCTTCCTTTCTTGCACTCTATCTTGGTCTGCGCTTATCAATTATCAGACTTCTTCACAATGACAGCATCTATAAGCACAGGCTTATGCACAGTAGACAAAATCAACGCATGAAGAGTACTTTTTCACAGGGGAGACAAGGGCCTGCCTAATATCGGCCTCTTGAATTTTCCTCTATTATCCCAAGTCCTACTGGACCTGAAACCCTCTCACTCAGATTTTTCAGGCTGCATCCAGCTCTTCCCCTGCATTTTTGGGTGACAAAAGCTTTCCTGCTGGCCTGATCACTTTTGGCTGGAGGCATCCCTGCCCTTTTCAGTCTCTAGTAAAGCAGAAAGGGGAATCCAGAAAATGCCAGAGGGTCTTTGAGTGTGTCTGCCCGCATCCTCCGGCTCTTTCTCTCCATCTGCCTCCATTTTTATGGAGAATCTACAATGACGGGCCCTGTGAGGTGTCCATATTGGTAATTATCACACACACGGATCTTGGAGCTTCTGAATATTCATGAAGGAAGCAGAAGGGCCAATGTTAAAGAGGAGAGAAAAAAGCAATTCATAAATATTTATAGAAGCAGGCCCACGTGCTCCAAGGAGGGCTATGAATGTTCACCAGAGGATGACGTCCAGGCCCTGCGCGTGCCAGTTGGGCGGGTGCCCGAGCGCGGGCGCGTCCCCGGAGCCCGGGCGCGAGCGCGGGGAGGGGGCGGGGTGGAGGAGGGGAGCGGAGCTGGGCGCCGCCGGAGCTGCGGGGGGAGCGCTCGCTGGCTGGCTGGCTCGCCGCTGCCGCTGCCGCTGCGCTGCGCTCCGGCTGTTCGCCGCGGCCCGTGGATGGGGGTGTCCGGCTGAGCCCCGGGATCCCGCCTCCCTCCGCCAGGACCCGCACAGGTGTGGTCGCAAGGGGCAACTTTAGTCTGGACCCAACCCACTGCCAGGGGTGGGGTTCGAGTGGGGGTGGTGAAAGAGGTCCCGGGACTCGGGATTCTCCGAAAGGACCGTCTGGGGGCGCCGCACCCCCCACATCCCCAACCTGTCCCATCCCGGGATTGAAAAGAAGGAGCCCGGAGGCCGTCGCCCTCCTGCCCAACCCTGCAGGCAGAGCGACAGGGACGCAGCTCCAGGGCCGAGAGATGTGGGACGATGGGACTTCAAGCATCATCTCAGAACATCGGCCCTCCGAGCCAGGCTTAGAGAGTGTGTGTGTGTGTGTGTGTGTGTGTGTGTGTGTGTGTGTGTAAAGGTAGGCCGCGCGGCATGGGGTTCCGGGGGGCAGAAGAATGCTGCCAGACCGTGCCAGAGCAGTGAGGCCAGCACCTCATTCCAGGACCGTTATCTGGCCCGATTGCCTTAAACTCCCCAGAATCATCTTTATCCATAAAAACCTTACCCTCACTCGGCTCCTGCCCCTCTCTAGGGTGTGGAGTCTTTCCCCAGACCATGCATTCCTGCAGTGTCAGAACCGCTGGCAGCAGCTGCAGACGCTGGGGTAGCGATTGTTTTACTACACAGCAGGTCGGAGAAAGGACGAGTGTGGTGGTGTAGTGGTGTGTGTGTTGGCGGCGGGGAGTGGTGGTGGTGGGGGGACGCTCTGCGGTCCTCTGGGCCCAGGACTGGAGATTGCGGGCTTAACCAAGGAAGTGTTATACAACCCTCTCTTCTTCCCTCTTGCCTTTCCCTTCCCTCCTGGAAGCTGGACACTCCCTGACTCCCCTTCCACTCCAGCGTCCTGGTCTTATTTGACCAAAAGGGTAGTGGAGTATATGTGCGGCCTGAGCGAGATGAGCCCAATTTCCATGCATCACCAGCCATTGTACTGCCTGAAGGAGCCTTTCTTTACCCCAACATTTCGATTGCGGAGCTGGGGGCGCGGGTTAAGGGACTGAGATGGAGGTGAATAGAGCAGCAGCAGCAGGAGGAGGAGGGACGCAGAACCGCGAAGGGGTTGCTGATCCATATGCAATGAAATACTCGCTTTCTGCTAAATGTGCAGCTGGCACAAACACGTACGCTGGCTAGGTTTTGCAAAGAAGCAGTGGGAATCTGAAGGTAGATTAGCGGAGGGCAGGTTTTTTGGGATGGATATGGGGGGGCGGGAGAGAATTGATCTATAGAGCAAGTAATGGGAAGGACGGGTTGGGGTATGAAATGAGGCTTGTGTGGAGGTGCAGAGGCCCAGGAGGGAAGGCATGGTGAAATCTCTATTGCTCAGCTCAGCAAAGCAGAAACTGATAATTTGTACGGCAGCCCCAAGCTGTAGCTAGTGCATCATTATGGTGCAGGGAGAGGCTTATGTGTTTCCTACCGGGTCCCCGTTAAACTCCATGTGTGTCTCTTCTTTTCCAAATTACACCATCTATTGTGAAACAAAATAAATGGAATAGATTATAGGACATAATCAAACTATAGTCCTGCACTCTGTTCTATTCTAAAGAGAAGAAAAAATGACTCTCCAGTGATTCCTTATTTATGCCATTTTTTATGTATTTACTTTGACAGTACAAAGAGAGCATAGCTATTATTTGTATTAACTCAGGTGTGTGTGTGTGCGTGCGTGCACGCACAGGGATCAAATCCAGGGCTTCACATGTGCTAAGCAAGTGCTCTACCACTGAACTACACCCTAGCCCTTAACCTTGGCTTTGGAGGAGAGGAGAGCTTTGAGATGAGCTATGCCTGAGCACAGGGACAAGTTGCAGGAAGGAAGATTAGAAGGTTGTTTCAGACATTTGTAGCTGGGAGCTGAAGGCACCAGAAAGCAAAAGAATGAGGCAGGGGGAGGAAGGGAGGTAGGGGGCACTATTGCAAGGCTTGTGCCAGCCCCAACCCAGAGACTCCCCTCCTTTGAGGGTATGGTTAGGGCCAGTCAGAATGCTTGACTCTTATCTCCTCTGCCACAGCCTAGACTCTTCCCACAAATGCTGGGTTCAGTTTGGGTACTGAGTGACCAGATTCTCATTTGGGTTTTCAGGTTTAGCTGCATCTCTAGGTGGTCATTCATGCAGTACTTCTTGGCTCCTGGACAGTGTGTTGATAAAAGCAATCAGACTATATTATGGATTGTTTCCAATACCATGTTTTTTGGACTCTACATCTTGATACTCATTTCTTCTTTTATAATTTCCTAGATGAATCTATTTCTCTAAAGTCTGCTTGGACTGAGTATAGAATAGAGAGACCAATGATTCAGAAAACTTGGATCAAATGATTTGAAAAAAGCCTTAGTAAAAAACCGGCCCAATTTTTTTCATCAATACTTCTCTTATTTGGTAAGCATTTTGAAGCATCACACATAGACTATTATGGCAGGGATTTTTTCTTTTTTTGCTTGAAATACTCTTGTGCTACTTTTTTATGTAAATATGTTATCCTGATTTTCCAAGCATTGTTGACATTTATAGAACACTTTCTGTTTTCATACATTGTGCTTAGCACTTCAAAGACAATCTCAATGATCAGTAAAATAACCTTCAAAATAAGCATTATTTTAACCCCCCTTGTACAGATGGCAAAATTGAAGCACAAGGAGGCAGATAATTTGCCCAGTCTCAATCCAGATAGGAGCCTGGGATCTTAACCATCATGGAGTACTACCTCAATTAACACAAATTCTTCAACTGTAAAATCTTCTCTACTCTCTGTTATACCCTGAGATCTTTTCTATACTAGTCTGTGTGTGTGTGTGTGTGTGTGTGTGTGTGTGTGTGTGTTCAGGGATGATTTTCTTCCTCCTTCTTTTGGTGGTGTGGAGAAACCTATAGGAGTCTTTTCTGAATAATGTTTTTAAATCCATAAAACAAAATACTTAGGTTTACAAAGGAAACAAAATTCATTGAAATACAGGTATATTCAAAGAACCTGTAAATGATAGATGAAGAACTCCTGACTGGCAATTAGTTTTATATTGATCTAGAGGTATGTGTGTGTGCAAAGTGGTGGCTACTACCCACATGTGGTTCTTGGGTACTTGCAAGGCGCCTAGACCAAACAAGATAAAAATGTAAAGTGCACAATAGATTTCAAAGGACTGAGTATAAAAATGTAAATTAGCTGAGCATGGTGGAGTGGTACATACCTGTAATCCCAGCTTTTTGGGAGACTGAGGCAGAAGGATCTCAAGTTCAAAGCCAGCCTGGGCAATTTAGCAAGACTCTCTCAAAAAACAAAAAGAACTGAGGATGTAGCTTAGTCGTAGAACACCAAGGTTTGGTCCCCAGTACTGGACAAAAAGAGTAAATTATCTCATTAGTATTCTTATGGATTATATATTGAATTATATATTGAAATGGAAATACTTTGAAATTTTGGATTAAATATATTATTAAAATGTATTGGCAATTAGGATGATTAAGTTATTAAAATTAACCTTCCAAGGTGTTGATTTTGTTATAGCAAATGAGAAAATCAGAATCCAGGATGCTCACCACTCAGTTAACCCTTGGCAGGTGTGTTGGCCTTTTTTTCTTTTTTTAATGGCATCAAGGATTGAAGCTTCTTCATGGTGGAGGGATCCTGTACTTCTGAGCTACATCTCAGTCCCAGTGTTGGCTCTTGAGCCTGTTCTCTTTCCAAGATATAGTATAGCTTTTATATCTTTTTATATTTTAAGGTTCTATCATGTTGCCTTTGTGAACTGTAAATGCTCAGAATATAGTGTGATACCATGGTAACTGACTTTATCCTAGCAAAATTCCAGAAAGAACCGTCTCACCTGTCGTCACCTACTGCTCTCTGCCTTGCTTAGAATTTTAGTTTTGCAGGTAGAGATGGGGAATGGGTACTCCTAGGGCAAAATGCTTGGTTTTTGCTATCTGGTTCTCCCTGGGGTATGATTCCAAATTAAGCCTCTACCTGAACCAATGATCACACAAACAAAAAGAGAAAAGATGGGTTGCCTTTCTGTTACAGGAAAGAAAGTTTGAGCATATAGAGAAGGATATGATAGACAGCAATGCTTGTGGGAAACTGAATGTTGGGACAGATCATTTTTCAATGAGCACACATTGATTGATTGCCTAGCCAGAGGGCAATCTGTGTGTGCTAGGAGCCATGGAGGATATCCGGAGGACATCTGTACCCTCGAGGAATTTAAATTAAAATTGGGAAGGGACCTGGATGTTAGCACAGAAAGATAAATCATAGTTGAAGACAGTATATGAAGAAAGGCAGATAAAGGGTAGAGGTCCCAGAGTTGTTGGAAAGTGGAGGGAGGCTTGAGTGTGCAGTGTTCCAGGGTGCAGTGCCCAAAAGGGATATGGAGTCTAACTGGAGCATGTGGACAGTTCATTTAATTCATTCCTCTACTCCTAGGTATATGCTCTGCATCTTGGGAAAACTCAGGTGGTTTATGGAAAACCTCCATTACTGTTCTATTCGTCTCTATTATTTATGGTTGAAGGTAATAATATCCAAAACCTTGGGCCTGGGCATGTTTCAGAATTTAGATTATTTCAAATTTTGAAAGACAAATAGAGTTAATATTCTTGGGTAGCAATCTTATTTATTTATTTATTTATTTATTTATTTATTTATCTAATGCTGGGTGTTAAACCCAGGACCTTCCACATGTTAAACTCATATTCTGCAACTGAGTTATGCAACGGGCCCATCTAGAAACTTAATACTTCTGCAGCAAATCACACTGAATGGGATAAATTAAAACCCAAACCAGCTTTATATTCATGTCAATCAAGTTTTGTTGCCGAATGAGTTTGGTCATTCCATTTTTGTTACCAAAGAAATTGTGAAAAACTTTCAGTTTTCAGAGCAGAGCTCCTGGCTAGTTGTGGATCTGTAGTAACAATAATATCAATAGCAACAATAGCAACAAGAGAAAATGTTGAACAATATTGGCATTTATTACCTGCCAAGCACTTTTTTTTTGAGGGAGCACTGGAGATTGATCCCCGGGGTGCTTTACTACTGAGCTGCATCCCCCGTGCTTTTTACTTTTTATTTTGAGACAGGATATCACTGAGGATCTCACTAAGGTGCTAAGGCTGGCCTCAGACTTGGGATCCTCTTTTTGGATGCCTCAGTTTCCCAAATTGCTGGGATTACAGGTGTGTGTCTTCGACCTGCTGCCAAGCACTGCTCCTTTAATCTTATAACAACCATTTGAACTGGGTGTGGTGATGCTTGCCTATAATCCCAAAGGATAGGGAGGCTAAAGCAGGGGGATTGCAAGCTCAAGGCCAACCTTAGCAACTTAGTGAGGCCCTGTCTCAAAATTAAAAAAAAAAAAAAAAAATACAAAGGCAGGGGGCTAGGGATGTGACTCAGTGAATAAGCACCCCTAGGTTCAATCCCTGGTACAAAAACCAAAAAAACAAAAAAACAAAAAACAACCATCTGAGGTAGGTCCTACTATTATCACTGTCTTGAGAAAAATAAAAAGAAGCACAGAGAAGTTAAGTAACTTGCCTAAAGTCTGACCCAGGAGCTACACACTTAACCACTATGCTTTGGAGCAGAGAATTGGAAGCAGGTGTATCTCCAAAGTTCACTCTATTTAGTTAATAGTATCAACGTACACAATGGTCTTTGAACTCCTGAAGTGCATAGCAGTGCACAGGTGCCAGTAGGGGAGAATCTTTGTTTTCTGAGGGATATGAAGTAACGTGTGATTATGGTTCCTTACGAAAACTGTCTTAAAAGCCCAGGCCAAACTCACATTGCCCTGTTTATGTCTTCCAGGAAAACGAATTCTGAAAGTTGCTGTAGTTGTACTGTGGTGCAAGAATGGAGGCCCCACTGGTGAGTTTGGACGAAGAGTTTGAGGACCTTCGGCCCTGCTGCTCGGAGGACCCAGAAGAGAAGCCTCAGAGTTTCTATGGTTCATCTCCCCACCATCTAGAGGACCCCTCCCTCTCTGAGCTTGAGAATTTTTCTTCTGAAATAATCAGCTTCAAGTCGATGGAGGACCTCGTGAATGAATTTGATGAGAAGCTCAATGTCTGCTTTAGGAACTATAATGCCAAGACCGAAAACCTAGCTCCTGTGAAGAACCAGTTCCAGATCCAAGAGGAGGAGGAGACCCTTCAGGATGAGGAGTAAGAAGTCTTCATTGCCCTTCTCCTGCTTCAGGAGAGAACCCTGTAGTCTGGGATCCTTAACCTAGAACTAGTTTCTGTCCATGGGTTTATACCTATTACCTATATGCATCACATATTTTTATGTTGTCAGTGTGACAGTGCCCTGGAAATTACTGTCATTGCTCACTGTATGTTTATAGTCATCTGCAGAAAGATTTCTTAGATTGAAATCTTAGAGGAATGAAGGATGTTAGGTTTTTCCTAGATACGATGAATTATAGGAGCAGAGAAAATTTGGGGATCTATCTAGCTTACTTGCTTGCTTTTCTCCCTCCATCATTTCTTCTCCTCCTCCTCCTCCTCCTTCTTCTTCCTCTCTTCTACCTCCTCCTCCTTCTTCTTCCTTCTTCCTCTTCTATTTCTCCTCCTCGTTCTCCTTCTCCTCCTCCTTTTTTACTACTCCTCCTCTTCTTCTTCCTCTTCCTCTCCTTCTTTCTCCTCCTCCTCCTCCTCCTCCTTCTTCCTTCTTCTTCCTCTTCTTCCTGCCCCCCCCTCCTCCTCTTTCTTCTTTTCTCTTTATTCATCTTTCTTTCCTTCTTTCCTTTCTCTCTCTCCCCCTCTCTCTGTCTTTCTCTCTCTCTCTCTCTCACACACACACACACACACATATTGGGGATTGAAACCAGGGTCTTGTGTGTTAGGCAAGCAGTCTATAGTGCCCTTTTTTATTTTCATTTTGAGAAAGCCTTGCTAAGTTGCCCATGTTGATCTTGTATTTGTGTCAGTCTCTCTAGTAGCTGGGACTGCAGCCATGAGTCACCATACCTGGCTATTCAGGTTTCTTTACATTAGTGGTAATGTACCCAGATATTACAAATAAGGACTAGAAAAGAAGTAATTAACTGTGATGGAGGAATTTATGTCATTGGACCAATTTGCCTCTATAACACCAGAATGACAAAAACTTCAAAATTGGTTATAGGCCTGGAAAGTTATCCTCAAAATGTTAAGATATGTCCAAATAAAAAAGCATCCAAATTGAACTGAGAGCTAAGGGAGTTCCTGGACAAAATAAAGGTGAAAACTAGGTAGTGTGGTTTTGCGTATGCACATTCCCTGGATCACTTGCTAATGACCTTCTAGGGTCTTAACTGTTGTTAAGGAAAGAAATTTGAGAAAGAATTGTCCAAGGTGGGATTAGAAAGAGAAGTGGGTAAGTCCATTACATAAATAAAAGAAGGGTGTTTTAGGCAATTAGGAAAAATAAACATGAATTCTTAGTAGAGATATCCATTCTTCTCTTGAAATCACATAAGAAATGTCAAGTAGTTGGTGTGGAGATTCAAAACAACTGTCATATGTTGTTTTTGTTGTTGTTTATGTTTTCTTAATTTTTCTGTTTTTTTTTTTTTTGGCAGGGGTGGGGAGGGGGCACCGTGGGGGGGTGCTGGGGATCAAACCCAGGTTCTTGAACCTGCTGGGCCAGTGCTCTACCACTGAACTATACTCTAAGACCAGTTTCTCTTTTTTATAGACACATGAGAAAAGTTTCCCTTAAGTAATGGGGCAGAAGGAATATTCTAGAGGATCCTGACTTTGTTTGGGAAAGATTTACTTATTTAGTGAGTAGTAAGACTGCATTTCTGTGAGTACAGGAGCTACCTATGTATCTGTCTTTATTTTTCACTGTTGTCCCCACCGACAAATACTGTGTGTAGTAAGTGATCAAGTGATATTTTTAATGAAATATTAAATATTGTATGTAAAAGAAAAATGGTAATAGCTAATCTTGCAGGTCTGTGTAAGGTATCTGTAGGCTCACACTATTTCTTTTCTTTTTAATTAATGCTAACCTGAGGGCATGATCATAGAGAACATTTTACTCTGGTGGCTGGTACTACAACTGTGGGCTGTGTGTTTCAATTCGATTTTAAATTTCCTACTGATTCTTTTAAAATTCTGAGCCTGTTATAATTTTCTCAACTTCTGTAAGTCAGAAAAAAATGACTTAAGGGCTTTATTAGATGGAGTATACATTTTTTTCACTCCAGTGCACCAGGCAATGAACTAGAAACACAAAGACTATGAATTCTAATTTTTGTACTCTCAGTAACTCACCGTGTGACCTTGGGCAAGTCACTTAGCTGTAGTTGAGTGCGTGGGTTCTCATCTTTGAACCTCTGGAGCTCAATCTTGATGAAGCGGGTCTAAGGACTTGGTAAGAGACTGATTTCTTCCCTCATCCAGGTTGTGCTCTGAAAATAGCATTTTAAGATGCGTCCCATTCCTATGGCTTCTAACAAATCATTCCCCACCTATCTAAACCCTTCCTCTGCTTCATTAAGGGTGAAGGCCCAGTGAGCAGGTTCTTATTCTCTTTTGGCACATTAGCAAAGGCCACTCAATGTTAATTGCCATCACATGGGATTATGGGTTTTCCCAGCCTGGTTTTTTTCTGACTTGACTGACTCATTTAAGAGACTAAAGGTTGAATAATTCCTTAGAGATAAAGTGTGATTTGAGGACAGTGGAGGGGGGGAAGAGAAAAATTGACATTGTACTTTCTAGGCATTCAAGTATATCTAAAGCCTCTTTATAACTTAAAATGAAATCAGAATTCCATTACACTTTTTGCTTTACAATCCCTGTCCAAATATTGGCAAGTATGATAAAGTAAAGAAAAAAGATGATTTATTATCTAATTTGTTTGCAAATCTTCACTAGTGCTATCGTGATAAATCTACTCAGGTTTAGTATTTAGAGGGATGTTTCAATCCACAAATGAAATATTGTAGCTGGGGTTATAGTTAAATGTTAGAAGCTTAAAACAAAAGCAGGGCCCAGCACCAATAAAAAAAAAAAAGAAAAAAAAGTATAAATATATACATTTTTACATTTATATATGAATACATTTATATACATTTATACACTTATAAATGTATACATTTATACACTTATAAATGTATACATTTATATATGTAGACATACTTATATATGATATAAATGTATAAATATATAAATAAAATTAATATATTAAATTTATATATATATTTATAAATATATATATCAAATATCTCTTTAAAGATAACACAGATGGACTGGGTGCAGTGGTGCATACCTGTAATCCCAACTACTCAGGAAGCTGAAGAAGGAGTATCACAAGTTCGAGGCCAGTCCAGGCAACTTGGAGCCTGTTAAAAATAAAAAATAAAAAGGACTGGGAATGTAGTTCAGTGGTAAAGTGCTCCTGTGTTCAATCCCCAGTACTGCAAAACAACAAATAATAATAATAAATACACAAATCGTAAATGATTGATACACAATGATTCCCTTATACCCTTAGAATTTTGATTTCTCTAGTCCATCCTCATTTGAAACTGTATCAACTTATCTCTGATTTCAGGGTAGGGAAGTTCTAGGAGAGTTAGATTTGAATACTGCATATATTTGCTTGGTTTTCTATTCAGAAAGTATTCCAGAATCTCTTCTTTCTGTTTGTGTGGCTGCCCTGTTTTCCTTTGCTATAAGGCATGGGACCTGGCATTTAGAAACTGCAAAATGGGAATGGACAACCCTCACCCTGCCTCCTGCCTCTTAGCCCTCTTACAAGTACCCTGCAGGCAGAGAGGTCACAAATTTGGGTGTATCCTGTTCTTCAGATAGAATCAATGTGTTACAGATGATATTAAAGTCCACACACAAAAAAGTAAACTCCCTGTTATTCAGCATACTTCTTATTTCCTTGCTGTACCAAGGATCAAACCCTGGGGAGTTCTACCACTGAGCCACATCCCCAGTCCTTTTTATTTTTTTGAGAAAGGGTCTTGCTCATTTGTTGAGGCTACCCTCAAACTTGGAATCCTTCTGCCTCAGCCTCCCAAGTCACTGGGATTACAATTGTGCATTATTATGCTCAGCTTAACATACTTCATTAAAATTTTTTTATTTTAATGGAACTTTTATTAAACTTAATGGCTTAATGCAGGACAGTTTAACATAGTTTAAATTGAAGACAAGTAAATAAGAGATAGTGAAAGCTGATACATAACTGTATTTTTAAGAAAATGTGATTATCTTTGTAGAGGTCCCCATATAGCAAGGGTAGAGATGGTGCTAATTCCATTTAAACATTTGAAATACCTAAAAAGTTGTGCAAAGGCATTCATGTGCTAATGATTCCGAATTCCTAAACAGGAACTACAGAAGTGCACTCATGTTAACACACATCTAAGTGTGAATATTTGCATGACTAGACATAAACAAAACTCTTGGCAAGAGAAGTAGCCACATAAGGAAGAATTAAATGGAATGTTACCTAGTTGGTAAATTTTTATTCACCCTTTAAGCTGTGTACTATATTGTCAGAAATAGGTGTGTGTGTGTGTGTGTGTGTGTGTGTGTGTGTGTTCATCAGAACTGATAGAATCCTGATGGCTCTGTTGCCAGTTCCAGATCCTGAAGCTCTTTGTACTCATCTTGGCACCCCACTCTGCTAGGTTTGCTCATACTCTGCCACCATCCTTCTCCAAATGCCCAACCCTCTGTAGTAAAATATCTAGTCAATTCTCCAGGCACCTAAGCCTAAGCTATAAAATATGCACACGAAGAACCTTTTCTGTGTTTATGGGGACTGAGATAGCAAATTGAATCTCAGATGTCAGGGCGGTGTAATGGTAGGAATTGAGGCAACCTGTTTAATCTCAGTTCTTTGATAAATGATAATGTAGACAGCTTGCAAAATCTTCTTTCTCCAAGTAAAGAACAAATAGCAGAATACTTCTCAGAGAAGTGAAGAAACTCTTTTCCTGGGTTTGTAATACTGGGGATTAAACCCAGGGCCTCCCACATGCAAGGCAAGCACTTACTGCTGAGCTACATCCCCAGTCCTGAGAAGCGAAATTTTATGGTTCACTTCAGCGTCCTTACAGAAGGGAATATATCCACTTCAAGAATCCTGCTTATGATGGTATATGTAGCCTTTGTGAGGAGCAAAACCCTCCCCATTCTCTTCTTCACAGAAAGCTCCATTGCCTCGCTCATCACTAGCTCCTCTGTTTCCATGGCTGTCTGCCTGCCGGTATCCTTTCTTTGCCTCCTATGGATTCTCCCCTGGGCTGAAGACCTACATAGAAAGCTTTTGCACACCCTGTTACCCTTGCCAGTCCTCCTGTAGAATGACGAAAGCACGATATCCTGAATAATGTATGTGTGGATTTTTCAGGCAAAGCCAGTGTCTAAACTGCTGTTCTAGGTTGTGATTTGGAACTTGGCATATTATTCTGATGTCCATGCCAATGCCAATCATATAGTAAATTACAAAGAGTTGGAATTGTTAAGTGGTTAGGGATATGACCTATGTTGCTATTCTGTCCGGGTTCGAATCCTGCCTCTGCTATTACTGGCTGTGTGAGCTTAAACAACTTAATTAGCTTCACTATGTTTTAGGTTCTTGTATGCACCTGCCCTGTGGAGTTGTTGTGAGGAATGAATGTCTCAGTCCTTATAAAGAACTTAGAAGAGCACTTGACTTGTAGTAAGTGCTTAGTAAGTGTTGACTGCTGTTGTTACTGTTAAATGGGCACTGAATCAGTATGGGAAGGGTATGCAAGTGATCTTAAAGCTACAAGAGATACTTTATCTTCAAAGTTATTTATAAACTTCAAAGGATAAAAAAAAGTACACCAGAAAGGAAAAAAAAAAAAAAAAAAAGAGAGAGAGAGAGAGAGAGAGAGAAATAAGACTGGTTTGAAATCCCAAGGAGAAAAAGGTTTAGGGAATTGTCTAGAACTGAAAAATAGAAGATAAAATTCAGAGTATGTCAGTGAAGGCTTAACAGAGAACAGTAGGTACTCCCTAAATATTGTGAGAAAGTTCCCCATTGTCACTTTAAGATATAATCAGTCTCAAGGTCATTGGAAGGTGTGCTGTCCATAAAGATCTCAGCTTCTGTCCAGAGTAGGGGAGGTACAAAAGTCTCCTGCCTATTTTGGGCTTTGCTGAGTCTCACTTCTCCAGGCACTTCCTGCAGGGACAAATCTGAAGGTCAGTTCCTGCATGCATGTTCATTCTCCAAACCAAAGGCAGGGATGTGAAGAAGAGTCCAAGACCTTCCCAGTGGATGTGGTGCCTCAGAGCTTTGACCTGGAGATAGCAAATCATATTTGTGTCTTGGCTCCAGAATGCTAATGGGACTTAGATTTAGAATTAGCCTATATTGATGCAGCTCTAATTGTTCCTGATAGACACTGTGATGTCACCCATGGTTTAAGATGTATGCTCTGAAATCCTGCTAAATAGTTGCCTAATGAGCACTTGCCCAGTTCTCTCAAAGTGCTTTTCTATAATGACAGAAAAATAGCAAATAAACAGATGCCTTATGCACTGCCATTAAATTGTGTTTCCTTGGGTTCCATTTGTTTCATTGCAGTTGCATGCATTGTATACCAGGAAAACCTCCTTGCTTACATATTCATGCATCGTACATCACTCCTGATTGTGTTTGTTAATACCACCTGCCCTCTGCATCATTATTTATCTCATTTCAAGTGTCTATGCTCTGATTTCTATATCTATATATGTCGCACTGACCTTGTCAGCATCTACTACAACATAAATTTGATCCATATATATATATACATATTTGCTTATTTTTAAGTGGCTATTTTTTTAGATTAATCTATCTAAAACTTATATGTCTTCTTTTATCTTGGTCTTGTTGAGTATCACTCATGTTTGACAGGTCCGGCACCTGCAGGGGATATTAGATACAACCCTCTTGTATTATCATCTAATATTAACTCAAGGGCTGCTGGTTACCATGGCTTACATTATTGGTTTATTGACTTACATTAATCTCTTGGTGTTGACTAATTAATGCACCTGTGATATATGAGTGTCTGTGACTTCAGAGTTTTCCCCCCCAGAGACTTTCCTCTTTCCCCACCAAAACAAATTGTGTGTTTATTGGTTCCTTTCTTATATTTACCTTAGAATATCCATGATGAGACATAGAACACTTAACCTCTACATTACAAAAGGGCAGAATCGTGGCTTCTGTCCGTTCCCTAAAACATTTTGGGTGATAAGTAAGAATTCACAGAATTGGCATTATCCCCTTACCTATGTTAGATGTCAGATTTCATGATTTTGTAGATTGCAGGCCTTTGAAATTGAAATATCTACAAACTAGATGATAAACCTAACTTCAATGAGATTCAGCCAGAAAATCTGTCACCATCCCCTCCTCTCCTCTCCCTTCTCGTGCTCTCTCTCTCTCTCTCTTTTGCACATAGGAAAGGAACACAGGGACTTCTTAGGTTCAGAGAATGAGCTCTTTGGTTGGGGTGCAGATTAATTTGCAAGGCAAGAAACTAGCACCTTTCAGCCAGGCTCCATGCTTTGGGCTCTCTCTCCCCTGGACGTGCCTCTAATTCTGTTTTCCAGCTGCTCTCCCCCTGCTTGCTGGAAGGCAGATGATCTCAGCCTGGCACACACAGCAACCTCTCTCCTGCCCTGGCCTGGCTCTTCCTTCCTCCAGGCAGGGCCAGGCCACAGATGTGTGCTAATGAGAGCTTCTCTTTGTTTACAGGGTTTGGGATGCTCTGACAGACAATTACATCCCTTCACTCTCAGAAGACTGGAGAGACCCAAACATCGAGGCTCTGAATGGCAACAGCTCTGATACTGAGGTACCTCTTTGGGGCCCTCTATTTAGTAGGGCTTGGGAAGATGTGGAATTCAGTTAGAAAAACATTCGGCAATTCAACAATCTTCCGCAGCAATAGCTGAAAATCATTACTGGGGGACTGGGGTTGTAGCTCAGTTGTGGAGTGCTTGCTTAACACATGTGAGGTACTGGATTCAATTGTCAGCAACACATAAAAACAAATAAATAAAATAAAGGTATTATGTCCACCTATAAATAAAAATTGAAAAAAAAATCATTATTGTGAGCCAGGTGCTTTGGTGCACACCTATTGATCCCAGTGGCTTGAGAGGCTGAGGCAGGAGAATTGTGAGTTCAAACCCAGCCTCAGCAAAAGCAGGGGGCTAAGCAACTCAGTGAGACCCTGTCTCCAAATAAAATACAAAATAGGGCTGGTGATGTGGCTCAGTGGTCAAGTGCCCCTGAGTTCAATCCCTGGCACCTCTCCCCCACACAAAAATAAATCATTACTGGGAAGGTAATCTGTCACCAGATTCAATGGGGGACGAGGTGCGGAGGGGGACAAAAAATAAGATAAGGAGACATCCAGTGTAACTGAGGTGATTAAATGGCTATGTATAAAAGGTATAAGTGCAGGTAACTTCTATTTACTTATTTATTTGGGAGGCTAGGGATTGAACCCAGAGCCTCATTCATACTAGACAAGAGCTTTACCACTGAGCTACATCCCCAACCCAAGATTCTTTATGAAGCTCAACCAAGGAGACAATTGTATGTCTGGACCAGAGTCATACTCCATGGTTACTAATGCCAAGGAACAAAGTAGCCTAAGGGCTTTGGATGAATAAAGACTCACTCTGAGTTGATTTGCATGGATTGTGGGGAGTGATCTTTCAGAAGATCCAGATTGCCTTCTGGCTAAATCTATATATAGGATGAGTAGTGTTTTAGTAATTAAAATATCTTGGATTAAATGATTTATGAACAACAGATATTTATTCCCCATAATTCTGGAGACTGGAAGTCCAAGATGAAGACACTACAGATTCATAGATGGCATCTTCTTGCTGTCTTCACATGGAAGAAAGAACAAATGACCCACCCTGGGCCTATGTTGTAAGGGCATTAATCCCATTCATGAGGCTCTATGCTCATGACCTAATCACCTCTCAAAGGCTCTATCATCAACTTGGAGGTTAGGATTTTGACTTTAAGTTTTTTTGTTTTTGTTTTTTAATTCGGCCCATTGTAAAAGATAAAATCATTTAATGACTTGATCCATGTTAAAAGCCATTAAAAAAAAAAAGCCAATTTCTACCTTGCTTGGTTTTCTAGTTTCAGTTGTGATGGAAATTTGACAGTTTTGTATCAGGAAGTTCTGTCATAGCCCTGTGGACTTAGCAAATCATAAAGGGAAGTGGATCTAATCTTCCTAGGTACTCCAGAATTGAACCCAAGTAAAAGAGCAGGAAGCAGATTCCCTTTACTGGGCAATATATCTGCAGATTATTACTCAAAATAGCATAGCAAAGAGATCAGAGTCTGACTGACTTGTTGAAAAGGAGGCTGTATATCATTTTTAAGTCTTCTAATATTTAACAATCCAAAACATTTAGAACCTCAAGGCTTCATGGACTGAGGCAGGTAAGATGATGACTTTGAGATTAAGATTTGCTAAAAGCCTACTCAACAGGAGGCCACTCCTTAGGTCCTGTTTTGAATTCTTGCCTGCTCATTTTCTCTTGCAATGCTTATATGATGATACTGAGTACTTACCCAGAATGCAAAGGAGAAGGAGGCAGTAATGGAATAAATGTAGTTACTGAAATTAAATCAGGTCCATCAGGGTGCAAAAGGCAGATTTTGTTTTGTTATCTCTTTGGCCACCTTTCCAACTCATTTTGAAGGTTAAGCCAAAGGATATATAAGATAGCCTGTCCTTCTGAAGGACTCTAATTTATCCTCATTTGCAGATTTCCCTCAAGAGGGCTAATATTTCAGGACGAATTGAGCGACCCTGGGAAAGATGTACTTGAGCTCTGCTCTGTGGAGTTCTTCCATCTAACCCCTGGGAAAAAAGATACGGTAGTGAAAGAGGATGGAGGAAGAGGGTTTTATTTCATCCTCCTTTATTATCTAGATTAATTACAGTAGGCGCTCTTTAACTGACCTCAGTTTAAATGTCTCACTAGGTTAACCAGGGCTCTGAATTCCTTCTGCAAAATATACCAACTAAGCATGCCAGCGCACACAGCTGGGAGTCATGTCTGGAGCGAGCTCTCCTACCTTCCACTTGGATGAGTTGTATGTTCCCCAACCTGTTTGTAGCTTGTCTTTGTGACTATGAGGAAGTAATTTAGTTAAATATGATAACACTGTTGAATTGTCACCACAAGGTCAGTCATTATTGCTTTGTTAAAATCAAAGTGTAATATGTACATATTTTAAGAATCAAATGATACTTTTTAACAACCGTAAGTATTGTGGGAAACAGACTGGTCGAGAAGCAGCAGCAGCACTTAGGAGAATTTTATTTTATTCTGGTGGGCCCAGAGGAAAACAAAAACTCCTAATTCTGAACCCTGATTCATAGTTTCTCATAATATTTATAGGTTATTTGACATCAAATTAGACCCATCCTATTTTGGGGGCTTTTTCCTCTTTTTTTTTTTTTTTTTAAATCTCCTATGCGATTGGAGGCCTTGTGCAGGGTCTCTAACATAAATCATGTTCACAGAACAGATAAGAAGAAACAGCTCTTTTCACAGACATCTATTACATTTCAGGAGGGAGTAGTCAGACTCTTAGGGCGGTTCTTGACGATGCAAAAGGTAGGGACCATGGTTAATTAGGCTTCCTGGAGAAAGGCGGAGAGAGGGTAGTGGAACTGACCCCTTCCCCAGATATTGGTCTCTTACCATCATGTTTTTGTGATTTCACTTCACAACCAGATCTGGTTTTGCCATCACAGTATGAGCCCTGGCCCTGTTTTCCCTTACTCTGTAGTGGCAATCAATTTTATTTCTTATAACTGCTTTTTTGTTTGTTTTTTTACCCCTTTTTCTTTTTTTACACAGATTCAATTTTTCTTCTCTCCTCCCTCCCCCCCCCTTCCTCCTACCTTCCTTTCTCCCTCCCTCCCTCCATTCCTTCCTTTCTTTTTCCTTGCAGTACAGGAGATTTAACCCAGGGGTGCTCTATCATTGAAATACATCCCCAGCCCTTTTCATTTTTTATTTTGCAACGGGGTCTCACTTAGTTGCCTAGACTGACTTTCAACTTGAAATCCTCCTTTCTCAAACTTCTAAATAGCTGGAATTATAGGCATGAACCATTGTACCCTGAGCCTTCAATTTTCTTTTTTCTTTCTTTGTTTAAAAATTTAAAAAAAAAAAAAAATTGTGGTTCTGGGGATTGAACCCAATGGTGGACACTGGTTTATACCCCTAGCCCTTTTTATTTTTTATTTTTTTAAATTTTGAGACAAGGACTCTGTATATTGCTTAGGCTGGCCTCAAACTTGCAAGCCTCCTGCCTCAGTCTCTTGAATAGCTGGAATTTCAGGTGTGTGCCACCACACCAAGCTTCCAATTTTATAATAACACATTTGTGTTGCTATTTCTTTGATTTTTTAAAAATAAAATCAATTTGGGGAATGAGAATATAGTAGAATACATGCTTAGCATGCACTAGGCCTTGGGTTCAATCCCAAACAGAAGGAAAAAAAATCAGCTTTGGCTGTTATCTGTTAACTTCATATTATGGAAGATGAAGATTTAATTCTTTTTTTTGGTTTTTTTTTCAGTACCAGGGATTGAACTCAGGGGCACTCGACCACTAAGCCACATCCCCAGTCTTTTTTTTTTTTTGTATTTTATTTAGAGGCAGAGTCTCACTGAGTTTCTTAGCACCTCACTAAGTTGTTGAGGCTGGCTTTGAACTCGTGATCCTCCTGCCTCATCCTCCTGAGCTGATAGGATTACAAGCATGTGTCATTGCACCAGGCAAGATTTAATTGTTTTACACCATCCCAATATTGATACTTACTCTTTTCCCCTTATAGGGTTGTCAACAATTTATAGCTAGTTCAATATTAAATATGTACTCTATTATAACCATGTACATATGATTTCTAGCAGAACCATGTAGTGTTCTATAAGAATATTTCTGCTGGGCCCAGTGGTACACACCTGTAATTCCGGTGGCCGGAAGACTGAGGCAGGAGGATCATGAGTTTAAAGTGAGCCTCAGCAAAAGCAACGTACTGAGCAACTCAGTGAGACCCTCTCTAAATAAAATACAAAATAGGGCTAGGGATGTGACTCAGTGGTCAAGTGCCACTGAGTTCAATCCTCAGTACCATCCCCGCCAAAAAAAAAAAAATTTCCTCTCTCATACTTTTTGGTTTACCCTAGAGTTAAGAATTACCATTTTTTTTCTTTGCTTAGTTTTCAATATAACTATACTTAGTTGAACCCTAAACCCTGACTGAAGTATAAAGCTCACATTGTGGTTTTTCTATGTTCTTTCATGTGCTGGTCAGTCAGGTGTGGTCACAAGGTGGGATCCAAGATAAGCTCAGGAAAACAAAGTTTACGATTCAGTCATCCTTTGGTACCCTGGGGTAGGGGAGACAGATTCCAGGACTCCTCATCCACGGATGCTCAAGTCTGAATATAAAATGGCACAGCGTTTGCATATAACCCATGCAGGTCCTCCTATGTACTTTAAATCACCTCAAGATTAGTTATACCTAACACAATAAAATGCTATGTAAATAGTAGTGTACTGTATTATTTAGGGGATAATAACAAGGAAAAAAAGTCTGTACATGTTCAATTCAGATGCAATTTAAAAATTATTTTTTGGTCTGTGGTTGATTAAATCTATGAAGCAGAAAGTCATGGGAAAATCAGGGCAGTTGTAGTTACAGGTCCTAGAAGCAGAAGGCAGGACATGCCACATGGGGCCACCTAGGGAAGCACCCACATCAGTCCAGAGGGAGAAAGGGCCAGGCGGGAGCCACCACCTTTACTGGAGTTTTCTTGGGAAGGTGTAAAAAGTTTAGGATTGGATAGTTTGAATAATTTTGGTGGATGCTATACTGTAGGGGTGGCCCCAAGTCGCCTGGTACCTGGTCTGGGATGAGGATAGGTGGAGGAACTTTGCTTCTTGGGGTGTACTAGCCAGATGGAGGAGGTGTGGCTCTGCACTGGCTCGTTTGCATATTGAAGGCACAATCCCAGCAGAGTCCTTTGCAGTCTCTAAGAACTGGCTAGCCTCTGGAGACACAGTTTCTCCCCACCTGAAAGGTTTTTAAAATGTCAAAACACCACAATATACCAAAAATACAAATATAAACAATAGTGATTTAAAAATCAGACATTCTATCAATTCAGTATTTTCCTGGAAAACATCCCCCTTGTGCCCTCAATCCATCTGCAAAGTGGTGTGGTTGCCCACTAGGTCTGCTGCACAGCTCTTGCCCTGGAAATTTCCTTCACCTTCACCTTGAAGTTCTTGCTCTTCTTTCCTGTCCTTTGGTGGCCATATTTTCACCTTTCCAGTATAGTCCCTTATTTTGATGGAGGGGAGGGGAAACTATTTTTTTTTTTTTAATTTTTAAAATGTGTTCTAATTGATTATACATGACAATAGAATGCATTTTGACACAGGAAACTATATTCTTAAGGAAGGAATAAAAAGGAATGTTTTTAAGAATATGCAAAAACATCTTTATTTACCTGTTATATATTTCAGTGACCGTTGTATTTGGTAGATACTTTTTCTGGGTTGCAAAAGTTTTTACCCAAAATTCTGAAGGCATTGTTCTAACTTTCAGTTGCTGATGAAAAACCCCAAATCCACTTTGATTTCTAGTCTTTCCAGGAGCTTCTAGTGTTTTCCTTTCTTGTTTGAAATTTTACAATAATGTGCCATATAGTGAGGATTCTTTTTTCCTGTTATGCATTGTATTATGTTCAATGTGGAAGCTCATGGCTTTTAAATTCTGGCATGTTTCCTTGTGTTATTTTTCTGAAGGTTAATTATGTCTATCATCTGCCTCTATTGAAATAAGTATACAGTTCTCCTTTATAATGTTAATGTCATAAATTATACAAATTAATTTTCAAATATTAAATCAACCTCACATTCTTGAGATAAACCCTACTTGGTCACAATATAATGTCCTTTTATTTTTTAATTTTCTTTTTTTTCTGTAGCTTTATGAAGAATAATTGGCATAAAAAGGCTACACATATTAAAGTATATGTTTTCCTAAGTTTAACATATGTGTACATCTGTGATCCCGTTACTACAGTCAAGATATTGAACATATTCACCATCCCTCACTCTCACCCCCAATTTCCAGGCTTACGTGCTTTCTGTCCCTAGAGAGTGGCAGAATTTTCTAGAATTTGTATATCTGGAAGCATGCAGCATGTACTTTCTGGGGGCTGCCTTTTAAACTCAATATAATTAATTAATTAATTTTGCAGTGCTAGGATTGAACCAAGGGTCTTGCTCATGCTGCACTTTACCACTGAGCTACATCCCCACCCAATATAATTACTTATTCATTTATGTTATATCATGTATCAACAGTTCACTCTTTTATTGCTAAATAGTATTCTTTTGTATGAATATACCACAATTTGCTTCTTCAGTCAACCATAGGGGAACACTGGGTTGTTTCCAGTTTTTTAATATTGCAAATAAAACTGCTATGAACATTCTCATCTAAGTCATTGTTGGGACATATGCTTCCTTTTTTCTTGGGTAGAAACCTAGGGATGAAAGACTGAGTGATGTGATTCATCTATGTTTTACTTGTTAAGGAACTATAAAACTGTGTTCTAGGTTGAGAACTCCAGTTATTACATATTTTCACCAATATGGACATTTAAAAAAATTAGACATTCTAGTGAATGTACAGTTATATTTTATTTTGGTTTTAATTTACAATTCTCTACCCATACAGGATGTTTAGTATCTTTTCAAGTGGTTATTTATAATCCATATATCTTTCATAAAGTACCCGCTTATATCATTTGCCTGTTTTTTTTTTAATGTGGGGTGTTTGGGTATTATTGAGTTGTAGTGGTTCCTTATATATTCCAGCTATAAATCCTTTGTGAGGATCTATATCATCATCATCATTATCCTTATCATAGGTTTGTTGTTATTATTTTGGTGGTGCTGGGAATTGATCTAAGGACCTCATTCATACTGCATATGTGCTTTGCCACTGAGCTACACTCTTAATCTCTAAACATCTTTTGAAGAGCAAACATTTTTAAATGATGATGTCCAACTTATTACTATTTTCCTTTTTATAGTTAGTTTTTATATTTAAGAAATCTTTGTTAAACTTAAGGTCACTACAATTTTCTCTTAAGTTTTCTTGTATAAATGCTGTCGTTTTAGCTCTTATGTTTATGATTCATTTTAAATTAGTTTATGTGTTGTAAGGTTAGGATCAAGGTTCATTTTTTGCATACAACTATTCAATTGTTACAGTACCACTTATTAAAATATTATCCCTTCCCCATTAAATTATTTTGGCACCTTTGTTGAAAATCAATCCATCAGTTATGTGTGGATCTATATCTGAATTCTACATTGTGTTCCATTGATATACACATATGTGTATATAGATAAAATGTGTATATAGATAAATATGCCAGTACAATATTGTATTGATTAATGTAGCTTTATAAGAAGTCTTGAAGCTAAGTCATATAAGTTCCCCAACTTTATGCCTTTTTTCTTCCCCTGAGGTTGTTTTAACTATTTTAGGTCCTTCTCATTTCCACATAATGAATTTCTATAAAAAAGCTTGCTTAAGGGCTGGGGGTTTAGCTCAGTGGTATACTGCACTTTCATAGCAAGCTCAAGACCACAGATTCAATTCCTAGTGCACATGCACACACACACACACACACACACACACACGCGCACACACACACACCCAATAAAAACAAGAAAATAAGCAAGGGTTGTGTGCTGACCATGGTGGTGTCCACCTGCAATTCTAGCAACTCAGGAGGCTGAGGCAGGGGTATCGCAAATTGGAAGCCAGCCTGGGCAATTTAGGAGAACTTAACTTAAAATAAAAAGGGATAGGGATGTAGCTCACTGGTAGAGCACCCTGGGTTTCTTTTCCCAGCAAAACTTGTTGGAAATATAACTGTGGTCATGTTGAATCTGTAAATTATTTTATATGTGTAGATCAATTTATTAAGTCAACATAGCAAATGACAATTAATTTTCAAATATTAAATCAACAACTCATTTTTGAGATAAACCCCACTTAGTCATAATATTTTATCCTTTCTTATATCATATGGAATTTGATTTGCTAATTTATAAAGGATTTTTGCATCTGTTCTTTTTTATAATTTTCTTTTGTTCTAATGTCATAAAATGAGTTGGAAAGGGTTTTCTCTGTTATATGAAAGAATTTGTGGTAGATTGATATTATTTCTTCCTTAAATATTGGATAGACTACATCCAATGAAACCGTCTGGGTCTGGGGGTTTTCTCTATAGAATGTTTGTGATTACAAACTTAATTTCTTGATTAGGTATAGATTAAATTCAGGTGTTATATTTTTTTTTCCTTAAGCCAGTTTTGATAAGTTAGTTTTTCAAGGAATTTATTCATTTAATCTAAGACATTGAAGGTATTGGTCATAACAATATAATTTTTATGCATGTAAGTACATTGTGATATTCCCTTTTTATTCCTGATATTGCTATTTCATGTCTTCCTTCCCTCCCTTCTGCTTTCCTTCCTTCTCTCTTGTCAATCTGTCTATTTTTGGTTTCTCTGATTTTCCCCATTGTTTTATCATTTTCTAGTTTGTTAATTTCTTCTCTTAACTTAATTATTTCCTTCCTTTTACTTAGTACAGGTTTATTTGCCCCTCATTTAAAACATTTTTTTAGCTTTTTCAGGTGGGAGCTTTGGTCATATGAATTTTTTTTTTTTGGATGTTGATAGACCTTTATTTTATTCATTTATTTATATGTAATCCTGAGAATTGAACCCAGTGCCTTGCATATGCTAGGCAAGTGCTCTACCACTGAGCCACAACCCCAGCCCTGTTTTTTCTTTTAATAACAAACATGTTAAAGCTATAAAATTTCCTCTAAGCACTATTTTGTCTGAATTTTGTAGGAGTTTTTTTTCATCATCATTCAAGTAGCAACATTTCTAGTTTTCTCTTATGATGTCTTTTGACACACATGGAAGTATGTTACTGAGTTTCAAACTGGGGACTTTTTACAGCTATCATCTATTTTATCACTGATTTTAAATTTAATTTTGTCAGGCAATATATTCTGTATGATTTCAGTCTTTAAAATATATTCAGACTGATTTATGGTTTCACATACTGTGCAGCTTGCTGAGTATATTATATGTCATTGAAAATAATATGCAACTGTTGATTGCAATGTTCTGTAAATATCAACAAGTTTAAGTTGGTGGTAGTATGTTGAATTCTCCTATACCCTAACTAGATTTTTTTATCTGTTTATTCTACCAACACCCAAGAGAGGAATATTAAAATCTTCAATGATTATTATGAATTTGTATCTATTTCTTCTGTCCTGTTGCTTTTTGTTGTATATATTTCGAAGCACTGTTAAGGGGTAAATATACTGTTATAATTGTTATGACTCCATCATGAATTGATCCTTTTATCATTAGGAAATGTCTGTTCTTTATCTCTGGTAATACTGCTCTTAAAATATACTTTTTCTGAGATGAATTTAATTACTTCAGCTTTCTTTACTTATTTATTTTTTTGGTACTGTGGATTGAACCCACCCAGTGGTGTTTAACCACTAAGCCACATTCCCTGCCCTTTTTTATGTTTTATTTAGAAGCAGGGTCTTGCTGAGTTGCTTAGGGCCTTGCTAAGTTGCTGAGGCTGGCTTTGAACTCACGGTCTTCCTGCCTCAGCCTCCAGAGCTGCTGGGATTACAGGCTTGTGCCCCCTCACCCAGCTGTGACTCCAACTTTCTTATGCATACACTTATAAGATGTAATATATATATTTTTTCAATCCTTTTATCTCCCACCTATCTTTTTCTTTATATTTAAAGAGTATCTTTTGCAGAAGTACATAGTTGGGTTTTGCTTTTATATGAAGTTTGACAATATATGCATTTTGGGGGGTGGATTAGTTCATTTGCATTTAATGTAATATTGATAATTTGTGTTAAGGTGTAAGGTCTTGCACTTTTATTTGTTTTATCCAGTTTTTGTTGTTGTTGATATTCCCCCGATCCACCTTCTCTCCTTTATTTTGGGTTAATCTAATATTCTTTAGCATTCCATTTTATGTCTTCTATAGATTTTGACTTGTACCTCTGTATTTTTTTAGTGGTTTCTCTGGGGATTACATTATGCATTATTAAGTTATCATAGTCTTTTGAATAATTAATCCTCTTTGCATAAAATATAAAACTTGCAACAGTATGTTTATTCCCTACGTATTTTGTTGTTGTCATATATTTTATTTCAATTTATATTACAAACTGTACAACACAAAGTTGTTTTAGCTTCAGATAGGTGTCTTTTTTAAAGAAATTGAGAAAAGGAAAAAAAGTTTTAAAAATTTATCCCTATATTTACCATTTTTGGTGTTGTTGAATTCCTTTCTGTAGATCCAATTTTCCATCATTCCTTTTTTTGACCCCAAAAAACTTTTTACAGAATATTTTGTAGTGTAGGGTCATAGGTGACAGATTCTTGCAGCTTTTATTCATTCCCTATTGTTCTCTTCTTTCAAGTACCGTGGCCTTGCACTGCCTGTATCCAGTGCCTGGAAACAATTGACTCATAGATTTTTGTCCAGATGTGTAGTTGTAATGGCAGGAGGGGTAAGTTCAATACTAGTCACTTGGAAATGGCTTCAAAAGGCCATCTTGGGCCTGGGGCTGTAGCTTGGTGGTAGAGCACTTGCCTTGCCGGCATGAGGCCTTGGGTGTAATCCCCAACATTGAGTGAAAAAAAAAAGGAGGCCATCTCTTCTGGTTTTCTGGAATTCTTGTATTCAGTTGTTGGACTTTTCAAATGGATCTTCTGAAATTTTCCCCTCCCATTTTCTATCTACTTATTTTATTTTACTCGACCAGGGAATTTTCTCAACCTTCAACTTTATTTAAAAATGTAAATATTGTGATCATACTTCTACTTTATAAGCTCTCCTGATTTTTTTGATGAATTCTTATAAACAGCTCATGTTCAAGGACACAGTGCTACCCGTTGTCCCTGAGGGCAATCATGATGGTTTTTTAGCAGAGCTTTCATCTGCCTTCAATATTGCTCTTGATTTGTCTTTTCTACCTATTTGGTTTAGTTGCTGTCTTTCATCTTGGGATTTGTTCTCATGTGTCTGGCAATCCTTGGATATCTTTTTAGATTTAAAAGTGAGGCACTAGGGACTGGGGTTGTAGCTCAGTGGTAGAGCCCTTGCCTTGCATGTGTGGGACACTGGGTTCAATCCTCAGCACCTCATAAAAATAAAGATATGTGTCTATCTACAACTAAGAAAATATATTTTTTTAAATAAGTGAGGCACTAGGGCTGGGGATGTAACTCAGTGGTAGAGCCCATGAGGCTCTGAGTCAATTCAAAGAAAAAGGAGAAGTAGGAGGACAAGAAGAAGAGGAGGAAAGGGGGAGGAGGAGAAGGATAGGGAGAAGAAAGGAGGCACTAGAAGGTTGAGTTCTTTCTGTGGGGTTAGGTCTTGTTTCTGCTGGACCACACTATTGAGTGATCCTTAAGGACTTGGTTGTTGTACTTGGAGGTCTTGAAGGTTGGCATATATCTGTAGACCTATAGCATCCCCAGAGAGTGTCCTCCAGGGTCTTGAGAATAGTCCTGGCTACTAGTGTCCTGGGGGAAAGAGGCAGAGGTCTGTCTGGTTAGTCTGTAGATTGTCACTTACTCCTGATTTTGATAATAACTCTCTTGTAACCCTTCCAGTTGCCTGGCATCTTGAGTCTTGCTAGTTCAGCCTGCCCAGAGTGAAGTCTTTTTACATGGGTTGGGAGAAAAGACCTGTGGTCCAGGTGTTGCTGATGAAAAATCCCAACGAATCCTCCTCTTTTTAACCCTGCTTCACTCTGCCATCTGAGATCTCAAATCCCCAAAACTTTTCACATTTCCTCCCCATCCACCCCATACCTGCCCACAGGTACTGGGGATTGAACCTGGAGGCTCTCTGCATCCCTAACCCTTTTTATATTTTATTTTGAAACAGGGTCTCCCTAAATTGCTCACACTAGCCTCAAATTTATGCTTCTCCTGCTTTAGCCTCCTGAGTTGCTGGGATTATAGGCATGTGCCACCCTATCTGGCCCTTTCAACATCTTTAGTGCAGTCCGCTGACCTTCGAAGCTTCCTCCCACAGGTTATGACTCTCTACCTGCTGGGTCAGGGCTAGTTGGTAGCATCTGTCTTTCTCCAGTTCACTTTGTCCTTGAGGGATATTCTTTCTTGGTACCTTTACTCTCACTTTAGAAGGATTTGAGGAAGAAGAGGAGATAACTGTAGGCTCAATCTTCCACATACTCTCTACTACGAAGAAATGTAAACAGAAAATCATTTAAAAAATTAAATTATAGCCAAACTCAGTGGTGCACACCTGTACTCCCAGTAGCTCAGGAGGCTGAGGCAGAAGGGTAGAAAGTTCAAAGCCACCCTCAGCAACTTAGCGAGGCCCTCAGCAACTTAGCAAAACCCTGTCTAAAAATAAAAAATATAAAAGGACTGGAGATGTGGTTCAGTGGTTAAGTACCCTGGGTTCAATCCCCAGGACCAAAACAAAACAAAACAAAACAAACAAACAACAAAAAATAACCAGTTGTAATAGTTAAAATATGGGTGCTGTAAGAAACGCTATGTTGAACTCTACTCTGAGGTCCATCAGAGAAGCTTGGCTTTATATAGGATATTGGTAAATAAATAAGTGTGCATTTATATTTTAGGTCAAAATAATATGCTCAAGCTATATATGTATTATTATTATTGTTATTTAATGGTTACCCACCTTGGGGTGTTCTATGAATGAGCCTATTCTGTTCCTAAGTGTGATATAAAAGTCTTTTTTGATCCTTATAATCTTTAATAGCAGGCAGTACTTGTCTAGGACAGGAGAAAATGGAAGTTCAGGACAGGAAGTTACGTTTTTCTGTTTTCAAGAAGCTAAGTTATTTGTGGAGGTGGGACTGAGTCTAGGCAACCATAGCACTACCCCTCAGTCCTCTCTTTGTTGCTTGTTCTTTAAGTCTTTCAATAAATATTTGTTGGCCACATGCTTTGGAGCATCTTACTGTGGGAATACAGAGCCATTGACTTAACCCACACAGATGTTTCCTGGTTGTTCACAAGCATAAAGGGACATAGTTGCCCTTTCCTTGGGTTGGGTACATATTGAAGAGTTTCTTTTCTTTTTTTCCTACTTTTTGTCTGGAGATTTAAAAAAAAAATGTCATTGTTCTTTCAATTTTATTCACATTGATGTGAATCAATGGTGGGAAGGGAAGGAAATATTATACGAAGGGCTAACTTTGCAGTAGAAATTCCCTTTTCTGTGAATGGAATCATCTGGAATGCTTTAACAAAAGGCATTGGTTAACGTCATGATCAGACAAGACAACTTCACAGAATTTTAACTTTCACTCAAACTATCATGTGGCAAGATTTATCACTGTTAGAGTCTGCAATAATTTGCAAGCTTTAAGCTAGTGGGTAACAGCTCTGAGGCACCTTTCTCCAAAGCAGGAGGAAGAAATAGCTTGCTGAAGGTGCAGTCAGACTCCCTTCAGGATCCAGGTCTTCTCAATACTGGGAAGAAGGGACTTGGAAGGATGATTTTTCTTTAAAAAGTTTAATTCTCTTCATGGAAACAGGTAGCAGGTTTAGCTCATAAGGAAACTCAACCCCAGATAATGGCCTAAATTGTTAGGGGCATGTAGGTTTCTCACTGCTGCACGAGTGTCCAAGGAAACTCTCTGTGGCTCTGTCATATACTAGGAATAGCAGAAGTGCTGTGGTTTTTCAAATACGATCCTCTCTCTTGGTCTGTCAGTCCTCCTCAGCTTTCCACTGTCTGTACAAGGTACTGTCCTAGTAAGGGAAGGAAGGTTGGGAGTCTGTAAACAGCCCATGGAAAGGGAAAGGACTTGTAGAGAAGTGACAGAAGTTATTGGAGCAGAACAGAGTCTGGTAGGATTGAGAGAAAATACTGGAAGGAAAATACTGGAAGCAGTGAGGGTGGGTGGGAGGGTCAGAATCAAACACCAGAGGAAGAGAAGCGAAGGTCAGGGTCAGGGTAGATATGGTGAAATCCCGGAGAGGGGATAAGGCACAGGCAGATGGGGAGTCTGCCTGGGAGTCCTTGGTATATATTCTTCCTTTCAATTGATGGATTGATTGATTATACTGGTAATGTGATTGAACCATGGGGCACTTTACCATTGAGCTACATTCTTTGTCTTTCTTTTTTTTTGAGATAGTTTGAGACAGGGTTCTGCTAAGTTACTGAGGGTCCCACTAAATTGCTCAGGCTGGCCTCTAATTTGGGATCCTCTTGCCTTCGCCTCCTGGTTTGCTGTGATTGCAAGCATACACCACCACACCTGCCTCCTTTTAATTAAGTTTTTAGGGACAGATTTCCAACATCTGAGAAAATAAGGGATCGGTATGGCTCTCATAATAATAGGAACTCATGGTACTTTCATAATCTCTTTACCTTATCTGATAATTCAGACCTGTAGGCATTATGTCTGAGAAGCGGATGGGAGAGAAAGCTCTAAGAGTCTCAGCCAAACCACAGTCCAGGGTCATTAACATTTGAACAACTGGCAGGAGCTCTCCCCAAAAGCACCTTCCCTGCCTTGAACTCCAGTAGTGGTGGTGAAGGTGTGGTAGAGGGTGACCGGGACCTTGAGAAGGGAGATGGAGTCATTGAAAGGTACAATATTAGTTCAGTGAAGTAAACCCACTAAAACTGGCCTCATTTCAGAAAATGTAACCTTCAAATTCTTGTTATAGACTAACAGTCATTGTTAGGAGCTTATTAAAAAAATACCCCAAGCAGAAAATAGAGAAAGTTCCATTTTCCAGTACGAGCCTAACTTCTAGCTCAGGACGGTCTGCCCCTCAGAAAGTTCTGCCATAGGAGTGTAGTTGTGAACAAAGTGTGGCTCCAGGAGTTTTGTTCTGCCTAGCGGGGAGCTGTGGAAACCAAGCAGGAGGTAGACTTGGCAGAGACCTGAGCATATGGGTTCAACAGCAGAAATGGATGTCACCATCTGGCACACCAACCCCTCAAATGATTCCATTACCTCCTTGTCCTACCCCTTCTCCAGGTTGAACACAGATGGCACTTACTTAATTTTTTTTTTTTTTTTTTTTTTTGGGTTAATAACATCATCCTGGTTTTAAGCAGAGAAGTTGATGTGCGTTCTTAGGGGTGTCTGCCAAGGCAGAACTCAAAGCAGAGGGGAGAAGTTTCTTAGGATAGACCACCTTGGATCTGACTGCTGGGATTGGAACTGGGATGTTTCCTGTTGGAATATGAAGTATTACTCCCCCAAGGAAAGGCCAATCAACAGGTCAGCTCTTGCAGAGAAGGAAGCCTGGTTTCCTGGATGAGAGGTGGTCTGCAGAATGAGTTCCTGAAAACAGCACTTGTCAGCCCCTGTATGATTTTCAAACTAATCTTCTGAAAGGAGAGCTTGTTGGGTGGTTGGATGATTCACTTTGTGTAAGATTTGAACATAAATACTGACTGATAGGGTCAATAAAGCCAGATATACTATGAATATCTCATTGAACTTAACCATCTAGAATCTCGATGGTTGTGAGCCTTTAGAATTTACTTAGGATTATGGAATTTTGGACACATGGGGTAAATGGGCTAAATGGGTGTCTCCTTTAAGTATTTTGTTGTTCTTGTAGTTTATTCTCCAGTCCACATGGTCAGGTTGTTCAGTGGTATGTCTCATGTCGATTTCATTATATTCTCAACTAGCTAAGACACCATGTCTGGATTCCAAAAACAGGATGGCGTTTTATCAAATTCTAAAAGCCATGGCTATCTGGGCTGGAATAACCTACACCTTAAAATGTCTAAAAAGAAAAAAAATCTTGGAACACACTCCCAATTGACACTCTTTAATAGAGCAAGTATGTCTTTGCTGTGAGAATTGGCTATAGGGTCACTCACCTTGAGGAGGTTCCTTGCTTACCCAGAATGACCTGCCTGTGGTTAAACAACAGTACTGATCTTGTGAGTCAGAATGGTGCTGGCCATTCCAGCTCTGTTATTTTTTTCTGGTCAAGCTGGACTCCGTCATGCCTGCTGTGTGGAATTGGATGAAACTCTGGACCCCTCTCCAGCTTCCCTCTTTAGATCATGGGTGAATGGATTGGCCCTCTAGAAGCATCCATTCTTGAGACCAGAGGGAATCCTAGTCCTGCTGATGGTCAATCAGAATTCCATGTTCCCCTCCTCCTCCAGATTCATGAGAAGGAAGAGGAAGAGTTCAATGAGAAGAGTGAAAATGATTCTGGTATCAATGAGGAGCCTCTACTCACAGCAGATCAGGTATGATTATCTCTGTAGATTCTTGGGACTTTTCATTTCTTTGATAAAGAAAAAGTTTAAGGCTGGGTGCTGTGGCTCATGCCTGTAATTCCAGTGTCTGGGAGACTGAGGCAAGAAGATTGCAAGTTCCAGGCCACCTTCAGCAATTTAAGTGAGACTCTATCTCAAAATAAAAAGGTCTAGGGATATAGCTCAGTGGCAAAGCCCACCTGGGTTCAATCCCTAAGTTCAGGAGGAAAAAACATCCAAAGTAGAAAAAAGATGTATGGTTTTGTGATGACTGTGGGTAACTCAGTGTATCTTGGTAAGGGATTTAATTTCTCTTTATGCCTCAGTTTACTCACCTACAGTAAAGGCAAACATAAATCCTGACACTTGGGTTGCTTGGGGGTCAGGTTTTTGTGACAGCTAGAGACAGACCTGGTATTTACTGGCTTTACCTACTGCTAAGCCTCTTCCTAAAAATTCCTTGTACTTGAAGTCAGGGCCCTGACAGGAGGTTCTTAAATATCTGTTCTTCCAAAAGGAGAAGTGACAGATGAAGCTTCTGTGTGATGGATATTTTCTAACATTTCATAAAACACTGAAAATTTTGAGCCTTCCAAAAGGAGTCTTAGAGACGCTCTGTGAAAAAAAAGATAGTGTTTCACATTGGTTGAGTTAATTTTAATTTAGTTTTAGTAATTTATTACATTGGGAAGATAATGTTGAGTCTCTGGATTCTTTATTCAACTTTTTTTATCAACACATATCTATGAGTGCTTATTTTGAACTAGACATCATACAAGTTTCTACAAAGTTATTTTAAAAAAATGCTCCACTGGGAGCCATCAGAGCTAGAAAGTTCCATTTATATATATTTATGGTACTGGGGATTGAACCCATGGATACTTAACCAGTGAGCCACATCCCTAGTCCTTTTTATTTTTTATTTCGAAACAGGACCTTGCTAAATTGCTGAGGCTGGCTTTGAACTCATGATCCTTCTAACTCAGTCTCCTTAGTCACTGAGATTACAGGTGTGCACCACCATACCCAGCTAGAAAGTTCCTTTTAGTAGAAGTGTTTCTTCAAAAGGGTGGGATTTAGTTTTTAAGTTATTTTATTTTTAATGTATTTATAAACATTTAAATACATTTTCAAGTTTCAAATTTCACCTTGTAAGAAAATAAAATAAATTTTTTAAATGAAAAAAATAAAGTAACAAAGAATAGAAAAGTAAAGGGAAGCAGATTTTAAAAAAAGGGGCAGGGGCTAACAGTTATTCTCATGACTTGTAGAAAGGAATTATATCTCTGTTATATGGACTGGAGGATAATTACTCTTAGACAAACTCAGCCTAAACTCTTAAAGGGGGTTTATGTCATTTGGTCATATTCTATAAAATGACTTTTAGTAGTCAAAGAATAAGTATCACCTAAATTCATGAGTGGAGGTGAGAATATCTGTGAATAAAAATAGGAATTATTCCAAAGGAATACATCAGGGACAGATCATTAAATGCACCCGTTGCTAGCAGGGTGTGGTGGTGAATGCCTGTAATTCCAGTGGCTTAGGAGCCTGAGGGAGAAGGATCACAAGTTCAAAGCCAGCCTCAACAATTTAGCAAGGCCCTAAGCAACTTGGGAGACCCTGTCTCAAAATAAAAAATAAAAAGGACTGGGGATGTGGTTCTGTGGTTAAGCACCCCTGGGTTTAATCCCTGGTACTAAAATAAGTAAGTAAATAAATAAATAAATAAATAATGTACCATTGCCATCAAACTCACCTGCATACTTACTTTTGGAAGTAAACTTTGATTACTGTTTTCTTTTAAATTTTATGGTGCTGAGGATCAAATCGAGGATCTTGTGTATGCTAAGCAATCCCTCCATTACTAAGCTACATCCCCACCTGCTCTAAGTGTAAACAATTAATGTGCACAGCAGTTCACCCTAAATCCTTTTGGCAGGTATCTGATTTAACCCTCCACTTCTAGGAGCTGTACACCCTCAATAGTCAAGGTTAAAGCAGAGATTCTTATCTGTTTTCTGCTCTCCAGACTCCAGCTATCCTGATTGTGTTACTGTCTTCATTCTCATCTGTTACTGGGGAGCTTCAGTTCCTGTCTAGGTGAATTCTAGAGAAATAGCTGTTTTCCTCCCCATTTTGAGTTGTTCTGGGCATGCTTTGTTTGTTTGTGTTTTTCAGTCGTTCTGACAATCAATGGACTGAGTTTTAGTGTTAAGTTTGGACAGATAAAATATTTTCCCACTTCAAAATAAAATGCTCAGGAAATTGAAGTAAACATTCTCTTCCAGGCAGCTCTGCTTCATTTCCTGAAAGGGTAGTTTATTTCCAATAAAGCATTCATCTAAATGGAGCTCTTGGAAGAGGTTTTACGTGAAAAAGGTGCTTACCATTAAAGACAGAGTGTGTGTAAGTCTTTGGTTGAGTTTATTTTTATTATTATTCAATATTTATTAAGGAACAGTATTGCTTCAGGAATTTTACAGACAGTGAGTTAGAGACATCCTTAGCAGATCAAAATCCAAGCCAGAAAGCTCCTCCATCAGAGAACAGAGTTTGCATTTTCTTGTGTATCTTTCTCAGGTAATTGAGGAGATTGAGGAAATGATGCAGAACTCCCCAGACCCTGAGGAGGAAGAGGAGGCTCTGGAAGAAGAGGATGGAGGAGAAACCTCATCCCAGGCAGACTCTGTCCTGCTGCAGGAGATGCAGGCCTTGACACAGACCTTCAACAACAACTGGTCCTATGAAGGTGAGCGCCCTGTTACAGAGCTGGCCAAGGATGCAGCACCTAAGTGGTGCCAGGCACTATTCACACACTGTTATCAGAACCTAGGTCACCACCCTAGAGCAGAGATGTACAATCCAAGAGGTGGGCAACACCTTTCCTACTCCACATCAGGGGAGAAGTTTGCATTTTTGCAAATAAAATGGCAATACAGCAAAATTAAATGAGAAAGCTAACTAAAGAGCAAGACTAAAGCAGACTAAATCCAAACCACTGTCCAGATCCAAGGGATGATGCTACTATAAAATCAATGTAAAAAACAAATAGGAATAATAATAGCTCACAATTTTTGTAGTACTTTCCATGTGCCAGATCCTAATCTAACCTGGGTCTTTGAGAAATTCAATGATGCGTCCAAGGTTGGGGTAATAAAATTAAAAACAAAATATACCTGCCACCCAGAAAAAACTCTGTACAAAGATAGAAGAGAAAGAAAACAATTTTATTATTGAGTAAGCATTGAACAAAATGGAATGTGCATTACGGGCAACCTGCTAAAGGGATAGCAAGATAGAAGGAAATCCCATTCTTGGCTGTCGCTAAGTGGATGGAACCCATTACATTAAGTAGATTTTGCAATTTGGAGTCAGGTGGTAAGTTAGGCCCCTCTGCTTCCAGAACAGTGGGAGATTAGGTCTTATCTTCCTTGATGATTGCATTTCAAAGCAGTGGCTCCCAAACCCCTGAGGAAATCTTCCGGAATTGTGGGAATGGTAGGAGGCTTATTTAGCCATTAAAAGATTTAACATACGTTTGAAGAAGGCAGGCAAAGAAACTGGAAGAAAGAGGAGCTGGGGATAGGAAAAGCCTCTTCCTTTATTTATTTAGTGCAATGCTAGGAATTGGACCCAGGGCCTCATGCTTGCTAGGCCTGTACTCTACCGCTGCTCTGCACCCCAGCCCTCTTCCCTTGTGTTCAAGGGAGAGAGTCAAGTCTCTTATTTTAAACTTGCATTTGCCCTCTCGCCTGCTATAAATCTTAAAGAGTGGATTCAGCACTTGAAGGCAGTGAGGTTAACTCCAGAGTCCAGTCTCTTAATCCCTGTATTACATTAACAGTCTGAAAGAGGTTTATGATAATTATGCAAAGAAGGCCTGGGTAAAGCGTGAAAATGAAATTAAATAAATGTCGTACAGCAAAGGCAAAACTGAGCGTAAAGTCCTTCAGTCTGTAGGGATGACAATGCCCACAGTGCAGGAGGATCTGTTTCTGGGAGGAGGTCCCCATATTGGGTAAAGGGAACTTATAAACCATGGAGAGGGAAGAGGGTTTGGTTGAGGTACGAAGATCCAAACATGGGTTACAAGTGACAAAATCGAGGCATGTTCCAAAGCACCACATCCTGCAAGCAAAACTGTGGCTCTAAGGAGCAGAGGTGGTGGGCGTGGCCTGATGGGGGCAATGGAGTGGATTTGGCTGCCTGGCTGCATTCACAACCGCCCCAATGGAGTCATTCTCAGCCACACAAAGGCTCCAAACATAGAAGCTTTCAGCAAAGGACTCATGGAAACAGCTGAGATGCCGAGTGAAATGGCAAAGACAGAAGGAGGAGGACAGTGCCAAAGACCAAAATAAAGGGAAAAGTCGAACCAAGTCAGCAAGTACCCAGGCAGATCCGAAACGGAAAAGGGAAGGAAAATGTACTCTGAGGTGAACATAAAGATCCCATTGGGGACACACTTTAAAAGATGTTTCCTAAATCTATTCTATTTATTTATTTTTAAAATATTTCCAAATGACACATAGAAATTGTACATATTTATGGGATGTAGGCTGGCATTTCAATACACGTATACAATGTGTAATGATCAGATCAGGACGACTGGCATATCTACTACCTGAGACGTAATAATTTCTTTATGTTGGAAATAATTTTTTTTGTTTTGTTTTCCAGTTTTGGCAGTGCTGGGGATCAAATCCAGGGCTTCACACATGCTAGACAAGTGCTCTACCACGGAGCTATATCCCAGGCACTATGTTGGGATCATTTAAAATCCTTTCTACTGACTATTTTGAAATATTTGATTAGTTGTTGTGAACCACCCGACTCTATTTTAAGTGAAGTCGTTTTTGTTTTTTGTTTTTTTGTAGTGCTGGGGATTGAGCACTACCACTGAGCTACATCCTCAGCCCTTTTCATTTTTTATTTTGAGACAGGGTTTCATTAAGTTGCCCAGGTGGTCCTGAGGTTGTGATCCTTCTGCCTCAGTCTCCTGAGTAGCTAGGATTACAGGTGTGTACTACCATGCCCACCTTAAATGAAGAAATCTTAAGGGACAAGAAGTTAAAACAAAGTATCTGTGTTTCAAGATCTCAGGTCCCCCTTCCTTATTTCCGAAAGTGGTGAAATACTCTGTACTGCCTGGGCTTTGTTTGTCCTTACCCATCCCCAGTCTCCCACATTCTCATGTGCTTCTGAATATGTGCATAACATCCTCACAACCTGCTTGTATTGCTACCAGCTTGGTCTTGACCAATACCTGGGGATAAATACCACCTCTCTATTGCCTTTCAATACAGATAGATGTCCCAAATCTTCTCCTCTCAATGCCTTCCCCAATTCTTGACCCAGTCCACATGAAGAATATTACAGAGACAGAAAGAGCAAGGGATCAAAAAGTCAGTCATCTGTCCGCCCACATGTTTGTGCTTAAAGTCCACAGGCTTCCTGAGGGGCTGTTTCTTCTCCCTCATCTGTTTCTTGAGTGTAGTGTTCTCTTCTATATATGAGCTCCTTCCTTCCTGGATTGCCCCTCAATTGTGAAGTTCTTTCAGGGACCTCTAAGGAGTTGGAAGAGGTCTCCCCAGGACAGTCCAGTCTCCACTGGGCTCTGGCCTGGCTAGAGATGTCACCAGTGGGATGGTCTTCCCCTGCAGGGCTGAGGCACATGTCTGGGTCTGAGCTGAATGAGCTGCTGGACCAGGTGGAAGGTGCCATCCGTGATTTCTCTGAGGAGCTGGTGCACCAGCTGGCCCGCCGGGACGAGCTGGAGTTTGAGAAGGAAGTGAAGAACTCCTTCATCACGGTGCTCATCGAAGTTCAGAACAAGCAGAAGGAGCAACGAGAACTGATGAAAAAGAGGCGGAAAGAGAAAGGACTAAGCCTGCAGAGTAGCCGAATAGAGAAGGGAACCCAGATGCCTCTCAAGGTATGTGAGCAGCCCAAATGGACGACACACAGCCAGCCTCCACCCCGACCCCTGCAGGCCCTACACCTACCCTGCCCTGGGCTCACTGAGCACTTACTGTGCTTACTGAGCAACAACTATGAGCAGAGTCCTGGAACAGACAGTGCGATCAGAAAGAGGGAGAAGATGTCATCTCTTCCCTCTGTTTCCCTAAAGGTCTAACTTGGGGAGAGTGAACTTTAAAACATGTTCAAGAATGACCTATGTTCTCTGTGGGGTAGACCTTGGAAAGCGGAGTGATAGTACTTATAGCTTTGGGACTCTGGGCCAGGATCTCTGCCATTGCATGGATTATTGTCCTGCCTGGTCTCTTCAGGGTGTTTCACTGATTGAAAATGACCAGGTGCCATGTTGGTCTTGACAGTACGGTATCCTCTCAATCAGGGGTTTAGTGGAAGTGGTGGAAGCTGGGCAGAATTTATCTGAGGAGTTTTTCAAATTGCCTTTGCCCAGCTCTATCGCAGACCTACTGAATTAGGCACAGGGCAAGCATATTTTGAAAGAAAAGCTTCCCAGAGCAGGACAGTTGCTTTAAAGCTGCCCCGAATATTTTGTTTTCTCCTAAGATCTTTGCAGCATTGTTCCCCTACGTATTACCATACTTCCTTATTTTTCTATTTATGGAAGAGAGAATGAAATGAGAAAAGCTGGGGAATGCAGAGGGGCTTGTCCTGAGGCACTTACTAAGCTAAGAGTCTTTGAGACAGAATCTTTGCAATTACTATTTATCCTTTTAAAGTTCAGGCTTAAATTCTGGCCTGCTTCTGTAAACCAAGGTCTTACATTTACTCTTTAGTTACTGTGGGTCATGTACCTGGAACAGCATGGTAGCTGATGGGTCTGGGTGTTTGAGGACTTGGAAATCCTTGAGGTAGTGAGGATGGACCCAGAAGTCTTTGTCCTCCTTGAGTGTCTCTCTTCCCCAGCGCTTCAGCATGGAAGGCATCTCCAACATCCTGCAGAGCAGCATCCGCCAGACCTTTGGCTCTTCAGGAACCGACAAACAGGTGCGAGCAGTCTCCCTACTCCTGCTCTTCTCTTAGACTCTTGCAATTTGACCTCCCCAATAAAGAGGGGGGGATGCTGACTCACTAGAATAATTCCAGCATTTGGGCAAGGGAGGTCCTAACATTTTCTTCCACTCTTAATAAAGAACAGGAAGGGGCTAGGGAGATAGCTCGGTCAGTAGAGTGCTTGCCTTGCATGCACAAGGCCCTGGGTTCGATCCCCAGCACCGCAAACAAAACAAAACAAAACAAAACAAAAAAACAGGAAGTACCTTATAAAAGGGTGATTTTTAGGTATTTTTGGACATATACAAAACTGAAAACCCAGCACTGCTTATAGATCTATGATTTAAGTTGCTTTAAGGACAATGTATTAAAAGGAAATCTATTTCATGACAGATCTCATTTTAGAGTTTAATCATTTCTAATTTATTAGATTACTAGCCAAGCCAATGCCACCAAGCCTGTCTCTTCAGTCTCCTGGCTCTATTATATGTAACCCATGCTGTCAAATCTCCTCATTGGCTCCATTTAGTCAGTAACTTGCTTGTTATTTTACTGGCATGAAATACTTGAAGCAACTAACTTTATTTTTTAAAAAAAATATTTTTTAGTTGTAGGTGGACACAATGTCTTTATTTTATTTCTTTATTTTTATGTGGTGCTGAGAATCAAACCCAGGACCTCACACATGCCAGGCAAGCACTCTACCACTGAACCACAACTCCAGCCCTGCAACTAACTTTATAAAGAGAAAAGGTTTATTTAGCTCACAGTTTTGGAAGTTTAAGTCCAAGGTAGCTGCATTGGTTTGGCCTCTGGTGAGGGTCACATCATGGCAGGAATATATGTACAGTGGTGTCAGCTCAAGTCAGGAAGAGAAAAAGAGAGAGAGAGAGAGAGAGAGAGAGAGAGAGAGAGAGAGAGAGAGAGAGAGAGAGAGAGAGAGAGAGACAGACCAAGTTTCCTTAATCTTCTTCTAGGGCATGCCCCTAATGACCTAAGGATCCACTAGTCCCAGCCTCTTAAAGGTTCATAGTACCTCCCAATACTGCCACCCTGGGGATCAAGTCTTTACAAATGGACTTTTGGAGGACCCTCAAATTACTCCTAAACCATAGCATCTGTGAAGTAGCAGTTCTGATTATTAAGGCAGAGTTCAAAGACTTCTGTCGAGTTCCCATTTATTTGCTATGCTCTGTTGCTAGGGGCAAAGGTGAAGAGTCCTGGTTGCTGTCCTCATAGGGTGCATAATCTAGTAGACTTGGTGGGGTATAAAATGTATATGCTTTTTTTTCTTTTCTTTTCCTTTTTAGTTTTTGGTACTGGAGATTAAACTCAGCAGTGCTTTACCACTAAGCTATTTCCCCAGTTCTTATTTAGCAACAGCATCTCACTAAGTTGCCCAGGCTGACCTGAAACTTTTGATTCCCCTTCCTCAGCCTCCTGAGTTACTGAGATTACAGGAGTGTGCCACCATGCCCCACTAGTCCCTTATTTTGATGGAGGGAGAAAGCAGTGTATTCTTTTAAACATGTTGTAACTGAATCCAACTATTCAAATTCTAGAGCTGCGGCATGCAAAGAGGCTTTAGGAACACCAAACCCAGCCCTCTCTTTTCACAGTGATGAGAAGTAAGGCCCAGGGTGATGAGGTAGCATGTTCCCAAGGCTTTGTTGCCAGTGGTGGAGCCAAGAGTGAAATACAACTCCGCTTGACTTTGTACTCACCACCTCAGGCTCCCTTGGGGCCTAGCAAGGTCTCCCTGGTCTGGTGGTCTTGGATATCCACCAGGCTCTCAGATGCTGATTTTGTTGCAGGACCACTTCACATCCAGCAGAGAGAGCAAATTTGACATCCAGCACCCTGGGTGGGGATGACATCCTCTTGCCTGTCATTTTTGACAAAAGAGAAATAATTCCTTCTCACATTGCACTGCAAAGAATAGAAAGATCACCTCCCCTGGAAATATTCTTTGCTATCAGCCTGAAAGAGTAAAAGCTCCCCAGGATTCCCAAATATCCAAAAAGTTTCCAATGTAGGAAGAGTGTAGCAGTTCGGGTGGAGGGAAGTTTTTCCTGGGTAAATGTGGGGAAAGTCTTACTTTAAAAGAGACTTCCCCTTGGAAAGTGGGGAAAAGTTCTGAAATAGTGGTGTGCCGGTGACTGGAAATGTCCAGAATGTCAGAACTGGCAGAGCGTGTGTCTTAAGAGAAAATGTACATTCCTCATGCAAACTGTCCACCCTATCTTAGCCCCAGGGGGACTGTGTCTTATGATGTCGCAGTCTGTCTCAGGCCCTGCATTCCCTGTTTGCCTTGCAGTATCTTAATACAGTCATCCCTTATGAGAAGAAAGCCTCTCCTCCCTCCGTGGAAGACCTGCAGATGCTGACAAACAGTGAGTACCTCTCGCCCTCAGCCACACAGGGCTTCTCGTTGTCCTCCTTCCCTTCCCGTACTGTGTACCTCCAGTGCCTTGGCCAGAGATTTCCCCAGGCCATCTTTATATGGCACAAAATATGCTCTGTGTCATTGTGTCACCTCCTCTGGCATGGGGTAAAACTAAAATATCCTTCTGTGACACTCAGAGCTGTCCCTTCTTCCCCTGGTTCCTGTAAGGAAAAAGACCTGATTGGGGAAAAAAAAGAAAAAAAAAAGCACACACACAAACAAAACAACCCCGCCCCAAACAATAACAACAACAAAAACAAAACAAAAAAATGAGCTGGTGAAAGAGGTAGGGTTTGGGTGGGGCAGGGTTTTTTGGTTTGTTTGGTTCCTCAGAAGTCCCCCAGGCTTTGCATCATCTGCCCTCTGCCTGTTTTCTGTGGGAACTTCAAGTTGCCTGGTCCACACTCGTGTCCTTAAAGCAGGGAGCTCAATAGTGGGCCTGGCTGTGCATGCGAGGCAAGCACTCTACCACTGAGCTGCATCCTCAGCCCTGTGGCTCTATTTTTAATGAGAAGTGAGGTTTTCTTGGGTAGGGTAAGGCTGATTGGAAAAAAAACAGTCTAAATTTTCCTTCTGGGAAGTGACTGCCTCATTTCCTTCACTTTTGCTCTATTGTCTTATATTACTAAACATTTTGAGCTATGGGGAGAAAGCAATGTGTAATAAAGAGCCTTTTGTAGGCAAAATCTCTCTCTGTGTGTACATCAAACAGTACAACCCCCAAAGGACTGAGGACACATGGTGTCAACTATTAGTGTCAGCTTGGCTCTTAGGAAGAAAAAAATCCAAGGCTGAGATGTGGTGACAAGCTCAGTGGATCAGAGAGAAATTCCTTTCCCCTGGCAACCGTGCGTGCAGTGATGGGTCAAGAGCCCGCCCAGCCAACTGCAGGCTGCCCTGGAGGGCATGGGCAGCACAGGGCTGTTGGACACCCCAGGGAAAGGGAGAGGAGCTGCTGCTCAGCAGAGGAAGACAGATGCCTGATGGGCCCTGGTGCTAAAGGTGACCAAATGTTTTCATTTTTTCGATTTGGAGGACGAAAACAGGAGATAGTGATAAATACAAATCCTGCTGGCATAGCTAGATGCTGTGTCCTTGAGAATCAGTAATTTAAAATTCATAGTACATTGACTTCTTTCTCTCTCACTTTAAAGTCCTCTATTTGCATAAATATGCACAATCTTTGTTGTTGTGGTTGTTGATAAGGGAGTAGATAAAAAAGCATTTATAGGGCCAGGGATGTAGCTCAGTGATTGAACGCTTACCTAACACACAGGAGGCCCTGAGTTGGATCTCCAGCACTGCAAAAACAGAAAAAAGAGAGGGAAAAAAAAAAAAAAAAGGAAAAGAAAAAATGCATTATTTGTGTTTTCATAGTGGTGAATGTTTGGAACATAATTTTGACAAATTTGGAAGGTTGATATATATAAAGTACTTGAGCATGGTCTTTAAAAAAGGAAAAACTATTAATTTATTACAAATGCCCATCTAGGAATTTAGTATGAGGTTTCCTTTTCATTTTAATTAAGAAGCAGACTTCTTTCTATTCTGAGTGGATTTGTTTAGTTTTCAAGTTTATTTACAAAATTATAGCTAGAGAGTATCCATCATTAGAATATCTTGGAAATATGGAAAAGTGAACAAAGAAAAAGAAATAATTCATTGTCCCTTTCATCATCACTATTTTGGGGTTTTAACTACAGTACTTTTTATCTTGTTTATACAGTTGGAACTATACTGGCTAGAAAGTGTATCGTGATTTTAGCCTCACGAGTTAGCATTTTGTTAACATTTCTTTTTATGACTTCTTTTTCTATTATGTGAAGATACTATATTATGATATTTTATTTCTTTTAAAAGAAAGACTACCATCTTCTCTGAATACCCATCTTCCTATATATGATAAAAGCAGTCATTTTTGTTCAATCCTCATGTGGATTCATGAGCAACATCTCCCCTCTCTCTCCTACTCCTTGAATGGAGGACAAAGGCCAGAGATCAGCCTCTGTGACTGGACCATCTATATAATTTTGGAGTTTGAGATCAACTTAGATACCTATTGACTGAATGCAATGATTGCACTTTACTGCTGTCTTCTTGGCATGGCATTTTATCTGCTTGGACTTGGTTGCCAAGTATTCCCAAACCAATTAAAAGGAAATGAATGCATGTTTAAAAATACAGGAAAAAAAAAAAAAAAAAGAAAAGAAAACAGAATCAGGACCCTCAGCATCCAATTAAGTTGAAATGGACACATGTCTAAAAAACAGAAGAAATAAATCAGGAAAATCCAACACCCAAAGGGCCACAGCTTGTCTTTCTTTTCCTGGACCTGCACTGACTCACATCAACATTGGGTGCTACTCCTCACCCACTTCTGATTTTGGGGTTCAAGTTTCATTACCCTGCCTTGGAATGAGGCAAGGGAATCAACAGAGGCCAAGGATATGCCCTCACTTCCTGACCCTATCTATCAGTTTTCGCTGATCTTTATTGTTTTCTCTGGTTGTAAAACTAAACATGATTGCTGAGAAGAGTCAGGCAGTGTAGAAACATGTTATAGAAAGAACATCCCCTGTGGTCTCACACTCAGATAGCCACTTAACAATTTCATATACTGTTCTTCTAGATCTTTCTCTATAAACACTAGCCTTTATTCTTTTAAAGTTAATGTTTTCTGCAACTTCTTTCTTTACTGAGAAGTGTATGTCTTATACACATACATCACATTTGTATAAAGCTATATAAAACTACATTGAATAGCTACTCTGTCGTTTATTTAAGGATGTTTATTGATGAAGGAATCAATACTTTTTCTGATATTATAAATAGGGTCCAGATACTTTCTTAAAGGATTTTCTACAAAATTGGCTTCACTCTTTTTTTTTTTTTTTTCCTTCAGTGCTGGGGATTTAATGCAGGGCCTCGCACATGCTAGGCAAGCACTCTACCACTCAGTTACATTCACAGCCCTAGAAAAAGCTATCTTTAAAACTTAATAAAAGGTTTCTAAAAAGGCCTTTAGACTTTAAATGCTTTCATATTGTTTACTTCATGTCCAGGTCAAGCAGGGTTTCAAAGTAAGTCTATAAACTTCCGGAGAATCCATAATTCTACATCTCCACACATTCTAGCACTATAATGAACAAAACATAGAAAATAAATATTTGTTGAATTAATTTCATTCATTGTCAGCAGAGTAGAAGTGGAGAATTCTAATAATGTGTGTGAATAGAATGTCTTTCAAGATCGTTTTATTGGTGATTTCAGTCATGTGAAAACTTAATATTTAGATGTTATCTGAAAGCCAATTCTTTTTAATGACTATTTTTATGATTATTAAAGATACATATTTAGTAGATGGTATTGAAATTATAGATGGGCCAAAAAAAGAGAAAAAAAAAATCGGACAAGGTACACTCCCAGGAGACAACCCTGTGCTCTCTACCTGGATTTGCCTCCCTCACCATGTAGAGCACTGGCTCTTGACAGAGGCTTCTAGACTGCTGCTCTGTGCTCAGAGAATGTCTGGTTCCCTGAATGGTTTCTCACTCCCTTTATGCTGGGGGATTGTTTGACCCCAGAAGCAAGCTTCCTCCGTGATGGGGTCTTGGCTTATCTCTCTCCTTCTCCTTCCCTAGTTCTCTTTGCCATGAAGGAGGATAATGAGAAGGTGCCTACTTTGCTAACGGATTACATTTTAAAAGGTAAGAGCAACTGCAGGCCTTCTGGAGCAGAAGTGGTCCTTGGTGGCTCCTACTCCAGCTGTGGAAGCCACTCTGAAGCCCTTCCAGAGCGTTCCCACTAGATCCGACCAGGCAGGGTGGTGGGTCAGGGAAACGGGTGGACACGTGTGAAACCATCCCAATAATGGGTGTTGCTCGGAGGAGGCCAGAGGAGAAGATTCCATCTCTCCGAGTCCCCAGTGTGACTCTACACCAACAAGGAACTCACTGGTGAAAGTCTTATGGAGTTTGGACTATGTAGTATTTAGTTTGGAAAAACAAAACCTGAAAATAATTTAACACTTTTCAAATATATGAAAGGAAAGTGGAGTCATGACATGAATCATATTTTTAAAATTAAATTTTTTTTAAATTGTCTGTCATGCTGGGGCTTCGTGCATACAAGTCAGGCCATCTACCATTCAGCTGGACCTCCAGCCCCACAACTTCTTTTTAGTCCTCCCTTTTATTATGGAAACTCTCAAAACATGAGACAATGGAGTGAATGGTACTTATTATCTAGCTTCACCCATCATTAACTCATGGCCAGTTTTATTTCTTTACACCCCTACCCAACTTCTCCCATTCTATATTATTTTGAAGCAAATCTCTGTTATCATATTCTGACATCCATAAATATTCCTAAAAGAATATTATCTTTTATTTCTAAAAGATAAGGACTTTTTAGAAAAACATAGCCATTATACCAACATTAAAGCATTTTCTTAATTTCACATTTCTTAGTATCATTGGTAATTCAATCAGTGTGCAGATTACCCTGACTCTCCTATAAAATGTTTTTCAGTTTATCTATTCAAATCAGGATCCAATGAAGGCCAATGCATTATGTTATTTATTTATTTATTTTATGGTACCGGGGCTCCAACCCAAGGCCTTGAGCATGCTAGGCAAGCACTCTTCCACTGAGCTACACCCCCCAGCCCCATTGATCTTTGAAAATATATCTCCTATGTTTCTTTTAGTATACATAGGTTCCTGCTTTTCTTCCTCTCTTTCATTCCTTGAAATGTATTTGTTGGAGAAATTAGGTTTTTTGTCCCATAGAATTTCCTCACCCAAGATTTTTTCTAATTTCATCCCTCAGGTATAAGTTTCTGTGTTCTTCCCTCTCCTTTAATTCCTGTGAACTGATAGAATGAGAAGCTTGAACCGATTCAGTTCTTTTGATAAGCCCTGTGCTATGGGTGCTTGCTGATTTCCATCAGGAATTGTGTATTGTCTGGTGTTTTCTTTTTGTGTTATTATAGCCACGATTATCACTCAGTATCTGGATCCTTTATTTCATTAGCTTTTACTCTATATGCACATAAAACTTGGCATGGTTTCAAATGGTTTGGGGAATCCATAGTTTCGAAACCCTGAGTTATATTGCTACTGTAAGGATCAGAGGGAGATTAATCTTAAATTTCAGTAGGAAGAATTTAGGTTAAATGTTAGGAAGAACTTGTGACTCTTAAAGATTTTTAGAGCAAATTTCTCAAAATAAGTTTGTAGAAATGGGTTATATAAGTTTTGTGATCTGAGAGCTAGATTTTACCCTTCACCATCCCTGGAAATGTCAATGAATTTATAAAAGTAGTTAATATGAGCATATTCTACTTGCTTCCCAACAACTCTGTTGGGTAGGCATGGGTACATTCTATTGTACAGATGAAACAAACATAAGTAGGTGAAGTCATTTCCCTAAGGTTGTAGACTGAGTAATGGCGGATCCAGGATTTGAACCCAGGCAGATGGGCCCTGGAGAGTACATGCTTAGTTGATCCAACTACCACCCACTCATCATTGTCTTTTCTTGCTCTTGGAAGAAGATGACTGCAGTTGTTGCCTAGTTCTAAGGGTGCTGTCTTCTGCTCATGGCGAGACCACCATGGTGCTTGATCTCTCACCTCTTTTCTCGTTTCAGTGCTCTGTCCTACCTAACCTTGCCTTTGGAGCAGCCTGGTTGCAGGAGGTCACTGAGCAAGAGTCATTCCATCACGGGGACTGCATGACACCACGTAACCTCCGACGTGTATTTAAACGTGTATAGCTTAACCTGGATTAAACATGAGCAATCGCGCGGGTCCTTTGCCGTTGGCTTCTAGTGCTAGCAATCATTGGATGCATGATCAGGGCGCAGGGCCGGTGATGTCGCCTCCTCTCCGCCTATGTCGGGGAAGGCAGATGCTCTCACCGCTCATTATGTAGACTGGCTCCAGCCCTTAAAAACAGCTTATACTCTTAAGACTAATTTTGAAATAAACCTTCATTTAATTAATATTCTTCTTTATGTGCTTTGGAGTGTGGTGTCCATCAGCTCTCTGTTCCCAAACCCTTTACAGGAAGAGTATGTAGCTGCCTTTACATGCTGACCTGTGGCTTATGGCAGCCAGCACAGTGTTTATAGACCAGGACAAGGCCCCGTGGGTTGTACAAACAGTACAGACAGAACAACGAGGCCATCAACAGACTCCTAAGATTTTGCTATGTGACCATATTAAAAGGACCATGTGTTGTAGAGACTAACTGGTCAAAGGGGACATCAGACCAGTGGGGAGAGATGAGCACAGGAAGGAACCAGGCAACTGCAGTGCCTCCTGTTGGGGTAGCCACATTCACTCCTAGAGGTCCTGGGGCTCTGGGGTTGGAGGGAGTGAGTTCTGCTGAGCTCTCCTGACACAGGGAATTGTGGCTTCTTTCCTGCACTGAGAGATGCCACCACCCCTGAGAACAGCATCCTAGGACTTTGCACGTCTTCCCTGCCCATCCTGCAGCCCTAAGGTCTAGTCCCTGACTCCTACAGAGCAGGAGGTCTCTGGCATCAATAGCAAGCAGCTGCTGGGCATGGTGGCACATGCCTATAATCCCAGCAACTTGGGAGGTTGGGGCAGGAGAGTTGCAAGTTCAGGCCAGTCTCAGAAATTTAGCGAGATTCTGTCTCAAAGTAAAAAATAAAAAAGGGCTGGGTAAAGTGTCCATGGGTTCAATCCCGAGTAAAACAAAACAAAATAATAATAATAATTAAAAAAAAAAAAAAAAAAACAGGTAGCTGCCAACTCTGACTGACAAGTGGCGAATACTGTTCTCCTGTCCCAGGTATGGACTCTACTTCACCACAACCTGTATTCCTTTGGCTTTCCTCTTCTGGCTTGGATGATGTTAACTTTGCCAACTCCTATACTCCCTTTCTTAAAGCAAAATGAACAAACAAAAATACCTTTATGGAACACTCACTGTGCACTTGCCACTGGCCTTATCACTTTCTACACAGTCTCACATCACAGCAACCCTGTGTACAAGTAGTTACTAGTTTTATCCTGATTTTCCAGAGGAAACCAAGAAGCAGAGATCTGCAGCAGGTGGCCCAAGGCCATGTAGGAAGTGATGGAGACAGACTGGCACTTAGGTCTCTTATCCAATTAGGCTTCCACTGATTCTTACGAGTGTAGTGTTTGCTTTAACTGAGCATGGCCCATGGAAAGTCATACTATACTGTGTTAGCAACTCCACAGAAGGCCACAGGATTGACATAGGTGACTGTAGAAGACATTCTGGGTGCTCTGCTTCTCACTTCCTAGGTCTCTGCTTGTCTAAAAAGCCATTTTACCTAGGTGGGGGGTTAGGGACTTAACCCTATCACAGAAAATGTCCATTGCAGCTCTAACTCAAGCATCTGCAGAAAGCAGAGTTCCTCAGAGAGAGACAGTCTGTCATAGAAGATGGAAGGGACCATAGCATACTCATACAAATTCTCAGGATCATAAACTGACATAAATATTAGTTCTTTGACAGAAAGAGATGACTTCAATTCTGCAACTCATGGGCACTAAAGACAAAACGCAAAGGGTCACTGGTGGTGTGAGGTCATTAACTACTAGTTTAACACTTTGCCAGCTGTGGGGTTTTTCATCAGTCTCAGCAAAGGGGAAGCAGTGAATCCCCAAGAGCTTTTCTACCCGCCTTGGATTTGTCAGATCTGGGTCAGCCACTCCTTTCCCCTAATTTATCCTGCCAGCAGGTGTGTGAAGCAGCAGAGACAAGGTAATCAAAGCTGCTGGTAGTCAAAAATAAATCTCAAGTGTCAGGGACACAGTCCTTCCAGGAGGAGGTGAGTGGGGAAGTGGGAGAAGAGCAGCTCTTCTTTTCTCTTCACCTTTTGTCTACTTTGGAAGTGTAGAGGGAATATGAGATCCATTCCTCTGGTTTTGCGTGACTTCCCCCTGTATCCTTGTACTCCAAGCATGGTGTCCAGCAGTGTGGACCACACCTAGGAGCTTATTATCAATGAAAAATCCCAGGCCACGTCCCAGACCTACTGGGTCAGAGTCTGCATTTAATAAGACCCTTGTGGTTGGTATTTACATCAAGGTTTGGAAAAGCTCTGCTCTAGGTTTTTAAAGTTGATGGAGTCCTGACTCACATGACCGAACCCAAAGTGCAGACAATGTGATTAACAGGTAAGCTCAATTCTCTTTCCTAGCTTTCCCTTGTTTTCATCATTCCTGACTTATAACAACAGGGAAGGGTTCCAAGGGTGAATTGGCATTTACTGGTCTGGTCAGTTAAGTGCAAAACTCAAGTCTGGTCTAGTATGTGTGCACTTAAGGAGGAGTATTGCAGGCCCAAGATCTGTAGGGAGCCCTTGTAGGTAAGTTGGAGATCTGTCTGGTGCTAGTAGGTCCCTTACTGAGGTGTGGTCTGATTAAAGGATTTTACAAACCTGGCCTAATCAAGTCTCAGAAATTTCTGTAGAGCTAGAGACTAGTCCTGATTTATGTAGAATTGAAGCAGTGATCATGGGGGACAGACCATTTTCCAAATGGAATAGTCCATGTTCTCTGTCCTCCCAGGTTTATTTCAGGATGGGAGACAGATGTAATTCCTTGGAAAGAGAACTGCAAGGTAAGGGTTTTGTGTTCCCAACATTTGAAGGGCAAATTGGATTTTTAAAATTAAATAAGCCATTTTCATACTCACCAGAAAAACATCTGGAGTATGGCTATCTTCAGTTAGTGGTCAGAGAAGAAGAGGGAAATGGAGACTCTCAAGCATCAGGCACCATCCTCCAGTTGCCTTTGTATTTTCAATGCTGAGAATTGAGCCCAGTCTTCGTGTATGCTAAACACGTGCTTTACCACTGAGCTATACTCCAGCCACTATCCAGTTTTAGCACGTCTTATAACCCCAGTCCTCAGGGCATCGACTGAGGCCATTCCCTGAACATTGTTGAGCACCCACTGTGTTCTAGGCACTCCTGCCACAGTATGGTCAGAGGGCATTATGGGTCAACACCAGAGGTCAAAACCAGGGAGTACCTCAGGATGCCCAAGTTGCCTGGCAGCAGAAGCAAGCAGTGGGGAGAGACAGGCTCTTTTCATAGGAGCCAGGAAAGGTGACTCATCACTTCACTCCCAGCCAGCCTCTGTGATTAGTATGCATGGAGAGAGGGGTAATTAAATATTACCCTTGGAGAAGAGGCACTCCCTTTCTTGCCGGCGCCAGATTATTTATTTCCTTGAGAGGGTGAGAGAATAGGCATTTGGATTCCTGTCTGAGCCTGTGGTTTGCTCTCCTCCTTTCATTAGGGATTGGAAGCACAGGTCACTCTGCTGACCCAGAAGGTGCTTTGGCTTCTTCACACCTTTCTTCTACAAGAACAATGAGCCACCTTAGCCCACAGCCCAACAGCCTGCCCCCCCCAAGCCCTCATGCATATTCATCCTGCTTCAAAGAGCACAGCATGGAATATGCAAATTGGCCAGGCAGGAGCTGGTTGGCATTTTGATAATAGCTTTGTCTGAGAAAACCCCAGGGACACGTGCACATCTAGTTTCTTTCTCTTTCTGTCTCTTTCTCCCCCATGTCCTGCTCTTGACTCTCAACCTGCCAGAGAACAGGGAAATGAATCATGGAACCAAAGGAACAAGTTAGAGGAGGAGTCAGGTGTCTAAATTCCAGTTCCACTTCATCCTTTCTCCTCCCTCCTCTTTCAACAGAATCATTTGATTTTTCCCATCAGTGTTGCCAAAATCTGACAATGACCCAGGGTCTCAGCCTGTCCTCTCCTCTCTGTTGGCTCCTGCTTCTTGTCTGGCCACCCATTCTATACCATCTCTCCCAGAGATGAGCTCTCTGCCCTGTATCTTCTAACCTGTTTCACTCTTACTCTCAGCAGTCAAGCCTAAAAACCTAAGGGCTGGCCTTGATCTCTGAGCAAGAGGCGAAGGAACTGCTTATCTGCACAGACCAGAAGGGGAGAGAGGGCTTGGATGTGAGCTGTCATACTGACAGATCACTAGGACTCAAGCATTCTGTACCCCATCAGTCACAGCACAAGTGACCTTTCTATTGCCCACTCCTTTATCCCAGGCAGCAGTTTATTTCTCCAAAGACCAGCTTCCTTACCCTCTCCCATAGCAGAGCTCCTTGGAAAGCATATAGAACAATGTCCTAAATTCAGAAGATATGGTCCTGCCCACTTCCCTACAGGAGAGAAGCCCTGCTGTGCAGCAAGCACACTGAGGTTGGAGCCCACATCTTTGAATCTGTTTCATTAAGAACCTGGGAAGGGAAATGTGAAGGCAGGTGCAGGGATGCAGGCATCTCCTGGCATTTCAGGGTCAAAGGTTTCTCTTCCCTTGACTCTGAAGGCCCTGGTGGGGCCAAGGTTTAGGGAGGCAGATTATCTCATGCAAGGAGTGTAGATTTTGGACTTGGGTTCAAATCTCAGCTGTACTACATATTATCAAATAATTTTTTTTTTCAGTTGTGTTGGGGATTAAACCCAGGGACTCACATACGCTAAGCACATGCTCTACCCCTGAGCTACATGCCCAGGCCAAACTAAATAATTTTTGAAAAAATTACTTAATTCTTAATTTCTCTTAGCCTCAACTTCCTCATTGTAAAAATGAGACTACTAGCCAGGTGCAAGTGGCTCACACTTGTAATACCAGCAGCTCAGGAGGCTGAGGCAGGAGGATGGCAAGTTCAAAGCCAGCCTCGGCAAAAGAGAGGCACTAAGCAACTCAGTAAGACCCTGTCTCTAAATAAAATACAAAAAAAGGCTGGAGATGTAGCTCAGTGGTTAAGTGCCCCAGGTTCAATCCCCAGTATTGCCCTCCCCAAAATGGGGCTATTGATATTATTAACAATACTAGTAATTCTTCCAGCGTTATCTTGAAGACTCTTCAGCGTCTAGCACATATGTTAAGTGTCAATGAAGCATGACTTATTCTTAGTAGAAAACATTAAGGAACACAGAGAAAGGGTTGGACCCTGTGACCTCTCTAGCAGTGGGTGCCTGGCCATTTTTACAACCCATGATATACAGAAGGCCAGAAAACAAACAAAAATAAAACAAGATAGGTGCAGTCTGTTCCCCTAAAGCCAGTCTTTTTCCTATTTTTTACCCTCATTAATTCAGGTTCAGTGATACCCCAGGGAGCCCCAGGGCTGCTTCATCTAGAGCTAGTGGCCTCCAGGATTCCTAGATAAGGCGACAAAGCAGAGAGGCAGGGGTTGGATCTTATTCTGATTCCTCAGCAATTTCACTCAAGGAAGTTGGTGGAGGAGGGATGGTGTGAAGTAAAATTTGTTTTTGAGCTTAGAGAATAGATTCTCCCTTCACTGGCAAGGAGACAGACAGTGGGACAGAAAAGGAAACACACAGACCACACCAGAATCACTCAGGGAAGTCGCTCCAGCTTTATGATCAGACGGGACAGGTGGGAACAAGAGGATTAATTCAAGAGATTTTAAAATTGTTCTGCAGATTTCCTGCAGGGCTGCTCCTACATATTACATGAGCTTCAGAGACCACAAGTTAACAGTCTTCAGGGATGCTACTTATGCCCTCTGTCCCCAGCAGATAGATCTCAGATCACAGGTGGAAGTTGGAGGGATTGTTTGGCTCTGTGTGATAAGTTGGCTTTCTTGGCCCTGGAAAGTAGTGGGCAGTGTGAGGTAAAGAGAGATAGTGAGCTGGGACTGGGATTCCTATATGCCATGGACTATAGGCAACTGAGTTGGGTTATTGACCTACAGTGCCCTCCAGGATGGGAAAATGTTTGTTTTACTCTATAGACTTGGATTCTCGTTAAGATGCAAACACAACTGGAAGGGACAATACTGAAAGCATCAGGTATCTCAGCTCAGAGCAACTAAACTGTAGATCATTTTGTGAAATCAAGTTCAGTTAAGATAGGGATTCAGAATCTCTGGGGTGCTATTAAAAATATGTGCCTACCTTGTTCTGACCCTGTAATATTCTGATTTAGTAGGCTGAGAATGGAACTTGGGAACTTGCAATTCCAAAATTCCTGCTTAGCAATTCTAAGGTGCACCCCAGCTGAGAATCCCTGGGATGAGGGTTGGAGAAGAAACAAAGGGGCTGGGAAGATTCCATCACAGACAGAGCACATCTATTTCACCTCCTTCTAAAAGGCGGCCCCATGTGGATACCCAGTTCCATGTAGTCACCAAGGCAGTACAAGCTAGGCTGTAGTCCACTGCTAGAGCACTTGCCTAGTGAGCATGATGCCTGGGGTTAGATCCCTAGAACTGGGGTGGGGAAGCAGCAAGAAGTGTGAGTCCCTTTGGAAGCGAGTGAGCGCTGCCAGACTCAGCTTCCACAGTGGGAGTGGGCCGCTGTCCAGGAAGAGGAACAGCATCCCAGGGAGGAACTGGAACCTGCTGAACTGACCACCGCTGAACTGGAGTTTCATGGTTGATACTACAGGAAACTTTGCATTTATCTCCTCTAAACCCCTCTATGTGCAAGTGAGGAAAGGTGGTTTAGATGGTCCCTGTGTGTAAATAGAAGTTGTTGGCAGAATCTTGACCAAATCTTTCTTCCTGTGCAAAGGAGTCATGGGTGGATCTGGCTTTAAATGAGTTTGTGATAATAAAAATTTTGCAAAACAATGACACAACCACCCAGAAATTCAATGGAAATAACAGGTGAATGTGAGATATAGACACCTGAAGTGAGTTCTCTGAATAATAACATGAAAAAAAAAAAATCAGAAAATGAAAGGTATAATGAGATACACACAACTGAAGGGAATTGTCTTAAATGGCTGATTATAATGAGATGTACATAAATTGTAAGGCTTGTAATGAAATGAAAAAAATCATATTCTTGCCTGATAAGACTGGGTGTAATGTCTACACCTGAAATAAGTCATCTCAGTGTGCTGCATGTAATGAGATGCACATAATTTTAAAGAGTGTAATGAGATGAAAAATAAATCAAACACTTGTCTTAAAATGAAAGATGTACTAAGATGCACACACCTGAAGGGCATTGTCCTAAATGGGTTCAATTTAATGAGATGCATTTAATTTGCAAAGGGGATAAATGAGATTGGCCCAGAGAGAGGCTGAGAAATACAAAAGTATAAGATACACTTGAAAGTGGTATCATAAAACCTGCCTCATCTATGGAATGGAAATAAGATGCTAAAGTGGAAATGCACAGTTTGATGCGATCAATATCCTACCAGTTCTCAGTTCTTTATCCCTTGGCCTGTGATGCTCTGCAAGGTTGAATTATCTTTTGACCCTAGGTCAATGCCAGGCACATAGTAGGCACATATGAAACCTATTGAACGAATAACTGGCTCAGGCATTGTAGTCTATATGGAAAAAGGAAATTATAAGGAAGAATTCCATAGCAAGGAACTTCAAAAGGCAACAGAAAATAATTTTCTTGTGAGCAATGTTCTGGGGGACAATGCTGGTGGTAGGATCTAATCTGCATGGATAAAAAACAAAACTGGTGATTTTTAGGTTCCAAGGCTTATGATTGCTTCTGGAGGTGAGATAGGCAGGTAACGTATGAGTGAATATAGTTGGATAGGAGACAACTTTGCAACGAAAGGTAGGAATATCATTTCCACAATTATGTTCTCTCCAACATTTTGTTTCAAAGTCAGACTCCTCTTGAACTATCTTCTTTTTATGGTTTGGATATGAGGTGTCCAAAGCTCCTGTTAAAGTAGGAGCATTCAGAGGTGAAATGATTACATTATGACAGCTGTAACCTAATTAGTGGATTAATCCATTCGATGGGTCAGTAATTTGAATGAACTAACTGGGTGGTAACTGTAGGCAAGTGGGGGCATTGCTGGAGGAAGTAAGTCACTGGGGCATGCCTCTGGGGTTTATACTTTGTCCCTGGTGCCCTCTCTCTGCTTCTAGGCTGCCATGAGCAGAGCACCTTTATTGTACCCCATCTTTCCACCATATGTTCTGCCTCACCTTGGGCCCAGAACAATGGAGTTGGACAATCACAGACTGAACCTCAGAAATCATGAGCCAAAATAAACTTTTCTTCCTCTAAGTTGTTCTTATTGGATATTTTGTTACAGTGACAAAAAGCTGACTAACACACTTGTTTTCTCATTCTTAATGAAGTAATAGGTTCAGAGAAATATGTCACTTCTTAAAAACAACCACTTAGATATTTGCAGGGAGAGGAGTGGGAAAAAGAGGGAAAATTAATTAACCAGCTAACCAAGCAGGGAGAACCCCATAATAAATGGCAGCCTCCGTGTTGGTGTGACCACAGGGATGATGAATGTCATAGCCTAGAGAATATTCCTCAGGGGGCAGCAATTATTCAACCACATTGAACTATGGCTGCATGGGAGTATAGTTCTCAAAGTGCCTGATTGCCTGATTTTTTCAACAGAAATCAAGAATCTGATGTTTTTCATGTGCAATCTTCCAACCTTTAAATGTTGGTACAAAAATTTTAAGAACGATATATAGTTCAAACAAATCTGCCAGCTGAATTTGACCTGAACCTTATGCTTGACCCAAGAATCTCTTGTTTGCAAATTTGAGTGATGAAGTTGAAGGTTGCTAGGACGACATCTGGTCTTAATCATTACAGGGATGCCACCAACAACCTCAGTTCCAAATTTCTTCCACTAGAATGTAAACTCCCTGAAAGCAAGAACTTGGATCACAGTTGCATCCTTAGTGTCTAAAACAGTCTGGGCAGAGTTGAACGTGTGTTAAATGAATGAATGACCCATGAGGAGTAAGACCAAGTAGATGGAAGGATGACAGGCTTTGCCTACATTGGGCCCCATGTAAGGCGGCAAAGGGGCTCTTTAGTAGAAGAAATCTAGCTCTGGTCATCTACTCCCATGAGCATCCAAAAGTTAAAGGTCTTTCCTGATGGACTGGGGGTCAATGGCAGAAATCAATCTGAAGAATTTCCAGGACCCTAATACAAAGTTCCATCTGGGGCTGAATGAACACCCCACTACACACACACACACACACACACACACACACACACACACACACACTGTTTTCTCTCTCCACCCCCACCCTCATTCATTAATATGGGGATTATGGAACATATTCTTGGGTTGGGTAGCATTTGAATCAGTGCAGAGATAGGGGTGGATGCCTCCTCAAAACACAATCACCCATGTCTCAATGATTTAGAAAATCCTTTGTAGTTGGCAGCATGGTTGAAAAGATGGCAGAATGAGAGAGAACATCTTAGGAGTGGGAGGAGAGGCTGAGGCAGGTCACTCTGTAATTCCCTTGGGATAGTATTCCCTAAAGTATGTTTTGCTGAATCCCTGTATATCTTGAATAGACATTACTTGAAATAAAGCAAGGGCAGGGGTGGAGATACATTTGGGGAATAACTGAAACAAAGATAAATTGGTTTCTTTCCTACAGAACTTTTGTAGAATCTTTAGTATACTAATGTGCATTATTAAATTCTATTAGAAAAATATAATGTTCCTTAATAATACTAGGTTAATCTGGCAATGGAATTTTTTTTCTTGGTAGCATATCTTTTAATACATGTTCTTTGAAAACTACAGCTTTAAAAGACTGTAGTTTTCCTGATGCTGGGAGGTGAGGTTTTAAAGCATTATCTTTAATATCTTGGCATTCTTATCTGCCCACAGGGGGGGGGTCTCTGCTGAGTTTGCAGAACCCTGTCTAGGTGATGGGTGTTGCTGCGAGGCTCTGTGAGAACAGTGCCCCAGGAAATCTCTCATAATTCTTGGTGTCCTTCTGTGTGTATAGTCATCCCCTTCTCCATCCTTGGCCTGGCTCTAGGGGACCCCCAAGGATGTGCTCTGCAGCCTTCATGAGTATGAACAAGAAACTCCCCTGCTGCTTGGAAGCAGATTGCCCTAGACATTTTAGCAAGAGTGACCAGGTAAGGAAAACTCTAGTCTGAGTTGACAAGAAAGACTGCCTCTCATGTGTGTGGGAAAAAGAGCTGACTCTGAACTTCTTTTCCCCTGGCATAACCGGGAAGGTTCACCCAGACACAGTTCAGGGGTTTAAACTGTAGTCAAGACTGCATCTTCTTCCAGGTTCCTGGGACCTTTCACCTGTGGGATAGGAAAAGAGTGGACATATGGAACTGATGTGTGGGGCTGTGGTAGCACCAGGTCAAATGGTGAAAACTCTCAGGCCTGGGAATACAAAGTCCTTTGAGAGAGGTAAAGAGCAATGGAAGAGGACCAAATTCAGAGCTTTCACTGCAGTGGGAGAAAATTGCCAGAGGAGGGCAGTATAGAGCTTCCTTCTGTCTTCTCTCATTTCTTTGTGTTAAAGCTAGACACATAAAAGTTAAGTGTGCCAGATTTGGCCATCTTTCTGCCCAGACAGGTTAACTCAGGTTACCCTTGTCCCTTTCTGTGGGTAGTCATCTCAGTAGGATTGATGCAGAGACAAGAGTTCCACTAAAGGAAAAAGGAACCTCTACAGCAGCTACAGAAAAAGAGAATTGCAAACCAGAATTATGGTAGGTAATAAGATTTACTGAAAACTTCTCGGCCACATTCAGTACTGGTTTGGTGGATACATCAGAAGGAGGTTGCATAACATTAGGCAGGTGGAGGGGGCTGGAGGAAATGATGTGGGCACCTGTGTGTGTTGTGCCTGTGCTGGGTGGGATGCTTGTCAAAGTGGTAAGTGGAAGAGTGTGTGTGTGTGTGTGTGTGTGTGTGTGAGAGAGAGAGAGAGAGAACAAGAAAAATGAACCAGAAGAGGAAATGTATTTTATCCCACTGCACATTGCAAAAGTCTCACGCCAAAAAAGCTAGACTTTCCTCTACCTATGGCATCAAAAGGGAGTAAAAAAATGATTGGATCACCCAGATTATAAATAAGGTTATTTGTTTCTCAAAAATCCCTATTAAAACATTAAATATCAGCTCTTTTGGGGAGAAATACATTCATTTCAGGGAGACCTCAGGAAAGCGACTGTCCTTTTGCTCCACCCCAACCAGGTAGGGGAGGGGAAGCCCCAGAGGGCCCTGAGGGTCCCCTCCAGTTGAGCCAGGTAGCCACTCACATCCTGCCACTGAAGGAGATGGCTAATGCACAATTTACAAATGAAACTGCACGTCCATTAAATTAAATCCAATGGAAAACACACGTGTGATCAGTCCTGTCATTCACAGTCATGGGGTAGGAGGGAATAGGAGGATTGGGTGCCAATAGTGAGGGCCTGGAAGTTGGGTCGGGAGCATGTGTGTTAGGGCAGATTGTGGAAAGCCTTCTCTTCCCAGGAGCCCCTGTTCCTCCAGTGCTGTGTACAATGGTGGTGTGCAGAACACTGAGGAGGGTGGGACTAGGCACCACCACAGTCTTTTGGGTGTTATTCCCTCACTAACCCGCCATTTTGGATGTTGATGGAAAGAGGGATGTAGCACCTTCTTCAAACCCTGACTTCTCACTGGACTGATGCTTCTTTCCAATTTTTCTTCTGCCTTCTCTGAAGGATAGAACAAAGCAGGGAGGCTGGAGACTGATGGTGCCAGCCTGGGAGCAGAGGGACAGCCTGTGAACCTGCAAGGTAGGAAGAAACCAAGACACCTTGGCTCCATTCAACCCTCTCTGTAGGTCTATGGAGGGACTGGAATGTCTGAGGAGCTCCATCTGAGGTGGGAATATCTAGGGTAGGACACCACTGTCCTGTTGTTACATGAACTGAGTTCTGTTGTCACAGAACCTAGGGACAGCTGTGGTCCTCAAAGTCACCTTGATATGGCTCCCAGTCCAGGTTCTGCCACCTCCTCAGCTCCTGGAGCCAAACCAGATAGAGGGACTCCTCTTAACGTCTTACAGGTTGAGCCCACCTGCTGATAATTTATTTCCAGGAGAGAGAAGAAGGCTCTGCTGGTTCTGCCCCTCTCCCAAGTCCATGGTTGCTGTATTCAGAGGAAGGAACCTAGAGGGATGAGGTGAAGCCTGAGTGAGTCCAGGTCTCACTCTGATTTGCAGGATGTGTTGCCTTGGGCCCTACCACTCCTCCAGCCATTGGTTATGCTTTTGGGCTCCTTCCTGCCTTTGAATGTCTTTCAAAGCAGTTGAGATACTTTTGGGGATAGATCCCAACCCCCCTTTGTCTCTTCCTTCCCTCCCAAGTCCGTCCCCTGACAAAGGCCCACTCTGCAAATAGCATTGATCCTCCTCACAGTGCGGGGCTTATAAACAACTCAAGTCCTTCTGTGGGGGACCCGTGGGTGCCATCTGTCCTCAGGGTTTTGGTGAGTCCAGATCTCACTCCTGTCTCTCCATACAGGCTGCTTCACCGGCCCCACCAAACAGAGTCCTCCGTGGTTCCAGGGAAGGGGGCCTGGGTGCTCATTGAAGCTTGGTGGTTGGGAAGAAGCAGGGTGTCTCCACTGCATTTCTTCAAGCAACTGATGTGGGGAAGCTGAGGCCCAACTTCCTTTGTGCTCCCTGCCCATGCCTCCTGCCCCCCACCCTGAAGCCCTCCTGATAACACTCCTTTCCTGCTCGGTGATCAGCGCTTCTGGGCTGCCTGGCTACTCCAGGGAGTCACTGTGTTCCAAGCCCAGGTCGCTGACATTCGTTGTCTGCAGCTCATCGGCCTCCTCCTCTAGCTCCTCTTCTTCCTCCTCCTCCTCCATCTCGTCCTCATCCTCTTCTTCTGTCCCATCCAATGAGTCATCATGTGCAGCCATCATAGCCTGCTGCATGGCCATGGTGGCATTGTCTGAGGACAGGGACTGCAGGTTGTCCAAACTGATGGAACCTGCATGAGAGAGAGCAAGGGTCATGACTTCCCAAAGGCTGTCCTTCAGGCCCAGTAACTTCAGTATTGAAAAGGGCTGAATAGACTGGCTCATGGGGCGTGAGTTCCTTGTTTCTCTCTCTGAGGGTAGGAGGTACTGGAGATGGAACCCAGGGTTTAGTGCATTTTAGTCAAGCATTAGACCTCTGGGCTATATTTCCCAGTCCTTTGTATTTTATTTTGAGACAGGGTCTTGCTAAGTTGCTGAGGCTGGCCTTGAACTTGTGATCCTCTTGCTTCAGCCTCCCTGTCGCTGGGATTAGAAGCGTGTGCCACCATGCCTGGTGAGCTACTTGTTTCTAAGGGTACCCAACCTTCAGCTAGATAATACCTAGTTGGAAGTTCTCCATCCATTCACTTCAGTTACTCCCTACCCCATTCTAAGCAGAAACACTCATACCTACTATTTACTCAGCATCTTCTATGTAAATATGTTAAGAACTTTGGGTTTTCTAACAGTTCTGTAAGGCAGGTATTATTGTCCCAACTATAAAGAGGGGGAAAACTAAGCCTTGAAGAGTTAAATCATTAACTTAAGGTGACATAATCAGCAATGAGAGTTGGGATTGTCTTCCAGATTGGTCTAGCCTAAAATCAGTTTCTTTAGACTCTAGCTCATAAGAGTCTACAACAATATATGTGCATGTATGCACTTAAGGCATGTGTGCACACATGCACACCTCCACCCCACTGCCCACGCTGAGCTATCTTCACATGCCAAGTTCTAAAATGTCTAGCTGATTGAATTATTCATTATGCACTGGGCAACTGGCAGTTACAAGAGTGTATATGGAGGGTGTGATGGAGAAGCTGGGAAAACAAAACTTCTCCTGGTCTCTGTTCACAAGCCAGCTGCCCGCCTTGGTATTTATAGATGGCCTTGGTCTTGTGGATCCAAGCAAACACCGATTGCACTGAGAAACCTGGGAGGGTGTGGGAGTGAGGAGAGGGCTCTGCTGAGCTGTTATGGTCTCAGATGACCACCGACTCCCACTCATCTTTGTGAGATTGATTGAAGTCTGTTAAAATGTGTGCCCAAAGCAGGATGTGTTAGCACATGCCTGTAATCCCAGTGACTCGGGAGGCTAAAGCAGAAGGATGACCAGTTTGAGGTCAGTCTCTAACTTATTGAGTCTCAGAAAAGTTAAAAAGGACTGGAGATGTAGATCAATGTAGCTTAGAGATAAAGTGTTCCTGGGTTCAGTCCCCAAGACAATAAAGGATGCTTTTGCATCCTTTCCTTTAAGGCTTTGATGGAGATCAAGGAGGGTTAGTCATTGTGACAGAGCAACATTAGGGGCCTAGGTAAGAAGATAGTCCTTGAATCTGCTTCGCAGGAGCCCCAACCTGCGCTTACCTAGGGTACCCTTCACCCCAGTTCATACCGTCAGGGTTTGTTCCTGGGGCACCACCCTGCTGCTGTAGCACTCCTGCAGCAATGGAGTTGGGCCAGAATCTTTGGGTGGGCCGGTGCTGAGACTTGATCTTCTTGGCTTTGGGGGCAGGGTCTGGGTTACTGGCATCAAGCATGGGCTGCAGGATGCGCCTACGGGCATTGATGAACCTGTCCAGGAGTAAAGATGGAGAGCTGGTTAGTGGGTGGCGTTGGGTGTGGGGCAGAGAGGGCTAGGTTGCTCCCAGATACAATTAGACAGAACAGATGGAGTTTCTGACTAAGGGGTAAAGGCCCAGCAGAGAGAAGAGCTTCACATGTTGAGGAATCCATAAAATCACCTGGGGCTTGGCAACCATGATGCAGTATGGGAAGAAAGCCTGAGGAAGGGTTGGAAACCCTTACTCAAGATCCACAGGGATCTCATGAAAATCAAAGGGAGATCAGTAGAGGAAAAGGTCCAAGGCATGGGAAATGGGGAGGGAGCAGGGAAATGCTGGGAAGTGATATTGGCCAAATTATGTTGTTACATCATGTATTGTGTGTGCACGTATGGATATGTAACAACAAATCCCACCATTATGCACAACTACAATGCACCAATTTAAAAATGTAGGGGGAATAATTCACCAGGATTGAATAGAGAAGAGAGCTGTAGCCATAATAGCAACTTTTGACTTCTCTCCAGGGGGTCAAGGACTTAGATTAGGGCCCCAACACTAGGATCCATTCCCATTCAGCCCAGTGAGATACAGAGAAGCAGAAAACCGAGATCCGTGTTGGGTCAAAATGGAGACTTTTCCTCCTCCTTCCCATTCCTACTTTGCAGAGTGTTTTCGTTTCAGTTCACACATGGGTGGGGTAGACCAGATGACCACTAGCTGCACCTCCTATCCAGCAGGCATTCCTGTTTGTCTCAGCAAAGCAGGTGGGGCTGGATGCTTAGATGTGGTTGGGTTTTCTATTTAGCAAGGAGCTTCCAGGGATGAGCTGGGCACAATTTCCCAGCAGAGGGCGCTAAAAAGCTGCAGACGAAGTCATAGGTATTGGTGTTGATTCTGGCTCTCTGCATTTGGTTCAAATGGGAGAAGGACTGGCCTGGCAGCTGGGCTGAGACTGAGGCAGGTCTGGGCATTCTAACTCTTTTCCCCGTTGTGTGTTCCCTTGCCAAGCATGTGGCCCACAGTCCAGGAGGCTTTGGGTAGGTGATGCTAACTCACCAGTTGTTTACTTGCAGGAGGGTGAGGTTTGTCTGGGCTGCGATCTGCCTCTTCTCATCCTCCGTGGGGTAGGGGTGCTGAAATGAGAGGTGAAGGGCTAATGAGAGGTGGGCACCTGGGGACCAGGTTCCCTAGGGATCATGCCTAAGTCATGGGCACAACCTTGCGCCAGGAGCCCTAGTGGTTAGAGAGTCCAAAATGGGGAAAGTTTAATGTTTGTTTCCCAAAGACAATGGGCCTAGAACTTGGACAGAGGCCACCCCATGCCTGAGGCACTACATTCAAAATCACTTGAGCCTCAGCCCAGCTCCACAATGGGGAGCAGGAATCAGTGCAATACTGATAACTTCCAAGGCACTTTCACATCCTACTCACTTGACAGACAGGCAAGCATTCTCAGTGCTGGGATTTACAATGCCCTCAAAAGCCCACAAAAGGTGGTAAGCTGGGTGAATGAATCAATTCAGATTAAACTAACCGATATTTACTGAATATCTATTATGCCTACTTATGCTAGGCATTCTTAGAAGACAGACGATAAACATATCATTAACACTATTGGTATAGAACGCTATAACCTGTGAAATGCTTTCATATGCTTAATTTCATTTAAGCAAGACTTTCTTTAAGACTGTTAGACAAGTTAGGTATTGGTATTCCCATTTTACAAATAAAGAAATGGAATGACTTCTGCCCTGTCACTCAAATGGTAAGTAGCACCAATTCAGTTCTTCTGATTGTGTCCTGGTCTTCTTCAGAATATTGCATTGTAAGACTGAGTCACTGTCTTGTGGAGGGGGTGAGTGGCACAGGGGTCTCCCATAGTCTTGGCACATTTCAGTTCATGCATTGATTATATGTTTGCTCCCTCTCTCAGATTGTGCTTTTTGAGGATGAAATGTATACTTACTAGTGTGTCCCCAGTGTCTTACATATACACATGACTACTGAGTGAAGGAGAGCAAAAACATAGCAATAGATGCTGTGATTTGGGCAATTTACACTAGAGGAGCTTGGAAGAAGGTCAAACAGGTGGTGGCCAGAGTGGTAGGGAAAGACTGACTGGGTCATATGAAATAATGGGAAAGTCTGGGGAGGAAGGTCCTGAGCTCACTGGGTGGTGGGCCACAGATGAATAAAGCTATGTGTCTCTGGGTCTCAGCACTGGGCCTGGCACCTAGTAGGCATCATAAGTATCCAGATGGGCAAGAGCTTTCTTTGTTCTGGAAGCTAGGAGAAAGTTGGGGGTTTTTGGAGCAAAGGACCAAGTCATCCAGCATCTGCAGACCAGATCATTCCTTTTGATTCCTTTTGAGTGGCACTTGGGTTTTCTCAAGTTCTCAAGATTGGGACTTACAACCTGGTTCCCTTATGACTAGCTGTGAGATCCCTAGCATGTCATGCAACCACACAGCATAAAGTCACCTAATGGCTAAGAGAAATTATACTTGTAAAGCGCTCAATAAAGGTAGTTCTTCATACTATTATTATGGTGTAATGTGGGGAAAGTGTTTAAAGCTCTTTAAGGAAAGAGTTTGAGGATGTGAGGGTGATCTGGCTGTGACACCTGTCACCTCATTGATCACCAGGGATGATTCAGCTAATCCCTGGTTGGCCAGGCAGGTATCCCTTCCCACTCTCACCACTCCATGTGTGTCCCTCCCAAAGCTCGGTTGAAGAGGACAACCTTCCTCAAGAGGGGAGGACCATTCTTTGGTCAAGGGTATACAGAGTAGCTGCACTCCCCTGATAGAACCTCCAAACAAGCTCTCAAAGAGTTTGAGATCAACAGCTTGGAAGTATTCTCATTATCACTGACAAAGAAAAGCAACCTCTTCAGTTGGCCTCAGCATCCCCCGACTGAAGCGATCAGGATCATGTGTTGTTTTAATTCACACCTCTGACCCTGACTGCCACACCAGGGCAGCTGTGACTTGTGATTCATGCAATATTAAGATTCTAACAAGAAGTAAAGCACATCAGTGTTAAGGGAGCCAATTTTATGCTAATTGGGAAGGAGAGAGGGAGGCTGGGAGGAGAGATTTCAGGTCCCCAGAGCAGGGAAGCAGGGACTCTGGGAGTTCTGACATTCAGGAACTGAGAGGTGCTCATGTCCTGCCCCTGGCTCCATGGGTTCCAACCTCCTTATCCATGAGAGGGAATAAAGCAGCTTCTCTCTCCATGGCCATTAGATCTGTGAATAAAAGTGTCCTCCCTCCATATCCACTGGGATTGCTTCCAGGACTCCCACAGGTACCAAAATCCATGGACACGCAAGTTCCTAATATAAAATGGCACAGTATCTTCACAGAACCTATGTACATCCTCCCATTTACTTTAAACCATCTCTGGATTACTTACAAAACCTCAGAAAATGTAAATGCTACGTAAATAGTTGTTATGCCGTATTGTTTAGGGAATAATGACAAGAAAAAATCTGTACAAGCTCAGTAAGGACACAATTTCTTTTCAAATATTTTCAATTCATAGTTGGTCGAATCCACGGATACAGATCCCGCAGATACAAGTGCCGACAATATGACCAAAATACAGCAGTGGCTTTGTGGTTTTCAGGCCTCAAATATGCAAAGGGGTATTAACAGATGAGTCATTGAACACAAGGAGATGTAGATTTGTTTCCTGAGCAGAACTGGGCTGGCCTTGATGACCAAGGTGGGACATCAAGTCAGACAAGTTGGATAGCTGCTGCACCCCTGGGTGCTAGAAGTGAAAGATATTTGATGTTAAGAGCTCACAGCTTAGATGGGAAGGGAAAAGGGGTGGGAGGTCATCGCTATTAAAGGGCAATTCATGCTAATACACCTTAGGTGGAAAAGAAGGGTGGGTTGGACTGGTTCAGAAAGGCTGTTCCAGAGAGGTGAGACCTGAATTGGACTTTGAAGAGTGGCCAAACCATTGAAGTAGAGGAGGGGGACAGCATTCCTGGCAGGAGCCTTGCACTGGAACTTACAGTTAAACCAGTCAGATGACAATCCCTTCTATTGTTAAAAGGCCCCAAAGGGGGAAATCCCCAAGCCTTGCCTGTAAGGGTGGATGAAATTTGCTGTCTCTAAGGAGGCTTCTGGTGCTTGCCCCCATTGAGAGGACGTCACACACAGATTAACATGCTCCTGTCTGACAGACAGCTATATAAGAAGCAGTGCCCCCAAAGACCGACTGGTTGTTCCTATGGATAAGGGTATAAACCCCTTACCGTCCCCTAGAACTGTGTCCTTTCCTTCTCCCTCCTGGATCCGGCATCTCAGGAGGCACGTGGTAGAGGCTGTGGCTGAGTACCAGCGTTTAGCCCAGACTGGGGAACAGGTGTGTCGGCCAGAACATTCCTGGCTTCACATCTGAGTGCTGATGGGAGCAGTCCAGCTCGTACACGCCTCAGACCACATGATTCTTGAGGACAGAGTCAAAATAGTCCTGGCCCTGGGACAGCCTGCGATTGGGTCAGTGCTACTTTTAGCACAACTGGAAAAGCCTGAGGCCAAGGATGGGAAGAGGAGTGAAATGAGATCATGGTAAGCCATCAAGCCATGGTAGCTGCTCTCTGATCATTATTTGGAAGAACTCCTTTGGAGGTAGATGGGAAGGACCCAGGAAGCAACTCTCTGGAAGCAGATAATTCTTCCTTGGAAAAGAAAAGAGGTACAAAACATACTAGAAAATTCCAGATCCTTCTCAGGGCCAACTTGAAGACTTCCATGGCTGGCCAGTACCAGTTGGCAGTAAAGAACCTTTGGAGATGGGTTCAAGTCCTGCCCCACCTTCTGGCTGTTTGTTGCTTTGGGTCTTCCATCCTTAGCTTTCTCAGCTTAACATGGAAATAGCAAAATAATGTGTGCCTCTGGACTTGGGAGATGACTTAATGAGATGACACAGTCCATGTACGTTCTACTGACTGATTCCGTGCAATGTACTGAAGCCTCCCCAACACCATCTAGTTGAATATTTAAGGTCTCCAGAATAGGGAAATGTAGTATTTATGTCTATGTCAAGTAGGTGTTTCAATGCACCGTGGTTACCACTAGGAAGTTCCTCTGAAATCTAACCTAAATTCCTTTCCAGATCTCTGTGACACCTCCCTTCATAGCTCCACAACCTGAGTCTCATCTGAGCTCAAATAACATTGAGAGCAGTTTTCAGTTTGAAGAATGAGTTCTTCCCAAGTCCTGGTCAGAAGAAAGCTAAGCTTGTGCAGGTTCCTATGTATCTGGCTACTTTCATCAAAACCCACCCTGAGGTGTCCTTCCACCTCCTTGTCTATGCAAGTATCCCTATGAGGCTGGTCAGGTCACCAAGGGACATGGTACATGGGGAGTAGTAACCTGTCGGTATCAGTAGCCCCTGGGTTACTGCTGGAGCAGGGCTTGGAAACTGATTCAGAGCAGGGAACCTCCTGCTCCCACTTCCTGCCATTGTCAGCTCTGGGGTTCACCACTCTTCTTACTCCTGATAAGTTTATGAAAGCCACAGGCTGCTGTGTGCCACCATTCTGTGAGTATGGCACTGCTCAGGAGGGCCTGGGACCATCGAGAGAAAGGCAGCCAGCTGGGTGAGGGACCCTGAGATGGCCACAAGTCATCACATCTAGGATGCCAATGATGTAGGATGCACCCTGAGTTCTAAGATGCAATAATGGAAAAAGCAAGTCTTTTAGAAGAAAGAAAGGCATAATTAGTCACCCATAGAATTTCTCCTTCTATTATAGTTACTTTTGTTCAGACCTTCCATTTTTTCATTTTCTCTCTCATTTTTACCCCATGCCCCTTGAAGCTGTGCACAGCCAGAAAAGTACAAAGACTTCAAACGTGTCGTTTCATGTATTCTTGCAAAGCAAACACTCATGTAACAACCCCCCAGGTCAAAAGATAGGATTCTACCAGCACCCCAGGAGCCCCTTCTATCCCTGAATTAGCTCCCCCAAAATATTTATTCAGCTATAAAGAGGAATAATATTATGGCATTTGCAGATAAATGCATGGAATTGGAGAATATCATGCTAAGTGAAATAAGCCAATCTCAAAAAACCAAAGACCAAATGTTTTCCCTGATAAGTGGAAGATGATATATAATGGGTGTGGGGGTGGAGGGTGAGAGAAGAATGGAGGAACTTTAGATTATGTAGAGGGAAATGAGAGGGAGGAAGGGGCAGGAGTATGAAAAATGGTGGAATGAGACAGACTTCATTACCCTATGTACATGTATGATTACATGGGTGGTATGAATCTACATCGTGCACAACCATAGAAATGAAAAGGTGTGCCCCATTTGTGTACAATGAATCAAAATACTGTAAAAATAAAAAAAAAATTTAAAAATTAAAAAAATATTCACCCCAAAGATAACCTGACTTTTATGGCAATTACTTTCTTACTTTATAGTTTTACTATCTATGCTACATCCTTCCACATGTGAGCTTAGTTTTGCCTGGGGTCTATATTAATGGAATCATTGACCCATGATTGTCCTGTATGACTATAGTTGTTAATCTTCATTACTGTATATTTTTCCATTGAGAAAATCTACTACCCTCCATTCTTCACCTTCCTGCCATCTCAAAACTATTCTCTCTTCCTCTGGTTTCCACCTCAATCCATTTTCCCCATTGTAGCTAGACTGGTCCTTCTTAACACTCCCATCTTCACCCCTGCTTAAGTTAAGTCATTCGGATGCCACTTCTAGACCTCCAAGCCCTTTCTGACCTAAGATTCCTCACACTATAACAGTGACCTATTGAGTTATCTGTCACCATACATGGACAGACTGCAAGTTTTTTTTTTTTTTTTTGTCTTCATTTAAGAAAAGGAACCACGTCTTTCTTTTTGAATGCACACCCTCTGTATCAGTTCTGAGAATGCCTGGACCATGGTAGGTGTCCAGTGCTTATTGGTTGACTGAACAATCATGGTGGCTTGGGGCTAGCTGGTACTTCTCACCCTTCCTCTGTGTGCACCTACAGTTGTGAAGGTGAGTGGGCATCCGTGATTCAGACTCCCCAGGAATTCCACTGAGAGGCGGCTGCTGCCCTGCAATTGACTATTAAATGCTCATCTGTTGTGAGGGGAGGAGGGGGTACTCAGAGTCCCACCAGCCTCATTGACTGCCTCTCTGTGAGAAGTAGGTGGGAGCAGGGACTCCACACCCAGAGGGTCCTGGTTTGAATCCTGGTCCTGCTTTTCAACAGCTCAAGATCATGGGCAAGTTTCCTCTTCTGCAACCCGGGGAAAACATTCCATCTGTCTCAAGGTTGTTACAGGGATTACAAGAATTAAAAGTATTTGAAAAGTACTGAGAACAGTGCCTGGCACATCTTATGAGTGTTTGTTAAAAAAATAAATAGATAAATAAATATTTGTCTGGATGCACGTGGCTCTCTGTCTGAACGAGCTCCAGGTTGTTTCCTGGCAGATGGCAGGGGCCTCCCAACAGCCCCCACTGTGTGCATATCACTGTGCTCCTTTTTTCCAGTGGACTTTATTTCCCGCCTGCTCTGGGGCTGCTCCAGGTCCTGTGCACATGTGTTTTCTCCTAACCTGGATCTCAGGCTTCTTGAGGGATGCTGTAAGGATTTAAATCTCCCGCAGCATTTTCAGGTGGAATGAGAACTGCAGGCTCCTGTGGGGTGTCCTGGGGCTCAGTGCTGCCTAGGGGCCTCTCACACTCTCTCCCTTCTCAGCTTGCTCATCCAACCTGCTGTCAACAAGGCCCAGTCTTAGATGGAGATGTACCAAGCTTCCTTCTTCCCTGAAGACTCACTGCCAACGTGGCACACATCCTGGGACCGTGGCTATGCCTCTGGCACTCTGGCATCCTCTCTGGGGAGTTAGAGGGCAGCTTCTCTCTATGTCCCTTCAGTGAAGGGCATGTTGGAGAAAACAGTCTCATGTCATAGGCAGGAATTGGAGGTCTAATAAATCTCTGGCACCAAGAGAAGGTTGCAGCCAAGAACCCTGCTGGCCTGACACCAGTCTCCCAATGCAGTGGTGCAGATGCCTGTGCAGCCTCTGGTGGGAACGCTGTCCTGGCCATGACAAGGGACCCTGCAAGTTGCCAAGCTCCAAGGGTGAGAACAAGGGAAAAAGAGGATTTCATTTTCAGAACACCTTGGAGGAAGCCCAGTTTGAAGCCAGCCTGGGCAACTTAGTGAGACTCTGTCTCAAAATAAAAAATAAAAATGGCTGGGGGTGTAGCTCACTGGTAAAGTACCTTTGGTTTCAATCCTTACCACCAAACAAACACAAAAACAAAAACAAAAAAACCCAAACAACAATAACCACAAAAACTACCCATCCTTAAGGTCCAGCCTATATGCCAGATCCTCCACCAAACTCTGCTAATGAAATATCAAAACAGCCCTAAAGGTCCCTGGAGCCAGCCTCTTGCATAGTATAGGAGCCCTTTATACCATCATACCCCAAATAAAATACAGATGTGCAGAAACAGTGATGCCCTTAGCCTGGGCATGTTTTGATGGGATGAGGGTGTTGAGAGTCTCCTGACTGGCCTTCAGTTGGAAGCAGCGTAGTGGATTCACTGTCATGTTCTATGTGTGCCATTCTGAAGAAGGCAGGCTCTTGGCTTTGTGTATTACCTTCACTCAGAACACAGCCCTTTGCTCTGATGTTTGGGAAGATCTTCTATTGAACTCAAGTCTGCCTCCCTACTCATCTATCCAGAGAATCCTCAAAGTTACGCAGAAGTCTCCAAGACCACCTCTGATCTAAGATTAACAGTTGCCACCCCTTATGAATGCCTACAGTTTTTGGCTAGCTTTGAACACTTCTAGTGGGAAGAATACTCTGCTGAAGTACTTGATGTGCATTCTCACTGAATTCTCAAGGTGCCTAGGAAACAGGCATCATTATTCCATTTCACACAGGAGAAAATCTGAACTCAGAGGCGCTAATACAAGTAGCAAAGGGCAGATCTGAGCCGGGACTCAGGCCTCTGTATCTTTAACCAAGGCCACTCTACCTCTGCTGAAGTTCACCTGTCAGGCCCTGGGCTTTATATTATTGATCACCTTCACCTTAGTAATGCTCTCTCCACTTTATGAGGAAGAAATCGGCTCTAGAGTTGATGGACCTGATCAAGGTCATAAAACAAGTAAAAGATGGAGTTGAGACCCACTTCAGTGTTCTTGCCCTTGTTGTCAAGCTATGCCATGCTGCCTCAGGTGACAGGCTTCTTCTACTTTCTTTTTCCTTAGGCCAAATATCCCCTGTTCCTTCAACCATTCCTCAGGTAACATGATTCCTGTTGGTCACCTGAACAGACGTCTTGCCACCTTGGCCCTTCTTCTCTAGACAGGACTGTCAAAGGACCTTTTGCAACCCAATACGTGGTCCTGGTCACACTATTATGGACATGTTTGACCAACCCAGGTGGTCAAATGTCTCTGGCCTATACTGACCCCTCCATTCTCAACCTCCTTGAGTGCTTTTGGCATTTGTAAAACAGCACTTGATTCTTCCCATGGGCTGACCTTTCTTGGCTTACGCGTATACATTTTTTTGAGGCAAGGTCTCACTGTGTTGTTCAGGCTGGCGTTGAACTCCTGGCTCAAGCAGTCCTTGCTAGAAGGACTAGCATGCCAAGCATGCTTTTTCTTTTCTTTTTTTTTTTTTTTTTTTTGTTTCTTTGCTTTTTGCAGTGCTGGGTATGGAAGCCAGGGCCTCATGCATGCTAAGCAAGAACTCTTTCACTGAGATACACTCCAATGTTTATGTGTATAATTGTTCCTCTAATTAAATTATCAGCCCCCTGAGTGCTGAAATCATGTCTCATCCCTGAAACTTAGGTGTTAGTGAACAGATTTGTTATTTAGAACTTAGATCACATTTTCCTATAGGAATAAATCATTTTAATAACAGTTTTTCTGCCTAGTCCCAAGGCCTATTTGGTTAGAGTGAGGGAGGAACTGCAGGATTCGGAGGGACATGCAAGAGACCTCCCTCTGCTTTCAGGACAGCACTAAACCTGGGCAACTCTGAGACTGGTAGGGGTGGGTGCAGACTATCTGTGTCTCCTTTTTGTACCCTGTTGACTTATCAGTGCCTCTTCTCACAAGCCCCAGGCTCCACAGGCCTCCAGGATTTCAAGATCAAAAGCCCTGAAACTGTGTCGGTGATGATGCAAATAAGGCTTTCCTCAGAGTCTCAAAAGAGGCAGAAGCCTAGAGAAGTTTAGAACAATTGCTAGAAGATTCTCCACTGGCACCCCATTCAGCCTTTCCTCCTCAACTATTGTTAAAAAGTGTTCTCCAACAGGCACTGTTGCTGTCCACATGAAACTGATCTCAGCTGAGTGGGAGTAGAAAAGCAAGTTTTGAACTAATTCCTACTAAACTGTGAATGAATGGTCTCTATACAGGCAGCTGTTTTTCACAGGGATTAACTTAAAATGGGCATCTGATCAGTGGAATTTCAGACAGTGTGAACAAGTTAAAGGGAAAAGTAGCAGACGATATTCTGGAACAAGAATAGGATCAATCTTTCTATGCCATTTTCTTGTTTTTTGTAAGGGGTTCTTACTACTCTTTTCAAATTTCCTAAGAGTTTCAAGATTTTGCTCAGCGTTTTCCATGACTGGGCACATTATGAAGACTCCTGGGCTGGGCATTGTGGTGCATTCCTGTAATCCCAGCAACACAGGAGGCTGAGGCAGGAGAATCGCAAGTTCAAAGTCAGCCTCAGCAACTTTGTGAGGCCCTAAGAAACTTAGCAAGAACTTGTCTCAAAATAAAAAACATAAAAAGGACTGGGGATGTGTCTCAGTGATTAAGTGCCCCTGGGTTCAATCCCAGGTACCAAAAAAAAAAAAAAAAAAAAAAAAAAAAGATTGGAGGCCTCTGTATCAGTGGCTGTGCCCGGTCAAGGTAACTACACGCCCATCATCTTATTTCATCCTCACAACAACCCTATGAACTGAGTATTATGATCTCATTTTATAGCAGAGGAAACCAAGGCTTAGTAAGGATAAGTAACTCACTCCAGTTGAAGGGATGGTGAAATCACCTAGTGGTCCTGCCACCAGGTACTGCGTCTTTTCCATACCCCACTTTCTTTCTGTTTGTAGGAAACATCTACATCTAAGTCAGTAGAACCTGGGCTAGTAGATCCTGTCAGTGAGCCTTTGATGGGCACCTAGCTTCTGATTCCTTCAAGACTTAACACGGTGTCCTGCACAGGGAAGGTGGTGAGGCATGAAAAGAATGTTTGTGGCAGCAGCAACTGGATGGATTTCACCTCCACAAGCCCTCCTTGGCCGGGAGCCCTGTTCAGGGCACAAGCTGTACCTGGGAATGCAGCCACTCTGTTTCCCCCGGTCGGGGTGAGTCCAGTATGTGAGGTGCGTGGGTTGTGGGGAAGATAGCTGAGAATCTGGTGAAGAGTCTGTAGGATAATGTGGGGCTCAGAAATCACATGGAGTACATGAATATTCACAGCAGCATTAGCCAAAAGATGGAAACAACCCAAATGTCCATCAACTGGTGAAGAAATAAACAAAATGTGGTGTATCCACACAGTGGAATATTATTCAGCTACAAAACAGAATGAAATACTGATACAGGCTACAACATCGATGAACCTTGGAAACATGTTAAGTCAAAGAAGTCAAACACAAAAGACTATATTATATGACTCCACTCATTTGGAAGGTCTGGAATAGGGAGCTCTTAGGGATGGAGAGCAGAGTCCAGGTTGCCAGGGGCTGAGGGGTGATGGCTAATGGGTATGGGATTTCCTTCTGGAGCGATGAAAATATTCTAGAATTAGATAGTGGTGATGATTGCACAATGTTGTAAATATACTAAAACTCACTGAATTGTACAGTTTAAAAGGGTGAATTTTATGGTATGTGAATTATGTTTCAATTCAAAAAGTCATAAGAGAAGCCCTCCACCCTGCCCGTGCCTTTTATGTACTCAGTATTCTGCCCACAGCAGAGTTCATACGAGGCAGGGTCTGGAGCAAGGCGCTCAGCTCCGCTGGCTGGGTAGACGTTGGGGTGGGGGTTGGAGGGGGGGACAATGGCAGTGAGTGGAGCACAGCTGGGTCCTGGCTGATTAATGTGATGATGGGGTGTGTCCTAAACAGTTTCAGTGTGATTTCTGAAAATCCTACACCTTTTCCAAGATAGAGCCAAGAGTCAGAGTTCCCCTCTGATTTATCTAGCATGGAAGCTCTGAGTGTCTGTGGTTTTCTTGGGTCAATGTGGAGACTGTAAAGCCTAGTGGGTGGGAGGTAAAAGCCCCAGGTCACAGAGTTCTGGGTTCAAATCCCTTGGGATCTCATTATCTGTGTGACCTTGTGAAATGTGCTGCCTTCTCTGAGTCCCGGTTTTGTCATTGGTAAAATGAGGACAGTCATACCCACCTCCTAGGGAACTTGTGTGGGTTAAAAGGGACAATGTACTAGAGCGCTGAGCATAGACTGGCACGCTGCGATGGTTGGTGTGGGAGTGACTGCTCTGCTGGCCCTTGGTTTCTTCTCCGAGTCCTCCTGGTCTGCAAACTGCTCATGTACTATGGTAGCAGCATGCAGAGAAATGCCATGTTGGGGGATGAAGATGAGCAGAATCACCTGGCAAGCAGGAGGACACTTGTTTCTGGAGTGGAGCAGGTGGGAGCCAAAGCTGGGGAAGAGGAATACACCTCTTCCTTCATTCAGTGTCTCTCCCTCCTCCACAGGGAGGGAGGACCCTCTGCCAGGGCTTCCACCCGACCTGGGTGTGCTATGAAATGATTGCTTCCAGCAGGAGTTTAGCTTCTTTCAGCCAAAATGCAAGAGCAAGAAAATGTCACTGGATTCTTTAGGGACTCAGCAGTCAGCATCTAATGGATGAAACCATTCCAATCTTACTGCAGCCTGACAGCAAAAAAGGCTCCAGGATGTAACCTCCATCTCAGGAGCTGTCTATCATCTGAACTCATATCTATATCTGCTAATGCTACAGGACAGTGGAAATGACATGAAGCCTCAGACACAGGACAAAAGGAACCGAAAACCGAACAAACGAACAAACAAAAACAAAAAACCTAACTTCTGCCTGTAGGAAAGAAGACAACAGGAAAAACCAGTATTTATTATTGATGTGCTCAAAATTAGTATCTATTTGACCAAGGATGCAAATGACATAATGCTCTCCATTTCTTCTGTAAACCATAACAATTGCTGCCCATCAGATCCTGATACTTGAGATGAAAGGGCTGCTTTGTAGAATGTCCATCAGTCAAATTATCTGTTTATCAGAAATTCCTCAGTGTTGGTATCCAGAATGGTGTATGACAGTTCAAGATGTTGTAATACTATAATTTAATTAACTGCTCTGTAAACTAATGCAACATGAATGCAAAGTGAGAGAGTTACTTGTTGTTAAGAAAACTAAAAATACTTTGGAAAATCTTGTGACTCAGATTTGTTTAAAAATGCTGAATATGGGGTGGGTAATGGTAGTAATAGTAGTAATAGTAGGCTCAGTGGTAGAGAGCACTTGTCTAGCATGTTCAAGGACCTAGGTTAAAAAAGAAAAGGAAAGGAAAGCAAAGGAAAAGAGGAATAATTAGGATCAGGTGAGACAGATATAAGAGATTGGAATATACGATAAAAATCCAGAAAGATACTGTAACCGGATTAGTTCCCAAATGCCAGTGTTCTTATTCCACTTTAAATAAACATGAAATTTAAAGAAATTTTATTATATAAAAGGTTTATGCAAGGAAAATGATAAACATAAATCAGAAAAAGATCTTGGCCCTACATCAAAGATTAGCAAATGAATCTATACACATCTTTTAAATTAACATAAAGCACATCTTTTGAATGGTTACTCCTTTTTCTTTTTTTAAAACCATCTTTTTCAATTATCCACCAACAAATGAGTTGTCCCAGCTGCACTGGATACAGAACATCTGTGGAACACTGAAGTGTGTTTTTATTTCATACCTTCTTTACTCTTCTTTCCTAAAAGTGAATAGCTACTGTCTGCCTACTGTGCTCTTACCCAATAACTACTGTCTCAGGGTAGTTTCGTAGAGCAATAATGACAACAAGAATGATTTGGAACCATCAAATACATTTGGAAGAAGCCTCAAGCCTTAACCTTCTTGTGAACTTCTGATACAGCCCAGTAAACTAAAAAAAAAAAAAAAAAAAAAAAAAAAAAAAAAAAGACTACACTTTGTAGAACACAGATTTGCTCAAACATTTTGCCATGGAACTCCTTTTTGGCAGCAATGCCACATAAAGTCCTATGAAGGTACATACATTGGGAATCACAGTCCCTATTCTTGAGAAACTTACCACAGAGTCAGAGCCATAGAGTATACAGATTCGATGCACACAACCTAGCAGGGATAAGTCACTGTTGCTCGTCATATACTCTTAGGATTAGATGATGGGAAACTCAATAGCTGTTACAGATCAAAATGACATATTAGCCATCCACTTTTAAATAATTTTCACAAATGTTTGGTCTTACCCTTAAGAACTTGCTCTTGGTCCACAGTTCTAGAAAGTTCAAAGTGAACAATTTCTTAAGTGTTGACTGTATGGTGAACCTGGCTCTTTATGGATGTTCTCTTATTTAATGTTCACAACCATGGGAAATAAATTACCTTACTTTTTTCAAAGAAATAAAATCAGAGTGATCATAGAGCTACTGCAAGAAACTCAATTCATACCCCAATCTGCCTGGCTTCAAAGACTGACTCCTCTCCTATGTGCCTAGTTACCAGGAGCCTTTCAGCTTCTGTCCTGAAGCTGGAGTCTGGCAGGAAGTGTATGTGTGCTCACATGTACATAGATAACCAGGCTGCTCTGATGATGCCCCAGGTTGTGTGGCCCAGCTGTGGTCTGCAGAGGACAACCATGCTCTGCAGGGGGACAGCTGTGGGTTGCAGAGGACAGCTGTGGGCTGCAGGGGCAGTTGAGGTCTATAGAGGCCAGCTGTGTATGCTTATTTCCCTAAAGTGACCAGAACTTTTCCTTTTCAGTTCAGAAGTTCTCGGTTCTGACTTTGGAGGTCCGGCAGCCCATCCCTTCTCATCTCCTGAGGCCACTGTGTTGAAGGCATTAGCTGTGGGAGGACTTTGCTAATGCTAAGTGCTTTCTTACTAGCATCTGCAGCTGCACACACTTCCAGACCAGAGAGAATAGCAGAGTGGGTGGGTGAATGCTGGTGAAGGCTCATACTCATGCTTTTTGGCAAGTCTTCTACGCTGTCCTAAGTGTCTTTATAAAACCAACACGAGTACTTTCTTCTGTTTGGTGTTCAGTTACTCCCTCCTGTCTCTTCTCTCCCTCTCCCTCCTTTCTTCCCAAATCCAGAGGGAAGTGACCATAGAGCAGAACTACAGAGGATGGCTCACAAGGAAAGGGCAGGACATGAACTAGGTCCCAGGTGAGAGGTGTGGCACAGGCAGGAGGTACTGAGCTGGGTGACCCTCCAGTCTCAGGTTAAAGAGTTGAGCTGCAAGTGGGGAGTGGAAGGTAGCTGAGGTGGTTTGCAGGTGATTCACATCCATTTTCAAAAATGTAAAAGGGTAGCTCCTGAGTCCTGGGTTTATGCCAAGTGGTATGGTATAAGGGAACTCCTGTCTGGGATTCTCTGAAGGATGTCAGAAAGTAGGTATTTCATAGATAAGGAATTCTATGTAGCGTCATTGGGCAGTTGGGAGATGTCTCCTAATATCCAGTCCTATCAAAAGTTTTGAACCATTTCCCAACATTTCAATTCTTAATGTAAATACATGTTGCACTGACTTGGATGCTTCAGTGGCAGAGGATTTCAGATGTCAACCTCTAGTTATTGTGTTATTTTCAGTTTCTCTCTCTCTCTCTCTCTCTTTTTTTTTTGTGGCCTGAGTAAATTTGAAAAAAGTCAGCTGGTTGAATGCTTTATAGTCAAGTTAATGTTTATACAGAACTTACTGGGTGAAGATTTGATTGAGTTTGCTTCTCTAAACACATCTAAGAACATCTTTGTTCTTCTGGCAAAATAGTAAGCCTACAGGTCTTGAGCTAGGATGGAAGCATTATATTCTGACCCAAACCTAAGTGAGTAGAATAATTTCTGTACTGCAACATTTTATTTCTGAGTTGAAACTGAATTGGATCTCCTGGGTTCAAGTTTGCCTGAAGTGTTTGGATAGTTCCAAACATAGGGATCCCTTTCTAACAAAAAATAAATAAAGGGCTGGGGATGTAGCTCAGCTGGTAGAGTGCTTGCCTTGCAAGCACAAGGCCCTGGGTTCAATTCCCAGCACCACAAAAATAAATAAATAAATAAATAAAATAAAATAAAAATAAATAAATAATAAAAGGTTCTTTATGCAAATTAAAAAATGCATGGGGATTGGAGGCAAAGGAGGAAAGGGAATGAACATTTATTAAGCACCTCAGTGTTCCAAGGTCTTGTAACTATTTTATGGTTTCATTGTGATCTTCACAAGAGGTGAGAGTGGCCACATTAGAGAGTAAAAGGTAAAGTCCAGATTTGAACCCAGGTTTGGTTGCCTTGAAAGTTCATCAGTTTTCCATCCTGAAGTTGTCTGTCACCACACCACAATGCATGGATCTTCATTCTGATCCATTGAGGGTAAGAGCAGCCTGTGTTGCCTTTGGTTGTGACAGACAGATCCAAGCAGAGATGACAGGTCCTTCCCTAGGGAGCCCCTCTTCCCCATGGGTGGGCTGCAAGCTATAACACAGACCCTGGGCTCATGGGGCCACCAACTGGTCAAAGGGATTGTTGGCTTTCTGAAAATTTGGGAAACCAGAACAGACGGGAAACCAGAGCATCACCCCCACGAGATCCAGACTGAACCTGTCCTTGGTTCCCTTGCTCCATTACTTAGGCTCGGTGGGTATTTCTCCAGTTTTTTTCTCCTTGTCTTAACCCTCAGTCTTCCAGCCTCTTCTCTCCAAATTAGTTTTCTAATTGGAAATTCCAAGTTTCCAAATCACAAGGGGATTTTAAAATGTGCTTGTGCAGCAAAGCACTGAAGAAACACCAAGTCCTGAGAGTTGGGTGGATATCTTTGAGGAGATGTCAAGTTCTGGCCCCACATCTATTGCCAAACAGTGATTCTTCACATTCTCTGGGCACACATCTCTAAGGCAGAATCCTTAAGACCATATTCAGTTTTCTGCCCCCAAAGCCTGACAGCCATTGCTGAGGCCTAGTTTCTTTGGCTTCTCGAGGCTCTCCCATTTCAGATGAAGGGCTACAGATTGACTAATTAATTTCCTTAGTACATTTGATTTCTCTCCTTCTCTCTAAAGGAAGATCCCTCCTCATTCCTGGTTCTTCCCACAGTTCTCAGGCCCATGTGTCTGTAGTCCCTCTGCATTTGTCTTGTATGAGTGTAAGTGTGTCCTGATCGCCAGACCAGACTGCCAGAAGCCTGTCTATGGTCACAGAATCTGCCTCCCTACCCCAGGACACACAAGTCGGCTCCCACACAGTCATTGGTCTTTATTGCTACAGCCCTTGAATTTAGTGCTGTAGTGGATTATAATTTTGAAGTCATTCCTAACATTCAACCAAAAGCTTGTCTTTTACAGCTAACACCACATGCAAACACCTAACTACCATCATGTTATGTGCACATAGAAGGCATTTTATAAACACTGCACTTAAACCCAAGGCATTGTGCCACTTGAAGAAAGTGGAAACTGAGGCTTATGACAACAGTTGCTCTGTGTCATAGAGCTGAGCTGGTTAAGTGAGAAAACCAGGATTCCAGCCCAGACTGTCCTCCGGAGCTGGTGCTCTAACCAAGCTGCCCTCAGCTATACCTTGTCCTGATACTCTGACCCAGAGGAAAATGGATACATACATTACTTTGCCCTGCAGAGTGGACTCTGGAACCCTGGTAGAGAATTAACCTGTTCTTCCAGTAACCACAATACCTCCTCTTGAACTTCACCCTGTCCCCAAAACAATGGTGTACACTTGACCAGTGCTTAACTCTCTCCAAAGTGTTCATCCCTATTACCTCCTTTGTTGTCATATACTTTTGAGGAAGTAGCAGCAGCAAGTACTAGAAAGTCTCACAGCTTTAGGCCTCACTTGAGCCTCCCCTGAGCTGGCCTCCAGATGATATCCCTATCGGAATACCCTCTCTGAGGCCAGGCCCCACAGATCTGGAGATGACATCAGAGTCTGTGACTCTACCCACCCCCCAGTACACATTCACACACACTCACCATGAGATGTTGGAAGAGCCAAGAACGCATTATATTGGTGGCATGTTTGGGCAAGACTCCTCGTTTGTTCTTGGACTTCTTATCCTCATTGTCCAGGAGGGAGGTGAGGTCAAGGTTAACCTTCAGGGCATGTGGAAAAAAAGTCAGCATCAGCAGCCAGTGAGGCCAGCGACTGGGGACGTGTTGCCATAGAGATGGCGGACTCTCGCTGCCAACCCTCTTTCCCAACTCATTCTCAGGACCCAGGGGAGGTCATCTTTCCCTCTCCCCTCACATCAGCCACTCAGAGAAAGAAGATGAGGCTTTGGGTGAGGGGAGAAGGGAAGGAGAAAAAAAAGGAGGAGGGTAGGAGGGAAGATAGAGGAAACATGCAGAGAGTATTGAAGATATCAACTTGCTATAAACAATCTAACAGTTGTTAGCATTTCTGTGATAATTTAGAGTTTGCAAAGCACTTTCCTATCCATCAGCACGGTTAATCCTCACAACAGCCCTGTAGGAGGTTGGACTGTGTGCAGTTAGTATTAATCCCTCTTTTATTGATAATAACTCTGAGGCTCAGAGAGGTTAGGAGACTTATCCAAGATCACAGAGTTAATGTCAGATCTTGTGCCTCTGACTTCAGATCTTTCTATAGATCTACACTCTACACCACCAAGTTACAGAGTGGCTCGATCTGGAGACTAGGAAAAGGAAGTGCAGGATCCTTTGATGTAAACTCAGGAGGCAGCAAAATCCCAGGAGCTGATAAAAACCTTTACCAGACCCAGCTTCTTATCTGTAAAGTAGGGATAATGATACATTTTAAGGAATAGTGAGGATTAAATGAGTTACTTGTGTAAAGTGCCTGACAGCTAATACGCATTCAGAAGTGCGCTGCCCTCACTCATGCAGAAGTACACACACTTATACACACTCACCTGTGTGTTCTGGATCTGGATGGCTCCCTGGGGGATTGCTTGGGTGACCACCTGACCCTGGGAGGTTACCATGGTAACCGGTTGGTATAAGGCTCCACCTGAGGAGACAACCAGCTTTTGGGACCCCTGCCATGGGGTGGGAAGAGAAAGGGCAAGCAGGGTCCCCAATGTGCTTGGCACACATATGTGAAAACCCTCTGCACAGCAGCCGTGGGGCAGTGAGGCATGTTTCTTCCACTTGTAGGGGGGAGTTGGTGGGCTGGAGGAAAGGAGTCCAGAGCCCAGAGCAGAGCCTCTGGTGGGAAGTGTTTGGAGGAAGGGATGATAACCTTACTAAGCCTTGGGGGAGGGGATTCATGAGAATTTGACCCAAATTTGTTCCAGCCCAATACAATCAGGTCTTCGTGCCAATCGTTAGCAGAATACTATAGTCAAGAAACAGCTGAGAGCTCCTCCCTTGGCACAGGACATACCCCGATCCTGGGATTCCTCAGGGGCCACCCTTTCTTCTCCCACGGTGCTCCCCATGATCCCCAGCACCACGTTCCCTGCACCGACCTGACACAACTTGTGAGTTGACGGTTGTCATGGCGATGTTGCCCTGCTGGAGCGCTGAGGCTGGGACCACAATCCCCTGGGGGTTATTGGAGACTCCAGACATGGAATTGGGGGAATTCTGCAGGAGGTCCTGGTAGTAAGGGAGGCGTGATTTGTGACAATGACCCTGATAACTTAGATGCTCCAGATCCCAGATCTCCCTCCCTTCTTGCCTTCCCTCTTCCCTCCTTTCTATTCCTCCCCAGATCCGAATCCAGAAAAGAAAGCGATTCCCTTGGCTTTCCAGAAAGAGTAAGAAGGCTCAATATTCTTTGAAAATAGATAAAACCCCAAACCAAAAGCCAACAATAGTCATCCATTTAACTATTCAGTTCCCCTGACAGCCTGAGGCACCCCTAAACCAGTGGGTCTCACCTAGGCTGCACTTTGGCATCTTCAGTAATGATGTGTGGGGTTCCAGCCCCAGAGATTCTTATTTAACGGGTGAGGGGTGTGTCCTGGACTCTGGGGTTTTAAAATTCCCCAGATGACTCCAATGTGTAGCCATAGCTGAGGACTGAGCTTCATCTGCTCAGCATCTACTCATCCCTCAAATTCAACTGCGCCAGAAAAGTTCCCTCACCCTCCTCTCACCCACTGCCTCTCTTCTTCACATATCTCTAGCACACGTCTATTAGACTCCATAATAGACACAAAGCATCCTTTAATGTTTTATTTTATTTACATTGTTAAGGTGCTGGAGACGGAACCCAGGGCCTTGCATATGCTAGGCAAGCACTCTAAGCACTGAGCTATATCCCCTGTCCTCCAATTTTTACCTTTGTATCCTTAACACCTAGGACATCGTACTAAAATACCTGTTTAAAAAAATAATAAGATACTGGGGAATGATATTGTCCAATTATACTGTTATATCATGTGCACGAATGAATATGTAACAATAAATTCCACCATTTCATACAATTATAATGTACCCATAAATATATGGAAAAAATAAAAATAATAAGAAAGCTGCACTAGCTTCTGCATAACTTGTCTTATATCTGATATAAGCCTCAACATCAGTGGCCTTTAGCACACCATTGATTCTTTTCTCTTCCTCAGTTCCCAACACAGAATCCCCTTTGCCCTTCATTGTTAACCAGTAGACAATCTGTGGTTTGTTTTTGCAGTAGTCAAGGCAGCTCAGAAGACAATTTTTTGTGATTCCCTGCTCCTCTCATCACTCTCATTTAACATTTGGTAAAAGACCTTGAACTTGATGTTGAGGGCTCCCGACAGCAGGGGAAGAGGCTTAGCTGCAGGCTCAGGAGCAATGGGCCTGCTTTCTGGGGAACCTACACAAGGTGACTGGGTCTCAGAGAGGTTGTGAAAAGGGGTCTGAATGCATGAGAGGTCAGTGTCACTAGGTTTGGAGAACACAAGACAGGGAGTGAATGAGGGAGAGAAGAAGGAGGCTTGAGAGACCCTCTGGGGTCTCTTGATCCTCCCAGTCAAAATTCTTCATCTGAAAAACAGGGCTTGAAGCAGTTAACAGGTCCAATGGCCACAAAGGCTGACATTCCAAAACTCAAATGCTACAGTCATAAGGTATGAACTGCAAAGATTTAGAAACAGCAAAGCAGTCAAGAAAATAGACTAAATGAGGTGGTTGAAGAGATAACCCCAGCTTCTTAGCTTTGTTTTAAGACTGGAAGAAACTTGGATCTTCAGTCTTCAGGGAAAGTCTAAAATCTGAAGTGGGAAAACACCTGTGTTTGGAAGAAACCTTCAGCCAATGATTGCCTACTTGTGGCCGCAGCCCCAGGGCACAGTATAGTGAGTTTCCTCCCAGACCCTGGCACGAGAATTGGCAGAACCCCCTGGGATATGGAAGTCGATGCTGGTTTCTATATCTCACTGGATTATGCTGATGAAATCCCCCCTTGGCATCTGCTCCTAACTTGCCTTTTTTCCTCACCTTCCTGGACTGTCCCTGGCCTGAGGACTGCAGAGCTAGCACCTGTAGATACACAGGACCAGGAGAACAGGAATGGAGTTCTCTCTCCTCCCACCTACCTGCCACATGACCCTCTGGGTCCCATTCCTCACTCCTCCTGGTTAGTGAAGCAGAAGCAGGCCTTGCTTCTATTATTGGCTCACCTCTGCCACTGTGACCTTGGGGAAGGGAGAGGGCAGCTCTTGCCTTGGCCTCCCCTTTTCCGGGAATCTGCAGAACCTCCCAACTAGTGAGATTCATTGTTTGAATCAAAACTCTTGGCCTGGCTGTTCATGCAGTTGGAGTCTAAAATTGGGCCTGACATGCAGACACCTAAGGTACTGCAAGAGCCCTTTACAACCAGCACACATTCCAACTCCCTGAGGTACAAGTAACAAACTGAGATTAGAGGCCCCAGGGACTTGCACAAGGTCACACAGTGGGTCAGCAGCAATAGAACTAGAGCACAGCTCACCTTCAGTCACAGATATGGAACACTTGCCTTATGCTGGATTCTGGGATACAAGGGGCTCCTTGAATCCTAGTCACTGAGGGCAAGGTAAACAGATGAAATGATCCCAAAGAAGTCCAAAGTGGCATGTATGCCAGAGAAAAGGCACGAAGTTTGGGAATCATGACATGATCCTTCTATGGGCTTTGCTTCCTTCTTTATAAAATGTTGGCCCAGTACTGTCATTCAGGAGCCCTCAAGGTCTGAGTTTTCGGTCATGAAGTGGCTCCAAGATTTAGCTCCATCATTCTAAAACCCCAACCAACCATTCTCGCAGGTTGTAAACCAGTCCTAACGTTCTTTGAAGCTGAAGCAAACTTGCAAGGTAAACTGAAGAGAGGAAGGGGATCCTCCATGTCACTCACCCTAAAGCCAGTGGCAGTGACTTATACTCTGTCATTTGAAATCATTCATGCTATGACACTCCTCTTTTGGTAGACACATTGGAGAATTTCAAGCATAAAGAGTTGTCCCAGACTTTCTTCACCCCCAAAAAAGTATCCAGCAAGGTTAGGAAATTGCAGGCAAAGTCAGTAACATAAATACAAGATGTGTCCCTTGGGATTCAACCAACACAGTTTTCCAGCCAAAGGCAGAAGGGTGAGATAGCACCTGGATACTTCATCTGCTTACTCAAACTTTGGCTGGTTCTCTACCCTGTGGTTTGGATAAGTTCCATGCTGGCTCACCCAGTTTGGGTAACTGAAGGCAATTTATGCATTGGATCAGATTCTTCTCTCTCCTTCCATTTCTCCCCTTTTTCTAACTCTTTGGCTGGGAAGTGTCAAGAGATGACCAAATTGTATCAGCAGAATGGAATGGAAAACTTCAAGCGTAGAGGCCACAGGTAGGGTCAAGGCTGGCTACATCTTAGCTGAGGTGAGAAAGAAGAAGTAAATCCTCACTTACTAGAAGTCTGGGCAAATTCCCTTACCTTTGCAAGTTGGAACTGTTTCACAACCACCTGATCTCTGGTTTGGGGTGTTTTTAAAGACAAGGATTCTCAGGGCCACAAATCAGATCTTCAGTAATCTTTATTTTTTAAAAAAAACCTTTCTTTGTTGGCCCCAGAGATCATAAGGGTCTGAAAATTACCTACTTCCTATGCACACAGAATATCAGCATTCTTTGGTCACACTATTTCATGTTAATCTTTTCTTCACCTTATGGGGTCAGAGGGAGAGATTATTCCATTTTCCTGAAGAGGAAATGAGGTTCAGAGAATGGAAATGACTTCCCAGAGTCACACAGCTGAGTCTCAAATGTAGGTCCTTTGGCCCTGAGTATAGGATGGAGGCTCACAGAGAGAGTAAACAAGCTCTGGGGTCAGATGGACACGCTGCAGTGCAAGCACAGTGCCTGGCACACTTAGCCATCCCATAATTTATTTCCTACTTCCTTTGGCTGAGATGACTCAACTAGGGAGGTGCACAGCAGGGATTTAAAACCTGTCCTAGAAGTCCTAGAGCCACTTGGGATCTTAACTTAGCAACAGAAGAAGTTCAGCTGAGGTTGCACACCAAGCCAGAGTGGCACAAATCTCGCCACACGTCCCCTTCAGTCATGCCTCCTTGCCTAAGGCACTCTTCAGCCCCTGTGCCAAGTCCCAGAATTCTAAGAGTAGCCCCTGTCTCAAACTACTTCCAAGACACCACTCTGCTGCAATTTCAAGACAAGCCTTTGTCCCTAGCTCCACAGAATGGTGATAGAGCCGTTCTAAATCTTCGGGAATAGTTTACAAGTCTTTTCTGAAGAAAGGAGCTACCTGGTAGCAACCCATGGGAAAGAATCTGTTGGCTAAGTACGCAATACAGCTTCCCCTAGAGGCTTCTCAGACTCCATACCCAGGTGGATGTTGTTGTGTCTGGATCCAAATACATCCGCTTCCTTCTGGGCTTCTTAGCACCCATAAAGAGGTGAGAAGCACATCTGGTAAGTCTTAGTGACATTTTCCAGCATCCAGAATCTCAAGTCCCTGCTTGAATTGTCCAGGACCCAAAGAGTGAGAGCTGGTTATCCTGTCCAAGAACTCCTTTCCTTGTCACATCAGGAACTCAGCATGGTGTCCCTCTGCCCCAAACCTGGGAATTGGATGGAAATCCACAATCTGTGCTCCACAGGCTTCCCCAGATGTCACACACTCCTATTTCCTGTGTGCTGTTTGCTTGAGACGACAGAGTTCAAGAGCCCCTTCTGAAGGACAGAGCAAGAAAGGGCCATGGGTTTTAGAAAAGTAGAAAGTACCTGCTTCAAGAGAGTGCCACCCACTGGCCGACCTCAACACCCTGTTCCCGGGGCTGCTATGTGAGTTTTATTTCAAATCTCATTTTTGGAACATAGAAATTATGGGTTGATCAAGAAGGACTGGTTAAGACACAGGAAGGGCTCTGGGCTGACTTTTAGAAGTTAGGGGTTGTGTGGGGCACACAGGAACTGACAGGGCTCTGGACTCAGGACACTGGTCTAATGTCAGCCCAGGAAGAGTTGTCCCTCTCTTGAGGCTTTGTTCTTCACTGTTAACAGGGAAAGTTTAAGCTAAGTTACCCAGGGAGACTGAATTTCCACTCAAAGAAGCAATTTCTGGAAGAAACCCAGATAGAAGGAAAAATAAAAGAATGAAAGAAATGATAGAAAAGTTTTCCTTGAAGCTACTTTGCAATAGTTGGAATTTTTATTTTGCTAGGATTACTGGGAACAGGGGAATAAACTGAGTGGCCTTGTAACCTTGTAAAGGTTCTTGCAGCTGAGGACTGTAGCAAAACCAATGTCATTCTCTAGGGGGGTGGTAGTGTAGAGGAGTAGGGCTGGGGGGCAGCACCTGCCATCCTCACCCTGGCCACTAGGGGTCTCTGCTGATCCACCACCACAGGAGGAAGGCTTTGGGACTAACTTGCCTGGGTTGGGGGAAGGGCGGGAGTGGGTTTAGAGTGCCTCACTTCCACTGGAGGGCCTGTCCCTACCCAGAGCATGACCACAAGTCATCCTCTTGATTCTTCAGTGCTTCCTATCTGTCCTTCATACTGAACACACACCAATATGTAGGACACCCTTTTTTATGCAGGTGTCCTATTGCTTTAGCTTGGTCACAGGTTTTTTAGAGGGAAAGAGGGGTCTTTCTTTGACACCCTACAAACTGCACAGTACAATGTTAAGTGCATGGTGGATGCTTGATAAGCACATGGCCTCACTGGGATGTGGCCTGGAATGGGAGACGTGTGTGTGCACACACACACCTTAGATGGGTGGGGAGGTTGTCCCTGTCCCCAGACACCCTTTCTGGCAGAGTCCTCTGTTCTAGCAGAGCTGGAGTCCTGTCTTAGACCAAGAAAAGCTAGGTTTGCAAACTCAGGGACGCCAAGCTCATATAAACAAGCCACCTAATCCTGTCCCTGTCCCACTCCTTTTGGGGGCTTTACTTTCAAGGGAGAGGCAGCTCAGCCTGTGGGGACAAGCAGCAGCTGCTGCTCTTAAGGAACATTCCTTCTCAGAAGAAGAGAAACTCTCAGGTTTCACTGGCCTGGCAGGAAGGACCACCTCTTGGTCTCCTGGCCCCCTGACTGGAGGGTTGGGGGCTAGGAACCAGCTAAAGGAATAGCTTTAAGGTCTATGAACAGAGAACTAGGCAGTGTGAACTCAACTTTGCTTTGGGGTGTGACCTTTCCATCTAAGTGATGGTCCTTTTGAGATAGGTCACTTTCCCTTCCCCCCACCTGGTCTTAAAACTCATAGGTAAGGTCCTTAAGGTGCTTGACCATGGGCAGAACCTCTAGACCCACAATGCCACAACCCTCTACCAACTCTGATAATGCTAAACTCCTGCAGGTCAGTAGACAAGTCCCACTCTTCCCAGGGAGGGATGTGCTGATTAGCTCACTTCCTATTTTGTTAAAGAGTCACAGAGCTGAAGAGCTAGTTGTATCTGGACTGCAAAACCTAGCATTCAAAACTGTACTCATGTTGTCCCCCTCTTTTTCCCACTGCCAATCTATCTGCTAATTCTTACTCCCTAGCAATTGGTTTCTTCATCTCTATTCCCTAAATTCCTATACTGTAGCCAGGCAGGGTCATCCTTCCCCACTGGGGACCCAGGATCCCTGCTGTCCTTTGTGTCACAAAAAAATATCACCATATGGAAAGAAGAATGTAGGTTTTGGAGTAACCTATCCTAGCCTGAGTGTGGTGGCACATAACTGTAATCCCAGTTACACAGAAGGATGGGGCAGGAGGATTGCAAGTTCAAGACCAGCCTGGGCAAATTAGTGAGATCTTGTCTCAAAATAAAAATTTAAAAACCTGGGAATGTAACTCAGTGGTAGGGGACTCAGTGAAAAAGCATCCAGTACCCTCCCCAAAAAAGGAAAAAAAGAATAAGAAAAAAAATGGAGCAACTCACCCCAGACTGCCACTTATTAAGTCTGTGAACTTTGGGCCTGTGCCTACTTCCTCTCAGCTTCTCTTTCTTTGGGTGTAAAAAGGAGAAAATATGTGCACCTGTAACCCCTGTTGCGAGGAACAAATAACATATTATATGTAAAGCACCTATTATGTGACGCCTTTGAGACTGCACAGGGTGGGGGAGGGGTTCAATCAATGTTGATGGTCTCCCCTTTCTTCTTTGAGAGACTGAGGGTGTGGCTCAGTGGAAAAGCTCTGGTCTAGCATGTTCACGGCCTGGGTTCAGTCGCCAGCACTTCCCCGGCCAAAAAAAGAAAAATCTGTTACAGTTCTTCTTTGAGCTATATAAGATGTGGCTATTCAGTTAACTTGTCCCCCAAAGTGTCTCCAGCCCTGACCCATTGCCTACATTCTTCACTTTAAAACCTTTAGCAGTTGGCCACCAGGATCCGCCTCAAAACATAACCCCCTCAGAAATTTGGCTGCAAGATACTCTTCATTCTATATTGAGGTCAAGGGCTGTGCCACATCCATCTTTGCATCCCTGGAGGCTCTGTAAGTACCCTAATGGATTCAGGATGCATAGATGAGTAGTGACGGCTTCACCTTCCACTATCTACTCTCTGGGAATTCTGAAAGGCTGTGCTCCTCACCTTTTCCCAGACTTCTTGCTGCACTGGAAACACCTTTAGAGAGACTAATAGGCCACTACGCCTCCCAAGTCCACCCGAAAGACCTCCTCCCCCAGGAAGCCCTCCCAAGGTCAGTGAATCTGCAACTTCTCCCATCATAGTTGGCAAAATGCCGCAGCTGGCCTATCTAGGCCATACTGAGATTTGTATAGGCAGACACAAACCCAACCTTGAAAGTCTGTGGACCAGATGTCATGACTGGGATCTCGTTGGGGAGATGGATCAGAGTATGTGGTCCGCTCAATCTGAAGGCCATTCCTGCAGACCCTCTCGCCACTGCTTCAGTTGCTTCTTTCCTCCTCTTTTTCCATACCCTGGGCTTTCTGTGGCTAATGTCATTTATTTAGATTTCCAGGTGTGACTCATAGCTCCCTCTCCCTGATACTGGGAGCTCCTCCCGGACTATGCACCTGTGTTGTAACAGAACCTAGCACTGTGCATACAGTAAGTATTCCCCGATGCTTGGTGACTGAATGAACTACGGTTCAGTCTGATTCTCCTGTAATAGAGCTGAGTCTAAATCTCCAGAGAGAGGGATGAATTTCAGGCCAAATTAGTACTTGATCAAGCAAGGCAGGAGTTAGACTCTTTCTAGTGAAATAGTTTAGTCTGTGCCCTCCAGGAAGGACAGGAGAACCCAGAGTAGGAGTCTAAAATGAGTGTCCTGTGTACTGAGGAGGCTGCTCTTGCAAGAAGCCTGGGTATTACTGGGTGCCAGCAGTATGGGATGGCTTCCCAGGGAGGTGGAAAGAATTGGGTATGTTGAAAGCTAGTTTAAGTCCTTTGAAACTGTTTTAGTTTTACTGCTTCCTACCTCCATTCCACCCCCACAGAGAAAACCCACATACAGAAGTGGAAGGCAAGCAGGGAATACTCCAAACCCCAGAGAACTTGAGGGAGGATACAACATGGCATCTTGGGGTGGGGCAACCAATTGGAAGACAAAAATGTCTCCCACTTTGCCACACAAGGTTGGGTGATTAGCACACAGGGAAAACCATGAGCCAGCAGTTTGCAACAAAGCTGGCAGGCAGCCGGGATGTTGATCCTGAGGATCATGTTCCAGAGGGTAGACACCCCTCCTCAGGCTGGGCTGGCGCTCAGAGCAGCTATTTCAAGCTGGGGGGATTAAGGTTGGAGCATGACGAATGTGCGGCACACGCATGCGCACACCACACATGCTCATTGTCTTCTTCCTTTTGGTATTGGCTCCTGAGACCAGCCTCCCACGCTGAAAGTCTCTGCACCCACCAGTCCTTTGGCTGCAGAGGGTCTCCTACCTGGTAGAGCCCATGCAAGCTCCTGCCCTACCTCAGTGACACAGTGAAGAGACCCTGACCAGGGAGCAGGAATGCGGACAGCATCGGAGGCCTCCTAGTCACTTTCTCTTCCCCCACGTGCCTCAGACTACATTGAGCCCACTTCCGTCATCCTCTCAAAATTGCTGCCCCCTCCTCTTTCCTCTGTTTTCTCTCTCAGTCATCTCCCTTTTCCTCTGTCTGTGGGGATCGCTTTCTCTTTCTCTTCTTCTTCAACACTTCAGCCTGTCCCTACCTCCCTTCTGAATGTTGACCTCTATATTTGTCTTTCCTCCCCTTTCTCTTTCTTCCTATTCTTTTTTCCTACTTTGGATTCCTCTCCCCCACGCCCACTGCATTACCTCGCTCAAATACTTGCTGGCGGTGGATCATGCACACCTTGTGCCCAGTCGGGATCATAAGGGAAAGTACAGACTCCAAAGGAATGAGTTCATTTTAAGAGAATATTAGCAAGTGGAAGCCTGAGCCACTGTCTTTAGATCTGCAATAAAGTGATTCGGTGATTTTAAACATATAAAATACTGTCTCAACTAAAAAAAAAAAGTGTTATCTAGAACAGGAAAATGAGACTGGCATAAATGCCCATCATCTAAAGTCACATATGATGTTTGCCCTGTCATTGGAGTCTTCGCAGCGAGTTGGGAGAAGGAAAAGTCCATCAAAGATGGGGGATCAGGGAGGCCTCCAAGAGGCTGGTTTGACTGGCAGAGAGAGGTGTGTCAGGCGGAAGTGTCCCCTGAACAGACTGTCATGAAAAAGAAGTTGTAGCATCTTGACTAGGCTGATTGACCCAGGCAGGAGGCTGAGGCTGGATTTAGGAGGGTCTTGGATGTCAGCTAGGCGGACCTGAAAGCTCTGGAGGCATTCAGGATTCTTGAGCAGAGTGGCCTACACAGAGCTTTAGGATGAGAATCCAGCAGCAGGAAAGTAATAGGTGTGTGGGTCTGGAATGGGGCTGAAGGACGCCCAGGTAGGACAGGAGGGCGGGTCAGGACAGCAGCAATTGCCTTATTTACCCACCGAAGCCTGAGTGAAGGAGGCAGTGGCAATCAGAGGAAATGGAAGGATAGCTTGAGTAATACCAAGTAGGAATACCTCACTAAGTGTCTTTGTTTTTGCCCAATTGTCTGAGTTCCTCTTTCCCTGCAGATCAGAGCCCTTTCTGCAGGCTTACCCCAGGGCCAGCCTCACCCTCAGGCAGGGATCTGATGCTCCCAGGGATAGGAATCAAAGTTCTTCCCTCTTTCCTCAAAGCTTAGAGGCACTGAGTACGGCATTCCCCAGGAGGGCCGATTTTTGCAGGAAGCATCTCAGAGTCCACAGTCCCCTTCTCTGGAAACCCCACTCCTCCCACAGCCTTGCTTGTCAGCCTCAGACCCCCAACATTGATGGGGCCACTGTGGTTGCTAAGCCCTCTGCCCCCCTTCCATCTTCCACTACCTTGCTACACCCCCAACTCCAGAGCTCAAGGTAGAGTCAGAAGGCCCAGGAGGGGAAATCCAGTGCCTCTCCAAGGACCTGATTATTTCCAAAGACTTGTGCTAATTTTCTGATATGATCCTCACATCTCTGTGAGGCACTAAATCCTCATTACTTTTCCTGACCGATGCATTCTAATTAGATCAACACTTAAAAAAAATTCACAATAGCCACAGGATGGCTTTCCATCTCATTAACTCCTCACTTATTATTTTCATGAAAATTACTGATAAAAATGTGCATCTCCATTTGGTGAGGCCTCACAGCCTCCTCAGCTCCTATCTTACATCTCTCCCGTCACCGGGGCTGCGCAGCGTCACCATGGTAACCCACAATAATAGAAACTAATAAATTACAAACGAGATGCTCGTTGAGCAATTATTGTCCTCTTTTATGCAAGTTTCTTGCTAATTTTGATCATAAGGGAAAGTACAATAAGACTCTGAAGGAATGAGTCTATTTCAAGAGAATATTAGCAAGCAGAAGCTGGGGCTGCTGTTTTTAGATCTGTAATAAAGTGATTTGGTGATTTCAAGCAAGAGGAAGAGGAAATAAACTTCTTGCCCTGTGTCCTGTGCAGTATTCACTATTGTGTCCCACAGAGATCCCACTGGGGTGGGTTTGGTGTGAGACCAAGTGTTATCATGAGTGCTTGTTGTCACAGTGTACAATGGGCTGCCTTCATCAGGTCAGCCCGTCCCTCCCTCTTCCCCTACCAACCTATCCTTACAGGCTTAGGGATATAAATGGCACAATGTTTCAGGCTTCCTTCCCAGCACCTCTCGACATTCATTCTTAGAAAGTTTACCCTCCTCCCCACACCTGGTTGTCTAATGAGAAGGGCTACTGTAAGCCTCTGGGGGCAGTGGGGTGGGTGCAGAAGGAGCTCCCTGTGTGTTTTCTGGACTCAGGAACTCAGTGAAAGGGGAACAAAGTGATGAGCCTATGGCTTATATAAATGCCAGCAAGTCTGGTATAAAGGTACAATCCAGGCAGCCTTCTTAGTCTGAAGGTTTGAGGAAAACATTGTGCCCTGGAGAGAAGGGCTCACATTTCCCCATAGCACATAGACCCCATTTCCTTGTCTCCATGTTCCTAGGATGTAGGCGGCAGGAGAGTCTTAGAATAGGGTGGGTTGAGGTGACATTTACAGAGGTCCTAAACCTTAATGGGAGAGAGGTACCAGGATAGAGGGAGTTAATGGAAAAGTTGTCCTGTGGAAGCTGTCTTCATCCATTAGAAGGGCAAGACTTGGAGAAGGACCATATTCCCTGAAACCTCTTTCCTAAGAGCACAGAAAGCTCTTACTTGAACTGTTTGGAGGAGCCCGTGGGCCAGGAGATCTGAGCGCATCCTCAGCTCATCCTCTAGACAAGTATCCCATCTCCTCTTCCTTGGGAAATCTTGGTGGTGTATTCAATGAGTTGAATTCTTTTTTTGAGGTTACCTGGGGACTTTTGGACCTTCCTACAAACCTTCTTAAGAGATAGGACCCAGCCTGTGTGTTACCTGTGAGTGAAGGTTTATGGAGGGCTGGTTGGGGGAGTAGGGTCCCCCGAGGTCATTCCTGAGCAGGTTATCGCTGTGCATCTTGGTTTTGAGGCAGGTGATATAACGGTTGCAAAAATCCTTGCAGAGTTCATTGACTTTCTCCAACTCCAGCAGGTGGATCCTCAGGACCTGGATTGCCTTCACCATCTGGGGAGAGAGAGGAGAGGTAAGCCCAGGTGTCTGCATCACACACAATCCCCTCACTGCCAGGTTCCCGAGCCCCAGCCCCAGTAGGGGAAAGGAGCCATCCCTGCCATGGGCAATGCTTTCTCATCCACAAGATTTAAATTCTCATTAATGACTCTCTGCTGATGATTCGCTTGCTTTGAGCCCACTGTTATCACAGCTGTTCTTGAGGCAATTGTGATATTCTGAGAACAGCACTGGCCTTAGAGGTGAAGGGCCAGGTTCAAGCTCCAGGCCTGCCATTTATTATCTGTGTGACCTTGGACAAGTTGTTTAAGCTCCCTGCATCTTAGTGTCTAACAAATGGGGATAATTATATCCTCCCTAACAACTTTACAGGTTCACCGAGGCGATCATCTGAGGGAATGTACATGATGGCACTCTGTGAAGTGAGAACTACTGAACAAGCATAAGGAAGATTGAGATTAGAGTTTCTTGTAAGTGCCTAAGAGGTCAGGGACTGTCTGTTCTTAAACTAGTATTCTGAGTGCTTCATGTGACATGGGTTACCTTGTGGACACTCCATTGGTACTCGCTGACTGACTGAATAATCCAGCATGGCTTAACTGGGCACCAGATACCTAACTGTCTGTTTTCTGTGCCCTTTGGATTGTTGTATGTGTGCCTGTTGCCTCTTCATGTGGGGATTCCTAGCCTTACCAAGGCAAGAAGCTACTCTGCAATTGAAACTTTGCTCTTTATTATTAACATAGAAAGAAAATACTGTGGAAGTTAAGGAAAACAGAGGGTTAAAAAAAAAAAAACCTGATCCAATGACTATAAAAGAAGGATACTTTTTGTTTTTTTCCACAAGCATACATTTTATCCTATTTGTAATAACCTGGTACATGTGATTTTTTTTCCTTAGTTTTTCAAATGCATTTTTCTACATGCCAAGTTTGTTTTCTCTGTTCTCTCCTCTAAATTGTGAGTTTGAGGAGGCAGGAGTGATGTCTAATTTGTCACTATGTTATCTTTAGTACCAACCTGTATAGATCTGGAATACATATTTGTTGAATGGGTAGTAGTTAATAAGTAAATATATTTTTAATTATTGTGTATTATTCCATGTGTGCCCTACTTAGCTTATCCCCTATTGTCAGGCATTTATATTACTTCCAGTTTTCAATTTTATACAAAGTGTTACAGTGAATATTTTCAAAGCTTCTAGTTTGCCTCCCTGTTTCTGCATAATTTCCTTAGGATGAATTCTCAGAAATGACAGGAAAAAAGCTATAGACATTCTTATGACTCGTTATGAATTACACCAAATTGCTTTTCAACAGCGGGTTGTTCAAATGGTGCTGGAACAATTGGACATCCATAAGCAAAGTAAAAACAAAAACAATAACAAAAAAACAGTCTTGACTTAAACCTCACATCTTTTTTTAAAAATTATGTATTTTTACTGGTGCATTATAATTATACATAATAATTGGATTTGCTGTTACTTCTTGCACATGCACACAATATAATATAGCTTGATCGACTTTCTAAACCTCCCATCTTAGATAAAAATTAACTCAATGTAGATCAAAGATCTAAAATGTAAGACCCCAACCATAACACTTTAAGGAGGGAAAAAAAAAAAAAAAAAGCCAAAACCAGAAACAAATGTTTAGGATCTAGGGTTAGGCAAAGAGGTCTTAGACTTGATACCAAAGAATGATTCAGAAATGGAGAATGATGAATTAGACCTGATCAAAATTAAAAATGTTTGCTCGTCACATGGGCCTGTTAAGAGGATGAAAAGACTGCATAGACTGCAAGAGAATATTTGCAAACCACCTATCCAACAAAGCACTTGTACCTAGAACATACAAAGAGCTCTCAAAACTATATAGCAAAATAACAAGTGACCCAATTAGAACCGAGGCAAAAGACATGATCAGGCATTTCACTGAAGAGGATATACAGATGGCAAATAAGCACATGAAAAGATGTTCAACGTCATTAGCCGTTAGGGAAATGCAAATTAAAACCACAATGAGATATCACTGCCCAGCTATCAGTATACTTAAAATGAAAAACAGTGATAATACCAAATGCTAGTAAGGAACCAAAAATTAGACACTCACAGAGTGCTGGTGGGGATGTAAAATGGTATAGCCACTCTGGAAAACAGGATGATACTTTCTTACAAAACTAAATATCTGCTTTACCATAAAATTCAGCAACTGCATTCTTGGGCATGTATCCCAGAGAAATAAAAGTGTACATTCACACTAACACCTGTGCACAAATGTTCAAAGCAGCTTTATTTCTAATAGCCCCAAACTGGAAAAAACCCAAATATAGTTCAATAAGTGATTGATAAAGTAACTTTGGTCCATTTATATCATGGAGTACAACTTAGCAATAAAAAAGAATGAGCTATTGATAGGCTCAACAATTTGGATAGATCACCAGGGAATTATGCTGAGAGAAGTAAAATCAATCTCAAAGGATTAGATGCCATATAATGTCATTTATATAACATTCTTGAAATGACAAAGTCATAGAGATAGAGAACAGAGTAGGGGTGAACAAGGGTGGTGCCGATAAGGGAGGTTGAAACTCTGGTTCCCTAACTTCAATAGTGTTTACATGAATCTGAACATGCGATAAAATTGCATAGAACTACACACACACTTGCACACACACACACGTGAATGCATATAAAACTGGTGAAACCTACGTCATGCAGAACCAGAAGAATGAGAAATTATACTCCATTATATGTGATGTATCAAAGTGCAGTCTACTCTCATGTATAACTAATCAAAAACAAATAAAAAATAGAAAAAAAAACTGATGAGATCTGAATCAGGTTGGGGGATTTTTCTTGCTTATGCAATGGTGCTATGGTTATGCAGGAAGGGAATACAGATCTCTCTGTATTACTTTTTATAGCTGCATACAAGTTTACAATTACATGCACATCCACACTCACATATATGTATACAAAGGTAGAGGTGTGCTCATCATCCTTCCATCCGGTTCTGATGACACAAACGATACAGGGGAGTCTCTATTTAATCCCACCCTCCCAGTTTTCAGCTAGCATTTTGATGCCAACGAACAAGTTCAGACAGCATAAAAAGGGAAGGAAACAAGAAGTGAAACCGCTCCCAGAAATTTTTGAGTGTAAGGTATGTATAGCGCGGTGTGGTTGGCGACCAGTGTCACACCCTTCTCTGAGCCTCTTTGGCATTTCAAGTTGGGAGCCTAGATTCCCTGGGCTGGGCTTGTGGATTGTCAGATGGGCAGGGATTGAGCTCGAATAATTAAGGGGTTTTGGAGTACTAAATTAGACCGCCAATTTTACTCAGAAACCAATAATTGTTTGACTTTATGCAGGGCTTAGTCACGAGGTCTCATTCTGTGGAGTGCCACCTTTCAAGGGGCTGAAACTGATGGACACTGAGTGATTTCAGACAAAGAGAATAATTGTGACATTAGTATGGATCATTTGGACTGAAAAGTGGAGTTAGCAACTTAATAAAGAAGTGCTCTTGCCTCAACTTTCTACTTGACTTTGGCCATGCAGGTCTTGGCTTAGGCTTTTCAGAATTATGGGCACATGGGTCTGGGGATGTAGTTCATTGGTAGAGCACTTGTCTGGCATCATGCATAAGGCCCTGGGTTTAATTCCCAGCACCAAACCCCCCCCCCAAAAAAAAAGTTAGTATAGTATAAAGTGCTTAATAGATACTTGTTGATGGATTGCTAACCATACACAAACTTATCTTATTCTATGCCTCAAGTTAGGTAAGCCCATCCCATGCCTTATCTATTTCACAGGACCACCTGTGTAGGTAGATACCCTTACTGCCCATAATTTATAGTTGATGAAAATGTAGTCCAGAGATATTAAATTTTTTATTGCTTAAAGTCACACAGCTGGTAGGTGATATGAAGTCACATGACCTCATCCCTGAGCCTGAGTTGCTTCAACCTCAACAGACTCTCAGGATTTAGGTTTATAGAGGAAAGGGAAACATTAAAGTTGCATGCATGGTTTGGGGTAGAGGGGCTCAGTGACAGGAAGTATGAAGTTCTAGGAAAACCAAATAGCTTTTGGGGGAATTAAAGATTAGGATTTCCAGAACCTTCCCTGCTAATGTTCATCTTACTCTGCTGCTCCAATTTCCCATCTCTCACTCCTAGCATCAGAGTACCTCAGCACATGGGTGACTGCTTCCTCATGTGTGAAAAGAGGTTTGGGCTGTTGGGTCCCACCCATGCTCTGATTTTTTGAGCATTACCAGGACTTCTGCCCTCAATTGACTGGCTCTGCAAGATGATCCAGGCAGCCTGCAAGCAAGTGGGCAGTGCAAGCTCACCAGGTACACAGGCTGCATCTTCTCTTCTGTTCCTGTCATGGAGAGATGACCTTCTTGCCTTGAACTATCTCTATCTGCTGATTAAGAAGCTCTTCCCTACATTTGGCCAACAGTTCTCTTGCCCACTATGAAGGGCTTATTCAGCCTTCTATAGACACCAAAGACATCATGCCTCCGTCAACACAACTTCTCTTTCACTTAACCTTATCGATTCAACAAATACTGACTCTTACTGTATGCCATACACTGAACCAGTCATCTGACTTGAATAAGTTGATCAATTAGTTCTTTTATCCTCCAGACAAAAACAATCCTAATTCCTTAAACCTTTCTTCTCTTTTCCTTCTCTCTCCTTTTCTTCTTTCCTCCCTCCCCCACTCCTTCTTTCTCTCCCGGTCATTTACCAGTCAATTTTGCATTATTTGTGTGTGTGTGTTGGTCATTACTGGGGATTGAACCCAGGGTGCTCTACCATCAAGCTACATTCCCAACCTCTTTTGCAAATTTAAAAACATTTTTGAGACAGGATCTCACTAAGTTGCCAAGGCTGGCCTTGAACGTGCAACTCACTTATAATCCTTCTGCCTTGATCTCCCAAGTAGCTGGCTTACAGGTATGCACCACCATGCCTAGCTATATTCTGCATTCTTAATGAACATTTTATGTTCTTTAAAAGTACTCTTATATAGTAATACACACATGTACACACATTTATACTCATACAATATATATTCACACACATACAAAAAGTGCATATCTCTTTTCATTTATTTTAAATAAATAACTAAAAGCCACTTATTATTTTAAAAACCAACAAGTATAAATAGGTTAAAAAAACAAAAAGTAAAATCTACCTGGAACAGTTTTTGTTCAAATGGAATACAAGCACAGCATGTTTAAATTGGATCTGGTGCACAGTGGCCAAAAGTGGACCTATCCTTGGATCTGATAAAGCACAGCTGAAGGGATTACATTTTTATGGGCTAATAGAATTGGTTTAAAGATTTAAGAAGGTAGAGTAAATCATAATGGTACTCTGAGGCAATGAATATGTAGGACCTCTTCAATATTAGAAAAAAAGATGGGCAATGCTGTGCCTTGTGGCAGGAGAGGGGAGCTGCCTGAATAGCAGAAAACCTGTAAGATTCATTGTCAGACAGCTTGGATCTGAGGCCATGTCCACGAATGCCAATGGACAAATTCCATGACTTCTCTGAACCTCATTCTCCTCATTCGTAAAATGGCCATAATCATTTTTAATTCACAAAATTTAGTAAGGGCTAACAGATAATAATGGGAAAGTGCTTCATAAATCACAGGGAAATAAGTACATATATTTTTAAATCTCATTAGTTTCTAACATCCCATTGGTTTTTCTACTGTTATTTCATATTCAGCTAGTGAAAAAAAAATAATTCCAAGGTTTTTTTTTTTTATTCCCATATATTTTTATTTTGGATTTTTTGCATCTAAATGAGAATAAAGTGCTGATTTATTAAACAGTTTTTCTAAATGATTTGGGTCATGTAAAACATTATTCTAAGCCTTCTAAGTGGCAATAGCAATGCCACTTAATTTAATATCATCACCAAATGTGATGAATGTGTCCTTAATTCCTTTCCCAGGTTTTGATCTATTTTTCAGCTTCTCGTTTCCTTCTCTTTCAAAATAAAGATCCAGCCTTCTTCTTCGAAGAAGTCCCTGTCAGAAAAGCAAAGCAAGATGCAACCTCACATTTTAGTCTCAGCATGTATATAAGTACCACAGTCCAAGGAAATTACACAAGACTGGGGCTTCTTGTTTCCTATGAAGTCACATGTGTGATGTCCCAAATCTATTACCTGCTGCATGGCATTTTGGACAGGTGGTTTTATACTTTATCTGTACAAATGGATGGTAATAATACCTACACTTTAAAGTTATTATGAAAATTGAAGATCATGTAGGCAAATGTTCTGGGCATATAGTAGGTCCTCAAAAAATGTCAATTCTTCATGCCAATGTGGCCCCCTCTCCACTTTCAAATTCTTTTCTAAATGGTTGCCTCTTTTGTGGTACCTGGCTTCTTTACTTGAAAATAATAATTCCTTGTCTTTCAAAACATTTGTACACATAGCACTTTACACATTTACAAAATGGTTTTCTCTCCATTATCTCATTTGAGTCTCATCACCACAGGGATACAGGCAGTATTATCTATCATGCTTCTAGAGATAAGGACACGGAGGCTCAGAGATTAGGTAACCTGCTCAGTTCCTTGTAGGAACTGGGGAGGTTTCATTGTCTTGGGGGTTAGTTCCTTCCACCCTCTCCTTCCTCTTGTGGGAATTGGGGAGCTGGGACTACTCTCCCCACAGAAGGATTATAAACACACATTCCTTAATGTGCTCTGGCATTTCCTGTGGGTCACTGGGGCAACCAGAGCTAAAACCTAATCAGGAATTTTTCCAGACCTGGCCAGCTTGTCTTGACCAGTTGGACATGGGGGTCACTAAAATAAAAAGTGGAAAATGGAAAAAAGGTGAATACTAGGGACTGGAAAACTGAATTAACATTTTATGGATACTATCACACCGAAAAGCTAAATCACTTTCCAGTAAGGAACTTGGCATTTCCACCTCGATGGCCTCATACTGTAGAGAAGCAGGGAGAGGCCAGAAGACAGAGGTTGGACTTCCCACATTAGACCCACTGGGCTCAACTTCAGCTATAAAAATTATTTGCCACAAGGTCCTTGGTCCTTGATTTCTTCCCATTAAATGGGGATATTAACAACTACCTCCCAGGGTGTTTTAGTCGACTTGTGTCACTGTGACCTAAAGACCTGACAAGAGCAGTTTAGAGGAGAAAAGGTTTATTTTGGTTCACAGTTTCAGAAAATTCAGTCCACAATCAGCTGACTATTCACCTCTGGACCCAAGGTGAGGCAGAACATACTGGTGGAAAGATATGGCAGAAGGTGTGGTAGAGGAAAGCTGCTCAGAAGAAGCCAACCAGGAAGCAGAGAGAGGGCTCTGCTCACCAGGGACAACATATAAACCCAGAGGCACACTCCCCCCCAGGGACCTACTTCCTTCAGCCACACCCTACCTGCCTACAGTTACCACTTAGTTAATCCATATCAGTGGATTAATTCACTAATTAGGTTACAACTCTCATAATCTAATCATTGCATTTCTGAACATTCTTGCATTGTCTCACACATGAGCTTTTGGGGGATACCTCATATCTAAATCATAACACACTGTGTGAATTAAATAGCAGAGTAGGGTACCCAAGGAATGGGTTTTGGAGACTGAGAACCTTGATTCTTCCCTCTACTGTGAGACTTTGAATGATTTGCTTAATCTCTGAACTTTAGTTTCCTTACCAGTGAAATAGGATGATAATTGTGACTCCCATGGGTTGGGGGTGCAGTTCAGTGGTAGAACACTTGCCTAGCATAGGCAAGGCCCCGGGTTCCATCCACACACACACACACCCATACACACACACATACTTCCTTCAGAGTTGTATTGAGGATTAAATGAGATGTGACTAGAAAAGACCTAAAAAAGACCTAGTTCCTAGAAAGGCATAAGAAGAGGTTGGCTATAGGGTGGTGTAACAGTTAAGTATGGCTGCAGTTTAGAGCTTGATTCCCTTCCCTAGCTGTGTGATCTTGTGCTAGTGATTTCACCTCTTAAAATGGGGAGATTAATACATATATAAAATTGGTGCTGAAGGATTGAACCCAGGGCCTTAGCATGCTAGACAAGTGAAAAAATGGGAAGAGTATTAATATATGCCTTGTGGGTTTAGAAAAGGGGTTAAATAAGATAATAGATGTAAAGTGTTCAGAATGGTACCTGGTACCTGGTAAGTACTCCACAAATGTTAATTATTACCAGCATCGATTGTTATTTCCTTTCCCTTTCCTGGTGTCTGTGGGATTTTCGACTCCTGTCCAGGCAGAGCCTGGATTGAAGACTGAAGTGCGTAACTCTGGGAATCGGGCTGGTCTGTGGTCTCGTGGGCCAGAGCTCTGGGCTGCCTCCTTCTTTTCTGCCTCCAGCCGCTGGCCCTGCTTCTTCAGAGTGGGCCCAGGGATCTGGGGGTGGGGGGATGGATTTTGGAGTTGGCTTTGCGGTCAGGCAGCCGTAATCTGTCCCTTGAGCCACACCAGAGTCTCATTAAAACGTGCCCCATAAATGTTAAAAAATTTACACATAAAAAAATTCCATGCATGAAACTGAAACCGTACGTTTTACAGCCTTAGTTTGAAATCTTGCATAATATATAAAACCTTGGCCCTGCACCAGGGGCCTGTAAATCAGATTTTATAAAACAAAAAGCTTTTACCTTTCAAAGGGGTTTGGGGAACTTGCAAATTTTACAAACTTTACCAACTGCCAGTCAGAGGCTGCAGGGCCCAAGGAAGGGATCTAGGACCAGGAAAGAAATAGACTGAGTGAGCACTAGGACTAGGGGAACTGGAGCCCTCCTCTCTCCAGGGGGTCCAGCCTAGTCACTTTGAGTGGAAAGCTACCCCCACCGCAAAGAAGACCGGAGACAGGGAGGTAGCGTCGGGTAGGGTGGAGAGATTTTATTAGAGGCACTATCTTATTTGTAAGTATGGGCTTTATTGCCACCAGGGAGAAGAGTGGTGGAGAAACAGGGGAGGGGCATAAAATCTGGAGTCTGACTTGAGTTCTGGTCCTGACAAGTCACTTCTCTCGTCTGGATGCCAGGGTCTCTGGACTTGCTTCTGCCTAGGGTTAGGTCTCCCACCCACCTTAACTCTCTGTGAGTCCATTTCTCCTCCAGCAGGGGTGCTGTGCAGCAGCAGGCTCAGGGGAAGGGAAGTTCGCTCAGAAATCTCCAACTGGGACCCTCTCTCTGATCTTTAGGACAGCTTGGGCGAAGTGATTAGACCCTCCCATGGGATTTGTTTAGAAAAGCGATTCTGGGTGACCGTAGAGCGCAAGAGAGAGACAGGCCATGTGCGTGGGGAGAAGAGGGAGGCCCGCAGGGGATGGGGAGGAGGGAGTCCCAGCGGTGGGATGAAGCTGGGCGGGGCCAGAGCAGCCCGAGGGCCCAGGGTGGGGAGGAGAGTAGGGGGAGGGGACCTTCCACGTTTGTGGGGATCCAGGTGCCCTCCTGACAATCCCATCTACGAAAGTCAGTATTCAAGGGCAAAGGAAAGCCACCCTGACACACATATATATAAAAAATAAATCTCTCAATTATCTCAGCTCATTTGCTTGGGGTCCCTCATTTTATGTCCCTGCTCGGCTGCGCAGTATATCTGTCCGGATAAAGAGTTACAGTCCGTTGGGCTACGTGTGCGGGGTTGTAAAAAATACAGATGCCAAATTAACTGGCTGTGGCACTCGGCAGCTGATTGAGCTGGTAATAACGCGATCTGACCTTTTTCTAATTTCTAATTATGTGCATCTCGGCTGTGCTGGCGACATGATTCTTGTTTTAATGATGGCTCCTGTGCTTGGTCTCTTCATCTCCCCACCTGACACAGGACCAGGAGAGCAGGGGTGGCAAAGGGCACTGTTTGACTCCTCCCCACCCCCCGCCCCCAATTTCAGCCACACAATCTCTTTGGTGGCCAGGAGGTGAGGTCAGGGAGCTGGAACACCTTGCCATGATGATATTGCGTTTGAGATTAATCTTCTGGGTGCCAGGCATTTGTAAAGGCCAACTCCACGAACCGGCTCATTAATTTTTTAAAAAATTACAATCACATGAGATACATGTATTAGCCCTACAGATGAGGAAACCGAGCTTCAAAGGAGTTCTGCCATCAAAGTCACAGAAGTTAATGGTGATGTTAGGCTCAGGTCTTTTGTCTGTTTCACATCTCTCAATTTACATAATCAACCAACCAATCATTGACTAACTCATCTAGATAAATCAGGTCCATGTGACAAGATGGACCTTCTAAGGATGCTCCACCTGCTGGACCACTCCCAGTCCAGTCATCTGATATAGAAGCCCAGGGGACACCACAAGCCTGGGACCACTAGGGCAGCTTCCACAACATCCATGTTCCTAGGTAAGGTCTGGCACATAGCAGACACTCAATCCAGTTTTATTGGATTGAATCAAAAGATCTGATTCTTTGAACAGAATGCTGAGAGACCTGAGCAATGTTGGCAAGGGCAGAACATGACCACGTTTTGATTTTTCCAGGCTGTGCTAGAATGGGAGGTTGTCTGCAGTGGGTCTTACAAAGCTTACCTGGAAGGTGGGGATGGGACAGGCATGTGAGGTTTGTTTCCCTCAGGATTCCTACCTCATAAGAAAGTTTAAATTCCTTCATATTTCTCAGTTCAATTTTAGGTATTTCCTTACCCCAAGTTGGACCTCTGTTTTTTGTTTTTTTTTCCTTCTCGCTTCTTCCTTTCCCTCCCTCCCTCTCTCTCTCTCTCTCTCTCTCTCTCTCTCTCTCTCTCTCTCTCTCTCTCTTTCTCTCTCTTTCCTTCCTTCCATCCTCCCTTTTCTTTTTCTTTCTTTCTTTCTTTCGTTTTCTTCTTTCCTTCTCTCTCTCTCTCTCTCTCTCTCTCTCTCTCTCCTTCTTTCTTTCATACCAGGGATCGAACCCAGGGGTGCTTAACCATTGAACCACATCCCCAAACCTTTTTAAACTTTTTTTATTTTGAGCAATTATCAAGAATACAAGCAACAATAAATATTGGCAAGAATGTGGGGGAAAGGTACACTCATACATTGCTGGTGGAACTGCAAATTGGTGCAACCATTATGTAAAGCAGTGTGGAAATTCCTCAGAAAACTTGGAATGGACCCACCATTTAATCCAGCTATCTGGCTCCTCAGTTTATACCCAAAGGACTTAAAATCAGCATACTACAGTGATGCAGCCATATCCATGTGGATAGCAGCTCAATTCACAAAAGCCAAACTATGGAACCAAACTATATGCCCTTCAACAGATGAATGAATGAAGAAAATGTGGTATATATACACAATGGAATATCACTCAGTCTTAAAGAAGAATGAAATTATGGCGTTTGCAGGTAAATGGATGGAGCTGGAGAAGATCAGGCTAAGCAAAATAAGTTAATCCCCCAAAACCAAAGGCCACGTTTTCCCTGATATTCGGATGCTAATTCACAATAAGTGGAGGGTACTAGGGAAAAATAGAGGTACTTTGGATTCGGCAGAAGAGAGGGAGTATGAGGGTAGGAATGATAGTAGAATGAATGGGACATTACTACCCTATGTACATATATGATTACACCACTGGTGCAATTCTAGAACATGTATGACCAGAAGAATGAGGAGCTATAATCCATTTATGTATGATATGTGTCAAAGTGTATTCTACTGTCATGTATAAATAATTAGAACAAATTAAAAAAAAAAACTAAAAATTTTTATTTTGAAACAGGGTCTCACTAGGTTCTTGCAGTCTCACTGAATTGCTGAGGCTGGCTTCAGACCTGGGATCCTCCTGCTTCAGCCTTCCAAGCTACTGTTTCTTTCTTTCTTATTGGGAATTAAACCTGGAGGGCTTTACCACTGAACTACATTCCAATCCTTATTATGAGGATGGTTGTAAAGTTGCCAAGGTCGATCTCAAATTTGAGATCCTCCTGCCTCAACCTTCCAAATCACAGGGCTTATAGACATGTGTCACCATGCCCCATGACACCTCAGTATCATTCTGTGTCAAGTGAGGAGAATGATCCCTGGTCCCCCAGGTCCACTCTCACTCATACAGAAGTGACTGCTTCATCTCCTGGCTCCATGGCTGCCTGGATCTGGGTTCTGCAGATTTGCTTCCCACCTGTATTCTGATTTTGATTAGCCAAAGAGAAAGGCAGGGTCAGACCAACTTGCACTTAATAGTTGGTCAGTTGGTGAAACTGCAAAGGGAAACTTACCAAGGGGATTCCAAAGATAGCAGCCTGGCCTCTTGGGAAGTGGGGCTGCCAGAGAAGAGGGAGGGCCAGGGACAAGCAGAGGTGGATTTGGGGCTCTCAGTGCCTCTACCAAGACTCTTGACAGTGGGCAAGTGCTTAGCCTTTGGTTGAGGCCTGCTCCTGCTTTCTAAATGATGGCCTTATCACAACACTCCACAAATTTCCAGACCAGGATGGGTTCTCTTGGTAGCTCTTCTGGACTTCATAAAGTACCACACTTAACTCTTGAGAGAAGCAGTGGTGTGGCTAATTCACAGCACAGAATGATAACACAGTCATTTACATCTGTTCTGCAGAGGTACTGTGTAGGTATGTGTGTGTACATGCACATCTGTGTAATTTTTCTTCTTTCCCTTTTTGGAGTCACATTTGCTTTTCTAATTCTGTTCTTTTGAACAGGTACCAGCTAAATGTTGGGTGCAAGAGGTCAGCATTCTCATCAATCAATGTATGAGGGAGAGTTTTACAGAGTTTCCAAATTCACTGCGTACAATCTGGGCAGTCCACCCACAAAAAATTAGGAACTATGGTTAATAATTCCAGGAGGACTATTTAGAGTGATGGACACACAGAGCAGCCTCTCTAATGTCCTCCAGCAGCAGAATTCCCAAGGCCAGAGGCAAATTTCAGATGCCATCTAGGTCGGGGGCCACCAAACCTAACTGGCAATTGCAGTTGCCTAGGAAACATAAAATGTAGATTCACAGGACTCCACTGAGCTTACAAAATCACACCTCCCTGACATGGCCCAGCAATGTATATTTTGTAAACCCTAGTAATGATCTGGGTGGTAAACTGGTGGAGAACCTGATCTGCTGTGTCACACCCTCCTTTCAACTTGCCTGTTCTGCAGGATGTTGGGTAGTAAGATGCTTGGTGCCACCATGGGCAGAGACAGGAAGGAGTTTGGCCAGCAACGCCCATTCCTGGAACTCTTGGTTTAAAAAGTTAGAAATGGTTCTCAGCTGCTATAATGGTGCATCTGGTGTCCCATGGTGGGGCTCAAATATTTTGTAGAATAAATGAATAAAAGGAACATTTCCAGGGTATTTCAGGGGGACCAAAGGGTAGGAGATTCTAGCCAGGGTGTGGGGTGGAGGGTCTTTACCAGATTGTCCAGTTCTGGATCATCGCTGAAGAAGGGTTTGTGCTCCTGCTCCTGCTGGTGGACAAAGTTCTCGATGTCCACATCAAAGCTGGCGGAGGTGATGCATTCAGAGCCCTGGGTGGCCTGTTCACATTTCTCAAACAGCAGCGTCAGGAGCGGGAAAAGAGGGTGCCTGCGGGGACATCAAGAACTCACACATGCGCACACACAGAGACCGTGCTGCTGGCTGGGCTCAGAGCCATCTGGCTCCTTTTCCCACATTCCCATCACTTCTTCTCCCAGGTCCCATTCCTTGAGAATGTTCCCAGCCCCCAGGGTCAACCTAATGGCAGTGTTTGTGCCCTGGCATGGAGGGTTCAGTCCCCTAGTACCTGGGACCTCAGAGGGCTCCTACCTTTTCTCTTTGGACAGATAAACTGCATGGATGTTTGGAGCAGAATGGTCAGTTATAACCCTTCAAAGAAGTGGGTATCCATTTCTGGTTCAGAGTTGGCCCAGAAAAGAAATGTGGGAAATATTCAGAGAAGTCCAGGATGTGAATATCTATAGGTGATATCCCAACTAAGACCATAGTCATTTAAGTAAGTACTTTGGTTCACAGATGTACATCATAGAAACACACACACACACACACACACACATACACACACACACACACACACAATATCTGGAGCAACTGAGGGCAGCAGATGTACACAAACACTTGTATGCAGGGGGATGGGCATGAGCCCAAATACTCGCCCACACATGGTGGACAGATGTCTCCACCTGTCCAGTGTCTGTTGTCAGGCTCAGTTTAGGTCAGACACCCCAATTATAAAGTAACATTGACCCTGCACTTATCCATCATCCTACTCTTAGCCCAGCAGTAATTAAATGATTATTTGCATCATTATGTGTTCACTGTTCACCTCCAAGACTGTCCCTGTGTTAATGACTGTTGTATCCCTAGATCTTGTCAAAGCAAGCACTTATAAATATTAGGGGACTGAATGAATCAATGAATGCAATGTGTGTGTGTGTGTGTGTGTGCATGTGCGCACATGTGTGCATATTTGGTCATGTTTCTCTGACGTACATACGTGAGCTGAACTCCTTACCTAAGTGACTATATAGGTGTCATCTTAGAGATCACCAGATCCCTGACTACTTCCAAATGCTGATAGTTTCTAAGTTGTTTGTTTTATCACCTTCCTTCCTCACTTAGACTGTGAGCAGGACTCAAGTACACCTTTTTCACCTAGAGTCAAGTACAGGTATATGGATCTTCATAAATATTTGTTGAATATAAATGTTATATGTATGCATACTTATTTTGCATGCACAAATGCACATCACATTTATCTCTGCAGCATATTACATGCCAGTGCCAGGGTTGTTGACCCTGAACTCTAGAGAGCCCCATTCTCTTCCCTCACAGTTCCAAAAAAGCATTCACACATCTCATTCTCGGGTCTGTCTCCTCAGACTCCAGGAGCCATGAAATGCAGTTTTCTTTTTGATGCAGCCCTGCTTGCTGGGAGAGAAGGAATATGTACTGTACCTAGCCCCTGGGGTCTCTTCCAGAGGGAATGCTGTAGCCATCACTGTCCAGTAGAACTTTCTGCAGTGATGGAAATGTTCTATAATCTGGACTGTCCAATACGGTAACCACTAGTCACATGAGGCCAGTGAACACTTGAAATATGGCTATTGCAACTAGGATGCTGAATTTTTTATTTTATTGAACTTTAATTAATTTAAACTTAAATAGCCACATGTGGCTAGTGGCTACCATATTGAAGGACAGGTAAGGTCTAAGAAGGAAAACAGACCTTGCTTTTTCCCTCTGGCCCACTGCAATTGGACACACTGAGAGGGAATTGAATATTCAGCCTACACAGTATCTACAGCATTTATAAGTGAGCCGGGGATCCCCTAAGCCTTGTCCCATTCCGTCAGCCTACACAGTATCTACAGCATTTATAAGTGAGTGGGGGATCCCCTAAGCTCCTGTCCCATTCTGGAATTCTTACCATTCTGGGCAAAAGATATACCGTGGTTACCCCCACCACTGCTCATACCCACATTGTATGGGTTTTTCTATTCGGGCTCAGGAGAGATGGGAGATGAAAGGAGATAAATTCCTGCTTCACATGAAATGCTAGGCTTGGCAGAGGCTGCCCCCAGACACTATCTCCCTAACCCTTGTATTGGGGCCAGATGCATACACTCCTGCGCCTCAAGGCTGCAGGTTGGATGTATAGTCTGCAGGAAAGAGGGTCAATAATTAAGGGTGGCTCATGTGCAGCCCCAAATTACCAGAAGATCTATTGAACCCTGGTAGAAAGCTGGCAGGAAAAACAATGGGTGAGTTCAGCCATCGGCTGAAGACAAAGAGAACACCAGGTGAAGGGGTTAAACTCCAGTATAAGTCTTCATTTGCAGCCACTAATACTGCAGCATATTATAGTCTAATCTAACCTGATCCCAGTTTAATGCAAGATTCTCCTGGCCCTGAGTGGAATACCAAAGAAAGCCTCAGTGGCTGTAATTTAAGCAGAGCCCTGCAGTGGTTTAGCAGAGGGCCATGAAAGGCAAATTCCAGACGGTGTTATGAATTATTGCGCCTTATGAACCTTCCTACTCTCAACAGATGCCTGCTGCCATTTAAACAGCCACTAGATCAATTAGGAATGAAAGGCACAAATCGACTCTGTACAAGGGCACTAAATTACCAGGAACTAATAATCCGCAGCATCGTGCCAGGTGGTGGGGGTGCAGCCCCCGCCCCAACCCGCGGCAGCCGCGGTCACTGCACATTCCTTTCTCACCAGTTGGAGGGAGGGTGGGCAGCTGCTGGATGGAGAGGTGACAGGGGGGGTGCATGGGTGTGTGAGTGCGTGTACACACATGTGCACTGGTGTCGAATGCAGGCTGCCAACAGAACTAGGATAGGAGTGTCATGTGCCACCCTGTGTGTTTTCACTCTGTGCATACATGGTATTGTGTTTGCATAGGATGTATGCACATAGGGCTGCCTATACGCAGCTGGGAGGTTGATTTTGTGTGCCACGAATACCACGTGTGTATGGGCTCTGTGCATTATCTGTGTGCCATGTGTATGTGTGGTTGTGTGTTCCTGTGTACATCATGTGAGTGGATGTGGGGTGAGCAGGTGTGGTCTGCTGTGACTGAATCCCCCAGCTAGGAGTACTAGGGGTGGGGAGAGGGGAACATCTCTTGTGCTTCTGTCCTTGCCCCTGAAGGGAGGAGCCGGGCCGTCTGAGAGGGCCTCTCTGAGGAGGTGACATTTAAGTTAAGCCTCAAATGATGAGGGAGCAGTCATGCAAAGAGCTGAGGGAGAGGGGTTCTAAGCAGGAGGAAAAGTAAAGAAAGCACTTGAGACAGGAATGAGCCTGGTGTGCTTTGGAAACAGAATCTAGCTGAGTGAGGTGGTAGGAAGGGAGAGCAGAAAATGAGTTTGCAAAGGCAGCAGGAGTCCAGGGCCTGGAAGGACTCAGATGGAGCTCGGCTTATGGAGTGAGGTAGGAGTGCTGTCACACACACTGGGGAACAATGTGCACCTCTTATGCAGAGCCAAGGAAGGATCTGTTTTATAAACCTCTTCTACTTACAGGTGTCAGATCGCCCTCTCCAAGAATGGGCAAAAGAGGGCAGATCTGCTTTTTTATTTTATTTTTTCAGGGCTGGGGATGGAGCCCAGGGCTGCACAAATGCTAAGCAAGTGTTCTACCACTGAGCAAAGCCCCCGGCCTCCCCGGGAGTGTCATTTATGGCTTCTCCTATCTCTCAGAAGGGAACATGCTACCTGTCCTTCTCCCCAAGTTAACCAATCATGGAGCACAGGGTGGACTTGATGGCAGCTGCCTGGCCACCTCTGTTCAGCCCTCCCTACCTGAGGATTGGGCAGTTGCTCCCTTCTCATACCCCACTCTCCCTGGGCTCCTGTGTCAGCTTCCTCCCACCCACTCCAGGAACGCCATCTGCCTCATGGAACTTAGACGGGGTCTGCAGCCACAACTTTCCACCTGAACCACACCAGGCCCAGGAGGGACTGCCTGAAACTCCCGCATTCTGTCGTCCATATCACTCAACGAACCCAGACTGAAGCCTGCTCATCTGCCACCTAAAGTACTGGCACTGCTGAGACAATGTGCTAAGTTCCATGGCTGCCGCTGTGGTCCTGGACTTCTCTAGGACTGCTCCCAACCCAGTCATCTGCCCTTCTGCAGTTGCCCTGTCCCTACCTAAGGGTTGACCTTTGTTTTTAAAGCTATCCTCTAATGGATCCCATGTAAAATGGAGACGAGGCCAGCAGGCACCCTTTTCCAGCAGTGCTGGTGGTAGGCTCCGGGGTCACTCTAAATAGGGCAGGATCTATGGGGGCATTTAAGCCACCTGGGTCAAGAGTGGCCTTGTCTGATTTCCCACGAGTGTGAGACCTTAGCCTTCTGGAGCCTCAGTTTGTCTAACTAGAATATTTTCCCTGCAGTGCTGGGGATGGAATCCAGGGCCTCACAGGTGCTAGATAAGTTCTGTACCACTGAGCTACAACCCCAGCCCCAGGTCATGGTTTTCAGGGAGCTACTTTTCTGGGTGTCCAGGTCCTCCCATCAACATCTTTCAGGGGCTAGGAGCAGGAATGTGGAAACTCAATCCCCAGGGCCCAGAAGGCAATGGACAAGGTATGAGAGATGGTCATTAGACTTTATTTCCAAGGAGCTGAGGACATTTGACCTCCGTGAGAGCTCACCTTCTCCCTCCCAGATCCCTTCCCTGCTCTGCTCCCCGCAGGCCCCCTCCATGTGACTGCCCCCTCCACCCCAATCTCTCTTAAGCCGTTCAAAATTTGGAGGAAATAAATCTCACTGCACTAATTCAGTGAGAGTTTGAGCCTCGTCAGTGCAGAACAAATAAAAGGAGTGAACTGGCATGACATTTTACTGCAGAAGAGAGGTCGTTTCCAGCCACTAATAAAAAGGATTTGACACAGACTAATAAAGAGAAATGAATTTCTCTAATGGCCTAATTTAGCACATTCAGCACTGTGCCTCCGCCCGGGTGCTGGGAGCATGGACAGAGACAGGAGGGAGGGAGAGTCGAGGCTCTGGCTTGGGGAGACAAGAAGAAGAGATGATCTCGAATAACATTTTATTATTTCTTTTTTTTTCCCCAAGCCCCCTGCCCCACCCCCACCCTCATCACCTCTCCCCAGGAGCATCTGAACTAAAATCAAGCTCAAGATATGCAGTTCCTGTTAACGATCCAAAGAAATAAAGAAGCCCTCTCTATAGAATTGCAGCCTTGTGCTAGCTTAAGAAGGTGATTAAACCGGATGTGTTGATTTCTACAGGGGTTTAAGCCATCGTTTCGTTTAATTACTTCTGACATTTCTGCTTTCGTGTTTTCTACATCACCCAGTTTGTTGGCCTGGAATGCCCAGTTTGAGGCCAGGGTGTCTGGGGCTGCCCCCCAGGAAAGCAGATCAGATGGGGCAGGACATCTGCTGAAGCCCTTTGAAAGGGTTACCACCACCTTTTCTTTCAGCAACAGAGACTGGACTCCTGTGATCAAAATATCTACTGAGTCAAGAGAGAATTTCTTCCAGGCAAGGCTATGCTGACCCCCACTTCCGCAGAGGTTTCTGGAAGCATCCTCTGCAGGTGGGATTCAATAAGCTCATTCCATTCCTCCCACCTCAAGACAGACTAATTTTTCTTTTCTTTTGTTGGTACTAGGAATTTGATCCAGGCATACTCGACCACTGAGCTACATTCCTAGTCTTTTTTTATTTTGAGCAGGGTATTACTAAATTGTTGAGGCTGGTCTGGAACTTGGGATCCTCCTGCCTCAGCCTCCGCAGTCAGTGGGATTACAGGTGTATATCACTGTGCCTAGCCAAGACAGATATTCTTGGCATAAATTGGGCTCATGAGTTTTTTCCATCATTTTCAAAGACCACAAATTTCCCTTCTTACACTCAAATCTAACTATAAATTCTCCTATGTGGCAATCTCACAAGCCCTTTTCCTCGAAAGGACTTAAGAAAAGACAGTTGGATCTTTCTTCTTCCTTCCTCTTTGGACAGACTGGTTATTTTCTTTTTTGTTTTGTTTTTAATTTAAAATATTCCTTCCTGCTTAGGGTAGGAGTAGAAACAGAAAGCAGAGACAGAATAAAAAAGTAAGAAAGAATGAAAAAATACAGAGCTTCCGAGAGGCTAAGATGCAAAAAAGGAAAGAAATTAGAAGTCAGAAATGGACCACCACAGACTGGGAGGGGGCTAAGGGATGGTCCCAGGCAGGGGGGACATTAGTGTTGACTGCTCTTTCTGGGTGATAAACCTTGTGATTCACAGTCATGCCACTCTGTCCCTTCTCAGCCTCTCAGCTGTCCCTTCCCTTATGACCTTGGTTAGTACTACAGACCTCAATTATGGGTCCAGTGAAGTGTGTGGTCACCCGCCTGGGCTGTCCACCTTTTCTCCCTGTGACCGCCCTTGGAGGCCCCCAGGCTCCTGGACCTCCCCTCACAGCCCAGTCTCATGCTGCTGACAGGTGGGCAGAGGGGACCCCAGTGTCACACTATCCCCTGTACGTCCCAGCTCTTCTGGGTTGGAACAAGGATGATGATCCAGAGGGTGAAGTGTATGGTAGGAGACCAAGATTCCTGGATGGAGATGTTCAGCGATGACCCAGTGGGATCACGGAGTCTACCCTCCAAGCTATTCAGGAGGTGCCCTCAGTTTCCTTTCAGTACTTCTGCCAGACAGACTCAGCAGCAGGGATGGCTGGCATAGTGTCCCTTGTACCATCACTCCTCCCTTTCACCACTCAGACCACCTGCACCTGTGTCCACCTGTGCTCTGTGCTTTCCTGTCCAACACCTGAGCACCTGAGCTCCAGCGGTTCCTTCCACCTGAACTACCTGCTCCTGCGTCCCAACCACATCCCTTCTGATTCTCTCCAGAACCCAGTTCAAAATGCCATTTCTCGCCAGGTGTGTTGTTTCACGCCTGTAATCCGAGCAACTCTGGAGGCTGAGGCAGGAGGATTGCAAGTTTAAGGTCAGGCTAGACAATTTAGTGAGACCCTGTCTCAAGATAAAAAAGAAAAAAGGGCTGGGGAAGTAGCTCAGAGGTGGAGTTCAACTCCCAGTAGCAAAAACAAACAAACAAACAAACAAACAAAAAAGAACAAAAAATTGAAATTTCTTTTACAAAGGTTCCCAGATAGGTATCTCCAGCAAGAGGAAGCACTGCCTCCTCCCAGCCATCACAGGAAATGCTTGGTACCTCAATTGCCTTCACTCACAATTTAGGATGGGAAGCAGGGGAGTCTGAAAGAAGCACAGTCTTTGAATACTGTGTGACTTTGGGCAAGTTACTAAATGTCTCTGAGCCTCAGTTTCTTATTTTACACAAGGATAACACCTTCCATGCAGGCTCTTGTCGGGATTAAATGAAGAAACATGGAATGTGTCTGGCACTCAATAAGCTATCAATTAATGCTTGTTGCATCCCCCTGGCATTGTGTGTGGGCATTTTCTTTATTCAGAGCTCCACTGACACCATCCATTCCAAAAAATTTATCTTCCTGCGTCCATTGACTCATTTGGCTGGAAAATGAGCCCATGTGCCAATTCAAATAGAGGCTCAGAAAGACGAGGGAGAGAGACATCCTACCATTTTTCAGAACTCAAAACCTCATTTTCTTTTAACCAAAAAAGCACTCCCAGTAAGAATTTATTTTTATTTCCTTGTGACACTTACCACATTCTACGAACCACAGTTGTTTGTGCACAGATCCATCTCCCTCACTACCTGGCGAGCAACTAACTGCAGTCTGTGACCTCATCTTGTCTCTCTGAATTCCCAGGGGTTAGGCACAGTGTGTGGCACACAGCAGAGGATCAATAAAGATTTGACAGATCAATGAATGGGAACGAATGAATGAAGGCAATCAGCAACAGCTCTGGGAATGACGGTTCTGAGACACGATCCTAAAGTTATTTCAGGCTTAGAATGGATCTGTACTGGGGAACCTGGATCAGATTTTGCCATCTGGCAGCTTCTAGCCACAGTTGCTACAAAAGGACCTGCCTTGTTTGAGGCTCTGCTGGGATGTATGTGTGGGAAGGGGACAGCAAGGTCTTAGAGGGAGGGGAGAGGAGGTGCTTGCCCAGCCCTCTGCTTCTCCTCCCCTCAAAGATGCCAGATGGAGAGAACAGAGTGGGGGTGGGAGAACAAGCCAGCAGCCCCTGTTGGATGTATTTTTACTTCAGGTGTGACGTTGAAACCATGCGGGTATATTTTTAGTCCTGCCCAGTGGGCGGTATGTTCGCCTGAGTTGCCTTGGAGAGGACTTCTTGTGGCTAAATTGGAACTGCATCTGTTAGGGTTCCTGGGCTCCGACCCAATTCTCCTCCCCCAGGTGGGTGGACAGGGCCATTGCTGGCCAGTGTTGGACCCAGGCAGGTCACAGTCTGCTCTGTACTCCTCTCTTCCTTCACATGCACGCACACGCGCGTGCACACACACACACACACAAACACACCCCTCTCCAGGCACATTTTTAAAAAATCAATGTGAAAAATCTCAACAAACTTAACATTAAGGTTGGTGGTCCACAAAAGCAAAAATACAAAAAACCTCTTATGAGACCTGCCTGGGCCAACCCCTTCATCATAAGTAGAGGTAACAGGCACGGAAAGAGGTAGCTTTTCCTGAAATTAGGCAGCTAGTGAGAGCTGATCAGAGTTTCTAGCCAAGTCACCAGAAATTGAGCCAGTCTAGAGAGAGAACGTCTTTCAGAGGAGGGGTTGCTATGAGGACGAGAACTCTTCATTTCACCTTGGTTCACTGGCAAGGACTAAACACACAGTCACGCACATTTGGTGGCGCTTGGTGAATTACAAAAATCTCTTATTGCATTTGAACATCCCAAATCCTTACCATACCCATTTTATTGATTAGAATACTGACATGCTGTGTGGTTAAATGATTTCATTGAGCTAATAAGTGATCATGTGAAATTTAAATCTGGGTATTCAAGTCCCAAATCTTGCATTCTTCCCCGTCTCCTATGCCAATCATTATTGGAATCACTTCATCCTCTGCTTTTTTCTCCACTGTCCTTGAGTTGTATCAGTACTAGGGTCAGAGATCTGAGCTGCCATGTTTGCCCTTTGAATGTCAAGACCATCACCAAGGCAAGAGAATCTCTGCCTTACTCCATGAGTTTCCAAAAGAATCTCCCCTTGCAATAATGCATCTGTGTGTTCAGATAGGGCTTCAGTGGTTTTACAGATCTTTAATTTTCTCATTTGATGCCTACTCTGTGGGGTGGGAAAGCTTATGTACAGAAGTTTAATGATATGCCCAATGGTAGCAATAACAACTCAGACTGGAATCCTGAAATCTTAGTCTGTGTTCTTTCTACTTGACCAAGAAATGAGCCAGTGTGTGAGAAAAGCAGAGAGCGACTTCATGGTTAAAAGAGGGGCATCCTGGCTTAACCCAACCCTGGTAAGAAGTCATTGGCCACAGTAACCCTCAAAGTCCCAGTTCACTGTTCTCCTACTCTACCGCGCTCCATTTACACTAGCGGGAGGCCCAAATGCTGGCTGTCTTCCCTTTTGTAAGGGGATAGATCCAATGTAGCACTTATCACAGAAACTGCTTCATAGAAGTAGCTGCTATTCATTGGGAGCCTTCTATGTGCACTGACAGGCACTGTCAGCTGTTAGCATGGGTTATCTCATGTAATCCTGACATAACCTCCTAGAATAATGCCATTGGGCTTCCCGACTCCTGCATCTCTTATCAGTGAGCTTCATCTTGGTGGGGTCCCTGAATTACTCAGCTCTACCTAGGCCAGGCCTATGAGCTGTGGAAGCCACAGGACCCACTACTTCTGAGAATACCTGCTCCCTGAGCCAAGCAGCTGCAGCCTCTGGGTCTGCCAACAGCTTGTACAAACGGAGCTGGGTTTGGGGTAGGGTCTTCAGATCTGGCAGGAAGGACAGAGAATGGACTTTTCTTGGTCCCAGAGGAAACCTAAACATGGTTTCAAATTTCCAGAGTTTCATTCCCCCGACTATAGCCAACAACTGAGATGTTACCTCTGATGCGAGTGAATCTAACTGATGCAAAAGTCGTGTCTGCTAGAGCTCCCAGCCCATAAAGCCCAGCCAAGAACACAAGCCTGGAAGATATGCTTATAGCACCTAGTACTCCACAGTGGCCCTGGCCTGGAGCTTGTGGTCCAGACTTTGCTTGGAATGACAACATTTCTCTCACGCCATTCTCAGGCCACCTCACCCAGTACATTCCAGAAGTGACCGAGCACAAATGCCATTGAAGGCAGAGGGTTAAGCCCCAAGGTCGCTTCCCTGGAGTCAGAACACTCTTTGGTCACAGGGTGGACTAGTTCCCTCAAAGACACTTCATTACAAAGTGTCAGTTCCCAGGGTCCTGACCATGCAGCTACTAAAGAGGACAGTCACAACAGGACTGCACCCTGAACCTAGGGTTTTTCCTCTCAAGCATCTACCAGTCTAGCCCCAGGGAAGGCAGCTTGGCTATTATTCTCTTGGGGTTTACCTTCCCTGAGAAAAGCCATGAAATTCCCACACTGCATTGAAGGCAGAGGCTTTGTAGCCAATTCCACAAATACTTTTTTGAGCCCTTACTATATGCTGAGTTTATATGACACTACTTTCTATATCTACCTTCTCCCATTCCCTGGGCCATTTCTTCCTCATTTGTCATCTGTTTCAAAACTTACCATGACACTTTACATGCAATAGACTCAATAAATGTTTAATCAAATTGCAGTTTGACTGGAAGCCCTTTTCTGTCATTGTCAGTGCCTCTGTCCTCTCCTAGCCCCAGCAACCCTGCATACTTGAATGTTCCCAAACACTGGACACCTAGTGAGTGCTCACCACTTGCCAGGTTCTTTCCCCAAGCACTTTACCTATATTATCTCATTTACTCTTCACAACAATCCGGGTGAAGAGTCAGTATTATTTTAGTTCTATTTTACAGATGAGGAAACTGAGGCACAGAAAAGTTTGGTGCCCAGTGGTGGAGCCAGAGGGAATGGAGAGCCTAAATCCAAAGGCTGTGCTCCTAACCCTGAATTCCACCTTCCTGAATGCACCCAACTGTTATATCTTGAGCAGGGCAAAGGGACACATACTGGCCCCTCTGCTTAAAACACCCAATCCACCTAACACACACTGCTCTTGTGCCAGGTATTGGTCTATATTATGTAATTTGATTCTAGCTATTGTTTTCTTATTGACTGTTGAGAAAACAGAGGCTCCAGGAGATTAACGTGCTCAAGGTGACAAAACTAGTTATCACCAAGTCTATTTCCAGAACCCTATATTCTATTTCCCACTGCCCAGCACTGCTGCTTGGCTGCATTTGCACCTCCGGCTAAAGGACTACCAGGATCAAGTCAGGGCCCCAGTGACCTTTAGAATGATCTCATGGGAGTGATCTGAACACTTCCCACTGCCCTGTTCTATCTCTTCTCCAGAAAGGTGTGGATTTAAGAGGAACCCCATCTGGATGCAATAGGAACAAGTGTAATATAATCAGGGCTTTAGAAATACATATGGCTTTGTTGAGCTAGAGAAGGTCTTGGGTATGAGATATCAGGGGTAGGGCACAACTGAGAAGCTCTGAGCGTGTGGCTTATGGGGAAATGAGACTGATCTGAAGACCTGGACACATGGTATGGAGTCAGAAGAGGAGGCAGAAGAAGGGTTTGCAGCAGGGTTTCTGGAATTTCCAGGAAAGAGTTTATTCACTGATAAGACAGGAAAAGCTTAGAAGCAACTTGCAAAGGATAAGGGACTCTGGGAGTGAAGGTGGGAAAGAGATAATGCTGAGTAGAATCTCCAAAGGAGAAACTTTACTGCCTTGGGGTTTAGGCTGAAAATCTTAACCGCAGACACTTATAAAAGTACTTACTCTGTGCCAAGCACTGTTCTAAGTAATTAATTCATTAAGAGGGAACATTTCAAATTAAGAACCCCGGTTAGACCAGATAGGACAGTGAGGACAAGGAATGTAGGATCTTTGACAAAGGCAGCAATAACATTATTCCAGAGAATCAGCATATAGGATGGGCTCACCTGTTTAAAAATGGACTGCACCTGCAACTTGGTTCCCTATCTGGGGTTTGTACTTTTGAGTCTAGCAAGAACTGAACGTGTGCATCTCCTCCAACTCTGCTCAGTAGCCCACTTTGGCATTTTGGAATGGACCAAGTAGGAACATTTACACCACAGAAATTGGCAAACACTACATACAGTCCAGGGCTCTCTCTCTACTTCATCCCCTAGCGTCATTTGCCAGCTCCTCATCCTAGAAACCCAGTATATTTATGGGGTACTGCATAACCTATTTAACAGATCCATCCAACAGGCCATACAGCATCCACTGTGCCTGCTGATGACTCTAAGATATTGTGTAAGATGCTGGGGACAAAGCAAAGAGTGACAGACCTGGACCCTGTTCTCATAGAGTTAACAGTCTAGTGTGGGGAACAAAAATAATGTTAAATGTTAACACTGTTAACACAGGATACAGAAACCATCTCACCCTCTCCACTGATCCTGCAGCTTATTTCTCTAGCATTTTTAATGGAGAAGCAAAGCACAGTGCCCTCGCTATTTTCACACCGCTTGCCCCTCCAGCCCACCATTTCCTTATCAATAATAGGTAACTTCTTCAGTGCTGCCGGGTGGGCCACTTCCCCAGTTCTCAGAGAGGTTTTCGCTGTAGGGGAGAAAGCCAATACCTTAGCAGAGCAGGTTCTGCAAAGCCGCCCTCCTCCCCCCACTCCCACCTGGCCATCCTAGCTCCCTGCCACTCTTCTGCTCCCCAGGACATCACGGTTTCCATGGGAACTCACTCACTTCAAAGGGGAATGAAGGAGAGTGGAGGGGAGGAGGGAGAGCGAAAGCTGGATTAACCTCACCCTCTTGGCCCTGTCTTTGCACAGCCAGCGACGTAATCCCCAGGTCTCAGACAGCACCTGACACCTGGCCACCGTCCAGCAGCACGGGCAAGTGGGGGTGTACAAGTTTGAACTTCTTTGGGAGAAAACATCAGGGTTGAGGTGGGGTAGTGGGGAAGGAGAGAACTGAGTTGAGTCCAAAGCTTACCCCACCACCCTGACACACACACCCTACGGGGCTCCTCAGAACCCCTCTCATCATTGCTCCTGGGCCACAAACACAATTATCCGGGATGTGCATCCAATCATGGGATCTGCTCGGATTAGACTGCAATCATTAATCTGAGCAGGAGCTCCTGGTTGCTTTGCTGATTAGCCCAGATGATGCTATGGTATGATCCAATTAAAGACAGGCTCTGCTTTCCCCCACCCCCAGCTTCCACATCAGAAGGGAACCAATACATTTCATTAGCACATCCTCATACACAAATAAAGCCTCCAGGGCACTGGCAGGCTCCCTCCCCTTTGTCACACTGCCCCTCTACCACCCAGCAAGGCCAGAGCAAGACTTCTCTCACTTTTTTCTGTGGTTCTGGAAGGGGTGTGGTGGGGGGGCTTCCAAAAGTCAGTGCTGGGCACTAATCTGAATGGAAGGGTCTTGTTACATTTATTGACATGAAATGGGACTCCCTGGTGTGCTTTGGAGCAACCAGGCTGCCCTAGGCAGGCAAATCTAATTAAAATTGCTGGACCCTACAGGAGGCCTGGGTCATCCCACAATGGCTGCAGAGAGGGCTGCTGGTATTAATGGGAGAGGTGTGGTTGTGGGAGAAACCCGGGGGCACTGGGGGCATCGGGACCAGGAGACAATACAGGACTGGAGGGTTGGGGACATGGGCAATGGAGTTCATGTCAGCTCTAGACAGCCAGGAAGGAGCAAGCAGCCAAGCTTGTCTAGGAAACCCTCTACAGGACCAGATGATGGCAGATAGACTTTGGGCAAACACTAAATAGAGTGGTGAGCCCAGAGGGAGAAGGGTGAGTAGGAAGAAACGTTAGTTGAAGGAAGGTCTGGGCCTTATTTCAAGAGACATCATGGTAGACAGCTCCCCTGGGGCAAGTGACTCACCTCTCCTGCAGTCGGGCCTGGGAGGAGTATGTGCCTGAGATCTTGGGAAGGACTTAGAACGCATGGATTCCAATGATAGAATCAAGGGAATTCATGGTGCCAGGGGCTCACACGAGCCCTCCCATGAATTCTTATCAAATCAGCTACTTTGGTTCTATTATAAAACTAAAGTTCAGAGAGACTAGAGACTAGTACTCCGTGGAGGTAGGATTCAGTCTAGGTTTCCAGAAACTTTCTGTTATACCACTAATCAAAGAGTTACTTACTCCTAGGGATCCTAAAAGATACCCAGAATAAGTTTCTAGTATATGAATCACCTGGGACCCTGTGGAAGTGCAGATCATTAATCCTGAGGTCTAAAGGCCCCTGAGGTCTGTATTTCTAATCAGCTCCCACATGACATGATGCTACTAGTACATGGACTATGAGTAGCAGTGATCCAAGTAGAGTATGATGAGCATATACCCAGGACTTCAGGCCATTGTGCAGTTTTCAGAGACCACCTTACTCCCTTTTCCTTCTTAGGCTCTTCACAAAAGCACAAGCCCATCATACATATTCCAGGTTGATTTATGGGTGGCCGTGCAGCCTCATCTCCCAAGCCCAGCTTCTCTGGACACTGACTGGGCCTGGAACACACCAAGTTCTCCTCTGCTGTGTTCTCCTCTGCCAGTACCTCCCCATATTACCACCTGGTGGGGTCCCTTACTCAATCTATAAGACCAGACTCAAATACAAAGTCTGCCCTGTTGCTGTGACCACGAAGTGCTGGTTTCTTATTTGCAAGTCTATTGGTTCCTGGAGAGATAAAGAGAAGAGCCCATGTGTTTATTTTCCTATCTAGCCCTCTTTCCTTAGAGTCTAGCACAGTACCTGCAATATTAACAATAAGTGTTCGATAAAAGAGTATGAAGGAGGGAGGGGAGAGAGAACAAGAAGTCACATCCCACATTGGGGGAGGCTGGCTTGTCCTCCCTGAAAGTATCCTTGACAGTTATTGTGATCAGATCCTGGAATTACTTGGGGTCCAAGGTAGAGCTCTGCACCCATATTGCACAGGGTGGGGGCCAGGTGTTTTATCCTTCTTTGGGGTCTAGAAAGGCCTTCAGTGGTGCCAACATTCATGGATCAGGCCACTGCTCTGGACTCCCAGTTGTTGGCATTAGAGGCATTCAGTTCATCTGAGTAACTAAAAATAATGCCAATGATAATGATAATAACAGCACTAATTACCACCATTACCATAAAGGCATTAGCGGGTGGAGGAGGAGTAAGGAAGGAATCGGCTCCTTATTCACTTGTCTTGTGTTCATCATTCCACCTGTTACCAGCACTGGCTGCAATGTATACCCAGCCAGGGAAAGTTGTGCTTGCTGATGCATGAGAGCAGATGATCTCCCACAAGTGAGTATGAGCCAGTGTCCAGCCTCAACAGAGTGCAGACTTAGGCATCTTTTCTTAGTAGTGGGAACTTCCCATGAATAAATGTTGAATAAAATCCCTGCTGAAGCCTCATTCAGGCCCATTCTCAGATGACCATATCTTATTTCCCAATCTTGGGCAAAAGAACTAGAGTTCTCCAAGGCAGACAGTCACTTCCCTGAGCCTCATCCACCCCTCTGAAACATTCAGGACCCAGCCCTGGGTGCATGAGGCAGATGCAAAACAGGATGAACAAGAAGCCTGCCTTCAGTATATGCCCATCTTGGGGGAGAGTGTCCAGACCTCCACAGTCACACACAATACCTATTAGTAAAACAGACTCTCATGAATCAAAGCATGATCCGAGGACAAGTTGCATCAGATTCACCTGAAATTCTTTTTAAAAGTCCATATCCCTTTTTCTATAACTTGACCTACCAATTTAGCATCTCTGAGCATGGAGTCTATGATTTAGCATTCTCAAGCATGCAGTCCAGGGCTATGGGTTTTAATAATCTCCCAGTGTGATTTGCATGCATACTAAAGTCTGGGTACTACCAAATCCTGGAGGGTGCAATCAGATGTCCAGTGTTCTGCAGGACTTGATGGAGTGAAGCCAACAGTAGGGAGAAGAGCAAGGAGACAGTCCTGAGGCAGCTGCCTGTTGGCCAAGCTGAGAGTTTCTGATGCTCATTAGGTCTCATCTCCCTAGTTGAGATGGGAAGGGGTCCTCATGGGAGATACTGCCCAGGACTTCATATCCCTCAGTGGACACTTCCAGGAAGCTAGAGTCAACCACAATGGCCAACTGGGAGATTTCTGGATGGACTTGCTGGGGAGAACAGCTGCAGGACATTGCTGCTGATGCACCTTCCTGGCCTGCATTTACTTCTCTCATGGCTAAACTGGGTTGAGACCTGGGGCTCATGCCTGGGGCTTCTGAGCACGGAAGAAGTGTCTCCTACCTGTACACAGCTCGCTTGTCAGCCTCCAGCTGGGCCTGAGGGTCAATGGGGGCACTGGGCACAGGTGTGCTGGCCGTAGCTGAGGGTGCAGAGATATGGACAGCCTGAGCCTTGGAGGGTGGCTGGGCAGTTGCCGTCATCTACAGAGAGAAGAAATGGGAGGTGGCAGGTTAGTTCGGTAGGTTCCCAAGCTGGAGTGTGAGGTCAGACTTGGCCTGTGGTGGACCTGGAGAAGAGAATGTGGGCAAGAGAGTTGCGAGTGCAAAATAAGCATCCATTTGTACATGTACTACAGTGGCAAGGAAAGAAAGTCTTTTTTGAGTGGGAATGATCTAGAAAAAAAAATTGAAGCCATCTTACACCAGGGGACGCCCAGCACACTTTGAAACAGATGGTTCTTAATGTGAATGGGGTGACCTTTGTCCAGAAGTAGGAAAAAACAGTACAATGGACTGTTCAAATTATGCTTACGAGTCTTTGGATGATTTGATTTGATGACTTTGAAGAGCAGGAAAAAGTAGCTGAATCAGTTCTCGTTGGGGCAGAGTTTTATTTATTTCTCTAAACATAAGCCAAGAGGTAATCCTTTTAACAGTTTTGATTGATGACTGAGTGGTTTTCCAAATTTGGTATATTTGGACAGATTTCTGCTCTTGGCCATAACAAATATTTAGAGAAGTGGTTTTCATCCTATGCTATAGCTTTTTTAAGGTGTCCCGAGGCCTCCAATTTTGTACCAACCAGAGAAACTTATTTTAATATTATATATTGGACTTTCTGTGTAAGGTTCATTTAAAGAAATGGTTCAGTAGCTTTAAAAATTTCGAAAACAATCATTACAGAATGTAATGCTTTTACATTATATTTCATTCAGTCAAATAGATGCAAATATTTTGAATGATGACATGCCTTGAATGTTCTGTTACATCAACCTGCCCCTAGCACCATGATAGCTCTTAAAACACACTGTGTTGTTGGCCTGAACATATTCATCTGTCTCCTGTTCTAAGACTGTGTTCATTTTGAGAACCCATGCTTACTAAAAAAAGATTGATGCTTATTAAGTATATTGGTTGAGAAAGTGAGGGAATGAATAAATGAATGGATATGCCTTGAAGGATTCAGATATTTCATAGCTGGGAAGTTCATCATAGGATCTTGGTCCCTGCTTTTCTGGAAGAAAAAATATTGCATCTCTGAACACAAGTACCTTATTGCTAGTGTGTATATCCCTAAGACATTTGCACGTCTTCTCTTCATTTATTTCCTTGCTCGGACTCCGCCCCTTTGGAGTAAACTCCAGGCCCTCTGTCTCTTGCTTTATTTTTCTGCATAGCTCTTATTATGATCATATACTATTTATTTGATTTTTTATTTTCTCCCCACTCCCATCTAAAACTCAACCTCAAGGAGGGCTAACAACAGTTGTATTGCTAGGGCCCAGAAGAGTCTGGCACAGGTAGGTATTCAATAAATATTTATTGAATCAATTAATGAATGAGTGGCAGATGGTGAATGAGGCGAAGGCTATAAAATAAATGTCTGTGCTTTACTGTATTGTTTTTGTTAGGAATAAATATCCCTGTCATTACTGGCTGAGCTGGGGGACGTTCCCAAATTCACTGTGTAAGAGGCTTGGCTGAGACTCATGGTAGACTTGAAGCTAGTACTATTGCTTGAATCCTACTATCTCCCTCTATTAGCCTTTGACCTTGGGCAAACCCGTTAACTTTTCTAAGCTTCTGTTTTCTCATCAGTAAGTAAATTGGTGACTTTTTAGGATTTGTGAATATTAAAACGGTGCTCTAAGAAAAGATAGAAGCAAATCTGTACTTTCCAAATAGAGAAAGAGGGTGGCTTCAGAAAAATGAAATCCTGATATTTTCACACTGGCCTGGGCCGGATGCATTCATTCATTCACTTGCTATTGTAACTGACCATTTCTTTAGCTACTTCTCAAGTCTCTGCATGTACTGGGGGTTCACAAAGACAAGTGTCAGTTATCATGAAGCTCAATTTGTACATTTTGCATGATAACTAAGCTGGAAGACCAGAAAAATCTAGTGTAATTGACCTCAGTAAGGTATCTCCCATGATGTTCTTGTGGAAAACATGCAGAGATGTGGCTCAGTGGATGACTGGATTAGTAAACCAAGGAATGTCAAAGGAGAGATCTTGGCTTGGGGAGGTTCCTAGGAGAGTGCCATATAGTTTAATTCCTCCTTCATCCTCTTCAACATTTTTATCAGTGATTTAGAGGATGTCTGAAGAAATGCTCAACAAATTTATGGATGACATGAAACAGATCCAAAGGATTTTTACAGATTTTGGCAATAGGCTAAAGCTAATAAGATTAATTTTCATCTAATAAGTTAACATTGAACTCCCCCCTCCCGCCAATCAATAACGTAAGTGTAGAACAGGGGAGGCATAACTTAACAAAAGTGTTTTACTTCACATCTAGCTGCATATATGCAAAATATAATGGTGTAATGTGTCTGTCAAGCAAAGCACAACAACAAAGAATAATGCTTTCTGAGAATGCATTAGCAGAGGCACAACTCTTAGGTTGAGGAAGGTTTTGGTCCTGTCCTACTCTGATTAAAGTACACGAAAACACATTTAGAGGAAGCTGACCAGGATGGTGAAAGGATTCTGTAGTACATCCTATGAAGAGGATTTGAAGGAACTTGAGATGTATAACAAGATTTGGGGACTAGGGAGAAATGGGGAGACGAGTGCTTGCTTTGAACATCTGAATGAGGGGATTGGAGTAAATCAAGTCTGTTATGCATGCCCCACAGGGCCAAGTTACAAATAATACCTGTGACAATGAGACAACCTAAAATATACCCATCCAAGCCCCTGACTCTGAGGCTGGAATGGGTTGTCTCCAGGAGGCCTCCCCTAGAGAGGGGATGGGACCTTTAGCTGGGTGGCCACATTAGGGAACTGTGAAATGCCCTCCAACACTGAGGTATGAAGGCAATGAGGGTGCTTTAACAATCACCAACCACAGCACAGGGTGGCCAGAGGGTCTGTTGGCATGCCAAAGGGCTCTGGAAACTCTGAAGTGCTTCACAGATGGAGGGGAGGTTGTTATTATTAAACACGAGACTTCCAGAATGTACTCCTGTCATAAAGCAAGGAACAGCTACATATGCATGGCTTGTTTAAGGGTGAAAATTCAGGGAACTGGTAGGCTTTGCTGGGCCCACTAAATGAATTTCCTGGTGTCCTCGAAGAAATCCACAGGGGCTTCCATTAGAATGAACTTCTAAAATAGAGAGTGAGGAGGGAGATACTCCTTGCCTCTTACCTGCCCTCTTCCTAGGGAGGACCTTGGGGGAAGGTGTGGGATGGCCTTATTGGGCTAAAGAGGAATGTACAGAATAGAAATGTAAATCAAAAGCGGTCACTCTGTGCCCCCCAAGGGGCCCTAGCTAGAGGCTGTTACTTGTGGGGAGTGTGGGAAGAAGAGAGCAGAGCGGGTCTGAGGAGGAGGATGACTCAAATTTATGTAGCTCTTGGGGGCCAGTTCAGCAAACTCTGTATTTCTTCCAGGTTTGGAGGAGGAATGTTTATCTCCAAATAGATTTATTTTCTAGCCAGGGACCTCCATTTCAAAGCTTAAAGAAATATAATCTGCAACTGTCCACAGGGAGTCTGGGGGTCCTGCAGGGGGGTGGGGGTAACTTGAGATCAATTTTGGGGGTGGCACAGTCTAAAGAGTAGGAGTGAGGGAGAACCTGGGTGGACCAAGGCAGGCTGTGGCCTGCTGGAGATGCCTTGTCGTGGCCTGTGAAAGTCAATTGTTAAAACATTCAGGAATTTTGCAAGTTGGTTGACATCACACAGGTATTTTGAAAGTGGCCATGGTGGGAACATCTACACCAAGGAAACTGGCAATGGTGCAGATCAGGGTCTGCCTGTGCCCTCTGCTTCCTCACCAGAGAGCCTGTCATTAGCTATTTACTAGTATGCCTCTAATTTCCAGGGTTCCCTTCAAGTAACTTTCTTCCATTTTTCTCAGTCTGACTGGCTTTACACAATTCATGAGGCCACTTGATACACTCAGAACTGGTCGCAGAACTGGTCACTCCAGATTCGGAGCTTTCTTCTGAAGAAAACTCAGAGCACCCTAGAGACCTTCCTTGGTGGCTCATTGGGGACAGGGTGAGGGGATGACATCACTATAGACATGCAGAAGAAACTAAGGTTCAGAGGGGGAGAGGCAATGCTGAGCAATGTCCTGAGAGTCAGTTGGAAAGAGCTGGGGGATCAGGCCAGGATTTGATGCTCCTCTGCCAATTCTTAGCTACATGTTTTGTAGCAAGCTTCTTGACCTCTTTGGTTTCCTCGTCTGTAAAATGCAGGAGGCTATGGCTTTGCCCTGGTTGTGAGAATTAATCAAGCGAAGCACCATGCCCTGGGGAAGCCTGCCCACTGTGAACCATGATGCTGTGCTCAGAACTTATGCAGGCTCCGTGGCTCCATCTCTTCTCTTAGCTGTGAGTTCTTCTTGGAGCTAAGACCCTGGGGCCAGCACTTCCTTCATTTCCTTTCCCTGGATGTGATAACCATTGGGCTTCTCTCTCATCTAGCTGGAACCATTCCTGCCGGAAGTCTGAAGCTAAAGGGTTCCTTCCCACATTCTTGGTTTTTGGCATATTGAGATGAAGTTCCCTGTTTCCTCATCCTATAAAAGAGTGGGAAGAGTTGGTGGTTGTAAGATGTGTGTTCTTATGGTTTGGATCTGGAATGACCCCCAACCCCAAAAACTCATGTTTTAGGCAATGCAGTAATTTTCAGAGGTGAGAAGATTGGATTGTGAAAGTTGTAACCTCATCAGTGGATTAATCCATTTGATGGATTAATGCTTTGAATGCACTACTGGGTAGTAACTGTAGGCAGATGGGTATAGCTAGAGGAGGTAAATCAGAGTCATAGCCTTGGGGACTCTATATCTTGTCCCTGGATCTTCTCTCTCTCTCTCTCTCTTTCCCTCTCCCTGCCCCTCTCCTTCCCACCTTCCATAAGCTGAGAAGCTTTCCCTGCCTCATCCTTCCTCTATGATGTTTCTTCCCCACCTCAGGCCGAGAGCAATGGAGTCAGCCAACCATGAACTGAGACCTCTGAAACCATGAACCAAAATAAATCTTTCCCCTCTAAATTGTTTTTGTTGGGCATTTTTGTTACGGCAATGAAAAGCTGATTAATATGTGTGCAGGCATGCAACTTGGGGGATCTGCTGAGAGATATCAGCCACTCAGGCAACCTGGTCTTTCCACAAGAATGAATAGAAGATACTCCCTGGTGGATGTGAAAGGGGCAGGGAAGCACCTCCTACCTGCCTCCCTCAGTCGACCTCCCTGTCTCTCACATGACCCACACCTGTTCTTTCTGTTAAGCATCATCCTTCTCCAGTTGCAGGACAGTGGTCCATTAGGTTGTAGCTAGCTAACACAACATCAGATAGGCTTTCTTCCCTTTTCTTCCCTTTCCTTTTCCCCTTCTCTTTCTTTTTCCCCTTCCCCTTCTCCTTCTCCTTCTCCTTCTTCTTCTTCTTCATCTTTTTTTTTTTTTTTCCTGTTTTTGTACTGGGAATTGAACCAGGGGTGCTCTACCACTAAGTTACATCCCCAGTCCTTTTTATTTTTTATTTTGTGACAGGATCTTGCTAAATTACCCAGGCTGACCTTGAATTTCCAATCCTCCTTCCTCAGCTCCCCAAGTTGCTGGGATTACATGCAAGCACCATGGCAACCAGCAGCTTTCCAGTTTGACATTAATCCTGTGCAGTATGTTATCAATATCCCATTTCACAGATGAGAAAACTGAAGTCTGCAGAGTCTAAGAAACTGCTAGATAGCGTGGCCAGCTCCTGCAAAGTTGGAGCAGGAACAGAGGACTCCTTGACACATCTCGCTATGCAAATGGGTGCATTTAATTACTTTTCTTTGAAGAGTAGAATGGAAAGATCTCCGTGTAAGAGGGGGCTGAAGGAGAAAGGAATAGAATCAGAATGAAACCTCACCTCTCAGGCATGCTCTTGAGCCTCGATTTAGTTCTCCCTGTCCTCATTACCAGGTCTAGCTTCCCCCTGACCCCAAAAAACCTCTCACACAGTTTAAGTCAATTTCCCCCAAAGATAGTGCCAGAAACATTCTTCTATAAGGAACCTAAGTAGGAAGGAAAGCCTGGAGGGTTTATTAATCAAAGTTTAGTTAACCACTCTGTTGGCTTCCCTTGGAGGTTGCAGAGGAACCCAGAGACCTAGAACCTGAAAACAAAGCTCACCCCAGGGCCTTCAAGCCTTCCAGAGTCTGGGCCTCAAATTGGCCTTAGCTACTGCTTCCTGCCAGCATCCACTCAGCTTTCCTCTCTGTTGCTCATGGGAAGTAGGAGCAGGTAGCTCAGAATGGGGAACAAAACCAAAGTCTTTCTAACACCTAGGAAGACAGCTTGCACAAGGGAGAGAAGAGGTGCTGGCATCAGATTTTAAAAGTAGTTTTGAATTCCACCTGGCCACTCACTGCTGGGCAACTTGGATACATAACTTTACCTTTTGGGCTCACCCTGGAGCATCACTTCCTGCATCCCGCCCCTGTTGCAAGGATGGCAGGTCACAGACAGGCCCTCTGCTCTATGTTCCCACCTGTCTGCTTAATTCCCTCTCTCTTCTGCTAGACTGGGGGACTCTGGAGGGCAGGGACCTGGTCTTGACTGTTTTACTGTTAAAGCCCCAGTGTCTGATACAGGGAGTATCCAAAATATCTGTGGAATGTGGGAATGACTGGCATGGAGTGGGCCTTCCCATTGGATGCCACCTTTTTGACTTCACATTTCAATGTGACCCTGAATGCCTCAGGTCACAGCAGAGGAGTGTATGAGCCCTGACCACCCGATGATCAGTGTAATAAGCCTCTAGCCCAGACTTGGAAAGAATGGCACAGGGCAGGATGTGCTGGGATGAACATCTACTTTGGACCTGGCTCCCTCTCTCTTTGCTTGTGGGACTTGGGCAAGCTACTCAATCTTTTTGATCCAGTCTTCTCATCTGTAAAATGGGAATAATTATATCAAAGGTAGGGGTTGTTAGAATTAAATGAGAAAATGTGTGACAAATTAACTGACAATAGCTACTCAGCAAATGGTAATTAGAATTAATATAATCCACACCACCTGCAATTTCACCCTGAGAGTTGACTGCTGGTATTCTACATGGGCTGCTCTAGGGGTTTGGTGGTGTGAAAAAGAATCTGCCATCTGCCAAAGGAACCTGTTCTACCTAAGCTTCCAGCGTAGTGAGGAAGTACGGGTTTAAATGAAGGAAAGGGAGGGTGGTGTGGTGAAAACAAACATTACCAATCACCAGCTGTCACCTTGGGCAAGTGATTCCATTCCTTTGAACCTCAGTTTCCCCATCAGGGGACAATGGAGCTAATAACTCCTCCCAGGCCCCATAGGACTATATGGGAAGGTACACTGCAAACAGTGGATGCTCAGCAAATATTGGTTTCTAAGCACTTATTTATTTATTTATGGTGCTGGGAATGGAACCCAGGGCCTCATGCACGCCAGGGAGTGCTATGCCCTTGAACTACAGCACCAGCCCTCTAAGCACTTTTAATGCTTCCTTTGCCAGCCTTCTCCTCTGAATCCAAACCACACCCCATATATAACCTGTTCCAGAGGCCCAAGTGTCCACAGTTCCTATATTCCCTTATACACACTTCCTACATGCTCCCGTACACACCTCTTATGTTCCCCTGTACACACCTTCTACGTTCTCCTGTTCACATACAATCTTGCTCTTTGTGTATAGCCACATATGTCCCTCAGGTGCCTTCCCGTAAACCCTGCACAACCCAAGCCTGTGCCTTCTCAGCACAAACACTCCTCCTAAGAATACATCTCTCTTCCCTTCACCTGACAGGTACAGAGTACAAGGTGACTGGACCCAGACACCCATCAGCAAATGTTCAGGCCTCCACTAGGGGCCGCTAAGGCTCCATCCAGCAGCTGCACTCCCTCTAGTGCTGGGGCAAACCAGTATGGGATCAGTTTCCGGTTAACCAGGATACAGTCCAAGGACCTGGGAGGAGGTCAGGGCTCCAAGCCACTTGGTAAATATCAGCTGTGGCCCAAACAGGTGGAAGGTAGCAGTGAGCATGGCCACTGTTGGGGGGTGAGTAACAGCCCCCAGGGTACTCCAGACCTGGGCAAGCTCACAGAACCACGGGAAGGGGGTACAGCACCCTTTTCCTTACTCTACACCCTGGAACACACCCAATGGCTCACATTTTCACACCTTTGCTCCCACAGCTGCCTCTTCTGGAAGTGTCCTCATCTTCACTCTTGACCAAATGGAGGCCCAACTCTCCCAAGAAGCCTTTCCCTGTTCTCCACACTCCCCAGATCCAGTAGCCTCCGCCCCTGCCTCATCTGTATCTGTGTCTAACCCCAATACCTATGATATTCTGTTTCCATGGGCGGGCGGGTTTCTGGGCTCCTGTGCTTGGCTCCAGTGTATTTGTTAAATGACTGAATGACAGACCAAGTGAAGGAATGAATGAGTGATGAGTTAAAGGACCCAAAGAAAAGAGAGGTCAAAGAGGGATCCTCAAAATTATTCCCCACCTAAACATTCCAGGAAAGGAAGGTCTAACAGCAGAGCCAGGGTAGCCTGAGGCAGCTGTAAAGGGCTTCTGGGATAGTAGGCCTATGTCCCCTCCACCAGGACTATGACCAGTGGATAGACTAGATCACAGAAGAGTTCCTTAACTGTGCACAATGATGGTGCCAATTAATTGATTAGTTGTAAAAGGGTTTCTAGGCCGTAGTTTACAAAAGGAGGTTTGTCCAATGATCCCTGGCCCTAACTGCATGTCCTGGGGTATCATGGACATGAGGCTGATCAAAAAAGGCTGTGAGCTTGAAACTAGTCTTCCACTTGCCAGTTCTGTGCATTTTCCCAGGAACTGACTGCTCCTTACCCTCCCCATCCATCTCTGGAGGATCCCTCACGTTTTTTTTTTTTTTTTTTTGTGGTGCTGGGGATTAAACCCAGGACACTGTGCATGCAAGGCAAGCACTCTACCAACTGAGCTATATCCCCAGCGCATTCACTCTTATCTTTGTCCCAAACCAGTGATTTCCAATAAGCCCTTTAAGGCCTAAGAACCTCAGTGTATGCACACTCTGTATGTGTTCTGTCTGTGTGTGTATGTGGAGGAGTGTTTCTTAGCTGGAAAAACACATTTGATATGCCCATTGTATTCCTAATAAAAAGTAATTAAAGTTCAATCCAATCTAGGCTGCTGGAGATGTGCAGAAGATAGAGTGAGAAACCAAATCAGGGCATGGACAATCAAAAGCTAAGAAATACCACTCCACTTTTCATACCCACATTCTCCACCATTCTGTGAGAGGCAAGGAGGGCAGGCCTGAAAAGTGCCCTGCAGCCCATTTACCAGTGCAGAAACCAAGGCCCCAAGTAGACTATAAACTCTGTTAGGGCAGGAACTCTGATTTTGTACCCCTGGTCTTCAAGACACACAGGAAATACTCAATGTTTATTGAATGGGTGAGTTAATGGAAGAAATAGTGCTGAAATTACTTGCCTAAATTATAATAATTTGTCAGCAGTGGGGCAGGGCCCAGGCCTAGGATTCCTGAATTTCTATTCTGTTGAGTCACCCTGCAATTTCTCTCCAGACCACCAACCCCAAGGGCAGCAGGCAATCCTGGGCCCTTATTCACCCATCCCCCTCCTGCTGGGCCACAGGGACACCGGAGCTCCTTAAAGATGGCACGGGCAGGGGAGGCAAGGCCTGAAAAGTGCTCCTTAGTCCAGCTGCTGACTTGGATCACCTGTTCCCTGATTTATTTTAGGCTTTGTATCCTTGGGCCATTAACTATTTTTGTAGCTGTTTAGTGCACTTGATCTGCTTGGAGACGAGACTATAGACAATAAGATCTCTGTGATTTTGGTTAACTATCAGAATTAAGGTAGTAAGTTCATCAAAGGAAAAACCTAGACCAGGCCATAATGTGCTTCTTCATAAGCGTCAAAATCACGGGGCCAGCCCACCATCTCCTAAGTGGGGGCAGAAAGGCCTCACAGTTGGACCTGGAGGTTGTTTTTGCCATTTACACAATGAAGAATCCAGGTCTGAAGTGAGTCAGAGTCCAGGGATCTGTCCAGTTTAAAGACATGGGTGGCCCAAACAGGCAGGGAGAGAGGTCACAGCACACAAAGGAAAGAAAGGCCCAGCAGAAAAGAAAAAGGAGACTCTGTTTTGATGAGTCGAAGCAAGGGAAGGTGGATCCCCCTTATGGTCCTTGGGGTGTTGCCCCCAGGGGCAGAGGGAACCGTCAATCACAGTCACAGAAAAGGCTTAGGGGAACTTTCAAAGCAGTTGAATTAACTCTATTGCTGCAAAGCGAGAATGTGTTTCACAGGCAGCTGAGCAGAGGGCCCTGCAAGGCAGGGGGCTCCAGGCCTTAAAGAGATGAGAGGAATGTAAACGAGTGTGAAAACATCTGAACCAGCTTCTGCCCATCACAGCTGCATGGGCTGGATGCAGGCCATTCACAGTCAGAGGCCCCAGCCACCCCCTTTTGCCTCCAGTTAATGAAATGAGCACGGGGATCCTAATGACTGATCAAAGCCCAGTCAGCTTCCCCAGGATGGCTGCACCCTGGCCCTGCCTGGGGTGGGAGCGGTGCTAGGACAGGAAGGGAAAGAAGGTACTCAGAGGCAAGACTGGTCTACCCCCACCCCCACACACGTGGCTGGCTCCAGCCTTAGCCTTCCCCTTGCAGAATAGGTGTGACAGCATCCTTTTGACCTCAGACAGGCAAGGGCAGTCCCCTGGGGTCCTGAACACCATTTTCCTTCCCCTAAGGGTTGCCAGAGGATGGAGAGGGATGGGACAATCAGTTTCTGCCAAAGGATCTCAAGCAAATGCTTGACTTCTTTTTGAAGTGAGTTTCCAGAACTTTGAGTTCCGACTCTGTCTTGCTCTCTCTGGCCAATAATGAGGTTAATTCTTAGCAATCTGCTAAAGCCCTTTTAATATCAGTCATGTCAAGTCATATTGCATAAGCACTAGCTACTTACCTATCAGTTTGTTCCTAATCTGCACTCTCCACTGAGTGCCCACATCCATAGGTACTGTACCTAGTGGGTCAGATGAGGATCCACTAGAATTTGTTTTCTAGTTAAGTGCTTATGCAGCCTGTCTTGCTGGGGATACGGAGACAAGAGAATATGAAACACTGAATACCTACACCAATAGGGCAGAACAAAGGTATCTTGCCTATAAACCAGGGGCAAAGATTTTCATGAAATGGTAGATACATGTCTATGTATGAGGAAGAGCAGGGTGGGGCGTGCTGATAGCCAGAGTCTATTCTGCGTGGGAAAAGGGAGGGTGGAGAAGCTATCTTTGTTAGTAGATCCCAATGGTTTTCTGGTTTGCTGGTAGAGCTACGGAGGGGAGAATTTTGCTTAGTAGATGACACTACATCTGCAATGTTAAAGGGAACGGAAGGACCTGAATGACATTTCCAAGGTGGAGAGAGAGTACATGAAGGATGGCTATATGCCTAGAAGGAGGGAGAGGGTAGTTGTTACCAAGAAAATTCTTGGAGGGAGGCTGGAGTGATGCTGGCTGAGATTCTAAGAATGTACAAGAGAGAGGGGAGCAACTTTTTTTTTTTTTTTTGTACTTCGGATTGAACCCAATGGTGCTTTACTACGAAGCTACATCCCCAATCCTTTTTAGTTTTATTTTTTATTTTGAGACAGGGTCTCGCTCAGTTGTCGAGGCTGGTTTCAAACTTGCAGTCCTCCTGCCTCAGCCTCCAGAGACCCCAGGATTATAGGCATGTGTCACACCATAGAAGGGAGCAACTCTGAGAGTCTCATCAGCAACAGCAAAGGGTGCTGAGGTGGAGAGAAAAGGGGGCTATGACAGCTCAGGTGACAGTGATGGCCAGGCCCACGTAGCAGAGTTGGAGAACAGAAAGGAAGGGGAATTAATAGTGCCTTGAACTAAGGAACTATACACCTCGCTCATATCCAGGTCACTCTGGTGACAATGTTTTCATTAAACAATCTTTGCAGAATTCCACAATCCCTGGTGATTCACCCCTACCTCTTCAAGGCACGCAGTGAGGACCTGGCTCAATGACCCAGCTATAGCAAGTCAGAATTGAGGTATTGTGGTTAGACAGTAGAGGGCACTGCTACCCTAACAGACTTTAACAGGAAGAACGAAGTAGTCCACAAAAAGGGTTCCACTGGGTTGTTGCTTTTGCACCTTCTAAATGTATACTCTCAGTGCACACTAACTACCGCGTGATGTCCTCACAAGCAATCACAGGGTTTCCCTGGATGGACGAAGCAGAACTGAGGGGAGAGAAGCCACTTAGCCATCATGCCACTTGGCTTATGCCCAAACAACATGGGGCCATAACCATTAATGCCTCTCTACTAAAATGGGAAGGAAAAAAACTCTCCCTCATTTTTAATAACTTTATTCCCCAAACTTCGAAAATGAAATTGCCAAGTTAAGAACTTGCCTCGAAAAAAATTTTTTTCTAATTTATTATAAAGAAGGTCCGGGGCTTGGGAATTTTTTAATGCAGATTCCTAATTTTCCAAAGTGACATTCTCCTGTGCATTTGAATAGATTATGCTCGGTATTGCTAGCCCTTAGCACAACGGGAACATTATTAAAACGATTGCACGGGTCTCAGAGGAAGGGCTCTGCTTCTCGCTTCCTTTTTCATTTTGGGGACTTCATATCAGAGACTGTCCATTTCTTGCCTGTGGAGGGAACTGGGTTTCTGAGGGTGTGATAGAGAGAGCACTCAGCTGTCCAGGCCTTGGGGAAACAAGTACAGGGCCAAGAGTCCTGAGAGTAGGCCTGAAGGAGTGAGGAGGGAGTGGGTCTCTTTTCCTGAGGGCTCCCTTTAGGGCGTGGTTCCCCTGTTTGCCCCACTCATGTTCCTATTAGGCCTCTCTTTCTTAAAGATATTGTGTCAGAGAGCTGCTGAATCTCCAGGATAATGATATTATGAGGGAAACGGAGCAGAGCGGTCCCTGAGGAGCTGGGGTCAGCTCTGAAAACTGAGAGGGAAGAAGGTGGCAGGACCAGCACAAATCCCCCTGCACCAAACAGGGAGCTTCCCCTAGTCTTGGAGAATGTTGAGAAGGACCCCCCAGAGCCAATGGGCCTCAAAGGACAGGACTCTGAAGAAAACAGCTCTTCCCCATGAGTCAGAAGCCTTTGTTCTGGGGAACTCCCTCCCTCCCTCCCACCCACTCCATCCCTGACCAAACTCCTCTTCCTTAGCACTCCCATCTTGACCATTGGCCAGCTCAGGGAAGGCCAATGGTCATTTAACCACAGCCTAGTGGCTTAGCCAAGACCATAGAGACCCCAAGATCTTAGCTGGGTCACTTCCCCATGGTCAGTGAGTCTTCCTGGCAGATACTTCATTCCTGGAACTCTGGGGTTACAAGCAGATGTGTGACTTCCCAAGGGTAGATTATCCCTCTGCTGTAAATGTGAGTATTCTCGGTAGTGAAGTCCTGGTAGATCCTCACAGAGAAGCGTCTGGGGCAGTCCCTACAGCTGGCTTCTGCTCTGAGGTGCCCCCAAGGCCAGAGCAGCTCAGTGATGACTTCTGGGGATATGAGCTCCTTAGGCCGCAGCCCCACCTCCACTCCTCCCTCAGCAACTGGGATTTATTCATCCAACTGTATGCTGAGAATTAGATTAGGCTCCTGGATCATTCTTGGACTACACCTGAACCCTTGCTCCAGTTATTCTGCTAATCCCTGCCAAGCCAAAACTTCTCCCAGCTGCCCAGGCAGGCAGAACAGGGAAGGTCAGGAGGCAGGAAGCAGTAGCTTCCTGCCTGTGACAATTCAGTGCTCTTTGACCTCTAGGGCCTGCCCTAGTTCAACCTAGAGTCTTGGATCTGATGGTGGTGGTGGGTGGGGGGTTTGCATCTGCACCCACCACCTGCTAAAGACAAGAAGTGTCCTCATCTCTGTTTCCCAATCCCATAGTGGAATTTAAAAAGCAGTCTCCAGTAACCAAGGAAAAGGAGCCAATTTTCCTGTCTTTTAATACACCATGGGTCCCCAACACTAGCCCACTCGCTGAGAGATGTGAGGATGGGTCTGCATCTATGGAGGGAGGCTGGGTTTCTGTCCCCCATTATGCTCCAGAATGCTCTTCTGTCACTTTTCCTTACAGTTGAGGGCTTCTTCTGAACTTCATCTCTGGGATCAGGGACTATACAGGGAAGGGCCCTGAAAATACTGGATGCCTGAAAACTTTTGACTGGAGGAGCTGCTGTAAATGCCAAGTCCAGCTCTGCAGTCATTCGTGGCAGACAGTTCGCTGAAAATAAAATTCAGTTAGGAAAGCCAGGGCAGGAGCATGAAGCTGCTCTCTGGAGTAAAGCGGGGGACTCAAGGTCATGTGCTCAACGGTGGGTGAATTAGGAGGGCTTTTGTACTTTCCGAAGGAGAGGCATCAAAGGGGGTTTGCATACTGGTCACTCTGCAAAATGGTCCCACATCATCTGGTCATTTCATGAGGGGATGACAAGGGTGTACAGAGCAGCTATCTATATGTTCACACTAGGATGGGGGTATCAAGGCGGGGACCCAATGTGAGCAAAAGTCTCCCTGCCCTGTCTGCATCTTAATGCCCTTTTCTTGCTGCACAGATCTTCAGTGTGGTCTGTGAAAAGGGCTGCGTTTGAAATGCTAATGAGTAAGGGACACAGGGAAGGGCAACTGAATGGCTGCTACAGAGAATGGGAGTCTGACACACAGTAGGCCCTCTCTGCACTCAGGTTAAGTGAATGAGTGAACATTCTAGAGGGTGCATTTCATGTGACAGGTGCCTAATAAATAATTATTGAATTAATATTGACTTGAGAGACCAGGAAAGAGAAAACAGGAGAGCATGAAGGTAAAGGTCAGAGAAGGGAGCCTTCTGCGAAAGCTCCCCCACATTACTCAGGTTTTCAAAGATCCCAGGGGGAGTGAGAGGCATGTGGGGGAAGCAGAGATGAGAAGCCATAAGTCTTAAGGACTGAAGGAGCCCAACCCACAAAAACTGGACCTGTTTTTCAGAAGGAACAGGGGGGACAATAGGAAGACAATGAGAAGATGCTTCCTAGGACACTGAAGGACTTGCAACCAGGGAGGCAGTCTCAGAAGAACTTGGGGGGCTGAGCTAAGGATCAAAATGAGTTGAGGGAATAGAGAAAGAATCCTGTTTTTTTGTTTTTTGTTTTTTTCTAGGTAGAAGTCCACCACAGTCCTGATGAGAACAGATTCTTCCAATAGGCTGTCAGTGGAGGACTGGACAAAAAGGCTCAAGGGACCAGTGAATAGGGGAATCTGGTAGGGAGGAACTTGTAAGTTCGAAGTTTCCTAATACTTTAAGGTGGACTGCTTGCTTACACCACATACTAGGATCTTGAGTGTGGATTTTGTACTGATCACAACAAAAGGGTTCAGCTGTACTAGGCTATATCTGCTGGGTAGGGGACGAGGGACCCCTCTATGACCACTACTCCAGGTTTATGGTCCTGGTGATGGAATGACTCAGGTAGGATTTGAACCTTGTGTTTCATCAAGTGGAGTCAGGGGCCTGTGTTCACTGGACTTTCTGCAGAGAAGTCTTCCTATGCCTAATAGGAAAGAGCCCCCAGTGCTGTCTGGATAAAGCTGAGTCCCATCTGATCAGGCCCCTCAGCCCTGAAATATGCCAAACCCCAGGGGGGGTCCCCAGGGCTACCATGCTCCCTCCCCATTTCTTCGCTGGCAACTCACCTGCGGGCTGTCCTGGTAGGGTGGGGGAGGGACATTCTGCGTGGCCATCATTGTCAGAGCTGGGGCTGGGGAGGCATGTTGCATCATGGGATTGATTCACATCGAGGATCTGCGGGCAGGAGAAAGGGGGCCGCACCGTTAATATCGTCGAGCGCAGGGGAGCCCTGGGGACCGATCAGCTTCACATTTTTTCCAAGCTGGGTCACCAGGACTGGTGAGATACAGCAAGGGCTGGAGACCCTTCAGGGGAACAAATGAAAGCTAAGAGGAGAGGCTTGGGCAGGGAGGGGCTTGCTGTGCTATTTCGACTTGAAAGAAACAATATTCAAATCATATGTAAAACAAGCGGTACCCCTGCAGCGATGCTTTGTTCAGCATCAGCTATGTCTTGGTGTGTATGGGAATGGGAGTGGGGGCGGGGGCAGGGAGGTGGAGGGTGACTCGACCGGGCAGTCCAGCGGGATTGGAGGCTACTCAGATAACTCTCCTTCCCAGCCTAGCCTGGGAGAACCCTGAGCTTCCTCCCTACCTGCCATGATAAGGTGCTTCTTGCCCCACACCTTCCCAGGTGTTCTGGAGTAACCACCAGGACTGGGAGTGTGCTCAGAGGTGGAATGCATGTGTGAGACCCAGGCCTCCATCTCAGCACCCAAACAAACAAACAAACAATCAACCACCAGCACTCACAGGGGCAGGAAGCCTTCAGGTCCCTCCAGGGTCTCTAAGCATCAGGCCCACCCCTACCATGTGTGCTCACCACACCCCCTAGTGGTGGCATGGGATGTGGACTACTGGCCCATCAGACTGCAGTCCAAACTTGACCACTTGCAGGTCTTAGGGAAGGGAAAGAGGCAGGACAACTACAGTCACCTCCAGGGTTTTCTTTTTGTTGTTAATGTTGTTTGTTTGTTTTGGTGCAGGTAGTGGTTCCAGGAATTCCTTAAGCTTTGGTTCAATAATAGAGTCACAGTCACCTGGGACCAGAAGAGCAAAATGATTGGCCTGCCTTTTATAGAAGAGACACAATCCATGAGTTGTGTGTGTGTGTGTGTGTGTGTGTGTGTTTGTGTGTTTCAGGTCTGTTCCACGACACCCCACCCCCACTCTATCATCAGTAATTGAGCTGCCCCCAAGAGGCCTCAAAATTTCCTCTTGAACTAGGACGTGGTGCCCATGTGCGTAAGTGGAGACAACCTGGCAGTGCCACCCAAGGAAACAGAGAGCTGATGAGCTACAGTGGATGCCCTGAAACAGTCAGAGCCAGAACCTACAGATTAGTTGCTGATACCGAGCTATCTATTTGCAAGGAGGGAGATTGCAAGAATTTAAGGGAATATGGAACCTGTCTCCTGAGAGGAGGGTGCTGATGATCTGGAAGCTTTGTGAGTCTGCCTTCAAACCTTCCTTTCTCTCTGAGGGCTCCATTCTCCTCCAGTCTGATGCCAAGTCAGCCTGGCCCTCTCGAGGTCTTCCAAAATGTGCATGTACCTGAATACTGCAGGAAGCAGAGGGTGTCTTAGAGCTGCCATTAAATAAAGGGGCAGGTTTCCCAGGCCCAGGATATGTGTGTGTGTGTGTGTGTGTGTGTGTGTGTGTGTGTGTGTTGTTTTTTAAAGAAGAAGAAGAAAGATCTGCTCTGGCCTGACCTGAGTCTCCAAAGTACCAGGTATGCTTTGACCTTAAGTGCACACGCAAAGCAGCAGAGATTCATGTTTCATTCAGTAGATGTTTATCAAGTATCAGCTCTGTGCAGGGAACTGTACTGGGGGTGAGGCATGATGGATGAATGAGATCAGGTCTTCCCTCCAGGGAGCCTGGTTGGTAGAGGGAGGTGATAATCTAGCAGGAAAAAAGAAGGCAAGGTGGGGATAGTGCAAAAATGATGGCTTTTTCTGTAGGGGCAGTGCTGTTGGCTGCAGTGCTTGATCCACTCCCTACCCTGGCCTGACCTCGGAAGATGAACCGCCAGAATATCCTTGTGACAAAATCACATAGGGTCTTGCCCAGCTTACACACACTGGGTACATGATCTCAGGAGAGGGCTGTGAAGAGAGTCTATCCATTTGGGCAGGAGAATTATCAAGACTTATTTTATTTTTAAAATTTATTTATTTACTTTGCAGTGCTGGGGATTGGACCTAGAGGTACTCTACCACTGAGTCATATCCCAGCCCTTTTAATTTTTTATTCTCAGACAGGGTCTTGCTAAGTTGCCTAGGCTGGCCTCTAACTTTCGATCCTCCTGTCTCAGCCTCCCCAGTTGCCAGGATTGCAGGTGTGCAGTGCCACCAGCCACCGCCCACAGGGGCAAGGCCTATTTTAATGGCTGGGTCTTTGTGTGGGTGGCAGTCAGTCAAAAGAAGCAAGAGCAGAGTGGAGAGAGTTGAGGGGGGGCGGAAAGTGAATATAGATTGATGTTTGCTTTTTGTTTTCTATTTTCTCCCAGCATGGGGATGGAACCCAGGGTCTCCTGCATGCTAGGTAAGTACTCTACCTCTGAGTCACACCCCCAGTCCAATACAAATTCCTTGAGACATTAGAATTAACTTCCAGAATTAAGACTTTGGAGATATTAAAATGGGTGGAGATATTAAAATTTCTTTTTTGAACCCTGAGAAAATACAGGAACTAGGGATGTCTCGGAGACTTGATGGGCACAGCCTTTTCTGGAACTCTGGCAGATAAGGCAACTTTGGAGCCTAGGGGATAGCTGGGGTAGCAGTGTCACTTCCTGGGAGCACCCAACCTGAAGGCTCATTGCACTAAGAGCAGCAAGGTTGCAGTGCCAAAGATGTCCAGAAGAGGGAGCTTGCAGGCAGAGTCAGGGTGGGATTCGCATTCAGAAAAGAGGTGTTTTTTGTTTGTTTCCTGTTGGGGCAAGCGGTTCCCTTTAATTCTGGGTTTGGGTCTTTTGGTAACTTCACTCCGTAAAAGAGAAATTCACGGTGAAGGCAAAGCAAAGGAAATTTCAAAATGGAGAATTTGGGCTAAGTAGAGAAGTCTTTAATCTGCATTCTTTTGTTCACTGTCCTGTGAATGGGAGGCAGGTCAGTTTAAAAGGACTATCCCTAGACATATTTAGAGCTGTCCTGCCTGGGGGCAAGGAGGGACTTTAAGAGTGGTCTGTTCTCAGAGCCAACCATCCAGAAGGCTGAGGCATTTTTCAGTCCTGAGCCTGCTGGGTGGTGGAGCGAGGCTCAGACCCCTGAGCAATCTTCAGAAGACCCAGATGGCCCTTGCCCCTCCCCCTCTTTGGGTCACCACAGGCCACTAGGCCACTGCCCCATTGCCCTCTCGGGGCTTCTCCTGCAGGAGAACAGGAGGTCTTTTCAACAGGGGCTTAAGTTTCTTTCTCTGCTCTCTGAGTCACAGAAGCCTCCCACAACTTGACACTTGGGAGCTTAGCTGCCGTTGGACCCCATACCCAGCTCTAGAAGTCCCATATCCTCACCCCCACTCACACCTCATGTGCACCCTCCCCATCTCACTAGGTCCTCCTGAGGGGCCACATGCAACCATCCTGGAGAGGAATTTGGGGATAAGACTCATCTGGTCAGGGACTTGACTGAGACTCTGGCCTGAGCATGGTGGAGTCCCCAGCCATAGCTGGGGTCCCAGCCCTTTGGGGAAACCTCCCCTTTGTGTACTTCCTTTGGGAGTGGGGAGAGGAGTGGCAGGACTAAGCTCCAGGAGTAAACCCCAGTCCAGGGCCTTGAGCTTTTGTCAGGGGTTGTGAGAAGCTGCCTGCCCTGGCCCTGGCTCCGTCCAGAAGCCCTGGCGCTTCTGTTACCAGACACCAGGGCATTCAGGGAGCAGAGCCAAGACTGCAAATGGAGGGCACACGAGGAACATTTGCCACGGACAGATTTCCCATCCTGGAGAGGCTCATGTTCAGAGTTTGGTTTTGCTTTTAATGCTGAAAATCTTTACTGTGTAACAGCTAGTGGGGGACAAGAAACAATACAACACTCCACAGTGACAACCAAGAAGAAGTAATTTGTGTCACTGATATCATCCCATTAAAAGGAGCTGAAAATATCGTTTTATAAGAGGCCAGGAGCCAGGTGAGGCTAGGGAGGGGTGCGGGTGAGGGGGGCACAAAGGCGCACCCCTTTAGCAAACAGGAACTTCAGCCTAAGTACCCATCTTCCTCTGTCGCCTCAGCTCTAGTTCGCCACAGCCAGGCACAGGAGGCTCTGACTGGAGCCCAAACTCCTGTGTGTTGACAAACAGGCTTAGAAAAAAAAAATGCCAAGCTCGTTAGAAAGAGCTCATTAGGACTTGTTGACATGAAACCCATTAGACCAATTAACATTCCATTAACGGCCTGGGGGTACCAAGGGGTTAATGCTGTTGGGCAGTAATTGGGCCAGGGTGCAGGGGTTGGGGGCTTAGGGCCTTAAGGATGAGAAACAAAGTCTAATTGGGAACTGTCTGGCCAGCTGGCCCCACAGCATTTGTTCCTGGCCCCTGACCCTAGCAGGGACTAAATTGTATCCGGTGCTGAGGTAGGAGAGGGAAGGAAGGGCTAAGCTTTCCTTGGCCCCTTTCTGTCCCATCTGCCTGCTTCAAACTGAAGACTGGGCTGGCATTGGCACAAGGACAAGAGGGAAGGGGATAGTTCCACCTTTTCAGACTCTGATAGTCCTGTTTTCCTCATCCCTGAACTTTCCCCTCTCACACACACTCACTTCTATTCCGGTTTTTTTTCTTTTTGTTTCCCTCAGTCCCTGGGAAATGAGACTCTCTTTGCTCCCGGTACTGATTTTCTGTGATGTCACCCATGGTTAGAAAAACTCTCTGGAGGGGCCTGGAGAAGTAGTTCAGTGGTACAGCACCTGCTTAGCATGTGCAAGGCCCTGAGATCAATCCCTACCACTGCAAAAAAAAAAAAAAAAAAAAAAAAAAAAAAAAAAATTCTCTGGGGAAGCCAGAATCCTGGAGACAACAGAACCTAATGTAGTTTTCCAGAAATGATGTAGTCCAGGGAAGAAGGGTGAGGAAGGTGGTCCCTGGTTTCCCTCCCTCCTTTTCTTCCTTCCTTCCTCCTTCCCTCCTTTCCATAGCAGCTAAGAGCTGCTTCTCCTCTGTCCTTCGTTATATGCACACACAGTTTTCACGATTTTCTTTCACTTGGTACAGTAGGGGCTGTGGAAGACCCACCCCTGTCTGGGTCTCAATTTCCCCATCTGTAAACTAACTGGACGAGAGCATCCACAAGGTCATCCAGGATCAGAGTCTGTGCTTGGAGTCCCAAGTCCTGAACTCCACACCCAGGAGAATCTGCCACTTTTCTGTGACTTGGCGAGTCTTTTACCCTCTTGGACGGCAGAATGAAGAGATTCCACCAGGATAATCTGAAAGTCTTTGCCCATAGTTAGCACTCTAGATATGCTTGTGGATGTGAATGCAAACAGTTGGATTGTAACTTCATTCCAAGGGCCAGCCAGCTCCCATCTTCTCTTCCTTCCCTCTCACTTGAAAGTGGAGGAGTGGGGTCCCTGAGGCCAGTGAGCCAAAAGCCCACCAGACCACCCTCAGGTTACCCCTCCACCCCTATCCCCAAACTTTCCCCTCTGCACAGCTGCTCAGGCTGGGGTTCTAATGTCTAGACAGATTTGCAGGAGGCTGAAATAACACAGTGAACTCAGCAGGAGGGACCGAAAAGCTGCATTAGTAACCTGGCTGGTTTCAACTGATCCCTTTGGGGCAGCTGCCTCAACTGTGGTGCAATCCCCTCTCTCCTTCAGTGGCAAGCTTTGTCCCAAGTGACCGTCTCTGGTCTAGCTCCCTTCCCAGAAGTGGCCTGTAGGTGGTGTCGCAGGGCCCCTCTTTAATTGCATTATATAATATAACCTGTTTACTAAATCATGTAATCAGTCGCCTTAGGATTTACAGCTTTGGATGTGTATGGAGAATTGGACTTTGAGTCAAATTTAAAAACAAATAAAAATGAGAGGCAGCTGTTGCTGATAGTGTGATATTCATCTTTTGGAAACAAATTCACCCCAGTGCTATAAATTATGCCTGGAAAAAAAGTGTTGTTGGTGGGAAGGAGTTGGCTAGGTCTCCTTTGCTGGCAACTCAGAGCGATGAATCTTGAAATAACGGTGTCAACCTGTCACTGATTTCATGTGACTCTGTGGATTTATCTAAAGAAATGCAGGCGTGTGGGTGCACACACACACACACACACACACACACACACACACACACCAGGTCTCTGCAAAATCCAGTAAGGGCTAAAATCACAAGCTGAAAGCTTAGTGTCTACAGGAATTCCATGGTCCCCACAACCTGGGATGAGGCCAATTGGGGGGATGGAGATGGATGAGGATGAAGTGGAGAAAGGATGTACTGGTGGGATTTTGCCCCCAAATCAGCTTGTCAGATTAAAATGTTTCAAAAGGAGAAAGAAGTGAAGGGTCCTTGAGGTGGAGACTGAGGAATTGTAGGAAGACTGCAGGCACCCCTAGAACCTGGTCTACCCTATAGCTTATGAAAACACTGCCCTAGTGCGGTGACAAAGTCAGGGGCCTGGGGATTCAGGCAACAGAAATGCTGGCCCTGACAGATGCTGCTTCCTGTCTCAGGGTGCAGGGCAAATGGAAATCCTCCAGTCTGGTCAGATGAAGCTCAGGGTGGGGTCTGGGGAGCAGGGAGTGTATCTGTGTCTACATTACTAATGGGAAGGCAGGTGGGAGAGGAACTAAGCAGGATTTGCACTCAGGTCTGATACCCTCGCTCACTCAGTCCTGAGGCTGAACGGCTAAGAGGTCAAAATGAACTGCCGCTCCACAATTACCCAGGTCCCAGGAAATGCTGCATGTGACCCAGAGCCCAAAGTCCTTGCAGAATGTCATGGCCAGGAGGCCCACCTCCCTGATGCCCCTTGGGCTCCTGCTTGGAGCACACAGTGGAAGATAATTCCCCATTGACTTCAGCAAGAAGCGGAGATGACAACCAAGACAACCGCACCCTTTGGGCACCCACCACTCTCTGTCCTCATTGTCACTTGCTGCCTCTTTGGGATGCCTACTTGGAAGGTGGTGCCAGGTCATGCACTAGTATGATGACGCTAGTCTCCAGGGAACAGAGTGGGGACAGAGAGGACGCCAGCATAAGCTTTGGCTAAGACTCCCTGAGAAGTGTGAAAATATTTCTTCCTCTCTCCTAAACTGCCACATGGAGGGAATGGGATTTGGAAAGGGTAACACAGACCCTTTCCTCATCCCCAACCCAAGGAGTGGCCCAGGGTCCGACTTCCAAGAGCTTCAACTACCTCCCCTTTCTCCACCTCCTGCCCCACGAGGCCATTTTACTCTTTGCTTTTTATCAGGAGTAACAACCTGTCCTGTGTGACTGGGTAAATTGGTCATTTATGCACACTGCTTTATGACCCAGCCTAGAAACAGATGACCACAAGTTTGCTCCAGAAACCAGTTTTGGAGTGTTGGTGGGGGATGGTTACTATTCACTCTGGATTCCTCTGTGCCCACGGTTTAATGGTGGGGGGCTGAAGACAAGCTTAGTAGTTAATTAAACAGGATTCCACTGAGCATGTCTGGGGACTAACCTCCAGCCCTGGCCCAGGCAATCACAGACCCCCACCACCATCCTTATTCTCTCATTCATCTAGGGACAGAACTTATCTTCCTTGAACTCAAACCTGGCTAGGCTTCCCAGAGTGGAACAGCACCATCTTGCCCTCTTGCTGACTGGCACACAGTTCTAAATCGCAGGAGACCCACTACACCAGGGCCCAGAGTTCATAGGCTCCCTCCCCACCTCCGTTGCTCCTCCAGTTCTTCACTGTGGTATGAAAACACGGATTAGGGACCTGAGCCCTCTTGTCCGACTGCTTCCCCGCACAGGACAGAAGTGATGGAGTCCCCACGCGCTCCCTGACAGGCTGTCACACCCTGGCTGGCGCTTCAAAAAGCTCCTGATATATTTTACAAACTGAAACAGCAATTTAATTCCCCCTGATAGCGGCAATTGTCCATTAGATCTTCCTACCGAGGAGCTTAACAATAATTCCTTTCATCCAACTGCTTGCTTCTTCTTGATCTGAGAATCAATCCCATAAATAGCAGGCAAGAGTTTTCACATTACTCTCCCCCTCCAGCTTTTAGCATTTTGATGAAGATTCTTATCTCTTTTTTAAGCACTTTACAACTTGGCAATTTTTCCCCCTTTGGTTCCTTTAAACAAAATAAAACCAAACCAAACCAAAAAAAAAAAAAAAAACAAAAACAAAAACAAAAACAAAAAACACACCTAGAAAGGGAAAGGAAAAGGTAGAGTGCATTTCGGCTGTAAGGGGAAGAACAGCAATTGCTCTCTTCTCAGAGAGGTGGTTTGCACTTTCTCCTGCCAGATTACAGGAATGACCTCCAGTGGGTTCTATCTGCTAAAAAGTGGGTGCTACTCTGTCCCAGAGGGTGTTGTTAAGGTCTTACAGTTCATGCTCATCCACAGGTGGGTCCTTGTTTTCCCAGGGGTGTTCGATTACATTCTCTTCCAGGAGACCCTTTCCCTATTGCACCCTAGAAACAGTGGTCTGGGGTCTACTGCTGCCCTGGCAGGGAGGGCCTTCCTTGGGCCTATTGCCCCAGTTTCCTGCCCATCACTCAGGAAACTCTCTAACCTAGGGAGGGGAGTCTGCCCTCTTTTTCATCTCTAGTTCCTTTATGTCTAGCCAAACAATGCAAGTGGGAGAGGTGGGGAGGCACAGGGAAAGGAGAGAGCTTGAGGCCTTTGATTTAATTATTTTTCTTTTCTTTTAAACATCCAGGCAGCTCTAGGGATCAGGGACAGAGGAGAGCCCTCCAGGTCTTCCTCAGGGTGGCAGCGAGGGTAGATTGGCAGGGCCCCGGGGAGCCCCTGCAGGGCCCCCTGAGACACCATCACATGCTTCCTTGTCTGCACACATGGAGAGAAACAAATCTAAAAATGAACCTAGGGACTGAAGTCCCCCTCGACAAACCCGATTCCCAGGTTTATTATTATTTGTTGAGAGCTGACAGCAGCCGCTGCTCAGGATCTGAGCTGAGAAAACAACCCAGACCTGGCCCCTGAGGCTCACAACTCAACGGAGACAGACACACAGCTCAGACGCTGGGGAACCAGGAGAAGGGAGCGAGGCGGCCTCCTCCCTGCTGCCGGTCTCCGTCCCCTTCATAAGTCTAGTGCAGGGTACTCCCTGGGAACTGAAAAGGGAGCTGGGAACCGAAGTGTGGGCAAAGAGGGGCTGGGGCAGCTGGAGCCACAGAGGTGAGGCCCCTGGAGCCCATCTAGTCCACCCCCTGGGATGATCTCATATTCTCCTGGAACCAGAGGATCCTAAGATGGTCAGCCACAGTCCCTTTTCCTCTCTGAGAATGGCTAAATCAAATCCTCCAATGGGGTCACACTGGGTCCCAATTTTTAACTGGGGAAAGAAATACACGATCAGGAGTCAATTATGGAAGCCAGTGGTTGGTCTCTGGGTTAGGTTCAAGTTATTACCCCAATCTACTCATTCCCAGCCAATGGGGGCCCTTCCCGGGGGCCTTTGTGGTGGCCCAGGTGAAGCTTATGAGGAAAAAGTGGGGAAGGCTGGGGTGGAGTCCACAGTAACTATCAGCTGGAGGAGGGAAGACTGCCCAAACAGCCCCTTCCACCCTCGGTCCTCACAGCTGTTGGACCGAGGGCACTGGCACTGTGCTCCTGATCTGCCAAGGTCAGGCCCCAGGGAAGGGTGGATAATGGCCACGATGTGAGAGGAAGTGACATTGGTCAGTGAATCCATCCCCGGGACCCACAGACTCACACCACAGCTAGGCAGACATGCCCTCTATTGCCTGACCTAAGCTGTCTCTTCCACAGTTTTCCTTGTCCCTGAGGAAGGTGTTCTGTGTTATGCAACCATGCCCTTTTCCTCATCAAAACTTGCCTCCAAACCTTATTCTTCCATAAAAGTTTCCTTCACTTTCCACTCTGGGACTGTCCTCTCCCTCAGAGCCTTGCATAGTCAGATGTGGGGCACCGTATCAGGACTGATCACTATGTATGTTTTTATGTTACGGGAACTCACTCCTCACCCACACATCTCTTCTGATGGATGACCACTATGCTCCCCAGGAGACAAGGTCATGGCTCCGCCTGGCATCTATGGTGGGAAAGCATATGCAATAGGACTCCCTCCTGATGGAGCCTGAAAATTCATATGCACAGTGACAATTCAATTTCTTTGGCTTTCTGTTAAAACGTAAAACCAATCTGGGTTAGGATAACTCTTCAAGTTCGAGGGCCATTTAGACTTCAGTGAGAATGACTTTGTTAGTCCCTCGCCCTGGAGTGAATTTTGATGGGGGTGAGATAATAATAGAGAATTAATGACAAAGCCATTTATTAGCCCTCACCTGGCACAAGGCACAATGCTCAGCTCGTAAGGATAACCTTGTTTATTTTTCTCAACAACCATATGGAGTCAGCATTATAATTGTTCCTATTTGTGGATGAGAAAACTGAGACTGGGAGGTTGAGAGAGTTTCCAGTGTTACGCGCAGTCTGATTCGAGACTCTTGAATATACAGGGTGAAGGTGGGAAACACCAAAGAAGAAAAGAGACCCCTAGAAGCTGTAGAAGTACAGACGGGGCAAGATCAATCATGAAAACAAGCTGCCAGCCTTGACAGGCCATTTAGGGTAGGCTGTCCTTTGACTTTCACCTGGCCTTAAATTTCTAAGAATTCTGTTATACTGACACCACTAAGTGTGTCCCATGCACCGTGGGCAGGCACATGTACACGGTCAATGCATGTATATTTTGTCCCTTCCCACACTGGGGCTCCTTCAATTTCTGTCAGTCCTGTCATCCTGTACAGCAGTGTTGGCCCAAATTTATGTAAATATTTTATTGCATTCTGCTCTTATTATTTAAAAAACTGAGTGAGTGGGAGATGGGAAAATGAAAGTGCTGATACCAGCAATAAGAAGTAGGGGGCTTGGAGACATAATACCACCAAGACAAAGATGGAAAACACTGAGCGTGCTGAAAGCAGCAAATCTCGAGTCTCCGTCACAGATTCACTGGACTGTGTGTTCAATTAGGAAGGGAAAGAACAAAATCAAAGAATAAACATGAAATGACAGAAATGTCTAGTTGGAGAGCGCATCTCAAAGCTGATGTGTCATTGGGAACATGGTCATGTGTCTTAGTTGTCTGGGAGCAGAACTCTGGGAAAAAGCTCTATACATCTGTCCCTGATCCTGCACCCAGTTGCTCAGGGCCAGGGGTCTGACTCACTTTGACCGGGAACCCGTCAGTGTCTCCTTGACAGCCTGGACCAAGATGCCCTGCAGGGGTCCAGGAGGGTGGAGTGGGATGGGGTGGGAGGGAGCCTGCAGTCAGCCTGCTCTCTGTAACTGTCTCCACTTGGCCTTTTCTCTCCACCCCACCCCTGGCTTTCCAGGGACCACCCACAGCTGCAAAGAAGTCCCTGTTCTAGAATGAAATCTGTCCATGACTCACAGGCAAAGAGGCACCTGGCTCTCTCTTTGGAAAGCCTGTCCAGTTGAGCAATATTCGTTTTTTGAGTCAGGGCATTCCATCCTTAGGAAGAGTCCACTCCTTGTCATATTTCCCTAGGTTCTAGCTTTCTTCTTTTGCTGGAGCCCCTTCCTGGGCCCCTTTCTTTCTGAACCTTCTCCTTTCTCAGGCTGGTGAGATTCCAGCAGCATGGGCGACCAGTGAAGACATCCTTGTGGGTCTGTAATAGAATTTTATTCACAGTCTCCAAAGCAAGCAGTGATTAGGAAAGAGCACTAGAGCTGTGTTCTGCCTCCCACTGGACCCTGACTGCTTCCTGCAGCCTCCATCTCCCCAACCTCCAGCCTTGGGAAGGGTCTGTAGTTCTCTGGCTTCTTCTAGGGAAACCATTCGTCATTTCCTGGCCCTTCCAGCTGTACCAGACACAAAGGAGAAGTGTTTCATATTAGCAGCAGAATCTTTGAATACTAGCAACTTGTCTGAAAAGTCTAACTTGCATAGAACGTCAGTCCTGACTTTTGCAATGACAACTCATTTCCTATCATTATGGTCTCTTCATGGAAAAGAAAGTGTCCTGCCTTTCACATAGAATCTTTGTGGACTTGAAGTTCAAGATTGTACCTCTACTTCCCCTTCTTCTTTTTCCTGCCATACCCCTACTTATCATGCTAGTGTAAACACCAGGAAGGTGGAAGAAGAAGAGAAGAATTTTGCATAGTGGCCCTCAAGGACCAATTAAGATATTCCAAGTTAGAACAACTCCTAATCTCCTGGGATCTGAGCATTTGTTACTTTGGATCTGCCAGGGTCAGGTTGCCCAGAGAAAAGGAACAAAGAATCTCAACCCTCAGATCTAGAGGTTCTGTCCAGGGCAGTCTGGTCCAGGCATGTGGGAAAACTGCATGGGAGATGTCTCCAGGACAAGGAGGTGTAAACAGGATGCTCGTCTGAGATGACTCTCTGAGATGACTCTCCCAGGACAAATGTTTCCCAAAGCCGGGGCAGATCCCTGCTCTCTGCAGGCCCCTGTGTTCTTTCTTCTCTTTTTAGGGTCTGGCTGTCTCTGGCAGAGCCTCTGTTTTGGAACATTGGGAGCTGTGTGCACGTGAGCTGAGAAATGTGGGGAGCAGGGGATGGGCAGGGGAGATGAAGCCTATTCCAGAGTGACCGGAAGTTCAAGGGGAGCCGTGCCCAGTGGGAACAGACACAGATCCTGGAGAGATGGGAGTTTTTGGAAAAGGTCCACAGTGGGAGGCTGGCTGCCATGGCTGACCTGATCACCTATTTTCTCTTTACTCTGCAGAAACTATTTCTTCCTCACTATGGAGTGGTGGGGACACAGGTTCTGGGGCAGACTGTCAGAGGACCAGCAGAGTTGGGAGAGTCCTGAGCAGTCATGAGGTCTGACCTCTTCCCTGGACCAAAGAGGAAGCTGGTCCAAGTTCATGCAACAAGTTGGCAATAGGGTCTTCTCTAGAATTCAAGTCCCAAGTGGCAAACAGTCATCATTGGCCATGTGCTGGGCTGTGGAAGTTCCAGAAGGAGAAAACAGACTACCTGGGGAATGAATATAGATAACAAAATGAAAACTTCCCTGAGCTGAAGTCAGACAGGTGACTTCAGATTAAAAAGGATCCCAAGGACTGAGTAAGAGAAATGAAATGAAAAGAAAGAAGAAAAAAAGCAAATCTACAGCTCTAGGGGTGGAATTTCTGAATTTGAATGAGAAAATAAAAGTTCTCACAGATCCTCATCGCAAGCTGGGAAATAAGACGGGGGAGCAATATCATCATGACCCAGGAAGAAGGGCTGGGGACGGAGTTCAGCGGCAGTGTTCTTGTCTAGCATACCAGAGGCCCCGGATCCAACCCTGATTCCCCAAAACAGATAAGAAAGGAGGAAAAGATTTGAACCTGGGATTCTGAGCTCAGTCAGATGATTAACCAAGTGTGACGACAAAAAAAAAGACTCAGCACTGCATTTGTAAGAACTCTTTTTCTTCCACTCACCATTATAAAAAATGGCTAGAGGTAGTATTCCAGCAAAACAAAGAAATGCAAGGGGAAGGGCAATATATACACAAGAAGAGCAGCAACTTGGTTTGACCTACAGAAGGAAAAATCCAGAGGGAAGGTGGAAGGGGTCATCACACCATAGTGCTCAAAAAGTTCCATCACAGCAGCTGGGATGGCAATGACAGGACCCATCTCCTTCCTCAGGCAAATCACACTGTTTTTGGGTTTAATGCTTTTTAATATACTTTCATCCTATAATCAACCTCTAGTCAGAATGCAGAAGTAACTAAACATATAATAGATGTAGTTCTTCTAAATCTTAATAATGTAAAAATAGTAGATATTGTTTTTATTTTATATATAATGTATGGCATATAACATATAATAACATAAAACATAACACATACACTATGTATTATAGTAGAAAATGTGTTATATAAGTATTTAAGTATTATATATGTATTTAAGTATTATACAACAGATATAATTTTATGTAATATATAAAGTACTATATATTATGTAATAATATATAGTATCATATTATAAGATATGGTATTATATATTTTTATGAAAGATTAGAAATCAGAATAAGAATATGGTGGAGCAATGTCATCAAGGTCAAAGAGAAAGACCCAGTAGGGTGGCACATGACTGTAATCCCAGGGAATCAGGAGACTGAGGCAGGAGGATCACAAGTTTGATGCCAGCTTTAACAATTAAGCAAAACCTTACCTCAAAAACTAAAAAGGGCTGGGGGTATAGTTCAGTGGTGGAGTGTCCCTGGGTTCAATCCCAGTCCCAATCACCTCAAAACAAAACTAAAAACAAAACAGTTTTAAACCTATAGTTGTAATACCTGTATACATATATAGATGCTAATATATAGTATTACATACTATATAATACTTCATATTATATAGTATAATGTTTAAAATATACTATATATTATATCATATGCAGTAAATAGTATAGCATATAGTATTATATATAATACAGTGTTTTATATATATTAAATATTCTTTAGTATATATTTTTATATTAAGATTTAAAATATATACTTATATTAATACATAGTATATATTACACAATACTGTATATTATATATAGTATATTAGATATATGGAGTATATAATATATAATTTTATTAATATGTAATAAATAATTATATATTAATAAAGCAAATATTTGCTATCATTTATTTTTAGTATATAGTGTTAAAAATTATCAAACTCATGCAGATTAGAAGGGGGAGAATGTATGGTAATTTCCTGAACTTTTTTTTTTCCTGAACTTTCATAGCAGGGAGTTAACAGATTAACAGGTACATTAGGAAAGAGGAACTGAAGTATTATTTAGCAAAGTAAATGTTGGCTATCAAGTAACCAGAACCAGAAGCTTCCATGTGTTGAAGTTGCAGGGAAAAGAAGGGAGACCCTTTATTTTATATCTTTACACTGTTTCCCTTTCTCCTATACATACTTTTAATTAAAAAAAAACAGCTAAAATAAATAATTTAAAATTCAAATAATAAAAAAACTATGTAGCAATGGAAAATAATGAGGGTAAATCTACTTATTTTGACCTGGAAAATAGCCTCATAGATCCTAGGAAACTTTTTACACAAGGAAATGATAAATATTTAAGAAGCAGTGAGTGCCAAAAACACTGATTTAACCATTGCACATTGTAGGCATGCAGGGAATTCTCACACTGTAATCCATGTATTTGTACAATTATGTGTCAATTTATTTAAAAGCAAGTTCTTAGAACAGTATGTAATATATGACTTCTGTGCATGCGGTGCTGGGGATGGAACACAGGGCTTCCTGCATACTAGGCAAGTGCACCATGACTGAACTAAGGCCCCAGCCCCCCGAATCATAACACTTATGTATTAGAATAAACACCAAAACTAAGACACAAACTTCAGGAGTCTCCTGGACTGCTGGCCCCTTCTGTTTTCCCTGCCCAGGTTACATATCTACTTCTGGAAATCTTCCCTTCCCAGATCTTTCTAAGATGGGTGCCTCTTTTTGTAGTGGGTAAAGAGCTATCTTGTGCATGTCTCGAGTAGCAGCTGGGAGTTCTTGACAGTAAGTGTCAGTTCAAAGACTGGCCTGGAGGAAGTTGCCCAAGAGATGAATAGCTTTATACTCAAATATTTGGTGGAGGGGAGCTGAGTGGGGCTGAGGATCAGAGGCTACAGGATGTTAAAACAAAAGGCTTATCAGGGAGGTCCTGGTCCCCTGCTCTCATTCACAGGTAAGGAACATACGTGGGGCCAGGAGGAAAGATCACCCAGTGGAAGTAGTGTCTGGGAAAGAGCTATCTGGGCTTGTTAAAAGGCAGAGTCAAGCAGAGACCCAAATGAGGATGGAAGTCTGGACCCCAGCCTGATGCCAAGCCCACAGAGAATCCGGTGGGGGGAGGGGAAGGGTGAGAGGGGGTCCATGCAGGAGCTGTTCAAGTAACCTGCCCAGGACCCACAGCCAGCAATGGCAGTGCTAGGATCTAAGCTGAATGGTTGGAATTCAAAGCCTGAGCTTAGGCAGGAATCAGAGGGATCCGATTAACATGTGCTAACTCATTGATAAGAAGAACAGTTTCTTTCCCAAACAGGGACACAGCACATGCTGTTCCCTCTCTGAACCCTGACGAAGGAATCAGCCCCTTTACACAATCCATGGATATCCAGCTGCCTTGACTGGGGACATTGATTCCTGTTTGCTCAATGGGACTTTGAAAATTCCCACCTGGAAGGATACTAGCAGTGGATAACAGCAGTGGGGGCCCCTCTCTCCACAGCTCTGAGCACTGATGGAGTTTCCTATGGACACAGAGAACTGACCATGACACGGCTCAAAGAGATGGGTCAGGACCCTGCATAAGTGCAGAGAGGAGGAGAGAAGCTGGGGTCTAAAAGTCTGTTTTCCATGCTCTCCACCCCATCTCTGTCCTCTAACCAACATCAAAGGCACATTAATGGCCCTGGCCACTCCTCACAACTGAGCCGGCCCAGGCCTCCTGCTGTTCCTCCCTGAGAACTTCAGCCTCCCTGAGTCTCTGGGGTTTTATTTGGGGGTGGGGAGGGGCAGGCAGGCGGGCCCAGGAGAGTATGTATGTCAGTTAAGGTTTGTCGTTCACACGTGGAGATCATTAACGAGACTTATTTTTAAATTGTAATTGCAAAATGTAAATGCTCCCCAAACTGATGTGTAATTGCTACCCCCTCCACCCCAGCCCTTCCCCTCTGGTGCCAGCTTTGCAAGGAGAGAATTAGAAAATAAAAAGGGGGTGGATTATGTAAGCAAAACGATTTTAAAAAAAGAGAGCGAGAGAGCTAAGAATTTAAGTGAGACAGCTGGTGGCTTCTCTGATTGCCACACTTCCAGCATTAGCTGCAAAAATCGTCCTTGCCAATTACACCCATCCAAGCAATAGTGTCAACTGTATTTAGTCCCCAGGAGAGACCATACTGTCACTCACTTGGAAAGACTTGGAAAGGTCAGTGAGTGTGTGGGTGTTGGGGGACTGATGGGGGCAGAAGTCAGGGGTATGTTGGTAATATTTCTTCTGTTACATCCATGGAACAAAATCACAATCCATGGCAAGAACTAGCAGTCAGTCAACACATTCCCTCAGTCTACCATGCAGGTGATGGCAGGGGCATGTCCATTTCCTGGGCACAGGCTGGCCTGTTTAGACCCAGCAACCTCAATCCCAGCCATGAGAGAAGAGAGCACTATTAACTAGGTAATTCCAAAGAAAGAGCCTCAGTTCTACTTGGGTCCCGGAGAAAGTCACTGGACTTGGTAACAACATACTCATACTGGTTCACCGAGTATATAACCCTTGTCAGACCTTTCTTTTTCTACTTGCCCTTCATCTTTCTCAAGCCCTTGTCACAGCCACTGTGTACAATAAACTCTGTGCAACGCCATTGTGCACACAGGCTCCAAATGTTAGAAAAATTGTCAACTTGTCCCCCAAATAGGATTGCCCAACTATACTTAGTGCAGTCTAGACCCCTGTAGATAGCCTTCCCTCAAGAGCCACAAACTGCTGGAGCATGGTGACAAGCACCCCCTCCCCCTTAATACACCTAAAACACAGAATTCCCCTGAGAAGAAAGAGAATCTGCCAATTCTCTCGCTCTCAGGCATGGGGTCCTCTATGAATAACCGTGGTTTTACTAACTACCTGCTTGGGGAGCTGGACCAAGGAACATTCATCTCTGTGACTAGCTCTCTCTCTTCCTCTCCCAGGGAAACCTGCTTTAGTGATGGAATTTAGCATTGATTACTGCCCCCAAAAGGAAGGCTAATGAACTATAAGGTCATGATGGCCCTCAGGCAACAAGGAAACTTAGAAAATCCTGGGCAGGATTCTTTGGAGTTGGGGCCCAATCTCACCATAACAGATCCTGCCCTTATCAAGACATACTGGAAACCCAGTTATCCAAACTGGGTTTCCAAATCTCTGACTAACTGATATGTAAATCTGTGAGATCATGAAGTTCCTTAAGGGGATTAAGAAAACCAAACAACCAAAAAGAAAAAAAAAAAAAAAGAAAAATCTTATCTAATAAAAGATCAAATGAGGTTCTCTACTCAAAATACTTAATATATTCTAAGGAACTATTTCTCCAAGTTCATCAGAAATAAATGGGATGATTTGTTCAGTGTTCATCAAAAACACTTGGGGTTGCCAGGCACAGTGGTACACCAGTAATCCCAGACATCAGGGAGGCTGAGGCAGGAGGATTGGAAGTTTGAGTTCAGTCTGGGCAACTTAACAAGATCCTAACTGAAAATAAAAATTTAAAAGGGCTGGAGATATAGCTCAGTGGTAGCATTCTTGGGTTCAATCCCCAGGATCATGAAAACAAAAACAAAAATAAAAAATCCTGCTCGGGCTTGGGGTAAAGATCCATGGGTCTTCATCCGATTCTCAGAATCAGAATCTGACTGTGGGGCTCAGGAATTGTGTTTTTCACTGGCACACTCAGCAACATTCAGGGGGTAACACTTGCTCTGGAGAGTTGTACAAACGTGATCATCATCACGGATGTAAGCAATACCCCATCCATCTGTACCAACAACTCATGGAACTTGCAGAAGAGCAGAGTGTACAGGGAGGAGGGCTGGCCCTCGTCCCCAAGGAGCTAAAAAGGTAAAACACAAGGATATGAAAAAAAAAGTACAGCAATTTATAGCCAAATGTTGTCCATGCTAAGTGTCACCTCAAGTGATCAACTGGTCCTAGCGGCTTTCAGAAAGGAAAAAAAAAAAAAAAAAAAAATCAGCCTGGGGGATTTAATTTATGTGTTAAAGGAGAGAAAAAGCAATTCTTACTGTTGGGTGATCCCGCAGCCTCTGGGATGGTGTGCAGGAGGCTCACTCCCCTCCTCTTCACTTCCAGCTGGACCAGAAATACTTCCTGTCAGCTAGAGCCAGAGCACCTACAAGCAAGGCAGAGCAGTTCTCAGCAGGGGCCTCAGAAAACAGAACTCTGGGCTCTACTCACTGACTCCTCTCCTTCTCCTGGGATGTGTTATATTCCAGAAGGGATAGATTCTATTTCCTCTACCATATTAACCTTTCAACTCTTTCTTCAGCATGATTGCTGAGACCCACTCCCATCCCCAGTCATCTGGGGGTCCAAACTGTGTCAGTTATGAGTATCTCTTGCTGGTCTGGGTTCCTGACACCAGAGTACCTGCAGCCTTCTCCCCCAGCTGCGGGCAGCACTGGGAAGACCAGCAGGCAACTCGTTCTGAGACTCTAGTGGAACTCAGAGGAAGGGGCAGCAGTGATAGCTCTTTCAGGTATGCAGATGAGCTTGCAATCTACATGATGAATGGCAGGCTTTGGCTGGGGGTTTGGAGGGAGAGTGGTGAGGTGCATTGTGGGTAGGAAGGGTGCTTGAGGGTAGCAGAGAGGAACTGGCCAGAAGTAGAGGATGAGCTGAGGCCCCAAAGTAGCTTTAGCTGCACAACTTACTTAGTTTTAGATTAAAGTGAATTAATTTTGTTTCTCAATAATTGCACTCAACCAAGGTGCTTTGCATATGGAGGTTGGTTGGTCAGCCCTGTCATAAAGTCTGGCTGGACTTTTCCCTAAGAGTATCACCAACTTTTCCTTGTGGACCAGTTGCTAATTTGACTCCAAAGAGGCTGTGCTTGGAGCCAGGATGGCAGGGTCACTGGAGTGGGGAGCTGCTTTGGGACCCGGACTATACTTTGAGGGCAGCAGTGGGCAGCATCTCCAGCCCAGAATCCCAGTCCTTCACCAGAGGCAAATGCATCTTTAACATTAACAGTTCCTTCCTAGTTAACACCATCTTAGTCTCCCTGTAAAAACACATTTGCACCTCAGTAAAGAATGTAATTAACTAGTGACATGACAACAGGAGGAGCAAAGCAGTAGCCCACACTGGGAGCTGCAGTTGGGAAATGGAAATGTAGACATCTGCCTGGGCAACAAGGCTTTCCCACCCTGTGTGTGTGTGTGTGTGTGTATGCACACACACAAGTGCACGCGCTGCTAGGGAGGTGAAGGTGGTAGGGCGATAGCATCCAGAATCCTAAGGAAGTTTTGAATTCCAGTCTCAGGAGAGAGGAAGCTGGGGTGTTCTAGAAGGATGGGACATACTGAGAGCAGCTCCAAGGGTAGAGAGGGGAGCTCATGCATTTCCATTAACGAATGCTCTCTGGATTTAAAGAAACCCCCCTTCCCTTTGCCACACCCCAAACTCCTCCCAAGAGGAGATGAAGAATGTTGAGACATACTTACAGTCCCTCCAGGGACTGCCTGCTTTGGCCATGTGTAGAAACCAAACAGATCAGGACCAATGGAGAGAGTGGGCACTGTAAGTGCCAAATTACTTCTGTTTCACTCCCTGCATTCTGCTCCTCCTCCCTTGTCTTTGAACTCTGTGAGGACTCCTCTGTCCATACAGACCGTAAACCTAGGAGAGGTGTCTGACTCTTCCCTCCTCCACGCCCCACCTAATTTTCACTTCTCATTTCACCATCACTTCTCATCCCTTTCTAGTCAGGGTTGAAGATCATCTTTTCTACTTTCCATTCCTAATGGCACAATCTGGAAAGGGAGCTCCTCCCTGGTGTGGTGGCCCCAGATTCTCTTTCTCCCCACCATCAGTCTTCCAGCACATCTTCACATGGTGGCTTCCAGACTGAGCTTCCCAGGCAGGTGACAGTATCCACGCTCACCAAGGACCCCAAACACACCAGGCATGGCCAGCCCAGCAGTGAGTACTCACTGTCCTTCATGGACTTACAGCTGGGTCACAGTGGGCTCCAGGATTTTCCGTGCCTCCTTGCTCTTAAAAGGCGCTTGACTGTATTAGACCAAGTACATCCTTCTGAGTGCCTGTGGTTACCTTTCTGATTCATCTTCCACCCTGTGCCAGGAGGCTCCCTGTCCACCATCCAAACACAACCACTCTCCACACCTGTCCCACAACTTTCTGCAGCTCAGTCTGCTCCAACTCTCTATTTCTACCTGATAAGACCCCAGTCGTTCTTCAATATTCAACTCAAACAGTCTGGCAGCTTCCTCTATAACCAGAAGGAATTTTTCCTTCTCTGTGTTTCCAAGTAACATGCTGTTTGACCTCTGAAAGTTCTTGCCACGCTCCACCTCATGCCCTGGTTAATCTTATGTGTCTGTCATCCCTTTCCAAACTATAAGCTCCTAGTGGGCAGAATTCCTAATCTCCCATCTCTGTATAATTTTTTAGTTTACAAAGCACCTGTTCATGTTCTTTAATTCTTAAACTTTAAAAAGAGGCATTTTAACACAATAATTTTTAGTACCTTTAAAAAATAACATGCTTGGGCTGGGGAGATAGCTCAGTTGGTAGAGTGCTTGCCTTGCAAGCACAAGGCCCTGAGTTCAATCCCCAGCACCACAAAAAAAAAAACCCAAAAAAAACAAAAAAACATGCTTATTGTAGAGAATAGATTAACAAGAGGAGAAAAGTTAAGTTAGTTGTAATACTACAACATGAAGATAACCACAGTTAACATTTGAAGTAAGACTCTTAAAAATAGTGCTGTACTATAGTGTTCAGTAACTAACCTTTCATATTTGGCAACACATCATAAATAATTTTCACGTGAGGGAAATATATATGATAATTTTAATGGCTGTGTGGCATTGCGTTTATGGATATACTCTAAGGAGCCAAATATTCATCATACATTGCTTTGTTTCCAGTTTTGGCTATTATAAGTCAATAATAACCATTCTTGTAGCTGATTTTTGCTCCAGGCTTGATCATTTTTCTAGGGTAAGTTTTTAGATGTGAACTTGCCAAGTCCAAAGGTATGTTCATTTTAAGGAATTTTTACAAATTACTTGCGAGAAGGTCACACCCATTTATATCCTATTAGCAGCATATGAGAAATGCCTTTTTCCTTGCCAGGCAGTTGTTTCCATTTTGTAGATGTGGATAACAAGGTTTAGGAAAGTCAAGTTCAGGACTTGCCTAGGAAGACTGCCACCAAGCTGGTGTATCTTCTGATTAGATATTTTGTTCTTCCAACCTTCCCCATTCTCTTTGTTCTTGCATTTCTTACCATTCCAAAGACAGTACTTGCAGTTGTGAGTGCTACAGCAATGTTGGACTCCCTGAAGGAAAGGCAGAGGTGGGTGTGCCCTGAGGGCAGGTGGGCCATTCCTAGGAGCTCTGCTAATGTCAGCCTCCCCTACCTGGCTTTCTGGCTGTCTGGAAATATGGCAGATGAGAGAGATGTTTTGGGGTGGCATTCTACCATTCCCCCCTCTCCTCTCTTCTGGAAAGGGGCAAACAGCCTCAATTTAGCCCTAGTGTATGAAGAATCTATTATGTACCAGAGCCTAAGGATCCAAAGATCGATCTCTCTCTCTCTCTCTCTCTCTCTCTCTCTCTCTCTCTCTCTCTCTCTCTCTCTCTCTCACACACACACACACACACACACCTTCTCTTTTTCTCTCTCCCTGTCCTCAAGGTGCTCACAGTTGAGTTGGGGAGATGGAAAGGAAATAATTGTCACCTGCCATATGCACATCATGCTGCTTGTTGGCCCCACCATTCCCTCCTTTGCTGAAGTCTGCAATGGCAAGGGCCAGTGACAGGGATTGGGAAGGGAGGAAGCCCTGCCTGCTTCCTTTGTCCTTCAGCCTGTGTCTCTTGTCTTGCTCTTTGTGGCTCTAAGGGGCTAGAACTCCCTTCTGCTGTCCTGCTTCAGTCACATGCCCTGACTTTCTGCTCTGACCGCACTTCTGCCGGTTCTCACCCCTGAGACAGCATGGAAGAGCTGGGACTCCTCAGAGAGGAATCACACCAGTGTTAGGGAAGAGAAACCAACCCGCTTCTCACTCAGGGATTAATAAAATGCACATTAGCGAGAGGAAGGACGATCAGAGGTGACACCAGCATGCCCCCACGCAGGGCGCTGCTTCAGGGCTACAATATACATAGATTTCTCCTTTCCCAGAACTGACATCTAGCAAGTTCCACTTGTTTCCTTACAGCCTGGAGAAAGCTTCAAGGCAGAAATACAGCCTCTAATCTCCTTTCTGTCACTGCCAGCGATTCCTCTGAGCATAAGGAGGGCAACGCACATGTCAGAAGCACAGAGCAGAATGAAAGACAGTTCGGGATTGGTGGGAGTCGGGGGACTGCCAATGGGTGGCGTCCGTCCTTCCTACTCAGTGCTCTGGAAGAGGGAAGCCTGGGTGCACCTTTTTAGACAGGGGTGGGGGTGGGGGGAGACCCCACCACCATACAAAGTCCTTCTCCTCTGAGAGGCTAACAGGAAGCCTTCAACAATGCTGCCCTGTCCTGGGGTTAGACTTGAGTCTACTTGACAGACTGATGTGCAGGTCCAGGCCATTGGAGGCAGACAGAAGGACCAGGTCCTGAGTGACCTGATGGGATAACCCAGATGTTTCAGGGGACAAGAAAGAAGCAGGATCTTCAGATTGAAGATAAAGTCCCTTTTGTCCCTACTCCCACCCAAGAAATGGAGGGGCTCCACTCTTAACTCTTTAGCTTGGATCAGGCCCCTCCCTGCCCGTCCAAGTTCATTTTCCTGGGCACCCTCTGATGGGCTGGGCAGGCTTCCCTAAAGAATGCCTTTGCCTGCTTGGCCACATGCACTTAGACCTTTTACAGATGTGTAGGACAGCCATGAAGACTGAGTTTCTAGAATCTGTGGCCAGAGGCCCAAACCACTTATGGCCCAAACAACTTTAGGAAAGTTGCTCCAACCTGTTATCTTCCCCAGGAGCAAAAAGTGCCAAGGTCTTTGTCCCGATTGGTCCAAGGGCCTTGGAAGAAGCTGTTCTCACTCTGGAGCCCACCCAAGGATCTCTTTGTCCATAAACATAGCAATGGCAATGCGGTTTTCCTCTAAGGACTCTCCAGGCCACTTCCCCAATGCTGGGCATCTGCGAGAGTCCTGAGCCTCCTCTCATGCCCTTGCTGGGGTGAGCGAGCTAAGGAGGCACGTTGGTTAGTACCTGCTTTGCCACAAGCTGTGCTCTGTGACCTTGGACAAAATCCTCCACCAGTCTGTCTGAATTCTGTTTCATCAACATCGTTATCATTGACCTTCATCATCGTCATCAGTAAACAGAAGCTGGGCCTGGCGGTGAGACATTCTTCCATCCTGTTCTCTGATGACTCTTGATCAGCTATTGAACTCAACCATCATCCCTAGGAAAGCATAGAATTTCACCAGGGCAACAAAACTGACCTCCCAGAGCCCAGGCTCCAATCCTCTAGGAGGAAAGGGGCTCCTTAAAAGCTAATTAACACACAGACTGGTTTAAACTGTTTGTCTTCTGCATAAAAGTCTAAAATGGCTTGCCAGGACCTCAGAAGATAAAAATCCAAAAATTTCTTCACCTCCATTCTTCTTCCTAATCACTCTGAACCTACCTCTCTTACCCAATCCCCTGCTACTTTCTAATTTGAACCTTTACTCCAGCTGTGCCAGGCTGCCATGGTCCCAACACTAAGCACACACCATGTCTGAGCTCTCTGTCGCCCCTCTGGATGGCCTTGTGCTCCCCTTTCCTCTGTGCATCCGGCTCCTATCCTACCCACAAAGGCCACCTCTCTGCAGTTGCAAGATCTTCCTCTCACACTCTCCCCACTATGATGGTCCTTAATCTTACTCCATTTTCTGATCTTCTGCTCTTTGTGTTAAACTAAATCTCCTCAATGTTATCACAAACTTTTTTTTTTTTTTTTTTTTTTTTTTGGGTGGTGCTGGGAATCGAACCCATGGCCTTGTGCTTGCAAGGCAAGTACTTTACCAACTGAGCTATCTCCCCAGCCCCTATCACAAACTTTAAAAAAAAAAATTTTTAGTTGTAGATAAACACAATAACTTTATTTTGTTTATTGTTCTTTTATGAGGTGTGAGGATCAAACCTAGTGCCTCATACATGCGAGGTAAGTGTTCTACCACAGAGCCACAACCCCAGCCCAACATATCACAAACTTTTGAGGATAAGACCTGTGTTTTTATTTCTTCTGTTCTTCACACATGCTAGATTTGTTCTATGCCCATGTAGATCATCGGAAGTATCATTCTCGTCACGTGGAGAGGAATCAGATCAATGCCGAATCAGTTGAGTTGAGAGTTTGCCTACTTAGTTATTATTATTCATTGTCAAAGACCTTGTATTTCTCTCTGTTTCAATATGTTCCTGAGTTGAGAGCTTTTGACTGCACTGTGGATTTTATCAGATGCTTCCTGCACTAAATATTAGTGACTTGGTGAATGTGGCATAGGGAAGTGAGGTCAATCAAACTTGGATTCGAACACTAGGTCCCTGTCTTCCTCACTGTGTGACCTGTATGTCTTATAGAATTTGTTTTCCTATTTTGTGAGATTGGAACAGTAATTCCTAACATACGATGTTTCTCAAGATTCTTTGATTTTGCATTACATACACGATATGCTTAGCATATAGCAAAGAGCTCTGCAGTGACATAGACAGTCTTTAATAAATGGTGACTACTGTCATAAAAGATAATGGTAATGATTGTAGTAATCATATGTTCAGATCTTATGTAGTGAAATCCTACTCATCCTTCAGCTCTCCAAAGTTTTTTCTAACAGCCACCCTTCCCCATATAGGGTAATCATTCCCTCCTTTCTGATCCCCCAATAATTAGGACCATACTTCTATAATAAAGTCCAAAGTTCTTGGCCATGAACTATGGGCTGCATCACTCAGTTATGACCCTCTTTTTCTATATGTGTCCTTCCATGAAGCTCCAAGCTTCCGGAGAGCAAGGACTGGGTACTCCCGCTTTGTACTAACATCTGTGGCCTAGCCTCAGGTTCCATGTGTTGACAAAATGGGGGAATGGATAAGCAGGAATGCCAAAAGCATTCAAAAGACCCAGCCAGAGTATGATGAGACACAAAGATTCTGTCTGGAGAAACAGGCTAAGGGGAGAGAATGGTGATCGGGAATCTATCATGGAAAGTAAGTGTGCCTTTTAGCTCAGCCTAAAGCAGCCCCCTACTTTGAAGAAGCCCTTTTACTTGCCCAGCAGGATTTTCTTTCTTGGGGAAAACTTCAACCCCATCAGAAGACTTTGCTATTGAAAATATGCAGAGCCCTGCTTGTTCCTACCTTCCTTACCCCAGTCTCCTCCCATTCCTTTCCCCAGCAATCAGACCTTCCAACCTCTGAGCCCCTGCTCCCTTCTCCAACTAGGCTGCTGGATGACAGGGGATCCCAAGACAGCCAGAAGCAGAAGATGTAATGCATCCTGGTACCAACTAACTGTTCTTTTTCTGTCCCCACCCCAGCTGCTGTGAGCTACCTTTCCCTCCCCTCCATCTCCTCTGTCACACCTTAGCTCAGCAGCAGCCTTCTAAGCCCTCTCTCTGCAACCCTGCTCTTCCCTCCGCATGGCAGCCGTAGGATGATCCTGGCAGCTTAGAGCTTATTCTCTTAGCACTTATTCCACCAAACTGTGATTGTCCAAATACAGTCTGTCTACCCCACTAGATTATAAAATCCTAGATGGAATTTCAAACCCATACATCTCCCCAGAGCTTAATATGTATTTTGTATTTTGTATGTTTTAGATGTTCAATAAATAATTGTTTGATGAAGGGGTAAGCAAATGTATAGCAGAGGACATGCAAGGCATATGACACACTGCACGTGTGAACTCTCTTATCTAATTTGGTATCAATTCTTACAACAATACTATGAAATAGGTATGATTAGTCCCACTTTGCAAAAGGGAAAACTGAGGTTAGAAAAGTTAAGTGACGTGTCCACAATCACAAAGCTAATTGAGGACTGAAGTGAGAGAGCAGAATCCAGGAGTTTTATTGTGGCCTCCTTGGCTCAGCTCCCTGGCATCTGCCCACCTGCCCATCTGCCCACCTGCTCAACTAGCCAGAGAGGAGATGTCAAGAGGCTGAGCTGCTTCTGTTCTGCCTCACTTGGGAAATAAACAAGAAGAATTTTTCTTCTCATCATCTGGTGAGTCGATGACATTTCGTTTGACAAAGAATCTAGGAAAAGCCTCTCCTGGGACTAGTTTTGGGACCAGGCTCTGATAATATTGCTTTATTGAAAAGGGATGCTAGGAACTGAGCTCTGGATGGCCTTTTACATGAAGTAATTTATGCAGGAAATGAGAAATATATATTTTTTAAAGAAACTCACATTGATCTATATATAGTCACAAAGACAGAGTGAGGACAACACACACACACATAATCCCAGAAACACTATCACAGACACACAAAGGCACAGTTTCCAATTCATGTTCATGGTCAAGGCCACACACAGTAAGAAACCAGAGATTCCAAGTCAGATGGATACAAGGCCCAGGGACACGCCCACTTGCAAAACAGTCTGATGGCCCTGACTTTCCCTTCCATGCCTTCCAGGGGAAATTGCAATTTTCCCCACACGTGCAAATTTCAGTCATTAAGGAACGCACAGGAAGCATGGCATTGAAGAAATTCATCTTTCTGTGCCTCCTGCCCTTCTCAGGACCCTGCTCCCTCCTGTTGATCACACTTCATTCACATGGAGATGGTGCCAATCTGATGACCTGCCGCCCAAGGCACAGCTCCCACTCAGGAAGATTTACACCCTGTGCCTGCTCCTGAGGACAGCAAAGGAAGGATCGCAAGGAAGGGAAATGAAATGTCTATAAAATTCTCATTCAGATGCCACTCAGAAATGGATCTCAGAATTGGAAGGGATGGTGATGGTAAAAGGATTTCATTTAAAATGCCTCCTGCCTCAGGCTGTTTGGGATTTGCAAGGATACCTGAATGTTGGGACTGCCCTTCGAGCCTGGGAGATTTTGACTAGGGTTCACGGCAGAGCCCAGGATCCCTGTTCTTATCAGCACCTGAAAACTTAGAAAGGCCCAAAACTACACTGGGAGCCAGGACAACTGGCTTCCATCCACAGCTCCCTTGTGTCAATACCTCACAGCTCTGGGCCTCAGTTTTCCCATCTATAAAATGAGAAAGCTAGGAGTGAATGGTCACTTTTACTATGGTCTGCATCAGAGTCCACCTTGCCCAGTGTTAATAAGACTTTATATGCTTCTGAGTCTATAAGAGGACTTTTACATCCCAAAGCATGACCAGCCACGTCCATTAAGTTTTTATTTTATTCACAGTAACTGTGAGTTTGGTAGTACTGGAATTAATCCACCCATTATACAGACAGAATAATCAAAATGGAGACTCAAGTGCCTTAGTTAAGGTCACAAAAATAATCACTATTGATTCAAGTTGACGTGAAATCACTCCCTATTCAAAAAACAAATGACACAACACAACCCAAAAACCCTGGAGTTTCCACTGAAAAATATTTTTTCCTACTGCCTATGTCAGACTTGTTAAATAATAACTAATTTAAAACCTTCTGCTGGCTTTTCACATGGTCTAGGGAAGAGGTACAGAACAGATGGCTCATTCTTAAAAGAAAGAAGAAGATTTAACCCTCTTTTGGCTATTAAAGGAGAGGCCCAATCTGAAAGGGGAAAGATGAAAGAAGAGAGAATTAAATTGTTATTCACTCATTCAACAGATGTTTATTTAGTGCCTGCTATGTGCCCAGAACTGTTCACAATTGTGAACAGACGTGATCAAAATCCCAACATTCCGAAGGCTTGCATTCTGGTGACAGTGGGGGTGAGGAGCATTAGCGATAATAACCAAGATATATAAATAAAATGCACAATGTCAGCCAGGCATGGTGGTGTGTGCTTGTAATCCCAGTGGTTCAGGAGGCTGAGGCCCTACGCAACTTAGCAGGATCCTGTCTCAACATAAAAAATAAAAGGGCTGAGGATGTAGCTCAGTGGTAAAGTGCCTCTGGGTTTAATCCCTGGGAAAGAAGAAAGAAAGAGAGAGAAAGATAGACAGAGAGAGAGAGAGAGAGAGGAAGGAAGGGAAAGAAAGAGTACATTGTGCCCTAAAATATGTACAATTATTGTTCATCAATCAAAAAATTTAACAATTTCTTATTTTTCATATCATGTATTTTGTTATTAATTTTTATCTTTAAAAACTTGCATTACAATATTATTTTACTTGATTACTAAGTTTTTGGGTGTCCCCTTAAATTTTGTGCCTATGTAAGTCCTGGAAGAGTCTGTTTCATGTTTTCAGTAAACCTATACACATGCCACAACTCTGTGGCAGGAAGAGAAGGAACACATCCACAAATGGGGAAAGTCACCCGGGAAGAATGAAGGAGGCCCCACAGAACAGACAGCGAAAGGCGGGTGGGACGTTTTCTTGGGACAGGATCTTGGGGGAAGATGTGACTAGGGGAATAAATGCAAGCACCCTTCCTGTCCTAGAATCTTCGGGAGCTGGGTTTTCTGCAATGTGGGGGGAATCTCAAGTTGACCTATTGGGATGTTCAATGGAAAGGTGCCTGCTCATTCTGAAGGGCTTGGGGGCCACAATGGTGGCGCAGATGACTAACTGCTTCCTCTTCCAACTCTGCAGCCAAGCTTCCACTACAATGCTTAAGCACCAAAGGCACCAGAGACCATGGGGAGTTCTAGGAGGAAAGAAGCCGAGGATCTGTTGGGTTGTTAGGATTAAACCTTTTCATGGAGGAGACTGGCCCTGGTTGGGGCACACAGAGCAAGGGGGTCATTAATTGCCTTCAAACCATGGGAAAGGCAGAGGACAGTTCCTTGTCACTGTGTATTCTTAAGAGAGGTTGAGGTTTCTTGGCACCCTTAGAATGACTGAGAGACACGGGTATGGGAGGGGAGTATAGAAAAATAGGGATGATTCTGGAAGGATGGACGTGCCTCCAAGAAAGGGCTCAGGCCCCAAGTCAGTCCTCTTATTGTGGCTCCCCACTTTTCTCCAGTACCCCAACAATAAATCTTAGAACCTTGGATGATCCATTTTTATTCACAAAAAATTTTTTTCTAAAATAAGATAACATTTTTAGCAGACATAGTTAAGAACTTCCATTATGTGTCTCCTACCTAACTTCTAAGGTTTATCTCTTAGGACCCTCCTTCAAGTACCAAGGGGTGGCAAATTACACTGCCATGGTCTGAATGTGCCCCTCCAAAATTAATGTTGAAACCCAATCCCATTGTAGTGGTGTGAAGAGATGTTGCTTTTTGAGAAGTGATTAAGTCATGAAGGCTCTGTCCTCATGAATGGCATTAGTACCCTTATAAGAGGTTGAAGGAGGATCCCTGGCACTTTCAACATGTGAGGATACATCGAAGCCGCCTTTGATGGGGGAGAAATTCTCACCAGACACTAAATCTGCTGACATCATGTTCTTGGACTTCCCAGACTCCAGAGCTTTGAGAAATACATTCCCGTTGTTTATAAATCACCCAACCTGAAGTATTTTGCTATATTAGGCATATACTTAGGGGTCAAAACTTCAGCTGTTTTTGTAAATAAAGTTTTATTGGAACACAGTCACACCCATTTGTTGACAATTGTCTGTGACCATTCTTTACTACAGTGGATAAGTTGAACAGTGCAACACAAAACCTTAAGTATTTAGTCTGGACCTTTACAGAAGTTTGCTGACTCTGGTCTAGATTACAGATCAGTTACCCACCTCTTCTATATGGACCCCACACCCCAGTTCCCCCACTTCACTTGTTGTTACTTCAGGTGACTCTCTCCATTCTCTAGCTGAAATGCAGCTCATTCCTCAAGGACTCAGCTCAAACATTACTTATTCTGAGATGCCTCCTGAATTCCTATAAAGAATTGCTCTTAATAGCCATGCACACTGTTAGAGTGACCACATAATTTATCACCCACACTGGAATAATTTTGAGAGTGAAAGAGAGCATGATTACTAATTACACAGTGACTACAGGTTTCAACTGAGACTGTCCCTGGCAAAACAGGTCATATGGTCGCCTTACACTGAGTACCAATTTCATTCTGCCTTCTAGGGATGAAATGTTTACATCCCCAGCTTTCCTTAGAAGGTAGCATGCTGAAAGGCAAGGACAGTGGAGGGAGTTTTTGACTTTTAGAGTGTCCTTGTACAGAGAATATGCTCAATTAATATTTGTTCAAATAGTCAGGTGTGGTGGCTCACACCTGTAACCACAGTGACTCAGGAGGCTGAGGCAGGAGGATCACAGGTTTGAAGTTAGCCTCAGCAACTTAACCAGGTTTTAAGCAACTTAGACCCTATCTCTAAATAAACAATTAAAAAGGGCTGGAGATGTGGCTCAGTGGTTAAGTACCCTTGGATTCAAACCCTGGTACCCCACACCTCCCAAAAAAACTTGATGAAGTAAAAGAAGGAAGTCTAAACTAGACACAAACACTTTCTTTAAGAGTAGCAAGACAGAGTTGGGCATGGTGATGCAGGACTGTGTTACTTAGTTACTCAGGAGGCCGAGGCAGAAGGATTGCAAGTTCAAGGTCAACGTTGGTGATTTAGCCAGACCCTCTCTCAAAATAAAATAAAAAGAACTGGGAATGCAGCTCAGTGGTAGAGCTCTTGCCTATTACATGACCAGCAAGGTGGAATAAGGAAGAGCAGAGGAGCCATTGCCTCACTATAAAGGAGCTTGCAGCCCATGGAGGTTGTGTGCTGTGTTTCTGCCATTGCACTTACATGTCTGGATTGCACCGATGTGTCAGGTGCACCTGGGGTAACCCCACCTTTCTGCTTCCCTGCTCCCCTGCAGCCCACCATCTCCTTCGCCCAGCCCTGCAATCCATTCTCTCAGCTACTGCACTCTCCTGGCACCTGGTTTCACAGGGGCTGGGGCACATCCCTTGTTCTCTAGGGTCCCCTATGCCTCAAAATGCTGGACTTAAAATGGTTAAAGTGGTAATGACAGCCTGCCATGTTAGGAAAGGAGAGGTGCCAATTCAAGGATGATGGTTTATTTTTTGAGTTCTTAGCTGAATCTGGATACTGGGTGATCAGAATTTAGATATGTATCTCCCTTCTTAAGCCCCCGGCACATTCTATAGACTTCAGCTCACTAAAGTGGGAGATAGGAAATAGCAAGGGACAGATGACCCATTTAACATTCTTGGCACTGCCCATCTGTTCTCTACTAAACTGCCTGAGATATCTTTTTGAAGTGCAAATCTCATTCTACTACACCCCCATACCTTCTAACACATCACTGGTTTCCCATTCCTCTTGAGATCGGCACCCAAATCCTTCAGATGGCCTCAAAGTTCAGATGCAGTCTGGCCCTATCCACCTCCCAGACTCACCCGTCTCACTCTTTGCCCTCCAGCCACCAGGGTCTTTGGTCCCTCAAACAGGCAACACCACTGATTTTTCTCTATCTCCATTGTGTTCACTGGCCCTTCTACCATGTTATGCCACAGCAAGAAGGTCCTCACCAGATGGGACTCTCTTTCTTGGGTTTTCCAAACTCTAGAACAGTGAGACAAGTAAACTTCTATTTTTATGAAGTACACAGTCCATGGTATTTCACTATTGCAGCAGAAAATGGACCAAGACCCTTCCTCCCTCCCTCCTTCCTCCTTTCCTGTCTTTCTCCCTTCTTTCCTTTCCTTACTTGCTGTCATATTAGTGTCTTCTTTATGTGGATATCTCGTCCCCACTTCCATACAGTCTCCTTAAGAAGAGGATCTGTGCTTTATGTGTCTGAACACCACTGTTCTGGAAACCAGGGCAGGTGCATAATGAAGACTGTGGATTCCTGCTCTTAGGCAGAGGATCTACAATGTGGGGACATCTGCCTGGGGTGCAGAGCCAGAGAAGAGCTTTAAGCCTTGGGTGGGGGGTGGTTCCAGGGAGGCCACTAGGGGCACTGTGGCCCCAGGTGTGCTGAAAGTTAGCTCTTGGGCTCAATACTGAGATTTTCTAAGCCCAGTCCGCCACTGGACTGAAAAGCTACAGCTCTTGGCTGACTCATCTGAAGCGGGCAGCAGGGCCTACTCACCCTCTCCGGACTGGAGAGAGATACACTGGCGTTAGTCTGGCCCCCAACCCCAGCACAGCAGCAGCCTGGCTGCTGAACCCCATGTGAGCCTGAGCAGAGAGCCTCAGGCAGGCTCTGGCCAGGGAAAAAACAAAACAGCTGCCCCTGTGCTGGCTCCAAACCTGCTCCTGGTGTGGAGGCCTCTCTGTGCTGGACCAATAAATAATAGAAAGTCCAAGTGCCTGAGGTAGCAAACTCCATGCCGCTGGGCCTCAGGCAGGATGGTGGAGGGGCTCGCCAGGTCAGGAGCACAGGGATTAATAACGCGTCGATTTTAATGCAGGGAGTTTTTTTTTCCCTGCTTCACAAACAGCAAAGTGAATGTTTGAGCATCCTGGCAGGGGGTTAATGAGGACTCTGATTAGTTATTCGGATTTCTCCACACTGCCTCAATTCATCCTACTAGGGAGGAGAAAAAGGAGGCGGTGGGGAGGAGAGGGCTGTGCAGAGGGGCTGGGGATGAGCCGATCCTCCTGTCACTCTGCAGGTTTCAGCTGGTAGGAAACAGCAACCCACCTTCCCCCAGTCCACCCTGCACATGCTGTGGCAGAACTGGGAGCCTCAAGAGGCCTGAAGACAACCTGGTGCAGCCCCTTGTTCGCGAGGTGAGAGGGACATTAGTCAGGGCTGGAGAGAGGAGCAGAGAGAGCCCTCTGGCCAGAATCCAGCCTTCCTGGGGTCTCCTGCTACCCCCAAATTCCCTGACCACACTCCCTCTTCCCCAACTCAAAGTGAGTATTCTCCCTTTCCCCAGTGCAGGCTGTAATCCAGGGTCCAGCCAGGACTGCCGTTGGGTTGGAAACCGACAGCCATCCTCTTTGGAAAATTCCTGTCTCTTGGCTCAGGTGAATTGCCCTGCTCAAGACAGGGCTAGGGAAGTGGTGGAGAAGGCAGGGCTTCTGTGATGGCCCCTGAGAAGGGGGTTCTTCTCAGCAGCACCTCAGAGTGGGAGCAGCATTGCCCCCTCCTTTGCCAGCTGTGGGCATTGAACTCAGCTCTGGAGGAGCTAAAGCAAGAAGCCATTAGCTCCCTTGTCCCCACCTGCTAACTCCAGGTCAGCAATGGATCTTACTTACTTACAAGCAGGGAACAAGAGAGGAGCAAAAGCACACAGAGAAGCAAGCAGCTCACTCTCTGGGAGAGAAATTGCTGGGGCCATCTGGACACGAGCTCCAAGTCTTTCCCATATTATGATGCAGATGGACTTCTGAGCAAGAATTCCCCCCACCCTGCCCATCCTGGGTTTCCAGCCCATCTGCTACAGCTCAGGACCCAGAGGCACATCCAAACCAGCACAGTGACATCACGAGTAAGTGACATCACAGTGAGGGCATCACCCTGAAGGTGTTCCAAGATCATCACCATGTCACTCAAGTCCCTAAGATGCTTCTTTCTCTGGAGAAACCCCAAATTCTTAAACCACATGCTGTGGCCCCTTCAGCACCTCTCCTCATACTCACAGGGCTCCTGTGCCCCCAAATCCTCAAGGGAATTTATAAATGATGCTGCATTCTAAAGGCTCAGTTATTCTCATTCACTCAGAGTAATGACAGTCAGTGGTTGCTGAGGTTTTCCTGTGCACTAGCCATTGTGCTCAGTGCTTTACACACTTGGATCTTGGTGGCACATGCTCATGAGGCAGGAAGTGATACCTGTCTGCATCTTAGCCCAGCACTGTCAAATAGAACTTTCTGCCATGACGGAAATGTTTTCTGCACTTGCCAATATTGCATCAGTGCCACATGGTTTTAGAGCTCTGCAATTGTGTATAGTGTGATTGAGTCACTGAATTTTTAGTTCAAATTTTATTTTTATCTAAATACACAGGAGTGTAGTGGCTATTGTATTGGACAGCACAAATATAGAGAGGTCTTGATGGTCAGTATCAGTTAGTAAAGGGCATAGCCAGGATTCAAACCAGGTGTGTCTGCCCCTGAGATACACATGCTTTTCCTGGATTCTGTTCTTGGACACACTATCAAAGAAGAGATGTCACATATCATTATGGACAAGGAGCACAATCAACAAGTCCATGGAGTGCTCCTCTGGCTGTCCAGCACATTGCCATCCAGCAGTAGGTCTGTGAGGATGGGAGGGATACCTCCAGGGGGCATTGATGAGTAAGACCTACTCTCTGTCCCTGAGATGCTTCCAAGTCAGTTGGAAGAAAAAAATAAATTCTACTTGGGCAGAGGAGTTCAGATGCAAAACTGAATGATATAGAATACCATTTGGATATCTCTCTGAACCCCCACCCCAACTCAACCACGCCAAACACATTCTGCCCACTCTCCTGAGTTTGTTTCTCCTGCTTTCCTCCCCTTGGATGATAGTCACCATCATCATTGCAGGTCCTCTAGAAGGAAGCTGAAGGTAGCCTCAACCTCTTTTCCTTTTCTTCCTTCTTTCCTACTTCAGTGACTTGCTGATAGTTTTTCTTAAATGTACCTTAACATTGTCTCTTTTCCATGCCACTACCTGTGCTTCCTGTTGCCCTGGACATGATATGGCACACAAGGCCCCAGTAGGTCCTGGTGTCTTCCACAGCCTCTTTCCTGCCTCCTAACCACTTTCTGCTCATCGCCTTCCCCTGAGCTCAAGGAGCTTTCTCATGCCTCTGTGCTTTTGTATCTGCTGTCCCCCTTCCTGGAACCCCCTTTCTGCCTTATGTACTGGGACTACTAGCCATTCTTGAGGACTCAGTTCAGAGGATCTTCCCAGAGAAGCCTTGTCTGAGCATCCTTACCTCCGGCAGATTGTGACCTCCACCCCAGCCCTCCCATAGCCCTGAGCATACTGTTTGATGCTGCTCAACTGCTAAGTTGTAATTATGGGCATGCACAACTCCCCTATCCAATGGCAGTCTTTGAGGTCAAGTAGCAGTTCTGCTCTTTGTGCTCAGAGTGCCTGCAGTGTGTGTGACACATGACAGGAGGTGGGGAGGGTGCAAGGGTACCTGCAACACCTTCCGTCCCTGCACTCCCATGCCCCACCACACCACCTTTCTCTGCATGCAGTGGCTTTCGTGGAAAGGTGCAAAAGAACATCCCTGCTGCACCTCGTAGCCTGCTCTCCCGAGGCAGGGCAGGGAGACTTCCCACAGAACCTGGCACTCACTGTGAACTCTGGAAGCTCCTAAGGCAGTCTCAAAACCAGCCTGTTTCAGGACACTCCCTTTGGCTCTGGCTCCTGATCCTGACCTCCACTAGGTACTATACTAACAGCGACTGTCAGGCACTGAGCAAGGAACATTGTTTCTTTGGAAGCCATTTACCACATGGTGCATGGATCTGGGAGCCAGATCAGGTGAACAGCATTCTTATGTCCACATTGCACTTCACCACTTAAGAAGCAGAGCCTTCCACACTTTCTCATTTAATCCTCACCACTTCCTAGGCAAGGAGGGTGGTCAGGAGTTGTTCCTTCATGTTACAGATGAAGAAACAGAGATGCAGAGAAATTAAGGGACTCATCCAACCTAAAGTGCTTGATCCTAGATTCAGATCTATCTTTCTTTCTTTCTCTTTCTTTCTTTCTTTCTTTCTTTCTTTTTTCTTTCCTTCTCTTTCTTTCTTTCTTTCTTTCTTTCTTTCTTTCTTTCTTTCTTTCTTTCTTTCTTTCTTTCTTATTCTTTCTCTTTCTTTCTTTTAAATTTGTTCTAATTGGTTATACAGGACAGTAGAATGCATTTTGACACATTGTACACAAATGGAGCACAACTTCTCATTCCTCTGACTGTACATGGTGCAGATCAGATCTTTTATTCTCAGCTCAGTGTTCAATTTATTGGAAGGGCAGTAATGTCAAAATTTGGGGGGAATGAAATCTACCAAATGATGCTATATTCATGTACAAATATACCACAATGAATCTCACATATATATATGTATATATATAATGATAATGTATCTAATTAAAATAATAATGATGATAATAATGATAGAAGGGAGATCAGTAGAGTAAGCAGATCAGGAGCAGGAGGAGGGGAGAGAAAAGGAAAGTACTGGGAATGAGATTGATCAAATTATATTATGTGTATGTATGAATATAGCATAATGAATCCCACTAATAATTATAAGGCACCAATAAAATTTCTTAAAAATTTTTTAATTTTAAAAATATTATAGAAGAAGAGGTTCAGAGGAGGTGCTCATGGGTTTATTTGAAGATGCTTGTGCTCCAGTTTTTGATGGGATACGCAGTCAAGCAGAGAGTTGAAAGGGATGTCCACAGCTATTCTGCCCCCAGTCCACCATGTGATAGAGCCACACAGTTACCTGCTGTTCCCCAACACCATCTTGCGTCTTTTCCTTTGTGCCCTCCATAAGGAATTTAAAGACTTTGCTGAATCTCCAACTTCTGCCATCCTACCCAGTCTCCCGCCACCACTTAACTGCCGCTTCCCTCATGAATCTTTCCCAGATCTTCCCAGACAGACAGTTTCTTCTATGGGTTCTCACAGTACTTTGAATATTCTAGCATTCTAACTTTGTCTCTTTCTGTCTAGGGTTATAGTAATTTGTGTGTCTGTCTCCTCCATGGAATCTAAGGCAGGAACAATTCTGGTTCACTTTTGTATCACTCACAGTATCTGGTACTGTCTTGAGTGTAAGAGGTGATCAAAACATATTGGTTGGCTTGCATTTCGTTGGTAGCTGTGTTTCTAAGTGGGACTGGCTAAGAGCATAAGGTTTAACCCATGTCTTTCTAGTGGGAATGGGAAATGTGGTGGACATCACACTTTCATCTGAATCTTCCTTTTCAAATCTGAGTTCTACAATGATTTAAAAGCACTGGTCCAAAAGATGGAGGGAGGGGCATATAACTGAGAAGCAATATAAAAGAACCCTCAGAACTGTAGCAAAAAGGCTAATGACCAGAATGAACTAAAGTCTGAAAACACCTCCCCCCATACACCCACACACATTCCCTCTCTCCTCTCTCAAAAAGCAATACTTGCAGCAAAACAGAAAGTAATAATAATAATAAAGGATTGAGGTAGCTACAGCCCAGGACAGACATATGAGGTTACCAGATGACAGAAGGAAAACAAATGATTTAACTCCTACTTTGCTATGTGGTTTTCAAGGACAATGATCATCAAACCAGAAAAATGATTTTAAAGGGGTTCAAGTTTGAGACAGGTAAGGGGATGGCCACCTACATCACACAGCTTTAAATAAACTCAAGGCTGAGGATGACAGCAAATTACATCCTAGCATGTACAAAGAACTTGAAGGTAGGATTGTAGAACTACCGTTAGCTATTTGTGAACCAATGAAAATGAACAGTGTTTAGAAATAGATATAGGCAAAAGTCATCCTTACTTTCATAACATGACAAGCATCAGATTCTGGAAGCTATCTGTTTGACATTAATTGCTGACAAAAATTCTAAATTGGCTTGTTTATGAAAACAAGAAGGAAAGACAAGAACCAAAATGGCTTCATTGAAAAAGTCACATCAAACTAACTTTAATGCCCTTTAAAAAAACAGAATCCCTAGATTGTTAGATAAAAAAAGTACTATTTTGATTTCAGTAAGAAATATGACAAAGTCTTCCATGATATTCTTCTGTGTCGGAGAGAGAAGTACGTGAATGGGAGAACAGGTAGATAAATTTTTAGCTAGAAGAGTGATTGCCCCCAATTGGTACCGAGGAGTTGATTTCAGTCTGGAGGGAGGTTTTCATGAAGTAACCATTTATGTACTTCAAGTTGAGCATTTTTACCAATGATCTGCATAATGTTGAAGAAAGTATGCTTATCATTCCACACACTGAAGGGAATAAGTTAATGTGTTTGAAGAGAAAAAAGATTGAGGAAGAGCTGGTAAGGCAGGAGTGACAGGCAGAAAGCAAGAAGATGATGTTGAATAGAGATTTGTATACATTTATACTGTTAAAATAAAATTCAAAGTGTGTGAGAGAGATGGAGCTTAAAATCATTTCATGAATGAAACAAATCAAGGTAAGTTTGATGAAAATTCAACAGGTACCAACTGAACACTGGTTGGAATGTACTTGCTGAAAGAAAGAAAGAAAGAAAGAAAGAAAGAAAGAAAGAAAGAAAGAAAGGGAAGGAAGGAAGGAAGGAAGGAAGGAAGGAAGGAAGGAAGGAAGGAAGGAAGGAAGGAAGAAAGGGAGGGAGGGAGGGAGGGAGGGAGAGGGAGAGAGAGACAGAAGGAAAGAAAGAAAGGGGAAAAAGAAGGGTAATTGCAATCCTAGGACACATGACTATACTACCTCCACAAACATTTATCATTTCTTTCATGGTAAAAACATTCAAAATTCCTTCTTTTAGCTTTTTGAAATATACAGTACATTATTGTTATCTGTAATCACCCGATTGTGCTACAGTACATCAACATGTCTTGCTCTTCACTATAACTTAGCACCCGTTGATCAACTTCTCATCCATTCCTCCCACTGGGGGAACGTGCTCTTTGTAAAAGGACACGTGACATGTAGTGCATCTGTGGACCAAGGCTGGGATGCTGGAGAAAGGAACACACCTGAAGAACAGAAGACCTGGGGAGGGGTGTGGCTGTTGTTTTCAATACTTTAAAGAGCTACTGTGCAGAGAGGAGAGTTGGGCTTACCCGAACTTACCGAAGGGTGTAAGTGAGAGAGAGACAGATGTTCCCTTCACGTGAGGGAGTTCTACCAGTGAGAACTGTTCTGGAATGGAAGAGCTGCCTTCATTGGAACTCATTAGGAAGAGAATGAAACCTGCCTGTTGGAGATGACTTCAAAGCATGGCAGGTTAAGCCAGTGGAACTCCGAGTCCCCTTCCAGTTCCAGATTATTTGACCCCTGAGTGAGGAAGATGTTTCTGGTTGTGGCAAAATCTTCCCCAGAGTCCTTTGAATACTTTTCCCAGGTCACTATCTCCTTCACTGGTATCATAAATCTCATTCTACATTCTGGGGAAGGGCTCTTGGGAGACATCATGGTGGCCGTGACATGTGGCATTTGGAAAAGAGCCAAAATTTTCCCTTATGCATTTCAGAGATTACTCCTCCTTCTGGTATTTCTGAAGAAATGTGGCTCCCACTTAATCTTCCCCTGTGTCCAGCCGAGGCACAAGTCAAAGCTGACCCTCATGGCCCAGGGCATGCTCCACAAGGAAGGAATAGCGGGAAGTAATAATGGGACACTTTATAAGGAAGGTCATCCCTAGACCAAGTGGTCTCCCAGGACCATATGCTGGATATCCACTGCCTACTGGAGATGACTTCAAAGCATAGCAGGTTAAACCAGTAGACCTTTGAGGCCCCTTTCAGCTCTAGGACATTATAGATAATAAGTGTCTATAAGGTATTCTGTTTCCAATCATCTCTGTGCCTTTACCCACATGGCCCCTCTGTCTCAAATGCTCCCTGCCCCTCCATGTTTGCCTTTATAGGTCTTACTTATCCTCCTAGGTTCATACCCATTTTGACAGCATTTCAGTCTTCAAGTTGAAGACATCCCCTGCAGCACTCACTGTGTTCTGCCTTGAGTTATGGAGAGTTAAGAAATTTGTGCCTGTGTCTCTACTAAGCAGCAAACTCCATGAGGGCCCAAAAGGGTTCTTTTGTATATTATTAGCCTTGCATTTCAGTGCCTAGATTGGCGATCCAGAGTTCTAACCTTGGCTTGGACACTAACTCCTCTAGATCTTTTCTTCCTGAAGAATGAAGTGAATACAGCAGCAGAGCAATTGCTAAGGTGCATTCAGGCTCACAACCTTATGATTTTGTTCAGAACTTGTTGCTTTAGGGTATTTTCCCTTGCCATGTTCATTTTATGGTCTGCACTCATTTCTGGATCTTTTTCTGTTGTCACTCATGTATCTATCCATCCACCCATCCATCTGTTAATCCTTACTTACAACCAATATTTATTGAATAATTGCTTTGTGCTAGGTCACCAAAAGACTAAGAGATACATGCTGCTCTTAATGAGCAGGGGACATGGACACCAAGATAAATAATAAAAGTACAAGGTGGTAAGTGTCATATCAGAGGTGAGTGTAAAGCATGCTGGGCCCACAGGAGGGAGGCGAGAAGAATGCTGGTTAAAATACCAAAGCCCTTCATCCCTCTTTCAGCCCTACTTCTGGTCCTGAGACCTTGAATCCTTTTGCTTGGCAAACTCTCCCAATGCAGCACTGGAAAGAAAAATGGAATTTGTGTGAAATTGGAGCAGAGGGAAAGAAGGGATGGGTCTCATGGCCCCCAGAAAGGCCTAGACCTAGAATGAGCCCCAGACTTCTCTTCAGCCACGCTGGGTTGCTAAGGTCCAGAGTGCATTTTCAAGCTGTCGCCTTTGCCCCACCCCCACTGCAGCAGCACACTCGGCAAGTCATTTATTCCTCCATAACATTTGCTCGAAGGAACGTTACTGCTGAATTATAGCTGGGACCATTATCTCACAATAACTGTCTGGGAAATGTTAATGTTAATGCATGGATCATGCAGAATGCCACATTAGGGGTTTTATGGTGGACATAACATTTTTATGAACTTTTTCTCTGGTAGCACCAGGCTTTGATGGAAAGAAAAGTAAAAAAGAAAGAATGAGAAGGAAGAAAGAAAAACCAACCCAGGAGAAGTGGCCCTGGGAGCAGAAGTGGCATATGATAGCCCCGAAGCCTGAGTCATTGAGTGCCATTCCCCCTGGGGACAGGCTGGCCCTGGCAGAACTCCAGTGGGTTGAATATCTTTAGTGTTAGGTATTTGTGAGTGGAGAGCAAGCAGCCAAATTGGCAACTGGTGGGAGACAGGGTCTGCTAGGGCAGACCCATAAAACTTTTCAGCCTTTTCAGCCACCTGCTGCCGGACAGGCATGGGTGCCAATGAGGACAGAAAGAGGGGTGGGAGGGGGTGTGAGAGGTGGGGTGGGGTGGCCACTCTACCTCCTGGGGCAGAGGAGGAATCTGTGGAAGAGCTGCTTTGGGGGCTCACCTTGGGGAGTGATGGCTAATGGCTTAAGGAGATTTTAATTTCTGCCATTAAAGAAAAAGGGGTGGGGGAGAAAAAACACAATCTTGGGAATGGCAATATTTTACACCTGGCTTTTAAAAAGGACCAATAAAGGCAGTGTTTAGCATTTTATATCCTTGCTCAAAAATAACGATCTTTGGTTCTCATCTCAGACATATTTTAAGTGAGCTTGTGTCTCCTACCTCAAGAATATTCTTTCAGGAGGCTGGATTTATAGCTCTGTTCTTTACCTGCCCTGGGCTCCAATTTAAGCCTCATAACCACCACATTTCAGTAGGCTCGTGTCTTCTCTCCCTTCCCTCCCACCTTTCCAGTCACCCCCGATGCTATTACTGCAGTTTTTCTTTCAGACTGTTTAGCTCCCGACCCCGCAAGACCCCTGTCTACAGCCATTCCTTTGAGCACATTAAGATGTTGGTGAGGGGTGGGTGGCAGTGCTATTCAGTGGCCCCCTCTCCAGGTATGCCACACTCCAGGGGAGCCCCAGACCATGGGAGCCTCCGACCTGGGATGAAGGGGGATGTAAAGAATGTGTGTATGGTGTGAGGTACAGAGGGTGGTGGTGGGAGACTGGCTGCTTTTGAGAGCACAGTTGGGGGCTTGTCAAGAAGATCTCAGTTAGTGTGGTTTGATAGGAAGATACTTTGATGGCAAGCCAGATCTCTCTGTTCCCATTCTGTACATTTGACTGGACTTGTGACTTCAGACTGGTCACTGGATCTCCAGCAAGTGTCTGAGGGCAGAGCAGCAATCTCTGAGAGCTCCTTTGGCCTTGGGAGTCCCTGAGTTGGTCACCACCCACACTATCTGGAGCCCGAAACTAGAGTTTGTCCAGCTTGTCTATCTTCAAGACAAGGTGAGTGACATGCAGTGGGCCAGACAGGTTTAAAACAGACTCTACCACTTACTAGCTCAGAGAACTTGAACACACTTTTTAGAAACTCTTGGTTTTTGTATACTTGCTTATAAAAAGGAAATCACAATACTACCATGTATAGGTTGAGCATCCCTAATCCAAAAACCCAAATTACTGAAATGCTCCAAAATCTGAAACTTGCTGAGCACCCATATGATTCCACAAATGGAAAATTACACACTTGGACTCATGTGACAGGTTCCAGTCAAAATGTAGGCACACTAAAAATATTGTGTAAAATTACCTTCAGGCTAGGTGCAAAAGGTGCATATAAAACAAAAATGAATTTCAAGTTTAGACTTGGGTCTCACCCCCCAAAATATCTTTCTTTTTTGGTTCTGGGGACTAAACCCAAGAATGCTCTACCACTGAACGGCATACCCAGCCCTTTCTATTTTTTATTTGGAGACAGTGTCTCATTATGTCCCTGAGGCTGAATTCAGTAGCTGGGAATACAGGTGTGTGCTACAGCACCTGGCAAAATAGCTCATGTACATGCAAATATTCCAAAATCCAAAAATATCTGAAACATTTTTTTTATTTCAAGCATTTCAGATAAGGGATACTCAATCTATAAAACCTTCAGCAATTTACTTATGTATTATGTTCACTGTCTGGTGTACCACACCTGAATGAAAAGTTCATGTGGGCAAGAATCTTGGTTTTCTTTACAGATGGATTTCTAAAGCCCAGAACAGTACTTGGCACATATCATTAATACTTAGTGAATGAATGAATGCCCAAGAGTGCCTATGCAGACCTTAGTTCCTCAGTATCCCACCCTCAACTGACATGATCCCTGGGTAATTTCCCTGAAGCTCTCCTGGGAAGGACAATGTCCAGACTCATGGGGCTTTCCAAGCTTCCTGACATAAAATGCTGATTTAGGGTACATTTGATGTGTTCATGCCTTGAGATGCATAAGGAGTTCACAGCAGCCCTCACTTCTGTTCCCTTCAATGCTAAAAGCAGGTGTACCTGGCCCGGCAGCAACCTCAGAGACCCTCTCCTTTCAAACACCCCCTCCACATGCCTCCCAGACTGCTCCCCTCCTTCTTGGGCTGCCACATGCTGGCTCCTGGGGACCCCCTGCCATATGTTCCATTCCAGCTCTAAACTGCATGCTAATTGTTCTGAATGAACAGCTCCAGCTGGAAAAGCAGGCAGACCGTTTACAGACCTTAAGATAACACCCAGCTTCCCGTAAGCCAGGGGGTTTCCAGGGAAAGGGAATGGAAAGTCTTCTTTCAGGGCCAGAGCTGAGCGAGACAGGCCCCGGGTGCCGGGGCTGCAGTCCAGGGCATCGTCTCTTCTTGGTCTCTACCCAAGTAGAATCGTTTCAAAGCAGCCCCACCTGAACAGCCTTCTCTATGGAGGCCCTGGGATGTTTCTTGTATCCAGCAGGCTGCTGAGGCTCCCTGCATTGTGGATGGGCCTTTCCAACTGGTCCCTTGCTGCTGCTTCCAGATTCTGGTGATATTCCTGCATTCTCAAAGAAGCCCTTTGGGATTAGCATATACAGTGCCCGAGTCACTGTCTCTTTGCTCAGGTCTATTATACATCTATCAGGGGGGATCAAGGGAAGGAATGATGAGGAAAAAGGAGATGGTTTGCAATGGACCCAAGAAGGTAAGCATCCCTCTATTCGAGCAGCCAGATCTCTCTCCTATTAGACAACATACATCCCTCATATATGGGAAGAGAGTTGTGTCTTTTTCTGTCGAGTTCCACTACTTAAGCCCAATTTCTCCTCCAGTTCTGTGATGTGGATACAACTTTGTCCTTCATTACTGTCCAAGTTTCCCAGTAGAGGAAGGTGAAGTCAATTTTCTGAGGAAGGAGGAAGGCATATGTGAAGGAGTCACATCGAGTTGGAAGGAATCTTTGTGATTCCCAGGAGAAGAGGCCAAGGCAGTGTTCTGGGGGGCTTGCCACCTGCATACCCACACCAGCACTGGCTGCAGGCAGGGAAGGACCCCTGCTGTACCCTGCATCCTTTCCCAGGCCTGAAGTTGCCTGGGGCATGGCAGGCACACTGGGGCTATGACCAGAGGCTTGGAGTCTGGGCCCCAGTGCCAGATCTGCCACCAATTAGCTATATGACCTCGGGCACATCATTTAATCTGTACCCCCATCTACTCATCTACAAAAGCAAGGGTAATGGGACGCTTGCTATGCTGCCACTTTAGGGTGGTTGGAGTGTCGTCCTAAGAAACACAAATGTGAAAAGGCAAAGAAAAATTACCGGCAGAATTTCAAAGTAAGATATTTAAGTTCCTAGGGGTCCCTCTTTACTAGCTAGGGTTAAGGTTCTGGAAGATGCTGAGACACTGTTGTCCACATGACAAGAATTTCCCACCTGGTTTGCAGCACCCAGACAGGGAGCAGCAAGAACTGCAGGTAAGTTGAGAAGCAGAGGCTCAGAGACAGCCTGGCTCCCTTCTAAAGGGTTGGAGATTATAGATGCGGGAGCTCTGAAGCAGGGCACCCTCCCCTGATCTGCCTCTTGCGGGTGGGACTGGGTAGGTGGTTCAGAAAGAGTCCCTAATGGTGAAGTGACCACTGTGTAGACTGTGAGCTGAGTTAGAGATGGGGTTTCAGATCGCAGCTGCATCTCAGGGAACAGGCTGCCAGGAAGGTTCTGTGTTCTCCACAGTTGCTTACGACTCAGAGATTCCCCACTTTTTCTCTGATTTCCCAAGTCCTGCTGGAAAAAGAGAGGCAGAGAGGGCAAGGATAAGGGGTTCAGAACCTCCCTTTGAGGGAATGTCCAGCCAGAAGAGGAAAAATTGTGCAGGCTCTTGGCCATTTGCCCATAAGGGCTGGCAACAGGGCCTACGTCCACTTCCTCATCAGGCACCAGGATGCTCATGCGACTGATAGCTCCTAGCAACAAGGTGGATTTGGAAAGGCCTTGTTTTAAACACCCCACAATGATCTGGAGGGCCTGATTTAATCCCCTTAGCCCCATGGCCCCACTGGTGTATAGGGGTGGCCAACAACCCCCCCAGTGGCCAGTCTCTCTCCATCCAAGGAGGATGGCAAGGGCAGATGCCAGCAGCCTACTTCTTCCTGCAAGGCCTGCAGGCCCAGTTGTAGTATTGGCCAGCAGGCTAAAGGCAGTGTGTCTGTGTGTGTGTGTGTGTGTGTGTGTGTGTGTGTGTGTGTGTAGGGGGTCAGCAGGGGTGTCACATGGAGAATCACACCTCTATCAGCATTGGAGGAGAGCATGGACCTCGGATCTTGGATCAGACATGGTCTTGGTTATTCAGTGGATGGTCAGGGGCAGCTCAGGGTCAGAAAGGTGACCTAGGCCCTCTCTACCTCTCTAGGGTCAACTTCTAGGACTGAGGGCTGAACATCATTTTTCTTTTTCTTTTCTTTCTTTTTTTCCCGTATTGGGAATTGAACCCAGGGCCTCATGAATGCCGGGCAAGTGCTCTACCATGAAGCCCCATACCCAGCCTGTTTTTCATTTTTATTTTTGAGACTGGGTCTCACTGGTTGCCCAGGAGGGCCTTGAAGTAGCAATTTTTCTGCCTTAGCCTCCCAGATGGCTGGGATTACAGGTGAGCACCACCATGCCCCACTCTTGGTTTTCAATTTATGTAATCCATACTATCCTCTTTGCCTGCTGTGCTTTTGCCCCCTCTCTGTTAGAGTGTCTACTCATCCTTCCAGATCCAGCTCTGATGTCCCCTTCTTTGCAAGGACTCTCTGGACCTCCGCCAGGCAGTAGAACCACCCCAACTCTGGATTCTCCCAGCAGGCAGGGAAGGTGAATCTGAGGTGCCAAGACTGCTCTTAGCTCCCTGTGAGACAAGCATTGGGCTCTGGATTCCTTGGATACTCACTAACAACGCACACTACCAGCTCCATGCACAGAATTTGCACACAATAGGTGCTTAGCAAATGTGAGCCAAAATTGCACACTTTTCCTGGCTTAAATGACATCTATGAAATCAACACTTAGCAAGGAAGAGCTGGAGAGAGGTTGAGCCTCCTGAAAGTTGCCCTGGGAAATCCCTGTTTCCCTGCCCAAAGGCCTCTCGCTGCTTGCCTAATGCCCAAGCTCCAAGCCTACCAAATTCAAAGGAATTTTTTTTTTTTTATCAACGATGAGACAATAGATGATCTTTTGACATTTCCAGGGCTGTTTGGAAGAAGGAAAGATAATATGTAATAAATTCATATACTTCTGTGTGTTTCTTGGCTCTGGCAGCTAAAATTTCCATCTCTTTATGCAGGCATCCTGGGGAGCTGAAATCCTTGATAATGCCAAACAATTCAACACTTTATTCTCTCTTTACTCTGTCTGCACCACAGAAAAATATCGACTTGATGCTGCCAGTTGTGGAAAGTGAGATCAGATGTCACATTTTTTCTTGCATGCAGAAGTCCATCGGGCTTGGGAAACCCTCTCTCTACCCAAGGGTCTTTGCGGGTGAGAGAGTTTAGGACCCTATGTCGGCTCTATCCAAGGCATAGGATAATCTGGTCCTACCTGCCCCCAGAGTTATGGGCTTGCACACCTAGATACCTCCTGTCTGCCCTTCTGCTTCTGCTGCCCTGGTCCTTTTCCAGACAGTCCCAGAAGCTGGTTGGCATTCTCTGATCTGAACTGCAAACAACGCTTCCTGAACCAGAGCAAGTCCAGGGAGGGTAACAGAAGCAGCAACATCTTCAAGATCAGACTCTCAGCTTGCACAGCACATTTCAGCCTGGGGCTGAAACAAGCATGTATTATCAGCACCTTTATTTCCCGAACGAGGGGACTAGGGATAATGGCCAAGGCTTGCCCAGGGCCTCATACAATATTGCTAGAGCTTGAAACTTCCTCTTCCAATCTTTAACCAGAAATTTACCTATTTGTCCATCCATCCATCCTTTGACTGTGATGTGCTAGATAATTGTGTCCCTGGCCCCAGGTTGCTTTTCCTGCAAGGGGAGCTCAGCTTTCAGGTTTCCCCATAGAACCAAAACGCAGGTCTCTGCCTGTGTAGGTCTGAGTAGGTTCTCTGAGGACAAACAATAGCTGGTTTCAGCAGACATTTTTAACTCCCTCTCTCTGCCCTTCCTTCCCCTTTCTCCCTCCCCCAACTCCCCTTACCTCATCACCCAAAAACTCACTCTTTCAACTGTACTCCTGTGAGCAGCTGGAGACTCCAGTAAGTTAATGTATCATTTTTTTCCTTTTCCTATCATAACGGTTAAGAGTGTGGGCTTGAGAGTCCACAGGCCAGGATTTAAGTTTTGGTTCTATCACTTGCCAGTTGAAGAACTGCAGCACATTGCTTCACCTTTCTGTGCCTCCATGGCCTCCTCTGTAAAATGGGGATAAAAATGATAATACTCCCAGATAGGATTAAATGGGATAATATATTAATGCTCTTAGCTCAATACCAAGCACATAATATATTTTTAAAAAATGCTAGCTGCTGTTTTATTATCATCATCATCATCATCATCATTATTATTGCAATGTTGGGCATTAAACCCAGGGCCTCTCTCACATATGGAGGCAAGTGCTGTACTAGACTTCCAGTCCAATTATTATTCTGATAGAGACTGACCAAAAGAGGGATAAATGGGAGTGGGCAAAGAGAGATCGCCAGCCTTAAGCATGGCCAACTTTGCTCCCTCCAAAGATGCCATTCCACAATCAGGGTGTGAGCCACTCGCTTCAGCCCTTCTTAGTCAGTTTTTCATCACTGTGACCAAAATACCTGACAAGAACAACTTAGCAGAGGAAAAGCTTATTTTGGCTCCGTCATTGACTGAACCTACTCCATTGATCTGGGACCAACATGGGGAAGAGCATCATGGTGAAAGGGCATGGTGGAGGAGTATTGCTCAGTTCATGGTGGCCAAGAAGCAGAGAGAGAGGGAGAGAGGAGTCAGGGGACAATATATAATCTCCAAGGGCACGCTCTCAGTGACTCATCTTCTCCAACCCACCCCACCTGTCCACAGTTATCACCCAGAAGACCTTTCAAATAATTAATCCAGCAAATGGATTAATCCACTTAAGTTACAGCTCTCATAATCATTTCACCTCTGAATGTTCCTATGTTAACAGGGATTTTGGGGAGCACCTTATATCCAAACCATAACAACCCCCTTTCTTCTCCACAGTGCTGTATAAAGAGGCCTCACAGCTGCAGAGCACAGCTAGCAGCTGTCTTCTGCCTTCCCTACACAGGGAGCAGAGGATAGTGGCCCCAACCCTGGACAGTCAGTACAGGGTTAACTGAGTGCTGACCCTTGATGGAGAAGCAGAGTCATCCACTCCCAGGCCCACGACCAGCTCATCTGAAGCAAAACACTGTCATGAGAAAGGCAGAGGCGGAGGGTCAGGAGCAAATAGAGAGAAGGGCAGGAGATTTTTGGTTCTTCTAGGTTTGTTCTACAGTTTTTGGGGAACCCCATGGTCACTTCTGGTCCAGATCCTAAGTGTGGTAAGTGCCCAACTGAGGATCCTCACTCTCTGGGGGGAGGAACAAGGAGGTCTTCAGGACAGTAACTTCATTTTTTACCAGAGGCATTTGTAAAAATGCACATAGTTTAATTGCTCCCAATAATACTTTGAGATCAACATGGCAGATATTATTAACTGCACTTAATTGATAATATGTTGAGACCATAGATGATAAATGGCTTGCCCAAGGTCATCAATAAGTGGTGCTGCCAGAATCCAAGTCCACTCATCCTGATTCCTTATGGAGTGGAGACCACCTTCCCACCACCACCCTGCTCTTCCCCTGGACCTTGATCAATTCTCCATTTCTCCAAGGAGGGATCTGAGGGGCTCATACAACAGCACATGTCCAGGATCATTTTCCCAGGGAGCTGAGGGCACTCAGGGAAGGAGGCACTGTGTGTGCTGTGCCCATCCTAGAGTCAGGGCCAGTCCTTCCAGGTGTTGTTCCTGTGCTCAGCCTGGTATTAGGAAGAACCCTCCACTTAGCTGCACACCTGGGTTGAGCAATAAGCCAGCCCAGGTGTGCGGGGAGGAGAGTGGTCATGTATCCACAACTCTGTGACCAATCTGCTGCCTTCAACCCCTCCACTCCCATGCTGTGGCCTCGTACCCAAGATAGCCCACAGGCTTGTCACTCAGTGGGATGCTTTGTTTCTCCAGATCTCTCCATGCCCACAGCTCATCATCCATCCCTGTCTGTACCTCCGCCACCCCAAGTGCTCCTCCACCTGTTCCTTTAGCCCCTCAGATCCCCTAGGGACACTGAGCAACCATCAGTTTGGTTAACTCAGCCTGCTTGATCAACGACCTCCCAAATGCTGTGCATGAATCTTCCCAAGTCCTAAAAGCCCTCTTCTCTCTAGCACAGGTTTGGTTCTCTCCAGCAACCATATGCCTTATGTCCATCATGGACAAGTCCCGAACTGTCATACACCAGCAGAAACAGAGGGTAATTAAGACTGTCTTCAGAGGGGTTATTGTTTGCAGGAAGTTATGGAAACATGACAGTGAGCTGATCTTTGGGGAAGTGATTTGGTGCTCAAAGATGGGCACAAGTTCATCCACGGGTAGGAAATGACTTTGAACTGAACTTCAAATTAAAATGGGTGAGTTACAAGCAGGGTGTTCCAGACAGAGGAAACAGCATTTGCACAGGCAGGAAATAGCATCATGTAGCAGGAAATAATAAGTTTGTGTTTATAATACAGGGGCAGAACTAGATGGAGTTGGTGAGGCTGATTGAGGGCCCCACATGCCAAGCTCAAGGGCTTAGTCTTCATCCTTCCAGGAACAGTTTTTTTAATGCATAGCATTCATTTAAAAAGATTTACCTCCCACTCCCCTCCTTCAGTCCAGGGAGTCTTCTCTGACTGCCTTTTATTTCATGTTTTATTTTTTTGCAGTGCTGAGGATTGAATCTTGGAGCCTTGTGCGTGCTACACAAGGACTCTACTGCCGAGCTACACCCACCCCTCTCAGGACTTCTGACTGATGAGTTCCTACCTCTCCCATAGCACTTCTTACAACATTCTAAACTTTTGTTTAAATGGCTGTTGGTATCACTACACTGGAGAGTAAGAATTGTTCTCTTTTCAATACTAGATCCCCAGAATCGAGCAGAGGTCCACATCTACTCAGGGGCTGAATAGGCTATGAATGACCTAGGCATGGTGGCACACACCTGTAATCCTGGTGACTCAGAGGCTGAGGCAAGAGGACTGCAAGTTCAAGAGGCCAGCCTCAGAAAATTAGTGGGACCCTGTCTAAAAAAAAAAAAAAAAAAAAAAAAAAAAAAAAAAAAAAAATCTATGAATGAATGAGAGCCAATTGCAGCTAAATGACTTGTACCCTGCTATCTGAGTCCTCAGTTTAAATAAATGAATATTGATCTCTATTTATCTGAGTCCTCATCTATAAAATGGGAAGCATACTATTGCTGGCTCTCCATATTCACGGGTTCCCATTCAGACTCAATTAACATGGAATGGAAATGTTACATTATTGCTGACATCTACTGTGCTAGGCCTGCAATGGTTGCAATGGTTGTGTCTGCTCTGAACACGTACAAACGTTTGCCTTGTCATTATTCCCTAAACAATAGAGTATAACAACTATTTACATAGCATTCACATTGTATTAGCTATTACAAGCAATCTGGAAATGATTTAAAGTAGGCTGGAGGATTGTGTAGGTTATATGCAAATACCACACCATTTTACATATGGGATTTGCGCATCCATGGATTTTGGTATCCGGGGGAGGTCCTGCAGCCAATCCCCCACAGACACAGTTGAGCTCCAAGGATGGTTGTGAGGAATAAATAATGTCACATAAGTGAAAACACTTAAGCCACAACTTAGCACATAATAAACACCCTGTAAATGTTAGTTTCCCTTCTCTTTCTTGCAGCTCATGTTTATTAATTACCTACTATGTGCCAGGCACTGTCCTAGGTACTGAGTTCAAATAAAATGAACTCCCAGTTTTCACAGGACATACTTCCTAATTGGGTGAGGTAGATAGTAAATGCCAGATGCAGAGAAGAGCCATGGAGAAAAATAAGCTGGTATAAAAGAAAGTATCAGGAACTGGGTCAGGGGAGGGACTTGCTCTTTTATATAAGGCAGTAAGGGAATCTTACTGGTTAGATGGCAGTTAAGCAGAGACTTGAAGTGACCTATGTGGGCGCCTTGAAGAAGCATGTCTAAGTCATGTGTTGGGGGCACAGCAAGGAGACCAGCGTGGCTGGAGCAGAGCAAGTAAATATGGCCAAGCAGGCAGGAATCTGGATCAGTGAGGGCCATCAGGGCATCGGGGAGACTCTGAATGTTCTCTCTGAATGAAATAGGAGGCCCATAGGGGCTTTTGAGCAGCAGAGTGACATGATCTGATTGTCATTTCAAATAGAGACTCTGGCAGCTGTGTTGAGCACAGATTGGAGTGGGAAAGGATGGAGGCAGGGTGAGAGGTCAGGAGGTTACTGCAATAATCCAGGTGGGCCCTAGCGGGGACTTGGGCTAGGGTGGAGAGAAGTCAGGTCTGATGAGGTTTCTGGAGACATGAATGCAGAGTGTAAGAGAAAGAGAAGAGTCAGGTTGAGCCCAGTGGATTTGCCCTTTTCTGAGATGATGAAGACTGCCTTCCACATGCTGGGTGGTGTGGAGGTGGAGAGAACAAAGGAACATTCTTAGGGAGCTTTTAAACATATTGTGCAGGGAGAACTATTCATGGTGCATAATGAGGGAAAATCAGAAGATAGCCACCTATGAAAGAGCAAGCGAGCAGAAGCCGAGTGCCCACAGGCAGCAGACAAGAAGCCGGCTCGGGGGTGTGACTCAGTGGTAGAGCACATGCGTAGCATGTGTGAGGCCCTGGGCTCCATCCCCAGTACCAAAGAAGGAAGGAGATAGAAGAGGCAGAGTCGGGTGGAGGGGGTCTGCAGGAAAGGGGCAATTCATGCAGGCTCGGGCTCTGAAACCACTCTTTGAAGGCTACCTTCTTGCCAAATCCAGTGGCCTTGTTTCAGACCTCATTTTCCTTTAACTCATTGTCACATAGGTCACTACAATCCACCCTGTTCTATATGACTTCGTCCCAAAGCATCCTTGTTGTTGCCCTCCTTTCCCACCATATCCTCAGTTCACTGTGATCCACCAAAGGCCACTCCTGAGCCCTCCCTCTGCTCTCTGTCTCTGAGGTCTGTGCACACACACACACACACAAGCATACATGCACATTTGCGTGCACAGATGTACCCGTGCACAGATTTGATCCATGTGAATATTTGACTCTCTAGAGTTGACCACTCTCCCAAGAGACATCTCCACTGGACGTTTCCTTTGGATGACCATCTGTCTCTCATGTTTAAGCTGCACTCACTTCTCCCATCATCATTTTTTCACCCTGCCTTGAAATTTTGTGGGTGACATCATGGTTGTCCCAGCTCCGGCTTAAGTCCTAGATTGATCTGTAGCTTTTTTCCTTATATCTCACAACTAAATATCTGCACCACCTTGACCCTGCTTCTAGCTGCCTGGTCAGCCTTCCCAAAGGCCATGCCAGATTGACCCAACGAAAATGTGATCTTTCCTTTTTTACTTCTCTACTCAAAACCTTCTAAGTTGGTTTATACCTAATCAAGCAGAATTCCAGGTCTTCAACTCAGAGTTTCCCTTTCCCTATAATCCTGTCTCACTCCTCACTCTTGGGGACCCTAGGTCTCCACCCAAGACAGATGGTGGAGGGAGTTGGTCATCGTTTGGCATCTAGTATGTGCCAGCCCTTGTCTCATGTAATCCCCAAGGTAGGCTTGCAATGTAGACTTAGACTGCAGATAAATAGGCAAACTTTTGGTAAGAGTGACACCCTGAAGCCAGGGTGTAGTGGTGCAAGCCTGTGATCTTAGCTGCTTAGGGAGCCTGGGGCAGGAGGATGGCAAGTTCAAGGCCAGCCTCAGCAACTTGGCAAAGCCCTAAGCAACTTAGCAAGACTCTGACTCAAAACAAACAATAAAAAAGGAACTGGGGATGCAGCTCAGGGTCTGAGGATGATACTCAGGCCTTTTCTACTTTTAAACCCATGCTTTCCCATCTAAACACATTGTGTCCTACATGCATATTAAAACGGTGTTTTGTTCACTCTAAATGCCGCCCCCTGCCATGCCACCCCTCCAACCACCCTGTCCCAGGATCCCACTTCACCACATCTGTTGTGGTCCAGGTCTCAGGTTTCTTTTCTCCACCAAGCTCAACCTCTCCCAGTTTCTCCATGTAGCACTGACTTCCTCCTTTTCAAGTACAAGCTGATTCTTTTCTGTACAGCTCCTCTGGTCACCTAGCTATTGAAAATCTTCCATGATTTGGTTCATACCTTTTAGTCTTGCTCTTGTGGATTATACGCTTCATAAGATCAGAGTTTAGCCAGGCCTGGAGGCACATGCCTATAGTCCCAACTACTCAGGGGGTTGAAGTGGGAGGGATTACTGGAGCCCAGGAGTTTGAGAACAGCCTGGGCAACATGCAAGACCTCATCCAAAACAAAAACAAAACGACAATAACAAAAAGATCAGGAGCTTGTCACAGGCCTCTGAGTATCCCACAGTTGACTCGTAGGACCAAAGAAGATAGGCCACAAATCAAGACAGGGCAATAACTAGTTTCTTCACAGGAATATTCAAAACAATTTCAAGCAGGAATCATTTGTATTTGTGTTTAATGTGTTAATTTCCTCTAGTTAGCATGGAAGTGATTGTCTAAAATTACAAGTTCAGTAGAATAGGGAGGTTAGGAAGCTTTGTGATTTAAGAAAAATATTTTTCTAACATTAGTGGCATTGAACTGCAGAGCTCAACCGAGCAGCAGCTTCCTTCCTAACAGGCAGTTTTCCATTGCTTAGAATGTTCTGAAACAGTCCAATTTTCCCCTTTCTTTAATCAATGTTAGGGAAAATGAGATGAAAGGTAGTATCCACAGGCTTCTTGAAGACATTTGAGTGAGATGCAAAAGATGGGAGATGTTGTGTTTCCCCCTTGTGTATGAGAGAGACATCTACTCAAACAAAGGGAAACGTCACATGAGGCTGGCCATTGAGGACGGGTCCTTCCCAGAGTTTAAAGAGATGAGATCTGCAAAAGGCACACAGGGATGTTTTCTGGAGAGTCTTGAATAATAACATCAGAGATGCGAGAGGATAAAGCTGCCAGATATAAGATCCAAGGTGTTTGTCCAGGAAAACGAGGACACAGACTGTTGAAAAAGGAAGGCCTCTCTCAAGAAAGGAATTCAAGTGATACCTAACACCTGCATGAGCAACCAAGGACAGAAGAGCTTCTCCCTACTTCTCCACTCACCTTTCTTACAAAGAGAAATCAGAAAAGTTGGGAAGAGCTCAGTGAGCTCTCCAGCCAGCCACCAGCCCCCTTACAACACAGGGAGTTGGGCCAAATATAGAATAAATTTGTTATTAGGCAACCAAGAACATATGGTAAAGAACTTAAGCAGTACAAAATTATATACATATGTATAGATGTATATGTGTATATGTACACTGTATGTGTAAGAAATATTATGTGTGCGTATAGATATAGATATTATATATGCATTTCTCCTTCTTCTGACTCTGAATTCCCCATTCTTCCACCTCACTCCTAGAAGCAATTACTGTTATAATTTTTTATATCTACTTCTCAGGGGTATTCTATGCATATATAAACATGTGTTTTTAACATAAATGGCAGTGCTGTTCTGCATCTTACTTTTTTCCTATGGTAAAACCTATTTCCTTAAAAAAAAAAAAAAAAACAAAAAAAAAACCAAGCCAAATAACACCCAATCTTCCACAGAGTAGGAATTTTCTGAGTTTAGTCTGAATCCCACTTCCACACTGCACATCAGAAGTTCATATATACTCTAGACCCCCACCCCTGCCCGTGGCGCTGGGGATTGGAAAGAGGGCTTCATGCTCTACCACTGAGCTACATCCTCAGCTCAATGTCCCCATTCTTGACTGATGCACTTTCTCTCTTAGGGTAAGCATTTCTCAGGCATAACTGTAGACTTGGCTCAGGGGAAACCATAGGCTGCTCTCAAGGACTACAAAGTTCCCAATAGACAGCAAAGGGAAGAAGGAAAGGAAGGGGTTACTGCCACTAACCTCATGAATAAAAGTTGCCTTCCAAACACGTGCTAAATTCTGTCATCCTACCTGGAGTGCTTGCTATGTGCCCAGCCTTGTAGTCCGAGCCCAGGATTCACAGTGAATCCCATCTTAAAAGGACACAAAGCCAGTGCCCTGGAATCCAGAACCAACATCATTTTCAGAAAGAGGTCCTTGAACTTGGACCACATAGGGTCAGCCCCCTTTACCCTGTCCCACCCCTGTAGTCCCACACTGAAGAGGGCCTAGTGGGGACTGGCACTGCTTGATTCCTGCTGCTGCCTCTGTCACTTCCAAAGAGCCTGTCATTAAAGCTTTGTCCCTGGCTCTCTGATTTACATGTACAAATAATCGCTGTCAGGGGCACGAGCCCCAGAGAGCAATAATAGATTCTGGTGGTAGCAGATGCAGATGCAGGAAATAAAAACAAAAATGAAACACACCAGCCTGGCAGAACTCAATGCTGAGAGGAGTCCTGAGGGGGGAGCAAAGCCTGCTGGGGAGACAGGCCGGAGAAGGACCATCAGATAAAGTATTGACTGCTGGGTGTTCTGCAAAAGCCAGCCGAGAATGCTTTAAAAATCGTGGTAGCATATATATGACTAAATATGCCATTTCAACCATTTTTAAATATACAATTGAGTGACATAATTATATTCACAGTATTGAGCAAACTTTACCACTATTAGTCCTTAAAACTTTTTCATCACGCCACACAGAAACTCTGAACCCCTTAAAAACAGTAATTGAGTGCCAGGCATGGTGACACACACATTAATCTCGACGACTGAAGAGCCTGAGGCAGAAGGAATACAGGATTGAGGACAGTCTGGAAAAATTAGTGAGACCCTATCTCAAGGTGAAAAATAAAAAAAAAGAGCTAGGAATGTAGCTCAGTGGTACAGCACCCATTGGTTCAATCTCCAGTCCCACAAGGAAAAAGAAACACCCACAACAAAATAGTAACTTCCCATCCTTACTTGCTCTGAGCCCATGGTAATCCTAGTCCAAGACCTGCTTACTGAATTTATCTATTCTATGTATTTCATAAAGTGGACTCATACAACATTGGTCCCTTTTGTCTGGTTCATTTTATTTAGTATGTTTCTAAGGATCATTCATATTATAGCATTTGTCAAAACTTCATTTTTTTCTTTTTTCTTTCTTTTTTTTTTTTTTGGGGGGCGGGTAGCCAGGAAGTAAACCCAGAGGTGCTTACCCACCAAGCCATATCTCCAGCCCTTTTTTATATTTTATTTAGAGACGGGGTCTCACTACGTTGCTTAGGGCCTTGCTAAGTTGCCGAGACTGGCTTTGAACTTGTGATCCTCCTGCCTCTGTCTCTGGAACTGCTGGGATTATAGGTGTGTTTCACCACTCTTGGAATACTTCATTTCTTTTAATGGCAGAATAATATTCCACTGTATGACTGCACCATATTTTGTTTGAACGCTTGGGTGATTTCTACGGTTTGCCTACTGTGAACAATGCTACTCTGACTATGAATATTGTGAACAATGATACTATGGATATGAATATGTATTTGAGTCCATTTTCTATTCTTTTGGGTTTATAACTAGAAGCAGAATCCTGGCTCAAATAGTCATAATGTGCTTCGTTTCTCAAGGAACTACCAAATTGTTTTTGGCAGTAGCTAGCCTAAGATTTAAGAGGATGCTCAGGCCCTGCTCTGGAGACAGAGTTCTGCGCATGTGGGTCCCAGGAGGCCACACAGCACAGTCAGGGTCAGCCCCCATGACCAGGAGGAGAAGACAGAGAACTGGTCTAGAGCTGAGGGTGTCAAAGGGAAGAGTAGTCAGCCTGGTGCTCAAGCTGCTTCCTGATGTGCTCAGCCAGGTCCTGAGAGAGGGTCCATTGTAATCCACACCTTGTGGGGCAGGGAACCTTAGGGTCTAAGCATGTGCCCCTGATGGTTGAGCTCAGAGCGCTGACGTCACCTGATCTAAATCTCCTGATCCCGTTCCTGATTCTTAAGAGCTTGTTTGGTGGTTCTGCCAGGGAGCACAGCTACCTTGACTGAAGAACGGTCCTCCTCTACCAGTAAAAGTCACTCTCTTCAACCAAGCATGCAGTGACGGGAAGGACACACACTGAGAGGTAAGGGAGGAAAGGGATAGTCACCTAGCCAGTCAATCAGCCAAATCAACCCTGGCAATCAATGGGAGGATAGATGTGGTGGCCAGATCACCCTCACAGCCCCCACTCCTGGCTCTTTCTGCTGAACCATCCTACCAGAGCTGGGCTGAGCAAGATGGGACCACTCAGGCATCCAGTGGGTAGCGACGTCCTTGGTGCTCCACCTCTGCACCGTCAGTATATTGGTGTTAGGACTCTGATGGCATCTGCCTCAGTTCCAGTCACGTCATTCCTTCACACTACACCCCACTCCGTCTCCTCAGTGGTTCCCATGTGCCTGAGGAATTCACTCTCCAGGCTGTTATCACCCACTTCTTGTTGTTTTCAGGTTACTGACCTGTTTCCCCACTGCATTGTGAGTATCTTAAGAGCAAAGAATGAACATTTTATCTCTGTATCTCTAGGACAAGACCAGTACCTAGTGTTTGTTGAATGAACATTTGTGGATAAAGAATGAATGAACCCTGCTGACTAATGAACATTTATTTCCCAACTGAATGAATGAATGGATGGATGGATGAATGGGGTTCCAAGGACTGAGACGAGCTGGTGGAGTAGACTCTTGGCTGATAGCCAAGCCCTCATTCGCTCACTCACTCATTTATTCATTCATTTAGTACAATTACTGCTGTGTCAGTCCCTATTAGGTATTGGGCTTCAGATGCAAATAAGACCCAGCCTTTGTCTTTAAGAAACCTACAGAAGAGTAGATAGAGGAGTAAACAAAAAGTGTGCTTCAAGTTACTCCATTCCCCCCAAACCATACAGGGACTTACATAATATCAAAAGCTGGACCAGGGTTGCCTCAGCTCCACCAGTTGCTGGGCACAGCTGGCTGTGGGAGGAGTGGCCAATTAGCATGCTGCACACACCTGTCCGCGGCTGCTCCAAGGATCCAGGGGCTGAAGAATTAACCACCAGGAGGATTTTTGGAGCTCCCAGAACCCAGCCCAGCTCACATCAGAGACCTCGTTCCCCTTTAGGGATTCATTCGCTCTGCACAGCTGGTTAATTTTTCATCAAGGGGTGGGGGCTGGGGTTGGGAGAGAGCTCTGATCCTCTACTCTTTCATGCTGGGGGTGCGGGAGAAACACAACATCCTATCCATTTTATTTTTTTAGATGAAATAGGAACAGATTGTGGTTGCCAGGCAAGACCCTGCTCTCACAGGGCTTGTGCTGCTGCTGTGGGCTGATTAACGGTTATTGGGCAAAGGATAAAGCATCCAGACGGCTCAGGCCTCCGGTGAAGGTGCTTACACATTTAATGAGCACCGGGTGACATGCTAGTGGTGAGCAGCAATTGTTTTAGGGGAGTGATTTAAGGTTGTAGTCTTCTGTCCCACCTTCGTCCCCTTTTCCACTATGACCTGCCAGGCTAACTCCCTGTTCTGGACTGGGTGGAATCTAATCTGCTCTTAAATAAGCCCAGTCTTCTTCCATGGAGACTCCAATGGCAGCCCCAGGGACACCTGTTTCTGCTCAAATCTGACTCAGAACATGAACTCTCTGGGCTGAGAATAAAGTCTCAGTTTACTCATCCAGAAAATGGGAAAGGAAAAAATAAGAAAATGATCTTATATGTTAGTGAGACTAGAAGCATCAAAATGTTTTCACATCTGTGGTCTCACTTGGTCCTCATTCAAAACATTTTACGGAATGTCTTCTGGGTGTCCCCAATTAAAAGTGACCCCAGAAGATTAGTGGAGCAGATATTATCATTCCTGTTTGGGAGAAAGGGGAACAGAAGGACGGAGTTGCATTATCTGCCCAGATCACAGGGGTGAGTGGTTGGGACAGAAAGAGAGCAGCTGACCATCACAGGCCTGGATCAGATTTGGCCATGAGGGAATATTCATTTCCTTCTCCCTATTGCTAGACTTATTCTATTGGAGGAGCCTCCCAACTGGCATTTGAAAGATTTCCCCTGCTCAGTGGGGACTCAGTCTAGTATGGGCTCAGTTTGAGAAGCTGGGGATTTCCTGACTTTGTGTCCATCTTCCTGAGATCTCTATGCCCTGGCCAGTCAGGAGATATGATTTCAGGTCAACAAAAAGTAGATGGCACCTACCACATGCCTTGAACTGTGCTATGTTGCTATATGTTGTGTACAAGACACTTAAGACATGGTCCCCTGGCTCAGGAAGAAGGCAATTTTATTGGTGAGACAAAACCTACACAAATGAATATGAGAGTACATCTTAAGCAACAACAACAAAAATAGCTAATGCTAACTCAGATTTAGTGGGTCTGGATTAAGTGCAAACTATGCAATCTCACAATCTCCCAGTCAATGCTGATGCCAACTGGTCATCAGGCCACACTTTGAGTAGCAGGGCCATGGATGGGCCACATCATGAGAACTCAGAAGAACAAGGGTGGCCAGGCGGTGCCTCCCCAGAGAAGGTGCATGTACACACAGTCTGGAAGAGGGGAGGGGCATAAACTGGCAAGTAAAATAGGCAAAGCAGAAGAAAAAGGCAACTGCAATCTTTCATAGGCACTCTGCAGAGCCACTGGGTCATGGGGACATGGAAAAGGGCACCATCATGGCATGGGAGAACAAACTCTACGGTGGGAATTGGAGACAAGTCACTGGTCCTGACTGTGCGACCTTGGACTGTCCACTTCCTCCCTATGGAAGTGTTTGTAAAGGAAGAGTTTAGTAGTTCTCAACCTGGACAGCACATTGGCACATCTGGGAAACTCTAAGCAGTGCCTGGCCCCTTCCTGCGTGATTTTTATGTAGTGGTCTAAGGTAGGACTTGGATTCGGGTAGCTTTAAATAGCCCCCACCCCAGTGGTTCTCACACACAGCCTGGGCTGAGAACCCTCTCGCTGGATGACCTCTGAGGTCCTGCCTCACTTCCTCATTTCTTCATCTGGACGGCAAGGGCCAAGAGTCCTGGCTTCTGTTCCTGGGCATGTGGCCTGGAACAAAAAACAGGATCTGAGAACTCCTAAGAAAAGCTTCTCCACCATGCCAGAACTCTGAGCTGTTCTGCAGAGGAGGCCAGGTGGAGGGGCCGCCCTGTCCATCTGGTTCCCATTAATCCCAGGGCATGTTTCACATCCCCAGCAGGTACTTGGAGCTGGGAACAGCCCCCTGGGTGGCCCTCGGCGGGGGCCTTTCAAGCCAAGCCCTGCTGACAGGCTACAGGGCTCTGTGGGGCCCTTCTGGCTTCCAGTCACTTGTCCCCTCTTGGGAATAGAATCCCCCGACAAGTAAGAAACCAAAGGAGGCAGACACAGAAGCCTAGCCTCCCTTTCATTAGCAGCCTGTCACAGAGCGTGAAGGACTCCGATAAATTCTGTGGCTCAGCAGCTGCCAGGGAGACCCAGGAGGAAGAAGATTCATTTGTTCCCCAGAAAACTAGTCTTTAGGAATTTCCAGCTCCTTTCCTCCCCCAGCCACTCAGCTGTCTGGGAACTAGCCCAAAGCCACATGTTGCTCTAGGTTCACCTCGGAGACACCCAGGTTTTGGAGGGAGCTGTGATAGAGTGACTGCCCTGAACCAAGAGGAAAGGGGACATGGTCAGCCCTGGGCACCCCTTCTTTCTGAAGACATGGGTGGGAGGAATCAGCCTTGGCTTCCATGAGGACCTCAGAGCATTTGCCTGCCAGGACTTCCTTTCTTCAGGCTGTGGCTATGGTGGCTCCGTGCAGGGGACTGGGCTTTGCTGTATGTTACCCCACCAGTCCCAGAGTTGATAAGTCAGGTCGATGAGGTTGGAGGCATGTGGGTACCCTGCATGGAGACTGTCCAGGCTGCACCTATGACTGAAATCTTTCCAAAGCCTTGCTGCTTCCCCTCCATCCACAGTGTTGTGGTTGGGTCTGGACTCTGGGGTCAAATAACCCTGAAGCCGTATGGTCACCACTTACTGGCTACATGGCCTAGAGCAAACTAATAAGCCTCTTTGTGGTTTTGCTTTCTCATCTACAAAATGGGGATAATAAAATATGTACCTCATGAGGAATAATGCGGTAAGAGTATTAATACCGAATGCCTGAGGAAAAGAAAGTCAACAAAAAAGAGGGCCTCCTTGGGGGGCAAGTTCACTGGCAGGTGCTGGGAACTCAAAAGTACTTGCTCAAGGGAGCTGGAGGAATCCACTCTCAGCGCATGTGTTCTGGGATGAAAGCAGAAGGAATGCCCTCCCTTTGGAGAAGGAATGAGGAGAAACTGGGACCATGCTCTTTCTGCACACTTAACAGCATGTGCTGTCCTTCCCGCATGTTCTGGCCAAGTCATTTCTGGGAGGCTCTGGCCAAACCACAACACCAGCCCTGGGAACAGGAAAGGGCCAAGCTCCAGGGCTGCAGATGTCCCCGCAGTGGGAACCCAAGGCCAGATTCTCGAGGAACTGAGGGAAGGTTGGAAGAACAGACGTGGATGGGCAGCCCCGTCCAGCAGTATGAGGTTGGGTGGCCTGGCAGGATCCAGACAGACAGTGCAGATGAAGCAGGCGCTCAGCACTCCTTCTCCCCAAAACCTCAGCAGGCAGCAAGAGGGAGTGGGCAGAGGTACGCTTAGGGCCAGGGAAGTGGGCAGTGGTGGTGTGGTGTCCATGAGAACATCAGGCTCAAATCTTGTATGTAAGCTGGTAAAACTCACTTTGAAAAATGTCCACTTTGGAAGGAGGAACACTTTATGTTCCAAAGGAATTCTTTCTTCTACTTCGTTCTTTACCAGGGAACTTTTCAGTGACACCTTCTTAATGCCTTGAAGATGTGATCTGATTTTTTTTTAAAAAACTCAGTTTTTAAATATGCAAGTGTTCAGGAGTTCAGATCTGTGAAGCACTCAGGTATGCATTAGTCACCAGCTGCAGTTTTTAACTGCATAGCTGTTTAGCATAGCTGTCCTGGTCCCAAGTCTGGTCTTCACCAAGCCTTTCTTCCTCTCCCACCTCCCCAGGTAGATCCATCATTAATGGATCCATCATCCATTAGTATATACTTTGTGCCTAGTTCTAGGTTGGGGCTTTTCTCAGGGTCCTTCATGATCCCTCACAGTCGTCCACCCCCCACTTATGGTATACACAATAGGACCAGTGGTATGCTGGTAAACATTTAACAACCAGCTCTCTAAAAGAATACTACCACAATGGTCAATTTCAAGCTACCATTGTGATGTCACTGAACAAAAAATTGGGAAGAGATGTACAGTATCACTTTACGTACGATTTCCCCCTACAGATCTGAAAGACACAAAATAACCTCAAGGACATAACTGATATAGAATGCTTAGGAAGCCATGAGTTTAGAATATTTATTATTTTTTATGTGATTTATTTAACACTAAATTTTGAACAACTTAATTTTATCAATGGCTATAAACCACTTGCCTTGCAAAATTTCTGACAATTGAACAACCAGATCTCTCAGGCTGACACCAGCTGGCTCAGGCACAACTCTGCTGGGGTTCGTGGACTCACAGCAATAACAATGATAACACGCTTAGCAGGTGACCTGCAACCTTCCAGCTAAGCCTCACAGCAGACCTATAGGTTGGGCCATTTATTAATTCCACTTTAAAGATGAAGATGCAGGTGAGCCTACATGGAAGCTTAAGAGAAGTTAAATGATATATAGTCCAATCGTAGATCAAATCTAAACTCCTTAGCCTGTCAAGACTCTCTATGAACTGAGACATTCTCTATTTATTCAATTCATTTCTAACACCCATAAATGCTCTTATCCCCAATAAGGCATCAGGAGAGAATTGGGAATCTGGGTACGATTTCTCAATATTCCTTTTCCGTCTAGCATTAGAGCTCTTTTCAAAGCAGGAGCGCATGTATAGGAGCACCAGCCAAATCCCCATTTTGGCTCTTTTGACATAGTGAACAAACTGCACTCCCTAAGCCTTAGGTCCTCTCAGAGTGAGGGGAGCAACTGTCTCCATGGTGCTGATCGTTACAGGTTCTATGAATCTATGGGATCAATGTCTGCCCAATGGGGAGCCCAGATTCCATTCTCTGCTATGTGTTTGCTGGTTCCCAGATGGAGCTTCTTCTATTACTCCCAAACTAGAGCATGTCAGTCGGTCCCCAAGCAGAGACATACTGGGCACTTAAACAGCTAGACCCAGAGATGCCTTCATAGAAGTTAAGGGAACCTCAGTAATGGAACAGCCAGAGATAAAGAATGGTTTGGGGGAGGCAGCTCAGAGCTGGGGGTGGAGGCTATAAGGGAGCAGATGACCTCCAGAAGTCCCTGGTGGAGGCTGGTCTTGTGGGTTTCCTGAGCTAGATTGATTCCAGGCCTGGAATCCATCATTCCCTTCATAACACAAATAATCACCAAATGCGCTCAAGCACTCGGTAGCCTGGATATTCACTCTAGCAATTCTCTGTGTGGACGGTGATTAGACCATCATTATCTTAATGCTTCTTAATTTATCTTTCTGATTAGCAACTTACCATTTTATTTGCAAAAAATAGCCTTCTGCTGGGTGGAAGCCAGCCGAGCACAGCAGCTGTCATTTTCTCTGTACTAAATCAGGCCAGGCTTAAGTTGGTTTTCTGGTGATGTTATTTCTTGAGTCTTGGCGCTATCGGGGACCACAATCCATCATGGTTGCTGTTGTGGAATAAAGACACACCCCTGGGAGGCTGCAGGAAGAGAGGTCACCTCTACCCAAAGGGTCCAAGAAGCACTCAGAGAAGGGATCCCAGAGTCTTAGCTCTCATATTGCCCTTATGAGACAAGCCAGGGAGGAACCCACTGCAGAGCCCAAGAGGAAGATCAGGGGTGTGGGTAACACAGTCATAGAGGCATCTATCCAAACGCCACTTGCCATGTGTAAAGCACTTGAGATCTCGACCTCATTTAATTTTAAAAACAGGCCTATAGGTGTGCACCATTTTTATTTCCATTTACAGACAGACCAAGGCTAGAGAGCTTGAATAATTTGCCCAAGGTCCTACAGCTCAGGAGGAGCAGAGCTAGTCTTAAGCCACATTTTTGTGACTCTCAGAACCAGTGACCTTGACTGTCATGGCACTTTCCCCAGCAGAGTAGACACAGCATGAGATGAGAGGTTTTAGGACAAACACTCAGAGTGCCTCTTGAATTTGTACCAGTTTGCCACTCACAGAAATGTCCATAATTGACAAGCACCTCTCCTTTGTGCCCACAGATAACACTTTCTTCTTTCCCACTCTCCATGAGGAATTAGTTTCTGTCTTTCAAACTGTTATAATCTGTCTTGCTTTGGGTCACACAAAGTTTTCCTTCTAACTGACCCACTTGTTCTCCCATCTTCTAACCCTGAAAGATCACATTGCTGTCTGATTCTACTTCCTGACCTTGGCCCTAGCAATCTCTGCTGAGAGGAGATGTCATTGTCCCTAAGAGATCCATCACTATTTATTCCACTTGGATATTCAAACCCTACACTTCCTTTATTTCAATTGTTCCTGCCTATTGCAGAGAGTGTCATAACTAGATATTCGGGTAGATGATGGAAAGGTAAAACTTCACGAGTTGACACTAAAGGTCTTCAGAGAAGGTCCTTAAGGCTGAAAGAACACACTGAAGGAGTAGGTGTCAGCAATGTTGTCTTGACCCCAATCTCAGTTCTCGAGGTGATGTATCCACTGAATCATTCATTTTTCTGGGAATGGATATGCCTTCATCAAACTACATCTTGTCAGCATAGTCCAATATGGTAGCCATTAGTCACACGTGGCTATTTAAATTTAAATGTAAAGTTCAGTTCCTCAGCTGCCTGGCTCCATTTCAAATGTTCAATCATCCACGTGGCTGGCAACTACTAAATTGGCCGGCAGAGAGAGAATGAACATTTCTATCACTGCAGAAAGTTCTCCTGGACAACATTAGCCTGAATTCAGTCCACGTGGAATCCTTTGTGACAAAGTCAGATGCCTATAAGGCTCAGATGAATCATAGTCAAACATTTCCCTCACTGCCTTGTAGAAACCAGCACTCTTCAAAGTGTGGTCCCTGGACCATCAGCATCACATGGGAACTTGTTCAAAATACAAATTCTTAGGCCCCATCTCAGACCTACTGAATCAAAATTCCAGAAGTGGGGCTCAGCAGTCTGCACTTTAATAAGCCCTCCAGGTGATTCTGATGACTACCACACATTGAAATCAATGTGTGGCATTATGATGATGTCGCTTGGTGCAGTGATGCACATGTGTAATCCCAGCAACTCAGGAGATGGAGGCAGGAGGATTGTGAGTTCAAGGCCAGCCTCGGCAACTTAGATACTGCCTCAAAAAAAAAAAAAAAAAGGCTAGGGATGTAGTTCAATAGTAGAGTGCCCCTGGGCTCAAGCCCAGCACTGCAAAAACAAACAAAAAAGAATAGTGATGCCACAGATTGAGACTGCTATGTGTCAGTCATGATGGTGAGCATTTCATAAGCCTTATCTCATTTAAACCTGGTAATGACACTGTCAGATAAACAGTATATCTCCATTTTACAGATGAGAAACTGAGGTTCTGAGTAGGAAATAACTAGCCCAAGGTCATATAACTAAAGGTTGGCAGAGGTAGTCTTCAAGCCCAATTTTGTCTGATTATAAACCCCTTTCACTAACACCACTGGCTTGGACTAGCAGTCTCTCCTCACCAAGTGTCTTCTGAAAGAACTTGGGAGATCTTATTTGACAAGCTTAGTGGTGGGACCTAAGACAGGAAAAGGAATGTGACCAAAGCCTCCACCAAACAACCAGAACAACAGCACTATCCTGGTAACAACAGCTCCATCTTGTCCTAAACAGAGACATGAGCTGGTTGGGTAACTCTAAGGCCACCCCCTCTCTATTTGGGTCTTTCCAAGGTCCTTCTACTCTGGCCAGGTACTTGGGGATCTTGTTCTAAGAGTACATGTGAGTTCAGAGGGCTGAGTTACACTAAAAATAAAATCCTTCCCTGGATAACTATAGATTTGCTTTTCTTAAGAGTTCAAGAAAACCTCCAGTGATTGCATTAGGGGATTAGAGATAGAAATTGCTGTTTCTTCTTTAATCTTTGCAGTGGTCCCTGGGCTGGCAGGCTGGATTTCACAGGAAAGGAAACACACGGTTTGTTTTGTATAAAAGTCATGTTCCTGAAATAGTCAACAAACATCCATTGAACACCTATGTTATCCAGCCACTTTCCCTGAGGTCATTTCATTTAATCTTCGGAACAGCCATTTACGGACCTATGACTTAAGATGGTAGCTCTTATTATCCCCTCTTGATAGAAAAGGAATAAAAGGCATCCAACTGGTAAGTGGTCAACCAGAATTCAAACTCAGGTCTACCTGTTTTGAAAGCTCTCCTCTTTACACCACACAGGCCTATATTTTTTAGCACTGGGGTCAATTAAGGGAGGGGACTGGAGTCTGGGAACAGAAGAGGAAAGAAGTTCTATGTGTCCTCATGTCAGCCATCTGAATAGTATGGAGGGAAGAGTCAGGTATGGTGGCACATGCCTGCAAACCCAGTAGCTTGGGAGCTAAGACAGGAGGATCACAAGCTCAAAGCTAGCCTCAGCAATTTAACAAGGCCCTGCCTCAAAATTTAAAAAATTTAAAAAGGGCTAACAATGTTGCTCAATGGTTAAGCACCTCTGAGTTAAATTCCTAATACCAAAAAAAAAAATGGTGTTGAGGGGAGGGACATTTCTGAGGGTACTTGTATAAACTGAGCCAGCTCTACACATTGCTAGAGTAATATTTGGCCCTTTTCGCATGTAAGTAGCCCAGGATTCCAAGCTATCTTTTCCTGTGTTAGTTATGAGCTGGTGCTGGTCATAGACTTACAGGCCCAAAGTGGAGGCAAGGCCCTAGAAAGTGAACTGAGCTCCAGGGGAAACAGAACATCAGACACTGGCCAGCAAGTTCTGGACTATATCTAGAATGTGATGACCTTGGGTTCCAGAGAAGCTGTCTGGTTAGTGCCCAGGAAGCCAGCATAGTCCTGTTTCCCCATCTATCCCAACCCTCAGCTTAGAGGCCCTCGTACTTCTGGCCTACAGTAGTGTCCCACTCTCTCCCCTCCTGGAAAGGTGATGAAAAGTGCCCAGGAAAACTCTTTGCACAACTCAGCCACAGATGTCCACCACCCTGGCACAAGAACAGCCAGAAGTCTGCCCACTCCTGGGTCACCACAGATGGCCTGGACCAGCTGTGTGGGGCCCTGTCAGTATATGAAACTTGGAGTCTCTTTCTTGGGGGACTCCACACAGGTTTTTTTATTTTTTATTTTTACAAAGAACAGTGAATAGAAACACGTGGCATCCCTCATATCACCTGCACCTACTCGCAAAGACCCTGCACCAGGCAGTCCATTTTCACTCGTATCTAGTAAAGCTTTCTTCAAGAAATTCCACATTACTCTCCCAATTATAGGAAAAGGTGGAGAAGATCCATTCCACTGTTTCTGAATTAGACTGGCTTGTGCACGTTCTTTCCCAAAAGTCCACTAGAGAACTCCCAAATACCAAAGATAAACTTTTTAGGGGAGTCATGGCCTCGCCTTGCCTCTGGCCAGAGGGCTTGGACCCCTGCTCCCCCAGGCTTCCTTTCCCTCTCACGATCCCCACGGCCATCCCCCAGATGCCCACAGGTTAAGAAGGGCGGTTATAAGCTGAGCTTGAAGCAGCCCCAAGAGTCTGGGTGCAGGTTCAGGCTGTCACGAGGTGCATATCAAAGCTGGAGTTTAAAAACTGTACTGGGAATAGTGCAATTATCTCGCTTCACCACATTTCTCAGCCCCGACTGAGGTTTAATTAAAGCCAAGTAAAAACACAAAGTCGCCATTTCAGATATCACCCCACTGCATGCTGGTTAAAAAAAAAAAAAAAAGAAAGAAAGAAAAAATCTTTATCAGGGACTTAAAATTTTTCTGTGGGTATCTTCTGACTCAGTTGGATATTATTCTTTCATAACAGTCCCTTTAAAGAAAAAATATATATTTAATATATATGTATAAAATGAGTTAATCCCCCATAATCTCCTTGAGTTGTACCTAAAACACAGTTTCTTGCAGGTGACCTTTTCAGAAGAGGCTGTTGCTATGGCAACCGCATTGTTTGATTCCGTCAAGAGAAAAATGCTGCATGGAAATGTATTTAATTTTGCTTAATTTGATGCTGTATTTAACACTTACACAGGCTGAAAGGAAAGAGGGCCTGAAAGGCAGGAGCCAACTCATCAGGGCCATGTTCTTCAGTTCCTGAACAGCAAAAGGGACCTCCCAGACACCATTATCCACTGGGCACCTGCCTCTGGCCTATGGGTAGGGGCCAGTTCTGCCTCTTATTCTACCTCCAAGAGGTTTGGCAGGGATGGGCAAGGCCCATTAGACAGCCCCTTGGGTGCAGGGCCCTCTTGGGAGACACTGCACATCATATAAGATAGCACACATCAGTGGCATAGATTTGGACCAAGAGTTCATAGGCCTAGGTAGAGCTCTGTCTGTTGCTCCTACAGCCTCACTTTCCCCATCTGAAATGTGAATCCAAAGACCTCTCCTTTCTCTTATCACTAAGCCCATGTATGTCTACATACAAGTCTCGTGTCTTCAACTAGGTTTTAACCTTCTTGGAAGTGGGATACTCAGCAAATGATTCATTCATTTGGTCAGCGAAGAGGCCACTCCAGGAGATAATCTGGCCCAGGGCTGAGAGGTTTGGGTACAGCCTCACCCACTGCACTTTGCAGGCTACCACACCCACTTGTTGCTGCACAGGTATGCCCACAATCACAGACGGAGGTCCCAAGGCCAGACAAGCAAGGGCACTTGACCAAGGTGTCATGGGGGAGATGGGGATGGAGCAAACATGGTTTTCAGTGGTCCCTCCAAGCCAAGTACATGTATGTCCCTACTCAAAACAAGTATGGTGACTGCCAGGAACAGGCACAACAAAAGAGTGTTCTCCCTGCTCAGTCAGGTTGGGAGAACTGACTTCCCCAAGACTCGTATCCTTACACCAGCTGTAGATAAGCAGTGAATACAAACTATACACTATACCTTTGTCTGAATTAAACCTACTAGCTTGATGACCTTGGGTGGATTATTTAATCTTTCTGAGTCTCAGTTTCTCCATCTGAAAAGTAAAATAGTTGACTTAGGATACATAAAATGCCTTTCTCCTTTCTTCCTTTCTTTCTTTCTTTCTTTCTTTCTTTCTTTCTTTCTTTCTTTTTTTTCTTTTTTTTCTTTCTTTCTTTCCTTCTTTCCTTTCTTTCTTTCACATTCTCCTGACATGATCCATTACACATGGGAACAGGGCCACGATCCAGGTGTGGACTGTCCACATCTTCAGTCACCATATTATGCTAACTCCAGCAAGTCACCCCACTCCCCAGGTCTTCAGCTGAAGACCCCACATCCCCATCACAAGCCAAGCCCAGCCACCTCAGTGTCCTCAATCACAGACTGCTGTGCTTTTTAGGACTGACCCCATCAAGCCTCTGCCTCCCATTCTCCTGAGTTGCCATCATGAGTCTACACCTCCCAGATTATGCACCACAGTATAGACATGCTGCCTGCCCCCCATATCCTTTAATCATGGCTCCCAGAGATCTTAGTCCTTTCTCAGTTTCTCCTTCACCTTCTTTCTTTAGGTGAAACCCAGCTACCCGCAGAGGATGTTTCCTCAGAAGACCTTTCCAGTGGAGGCATTTTTGTCTTCCACATGCCACATACATCAGATCCACAGGTGGGCATGTCTTTCTTGCTCCCCACAGCAATTCCTAACTCTTTCTTCTTTCAAAACCCAAGCTCACTTGAAGCTCTATCACCAGACCTCATGACCCTCATATACACATAAAGCCGTTGTTCCCTTTCATTCACAGATGACTTTAGCACCTACGTCAATGACTCCTTCTCCATCATTATCTCCGCCATCATGGTTTGAGACTTTGACATTCTTGAAAATGACCCATCCAATATCTTGGCCTCTTAATTTGTTGATCATCTTAGTTCTAATGAGCTTTTGCTCCACTCAGAAGGCATTCTGTAGACTTTGTCACACCAATAACTGAATCACCTGTGGAATGTGGATTTCTACATCCCACTCTCTGACCTTTGCTGCCTTCCTTAAACCTAACTTATTCTGACATTCCCACTTCAGCAATTCTCCAACCACATTTTATTTAAAAACCAATTTTTATGGTTATCCGTTTTTATCATTCTCTGCATATATTTGCTTCCCTCCTTACCTAGCTCTGACTGCACAATCCAGCACTTGAACTTCTCCCCTGCCAATAACCTGACCTTCCTGCATCTCCTCTCCATTGTCTTAGCCCAATAGGACTCCAGTCTTGGCATCCCATTCACTTACTGGTCTGCGCCAGAGAAGATGAACGCTGCTGGAGAAAAATGACACAAATTTGTTCACTAGATTCACTACAAATATGGCCACAAATCTCACTCAACCCTGTCAGAAAAACCTACTACTCTTCCCTAGAAAATTAAATTTCCCAATCTCTGGGGAAACTATCATACTTCCTTCTCTCTCCCCAAATCTCTGGCACCCCCTCCCAGCTGATGACCTTGCACTATACTTCCTAGACAAAATAAATTTCTATAAGATGAGAACTACCTCATCTTCCCATCAATAAGTCCTTTATTGCATCTGCTGCCAAACCAAAATACTCCGGCCATCTCACTCCCCATTCATAATGGAAAGAGTCCTGGCTCCTATCCAAGGTCAGCACCTTCACTGGGCTCTGAACCCATTCTTCCATGCTATTTCAAGAACTTTTTTTCCCCTCAACTGTTCAATTTCTTCTTGCATTATCATTCTCTCCCTCTTTATTGGACCCTCCCATTGGCATATTGTCCTCCTTTAAATAAGTCTTCCTTTGACCCCACTTCTTCTTCCATTTTCTACCTCTTTTGGAGCTCCCCTTCCCAGCAAGTCTATTCAAAGGAGTCATCTGTACTCTGTCTCCACTTTCTCATCTTCTATACTCTCCTCAACCCACTTTAGTCGGGTTTGATTACCCCCTATCCACTGATGATCAATTGCCAAGATGACCTGTAATTGTATCACGCCAAAGCAAACAGTCAATCATCCATCCTCACCTTCGCTTCCTAGTAGCATTTGGCACAGTTGGTCACTCTGCTTCTCAAAAAAACTTTCTTCTCGAGATTTTTGACACGCCGCTCATCTGGCTTTTCTCACACTTCTCTGGCACTCCTTAGTCTCTTCTGTTGGCATTTTCTAAAAATACTGAAGCACTCTTCCTTTCTGTATTGTTTCTCCCCAGGTGATCTTATCTAGTCTTGTAGCTTTAAATACCTTCTCACACGCGTAGGTTTCTCAGATTGACATCTCTAGCTGTTTCTTTTCCCAGATCCCCAGACATCTGTATTCAACTATCTACTCAACATCTCGACTTGAGTGTCTCAGAGGCATCCTAGACTTAACATATTCAGAACAGATCTTTTAATTTCCCCTCTCAAACCCATACACCCACTCATGCCAAGCCTTCCCCATCTAAGTAAAAAGTACACTAAAAGCATACAAGTTGGTCTTGGTTATTTCCTTTTCCCCAACCACATCCTCCTCACTAGTAGAGTCCTCTCAGATTTACTCCCACAGTGAATGGGAATCCAACTGTGATGCTCTGTCTTCACTGCCATGTTCAACAGAGCTTCCTGCCAGGTCTCCTAGACCCACACTGCAGCCAGAGTGTTGTTCCTAAAGGACAGTCAGCTCTTTCCAATTTCCCTCCTCCAGCCCTCCAATGGCTTCCCACTGCAAGTGGGGTAAGCTCTAGTTGCGTATGTATTGTCTCCTAACACTTAAGGTCCTTCTCTGTCTCTTGACCTCATGTCTCTTCGTTCTCCCTCTTGCCTGCTAATTCCCTAGGCACATTGGCTTGAACCCATTCTAAAGGCTTTGCTCTGACTTTTCCTTCTGCTTGAGATTCTCTCTCCTCCTCCAAACATGGCTACCATCTTCTCAACCATCAGGTTCAGTCCAAATATACCATCCTCAGGAAGACTTCCCCACACCCATCCCAGGCCCTCTCCCATAGCATCCTACTTTATCTACTTAATCTCATGTATTAGAACCTAATATTTTCTTATTTCCATATTTGCTTTCTTGTGTGTTCACTCTCTCCATCCCCACTTAGAATCTGCAATGCAAAGACTCTCTTGTTCAACACTATACCCTGCTCCTACAAGAAAGCCTTGCACACAGTTGGCACTTTGTATTTGTTGACTGCCTCTCTTACAGAAGCAACTTATGGTTAGATTTTCTGCATTATTTTATTTTGTGCCCCTGGATTGGACCTGACCCATAGTCAGCACATAATAATAGATGTAGATATGCAGCATCTTAGAGTTGGGCATTCTCTTAGCCCCCTGCTCTGATCTTCCACCTAAAGCAAGAGTTTTCAGTTATTCTAACATCCCTGACAGGTAGTCATTCAGGATCCCAAGGACCTAGAATATTTGGTGAGGAAGACAGATAACTGAGAGAGTAGCCAAGGGCCATCACCCACAGAGACCTGGCTGGGAAAATTAGTGAGACCTGGGTCAAATCCTCCTAGCAGCAGACCTCTCTGTCTGTCCCCCTGAGCTTCTTGTTTGCATGTCCTTGCCTGCCTTCTTGGCACTATAGTTGCTGCACAGCTTGTTCTTTAGTTTATTAAAAAATTGAAAACAAACAAACAAAAGGCCATGGTTTTGTGAATAGCTGTCCTGTATGAACTGGCAGAGTTGCAACACAGAGAGTCAGCACTGCTCAGGGGCTAGAATCCCATGCTGTGCCTCCATTCTGTGCTCTGGTGAGGGAATAGATCCCTTCTGGGAGGTAGGATTTGGGGGTTTTGATCTACTACTGCTAAGCATCCCCTTCTGGGGACATGACTCCTCTCCCCAGAACCAGAGGGCAGTGAGTGGTTCAGAATGTGAGCTCCTGTGTCATTCAGACCCAGGTGAAACCTAAGTTACTTGATTGTGGGCAAGTTACCTGAGTTCTCTGAGTCTCATCCTACAGTAGGGACAATAAACCCTTTGCTCAAAGGATTAGTATAAAAGTAAATGTGATGACAAATGCAAATGCTCAACACAGTTCTGGACACTGGATAAGTTCTAAGAAACTTGTACCTATCAGACATATCACAGCCTCCAGTTCTACCCTATGGTCCCAGAGCCAATGTAATGCTACCTCAGCACTGTTGGAAGGAAGCAACCCCTCTCCAGGTCCCACTCTTGTCTGATTCTGAATATCCAAGAAGATTCTTATGCTGTTGGTTCCTGCTCACATGACTATCCACGTCACATGTGTCTCTCAGGGGATATGCTTCCAAAGGATGTTAGCATCACCCAATGAGTAGTTAAACACGAATCCAAGTCATCATCAATAACAGCAAATCAAAAGCAAAAACAAAAACTAAGGATTCCCCATAGATCATCCCAAGGTCATGTAGTGACAACTGGGTCTGGATTCCAGCCCTCCTAACTCACATCCAAATTTCCTTCCACTGTAACAAAATACTGCATAAGACACAAGACCATGAGCCATTTCCACTGAAGTCTCTCCATCCATCCCAAAGTTGAGAGATGTTTTATTTGCACCAATTTCCTCACCCTCTAGGGAGGTGGGTGGTGGAGAGGGCATCTTGGGGACAGAGGACAGTGGGAACTACACCTGGCCTGACCCACCTTCCCTCTCTTCCTCGTAGCTGAGCCCTCCTTTTGCATTCACCCCTTCACTCGTTCTGCCTGCCTGCCTGCCTTTCTAGCTGTTTGCTCAGAAGCTGGGCTCTGTTTGCTGAGCCTTTATTCATTTTCATATTACCTGGGATATTTTCAACTGCTCCCCTGGGTTTTTAGGAGAATTTCAAGTGGTGAGAAACACACTGGGCTGCAAATGCAAACACCTAGTGGTGACCTCCAAGCCCCACCTGGGGGACTTGTCCATCTTCTCAGCCACCCTTCTGATCTGCACAGCTACCCACCCTCTCCTGCCCTGCCCATCTTCTCTTGCTGGATCTCTGGTCAGCTGGACATGCTTTTGGCAGGATGATGCAGCAGGCTGGATGGTTTAAACTCCTCAGTGATGGGCACTGACATGTAGGTCTTTTGACTCTGGCCCCCTGCATATAAGATGTGCCCCCTGCACAGCAGCCAGACACAATGGTGCTTCCATCGACCCCAAAAACAAGGATCAGTGAGGCAGATGAGTAGACAATTCCCTTACTTCCGGAAAATGTTTTCCAGAAAGCATTGTTTCCGCATTACTCCTTTCCTGTGCAGAGTAGACTCCATGCTGAAGGTGCTGGGACTCAGTGGGAACAATAAAGAAGTGAAGACACCATAAAGAAGGTTGTTTCTGTTGGAGGAGCTGGGAAGTTGCCCCTGTGTCCTCTTTACATTATGCAATCAAAGCCCAAAATGTATCTCTTTAAAGCTCACTCCAGATCTGGGGAGAATAAGGTTTCAATCCTCAGAATTGTAGAGAGGGCACTGGAAGAAATGGAAAGTCAAAGGAACACAGGATATAAAAGCAAGATCTGAGCTTGAACCTTGGCTGTGCTATATGTTAGTCATGTGACCTTGACAATCACAACTTTTTGTATCTCAGGAATGATATGTGCATTCCCTGAGATGATGTATGCCAGCACTCTGTAATTGGTAAAGGCCTTCCTAGATGTCATTATAATTATTCATTCATACTCAGATATTTTGTTAGTAGATCAGTCACCTAAGGATCCAGGATAAGTCACATTGAGACACACTTAGAGAAAAGCACCTGGAGAGCTTTCCTCACACCCTCACAGCCCACAGAGGCCCAGAGGTAACATCATTACAAGCACTTCTCCCCATTTGAAATACTCTTCCTTTCAAGCCTTCATGCAATTTGTATCAAATGTTCTTCGAGAGTAGGCAAGAGGCCTGGTTTATTGGATATTTGTCAGGTTCAATAAAAGGCACTGAGTGGCTCTGGGCTCGTTGTATTCTCTGGTTTGTCACTGTAGCACTTATAGGGCATGGCCCTGCCACTCCAGGCACAGGACATTAGGAAAACAAGAACAGGTTTTATTAACTGAACCAAGGGACCTGATAGTGCATCTGTCACAGGGGGTGAGCAGAGGCGGCTTCCCTGTAAATAGGCCCCTCCCCAGTTCCTACTGGAGTCATGTTGTTTCTAGATTCTGTGGGCTGAGCAGAGTCATGGAAATACACTGGTCTATGAGCTGGAGCAAGGTCTATGAAGGAAATGTGTCTTTATGGACTTTGTGGGATGTTTTTATTTTTTTTCTTTTAGAAAAAGTCATCAATTTGCTGTTATCCCTTCTCTTATCTCTGCTATTTTCACAACAGGACATACATTGAAGTACGAAGTAAAACTGAAATCAGAGCCTTCTGGAAAGCAGCAACTGAGCCTCCTCTGACACCCAAGTGCCCAGCACAGTGTCCTGAGATATCATAACTGCATGATCAGTATTGAGTGAATGAGTGAAGACAGCAGCAGGGAGAGAGTTGAACCATATTTGTACTCTGACTTATTGGAGGTAGAGACTGGGAAGCAACCCTGGTGCAAATCTGGTTGAAGGTCCACTCAAGAAGAGCATGAGCACTGTATTCAGGCAGCATCCAGCTTTAGAGAAGTCCAGAAACAGATTCTGAGTGTCTCATCAGGTTGGACATAGTATACAGATGGGAACCTGGCATTAGAAGACAGAAGTCCATTTTCTGAAAGTAGGGCAAAATGGCCAAGTTGAATTTGCAGCAAGGTTTGAGGACTAATCCAGAGAGCACCTTGATTCTTCCTAATAAAGCGTATCAGAATACAACCTAGATCCTGGGTAGGAGCCAGTCCTGTGGCTATCTCTATTCAGAAGAAAGGATGATAAGGGCAGGGAGCTGAGAAGTCATTCAAAGTTCCTTATCCCAAATCCCTAGGCAGGACCATCAGCCCCAATGAAGGATAAAAAACAGGGGTTATTCTTGCAGAACCTTCTGTATCATCATTAAGCAGCTAAGACTCAGCTAAGTGAAGGGCCCCTGACACACCTGGAGACCTCTCAAGTTAAATGTTAACCTCCCAAATTAGAGTATAGACCCTGATCCAGGATCCCCAGTTAGGGGAGGAGAGCCGGGTACTGGTTATGATTTCTGTGTTTCTTCCCACCATCCTATTTTGGGAGACACAAAATGCAGAGAATACGGAAGCTTCTCAGGAAAGATGGTCTGGGAGCTAAGTGCCATTTGTTTTCATTTTCTCCTCAGTGGAGTTCATACTGGCCTTCCAAAGAGTGGCAAATTGCTAACTGCAAAAAAGAAGATTCCCCCAACCCCCAGCACATGGGTTGTCCCCTCATAATTCTCTACCCCATTAAAGAATTAACAAGAGTCTGGTGACACAAGTGAATGGGAGATTTTTAGCTTGGGACACACACTGAATGTTGCCAGGTGTGGGGAAAATTATAAATGATTTCCAATGGGAGGAGAGGCTCACAAATGCCATGTTGAGGCCGAAATGGAAACTCCCAAGATTTCAGCTCAAAGTCTGAGTCCTTGAGGTGACCCATGGCAAGGTATGTCATGGCAGGATCAGCAATCTCCCGAAAGTGCCCCTCCCTTTACAACAGAGGAAGGTCTACACTAGAGTAGGAGAGAAGGATGTTGATGCAATTCATTTGGCTTTCAGAATCCCTCCCAGGGGAAAGTGGGCAGTGGTATTGCTGTCTTTATTTTCAAGGTTGTGCTAAACCCATGGGAATTCATAAATCCAGGAACACTGAGTTATTAAAATTCTAGTCATGAATCCTTAAAACCTAGGGGTAGAGCTGTTCTGATAAATTCCTCAAGATAGGCAGAAAATTTGTTTAACACGGATAGGAAATGAGGAGAGGCAATGGTAGCATATTCAGGAACTGGGTTTTCTCATCTCCATCCCATCTTATTTAGTGTATCTCCAGGGTCCATCACAATGCCCAGCACATACAGAGCGCTCAATAAACATCTGTTAAGTAAATTCATGCATAAAACCCAACCCAAGGAAGCTATTTGCTACTATGCCCCAAGTCCGGTCTTTGTGAAAACTTGCCAGAATCTCAAAGATAATGCTCACCATCATCACCCCCATAAAGATGTAACAAATGACCTATGTCTGAATGTTGCAGAGGCCTTTCTGATGCATGCTACCAAATGCACTTGAAGGGACCTGGAACACCCCTGAGCACGTTTTACAAAAGACAGAAGGGAGTCTCCTATCCTTTTCCAGATTCATTCCCAGTCCCACACTGGACAGTGGACACCAACTGCCTTCATCAACCAAGTGCACACAAGTGACAAATAGCCAAGGGTCCAAGGGGGCTTTGGTGTGGGACAATTCATTGCAGCTTTGCAAGTGTTAGCAGTCAGGCTGGATTCCCCAGCCCTGGCATTAATTGTAGCCTGTGTGCTATGATTGGAATTAAATGACATGCCAAATTAAAGAGTTATTTTTTCTAATAAATATTTTGCATAGGATGTGTTTATAATGGCATTAATTATTTATGCTGCCATATAGAGAAAGCATAAATATAAAGAGAGAGAGAGAGAGAGAGAGAAAGATCAGACGGTTCCTGTAGGAGAAATAAAATGAAAATTTCCATCAGGATGATGAATACCTGCATTCTAACTTTGGGGCTGGGCCTGGGGGGAGGCAGAGAGACAGGGACATCTTGAGAACAAATCTGACAAGCGTTATTGAGGCTTTTGAGGGAGGAATATGTTAAAAATGAAAGTGAGTACAGAAAGTTTAAATATTTAATACCTGCATTAATTCTAATTCACACTTTCTTTATTTTTCAGATTAAAAATTTACGAGGATTCCCATCTCTTTCATCCTTCTCCCATGGGGCACTTGGCGGTCACTGTGCCAGGGACTACCTTCAGCAGCATCTGGGTCATAAAGGACATGAGAACAGCAGCTCCTCTCCCCCACCGCCCCCATGCACCCTCCCTAAAAGCAGTACCTTCCCCAGCCCCACCCTGGAAAGCCACAGTTGTTGGGTTTCTGGTGCCAGAATGATGGATGGGACCAGAACCCAAGTAGTTCTGGTCTCTTCAGCATACCCTGGAGAAGGCCATGGAATTCTCAGATGATGCAGTCGAGTTGTGGGTTTAAAGTGCTTTCCCAAGTCCAGATCTCATGGGTAGAGGCAGAATATACCACTAAACTGGTATCTCCTAAATCAAGACATTTCTGCCATATATAGCCCCAGACACTCTACCATTCTGGAGTTTTTTATGTTAAAGAGAGCAAATTGAGCTGGGCATGATGGCACTGGCCTGTAATCCCAGTGACATGGGAGGCTGAGGCAGGAAGGTTGCAAGTTCAAGGCCAGCATGGAAAATTGTCAAGACTCTGTCTCAAAATTTTAAAAAGACTGGGGAGGATGCAGCTCTTTGGATTTCAATAACCAGTTTCAAAAAAAAAAAAAAAAAAAAAAGTTTTAAATAATGTCACTGTAGTGACTTGAATGCAAGGGAGAATGACCTTCCTGATGTCACCATTGGGAGAGTAATTTCTATATCAACTTCAGCTACCTTTCCACTCCATCATTAAACAGGTAAGCAAGCTCCCAGTAACAGCAACAGAACACACCTCTGCATTTACAAAGCACTTTTCAAGGCCACATTCGACCCCAGAGTCCTGTGAAATGGTCAAAGAGCTGTTACCAGCCTTCATTCAGTTATAAGAAAATCCAGGTTACAAGAGGTCCTATGACTGATCTAAGATCTATTTCAAATTAAAATTCATTCCACTGTCATAATGTGGCTCCTATAGCATATAGTTCCCAAAACATTGGGCATGGAAGGAGAAAGGCAAACTGGCCTGGGAGATGCTTTGTAGCCCTCTGACTGACCTCTAAGTGTCTGGTCGGCATGCAGGGCCCACAGTGTTAGAGCCAGGTGGGCTGTGTGACCTGGAGGGCCTGCTGTGTTCTTGCTCTTGTTGCCCTCTACACCCTGGGATACTCTCAGACCGGAGGAGTATGGCTGACAAAGTTGTCTCAAAGTTCTAACTTCTTTCTGATCCCCTGGGCTTTAAATTTCAACATGGCCTTTTCTCCCTCCTCCTTTCTCGTAACACTTTCCCATCACTTACCACAAATTCCCGCATAAAGCACCATCATAAATAGTGCTGATTAGGTCCTTGTTCTAATCAGGCCTCTGATCAAAGACAACTCCCTTCCCCCAGCCCACTCTTCTTCCTGAATCTAGAGATCCACAGTACCTGTAAATCAGTGGAGAACACATACACTGTTGTGTGTGCACGCAGACACACACACACACACACACACACACACACACACACACACACGGCTCCTCCATCAGAAAGCTGGGCAGGAAAAAACCTCGCCTGTGGTGGGGATCTGAGCTACTGATCTGGCACCAGGATATGTTTGGGGCTGATTGTTGTCTTTACTCCAGGAAACCTGCTAGAGTCAGGCTCTCCCTTTCAATGAGGTGAACAGAGCTGGGAATCTTCCCAGCTTAGTGGCAGGAGAGCAGAAACCCTTTCAGCAGCACCTTCTCCTCTCTCACACAAAGTTCAAACAGAGTCCTCCTGAAAGGGCAGGGGAAGAGGCCCCAGCAGGCACAGGACATGACTGGATAAGCTCAAAATAACCAGCTCCTCTCCAGCCAAGCCTCCAGGACAAGCATATCCTTCTTGACCCTTCTATTTGCTCCAGATAAGCGCACCATCCAGGGACTAGAGTTAGATCCACATGGGCATGGGAACATGCACATAAGCAATGGAGATAAAGTTTGGTAGACCAGTTGTTTAGTTTCACCAAACTTGTCTACCCAGCTTCCCAGCCTCACTGCTTGTAACATTTTCTGATGATGGAGGGAAGAAAGGAGATAGCAGAAGAGAAAGTGGCTTAGCTAAATGAAGACACTGGTTCAGGCTGTGGTTGATGACAGTAACAGGCACGGGGAGAGCAATCACAGTGCTGACAACCTGCATAAAGGTATAAGGTATAAATCCCCCACCTTCCAAGGGCTCTACGTGGCCTCTCTCTCACCAACATAAAAATCAAAAGGAAGACACTATGGAAACATCCTCCAAGACCTTCACCCAGTGCATAGTCATTTTGGGGTTTTCTCCTCATTCCCCCTTCTTCATTTCCTTGTGCTAAATAATAACTTTAAAACCTGGATTGTGGCAGGAAGAAAGCCCCAATGAGTCCTCTTCTGAAGCCCAGACTTTGCACGTAGATTGGTTCTGCTGCTCTAAGGAAAGGGGCTCAGGGTGATAACTCAACACTCTGTGACCTTCATGCAGAGCGAGAGGTATGTGATGACAGGGTTTCGGTATGAGTGGCCAGGGAAGAGGAAGTACAGTGCCAATTTCCAGCCCCACTGAAGACCCTATGAGAAGCCTCCCTTGGTGGAGGCATCTGCAGCATTATTATTATTCATTGAGTCATTTTCTGCAGTTTATGCTGCCCTTGTGCCTGCATCTGAAAACATCACATGAAATCTGGTACTGTTTCACTCTGTCCCACCTGAGTCATGAATCATCCCTTTGTCCAGTGTATCTATGCTGTATATGCTACCTGCTTGCTAGTCATTTAGTGGCTGTCTTGGTTTTCAGATTGACTGTGGTGGTATCACAGTGCTTATGTTCAAATAACCCTTATTTTACTTAATAATGGCCCCAAAGTGCAGAGTAGCATTGTTGATAACTTCATTACAGTATACAGTATATTGCTATAATTGTTCCACTTATTATTGTTGTTGTTAATCTCTTACTATTCATAATTTGTAAATTAAACTTCATCCTAAGTATGTAGGTACAAGAAAAAAACATAGTAAATACAGGATTTGGAACCATGTGTAATTTCAGACCTCCACAGGGGGTCTTAGAATGTGTCTCCCTAGGACAGAGGGTACTATTTTAAGAAGAAAATGCTCTCCCTTCCTAGGAGGAGGAGCGCTTTGCCAACCGAAATGGGATCATTTAAATTCATAAGCTTACTTTTATTTTTTAAAATCTATCTTAAAAGAACTAACGCCCCATTCTCACTCCACATATCCCCACACCACCCCTTCAAAAAAGCAGGTCTGGCCTCCAGCCTCTCTCTTGCAAGTACTTTACTTGCTCAGGGAGGATGGAAGTTTCAAGTATAAAGAAAATCACACTTGATAAATGCCCCCCAAAACAGCAAGACATCTTCCTGGATGTCTGAGGCATCTTCCTGGAAATGAGGTAAGGTTAAAAAGCAAAGGTGATTGATCGACTGTGTGACCTTGGACAAGTGACTTAAATTGTCTGAGCCTCAGTTCTCTCCCTTCTAAGTCAGGAGAAATCTTACTTCATAGAGGGGAGTTCATTCTCCTAGGTTTATGTTTACTGGGCTCCCACTACATGCCTGCCATTGTCATATTTACCTTATCATTCAGTTGTGACTGAAACCCTATGAGAAGGAAAGTGCCCCTTCCTTCCAGGAGATGAGCTGCTAATGCAGAGGGGTGAAGTGACCTGCCTCAGGACAATTGTGGAGCTGGCCAGGCCCAGGTCTTCTCCATGACTAACATTCTTTTCACCACTCCATAACTGTTCCTCCACCGGGTCATGGACTGTCTTTGGACAGTTTAAGAACTGAAGAATGTGAGGGGCTATTTCTCTGAGAGTTTGGATGGTGGGGAGGAGAGAAGCATGTTTTCCCTTTAAGTTTCCCATTCAGGATCCTTCTGCCTTGTTTCAGAAGCACTGCTCCATTCTAGAAGCAGAAAAGCCACAGATGACCCACAAACTTCCAGAGACAGCTGGGCTGAGGGGCAGAGCTGTGAGGAACATGGAGAAGGCTGGGGACCTCTCGTAGAGGCTGGTATTGGCCTGGGTGGGTTTGTTGGTTCATAGGATTGGAATTGAGGGTGCCATGGCTACCTATGTTAAAAAAGTCATGGGAGAAACTGGGTTTTCTTTAGTGCTGCACTTCTCAAGGTGTTTGAGATTGCAATGAGTCCTGTATCTCTTCAAGAGCAGTTGTCCCTGCAGCATCGCTAAGTTTGCTTGATGTAGAACCCTTCCTTTACCCTGCAGAACCCTCCGCTGCAGAGATCACTTTAGGGAATGCTAAATCTAGACAGAGCAGCCTTCCCATTTCACAGGTGGGGCCACTAAGGGGAGCTCATTCAGCTTCTAAAACTGGCCACCTTCCCGAGTCCTCATCCCTAAGGGACTGAGAATTACTTCACACCTGTTTCTAGGGCTTAGAGAAATTGTGTCTGGCTGCAGCTGTGGTGCATGAAAGAAAGGACATCTGTCCCCTCATTTTAAGGGAGTGGGGGTGGTAACTGGGGTAGATTGTAGGGAAGGAAGAACTAGGCCTCTTGAAAGTGAGGAACCATTTAAGAGAACAGTTCATCAAGACAGCTGGACAAGCCACTCTAGGAATATTTGCTTCCTAGGTCTTAGGAGGGACCACCTAGGTAGTTTCTCAGGAGCCAAATTCCAGACCCAGGGCCCAACTCCCCACCTCAGTTTCCCCATTTGCTAATGGGTCCCTTCTGGAAATGAACTCCCATCCAGTGACAAAGTCCCCAGGACCTCAAGTCCCCTGTAGCCTAAGCTAAATTCCAAGGGACCTGAGGAAGGAGGTCTGGCACTGGTCAAATTTTTTGTAGGTACCCAGTGAGAGACCATGACCAGGAATGTGTCATGATGACCCATGCCCCCAGGTATCCTGTTTTCATCGGGCATCAGTTCCTCACCCAGAAAAGGTATCCAGTCCCCTATAACTACTAGAATGGATCTTCACCTCTTTTTCTGACAATGTCAGGGACAGCATCAACTTGCTCAGCTTGTGACCCTTTCCCACCTCTGAAAGTGGGGTGATGAGGGGCTAGAACCCCATTCCCTGCTTCCCCTGAGGTCACCAGGGGTAGGGCCAGTGGGATTCAGATGGTCCTGGAAGTATTGGATAGAAGGGCACAGAGATGGAAGCCAGGGAACCCACCCCTTCACTCCGCACCCCCCCACCCACACACACACAATGTACATCATCCCCATCCGAGGACTTTTTCCTCTGGGCTCTGGGCCCAGCAGAGGCAGCTGTTGACCAGAATCAGACAAAGACCTGATACCTCTTCCAACCAGTCCTAGCTGGGCGGTCTGTGGATGGGATGTGGGGGCGGGAGTGGCACAGACTGAGGGGACCTGGTCCAGCAGGACCGGAAGAGCGTCTGCAGTTTCGTCCTCTGATCCAGCGGGAAGAAGACAAGACTGAGATAGCTACTTTCGGTGGGGCCCAGTCGGGCCCTCGGCGCCCTCTCCCCCTCCCTCTCTGCTCCTCAGCCACATGCCCTTGGGCTGAGCTAAGTCCAGAACCCGGCTGAGTAGGGGAATTGTTCTGAGAAAGTGGCCCGTTGGCTGGTTGCTATGGAAACCGACATACCACAGTGCTGACCCCGGAGAGGTTTAGCACGCTCCCCCAGCAGGGATGCCAGCAGCTGGACTGCAGCTGTTACAGCGTAAGTGGGGGCTGGAGCCGCCGCCAGCAGTCCCTGCTGTTTGCCTAAACTAGGCCCGGCTGCAGAGCCCCTCCGTGAGCTCCCACCCCCAAGCCTCACACAGCCTCCCCCCTGCTCCAGCCGGGCAGGGAGCGGCTTGCAATCAGCCCGGACGGGATGGGGGTGGGGTGCAGAGCAGAGCTCCACTCACGGGAGAGTTCTCCTTTATGAAGCACACACAGCACATCCTTGAAGAGTAGTGCAACGTCCTCCCCAATTGTATTTCCTGGGAAACTGAGGCCCAGGGAGAGAAGAAATTGTTACCCAGTCACAACCAGGTCATGGCATAGCTGGGGCTGGCACCCAGGGCTCTGCCCCGCCGGCGCGGTGCTGTTGGCCCTTCCTCTGGTAACTCATCTCACTAGAGTCCTGTCCTTGCCGGCAGGGGCATTTAACCAGTGTCGCTCCCAGACACCACCAAAGGGAGGAAGGAGGCCTGAATGAATGAATAAAAAGAGCCGCGGAAAACTGATCGCAGAAATAGACGAACACACAAAAAGAAGAGGGTGTGCGAGTTTGCAAGCAGGAGGGAACGAGTGGGAGAAGGAGACTGAGAGGTGAGGAGAGACAGAGGAGAAGAGCTTAAAGGTGAGGATATATCGGGAGTGGATCGCACCCTCCCGCTGCTAGGTTCTGCGCCTCTCCTCCTCAAGCAAAGCCGGCTGGTCAGGAGGATTGAATCAGAGAGCAGGGGAGGGGGCAAAGGTGGAGGGGCATGGAAATCAGTTTCAGGGAGGCATCTCCTGCCATCCCATAATACCTTGAGTTTCCCCAAGCGACCTAATGCAAACATACCAGCTTGCTTCCCCACTGCAATGTGAAGCCTCGGGACTCAGGCCAGACTAATCTGCCATGGGACACTAAGCAAACACCCCTCGATTCAAGAGGTGAGATACCTTTCCCTTCCTGCGCAGCTCTGTTAGCCAGACATCCTCTTGCAGGGAGGTCAGAACACAAGCCTCTTTCCTTCCCTAGTCCTGTGGGCCTTACTCAGGGTCTGTTCCGATCCTGGTCCCCACCCTCAGGTGTCATCCCTCCTGCTCACCCAAGGGGAGATGAAACACACAAAGAAGCCCCAGCTGCTGCCTCCACCTCCCTACTCATTGACCTGGACCTCATCCTTCCTCCCTTTCTCATCTAGAACTGAGTCTGACATCTTGTGAGCAAGTGGCCCTCCTTCACTTCAGAACCCTGTCTGTCTCACTGCTCATAATGAATTAACACCCTTTTAAACTCTCTTTCCCTCCATCCAGCTGCCCTAATCTAGTTCATTGCAGGTGACTGGAGGGCTGTTCTGTATCCTCCTGCCCTTCTGAGCTGTTGGGAAGTTGTTCTCCTTATGAAGGTTTCAGCCCATGGACACAGGAACTCCAGGAACAGCTCAGAAATGTGCTGACACCATTGCACTCCTTAATTGAAGACCCGGCTCTGTAATGGGCCAGAAGATTGCTTTTGCACTTAAACCACCTTTCTGATTTTTTGACAAAAATGTGGTGCCTAAGAGGAGTATTTCTATTGTGTTTTTGCAGATTCGATAAGGACAGCATACAGCTGATGCTCTGCTCCTTTGGCCACCATTCTCGGTGTGCAAGACCAACTGGTCAGATGTGGACACTCTTCAACTTAGGGAGGAGATGCCCTGGCTGAGTGGATCAGTGGTGCCCCCCTCCTCCTCTGGTCAATGGGTCATTAAAGGCTTTCATGGAACAAACCATCCCCAACCTCACACCTAGGTAGGCACTTAGTAGAGTGAGGAGGGGGAGGAGCATCAGGCAAGGATCCCTAAGTAGAAAAAGTTAGCAATCTTAAACACAAGGCTAACCTACCACGCACAATACAGACCATCAGTACTCAGCAGCAGAGCACTTCAAATGCTGATACAATAACAGTAGAGGCACACACCAGAAGAGATGCCCTGCCCATTTCTTAAGACCAAGTATGGCACACGCTTGGCAGTGATGGTCTTCAAGCAAAATGTAGAGGAGAGAGTGAAACCAGATCTATGAAACCATCCAAGTGGTAGACTCCACCTAGAGCTTCCTTCTGTTTCTCCTCTTTGGAAAAGACAGGTATATAAATATCTGACTCCAGTTAGCAGCAACATCCCAACCTGACAGCAAGCATCTACCACTCACCAGCCCCTTCAAGACAAGAAATGGGCCAGGATCTAGGATCAGTGGCCCAAATCACTTGGGGACTTGATTGTATCCCACCTGAATCTCCACCAGCTTTTACAGTTTCTAAATCACTTGCACATTCACTATCTCATTTAAATCCCTACCACCTCCACCATAGGAGGTCATTAATATGCCCATGTGGTAAGTGAGGAAAAAATGGCTCAGGGAGGTGAGACCTTACCCTTGGTGAAAATCAGCCATGTTCAAGTTTAACTTAGGCTCCCTTTGTTAAGTCCTCTCTGTTTTTCCAGTTCCTGCAGGGTGTAGTACATGGCAGTTGTTCAATAAACATCTCTTGTGCAGCAGGAAGACATAAAGATGTCTTGAAGTCCACAGTAAGCTGCTTTCAGCCCTGTCTGCGGGGTATGGGGGAGGGGAGGAAGAGGCGAGCATAGGGACAAAGCAGAGGACGATGATGAAGCAAGAGCCTGCATGAGTCATCAGTTACAGGGACATCACCCTCAAGTACTGAGCTGCCATTTTGAAGAGATAGCAGCAAAGGCAACTGAGTTAGTTTTCAGTTGAATTAACATCTAAAACATCCTCAAAATCCCCAACCTATGCTAGTAGCAAATGCCTTTTTAAAAATAATAATAATAATAATAAAGCAAAAATTGGAGGGTCTGGAGGGACAGATGGGTTTGGGTTGGCAGTCTGCAGAGAACAGGTTATGAGATAAGCAGCAATGAGTCAGTGGGTAGATGACACCTAAGACCAGACAGGCCCATCCAGGTTCCTCACAGTAAGGTCCACAGCCAAGTGCTGACCAGGCCTCCAGAGCAAAAGCAGGTTAGTGCTCCCCAGGATACTAAGAGTAAGAGTGCAAAGAGTGCAAAGGATGCCCTTCAGCTAGAGGCAAAGAAGTGAAGAATCTAGCAAGAAGTCCACAGGGTCAGGCTCAGTGTGTGGAAGCAGAGACAAGAGGCCTGTTCTGTGCAGATGCCTGGGGTGCTGTGTGCTGCGGCAGGAGGGTACAACAGAGGTTCTTGGGGTGCCTGAGGAAAACAGACCAAACTCCCCGGGGCAGGTGATTTTATAACCAGAGTCCTAAGGTGGAACTGACAAGTTTACTTTATTGATCACTTAATACAGGTTTTTTTTTTTTTTTTTTTTTTTTTTTTTTATAACGTTGGAGCTTGCAGAAAATTTAGGGACCACTTGTTTATGTGATGTCCACAATAGAGTAGATGCCCCCCAAATATTTACTGAATGAAAATATTTTTCTGTTTCAGAGATAAGCAGAACTCAGACCTGTAACTGATACAGCTAATGATGAACTAAAAGCCTAAGACACTTGTGAATCTCCTACATTATCCAGGAGAATATTATGCTCTGTACACTTGGTGATAGATCTGAAAAGAGGTGCTTCCTATATGGCAGCTTCTTGTGAGTCAGAATTCAATCTGGTTCCATTTGATCAACCTGCGCTGAGATCCTACCACATTCCTGATGCTGTGCGGAAATACCTGCCTCCTCTTCCATGGTAGGAATGCACTGAGGTTTACCATCATCATGACTTCTACTGTTGATGCTGTGGTTAATACTGAGGCTACGGTAGGGGCTCTGCTGGCTCCAAGGTGAGGAACACACTATCGGTGTCCTGTGGGGTCCCAAGCAACTTCTGGATTGGTTAAAGAGGACCTGGATGGGCCTGCTCCTGCCCATGTTCCCATCTCTGACAGCCCAGATGGCAGAAGGGGAGGGGTGGGGAGCCTACCATGGTGCCTCTCTCCCCTGCCATTTCCTCTGCAGTTCCCTCACTGGCCCTGTTTTTCAGACCTCCAGTAATAAAAACAAGCCAATAAAATGAACATGAAAATATATTCATTAGGATTTATAATGCTCATTAAAACTGCCTGTGTACGAAAGCATGACTTAGCTTCATATAAGTGGGAAAAAAATGCAAATTATACTGCATGCAAAGAGGATATTTCCCTAATCGTCCAATCAAATGCCAGCCCAATTATCTGTGGCCAACCCAATGGGTTAAAATTATACTCTCTTTCCTTGGACACAGTGAGGCGCCTGAAAGTGTTTCATTTTAATAAAAATGAAATCTGGACCCTGCAGAAAACCAGCTTCACTAATGACGTGTTTACACAGAGAAAGACAATTTCTAGTTAATGGTGATTACTACCGAGAACAAATTAAACTTCCCGGAGTATATGGGTTAGAGATAATGGGAAAGGGGGGAAAAAAAGTTATGGTTTTAGTGTGCGTGGCAGCATGGGGGACAGGGTGACAGAGGAAAAAGCAGTTAAGGGAAGTTGAGGAGGAAGTTAGGATTGTAGGGATGCTGGGTGGGTGTGTGGGAGAACCACAGTCATGGCATCAGGCAAAGGGGTTTGGCAACTTTCAAAATCCTAGAACCAGCCGCCTTTGACTAGGACAAGGCTGAATTCTTTCTACAAGCCCAGGCCCCTTGGAATCTGCCATCCTGTCCTTCTTAGGAAGGCAGGTAGCTAATTCCTATCATTAACCGTCATCAACAACATATGGAAAGTCCTTCCTACTCCACTCCACTGACTTAGTGGTGAGACCAGAGGCAGGCCTGGACCTCACATCTCTCATGCAAAACCAAGTGAGCAAGCCGGCTCCAAATGGGTGTCTGAGGAAGCAAAATGGACAGGAGATAAAGTGATGAACAACAATTCTGATGATATTAGCAATACCACTTTACCTACCTGCTATGATTTGGATATGGTTTGAGTGTGTCCCCAAGGTTTCATGTGCTGGAAATCTGCATCCCAGCATAATGATGCTGAGAGGTGGTAGCACCTTTAAAAGGTGGGGCCTAGTAGAAGGTAGTTAGGGATTAAGAACTGAACAGGAAGCTGGGTATGGTGGCATGTGTTTTAAATCAGTAAGCAAGAGTATAGAAGCACAGTGGAAAGACGAGGGGAGTTTTGGAGCAGACCAACAGCCCAGCTCAGTGCCTGAGCTGGGCACTGTGATACACACCTGTAATCTCAGCAATTTGGGAACCTAAGGCAGGAAAATCACAAGTTTAAGGCCAGCCTCAGCAATTTAGTGAAAACCTATCTCAAAGTAAAATAAAAAGATACAAGTAACAATAAGTGTTGGCAAGGATGTGGGGAAAAAGGTATACTCACACATTGCTGGTGGGACTGTAAATTGGAAAGCAGTATGGAGATCCCTCAGAAAACTTGGAATGGAACCACCATTTGACCCAGCTATTCCACTCCTCAGTTTATACCCAAAGGACTTAAAATCAGCATACTACATTGATGCAGCCACATCAATGTTTATAGCAGCTCAACTCACAACAGCTAGACTATGGAACCAGTCTAGGTGCCCTTCAACAAATGAATGGATAAAGAAAATGTGATATATATATATATATATCTATATATATATATATATATATGATATATATATGTGATATATATATATATATATCTATATATATATATATATACGCCATGGAATATTACTCAGCTTTGAAGAAGAATGAAATTATGGCATTTACTGGTAAATGGATGGAATTGGAGAATTTCATGCTAAGTGAAATAAGCCAACCTCCCCCCAAAAGGTCAAGTGTTTTCTCTAATATGCCGATGCTAATTCACATGGGCTAGGGAAGAACAGAGTTACTTTATATTAGGTAGAGGAGAGTGAAGGGAGGGGAAGGGGCATGGGGGTAGGAAGGATAGTAAAGTGAAACAGACATTATTACCTCATGTACATGGATGACTGCATGACCAATGTAATCCTGCAATATGTACAATCAGAAAAATGAGATTATACTCCATTTATGTATGATATATCAAAATGCATAAATGCATGCTACTATCATGTTTAACTAATTAGAACAAATTAAAAAGCTTTTAAAAAGTAAAGAGTGAGTTTAGTGCCTGAATCTCTCTTGCTTACTGTCCCACCATTGCAGCGTCATCTGCCATGAGGCTCTCACCAAAGCCAAGCAGCTGCTGGTGCCATCTCTTAAATCTCACAGAAAACAGACTAATCACAACCCTCTACAAAATCCTTACCGTGTGGTAGGCACTATTCTGAAATGATATCTTTTTTCATCCTTGTTCATGGGACAGTATCATCATACACTTTCCTTGTCTTTACAGTCAGGAACTGAGGCTAAGAGAAGTTACAGAGCTGCTCAATGTCAGAGGCCTCCTAAGTGAAGAAGCTGAATTTCAAACCCAGATCTGTCTGATTTCAAAGCCTGTGCTTCTAATCATTGCTGGAATGAACATGGAATGCAATACTATTGGTATCTTGCAGGCTATGAAAACGAAGTCTCCAACTTCCGCCCGGCTGGTGCACTCAACTTCTTCTCCACTGGTTTGGCTATCAGAAGTCGTGAAGATACTCTTTTGGCAGCAAAATCTCAGAAAGTATCAGATCCCTTCTGCTTCCTGTCTCCCCTCTCCCCCACATCCTACAACCTGCTGAGCCAGGGGCAAGGAGGAGGGAAGAGAACCAGAATTCCTTCAGTGCTGGGTTTTAATGTATGTTCTTTTGTAAACAAGAACAATCATTTGTGAACAGGCCCAGATGCAAACAGTCCCCAAATCAGGAATTCCAGCTCAGAGGCGCAGAATAATACAGCTTTGGGGAAGATTTAATAATAGTAAAATTAAAATTGTAACTGAAGCATAATGAAGAATGTGGTACAAACAGGCACTGCCAAGGAAAAAAAAAACCCTACACAGATTAGCCCCTATGGAATAGTGATTGGTTGAGAGCAACAGTAAACAATGCACAGAAATGCAACTTAATTACCTCGCAATTCTTAACATTCTACCAAAGCCACACAGAAAGCTTTGATGTTGGCAGTGGAGGCAGCAGCAGCAGCAGCATCTCTTCTCCTCTGTTCCTGGAGAAAGATCATTACTAAGAAATCTGCAGCCACAACAGCAGCTGAGCCAGAAAAGAGCAGCAGGTTTGATTTGTTGAGAAACCCTGAAGTGGTCAACTACCTGGGAAGGAAGCTTCCCTGGGGGCTACCAAGTCACGGGGTTTGGAGCCTAAAGGGAGCTCTGAGGAGGGGGACCCAAGAACAAGAACACTGTTAGGGGGAGGCTCAGTTGACCACCACTCCCCAAAGCTAGGTGGAGAAGTCTCCTTGGGAGCCTGGGACCTGCCAACCTCAGCACTGGCTTAGCCAGCACTGGGTGCTTTCTGGATGGCATCTGGGTTCCCCACCCCAAAACACACAGTGGTAACTCCTGGTCCAAAATGTCTCTGTTTCCGTTTTGCCTCTAAAGGGCATGCTCAGGGCTTGGGGATGTAAGCAAAAGACCCAGAGGAAGGTGGACACTTGATTCTGAGTCATAGTTCTTTTTTAAAGATGCTTCTGGGGCTGGGGAGATGGCTCAGTTGGTAGAGTGCTTGGCTGGCAAGCACAAGGCCCTGGGCTCGAACCCCAGCACCACAAAAAAATTATATATATATATATAAAGATGCCTCTGAAGAGAGAGGCTCAACAGGTGCCAGACCCAGGAACCCAGCCCCTGAAGATTTCTGAAGGGTTGAGCATTTTCTTTCCTGAACCTCCCCAGAATAGGTGACCCAGCTGCTCATGGATTTCCTTTCTCCTTGGGGCTTTCTCCTCTTGACTCTTTGCGAGCGGATGATCTTAGGAGCAGGGGCTTTGTCATGGTTGCTTGGTTAAGTGCGGTTGGTTAGTTAAGTGCAGTCCTGCCTAAAGACAGGGGGATGGACAAGATGATCTTGTGAGGTCCCAGGAGTCTGAGAAACAAGAATTGTGGTCCATGAGGTCCCCATATCCCAAGTTTGCTCAGATCTTCATCTTTTTATCTCTGCTTGTCTGATCCCCTACACAACCTCCTGGCTTTGTTTATGAGGGCTCAGGGTTTCGCCTGGTGATGGTGGCAGGGGCGGGGCGGGGGGTAGAGTCACAGAGGTCAAAGGACATCTTTGATTTCTGAAAGAAACAACCAATACACAGGTGCCCAGGCTGCCAGGAAGGGGCAGTGATGAGGACACCTGCAGCGTCAGCTGTGAAGGGTTCTTCCCTGCACAGGATGGGGATGCTGTGGTAGCTCCCTGGTGCCTCTGCTCTGGAGCAGAAAACACGCTGCAGTTACCCAGGACTAAAGGATTCACCACAGCCATTCCAGGAGTTCACCTGAAGCCAGTCTCCTCCTTCTTCCTGGGCAGGCCAAGTTGCCCATTTCCCAGATAAGGAACACTCAGGGAACATCAGAGGAGCAGTCTTGGTTTTTCTGTACTTCCTTTACTCCTGATTCCAGATTGTAATGGAGGAAGGTCACTAAGCCCTCCAAGGAGATACTGCTGAAAACTGAGGTGGCCTGTATGGGATGCTTATGTCTAGCAATGGGTGGGAGCTGGGAAGAGCAGGGACAGTCTAAGTACTGACGACGTCCATTTAGACTGCTGAGCTCTGGAGCCTCTGGTGTATTCTTTCTGGACAGAAGTTCATAAAAATCCTGCCTTATTTGGCAGGGCAAGTTCCAGAAATGAACAAAGTGAGTCCCCACCTTGTAACCCCTCATGGACCACCACCCTCTTACTCTCTAGCATGTTCCCCTCTATGTGACTTGCATAACTCTTATCCCCTTCTGAAAACTTCTGGCATATATATATATATATTTGTTGTTGTTGTTGTTGTTGTTGTTGTTGTTGAATGTCCAACTCCCCTTGTCACTAAAATATAAGTTCCCTGAGGGTTGGGGTCATGTCCACAATGTTGCCCCAGGGCCTGACCTGTGGTATGCTCTCCATAAACATGGGTTGAAAAAAAGGAACAAAATGTCCAGGTTGCTCCTATAAGAGCAGAAATAAGGCTCAGAACACCATCAGTCCTGACTTTCCCTTGTTACCTTCATCTTGGGGTGGGCTGGGCTTGTGTCAAATTCTTGACCTCAAGATATGAAGGAGGCTGAGGCTTAGGGCCAATGGGAGGGATCAAGGAAACACAGCTGGAGTCTGGAAGGTACTGAAAGCATGTCTAGAGCTCTCACTAGGTGGTACCAGGCATGGTTCTGAACCTTTGGCATGTATGAGCTCATTTCATCTTCACAGTGTAGGTTTTTGATCCTGCAAAGTCTGCTAACTTGTTATGTGACCTGGGACAGTCACTTTCCTTCCTGGGTGGGCTTATATTTTCATCTACAAAGTAGAAATTAGTGGACATTAGCATAGAGTGTATGCTGAATACAAACTCTGAGAGGTTAGGACTATGTATGGCTCACCATTTCATCCTCAATATTTAGTTGGGCACATGGTAGGACCTCAATAACTGTTGAAGAAATGAACAAAGTGACATTTTCTTTGTTTCTGTGGTGCTGGTGAAGGAACCCAGGATCTTGCACATATTAGGCAAGCACCCTACCACTGAGCTACACTCCCAGCCCAACAAAGTGACATTCTGTCTAGCTTCATTCCAGGACTCTGAAAGACCTCTTATCCTAAACTGACCATTGCTCTGCAGTAGGCAGGCCACTTTCCCATTTTCCTTGAATTCGGAAGGTCTTATCTGTTGTATCCAAGAGCTCCAGGGGACCTCAGACTTAGAACTAACCTGACATTATCCTGGCATATGGAAAGTGAGGTTCAGAGAGGGCTCAGCTCTAGAACATGAGGAACAGAGAACTGGCCAGAGCAGGCAGAGGACTCTGTGTCCTCCACCTCAGATGAGAGGCAGTGTCACAAAATGATCATGATCCCCTACATTGTACAGGATACAGATATTCCAAACAACCTTATGAGTTAGGCAGGACAGAATTGGCTATTCTCTTCATTTTACAGAAGTGACAACTGAGGCTTGGAAAGGGGGAGTCACTTGCCCAAAGTCAGGAAGTTATTTAATGGCCAGGTCTTAAAACCAAGACCCCTGGTTCTCAGAACCAGTGCAATTCAGTCATTGGTATAACTGAGGAGTTGGTCCAGGATTCCACACCATACCAAAATCTGTGGATGCTCTAGTCCCTTGTATAAATATAATGGCATGGTATTTGTATAACCTATTCACATCCTCCTGTATACTTTAAATCACCTCTAGATTACTTATAATACCTAATTCAATGTCAGTTCTATGTAAATAGCTGTTATATTCTATTGTTTGGGGAATAATGACAAGAAAAATAAGCCTGTACACGCTCAATACAGATGTAATTTTTTTTCCTGAATTTTTCCACCCTTCATTGAGCTTGCAGATGTTGAAGTCATGGATACCTGAGGCCAACCGAACTTCCTTCCTCCCCTCTTTCTCCCCTTGCTACCTCATGGGCTTCCTTGGAACTGTTACCAAAGCTCTGCTCCCACAGGCTGAGGAGGGAGCAGCTGAAGAGAAGACTCCAGCCCCTCTGAAGGGCACACTCTTCTGGCATTCCATGGTGGTGTGGGAAAAGTGGCAATCAGAGCATGATTTGAGATTTGGGGAGATGAGAAACTACTGGACATTTTTTTACACTTGAATATTTAAAGACACATTTTTATTATTTGTAAAATGCTGCTTAGAAATGGCCCTGGTGCTAATTTTTGCTGAAGACGTCAGATGTGTACACCTCTTCACTCCAGTTGTCTAATGGCCCAAGTGGTGTGTTTCTGCATTTGTTTGTCTCCTTGGTGTGCGCTCTCTTCAGTCCCTGGGAGCTGGAGGAGCCTGGTGTTACATAAGCACCTCATCAGAATAAACATCCAGCCAGACTCAGCTTCCTTTAGTCCTCCCACTGGGGAGGAGCATTTACCTCAGCCCCCATGTTTTCCCAGAGTGCAGAGAGAGATTTTGCTTCAGACAACTGCCCCCTTATTCCCAAGCAGGCTCCAGGGAGACACTGAATCCAAACTAGAGCTTATCTGGGCAGCTCATTCCTCCGCTGATAGAGGGGGAATCTGGGAATCTATTAACCTGTTCTCCAAGCCCTGTACCTCCACACAAACATTCTGACCTCCCTGAGATCATTTATTTAGTCATAGAAAACCTACTGTGTGCCAGTCCCTATGCCCAGGATACAAAGTGGAGGGAGCCAAGATTCCTTTCTTGAGAAAACTCAACGTAGAGCTGACTTTTCTAAGGTGACAGACGTGCAAAGAAATAACCAGAGTCAGCAAAGCTAGAACCGAACAGTGTTATTATTCTGGGAGAAAGGAATACTAGCTTTGACTGGGACAGTAATCGGCATTTGTACAAGGCCTAGAAGGACCTGTGGGCCTGAAGACGGCAAGGGAGCATACAGAGCCAAGCCACTTCTGCCTGGTCTCAGAGGTACCAGAGCCAGTTTTGGTCTGCCCAGACTCCCTCTCTTCTTTATTCTAAGAAGGAAACTGCAGGCTGGGATGTCCTGATGGCCCACGTATTTCTCAGTTTCGTCCTTTTTATAAAGACACAGTAATGTATCTACATGACAGGACTGATGTAAGAGCTGAATGAGATACTGCACTAAGTACACGAAAGAGTGCCTGGCAATCTGGGCACAGTGGTACCTATAATCCCAGCAACTCAGGAGGCTGAGGCAGGAGGATCTCAAGTTCGAGGCCAGCTTAGGTAACTTAATAAGTCCTGTCTCAAAATAAATGAAAAGGGCTGATGGTGTAGCTCAGTGGTAAAGTGCCCCTGGGTTCTAGCTCCAATACTGAAAAAAAAATTAAAAAGCTGGAGGGGAGTGTCTGGAAAAGCTTTGATCAACATGACAAAGTTGCATTATGATTTTTATTACTCCTATACCACTGTTGCTGGCAAGCTGCCAAGGATCCTAAGGAAAATGCCTCAGAGACTTAAAGACACTTTTGGTTCTATGAAAATTAAATTCTTCACTTTCTACCCAAATAAATCAGGGAAGGCCTCCCTACTCTTTCTGGACTATGAACTAAAAACTCCTTTAGAAGGGGCAGCCCTTTGGTCTGAGAGCTGTTTGGGCCACCCTTCCTTGGCATAGGTTACAATTCTGAGGATAGAAGTTGGAGCCAATAGGTGACCTGTTCTGCTCAGAGCTCAGTGCATAGAGCACTTTTAAGAACTCTTTGGAGGCAACTATCTATGACCACTTGAAAGAGTGAGCTAAGGCCCACATGCAACCCATAGGCTCTGAAGGCAATGTGGGTACTTAGTGATTATTGGTCACAATTCCAACAAATGCCTGGGATTTGAACCTGGTGGTCTCATGACCTGTGGAGGGCTGCATGAATCTCTCATTGAGTCATACCTTGTCCAGGTTTCCAGGACCCTCCACACATTTACCCAGTTGCCAAAAGCCTAGATCACCTCTATGTCCCCTCTCCCTCCCACCACCCCCCATTCCAAGCTTGTATTTTCTCCATCTAGGTATCTCACAGATTTATACATCTCTCCCTGTCTCCATAGTCACTACCTTCAGGTCATCATTCTGTCTTGCAATAGCTGCCTACAAAGACTCCCGGCCTCTTTTCTTCTTTTTTTTTTTTTTGCCTTGCTCCAATCCACTGTACATACTGAAACAGAAATGATCTTTCTGAAGCACAGATCTGGTCAAATCAATCCCCTGCTTAGAACTCTTTGATGTCCCACCAGCAGTCCCTTGGGATCATGGCCTTCAAGATTCTTCACAATCTCCACGTCCACCTTTCACCGCAGCCTTTGTCCCACATGACACACCTGCCAGATGGACAATTTTGCATTTCCCCTCACCAGCCAAGCTATCTCTGGCTACCAGGACTTGATTCATGAAGTTCCCTCTGCCTGGAGTTCTTCCACCCACTCCCTCATCACTTGGCTGAGTTCTCAGCCTCCAGGTATCAGCCCAGACCACCCTTGCCTCCAGGAGACTTCTTTGGTCCCATGAGGTTTTCTGAGGTGCCCGCTGGCTGCTCACGGTGTCTGCCTGTGCCTGATTACAGACAGCACTTAACGTATTGCAGCAAAGGTGGCTGCTTGAGAATTAGCTCTCTCTACTTCTCCAAAAGTGCATATCCCCAGCCTGAATAGTGCCTGACTACAGTGGGCAATAAGCATGTGCAGAATGAATGACTAAAGGACAAAGTTAAGAAACAACAGGCAAATGAATGACTGAGTTAAGATACATAAACTGAAAAAGCCTTGATTCATACAAAATAATACCTAACAGGAGGGCATCCCCCATGGTGGAATTTAAACACAGAATGCAGGCTGTAGAGACAGGATAGAGGTATGAAGAGGTTTGAGGGTTTATCCAGCAGGCACAGAGCAAGAGAGGAAGGGGTGGGGACTGGCAAAAAGGTAGGGGGGCATTTGCTTGGAGAGCCCCTTTCCACCCAGCTCCCTTGCACCCCATCTGCATAAATCCCAACTATCTGAGAACAGAGTCTTGTCAATAAGGGGACTTCTACTATTTCATAAACTTTCTTTAAATTAAAATCCAGGCATCACACACACATACACATATACCCCACAGACATCTTCGTTGCTGAAAAGTTGCTCCCTATAAAATAAAAGAAGCTGTTTAAATGTCTTCCTTCCAAGCTAGCCCCACAGAGCTGGAGCTGAGAATACATTAGCCTTTAATGAAGTGAGACTCTCATCTTGCAGGAGACACCTCATTTAGCGCAATTGTTTCAGAGCCATTACAGAAAGACAATTACAAGGAAGCGGGGAGAGTAATTGGAAATGCTGGCAGGAGTTGGGCGAAATGATAATAAATAAAAATATTCAACCTAATAAGCTTCCAGGAGGGGGTGGGATGAAGAAAATCAACATAATTAGAACTGAACCTTAGCAAGGAAAAACAGACAGCAGGGTGGCAAGTGCTCAACTCGTACAGGAAGAAAGAAGAAGTCACATGCCACCGACCATGATTTTGGGGAGCTGCAAGCTGCCAGCCCCCTCCCGGAAGCTGCTGGGAGGTGAAGGGGGTGCCCACAGCCCACAGCCTGTTAGGGGCACAAGGTGTGCTATTCCTGGTCACAGAAATCTGGGTGTGTGAAAAAGGCAGGCCCAGCCTGGCACTGCTGGGGGTCTTCCATATGCCAAAGGAGGCAGAGGGAGGAGCCTAGGCCCAAGTCTGATTTTGCCCTGTCAATCCTCAGAGGTGCAACCACAAGCAAGAGGCCCCCACTTTCCGGGCCTCCGTTTTCACATCTTGGCATGCACCCGGCTCATTCTGTCAGTCTGTCTTCCTCTCATGTTCACTCCTTATCGGATAGGTCCCGGCTTTGGTTCTGAAATTTCAACACAGGATCCTAGAAATTAAGCTCAGAAACCCAGCCTAAGCACCGGTGATAAAAGTCATTCCTGATCCATCTCTTCTTTCTCCAGAGAGTGCTGACCCTCCTGCTTGCTCTGGGTCCTGGCCATGCCCAGTGGGATCCAGCATAGTCCCTACAACACAGCTGCATTTGCTAAGAGGCCTGTCTCTTCCTAAAAGGATGTGAGTGCTGCAGCATTTGCAGAGGAAATGATATGAGACCTGGGATTCATTTCCAAATGACCCCATTGAGGAGGAGGATGCTGAGAGTTGCTGAAGCTGAGTAGCGCACACATGGAGTTCGTGACATACGGTTTATTTTGTTTTTTGAAATCTGTTTGAAAATTTGCATTAGGAAAATTCCTTGTGTGGTTGTTTTCTTTGTTTGTTTTTGGAAAAAAGGGAATGTAAGTAACCTGAGATCAGGGACCTCAAATTTGTCACCCTAGAACCTAGCTGGAACCTGGTACACAGCTGGCAACAAACTCGTTCATTTGCTACATGATGTGGTTCTCTAGTAAAGTCATCAAGGATACTGTTTGGAAGTAAACAATGGAGGATTCAACCAAAATCAGATTAAAAAATTTCAGAAGATTCTCTGCTAGTCTTAATTCAAGTCAGTCTCATTCCAACCACACTTATCTGTGAGTGCCTGCTATGTGCCAGGCACCAGAGATTCACAGGGGAGTATGATCCCAAAGTTCCTTTCCTTAAGGAATTTGCCATCTAATAAGATTCAAGTTGTAAAACTTCAGAGACACGAGGTGTGGCCACTCCAGGAGGAATTTGTCAGCCACACTAGAAAATATGTACTGGTCTCATCACTTACAGCGTGGCCCAGTGGCCTAAGTTCATGGTTCTCAGATGTTTTTACAACTCAGTTAGTAACAAATTTTAATATACCCACAAGGTATACACAGGCAAATAGACACATATGTGTGTAAATGGATATGGATGCACATACACATATATTATTAGATACATTGAATAGGATGTGTCTTATAGAATACGTTCAAGAGAAGTCTGAACAGGATGAGATTTTTAAAAATACATATAAATAAAGTTGAATTATTTTCGTATTCCAATAGCCCTTTTTGCTTACTGAGTTTTGGAGACTTTGCATGTAGAGTATTAGTATCCTGGGACCTGACAGACCTGCCATGAAGAAGTAATTCCAATCGCTCAGTATACAAGTGAATTCAACACCTGTTTTTCTTCTGTTGGCCACAGCATCCAGTTTCCAGCAACTGGTGACAAATGTCCCCCTAGGTCTTTTAGAATCTGGGGACAGAAAACTCAAAGCTGAGGATGAGAGAAGAACCTAGATGCCTCCCTCTCAAATAAACTAGGAGTAGCCCTCCTGTTAATTCAGCATACATGTGTCATCCATCAGAACGTACCAGGTGCCACCCAGGTGGAGAGAGGGCAATGGAGGCACCAGCCATGGACCCTGAACCAACCCAGCTCAGTGGAAACAACAAAGCCTGGGATACAGGTGACAGAGGTCATTGCCAGCAGGTTCAAGCCAGGGGCTGTGGGAGGGAAACACTGCTCTCCCCCAAAGATCTGGAGGACTTTATGGAGGAGGTATCACGGGAGGTAGTGAGGATGCACAAGATTTGGCCATGCAGAAAGACTTCAGGAAAAGGAAATGTCCTTTGCAAAGGTACAGGGCAAAATATTAAGAGTCACTCTCCTGTGCCTATCCTGCCTCATATCCTGAGGCTGGGCAGGAAAGAGTGAGCACTTACTTAATAGAATAGCAGACAAAAGAGGCAGGGGAGGGCTCTTAAAATTAATACTGAGGAAACTAGAGACAGGGGCTGCTCTCCTGACAGCCAAATATGCCAGTGGTGAAGGAGGCTGCTGAAGTCATCCAACAAAGCAAGCATTTATTAAGTGCCAAAGGCTAACGAGAAAGGAAGGCATTCTAATAACTGAGCAAGCTCACCACTACTGGGGAGGGACAGAGGGTGATGTGCCTTCTCTGCAGGAGGGACAGAAGAGATGATGCCAGGCCCATGCTGGCCCTAGTATTCTGTGCTTTTGCCTCTGGAACCCTTTCCTGAAGCTACGGCATCACTAGGAAAGACATAATCACAGGATACCCAGTGTGCACTGGGCACTCAAGGAAAATAAACCCTGGCCCAGACTTTCTCATCACCTGGACACTGAGTTCTAACCAGCTAAATGAGGGGATGGAGAGCATTCTAGGAAGAGAGACCCTCAAGTATGTAAGTGGAGAAGCACAAAAGGGTGCAGAAGCCCAAAATCCTGTTGGGTAAGGCAGATGGTCCTGGGATCCAACAATTCCAAAGAAAGCAGGAACTATCATGGTCCTGGGAGGAGATAAGAGGCCCTGGGACAGGGCAGGTAGGTGGTGACTCTCAGGCTGACCCAGCTATACCCAGCAGTGTGTACTACACACAGTCAGTGCTTAATAAATGTGTTTTGATTGTAGATTGTCATTTTTCAGAAATAAGGCCTGGGATAAGCAATTCCTTCTTATAAAACCCAAGGCAGTACCACATGTTGAGACACATTTTTTTTTTTTTTTTTTTTTTTTGCAGTGCTGGGGATCGAACCCAGGGCTTTGTGTTTGCAAGGCAAACACTCTACTGACTGAGCTATCTCCCCAGCCCGAGACACAATTTTAAAGTCTTTTGATGAGAGAGGGAAGGAAAGGAGAGGAAAGAGAGAAGGGAGAGCTGAAAAGGAGTGGCCCACCCTCACCTCCACCACCCCCAGTACCCTGGACCAAAGCCCATGGTCTAAGAGGGGAAGGGGGTCGGGAACATGGAAAAGACAGAAAAATTCATATGGATGTACTGCATCTCTAACCCAAGCATGCCTATCATTGCCCTTAACTTCTCAACAATCCTGAGATGAGATTATTATCACTCTTTAACAGAAGGGGAAACTAAGGCTAAGACAGGGTCATATTTGGTGAGAGGGGGAAGTGAGAGAGAAGGGATTTGAGCTTGGATTCATTGCTCCTCCACTGACTCTTCCTTCAGAAGCAGGCAAAGCTGGGGAAGGGGAAGGTGGCACAGGTGCCAACAGGAAGTGCCTAACCCAGGTCCTGTGTACCCTTCCAGATGTCTGTAGATGAAATCCCAGGGACTGATGGGGACCTAGCTGCCAGGGTGTGGGTGCTCCAGGGTCCAGTCAGGAGATGGAAGCTTCCCTCTAGGACTTTGAAGGTTCTGTGTTAAGGGCAGATCAGAAGGATCTTTAGTAAGTTCACAGCAGTCTGCTGTTCCCCTTCCCACCCCAGTTCCCGCTTCAGCCTGGAAAAGCAACAGTCACACCAACAGCCCTCTGAGACTGTCCAGGCCTTAATATTGTGCCCCTTCCAGGAGCTAGGAGACCCAGGTTCTAGCGAGACCTCCACTAATTCTGCACTCTGAGTCATCTCCTCTTCTGAGTTGCAATTTCCCCCATTGGGTACTGAGAACTTTAGTGATCTCTAGGGTACCTTCAGCAACCCACAAGCCTCTTCATTCTCCAGACTTCTTTTCCTTTTTCTCCCTGCCTCAGCCCCCAAAACCCAGGGTTTTTTTTTTTTTTTTTTTTTTCCTCTGCTGAGTTGGTTGCAGGGCAAGCCTAGCCATCATCCTAGCTGCCAGGATCCTAGGCTAAGCCATCCTAAGAGAAGGCAGGCTCTGAACAATCCAGTCGGGAATGGAGATAAAGGGTTCTGGTGAGGCAGAAAGGATCCTGATTCAAGGTCAATCCCTAATATGTCATGAGAGAGAGAGAGAGAGAGAGAGAGAGAGAGAGAGACATCCCCAGGGGAATAGAAAGTACAAAGTCTCTGGAGTCATGCAGACCTAGGTCCAAATATCACCTGCTCCACTTTCTAGCTGTGGACCCATGAGCACTTGGCTTTGCCTCTCTGAACTCCGGATCCTTAATTAGTCCTGTTCTGTCTTGGAGGACTGGTGGGAGGGTTACAACAGATATTTCACTTGCAGTATATGTCATACAGAGAAATTATTTTTAATCCATCCCTCCTAAATAGCATAATAGTAGAACTCCTAAAGTACTTGACAGTCACGTAAACTACATGGTATAAGGGATAAAAAGCTGCCACCCATGCTCAGTCAGTCATCAAGGCTGAACAGTTTCCTGATGGAAAGATCTCACCTTCCAGCAGTGAAGGGCTCCCCAAGGGAGAGATTCAGGGGTCATTTAAGTGCGATACACTTTCAGCTTTTTAAATTGGGTTTAAAGTTATAAAACATTGACAGTGAAATCCTCCTGCCTCTGCTGGTACTTGGCCCCAGGTGGGGATCAGGGGCATTGATGAAACAAATTTACCCAACCTCTCCCATAAGTCCAGGTAGTCCAGATATCGTCCCCCACCCCTCCTCAGGGTCTCCTACACCAGAAAGTGGCTCCTTACAAGTCTTAGCCTAGAGGTGGAATTGCCTTGTGGGCCAATCCCACAGGCACCCACCCTCCCTGAGACACCCACTCCAACCTAGCCTAATTCGGTCCTAAGTATTCCTAAGGTGCCTTCCAATTTCCCTCTGTAATAAATGGCACAGAATGCAAATGGAGGTGGATGTGGGACACAGATGTTTGCACTAATTTAATTGAGGGAACACCTTGGATTAAACACTTTGCAAAACACTCACAAATAGGTTCAGTGCATTCGGTAATGAAAAGCCTCCCAGCCCCCTGGCACTTTGCTGAGGCTGCCTGGGGCTGGGAGTGGGAGGGGAGCGGGGGGCTGAGAGCAGGCAGGAGATGCCTGGAACCAAAGGAGAAGGCCAGGAAGGTAGGCCCCTAGGAGGGCTTCTAGCAGATCCTCCACCAGCTGGAGCCCACCCTGCCAAGAGATAGAATCTGGAGGGCCAGGGATGAGGTAGGCAGCATCTGCCTCCCCGGGTGGGCAGCTGCTCACCTCTAGGGGTCAGCAACTGGCAGATGCTCCCCAGCCACAGGACAGAGGTACAACCTGGAGGCTTCTATTTGGCTAGCTGAGGCCAGTCACCCACCTATATGGGACCAGAGTCCCTAGTACCTGCCCTGGCAGTGTACCCTGTGGTGAGGGAGTCAGGCATTAATAGTCCCAGGCATTTAGCAGCGATCAATGCCTTTGGGAAGGTATATTTGGCAACCTGGGAGCCTGGACACAGGGCAGCAGCTCAGCATGAGAGGTCAAAAGACCAGAAGAGAAAAAGGGAAAGGTATTCCTAGCATAGGGAACAGCATTATGCAAAGATAATACTGCTTGGAAGCCCAGGCAATGGATGAGACTCATGCCCACTCAAGGGAGGGACAATGGCATAAATGAAGATGGGCCAGCTTGCCCAGACTCCTCCTCCCACCCCAGTGATAGTCAAGCAGAGAAGGGGAGAGGGCAGGGATCTCTGGGGTGAGGCTCCGTCCCTAAAAGTTTCCACAGTTGGGCGATTCTAGAATCAGTTCCTATGATGATTGCTCTGTAAGTCTCAGAGTTCAAATCAGGCCTGGATGATTTTATATTCCTGAAAACAGAATCCCTAATTTTCAAACACAATGATCACTTCAAGTGTAATAACCATTATAATAATAACCTCTTATACTTGTGCAGTGCTTTATAGTTTATAAAACACTTTCACATATCTCTTATAATCCTCCACCATAACCCTTCCAGAAAGATAGAACAGGGAGTATGATTTTCTTGCTTTCAAGTTGAGAAAATTAAATCCCGACGTCTCCGCTGAGTACACACCAAAACCAAGGCTCAAACCCAGCCTGCTCGACACCAAAATACACACTTGTTCAACCTTCTGCTGGGGCATTTCATGAGTATTTGTTGAGCACCTATGGTATACCTAGAGAAAAGCACCATTGGAATATTGGGATGATCCTATGCCTAGATGTGAAGACAGCCCACAGAAAGACATCCATGGACCAAAGGACAACAAATGGAGCACTAAAACTCATGAACCATGAAAGACACAAAGCCACTGAACTAAAAAAAAAACAAAAACAAAAACAAAAAAACAAACCTGCCTCCCTCACCCCACATGAAGACTGAGCCATTTCTCCTGGTCTACCCTCTTCCCAGCATGGAACTCAGACTCACCTCCATTCCTGGCATCCCCCTGCCGTCAACTGTCTGGAACACGCCAGAACCAGTAGCTGGAGGGTACCCTTGAGTCCTGTGCGTCCCTCTGGCCCCAGCACACACCCACAGACACACACAGGCAGCCCAGCACAAGGGTGAGTCTTGAAGTCATGGTGAGTGAGGGAGTTCACCTTCTAGGGTGGCTGGGGATCCAGCCAGAATGGACTAGTGGAGGAGTGGGTGGGTGAGGTGGGGAAGCAAAATCAGGAGCTTTCACCTTCCTATGGGTAGATCCTCTCAGCCCCCACAGGCCCCGTTACAGAGGAAGAATGCTTCACCCTCTGATGAGGACCGATGACCCTCAGTTTCCTCTGCTAAAATAATATCCACCTCACAGGGTCCACATGAACAGGTGTGAAATGAGATACCGGTACACCAGGTGCAAGGCCAGCATACAGAAGGGGACGTCCAAAGTAAATATCTTTCTACCTGGGAAGTAAAGGTGATGGGGTGACAAGTGACCCTGCATGGCCTCAATAGGAACCAGTTGCTGGACCCCTACCACGGTCCATTCCAAGGTGGGAGTCTCACTGGAGAGCATCCCCCCATTGCTACACCCTCTTCTCCTGGGCCCATCCACCCATCCTTTCGCTTAACCAACCTTGCAGATACCTACTACAGTACCTGACAGAGCCAGCCATGATTCTGGGCACTGGGATTAAGAAAAGAAAGACTTTCAGTCCTTAGCTTGGACACCTGTTTGAAGTCCTGTGATGGTCGACAGAAGAAAGAAATACAGATAGCATGTGGGGTTGGAGAGGCAGGAAGTCCTGAAAGGAGGTAGCCACAGAGGAGATATTACAGGAGGAGCAGGGGCTACCCAGACCAAGGATATTCTAGGTAGAGAAGAAGCACATGCAAAGTCACCAAGGCATAAAAGTATACAGAAGGCTGGAGATGTAGCTCAGAGGATGTAGTTTTAGCCCAGTACCACACACACACAGACACAAAGTTTACAGAGTTAACATGGGAAATTGCATAATCCAGCCAACCCACTTGGGTCTCAGGTGTAGGAGTGTGACTATGTGTCTGAGTGTCTGTATGGACAGGGAGGAAGGAGCAGACAGGGGTAGAGAAGTAGCAAAGGAAGCTGGAATAAAATATCAGGGTTGGACTGTGCAGCCCATGGTCAGGTGGGCCAAGGAAGTTGACCTTCAGCCTGTCAATAGTATAGAGACACTGGGGGTGTTACAGCATGGGAGTGACATGGTCACATAAAGTAGTCCTGCCTTATCTGCAGGAAATAGATTCCAAGAGGATGCCTGAAGTCTCGAACAGTACCAAACTCTGTATATAGATAGATAGATAGATAGATAGATAGATATAGATATATGTTTTTTTTCCTATACATATATGCCTAGGTTAAAGTTTAATTTATAAATTAGGCACAGTAAGAGATTAATAATAACTAATGATAAAATAGAACAATTATAATTTTAATTACAGTATGTTTCCATATACTATAGTAAGTTATTTGAAACTTAAGAATTGTTTATTTCTAGAATTTTCAATTTAGCAGTTTTGGACTATGGTTGGCTATGAAATCACAAAAAACCAAGTTGTGGATAAGACAGGGACTACTACATACACAGCATTAATTGAGCTCCAGCTGTTGCAGGCACAGCACTGGGCCCCTCTGCATGTAGGAGGCTACTTGGCTAGCTCTGATGACAAATGAATCTGAGTTTCCCCTTTGATTTGTGCAATTAATTACCCCTGGAGAACTGGCCAATTTTGGAGCAATTTTTCCTTTCTGAAGAGCCAGACTGGCTGGCTAACTTTGAAGGCAAGGGTAAGGTCCCACCACTACCACCCCCACCCCCCACAGCCAGGGCTGCTGAGAATAGTGCTTGGAAATTCTTTGTAATCATCTTCCAACCCTCACAGCTCTCTCTGAGGATTTGGAAAGAACTTGAGAAACTGACGAAGGTTCCAGAAGCCAGGGAGGAAGAGAAAAGTGGGAAATCCCTTCCACTGGACAAAGATTTGTGACCAACCGTCAGCATTTCCACGGACAGGGGAAAAGTGAGTAGGGTGGGTGGCCAGTGCCCTGCTCCAAGCAGTTCACAGCAGGACAGCTTCTCCCTCCTTTTCTGTCGCTTCCCTCCCCTCCCCCCACTCATCTTCTGAGCCCCTCTCCAGAAAGGTTTATGGAGAAGGCTCCAAATAGCCCCCTCTCCTGCAGGCATAGTCACACCAACTGAAAGGAGATTTAATTAGCAAAATCTCGTTAGGCAAACGAAATTATCCGTAAGACAATACTCTTCTGGACAGGGGGTATGATTAAACAAAGCCATTAATTGAGAGAGTCGCTTTGGCAGCTCCCAGGATGCGTTCATCTCCGGGCAGGCTCCACTCTGCCTCCTTGGGCCAGGGGAACAGCCTCTTGGCCTCCTCCCCTGCCTGGCCCACCTCCTCCCCACTTCAGCTCCACTCTTCCGGGGCCCCTCCAGTTAAGGCTGCAGACCTCGGCATCTCATCAGCGGCCTCTTCGCTGCCAGATTCCCGCTAAAGTGCCTTGATTGCATAATGTCTATTTGCATAATGTAAATTGCAATCTCCTAGCTCGGGAGGCAGGAATCACAGAACAGCCATTATTTTTTACCACTCCACAAAAAATTCTACATTTAGAAAGCAGATTTGCAGCTCAGAAAGCCGTATAAATCTGAATCCGCCAGAAACACCATTAAATCACACCAATTAAGCTGGACCCACGAAGAGCCCCTGTCACCGCTCTCTGTACACTCAAGGACTCCCAGCCCAGACAGAGGCTATGAGACATTGGAGGCTGTGGCAGAAGGGCTGGAGGCAGATGCTAGAATAGACAGGGAATTCTATCTTAGAAATCTGAGCATATTCCCCCAAAAGCACAGGCTCCTAACTAGACTGGTGGCGCAAGGAGAAAGAGGAGGGTGTAACTGGCCTATTTTTTTCTAGGGTCTTGCCTGATTTCTTTAGGACACATTGTCCAACTGTCTGTAGATTTCTAATTTACTGAGTGGGAGAGAGTACATAAAGGTAAAACCTGCACCTTTCAGCAAAAATGATGGGAGGTCCAATGTATTGCATATGGGGATTTAAACCTCTACTCTTTTAGCAGCTCCTTAATGAACTTTTTTCTCCTCTTCCAAGTACCCTTCAGTCATGCTAAAGAAAAAAAAGAAGAAAAATCCTGCTTAGACTAGGTTAGGCTTACTGGATTCTGAGTTCCTTTTAAGAGCTGTTCCTAGGAGCCACTGGGGAGACCTCTGGAAAGTTGGTATTTCCTTGGACAACTACCTAAGACTCCAGCTTCTCCCAGCCAGTACACCTGGCTATACCTTTGCCCCTTTATTGCTCATTCAATATTCATTTGTCAAAGGGCAAGATGCTAATGTGTATTATTAAAATATCAATAGTTTATGAGGGAACTTTTATGGAGAGCACAGTTAAAGGCAAGATTCTTGACCATCTCTATCAGAAAATGAAAAGAAATAACCTTTCTTTCTAATTCCATTTTTTATTTATTTCCTGGATGAATGAATGGTTGAACCATTATTGAGTACCTACTATGTGCCAAGAATGACTCACATGCTGGATTTCATTGAGTCCCTACAGCAGTCCTGAGATGTATATACAATCTCATTTCTCTTCTAGAGATGAAGAATCTGGAGACCAACGCAATGTGCTCAAAATCACATGAGAATGGGATTCAAACCCAAGCTTTGGACATCATACCCAATATTTCCCTGAAAGCTGGAGCCTTGAAAATCTAAATGACCTTCATGTTTTTATCTGTTTCCTTCACCTGCCCAAATTAAACATTAGTTTCCTGACCTAAGTTTCATGAAAGGCAAAAGAACAGGAAATGATTCCATACTTTCATTTCCATAAAGTGGGCCTACTTTAGATGTTTCTAAGCAAATTCCCAGAATCTCATCTGCACATCTAGAATCTGAGAACTGAGGTGACATTGAGTTTGTTGCCATCAGACATACCTTTTTTTTTTTTTTTGCATCAGGGATTGAACTCAGGGCCCTTAGCCCCTGAGACTCTTACTCAATTGTCTAGGTCTTACTCAATTGTTTAGGGCTTTGCTAAGTTGCTGAGGCTTGCTTTGAACTTGCCATCCTCCTGCCTAAGCCTCCAGAACTGCTAGGGTCATAAGCATGTGCCACCACACCCCGCTAGACATCCCCATTTACAGGAGAGTAAACGGAGACTCCTTTTCAAAAATTTGTTTTTTAAATTTAGTTATTTTTATTTTTATTAACATATTAATTGTACATATAAATGAAGCTCAGGGTGACATTTCAATCCACACATACAGCGTGGATAAAATAATGAATGGTTCAAGTCTTGAGAATAGAGTTCTAAGTTGAATTTCAACTCTGCTACAAACTCACTGCTGTTTCCTAGGGTGTTTCTCTTGTTCTCTGAGCCTCTCTTTGTTTGTGTAATACAGAATAATAACAGGATCCCACAAAGTAGGATCCAATGAGAAAATGCAGCCCAAGAATTTAGTATCCAGCCTCTCATGTAGTAAGTGCCCAGGAAGTGCTGGCTCCTAATGTTAATATTAAGCTCATGTGGAAGAACCCAAGACTCTCCTTCCAAACCTCAGCACCTTTTAATCCAATCCAAGTCCCCTATCCCTCTCTTCCCTGTCCCTTCCCTCTGGCATTAGCCATTCTCAGATCTCAGCCCCCTGGGTAGATGGACTGGCTCTGTTTCCACTCTTTGACCTCTTTGGTTTTGTTTATATCTCCTTAAATCACAAGGCAGCCAGAGCAAATTCTTTTCCAAAATTTAGCTGCATCTGCATCAGAAGCAGGGACAAAGAAAGGGAGCTTGGTTCTGTATGGGCACAGTCTCCCCAGGTCAGAGGGTGTGGTAGAGCAAAAGGAAGAGAAACACAAGGCTTGAGGGGCCAGGAAGCAAAGGAAACCAAAGAATTTCCCTTGCTCAACAAACCCCGTGTAGCTTTTTCAACCCTGATCTGTGGTTGAAACCCACCCCAGCTTTAAAGGCCATGGCAATGGAGATGTGGGGAGTCTGGATGCAAACCGAGGGTCAAGATTTGCAGAGTCCCGGGTTACAGGTCTAAGACCCCTCCCGACCTGACTCTTCAAACTGTGGGTTGCAAACCAGATGTGCTCTTGCTATGATGGACTGGCAGGAAGAAATTTCTATGCACTTCAGGGCCTCCCAGCCTTACCACACCCCAACCCTGAAAGGAAGCCTAGCTTGACTGAGGGGCCCTTTAAACTCAGACATGCACAATCAAGAGGCAGTTTGATTATCTAAAGCAGAGATCCTTTTGTGGTGCTGGGGATTATGCATGCTAAGCTACATCCCCAGTACATTTTATTTTTTATTTTGAGACAGGGTCTTCCTAAGTTGCCTAGGCTAGCCTCAAATTTCCTATCCTGCATCAACCTCCCGAGTAGCTAGAATTACAGGCATGTGCCATCATGCCCAGCTTTAGCCTATCATGGTACAAGAGGGAGCATATCACTCTGCGGGAAGGGTCCTTTTACTTTTACTGGGAAATAGATGAGGCAAGTTGTACCAGACTGTTAGCAGATATTTGACAAATACTAGTTGTAGTAGACTCTGGTCTCCAAAGATGACTGGAACACGTAGTCGGTCCTCAGTATCCATGGGTTCCATATCCAGGAATTCAACCAATCATGGATTGAAAATATTTGGGAGAAAAATTGCTTCTGTACTGAACATGTAGTTTTATGCCTTGTCATCTTGCCCTAAACAATTCAGCCTAACAACTATTTGCATTGCATTAGTTCTTAGAAGTAATCTAGAGATGATTTAAAGTTATTCGGGAAGATATGCTCAGGTTAAACACAAATACTACACCTGCTATTTTACGTAAGGACTTGAGCATCCACAGATTTTGGTATCAATGGGGGTTCCTGGAACCAATTCCCCACAGATATGGAGGAACTACTAAATATATATCCTATCCCTCTTGCCCTTTTCAGTGTGATGTTGATGCTCCTTTGAGAGGTGGTAGAGGGCTTATGTTCCTTCTCTTTATTTATATATTTTTAGTTATAGATAGGCATAATTTTTGTTTTATTTTTTATGCGATGCTGAGGATCAAACCCAGTGCCTCACACATGCTAGGCAAGTGCTCTACCACTGAGCCATCTCCCCAGCCCTTCCTTCTCTTAAACTTAGATGACCTTTGCATCCAATCAGAGGATGGAGAGGATGCAGTGTGGGTGGTGCTGTTTGACTTCAGGGGTTAGGTTATAAAAGGCAAAACAATTTCCACCTGGCTTCTGCTCTTTCTCAGGAGACTTCCCTTTGAAATCAGGCAACCATGCTGTCAGGAAGCCCAGGCCACATGGAGAGGTCACATGAGTCTGGCCTACAGCTAAGGCCTTAGCCAATGGCTGGCGTCAAAGCTCAGAACAATGATGATGAGTCATGAGTGTTTGGATGCTTCCAGAACTCAGCTGAAATCCCAGACCCAGTGGAACAGAAATGAGCTGTCCCCACCAGGTCCTAACATTCCCCACTCAGAATAAACATCGTTCAGCTACTGTGTATACCAGGATGGTTTGTTACATGGCCTAGTAACTATGACACCACTGGAATTGAATTGGAATGTTTGCTATTTCCCACTCAAACCCAGTCCTCATTGGCCTTCTCTAAAACTACAGCCTTTGAAACAATTCCCTCCTCACCTGGTGCCCCTCACTCTCTGCATGCCTCCTCTCTTCTTTTTCCCCTTCTAAAAGTCAGCATCCGCAACACCCAAGGTGGCTTTGGCAAGTCACTGCCTGAAAAATCATTTGAATCCTCCCCAATTCAGAGTCCTGAAGAAACCTGTTTTTCCTGGTTCCTCACTGCAGATCCAAGAGTCTCCACGGGCAGGAGCTTTCTCTGGGTATGGATGACCCAGTGCTGATGTGCCCAGCTGCCCTCCAAGACAGGGAGGGAAAGTACAGACCAATCCCCCTCCCCCCACTCTCAGCTCCCATTAAGGTTCACGCTCAGCTTGCTCCTCATACTTGACTTGACTTATGAGGTCCCTCTAACCTCCGGTGCGAGGAGACATCGATTCTCACAAAGGTCGTTATCTTCTACTCTGGCTCCCCCACCCACCCTCAGCTCCATCTCTAGGCAGGCTTTCCTGGAACAGGATGGAGGGAGGCACCCTTCCCCACCCCCTCAGCCCTGGGAGTGGACCACTCCAGAGCCTGGGCTGCAGAGGAGGTGCCTTGGGAGCCCAGGCCCGTCAATCACAGAGGCGACCAGCACTGAATCGCAGGCCATTAGGCGGGAGGCCGGCGCCCTGCTCACTCACCAGGCAGTCATCGGCAGGATGTTAGCCGATCACAGGGCGGCCATTCTTATGATTTATTCAAATACTCATTACAGTCAATCTATTTTTACACAGAGGTGAAGATGTGCGCTGATAACGGTTAATCATTTATAATTCCATGGACTGGTTGGAAGCCAATGCACTATCAAAGTCACAGCAGCAGCAGCAGCAGCAGCAGCAGCTCAGTCTCAGGTAGTCCTGGATGCAGGGTGGAAGAGCCACGCCTGCCCTGGACATCCCAGTTATGCAACTAATGGTCACCAAGTGGCAACAAGGTTGAGGGTGCATTGTGCACACAAAGAGGGAATCCCAGACTTTACCTTCCTAGAGCTCACAGCCTCACTGGAAAGAACACAGTAAAGTGCTGTCCAGAGGAGTGAGCAGTGGTGAATGCAGCAGACTCTCAGAAGAGGAAAAATCCCTTCTAGCTGGGTTCCAAAAGGGACTCTACTGAGAAGGCTGGAATGTGGCCAGGTCCTACAGGTGAGCAAATTCTGGCCAAGGGGGGCCTATAAGCCTGAGGTGGAGCTCTTATTGGAAGATGAAAGGGAAGTGCTCCTTTATCCTCCTTTGCACCTCCCCAGAAATAACCAGATGCAAAAGCAAGTCTGGGCTATGAACTTGGCCCAGTTTGGAGACTGATGCTGCCGCTTCTTCCATTCGTTGACCCAGCAAACTTAGCCCACAGGCAGTAGTGGCTGAGGTTTGGCTCGGCCTTGAAAAAACTCAAGAACTTCCTTCTCCAGCTCTCATGACACACGTAACACATCAAGTCCACCTTAATGCCCAATCAATACAGTCTAATTAAATAGCATGTCATATTACAGGGCTTCTTTGTCACATTCAGACATAATCTAATTAGAACTCCACTGTATTTTATATTCTGACTAGCTCATTGTTGAGTGTTTCTCTTGCACAATGCACAGCTGTTAAAGATCAGGTTCAGGGCTGGTCTTGAACCCATAACCTTATTGAGTCAGCATGGAAAATGCCAATCAAAGTTACTTACAGTTCACAGCCCCTTTTCTAGTGAGCGGCATGGAGGACAGAAAGCCTTAGGGTCCTGCTCCAGACTTCACCTGCCAATAAAAGAAAACATCTTTATAGACTGTATGAGATTCTGCTGGGGGTGAAAGCCAGGGTGGGGTGGGGTTGACCCAGAGGTGGATCTTCTCAAGAGCAAATCTGGAGCTGGCAGCTCTGCCCACAGGGCTGAGTGGGGAAGTTTCCTGGCAAAAGACTCTTGGTGCAAAAAGATTATTGTTTCAAGAGCTAACCAAGATAGAGAGACAGAATCATACCCTCCTCTTTGTGCTGAGTGCCTCAATTTCTTTTGCGTTTCTTTCCTTGCCTTAAAGGAATCCCAGAGAAAAGAGGGTTCAGAGCTGTTGAGTAACCCCAAGCAGTCTGAGGCAATAGTCATCTACTGGAGCCTCTCAATTGATTAAAGACCCTATGCAGGGGGACAGAGCTGAGGGGTCCCTTGAAAGCTCAAAACCTAGACAGGGAACACTGCACAAAGCAAACAAACGGCAAAACTGACCTTGTTGTTTATGGCAGGAAAATGAAAGTCTTGTTGCAGGAGGATCTTTCAGATGAAATGGAGAGTCTAGGTGGGTGGGAAGGCAAATATGCATGGTGAAGAATTATGGGAACAAGATAGAAAAATCAAAACTCTGACTACTTTTAATTCTCTTCCTGGGATAAAACATTTTTTTAAAAAAAGCACATATTTATCAGGTATCTATTCCATGATCTACACTTGCTATGTTAGTAGGAATAAAGTTCATGAGTCCTATTAGAAAAACATCACCATCACATCACTGGGGAAATAAGATTGCCCATTCAACACCAATCAGACATGACTATATAAAAAGTTGTGCTAGGCAGGATGCACTGGCATAGGCCTATAATCCCAGTGACTCGGGAGATTAAGGCAGGAGGATTGCAAGTTCAAGGTCAGCCTCAGCAATTTAGACCCTCAGAATTTAGTGAGACCATGTCTCAAAGTAAAAAATTAAAAAGGACAGAGGGTGTAGCTCAGTGGTAATGCATCCCTGTCTTAGCTCCCCTTTCCCAAAAAATAAAATATAAAATTAAAAAAAATAAAAACTGCTAAACTGTATGATAGAGACAATTGTTCTCTTTCCATAGAGAAAAGAAGTTGGTGGGAATTGAAGCCATCAAGAGAATTTTCACAGGGAGGTAGAATTTAAGTGGGACCTTGGAAGACTGGATAGGCAAGACTTGGCTGGAGGAAGAGAGGCAGATGGTTGCTGGTAGAGAGAGTTTGAATGTTGATTGCCCCCCACACCAAAGGCCCATGTGTTAAAGGCTTGGTTTCCAATGTGGGACTACACGAGGTAGCAGAAAATTTAAGAGATGGGGACTACTGGGAGGTTTTTAGGTCATTGAGAGTCCTTGAAGATATCGTGAGACCGAGGTTTCTTTCTCTTTGTCTTCTGCTTTCCTGTCATCAGGTGAGTGGCTTTACTCCACCTTACACTCCCAATATGGTATACTCCCTTACCATAGGACCAAAGCAATGGGGCCAAACAACTACAGAGTGGAACCTCCAAAATTATGAGCCAAAATAAACCTTTTCTCTTTATAAGCTGATTATCTCAGGTATTTTGCTATAGTAACAGAAAACTGACTAACACAGAGGGTATGACAATGATGGGGGCAATCTACCAAGGGTAAGGAGGGGAAAACATGAAAGCCCCTGGAACAGCACAGAGATTGATATACCTGAAGGAGAACAGAAAAAGAAATACTCCCAAGTAAGTAAGATGGACCAGAGAATCCAGTGCTTCAAGCATTAAGACAGAGAAATCAGGTCTGGGCTATGAGCTCCTAGAACTACTGGAAGTTTTTTCATAAGGAAATTATAGAATGTAGTGCCCCTCACCTACTCCCTTTAGTATATTTCCTTTAATTAAGACAAGACAGATATCTTGGAAGAAGGTGGAATTTCAGTTAGAAGATTCAGGTATGGGATCCAGGCTCACTGGTGCATGACTATAATCCCAGCTTCTTGGAAGATTGAGACTGCATGATTGAGAGTTTGAGACCAACCCGAGCAACTTAGCAAGATCTTCGTTCCCACAAAATAAAGATTCAGGCATGAGGTGTAGTGAGATATGCTCCTGGAAATAAATTGTCACTCTTTTTTCATAATGATGTCCTCCAAGCAAAAGCTCTTCCTCTGAATCCGTTTACTAATGTCTGCATGATGGTGGTTCTCCGTTCACGGAGGTAACTCACAGACAAGGCCAGACCACCAACTATAAGTAATTGAGGAAAAGTATCATTTCTTATGCATCATTATATCCCCAGACACTAGCAGTAAATATCTATTGAAATGCTCCAACCAGGACCTATAACCAGCACCTCAGAACCAGCCCTTGGTTGGCAATGGGTTCCAACCTGTGTAATTCTCAACTACTTATTCATTACTACTGAGCACTGCATGAACTCAGTATACAAACTATCTATGTGAAATTACATGGAGCTGGCTGGGTATGGTGGCGCAAGCCTGTAAACCCAGCAGCTCGGGAGGCTGAGTCACGAGGATCGCGAGTTCAAAGCCAGCCTCAGCAACAGCAAGGCGCTAAGTAACTCAGTGAGCCCCTGACTCCAAATAAAATACAAAAAATAGGGCTGGGGATGGGGCTCAGTGGTCAAGTTCAATCCCCACTATCCCCCCTCCAAAAAGAAAATTACATGGAGTTGTTTTCCCTGTCCCTGCCTTCTGTGACTGTCCACCTGAGACACCAGCATCTTGGAAGAAGGCAGTCTTTCCATTTGCATTTGACACAAAGCTGGAGGGGGAAGCTGCTGTGCTCCAGAGATGAATTCAAGAATCAAAAAGCTTTTAACAAGCTGAAGGAAGGACCAAAAATAAAAAGTCCGTTTTTTCTTTGCCATTTTTTATTTCTTATGTAATAACATCGTGACAACCACAAATGAAATAATTTTGAAAGTAAGGAAAAATTGTCCACAGTCTCATTACTCTAACCCATCAAATTATATTCTATTTCCACAAGCAAATCCACCTTTTTCACAAAACTGTACTAAAAGATTTGACAAACCTGGCTTTCATAGTCAAAAATCAGTTACAGACAGGCATGGTGCCCACACCTCTAACCCTAACTGGCTGAGGCAAGAAGATTGCAAGAAGTTCAAGACCAGCCTGGGCAACTTAGTGAGACTCTGTCTTAAAATTTTTAAAAAGATAAAAGGATTGGGGATGTAGCTCAGTGGTAGAGCACTCCCGGGTTCAGTCCCTAATAGTGGGAAAAAAAAAAAATCAATTGCAAGAAAAACATAGGCCTGATTGAGGATAAAAACTGGGTTATTTGAGTTAAATGCAAACCCAGGATATGGTATCGCTGCATCTCATTAAATGCAACCTTGGGTTGCACTGAGAGCAATACAGTGTCCAAATTGAGGGCATGGATGATCTCCTCCACTTTGGACTTGTCAACCCATATTAGTTCTACGTGCAGTTCTGGCATATTTGAGAGCAGTGTGTAGAAGAGCGAAGTGGAAGAAGCTGTCTAGTTGTTAAATTATGTGTTAAAATTCTAGTGGTTAAAAGTGTAAGCTCTGGAATCATATTGTACAGTCCCATCCTGACCAAGGGCAAGCTCCTCTGTGCCTTAGTCTTTCATCTGTTAAATAGGCCTAATGAAGGTTCTATTCTCGGGCTGTGGTGTATGTAGCTCAGCAGTAGAGCACTTGCCTAGCATGCACAAGGCCCGAGTTTCAATTCCCAGCAACACACACACACACACACACACACACACACACACACACAGAAAAAAGGAAAAAGCTTTAATTCCTAGTGTGGTTGTAAGACTTGAATGACTTCATATAATCTAAGCTGCTTATAATAGTGAGTGCTTCACACAGAATAAGCATGTACTAAATGCCAGCTATTATTATTGCTTTCATTATTAGGAGACTGTGAGGTAGAAGACATGGTAGAAGGTACCTACAGCTGTATCTTCATTTGTCTCTAATATTACCCTTTGGTCCTAACTGTATTGACTAAAGCAATGTGTTCCCTCTCCATCCTGGTAGTTCTGAAGGTAAGATTAAGACTAATTGTGGACCTTAGAGAAGGCCAATCTTCAGTTGAACAAAAGAAAGAATACTCTGGCAATAAGAACCATCAAATGGGCTAGGAATGTGGTTCAGTGGTAGAGAGCTTCCCTGGCATGCACGAGGTCCTGGATTCTAACCCCAGTCCCAGAAGTTAAAACAACAACAACAACAACAAAAGAACCATTGAAAACTGAGTCATAATTCCTGGAAAGGTAGTGAACTCCCCATATGGGAAGGAGAATACTGCATTGGGTAAGAAGTTGCTCCATTGCATCATTTCCCAGATTTGGATTTCAGTCATTAGTAAATAGTAAGAAGCATTCAAAGATGGGTAGGGTTGGTAAACTTAGATTTTGATAAAATATTAATAGTGTCTTCTTTCATCATCTTTCATAAAGTAATTCAACCCCCCAAAGGAGGGCAAAAACATGACTATAAAGAGCCATCCCTTCGCCAGGTATGGTGGCACATGTCTGTAATCCCAGCAACTCAGGAAGCTGAGGAAAGAGGATCACAAGTTCAAGGCCAGCCTCAGGAACTTAGTGAGGCCCTAAGCAACTTAGGGAGACCCTGTATCAAAATAGAAAATAAAAAGGGCTGGGGATATGGCTCATTGGCAGAGCACCCCTGGGTTCAATCCCTGGTGCCACAAAAAGAAGAAGGAAGAAGGAGGAGGAGGAGAAGTTCATTCTTTGAACTGAATAACTAGAAAAATCATAAAAATCGTATTTTCCTCTCTCAGTGTCTCTCCATTTCTCTCTCTTTCACACACACACATACACACTTACACGCTTGCACATACATGTGCTACTTCTCCACGCTGTCCTTATCTACCTCTCATCATCATAAACCAATGGAGAAGTTTCCCCAAGACTGGCTGGTGGGTGCATGAACACCATTCATGTGCACATTTAAGGGCTTTCTAAAGCTCACAGACTCTGATCCTGGCAGGCAAACGTGACAAAGGGCTATGGTCATGCGATCAGGCAGCCAGAATTAGAACTTTGTTCTAATCTTGTTCACCATGAAGATAATATGAAACATGAATGAGATGAACATTTCACGTTTGTGGACATGAGGGAATCTGGGAAATGAAAAATGAGGAGGGAGTTGTTAAATAGTCACGTTTGTTTGAATGAGAGGATGGGAGAGGGATAGAAGATAGCTTCCCAGAGAAGATATCACAGCAGAACTTGACAGCATGCTCAAGATGGTGGTGTGAGCATCCATGAAACACAGCCAGAGACATCAGAAGGAGGGAGGAAGGTGAGCTTGGGTGTAAAATATATGAGCCATGGTCTAATACAGAGAGCACTAGACAGATATGGGTTCATGCCCTGACTGTCATTAACTTACTGTTTGATCTCAGACAAGGACCCTTAACCACTCTGTTCCTCAGTTTCCCAATCTAAAAATGATAAGGTTAGATTACTAGATGATTCTCACAACAACATTCTGTCTGATATCTATGTATGTCTGAGGTTGTCCAGATTAATCTATAGGGAATGCTAAGTCTCTTCCTAAGGTAGTTTAGTATATCATTGTGGTTTAAGAGTAAAGAAGCTGAGTCAGACAGCTCTGGGTTCAAACTGAAGTCCATCATTTGTATAACCTTAGCCTCTGTGTGTTCTCATCTCTAAGATGGGATAATGGAAGCACTTTTAAATGAGATAATGGATGCACAACATTTAATGCATTGCCTGGAACATATCAGTAACTTACTAGGTCTACTGTTGTCATTATTCTGTGTTATAAAATGAGGGCTGTCTAGCAATTAAAGAAATGCAAATTAAAACTACACTGAGATTTCATCTCACTTCAGTCAGAATGGCAATTTTCAAGAGTACAAGTAACAGGCTGGGTTGTGGGTCAGTGTTAGAGTACTTGCCTTGCACGTGTGAGGCACTGGGTTCCGTCTTCAGCACCACATTAAAAATAAATAAATAAATAAAATGAAGGTATCTACAACTAAAGAAAAAGAATAAAGTAACAATAGGGTTGGTGAGAATGTGGAGGAAAAGATACACTCATACATTGATGGTGGGAATGCAAAATTGTGCAACCACTCTGGAAAGCAGTATGGAGCTTCCTCAGAAAACTTGGAATGGAACCACCATTAGACCCAGTTATACCACTGCTTGGCACATACCCAGAGGATTTAAAATCAGCATACTACAGTGCCATGGCCATATCAATGTTTATAGCAGCTCAGTTCACTTAGCCAAGCTATGGAACAAACCTAGGTGCCCTTCAACAAATGAATGGATAAAGAAAATGGTATATACACACAATGGAACATTACTCAGTCATAAAAAAGAATGACTTCATGACTTCTGCTGGTAAATGGATGAATCTAGAGACTATTTTGCTAAGTGAAATAAGCCAAATCCTAAAAAAACAAAGGCAAAATGTTCTATCTAACATGCAGATGCTATCACACAACAAGGTGGGGCGAGAAGAATAGAAGTTCATTGGATTAGACAAAGGGCAAAGAAGGGAAGGGAGGAGGGATAGAAATAGAAAAGACAGTAGAATGAATCAGACATGACCTTCCTATGTTCATATATGAATATGCCAGCAGCGAAACTCCACATCATATACAACCATAAGAATGGGATCTTAATCAGAATAAGTTATACTCCATGTATGTAGAGTAAGTCAAATGACTCTACTGTCATGTATATCTAAAACGAATTAAAAAAATAAAATAAGAACTGGCAGCAACTGGATAGAAAAAAAGAGAGGCAAGCGAAAACTGAGGACTTCTGAATTCATCTGCCGCCTGTGACAAGCTTTCCTATTCTTGCCCAAACCGGAACTTTAGGATGAAGGCCAAATTGTCATAAACCCTCCTTTAGCACCAGCAGGTTCCCTGGATGCTCCTCTGCCGGCATGTAGCAGACTTCCCAAAAGGAAAAAGGAACTTCAATGGAGAAATCTGAGTCGGCCCATTCCAGGAGGACATGTCTGCAGGACCCCTACCTCGCCACCTGTGTCCTGCGTCTCTCCACCACATCATCTCAGTCACCACACTCTCCACCTGCAGTTCCTTGTCACAGATGACACTTTGTAGTTGCTTTTACTTCGTCAATGAGATCCTCCGTCAGACACCGAAGTCCCTGATCAGTGGGCTCTAAGTGGGTAATAACTGAGTAGTTGAATAAAGATACAATTACCTGGCTCTAAATATCTGGGTATAGGTCTCTTACCCACTGGCGTGGAGGACACTGTATGGTCTTCCTCTAAGTCTGGTAGTATATATTCTAATTCCACACCCATCCTCAACCCTCAGGGCCACAGGTAGTCTGAGTATAGTGGCCTGACAAAGGTCCCTCATTACACTCCCCAGGCCCTGCCGAGGCCCAGCCTCTAACCTCGTGCCTGTGCCTATAGGGTTAGGTATGAATCTGAAACCCTGGAAGGACTCTTAACACTGATGGGCTAACCCTGATGACTTTCCTGCATGGGAGAAGGTGCTGGAGATGTTGGGGTCCCCCAGGCTACAGTCTCACTCTGCTCTTGCCCATCTACCAACCACCCCCACCTCCTGCCCCACGAGCTTCCTGAAATACAAATTAGATCATATCCACCTCTCCTTGAAACCCTGCTAAGACTCCTTATTGCTTGACAGAGGCTACCAAATGGCTGCCCCTGGGCTGACTCTTTCCTCTCTGGTGTTTTTATAAATTCTGCCTACATCTAAATATTTGGGAAATTTCACATTTAAAAATCCAGTCAGTTGTGTACACTATAATTCACCAACAAAAATATGGAAACAATTTTTAAATAAAATTTCAACTGTGGGTGGTGGCGCATGCCTGTAATCGCAGCCACTTAGGAGGTGGAGGCAGGAGGATCACAAGTTCAAGGTCAGCCTGGGCATCTTCCTTGAGCACCAACAGGTCTCAAAATGAAAAACCAAAAGGGCTGGGATGTAGCTCCATGGTAGAGCACCAATATAAAATAAAACTCAGATTTCTAGCTTTTCACCAAAGATCAAATTGCTTAGCCATATTAATCCTGCGTATTTCCACGTGGTGATCACTGGATGGCATCTGCCTCCCCCTCTGACAGGCGCAAATCTTCCTGTTGTGTTGCCCCAGAACTCTCTCCATCACAGGGTCAGGCAGCTAGAGGCTGACTCTACCCCTGCTCCCCTTGCCCCCAACCCTATCACCTGCTGAGGTGCTTCCAATTCAAGGTGACAGCTTCGGTGGGTCATGGCACATTCTGGCCTCAGCTGTGCTGTACCCAGCTGGAAGCTGAAGGAGGCGAGCCAGGAAGCACAGCACGGCTCCCACCTAGACCCACTAAGTATGCTATCCTCTCGCCTGGGTGCCTCCTACACTCCTAGTTGGAACAGAGCCCAAAAGGTCTTTCTGCAGTTTTCCAGGAATGCCGTGGCCCCAAGGCAGGTGCTGAAGAGGCCCACATGCCCCACTGGATTCTGGAGGTCCCACCCCTGGGCCTCGCCTCTCCCCACCCCCACCTCTGTGGTGGCATCCCCGCCCTTTATTTCCATCCCACTCTTCCTATCAAAGCCCTAACAGCACATATTTTGTTAATTGTACAAACCTAATGGGGGAATGCATTGGCAAAAAAGGGTAATGGCCATCAGACCAGCAATAAAACAAAATTAATGGCCCATAGGAAGAAATCATGTCCACTTAATCCCGGCTCTGAAACTCTAATAGAATAATGGAATACCAACGGAGGGTTTTTTCTCTCTATGCAGATTGCTTACACCATGTTAATCACTTGCAAAGCAGGCCACATACCACTCCAGCTCACATGACCCTCCAGGGAAAGTAGCAGACCAGAAACATTCAGTGCAAGGCTCATTACTGACATGCATCAGCGCAGTAACACCTCTCCTCCCTTCCCCAGGTGACTCGGGGACAGCCAGTGTGGGGCGTTATTGGGGGCCATCAGGTGTGGTGGGTTGGAAAGCAAGACACAGAATACCTAATAATAGCAAGCATTTATTGAGTGTTTACTATGTGCCAGACTCTGGGCTAGCTAAGCACTTTCTATACCCGTCCATAGATCCCATTCTCAATCTCTGTAGCTACATGGTGACCTGAGGTAGCCACTAGCTACGTGAGGCTCTTTAAATCTAAATTCTAATTAATTACAATGAAATAAAACGTAAAATTCAGTCTCCAATCTCACTAGCCACATTTCAAGTGCTCAGCAGTCATATGGCTGTCGCACTGGATGGTCAAGCCCCTTTCAAATGCACTGAAAAGTTAAGTGGCTTGCTCAACATCAAACAGTTAGTTAGTGACAGCGTTTGGTAGTACTCCAGATCTCCTGAAGGATAGTCTTCAGTGGCCAAGGGAGAGGACAGAGTCACATTCAGGCCCGCAGGTGGCATGTGAGAATAAATAGTCTCCCCTTCAGCCTCTGGGAAAGTCCTGAGGCTGACTGCAGGGCCTGGGATGAGCCTGAGGACGCTGTTCTGCAGAAAAGCAGGGAGGAAAGAAGCGAGGGCAGTCTGAGTCTAGACAAGCATGACATCTGATGCCACTATCTTTTGGGAAAATAATGAAACAGTATTGATTACAATTAAAAATACACATACCCGTGGGCTGAGCCAACCCAGCTTGAAAATATATCCTAGAGAAAGAAAAGTATTGATACATAAGGATAATGCAACATTGTCTATAGTGGAGAGAAGCAAGAAACCCAAGAATGGTTGGATAACATGGTACAACCACATTGTAGATAGATTGCAACTCTTAAAAAGAGCCAGTTAGATCTACATCTTCCACTGTACGAGATGGCCATGATGTGCAAAGAAAAATAAGTAGCAGAGTGATTTACGCAGCGTGATTCCATTTTTGTAAAAACAGAGAAGCCTTTAGAACAAGTTGATCCATTTGCAGGGGTTTGTATGAACATAAAGACAGTGTGGACAGGTATAGACTAGGGTGTTCACACCGGTGCTGACAGAAGCTCATTCTTTTTAGTAGATCTTTGCCTTCTTTCACGAGCTCCAGTGAGCACTGCCTCTTTTATAATTTTTGAAATTTAATATAATTAAAAAATGGATAAAAGGAAGAAAAAGAGGTTTGACTTAAGAAGCAATCTTACGGGGCTGGGGATATAGCTCAGTTGGTAGAGTGCTTGCCTCACGTGCACAAAGCCCTGGGTTCAATCCCCAGCACCACAAAAAAAGAAGAAGAAGAAGAAGCAATCTTACTAGCTGTATGGCCTTAGTTAGGCAAGTTCCTTAATCCTTCTCAGGTCTAGTTTCCTTACCTAGAAATTGATAACAAAATTATATCAGGAAGCTGTGGGTAGACTGGTGAGAAAATTAATTAATTTATATCACGATCATGCTACTCAAGTATGGATCTTTACACCATTGTGGAAATTCCCTATCCAATACACAGAAGTACTTCCCAGTTCAGTCATGCTGACTCTCTCAGAGCACTTGAAACTATACCTCTCAGGATGCCTATGTTTTTGCCTAATACTATAGTTTGAATGGGTGTATCTCCCCAGCAGATTGTAAGCGACATAAAGGGAGGCACAGAGGCAACCATTCATTCATTCCCTTAATAATTGTGTCCTAGGTATGTATAGCAGGCACTGTGCCCGATAGAGGAGATACAGCAATAATCAAAGCAGAGAGCTCACATTCTAACAGGAAGAGCAAACTATAAAAAGATATATAGATACATAGCAGCAGGCCATGGTGGCACATGTCTGTAATCTCAGTGATATGAAAGGTTGAAGCAGGAGGATCACAAGTTTGAGACCAGACTCAGAAAAATTAGTGAGACCCTGCCTAAAAAAAAGGACTAGGGACATAGTAGCTCAATGATAAAGTGTCCCCTGGGTTCAATTCCCAGTAATTCCCCAAATAGACACACACACACACACACACACACACACACACACACACACAGTATGTCAGGTGATGATAAACACAAAGAAGAGAAATGCAGGAAGTGAGGAGATGGGAGTGACCAGGAGGGAAGCGAAGGCATTTGAGAGAGTGAAGTATCCTTTGTGGCCTATACCACAGGTCCAGTAAGAGCAGCTGCAGCCCAAAAGATGTTAGTTGAAGAATAAAATAAAAAGATTTGAGAAAGGGCACAGAATAATTAAGACACCCTGAAAACATGTCTCCACTTCTGGGTATATGCCATTGACCCAAAAGCACTGGAAACAGAGACTCAGACCCCTGTACGCCCACAGCACCTTTAGCCCCAATAGCCAAAAGATGGAGCAACCAAGTGTCCATTGAGGATATAACGGATAAGCAGAATGCGGTTGCTATAGTGTGGATCCCCCAAAGACCCATGTGCTGAAGGCCTGGTTACCGGCGAATGGCACCACTGGGAGGTGGCAGAACTTTTAGGAGGTGGGGCCTTTTAGTGGGAGGAAGTTAGGTCATTGGGGGAGTGCCCTGGAAGGGGATATTGGGACCCTAGACTTTTCCTCTCTCTCTTTGCTTCCCAGCTGCTGTGAGGTAAATACATCTCTTCCATGTGCTCCTACCATGATGTACTGTGCCACCAGAAGCCTAAAGCAGCAGGACAAAGCAACCATGTGCTGAAACCATGAGCCAAAATTAACCTTTTCCTTTATTAAGGTGATTTTTCTCTGGTATTATATCTCGGTGACAGAAAGCTAACACAGTGGGATATACATACAATGGAATATTATTCAGCCTGAACAAGGAAAGAAATTCTGACACATTCAACATGAGTGAACTTCAAGGACATTATGCTAAGTGAAATAAACCAGTTAAGGAAGGACAATATTCTTTGATTCCCCGGATGCAAGGTATCTGGAGTAGTCAAATTTATAAAGGCAGAAAATAGAAAGACAGTTGCCAGAGATGAGGGTGGGTGGGGTGGATGGGGAGCTGTGTTTAATAAGGACAGAGTTTCAGTTTTGCAAAATGAAGAGAGCTCTGTGGATTGATGGTGGTAATGATCGTGCAGCAATGTGAATGTACTTAATGCCACTGAATGATGCACTTAGAGATAGTTAAGATGGCAAATTTTATGTTATGTGTATTTTACCACAATTTAAAAATGTGTCCTGCTACTAACTTTTTCCAGTTTCTATCAAGAAAAAGAAAGAGTCTGGGGTCTTAAAGAGCAGGAAAAGGAGCAGCTGTCAGCCTGAGAAGAGGATGAGGAGCCAAGGATTATTGATAGAGATGCAGGGTGCCCTGAGTCCCTGAAGTCAAAGTGGGGAGACCCCAAAGTGGAGGCTGAAAGGAAGAACCTGAGTGGGTTCCGGTTGGCTCCTCCCACAGCTGAAAGCAACCACCTGCCAACAGGGAAGACAACCTTCCCTGGTGGCATCTGAGCCAAGGTGACTGTGAAGGGTTGGGAGTTGGTGGTAGAAGAGTGAGACAAGATTTAGGATTTTAAAAAAATAATAATAAAAAAGAAACAGCCTGATGGGGAAAGGGGAAGAGAACTCCAGACTGAAATGAAAGGCAGTGCTAGAAACATATTCACAGCAATAAACCACGCACAGGAAATCTATAAGAAGGGAAGAGGAGGCTGAGAAAAAGATCAGAGGATCTGGGCTCCTGTTCTGAGCGGATCTTGAGCAGCTTGGCATGTTAAGAGTTTAGGCAGGAGTGGGGGATGACCTTCGTCTCCACAGTCCTAGGACCCTGTGAACAACGCTCCAACTCTCTGGGCCTCAATTTCTTCATCTATTGGACCATGTGGCTGGGTCAGAGCAAGAGGGACCTTAAGATCCTAGGGGTACTCAAGCCCCTCAAAGTTGTATCCAGAATGGTATTTGTGTGTATGTTTTTCTAGGAAGAGGTTTAAAAATTGTACTGAGATTTTGAGGCTGTCCACATCTCCAGAGAGGTTACGAATCAGTGGAAAAGATATTTGTTAGGTTCACATACAGTCAGAAAGTCGTAAGATTCCAAGAAATTTTGGATTAAATACCAATAAATCTTCAGGCCTCAAACAAATCCAGATGTTAATTCCTGCCTCTCCTGCAACACAGAGATATTGTAAAAATGAAATGAAAATGATATACTTTGAAAATTTAGATCATGTCTCTCATGCAAGTACATATTCTTATTGTGGTGGTTGTTTCATTGGAAGCCAGAGAAATTCTGGGCCAGGCATCAAGGAAGGGGAAAGAAACTGGCTCCCGTTTTGGGAACAAAGACTGCATGATAAAGGGAGGTGGATCTGCTACAGGATGACCCTTGGCCTTCCTCATTTGGTTAGAAATGTAGAGGCCCTTAATTCCCCTTGTGGAGAGGGGTCTGGCTTGAAAGACAAGTAAATACAGCCTCCCTGGGAGGTGCGGCCCAGGGCAGAACAAATGCATCCCTTTGTGCGAACAAGTCCTCGTTCTACATCTGGCTTTACTTTGGAGGAAATTCTCCACCATGTGTCGGAGGAAATGGACAGTGTGAGGATACAGCAAGCGAAACAGCATGAACAGGGGACAGCATTTGGACTCCAGAGAGCAAGACCCAGACTGGAAGCCTGCATAATAAGCCAGGGTCATCAGGGCAAAGGGGACATCTGCCACAGGGGGCAGCACCCACCCTCCTGTCCAGGAATGAGCCTGCCAGAGACAGAGGGCAAGTCGGAGCTTGGAAAGGGATCAATGCAGGAGCCAGCTCAGAATGAGGCACAGCTGGCCCTGGACCAGAATAGAGATCTTCTATTCCAGCCTCCTCATTTCACATTTGAGGACAGGGTCAGGTGGGGGATGGGGAGACTCATTCAGAGAATCCAGGATTGACGCCAGACCAGGAATTCCCTTCATTCACTTAACAAAATATTTTTTGAGTGTCAGACCTAGGTTGGGGATCAAAGATGAAAAACAAATCCAGTGCCCTGACCTCAGCGAGCTTATAGTCTAGACGGGGAGACAGACCACCAGTTGATTGGGGGATGAAGTATAATCCTGCAGCTATGTAGGGACCACAGCAGGTTCTCCCTCCCAAGTGTTTCCAGAGCTTCCTAGTAACAGCTCTTCCCAGGTAGAGGGAAGGGTGGGGTTAGTCACTTTTCTTTGACCAATGCTGAAGGAAGTCGAAATCATTTTGTTATGGGGTCCAAGCCAAGCCAAGAACCATCCACATCTCAGAGAGCCCTGGAGTGCTCAGCACCTGTGGGGAGAGAGCCGAACCCCACTCCAGCCGGCCAGCCACAGGCCTCTGCAAATGGCACCATAGCACTTCCCATTCATTATGTCCTAACTCGCCTCCTGGGGCTGGTCCTGAATATTGTTTCATAAATAACTTAACAGGGCTCCAGCTTGTTCAGCTGGGGTTAGGCAGATGTGCACAGCTCTGGAGGATTATGAGGGAATTTGGCTGTGCTGAACGGTTCTGAGATGCTGATTCTCTGCAGAGGGTGGCTCAGTGGAGAAGGCAACCACACGGCTGGTGTCCCCACCTGGATCCCCGGATCACAGCGGGATGCTGAAAGAGCATTTGTTCCCAATTGTTCTTAGCCACTAATTTGGCTCCAGGGTATAACACCAATCTGAGAACAAACGGAGTAGGAAAACTGTGCTTTTCCTAAGGAGGCCCAATTTTGCCATAAACAGGAGAGGGGCTGGGAGGTTTCCTGAATTCACAGCATAGGCCCTTAGTCTCTGGGTTCCCGGCAGGGCCAGCAGCTCCAATCTCCATCCCAGAGTTCCCCCGGCTGCACTGCCATCTGCCGAGCCTCACCTGCTCATTGCTCCTCTGAGGTGCCTCCAGCAGAGACAGATTACTCTGATGGCAGGTAGATAAAATGGGGTCCCTTGCTAGCAGTAACTACCCAGAACAATCTCTCTCCTGTGCAGCTGATGGTCTCCACCTGGCACCTGTCAGCAAAAGAGCTTGCAGGTGGTGGGGACTATAGGGGTTGGCACCGGCAATTCTGCCACGCACAGAAGAGACTACGAAGGCCTCCTCGAGGCAGGACTTGCTCAGAGGGCCCTCTGTCGGACTGCAGGAAGGTCAGCTTGAGGCGCCCATCAGGAGAAGACACAAAGAAGGCTCTATATCTGGCAGACTGAAGAGCTAGCACCCTCCAGGGGCAAAGGGGAAGAGCTGGTGAGCAAGGCCGAGCCTCAGCTGCACGGATGTGAAAGATTGTCAATAAACAAGAGGCTCCTCTCATAGTTAAATTGCCTTCTTGTGGCTTAAAATAACAAAATCAGAGAACTTTCAGTGTGACATTCTTGAAAGCAAAGTCGCATATAGAATGCTTTTCACCAACACGCTCGCAGCTTTTACTCACAAACTCCCTGCAGGTATGTCATGGTTTCTCTGACAAAAAAATAAAAATGCCTGCTTCACCAACCTGTGATTTAGCTATTCAATAATCTCATAAATCCAGCGTCAGAATAAAAGTACTGGAAAGGGAGCAATTTTTTTAAAAATCTCTGAGCAGTCAAAATACATGTCGCAAAATCTCTGTACTAAAGTTTATGAACCTTATTCAGAAGGGAAGCGCTCAAACCCTTGCTTATGACTCTTTACTCTGATTTTGCACACACTTCTAACAGGCTAAGTTATCTGATGACTTGGGCCTTGGGCTGATTAATAGAGGAGGGGGCTTGGGCTTCTCCAAAGGCAAACTGAGGGTCAGGGGGGTTGGTGAAGGAGAGGGCCAATGGGCAATCCAGGAGTCATCTGATCAGGAAGACAGGAGGCTGTCCACTGGCAGTGTGTAAACTGTCCTTGGGGCACTTTAAGAAGTAAACCTTTAGCCATCTAGAAGACACCAAATGCAGCTCCTTGATGGTTGCAGGAAGCTGGTTCTTCCTCTAGGCTGTCTTGTGCATTTGGAAGTTGCTTGCATTCATTCCTAGGCATTGATGCTCTGGATGTGGGGTCACCCCAACAATGCAGGAAGCGATGAAGACTGGAAGGTATTTTGATGCCCAGCACACACACGCACACATGCGCGCGCGCACACACACACACACACACACACTATACACCAGATGCATCTATTTCACATAGCAATCTCAACACATGCATGTTTATGAATGTTAGAAAAGACACCTGGGATACAGGGGGGTAAGCCCACCACACTGTTCTTTAACCCCGGCCCTGGGTACTTAAGTGAGAATTTTTGTGAGGAGGGGGTTGTAATCATTCAGGATTCAATGAAAAATGTCACCTCACAAAAAGACTTCAAACTGATTCAACCAGAAAAACACAAAAGACAACACAGTCTTGGGCCTGAAAAAAATGTGGAGAAAAATCTCCCAATGCATGTCAGAGAAAGAGTGAGAAAGAAAGGCCAGGGTGTGGGGACAGGTGGGGGCTCACAGCTAGGAGAGATCAGGAGTGGTAAGGGCACTGGCCCGAGCCTGGCCCTGGGTCCTGGGCCCTTGGTGCTCTCAGCCTCCTCGTTCACCGCAGTGCCCGGCTGGGGCCGTCAGCATGGAAATCCTTGAGCTCCCAGGTCAGCCCAGTTCCCAGTTTCACTCAAGGGCCAGTTTTCCCTACCTCTGGATTTCTTTTATTTTCATCGCGGTTTTGAAAGGCAGGATTTTGATTAAAACTTCCTCTCTAGGTGTCAATCACCCCAAAACATGTGCCGGTCAGACTTGTTGGATCTGCCTCAGGCGCCCAACCCAGGGAGAGTGCCAAGGACTCCTCAGCGATCCCTGGTCCCTTGAACAGTGGCTGCAGGACAGGGCACAACCATCATTTGGGAGCAGAAAGTTTTTTACAAGACTCAGAGGGGATATTGGGGGAGGGGTTGGGATTCTGGCAATCTGTCCTGAAGAATGCAGGTTAATAATTTATGGATGCATTTAAAAAAAAAAAAAAAGACCCTTCGGAAACAAATTGCATACAAATTGTGAGACAGTCAAAGGAAATGTGCCAGTGTTGCTCAGTGAAGCATAATAAATATATGCAGCCCATAATAATAAGTTACTTAAACTCAGGGCACTAAATGATTTATTAATTGTCTTCTAATCCTTTCCAGCTACAAGTAAAACCAAGAGTGTGGCCGTATTTCACATGCCAGCTCATAACTTCAACACCAAACAGCATAGCCGCCTGTAGCTGTCCAGTTCATTTGTCATCCTGGATCCCAACTCTGCAGATGGGCTGAGCAAGGCAGGAAGCTGAGGGGACTGAGGGGAGGATAGATGGGTCCTAAACACACATGCCATCCCGCTGCACTTATCACACGTGTTGCCACACATCACGTGTTCATGTCGCGGGGAGTTCCCCCTCACTGGGCTGCTTCTCCGCTTTTCCCATTGCCATCAGTACCAAGGTGGCCGTGGATGGACATTGACCCTGGGAGACACAGGCCATTATCTGGGATGGGCCAGCACAGGCTCATAGCCCCAGAGTTGTGAGCAAAAGAGAAAAGAATGGAGTCCTGAGTCCTGCCCTTTCTCCAGGACACACTGACCCAGAGGGGAATGTGGATTTCTACTGTTGTGTCTACCATCGGGCCTCCTTCTCTTCCTAGTGCTGTGGACTCTTAGTACCTACTCCCTGGAAGGCCCTGAGCTCAGGCAGCTGCCCAGAACCACCTTCAGACTCAACACCTGTTCTGGTTTCATACCTCAGGGGCTACACTGGCAGAAGGAACACCACCAGCAAACTAGAAACCTGTCTGGCTCATTCAGTGGGTTAGAATTTAGCAAAAATGCTTCAGAGGAATGCCCCCTCTGCTTTGGTAGCAAGAAATACTGCCTTTGCAAATGGATGGAGAAATAGGACAAGGTCAGGTTCAGGAAAGGAGAGATTTGAGATCTGCAGAGACAGAACACAAGAGGTGAGACAATTTTCCAAGGCAGACTGCCCCAGGACCTGAAGCCGCCCCCTTTTCCCCACATGCTTCTCTCTAGTATTCCCATCTTGGAATGGGGCTGTCTCCTGCCAGGTACCCACTTCTAGGAGCCATGAGGACCTAGGTCCTCCATGCTGCCTCAGACTCCTCTCACTCCCCCACCCAACCCTTGTGGGTATTGCCTCCCCACTCCCAATAGTCCTCAAATGTATCCCCTTCCATCTCCGCAGCCTCTGTAAAATTTTGAATAAGGAATTGAAAATCAGCAGCTCTTGGCAAATTCAGCCCCAGACTTCTTGTGGAATTTTGCAGTGTTTCTTATTTTGTATCGGTATGAAAAACGTAATATGTAACATGGTTCAAAAATCAAAAGGTGTACACTGAAATGTCCCCTCCCACTCCTGTCTCCCACCTATCCAAGCAAATACAAATATAGATTCTCTTTTTCCCCTTTTTGTGTATACTTTTCAGCACTTTGGTGGAATTTTTATTTTTCACACATATTTTGGAGATCTTTCCATATTGCTAGCGGAAAGTTTCTTTGTTTCTCTGATAAATGCGTACTATTCCGTTGTTAAAATATTTAATAATCTAATTAATTGATCCCCAATTAATAGACATTTGGGTTCTTTCCAAGCTCTTGCTATTACAAATAAAGTTACAAAGAACATACTTATACATGTGTGATTTCACAGGCTGGGGGTGTAGCTCAGAGATAGAAAACTTGCCTAGTATCCCCAAGACCTTGGGCTCAATCTCCAGACCCAAGAGGGAGGTGGGCATCATTTCATGGAAGTGCAAACATATCTTTAGGATCAATTCCCCAATGTAAAATGTAAAATTCTGAGTCAAAATCTCGTGATCCATCATTTTTTATAGATACTGCCAATTGCCCAACAAAAGGGGCTATATTTATTAAGATCAGGAGGCAGGCTATTTCCCAAGGGGCTTGACGATATAGATTGAAAACTTTTAAATTTCTGTCTATTAAAAAAGTGAATGAATAATGGTATCCCTGGATAATTTTAACTTGCATCATTCTTATTACGTACAGGGCTAAACATCTTTTCATATGTTAAGAGTCATTTGTATTTTTTTTTTCTTTGAACAGTCTGTTCATATTCTTGGACTTTTTTTTTCCTATTGGGTTGTGTGTGTGGTATTTTGTTTTTGTTTGTTTTGTTTTTGCTACACTGGGGATTAAACCCAGAAGTATTATACCACTGAACTATACTCTTGGCTCTTTAAAAAAATTTTTTTAAAAATTTTGATATAAGGCCTTGCTACATTGCCCAGACTGACCTCAAACATTCTATCCTCCTGTCTCAGCCTCTCAAGTAGGTGGCATTTCAGGCCTGTGCCACTGTACCCAATTGGGTTGTGTTTTTGTTATTGATTTTTAGGAGCTCTTTGTATATTAGGGAGAACAACCCTGTGATATGAGTCGTAATTCTTTTCCCAGTTAATCGTTTGTCTCTTGATGTATTTTGTAACTTTTTTAACCAATGCTTTTTATAGTTTTTAATTTGAGTACAAACTGGTGGAGGACAAATACTCTCCCATTTGCTTTAGCCTCTACTACCCCCCACAATGTGGTGATTGACTTGTTTCATTCTTCTTAGTTGCCACCCTGGATAGCCATGTGATGCTTGGAATTGCTGCCACCATCTTGTGGCCCAGAGAAAAGCTCATCTGAAAACAGAGCTCTCATCCAGAGGACGACAGAGAAAAAAACTGGGTGCTTATTGATATCATTAAACCTCTGAATTATCCAACCCTAAAACAGTCCTGATCCTGAACTTCATAATATGTAACAAAACAAATTCCTAACTGTTTTAGTCACATTGGGGTAGGATTCACTAAGCATGGTGGTCAAAGTATAACAGATACACAGAGCAGATGCCCTTCTTGCAAAGGTCTGGTCCCCTCTGATCCATGCCCAGTGCTGCTCAGACCAGTGTTCTAAAATGTAAATCTGACAATGTCACTCTCCATTTAAATTGATTCACGAGTTTCCCATCACCTGCAAAATACAGTCCAAGTGCTTTTTGTGCTCATCCTGTCCACCCTCCCCACCCCCCACTCTTCCCTTCTGTGCTCACACCTCCCATGGTTGCTCATTCTGTTCCTCCTCCCTGCAGGGCCCTTGTCCTCCCTCTCCTGTCCTGCACCCAAAACACACTGTCTGGCCTCACCTCTGCCAAGCAATTTGAGACCAAGTCCCTGTCCCCGCCTTATCGTGGCCATGCATCATCTACTCCAGAGCTATACAAACCTCAGCATCTGAACATCTGTCTACCTGCCTGGGCTCTCACTTGCTCACTTCCTGAGCTCCTGAAGGCAGGACAAGGTCGTACATACTTCTGCATTCCCAGCTCCTTGCTCAGGACCTGCACAGGGTAGGTGTTCACCAGTGTGCACAAATCTGAATGGAGCTCCTCATTCTCATCCTGTTTGTTCCTCCAGATGCCCCTCAGGCCTCCTGCAGCCCAGTTTCTCAGAACCAAAGCCTTCCCACTCAAGTCCAAGTCACTTTAGGAAGAAGATAAAAGAAAGGCCTCATCCAAATGTGCCTGTTCTCAGGAGAAATGAAGGCAATCTATTGAATCACCAAACAAAATAGCACCATCTCCCTTAGGCAGGTGCCACCATTTGGATCAGGAATGTCCCCAAAGGCCCGTGTGTTAACAGCTTATTCCCCAGTGTGATGCTATTGGGGGATGGTGAAGCCTTAAGAGATGGGGCTAGGAGGGAGGTCTTTGGGTTATTGAGGGCACACCCTTAAAGGGATAGTGGAATCCCAGCCCTTTCCTCTAGATCTCTTTCACTTCTGAGCCATGAGGTAAGCAGCTTTGTTCCACTAGGTACTGGCACCATGATGTGCTATCTCCCAACAGGCCTAAAAGCAACAGGGTCCACTGTTCATGAACTGGAAGCTCCAAAACTATAAGCCAAAAATAAAAATTTTCTCTTTGTAAGTTGATTGTCTCAGGTATTATAGTGGCTAGAGCTGACTAATGCATGAGCTCATGCCAGGGACACCTGTGCTGTAGCACGTCAGCTAGAGCTACAGAAAGTCAGGGTAAGGGGAGGGGCTCCTAGCCACTCACGAGCTGTGTGAACTCAAATTCCTTAACCCCTCTGGGCCTCAGCTTCCTCATTTTTTGTTTGTTTGTTTATTTTGTTTTTGTCATTGTCTAGATACTGGGGATGGAACCCAGAGGCGCTTAACCACTGAACCACATCCCCAGCCCTTCTCGCTTTTTATTTTGAGACAGGGTCTCCCTAAATTGCTTAGGGCCCTGCTAAGTTGCTGAGGTTTACCATCCTCCTGTCTCAGCCTCCTGAGTCATTGGGATTACAGGCACATACCACCACACCAGGCCAGCTTCCTTTCAAGAAAGAGATGGACAACCTGTTGCAAACGTGCATGGAAAATATTCTATCAATGAAAGCTATGCTATTTCACCCAACCCCCAGGTTGTAATCAGCCCCTAGATAAATGAGGCAAAGTCCATGCAAGGAAGACCCCAAGCTCTTCATAGAATGGGCCTCTTTTCTGCTCAAACAGCAGTGTGGGGACCATACAACAGAAATATATTTATGGAGAGCAGAGGAGAGAGTTGACAGCTGCTGACACCTCCTGCGTGCCGGCCTGTGCTGGGTGCTGTGTACCTGTTACCACACGCATTCCTCACACAACCTTGCAAAAGCTATTTGCAGCTGGGTTTTATAGATAAGTAAGGCTTAGAGGAGTTAAATAACTGCCTAGTGTGTCTGTGGCCAAGAGCCAGTCAAGCAAAGGAGTCGAGATCTGAACCCAGCTCGTTGGGTTCTCATCCTGAGTTCTTGTCTCAGTCTCATGTTGCCACCAGACTGCACAGGGTGAGGGCTGGCCTGGCAAACCCAGGACTGTGTTCACGCTTACTGCAGTGGGATAAGGAGACCAGGGAGGGAAACTGGTGGGAAAGAGGCAAATGAGAGTGAAGAGAGAGGCTCTTAGAAAAGGTTTCTCTTGGGCTGTAGGGTTGTGGCTCAGTGGGTGGAGCACTTGCCTGGCATGTGTGAGGCACTGGGTTCAAGCCTCAGCACCACATATAAATAAATAAATGTCCATTGACAACTAAAAAATATTTGAAAAAAGAAAAAGAAAAAAAGAGGCATAGCCCAGTGGTGCAGAATATGTTTTGTTGCATGCACAAGGTCCTGGGTTCCAACTTCAGAATTGCATAAATAAATAAGTAAATAAGTAAATAAATGAAAAGGTTTCTTTCATATCACCAGTGTGCTGTTGTTTGGGAGGAACATGTACCCACATACCTGTGTGTATGACTCTGTGTGTGTGTGTGTGTGTGTGTGTGTGTGTTACTCTGTGCATGTGTGTGCCTGTGTTTATAACTGATGCGATTCTATGTGTACACATGTGTGTGCATGTATGTGCTGTGTGTGTCCGTGTTGAGGGGAGGAGGAAGAAGAGAACTTGCACGGACTGGCCTCCTGCCTCCTTCCATGAACAAGCACATCCTGGCCCTCTGAGCCTAAGCACACCCCATGTGAACTCTGCATGTGGTCAGCAGTGAGAGACCTCACCTATTCACTAGCTTCTAACAATGCCCCCCTGTTGCAGGCTGTTCAGACCAACCTCGTGACATCAGCTGCACTGGCTCTGTTATTAGCCCGTGACCAGTAACTGACCAGGCAAGATATGGAAAGGACAGTGGAGGAAAGGCAGGGAGGAGGGACCTTTGCTAATTCAGTCAGGCTTCTTTGCACAGGCTTCCCAGATCTAGCTGTGTCCTTGTCTTGCCAGTCAAAGAAAGAGCTATGAGAGAGGTGCATCTGCCCAGGTGTCACTCAGTTGTCAAAGATGTCCAGAGTATGGGGAACACACACACCTTCCTATAAAAGCAATGCTCTGGGGGCCGGGACTAAAGCCCAGTACAAGCACTTGCCTAGCATATGTGAAGCATTGGGTTCAATCCTCAGCACTGCATATAAATAAATGAATAAAATAAAAGTCCATCAACATCTAAAAAAATTGTTAAAAAAAAGCAATCATATGGAAGAAAAGAAACAGCAGCCCTGGCCACCAGCCTGGAAAGGAGTGGGGACAGGGACTCAGAGATAAGGGACCGGCTTGGTTCCAGTCTTACCACCTCCCCAGCCAGGCTTCTCAGGTCCCCTTCATCCATGAGAACTGCCCCTGAGTTGATCTCTCCTTCTCTCACTCAGGTGGAGACAAGAATGATTTATTTCATCTTATACTGTCTATTGTAAAATAAACAAGATCAGAGATGGGCGGCTCTTGCCCAAGATCACACAATATGTCAGAAACAGATCCAAAAGCACAGCTCATCACCAGTTCTAGTCTTACCCAATACTGACCTCCCCTTCCCCACATGGCCTCCAAGTCCCCTGAGCACTGTACCCCAGCTACCATCAAGGATTTTTTTTCCTGGAGCAGGACAGAAGGAGATGATCTTTAGGGGCCTGACCCAACACAAACTGGGCTCCACTTAGCCTTGGAAAGGACAAAAAGAAATAATCATCCAACTTCCCCAGGGCATTATGATGCCTCTACAGACTTTTCATTTGCGTCCTCTGGTTTCCACCCTCCCTTGGGCCCTGTACTTCTAGCCAAGTGACCATGGGCAAGTTACATCCATTGTACAGATGACAAAAGCAAGGCTCCATGAGATCTCAGGGTCAGTTGAGTTGCAGAACTGCATCAGACAGCACCGTCGGCCGAGCCTCCTACATCGCAGCCCTGTTCTTTGTACTGCCCCAGCTTTTCCTTCGCTCAGTCTGGCCTTGATTAGAAAACCAGTGATTACTGCACTCGCTCCCAAGACTGCCTTCCTGGAGGGAGCAAACCCTCCTCACAGAGCAAACTGATATTTGGACAATCTGAGAGTCTCTCCACTCCTCCGGAAGACTAGGCCTTCCCCTTCCAGGAGTTGCCAAAACGAGAGGAGAGACCTTCCAACAAAAGTTTGTTTTCATGGAGATTTTATTTCCTTCGCAGAGGCTCTCTCACCACAGATTTCTCTTTGTTGGAGCCTGCATTCAGAAGTCACCAGATACACAATCCCTGACCCCGCTGGCCCTCAGGAATCTCTCCTCCCAGGCCCACAGGCTGCTGGCTCCTCCACTCAAAAGGCCTTTTGAGCCACTCTGGAGAGAGGGGGATCTTGGAGTGGACAGAAGCTTTGGTGGGGTTGAACCAGTAACATCAAGGTGGGGAGGCCAGAGAAGTGGGAGGGGAAGGGGAGAAGGGAGGGGCAGGGAGAGAAGGACGGAGTGTCTGAAGGCAGCCAAGGAGTGGGGAGGCCGAAGTGCCTCCCCTCCCTCAGGCAGAGCGGTGTTCCATGACGTGGGAATGCTAACTAGGAGCTCAGAAGGCAGAAGGCAGATCTCTTGGGCTGTCCCCAGGGCATGGGTCAACTTGCCAGAGACAGGGCCAGCGCACACAAAACTCAAAGGGGATAAAATTTGTGTTGGATGGACAAGCCTCTCCTTGTTGCCCTTTTCAGGATTAGCTGCCCCCCCTGGCACACAGATCAGAAATTTTCTTCTGGCTTGGCTAACAAGGCTGATTCATGCTTTAGGAGCACCCCTCCCCAGAAGGTGTACTGAAAGGAGAGCGAGGGCCAGGTGCAGGGCACACACCTGCAATCCCAGCTACTCAGGGTGCGGGGGGGTCGGGGGGTGCCTGAGGCAGGAGGATCCCAAGTTTGAGGCCAGCCTGGGCAGCTCAGTGAGTCCCTCTCTCCAAATAAAAAAATAAAAAGTTTTGGGGATGTAACTCAACGGTAGAGCGCTCGACTAGCATGGACTAGGTCCTGGATTCTAGCCCCAGCACTGCAAAACAGAAAGAAACAAGAAAAAAGGAAAAGAGAGCAAGAAGAGTGATTACTCTGAGGACTATATTATTCGTGGTGAAATGATAGGTTCGAGGGGCAAGTGGCCTTTGGAGGTGGCCGTATGTGGAAGCCATCTTGACTGGAGCCCCAGTTTCTCCTGGAAGCCACCCTCCAGGAGGCACCTCCTGTCACAGGAGGGCATCGTGGCATGGATGTTAGGGCTTGGCAGAGCTGGGTTAGATTCTCCTTCCTCCAAGCCACTAGCTTGATTTTGGGCAAGTTGACAACCTCTTTGGGTAGCATCAGCTCAAATGGGGGGTAATATCATCTTCAGATTAGCTTGAGGAAGTAAGAAAACAGATACAAAAAACCAAAAACGTGTCCAGAACTTAGTGGGTGCTCAATTCCCCTAGTCCATTCTTTGGTGTCCAGAGTCCCCCAACACGTAAGCAAAATGGTGAGACTAGAGCCAAGTGATGTCCAATGTCTTGTGTCTGATGGCCATGGTGCCCTGTAAAGGGCAGAGAGGGGTGGTAGGTGTGGAGAAGCTTGGGGCTCACATGTGAAGGAAAGTCACAAAGGATGACAACTTTTTGAAGAAGGGAGAGAATGAAACTTTAGAGCCCATATTTGACAGACTGGATATTGGCACAACTCCAAGGGGCATCTGCAGAACAAAGAGGTGGGGAAGAGATGATAACGTCACACAACTTCCTGGCTAGACGAGGAGCTGAGGGAAAACTGTCGTAATCATCTTTGACCGGGAAGATCTGTGGGAGGGAGCCCTGGGCCAGACTGTGATTCAAGAGACAAGTATGGAGGAGGAACAGAATCTATTGAATTCTATTTGCCAGGTTAACTTAGGCCAGTTCATACGCAGTTAATTGAAGTCTATTTTGTAGGTTAACTTGGGCCAAGTTCTCAGTCTAAACTCTTAATTATCTACCTGCCTACAAAATCTCCATCATGGAAATAGAGCCCCAGGAGGAACTGGGAAGGGCCATTGGGCCTGTCCCAGCTACGAAACAGCTGAGAGGACCTTCAACTTGGAGGTGGACTATGTAGACCATGCTTCCCCTGCACACGTGCTGCCCATTAGCTCAGGGATATATGAGGACTGGTGGTGATATTCCCGAGTTCCCCTCTCTCCCTACCCTATACAGTGGGTTTCCTGACATTTTTGAGCTCTGGTTAACACTTTAAGAACACCTTCCTATCCTCCTGACCAGTGTCAACCTGCCAGGGCCAAGTCAGGTGCTGTTACACCTGGATGAGGAAGGGGAGCAAGAGAACCAAGATAGCTTCTGTAAGACACCCCTGGCTAGATTACAGAATCTCAAATCCGTGATTACTAGCTTTGGAAAGAACGCTCTCCCCCTGCTTCCTTCCAAACACACAAGACGGGTTCTGTGTCTCTGAACTGATCTCCTGCTTCACCAGCTGCAAAAGAGCTCTTTCAAAGGAAGGCTGAAGAATCTCTCCTGGGCCCAGGGAAGCCTCGAGTCTGTATTGTGAAGCAATTTCAGACAGTCTCCTCTTGCTTTCAAATGTACTTAATCAACAAGAATAGGATTGGAAGGCTGGAGCTCCTACAGGTAGAGCTAACAGAGAAGAATAATGCTCATAAATCATTTAGCATGCAATCCAAACAGGGGTACACATTTTTTTTTTCTTAAAGGAAAAGGCAATGCCAAAGAAAGAACCACATAGGAAACCAAATACGCAGAGACTTGTCCCCACATGTAGAGATTTGCAAGCAGGGCAGGGCAGTCGGTTCATATCAATTCCATCTGCAATCAGACCCTCCATACGGATTCTCCAGCTTGACTTCCCCTCACATCTCCAAACTCAGATCAGCAGAGGGTTCAACAACGTGGAGGGACAGCTGATAGGAACAGCTGCCTTCCACCTACTCCTTCTGCCCAAACCAGGGCCTGGCTGTCTCTCCTGAGCAGCTGACTCCACCCAGGGGCAACTGGGTCAAAGTGGGGAGCTGCAGAAGGAGGGGGAGACCCAGAAGACCGAGGCTGAAGCTCGGAGCAATCTTCCCTAGCCTCCCTGATAGAATAACGTCCACTCCCAGACATGCTCTTCCACCTCAAGCTGCTATTTCCCCTTCAAAGCAATTATTAGTACTTGGCATTATATTACATAGACATTTACTATGCATCTCCCCTACCAGGATGCAAGATTCATGAGGGCTGAATATTTATGTGTGTGGTTGACAGCTATATCCCCAGATCCTGGAACAGCACCTGACACATAGTAGGCATTCAGAAAATAATTGTTGAATGTATGAATGAATAAATCAAAATGGGTCCTTCCCTCTTATGCAGGAAACAGTCCAGATGGAAAACCCCTCGTCTAATCCAAAGTAGAAAGACACATTCAAGAGCTTGAAGTCTGTCGTTGGTCTCTGATTCTGTCATTTTGACCTAGAATAAATTAGAGCTGCTTATGAGGCTTACCTTCTCCATCTGCAGAATGGGTATTACTCCAGCACAAGGAAGAAGAAAAGGAAGGAATTATGGAGAACTAACACTTATTGTACTGGGCTAGGTGCCTGACTGATGGACACTGTCTCATTTATTCCTCATCATGATCTTGGGAGATAGATATTGTTATCTCCAGCTCACAAGTAGAGAAACTGAGACACAGAAATATAAAGTACCTCTCAAACTTGCACCCAGTGGACGTGGCAGGGAATTTCGACCCAGGCCTGCAGATCCTTCTATAGCTACTTCTATACAGTGTGGAGGTTCACATTGTGATTTAGCCATTTACCTGAATATAGGTTCATCATCCCAGAAGAAAATTCAAGCTGTGCCTAGTCGAATTTGGAGACCCTGAACTATGCACTTTTCTAAAAGTAGGAGGTGGGGATAGTTATGGAGACCAACCTTTCCTGGCCTGTCTGGGTCTTTTCAGGTCTTAGCACTCAATTCTTCTGTCCCAGGAAAATCCTCCATCCCAGGCAAACAGAAGTGGTTTATCACCCTAAGTGAAATGCAGCTACAGTTAGAGACCCTGAAAACCCAGAGCCAAAGACCACAGGGTTTCCTCAGAGTATCCCATCCTACACTTCTTCCCATAGGTAGTGAGGGAGGGCCCGCTGGGTCCATGCCATGTGGCTGTGTTCTGTCCCTGAGACACACAGGTCCTGGCCCACACGGGCACAGAGAGAGAGCCAGGAGCCTGTAAGGTGCCATCACCTTCCTGTGCCCCAAGTGCAAACTTTGGTCTGGGAACAGCATGGGTTCCTCCCTAAAGGGCAAGATGACCTCCCCAGAGGAAGGAGGGCAGATTCCTGGAATTCCAGTCAATGTGGCTTTGGTTTTAGCCAGACCCCTTTAACCACCCCCCCAAAATTCAGGACTGCCAATAAACTACTAAGACATTCCACAGATCCCCTGCAATGGCCCCGCCAGGATTTCCAAATCAAAGAATTCAGAAGGAACAGTTGCCTCTGTAGGATTCTCCTTCTATATGAGAAGCCATCCCTCCATTCTCTGGGCAGGTGAGCAGAACCTTCACCACATTACCTTCATTCTTCCGCCTCCAGGGAGGCGACCCTTCCACTGTCCGCGTCCCCTCTCCCAGGTTCACTGTGTTCGGGTCCCCACCACAACCTTGCTTCACTGCAAGTGGTGGTCAGTATCCACACTGAGGATGGCTCCTTTTCCGGCCAAGGTTAGAACGAGAGCAATAACAGCACAGAACTTCAGCAGAGAGAGACCAGGCAGAGGTGAGGTGTCAGGAATGACACCAGGGTGTGACATGAGGGTCGCATAGGACATCCTCCACCTTCAAAATCTCTTTTTTCAGGACCTTCCAGGGGAGCCCTTTTGCCCCCTTGCTCATTCCTTTATCCACCACGCAGATGACCACGACCTGTGTCTTCTGTCCACAGATACGGGACCCGCAGCCCACTGGCACTGTTCCTCCATCCCCCAGCCCCCTCGTTCCTGGTTCCTGGTTTGGGGCATGTTGCTCTACAAATGCTTCTTGATGGGTTCAGGCGAGTCTTTTCAGTATCCATTGGTTCTGGGTCTTCTGAGTGTTCATAATTTCCTTCCTCTCTTCTCAACATGTTATATCTACGAACTCTTCCTTTCCTCCCACCCCAGAAGCAAGGTTGACCCTTTCCATCTTACAGCACCATCGGTTGTGACTCTGTGTATCTTCGATCTCTCCTACTCACCTGGATCTACGACAGTCTCCCCAGACCCACGGGCCTCGTGGCAAAGTGAAAAGAGCACTTGCTCAAAAGGCAGAATCCTACTTGTGACACCTATTGACCCTGTATATTTCAGAGACTCAGTTTCTTCATCTGTGAAATGGACATAACAGTTCCTGCCCTGCCTCCCTTGAACTTTGTAAAGATTGGGTAAGACGGACTGGGGTTGTGGCTCAGTGGTAGAGCGCTTGCCTAGCACTCATGAGGCACTGGGTTCAGTCCTCTGCACCACATATAAATAAATAAAAAATAAAGGTCCATATGGACAACTAAATAAAATAATTTTTAAAAATCAGGTAAGATGATAAGCTTGAAGTTCTTTATAAATAATCATATGAATGTATAGAATTATTTAATTCTTAAAACATTTTCTTAGCCCTCTGGAACTATATCCTTTTCATCTCCCCCTTCCCTTTTACCACCAAACTTGTTTACTTTTTTTTGTTTTACTTTGTTATTGATGTCATTTTATTCATACAAGTATGCTTTTTTTCCCAGGGCTGGAGACTGACCCAGGAACTCCTGCATGCATAAGCAGGTGCTCTGTCACTGAGCTATGCCCCACCCCTGCTCCCGCCAGATTTTTGAAAGATTGAACTGTGCTCACAACTTTCACTTCCTTGCATCTCATTCTCTCCTGACCCCCTGAAACCTGGCTGACCCCCAGCTGCATGACTCTCTGAGGTGGCTGAGTACTCCTGTTCACCCCTGTTTCTCAGTTATAACTATTCAAACGATGCGACCCTCGCTTCTTCTTCCCCTTACCTGCTCATCTTCTAGTCTTTACTGTTTCTACTAATGTTGTCACTTCTCTTCCAACCATACAAGCTGTATAAACCTGATTGGTTTCTCCCTCACTACCCTTTCCATCTTGCACCTTCTCCCTGAACTAGCCCAGACCCAGCCTATTCCCACAGAGGCACATATTAAGTCCCAACCAGTCCAACTCTTATAGATGTCTTCCATAGTTGCTTTCTCCTTTCCCAATTGTTAAATTCTTCATTATATTTTACTCCCAATCACAGTGGTCTCCCAAATTGTTCCTCTCTTCTCTGATCTACCTCACACACCTTGTCAACAAGAAAGTTCTAATGCAAAGTTGCAAAGTCTTCTCTTACTACTCCTTACATTAAACAAACAAAAACTGTATGGTTCCTCAAAGCCTTTAGAATAAAGTGTGAATTCCTAAGCCTGGTGTGGGGAACTTCCACATTATGTTCACAATCCAACTTTCCAACCTCAATTACAATCTACCTCTGTGCTGACCCCACACTCTTAAGAAATCGGAGTATTTCATGTTCCCAAACTATACTATGTACTTACCTACCTCAGGACCTTTGCATATACCAACTATCTTTTGGAATGTCTTACAGTGATGCTTATGAAAACCCTACTCCCTCCTTCAAACCCAGCTCAAAAGTCATCTCATCCACTAAGCATTTCCTGCTCATCTCAGAGACAGATAATATTTCCTTGTCCAAACTCATAGCATGTCATCTATGATATTTTTCAACTTTGCATTATAGCTACTTGTTTTCTTGCCTTATCTCTTCAAATGAACATATTCATAACTGAATTACATCTTGCACATTTTAAAATCCATAGCAGTTGTGCAATAAATATTCGTTGAATGCAGAATTGAATGACTAAATTAAATCTCTCTAGCAGTTTCCAATTCGAGCAACACAGGTAGGGCTTGCTCACTTGTTGGCAAGCATCTCATCGCCCCTGTCCAGGAGTGATTTGGCCACACACATCCATTCCCACCTCTTGCTCACCTTTCATTCACCCCTGGCTCCTCTCCGATCTCTTCTGCCACCAAAATCTCTCTCCCCAGGGTGCCCATGGATTCACAAAGTCAAGGAATACTCTTTTAGTCCTTCTCATACTGGATATGTTGTTCTTTTTGCACCTGACTCTACCCAATCGCAAAACCTTCTACTCCTTTGGTTTAGGTATGCTACCCTTTCCAGATTGTTCTCCTAATTCTCTTGTCGTTTGTGGTTTCTCATCTCCGTCCCTTCAATGTATGCACCTCAATGGTCCGCCTTTGCCTACTACTCTTCCCCCTCCTCCACACACTCGCCTTGGGTGATCTCGTCCACCCTCAGCATGAGCTACTGGCCACCACCTTTCCACCTCCAACCATGTTCTCTGATGGGTGTGTTCAATTTCCTAATAGATACCTCCAGCTACATGTTCTGTGGATAGTGAAACTCAATGTGAAAAGAAGCAAGCAAGGAGAGGGCAAGGGAGGGAGGGAGGATCAACCCCAATTAGACCCATCCCTATCATAGTTTTCAACTACTATCCACCCAGTACCTATGGCATGTGGGGTCCTTCCTCCCCCTTGTCCTCCCACATCTAGATTAGTCCCTCCCACCCTTGTAGCCACTTCTTGAATGTGGCCCCCACTCCTACCTCCACCCCAGCCTGGAGCCCCCCCGCCCATTGCTTGCCTGCAATGTAGCAACAGGTTTCTAATCGGCTTCCTGCCTCTGCTCTGACCCACGTGAATCTGCCCTTCTCAGTACCGCCAATGTGATCTTTCTTAAACACAATCTGTCCAAGTCCCTCGCCAGCCTGAAATCCCTTAATACTAACAATGGCTACAGTTTAGTGAGTGTTCTCTTGGTTCCAAGACCGCTCTGAGCACTTCACGCTTATTAGCTCATTCAGTCCTCACAACACCTCAGTGAGGTAAACACTATTATTTTACCCTTTGTGCACATTAGGTAATTGAGGCACCAAGAGATTAAGTCATTCACCCGAGGTCACACAGCTAGTAAGTGGCAGAGCAGGGCACCTGGCTCCAGAGCCTGCTACTCAGTGCTATTTCTTGCAGCCTCTTCAAGGGCTCCCCATCAGTTACAGGAGGCATGTCACTAGGCATTCCGGGCTCTCCATGCCCTGGCCCTGCCTCCTGCCTCACTCCTCTCCTGCTACTCACTGGTCCATGTCGTTTGCTCCAGAATCCTGACCTCCTTCCTTTTCACATTCCCTGGTTCATGCAAGATATCCACCCCTTCATGCAAGATAATCTCTCTAACCAGGAGTGGTGGTGCATACCTGTAATTCCAGCAACTCAGGAAGCTGAGGCAGGAGGATGGCAAGTTTGAAACCAGTCTCAGTAATTAAGGGAGGCCCCAAGCAACTTAGCAAGATCCTGTCTCAAAATAAAAAAATAAAAAGTCTGTGGCTGTAGCTCAGTGGAAAAGTGCCCCTGAGTTCAATCCCCAGTCTGCTTAATGCCCTTTCCTACACTTTGGATTAACTACTTTCTACTCAAGTCAACTTAGATGTTAAAAGAGGTGACTTCTTCCAACCTCCCCAGTGACCACCAGACTGATCTGAGTGTTCTTTTATGGTATACCTGCCCTGAAGTTTCCTTCCTGTTACCCCTCCTAGACTGAAGACTCCTCAAGGATGGGGACTTTGTCTTATGGTTTATTCATCTCTGTACCTGCAGAGTGTAGCACTGTGCCTAAAACACGGTAGATGCTCCGCAAATGTGTGCTGGGCTAGACTGAGCTCAGCCCACCCAGACCTGCCAAGGCCCTGGCTGCAGTCATTCCAGACCACCCCAGTGCACAGCCATCTCTTTCTTCCCAGAATTCCCTCAACACAGGAATCTGCCACTCATTTAATAATTAATCTTACTCCATTGCACGACACCTCCTGCATTGTAATCTTTATTATTCAACTTTTATATTATTATTTTTCTTTTCACAAACTTTTTCCCCAATTGGAGGATAGATTCTTTGAAGATGGAAGTTAGGGGTTAGGTTTCAATTGCACTTTTATCTTCCTAAGTGCCTTGTCCATCTTAAGTGCCCAATAAATGTATAGTGATTTGATTTTATGCAGTGTGGCGAAGCTGAGGTTGGGCTTAAGTGTGTGTTTGGGGCGTAGTGTGGGATGAGAGGGGAGGGAAGAGACTCAGATTCAAAATAGGGGCTGGTTAGAGAGTAAAGTATTTAGGGCTCAAAGGGACATAATCTAGTCTCTGCTCATTCTATCCACCCTTCTCCCCCAGTGAGAGACACCCTGATGACTTTGAAATGAATCGTTACTTGGATAAATTAAAATATAAACTTACAATTCTGGATTCAGAAATGAGGGTCACATCTATGCCTAAAAGTCAAAAATATCACTCTCTGCCCTCCAACAAGTCATCTGGACCAGGGGATGAAGCTCAGTGGTAGAGCAATTGCCTAGCATGTGCAAGGCCCTGAGTTCAATTCCCAGTACCACACAAGAAAGAAAGAAAGAAAGAAAGAAAGAAAGAAAGAAAGAAAGAAAGAAAAGAAGGAAGGAAGGAAGGAAGGAAAGAAGGAAGGAAGGAAGGAAGGAAGGAAGGAAGGAAGGAAGGAAGGAAGGAAGGAAGGAAGGAAGGAGAAGAGAAAGGAAGGAAGAAAAGAAAGAAAGAAAGAATGAAAGAAAGAAAGAAAGAAAGAAAGAAAGAAAGAAAGAAAGAAAGAAAGAAAGAAAGAAAGAAAGAAAAAGGGGCTAGGGAGATAGCTCAGTCAGTAGAGTGCTTGCCTTGCAAGCCCAAGGCCCTGGGTTCTATCCCCAGCACCGCAAAAAAAAAAAGAAAGAAAAAGAAACCATCTGTCCGTCCTACTGGACACTAGAGACTGCACTGCACAAAGACCATGGTGGAGAAGAGAGCCCAGGTTCAGACTGCACCCTTGAAGGGCTCCCCTCCCAGTCCTTCCTGGAAAGCACTCCATGCCTAGCAACAAACTTTCATCAAAAATTTAAAAATCCAGTCTGACTGTGTGGTGGGCACATAATGGGATAGAAAGGCAGAATGCATACAAAAATAAATACCAGGACTTCAAACCTGAAAACATATTCACAATAAAATATGTATTGAGCATTTTCTAACTTGCTCCTTTTTAGAAACAGCATGTCATTAACATGTAACTGACAGACTCTGGGAATAGGGGAACACACAGAACACACCCCTACCAAGGGTTAGCAAGCACTGTGTGCCAGGCACCCTGGGGGATACAGGAAAGATCAGATATGGTCCCTGTCTTCCAGGAGCAGATGGTCCAGGTTTGGAGACAGGACCTTTATGCAAAAAGCATACATTATTGTTACTGCTGCTGTTATTGGAAGTGATAGCCAATTATGCCAGTCTATGCTGAGCACCTAGCAGAGGTATACACTGGGAGCTCAGGGAAGGGTTAAAAAACATTCAACTAGGCAATGAAGGAGATGGGGGCTGAGGGACAGTGTGAGTGTTGCAAGTGGAGAAAAGAGATGGCAGAGGAAGAAGGTTAGTGGCAGAGTCCAAGGAGGGCTCCTGGAAGGCATTGCAGAGCTATCTCTGACCAGGAGTCAGGCCAATTCACAATCTAAGTGGAAGAAATTTGACAGGAATGGTCCAAGAAAAGACAGGGGTGTGCCTTTAAGTCAGAGAAGCTTAAAGGAGAGGACTAAAGTCAGAGCAATCAACCTTCCAGTAACTTCCATCAATAAACCTGGAACCTGTGACTGGAATCCAGTGGTGGCTTGAGTTGAAGGCCAGCAACCTCCTACTCCATGAGCACATTACCAATGGATACATCCCATCAGTCACACGCTCCTCATAGTGTGGCCCACAGACCAGCAGCATCAACATCACTGGGAGCCTGTTATAGATATAGAACCTCTGCCCAGCTAGGTTCTGCTGGTTTACCGTCTGCATTTTAACAAGATGCCCAGGTGACTTGTTTGTACATTAAGGCTTAGAAACAGTTTTAAGTGGTTTCTGTCCTGAAGATCCAGCTCCCCACACCAGGGCCATGCCTACCCCAGTGCCATCATGCCATGATCTACACTTCCTCTTCTCAGAAACAAAGGGGCCTCTGCTTCCCACCCAGTCACTGGAATTCTTTCCAGTTCCTGTCTCTAGGATTCAAAAAACTCTGAAAAGGAAATTTACTCTCCAGGATCTGACCTCTCTCTAGAGATCTCAGGCAACAGGCAATCCCAGGAGCCCCAAGCAAAGGATAGCATGGATTTTTTTTTTTTTTCCCAGAACCTATGATCCACCCTGGAGAGAAGAACCCAGAGGGCTATCCTGCTTCCTACTCAGATGCAAAGGTAAAACACTGGTTTGGAGAAATGAAGCTTAGAAAGAAGAAGGCTTGTTTAAGATCACCCCAGAGTTCACACCAAAATTCTGCAGTCCTGAGTGTTTTTCATTGGTTCAGAGGACTGGGCACACATGACACACTAGTCAGTCACACAATAAGGGAAACTGAAGAGTTTGCTGACCCAAGGCGTGCACAGTGCAGGTTCACTAATGTCTAGCTTGACCATGCTCCCAAGAATCCTGGGAGGGGCAGGCATGGGGATTTGTGATTTGAAACTGTGAACCTCTTTGAATGACTAAGAGGGGAAGAATGTCCTCTGAGGAGGGAAAGAGAAAACTGAGGGCTCATAGACTGGTCCCTACAGAATATTCTACAAGCTCTGCCCACCTCCTGGTCTCCACTACCTTCATGATTCCCTAAAGGGCCACAGCAGCCAGGGAGGGAAGTGCCCTGAGAAATGGGGACCGTGAGCCACCTGCAGTTAGCCCGACAACCTGACAAGACAAGTGGAATAAGTATTTAGAGACCAGAGACTCAGTCCAATTCCCAAACCCTTTACCTTTTGGCCAGGGCTGGGGATTTTCTGAGCAGTATATTCAGACAGACTAGAGCCACAGTTACCAGATACCAGAGCATTCCAGCGAGGACTTGAAATGAAGAGCACATAAGGAAAAATTTACCACAGTGAAATTCCATTACGAGGGCCATATATTTAGAGACTGCAAATATTTTACCTCATAATGAAAGGGTTTTTTAACTCCAAAAACACCTGGCAGCGAGAAAGGGAGTGGGAGAGAAATTGCCCATCTCTAAAAACGGAAAATAAAGATTTTGAAACATTTCTGTTTAAATAGCATCATCGAAAGAATCTTAAAAAAAAAAAAAAAGATAAGACATAGGAATGAGGTGTCTGCCCCAGGGGACTCTCTCCCCACCCCTGCACCCTAAGAGCCCTATCTCATTTTTCTTTGGCACCCCTGAAGGCTGGAATGGAAGAGCCGTAGCCTTGGTGTTCCCTGGAATGTCTGAGCATGCTCTTCCTGGACCATCTGAGGTCCTCCAGGGGAGTGTGGGTAGATAAAGAGGTAACCAAGAAACCCTGTGCCGAGGCGTGAACCTCTCCTTCCACGGCGCACCTGCAGATTGCTCAGGACTTTAGGAGACAGATACTCTCCTGTGTGACGCTGCAGGCACCTCATCCATGGAGGGTGTGGGTTTGAGGAGAAAAGTGAGGTGCAGCAATGGGGTCCAGAGGCCAGAAATCCCCCTCCACCCGCCAGCATTTAACATTTCCCCAGGACTCACAGGTATCAGGACTAAGGTTCCTTGAGAGAGTAGGGGACATGGAGGGTCACAGCTGCAGCCCTGCCTGCCCAGGCCTCCAGCATGTCTAGGGCACGATGGGGGTCTCTCTTGGGGATGCCATTCAGGCCCTGTCTTTTGGGGTTGGGGGGAGTCAAAGAAAAACATGTATTTATAACATGAACTTCCCTCCTCTCCTTTCCCTCAGCTAACTGATTAATTAAATGAATACAAAGGCGGTCTTGTTGGGAGCCCCAGCCGCAGGACCCTCTGTGTTTTCTTTAAGCCGGCCTAGCAAACAGGAAACAAAAGGCTTAATTCTGTCTGGTTTCATGAAGGGGGCTGTATGTCACAGCCAGAGGCTGGGGCTCCGCCAGACCCTGCAGAGCAGCCACAAGGCAGCTTGCGGCCCCCCACCCCCCGGCTGAGCCCACCACCCCCCAAACACACACTCTTCCCCAGCCCTGGGCTCAAGCTAATCTAGCCTGGCTCCTGGGGGAAATGCCTACGCAGCAGGAGAAACTGAAAGGGAGCCGGGAGTGTCCAAGACAAGGCTCTGGAAGAAAAGCTGTAAAGGAAGTGAGGTTGAGGAATTTGGTCCCCATGGCCATTAATAACCGGAGAGAGGCAAGGGGCTAAGTCTGGGACTTTGCTGATGGTGTAAGATGAAAAATAACCATTTTCCAGCTGTCGTACTTCCTCCTCCCAGTGAATCTGTCAGATGGGCTTTCGCTTGGCAGCCACACAGGTGGCACCATCTCACTCTCACAGGTGGAAACTGCAACTCAGAGAAGGACAGACAGCAAATCACACGGCAGCAGGGTGCCTTCCTAAACCGTCCTTGTATTCTCCCCCAACGCCCAGGGCTTTGCCTTCTCTTCCGCAGCCAATCCTTTCGGCACTTTCCATCCCCTCTCGGAATTCCCAGGAGGAGGGGGTATGGGGAAAGCTGCTCTTTTTTGCCCCCAGTAATATCTGGGAAAGAGTTCAACTACTGGATGTAGCCCCACGGAGGTGCAGAAGTTTTCCAAGAGCTCTTTGGGCCACATGCTCTCTGTGGCCAGAGGAGGGTGCTTCACCCGAGTGTCCTTAGCACACCTCCCTGTCTCCCTGTAGGAAGTTACAGGGAAGACTACTTCCTCCTCTGGAGTAGCAGGAACATCTGCAATCTGGCTTAAGCCCCAACTAAGCTCTCAGACCAGGACAGGTTTGTGGAGACCAGGGCTTTAGGACTTCAGTGAGACCTTCAGGATGAGGAATGGTATCAGAGAGAAGATGACGAACCCCCTCACCCCACCAGCCCCGGTCAGGCAGTCCATGTCTAAGAACAGTGGTCTGGATTAAGGGAGCCCAGGGGAGCTCTCTACTTCAAAGATTCACAATTTATCCAACAAAACTTTATTGAGTTTCTAGATGGGCCAGTGTTCCAGGCTATAGAGGGTCATCCATGTATGAAAGAGACAGATACCCTGCCAAATCGAGAATATTCTAGAGGGGTCTCCCTTTGGAAGAGAGGCAAAGACCCTGCCTGGGTCTTTCGTTCATTTGCTTATCAGTTCCTTATCAAGGGCATGGGGGATTCAGTGACCATCAGCCCAGACTCTGACCTTGACTCTGTGGAGCATGTCTAATGGGAAGGCCGGACATTAAACTTCAAATCACACAAGTCACAACATGTGACTGCAAGCCATGATGACCTCAGTGAAGGAGAAACACAGGGTATGAAAGACAGTCTGGCTTCAGTGTAGAGAAGAGTTCAAGGGCAAGAGCAGAAGTCAGGAAACCATCTGGAGACACTGTAGTGGGCCAGTCATATAAAGAGAGAGACGGGCTAAGGGGGTGACCCAGGAATAGAGAGAAACAGGGTCAAGATTTACCTTAGATCGTAGGTCAAATTGAAGAACCTACAGTGGGCTACATGAAAGGAGAAGTCAAAGTCAAGGATGATTCCCAGGTTTTCAGCTCCAGCAACTTGTGAATTCTGCTGCTCTTTGGTGAGATGGGACAGATGGGGGAGGCCAGAATACAGGAAGCAGGAAGAAGAGCAAGCAGCCTGGTCCTTTCTGTTCCTTCCCCTGCCTCCAGTCCTTGAAAGGGAACCTCCATTCATCCCTTTGCCCTATACCCTTATGCCCTCATGTGACTAAGAGCTATGACAGTAACAAACAAAATACCTTGGCAGGAGGATGCTGTGGCCCCTGCCCCGGCTGCCATCTGGGCAACAGGAGACCAGCCGCCAGGTCTGACGTACATTACATGCCATGTAAGTTGCTCTGAGCACATGCAGCCCTAAGAGGCCACCAGTGTCGCTGTTTTACAGGTGGGAAGGTTGAGTCACAGAGGAGCTCACCTGCTCAAGCTCTCACAGCCAGAGGTACCGTACTGAGAATGAAACTCAGACTACCTGGTCTCAAGATAGGGTTCATTCCACACCTGGATGTTGCTTCTGTCTTGTCCAGTCCATAGAGTAGCAAGGAGAGACCCAGGAAATCTTAGACAGCTGAGGATCCCCAAATCGCTGATCTGGGAGAGTAGAATAAGCCACATTGTTTTCTTTTGCAATAACTGATTTAATTTCTTGATTTGGTTGGATAGTAAATTTAGTTTGTACTGAATGAATGAGCAGGGTTGGCAGGGGCAGCTGGACCTGGGTGACAATGAAATCAGAGGAATGTTTTTGCAGACAAAGTCAGGGACAGCCTGCTTTCCACACTACCCAAAACTCTTCAGCCCTTTTGGAGCAGTCTAGAGACTAGGGTTGCTGCTTTGGAAATTCTCTGTGGCTCCCTAATGAGGGCTGGGAGGAGCTGGGCTAGTCAGTTGAGCAGAAGTGCAATCAAGTGCCCCCTGGGACTGGGATGAGGACATGGGGTGGGGACTTCGACAAGGAGAAACACAGAAAAGAGGAGGAGGAAACAGGTGAGGGAGGAGAACCTACAAAGGAAATAAAAAAGGACAGGAGAGGGTGACTGTCTGATCTACAAGGTGAGGACTAACTGTGGTCTCAGAGCAGCTCTGATTTAGGTCAAAGAGACCCAAGGACTGGGAGAAAAAAGTGAAACTGCAATGACAAATTTGCTACACTGAAAAGCCTGTCCCTCAAACTCTTTGTTACTAAAGGAAAACTTGGTTAAGCATTCAAATTGCCAGACCACCACAGGGGAGTATGAAGATATTGAAGGAGAATCAGAAAGCAGATTTGTAAGGCAGAAATCATGGGTCCCTACTCCCCATCCTTCTTACCCTTAGGGTGCTACCAAACCAAAAAGGAACCCATGGCTGAAAATGTTGGTTGGTGGGCTACAGTGTTATAGGCACTCCCATCCCCACCTTTGCCTTTCTGGTCTCCTGGTGGGCACAAACTGGACTCCTAACACAGAATTCTTTGTTCTCTCTGGAGAAAAAACTGCTAATAGAAACAATGGTGGACCTCCTCACATGAGGACTCTACTCTGGGCCCCTTATCTTACAGTTCATCTCTTTTCTGGCTAAACAGGCATGAGAGACCCAACAAGTGCCAAGAGAATGGACTGCCAGGCCTAAGCCCTGACCATGGTGTTGGGAGATAGTCCAGGGAAACTCATTCCCTCCCATGCTTCTCTCCTCCAAAGAGGCTGCCTTATCGGGCTCCACGAGAAGCCAGCTGCTTCCCTGGAGGGCCCTCCATTGGTCCTGCAAGGCCAAGGAATGTGCTATTGATGTGGTTTATAGGGATGTCACAGCCAGATTTCCCAGGGGCCTTCAATCGGCACTCCCACCCCAGGGCCCCAGAGATGACTGTGTCTGTGAGAAGAGTAGGGTGGAGAGGGAACAGAGATGACCCACCCTAAGATCACCAGGCGTCTCACTAGCTCTGCACAGGCAGCTGCAACCCAGCACCCCAGGGGTTGCATGTCCTCCCCTTGAAGACTCTCACCTAACTTCTACTGCACCCTGTCAAAACCATGGCCTTCATCCCTGCTCTGGGGCAGGGAAGGTGTCTGAGGCAGAGTCATGTGTTGTTAGGAAGTCCCCAGCATTGAGACCTCCCAGCTGAAGCTCCAGAGGAGTTTTGAAAGGTCCATGAAAGACCATGGTAGAGTCTCTCACTCAGGCAGCAGTAGGGCAGAACAGACTTCTCTGGTCCCCAGTAAAGTGGGGGTTAAGAAAGAAAGACCTCCCCTTGACTTCAAGGATCTGGCAGAAGCCCCTGGACTTGCTTCTTACCTGCCCCCAAGCCTGAGCAATCATTCAACGAATCTGAAGTTCATCATGGTTGTAATTAATTAAACAATGCCAGCCCCTTTGCATCTCAGAAGTAGTGAACTACACAAGGACCAAGTTGTCCCCAGTGTTACCACTTGACTACTCCGCCTACTCTCCCCTTCAGGCAGGAAGGGGGCCCACCTGGGACTTTCAGAGCAGCACTTTCTTCAGTGATGGACATGGGGCCACTGAACATGTGAAACAAGACTAGTGAGACTGAGGAACTAAATTTTTAATGTGAGTTCATTTTAGTCTATTTAAATTATATTTAAGAAGCCACAGAGCTCAGGTAGGGTAAAAATCCAATGATCTCAGGGAAGCGTCTTCTTCATACCTTCATACCAAGCACTCTTACTAAGTTCTTTTCTCAAAGTAGCAAACACCACTAAGGAGAAGGGATGCCTTCCTCCTTCCCAGTGATCAGGACTTTGTTCCCTATAGCCACCATCGTAGGCAAGCGGCAGTTCTATACCAACGTCTAGAATCATGGAAAAATAACGTGGATGGGACCTTGGACATGATGGGATCCAACACCTTTCTTTGTTCTATTGATGAGGAAATTCAGGTCCAGAGAAGTGAGGAAGCTTAAACAGGGTCACCGAAGAAATTGTAGCAGGATTTGACTCGGGTATTGACTTCAATGGCTCTTAGATCTCCCTCCTCCCCTGAACTGCCTGTGAATATCAGTACTGTCCCTGAGAGTGAGACTTTCTCCCTCATCCAAGAGCCTTGTTAGAAGTGCAGAATGAGCCTCCCAGCAAAGGTTGGGGAGACCCCATAATGGAGACACTTTCCACCACGCAGGGTCTAGAGTTCAGGGGTAGAAGGTGGGCTACACAGAAGATGGTCTCCCTGCTCAGGCCCTGCCTCAGGCCCTCCCCAGACCTATGGTCCTGGGGAGGGGAACAATAGGGAGTCTAGAAGCTCCCATCCAGGAGAGAGGCCCTAAACCAAGCATTTTGAACCTGGAGCCCCTGTGTATTAGGGATTCTATGGCAGGAACGCTGTCAGGAAATTGTGCTTCTGGTTATAATTTCCTTGGGAGAATTTATCATTCTATTATGCTCTCAAAGAGGTCATGATTCAAACACTTTGAGAACCCTGATACCCAGAATCAATTTTGGAGACTGGAGAAAGTATCAAGCATCAGTATCTGCTGACAACAGGACCCCTCCGAGTGCTTCCACAGCACCTTGAACTCAACATTGTAAACACGAGACCCACACCCACAGACTTGCTCATTTTCGTGAGTGGTACATCAATCCCCTGAGTCTTCGGGCTGGTCCCACCCTAAACCAGACGTCCAATACCTGCATAGTCACTGAGTCCCATTGGTTCTTCAGAACAGCTCTTAAACCTCTTTTTTTATTTTTTATTTTTCATTCTGTCTACCCTAGCTTGGACCTCACCACCTGCTGTAGTTTGAATGTGTCCCACAAAGTTCGTGTGTTGGAAACTTAATTCCCAAAGCAACACTGTCGGGAGTTCCAACCTTTACAGGGTGATTAGATCATGAGTGAATAAATCGATGTGATTATCACAGGATTGAGTTCTTGGTAAAAGAATAAGTTCTTCTCTTTTCTTCTCCACCTCCCACCGCCCCATGCTCTCTTGTTCTTCCACCTTCCACCATGGGATGATGTGCAAGGAGGCCCTTACAAGATGCAGGTCCCTTAAAACTCAGACTTCCCAGCCTCCAGAACTAAAGAAATAAATCTCTATTCTTTATAAATTACAGTCTTAGGCATTCTGTTATAGCAGCCCAAAGCAGGCTAAGACATCACTTCTACCCTCATTGCAAAATCCTTCCCCCTTCTTCCTGTTTCCCAGCCCTCCCACTTCCAAACCATCCTCGATTTCTTTAAAATTTTTAGGTTTTTTTAAAAATACCTTTATTTTATTTATTTTTTTTATATGGTGCTGAGGATCAAACCCAGTGCCTCACACATGCTAGGCAGGTGCTCAACCACTGAGCCACAACCCTAGCCCCTAAAACTTTTAGTGTTATAATATCTCTCACTTTCCTAAAATATTGCAAAATATTGCAGGTAGGAAAATCATGTGTCTTAAGCCAGTAAGAAAAGGATAGAAGCATAATGGAAAGACAGAGTGGAGCTTTGGCACAGACTAACATGGGTTCAAGTTCTGGTTCATGAGTCTGTAATCCCAGCAACTTGGGAGGATAAGGCAGAAGGATCACAAGTTCAAGGTCAATCTCAGCAGCTTAGACTGTCTCAAAATAAAATATAAAAAGACTGGGGACCTAGTGCAGTGGCAAAGAACCCCTCTGGACTCAGTACCCACCCAGTACAACAACAACAACAAAAAAAAAACTAAAAAAAAAATAAGGAAAAAAACCCAGAGTTCTGAGTTCTGACTTTGCTTCTTCCTAGTTATGTTATTGGAGAAGTTACTTAAACCCTTTGAAATACTCAGTTTTACATCCAAATGTAAATTTAGGTGGGATAAAATTAAAACAGGGTGCTAATAAAATACCTTCTTTGAAGAAGCAATGCTTCCTGTGTGGTGATTAAGAGTCCAGGCTCAAAACCCGACTTCCTGGGTGCTAATCCCATCTTCCCAAATTACTCGCTGTTGATGTTGGACAAGTTCCTTACCCTCTCCATCTCCCAAGCTCCTATCATCTATAGGAGTGTGGTGAGGACTAAATTCATCTAAGGAGCTCAAAACAGTGTGTGGCGTGTGGTAAATGCTGAATACAGGCTAGGGATGATGACTTGTGGGGTTTGGTGAGAATTTAATTACTTGCACCTTGGCAGCTGTCTGGCATATCGTAGATGCTCAATAAATGACAGCATCTTTCCCTTCTCTGAAATGTGTTGGATGAATCTGTTTTAAACTCCTAGAGTTTTGCATTAGTGGCTAAGTATCCAAATGGGAGTGTATCAGCAGCAAGCAGTGCAAGAGGAGGGACACTGAAGCATGTGTGGCCTTGGGGGTCCTCTACACTGAGGGACTCACCAAGCCCCGAGAGGAGCTGAAGGTCCCCTTCTGTCAGTCAGGACAAGCCCTATCTGGGGGTAGGAGGGTCAAATTCCCTACTGTGTGGTGAACACTCACCTGTGTAGACAGAGGAACTGGGAGCTACAAACCTTCCCTGCCTGTTGAATTCCCTACAACCCACTGAACATCTTCCAGGTTCTCACGAGACCCTGAAAAGATCATCTTGTGTTTTCCCCCAAATAAGAAGCACTAGCAAAGACCAGGACAGGGTTATTATTGCCAAGAAAGGGTAGAGGCAGGAGTTGGCCTGGGGCGAGGAAGGGGGCATCAGAGGATCAGAAATCTCTCTGAGCCCAGAGGGCCCTGGTAGGAAAGCAAGACCCACTTGCCTGAGCGCTGCCTCAGCCCTGTATTACACAACAGCTCTGGGCTCAGTGCTGAGCAGAGACCAGGGAGGCCCAGTTCATGCACAGGCATTTAGATTTGACTTTGGAAAGCCCTGAGACATCACATTGCTCTTGGCTGTTCTCTCTCCTAGGGGCCCTGCCAGCAGTTGAGAGCTTGGAATAGCTTCTAGCCAGCCTTTGGATATTGCCTCAGCTCATGAAGGGCCTTTGCAGTCATTAGCATATGTGAAACTCTCAACACTCCGGTGAGAAATCCATATCCTACCCCATCTCACAAATGGGGAAACTGAGATAGGAAGAGCTACATGGCTTGCCCGAGATAGCACATGTGGAATGTACTCCATTTCAGCCTTAAATCCTAATCCCCTGCTCTGATCCTCTGATACTTTGCACCCCGCACTGCTGCCTCTCTTAAGCCCCTGGTCTTATGGGTGAGGACACTGGGCCTCAGTTCACACAGTTCCTAGGACCATGTCCCTGCACTGGGGCTACCTCCCTTGGCTTGAGGAGTGGAGCAGCAAGGAGTGGGGTCCAGGTTATCACGGCCACAGCACCAAGCAGCCAAGTCTCTTTATAATAAGGAGGAACTGGCGGTATATTATGCACACATTTGTAAGTTATAAGCATTACAGAGAGAGAAGGAGGCACATAAATTAAAGTGGCCAACTTGTATGCACACATGCACACTGGCACGGACAGAAGGCTGGCTTTAAATGGAAAAAAATTAGCAGCTTGAAACAGTAAAAAACCTCAACTTTGCCTCAGAAAGATGCAGGGCAACTTCACAGAGTTTTATGTGGCCCATAAATTAGGGCTGAGAAAGGGCCTCTGCAGTATTCCTTGGTAGAGACGGGGGCTTTCCGCCCGCAGATACACCGTGTGGCAGCATTACAAATGTCCCAAGCAGTTTATATACAACAGCACAGCATGAGTTTGCTGGGGGATATTGGAGCTGGTAATTGCTATTCTAAAACTGGCCTTGTAAGCTTGAAGAAATGTTTTGAGGGGGGAAAAGAGCCAATTTAAGAGCTTTATAAAGCCATAAATGCCTTCTGAGCAAACCAAATGTAATCTATCTAGAAAGACAGGCCGTCCCTCAAACCCAACGGCAGACCCGCAGAGCTGCACAGCAGAGAAGTTACCCTGAAGGTCCCACCTCACCAAGTGGTTCACCTGTGTGGAGGCAGGGGGCTGTCCCGATGACCCAGGACTGCCATCAGGTTACCTGAGGGCAATCTTCCCCTCCCACACACAGCCCTCTGACAGCTCACAGCTCCTTCCTGCAGCCCCTCCCACATGCTTCTTCCAAATAAAGCAAAACCAAACCCCCTCAACCTGGCTCGCAGTGGCTTTCTGTGCTTCCCATGTGTCTTTCCCTTCCCATGGTCCTTGGAAACAGGAAGAAGCTGGAGGCTTGGCAGATGCTGCGGAGAGTCCTCCACGCAGCCTCAGTCCCCCATCTAGAAAATGGGCTGACTCCTCCCTCCCAGGGCTTGTAGAAGAATCAAGTAAGAAAACATACTTAAAGCACCTGCCACACGGTACTCAATAAAGGAGAGCTATTATTATTTTATTGTCTTATTACTTGGGAGGAACAAGGTGCCCTAGGCGGAGGGCACTTTTACAAGTCTCCACCTTCCCCAGAACTGCCAGAATCCCCAGCATCAGGTTAAAGGACATCATTTATGCATCCCTGGAGATGGACACTGGCCCAGCTTTTCTTGGGAAATGATTCCTGGCTGCATTTGTCCTTATCTTCCCAAGGTACCTACAGACACAGCCCCACCTCAGCAGACACCTCTATACTGGGACCCTCTTAAATCCCGATGATCAAACAGAGCCTCTTCATGTTAGCGAAATGCGTGCATTTCCCAGGTTCCTGGTTAGAAAAAGCAAGACTCAGAGACTCACTGGAATAGAAGACAGATTTCTGCTCTGCCACCGTCTGCCCTCCAGGGCTCCCCCTCCCTGCCTCCAGCCTCCCCCTGGTGGCTCCTGCCCACAATAATCCCACTGTCTTTTCGGATGTCAATATTTCATAACGGAAAACAAAAGCCATATAATGCACAATTACCACTTTCCATTGTGTTTTAACAGCTCTATTGACAGCACCAAAACTCCACACAGGAGCAATAGAAAGGGACCCGAGATCAAGCTTCCAGTGAAATGTGTTTTTGGTTATATGTATTTTCGTAGTTTTTGCAACACCTTATTAAAGTTGAAGGCTATATGTAACAGCCTTAGCAGTGACGCTTTTCAATACCACTGAAGTCAGGTTTTGTTACAGCCCAAAGCAAATGTGACCCAGCTGCCTCTGAGCAGGCGTTTCCCCTGCCCTATCCTAGCTCTCCTGAGCTGGCCATCTCAGCTCCCCACCCATCCCCACCACACACTCCACCACAACTTCTGAACAGAGGACTCAAGAAACAGGACTTTCATGGAAGGTGCTGGCACGCAGCTGCCCTGGGATAGCTTATATGCAAAATCCTGGGAATGATGGTCTTCCCTGACCCATCCCTCTCCATAACTCTCTTACACAGAAATTGTTTTGACCTAACTGCTGTCCCCACAAAATTTTGTCAAACAAGTTTCCACTTCCAGGAGTTTGTAGAAGTCCTATCACACTCCTGGCTTGCTCGCCTTCTTTTATTTATTTATTTGGTACTAGAATCAAATTGGATATTGAACCCAAAGACGCTTTACCACTGAGCTACATCTCCAGTTTTTTTCTCCTCTTCCTCCTCCTCCTTCCTCTTCATTGTTTCTATTTTGAGACAAGTTCTTGCTCCATTGCCAAGGGTCTTCCTGATTTGTCCAGGCTGCCTCAGCCGCCTGAGTTACTAGGACTACAGGCATGTGCCATTCCCTATATTTTCTAAATGTCTATTCATCCTTGAAAATGAATGCAATCCTCTGGGCTGGAGATGGAGTTCAGTGGTAGAGCACTTGCCTAGCATGCATGAGGCCCTGGGTTCAATCCCCAATACTGCAATTAAAATAAAAAAGTTCCAAGTGAATGCAATCCTTTCCCAAAATGAAATCAACATACAAGCAATAGCTAGTTTAGTGACTGGAAAGTATCCCTGACTGAGAATGCCAACATCTGCATTTGAAGCCTGGCTCTGCCATTTGCATTAGCTAGGTCTCTGAGCAAGTCTCTTGACCTCTCTCTCTCTCTCTCTCTCTTTTTTTTTTCTTTTGCTCATCCACAAAATAAGTGTTTAATCTATGTGATTAGAAGGGTCTTTCCAGTCCGAGATTCCTAAATGAAGACCCATTAAGCATTTATTTTATTACCTACTAGGCACTTGGTAGGGCCATAAGGAACAAAAGGATGTAGAAGACATGGCTCTTGTCCTCAAGGAACCTGCATCTTCACAGAGGAGACAGGCGTACGAGAACTAAGAGTGAAATTACAGCAGATTCATTCTGCCCTGGTTCAAGATAGCAATATATGAAAAGTCATGAGGCAATACATGATTAGATGCCAAATGAATTGTGCAGACAATAATTGCTCCAGGCCGAGGAGTTCAGAGGAGGAGAGTGCTGAGGGTTGGGCTGGTCACAGAACGCTGTGCTCATGAGGTGGGAACGGTGCTGGGCTTGAAGGACACAGGCACACATTTGTATCTATGGGGATGACCCAGGTAAGAGGTCCTTCGTGAGCAGATGTTCACGGGCAGCTGTCACAGGGTAGGGACAGGGGACAGCCCGTGGACCGGTTAGAGTGGAAATGCGATTTCATGCTGAGAAACCAAAGAGGGAACACTGTCCACCAAAGCAGAGGCTAGGCCGAAAGTGAGAGTTTGAGGCACCAGATTAAGATGTTGGAATTGTATCCCATACGCAGCAAGGATCCAGGGGAGTGAGCGGCAGAGTAAGAGAATTAATTAGGCGATGATTTACAGAATGGATTAGAAGTAAGATGCACAAGCAAGGACACCAGAGAGAGGGCAATTGCAGTAATCCAGCAGGAGGTGTGATGGTGTCTGGACTCGGGCGGTGGCATGCCAGACGTGGACAGGAGGGCAGCTTTTGGCTTCTGATAGGTTAAAGACCGGCTGACCATTTAATTTATTGCCTGAGCTTGGACACTCCGGAGAGTGAAAAGGGAGCTATTAACAACCACCCTGGCATAACAGACAAACCACGACTGTCCTGGGCAAAGGGACTGGATGACTGCTTTAGGATCTGGAGAATGGAGGAGACAGAGGGAAAGTGGACCCAAAAATTTCAATCCAGAAGACAAGAAAAAATACAGGAGTTGACAGGGTCAGGTGGAAGATGGTGGAAGGAAGTGGCACCCAGCAACGGAGAAAAGAAGGGAGTTTGCTTCGTTTGAGGGACAGAGCAGTTTCTGATTTCTTTGAAGAACTGTATCTCAATTATTATGTATATATTTGCTAAACTGAATTGAGACAACAAAGACCTGCTGAATTTAATGTAAGAATTACTGGGGAGTAGGAGACAGGGCTAGCCCTCTCCCCTTATTCTTGTTTATGTGTGCATGCTTAGATTTTTAATAGAGGTACTTCTTAGTGGGTTCTCCCCATGGCCATCTGCATCCCAGGGAAGTCTCATCATGAACCAATGACTCTAAAGCATTCTGAAAACCTAACTGTGACACCAAAATGGCCAACACTGGCAGGGGAAGCTCAGCAAACCCTGCTCCAAACACAGTAGAAGAATTAGGGAATTAAATTTACCTATACCCCCTTTCCAGGAAATGGAAAAAAAAAAAAAAAGTGAAGAAAATGAGGCCAAAAGAAAGAGGAAAGTCAATTTAAAAACTATCAACATAGCAAAAATGCAATCTTCCCCTGTCTGAAGCTGATTTGGACTTTTGTGTGTAGGACTGTCTTACACTGAGATCAGCAGCAGCAATTTCTGTTGTTTCCTGTCCACACTGAGGATTAGCACCCAGTACCAGGACTCAGAAAATCTGAGGACTTTTCTACAGGCTATTGTTTCCTCCAATAGGGACTCTCTTCCAGGCTCATGCTCAAGGTACTTTGAAGAAAAAAGAGAGAAGAGACATACAGCCCAGTAGTTGGGTCTCATAATGCTGTCCAGAATAGGATCTTATACAGTTCCAGTGACCCAGAAATTTGAGGCAGAAACTAACCATTGGCTATGAATTATCCAGGTACCTGTGGTTGCAGTTACTTGATAAAGCTAATCTCCCTAAGAGTGTTGATTACTCCTGAGTTAACAGAACAGGGGTTTGAGAAAAGGACAAAAGTTGCCAGGCAGAGCAATCGCTCCTCATGCTGCAAAGCATTCGCTCCCAGTACTCAGAAAGAGTTTCCTCTTAGATCCTTCTGATAGAATCAATTCCACAAGTCTCTGTAGCTGATTGGCAAGGTCAACATCACAAAATAAAGAAGCTGTGGTTTGCCATGGTTCTCAACATTTTTGCCACTGCACTCTCTTGAGGGTTGCAAAAAGTTCTTGTCAGTTATGGTGGATCCTTGCAGCAATGATTCTCTGATGTGGGCAGAAGACTCTAGAAGTGATCTGACCTATCAGAATGGGCTGAAGGGTGGCAGTATCTTTGAGAAAGCCTACCTGAGCCCTGTAAACCCTAGGGAGTTTCTGGTGTACCTCACAAAGTTGTCCCCCCCTCTCCCCTTGATAATTATCAGATAGAGAACAAGTCAACTTACAAATCAGGAAACTTACTATTTACACCAAACTTCCTAGCAGCACTTACCAGCAGTGTGAATCACCATACCCACTCAGTATTCATTTCCTCACCTCTCAAGTGGGGGTAGTGATAATAAAAAGCCTTCACCAAGGGTTATTGTAGGAGCAAATGAGGTAATAAAAATACCTGCAGCATAGTAGGAGCTTAACAAATGTTTGGGTTTTAGTTCAGTTGACATTTTAACAGTGTGATTAGTGCTGCCATGAAATCAATATTTTCTAATTAAAGGGTATTTTCTCTGAACAAGACTCCAAATATCATTCCCTGTCAGCAGAAATCTACTTGTTGGGTAATAAAAGCAGATGGGTGACCCTGTCCCCACCTCACCAAGCCCCATGGAGTGGCTAGTCAATAAAAGGGAAGTAGACAGTTAAGATCATATTCAATGGTGGAAGACTGAAACCTTCCCCCAAGATCAGGAATAAGACAAAATGCCCACCTTCATTGTGTGGAAAGGAAGAAATAAAACTATTGATATTCATGAATGATATGATCCTAAATGTGGGGAATTCCAAAGAATTCACCAAAAAAGCTACTAGAATTAATAGACAAATTTAACAGAATTGGATGGTTTAAGATCATACAAAATTTTATTGGTTCTATTTCTATATACCAGCAATAAAGTCTGAAAAGAAAATCAAGAAAGCAATTCCATTTACAATAACATCTAAAAGAATAAAATATCAATGGATATATTTAACCAAGGAGGTAGAAGACTTTTACATTAAAAACTGTAAAACATTGCTGAAATTAAAAAAGATCTACATAAATCAAAAGATATCCCATATTCATGGATAGGAAGGCAATACTGATAAGATGTCAATATCACCCAAAGCAATCAGCAAATTCAAAGAAATTCCTAGCAAAATTCCAACCTTTCTTCCCCTTTCAGAAATGGAGATGATAGTGTTCAAATTCAAATGAAATTGCAAGGGACCCTGAATAGCTAAACATCTTGAAAAAGAACAAAGTTGGAAATCTCACACTTCCCAATTCAAAAGTTACCACAGATCTATAGTAGTCAAAACAGTATGTTACTGACAGAAGGATGGACACACAGACTAATGGACTAGAATCAAGAGTACAAAAATAAACCTATACACCAATGACCAATTTTTGATAAGAGTGTAAATCTATTCAATGGCGGAATAGTCTCTTCCATAAATGTTATTGGAAAAACTGCATTTTTATATGCAAAAGAATGAAGTTGAACCCCCACTTGATATCACATACAAAAATTAACTCAAAATAGATTACATAGTGGCACACACTTCTAATCTCAGCAACTCAGGAGACTGAGGCAGGAGGATTACATGTTCAAGGAAGGTCTCAGAAATTTAGTAAAGACCCTCAACAACTTAGCAAGACCCTGTCTCAAAATAGAAAGGGTTGGGTATGTAGATCGGTGATAAAGTGCCCTTGGGTTCAATCCCCAACACCAAAAAATAAATTTAAAAAATTTAAAGTGGATAAACAGCCTAAATATAACAGTTAAAACATAGCACTCTTAGAAAAAAATATAAGGGGAAAATATTCATGACCTTTGATTTGTCAATGATTCTTAGATATCTCACCAAAAGTAAAAGCAACAAAAGAAAAAAATATGTTAAAATTAAGAACTTCTGTGACCCAAAGAATATCATTAAGAAAGTGAAAGGATAACTATAGAATGGGAGAAAGTATTTGCAAATCATGTATCTGATGAAGATTTAATATTATATATAATCATATATAATGAATTATACATGTGTATGCATATATAAAGAACTTCTACAACTTAACCACAAGTCAAACAAATTTAAAAATGGACAGAGTACATGAGTAGACATTTCTCCCAAGAAGGCGGTACAAATGGCAGTAAGCACACAGAAAGATACTCAACATCATCAATCCTTAGAGAAATGTAAATCAAAACTATGAAATACCACTTCACACCTATAGAATGACTACCATCTAAAAACAGAAAATAGGGCTGGGGATGTAACCTAGTGTGCACAAGGCCCTGGGTTCAATGCCAGGAGAGAGAGAGAGAGAGAGAGAGAGAGAGAGAGAGAGAGAGAGAGAGAGAGAGAGAGAGAAAAGAAGAAGAAGAAGAAGAAGAAGAAGAAGAAGAGAAAGAAAGAAAAGAGAAAGAAGAAAGAAAGAAAGAAAGAAAGAAAGAAAGAAAGAAAGAAAGAAAGAAAGAAAGAAAGAAAGAAAGAAAGAAAGGAAGGAAGGAAGGAAGAAAGAAAGAAAGGAAGAAAGGAAGGAAGGAAGGAGAAGAGAGAGAGTGGATAGGAGGGAGGGAGGGAAAAAAAGAGAAGAAAAGAAAGGTTGACCAGGACGTGGAAAAATTGGTGCCCTTGTATAATGCTGGTAGGAATGTAAATGGTATAGCTGCTGTGGAAACAGTTGGGTGGATCCTCAAAAACTGAAACCTAGAGTTACCTAGACTATCCACAATAGGCAAAAGGTGCAAACAACCCAGGTGTCTGTGGACAGATGAACACCTAAACAAATGTGCTGCATACACACAATGGAATACTATTCATCCATGAAAAGGATGGGAATTCTGATACATGCTCTGGTATGGATGAACCCTGAAAGCATCATGCTGAAACAGCCTGGCACAAAAGAACAAATATATTATGATTCCACTGATAAGAACTGTCCAGAGCAGTCAAATTCACAGAGACAGAAAGTGGATTAGAAGTCACCAGGAGCTGGGGGAGGACAGAATGTGAAGTTGGTGCTCAGTGGGCAGAGTACCTGTTTGGGATGATGAAAAGGTTTTGGATTAACTTTGGGGTATTTGCACAACATTGTGAATCTAATTAAAGCCACTAAATTGTACACTTAAAATTATTAAAGTGGCAAGGCTTATGCTATATATGTGTCTGCATTTATATTATATAACTCATATAATTTACATAATATCACATATTATATATAATTTATATACTATAACATATTTATGTATTTCACCACAAAAAGGGCAATAGAAAAGGTAGAGAGAGCATAATTAATTTCTCATGTAAAATTGTTGAACCCAGAGAACCTAATCAAACAGAATGAAACCAGATTTCTTCCCAACTCAAACCCAATAGCTGTAAATATACGTAGCCGTGCAACAGCCTCTACTCAGACCGAGGCACAGGGCTAAGGACACCCAACAAACGCCAGGTGGCAAGGACCAGGGAAGCTGCTAGCGGTGCTGGAATCAGGTGCCCACAAACAGGGTGGGACTCCCCCCAAAACGCATCCATGCAACGGATATTATTAACCACCTGCTGCATGCCAGGAATTGCACTCACAACGGCAAATAGTGAGTAACCTGCCTGGGAAACTTGTACTTGACCCACCCCGAGGGCAGGTAGTCTAGAGTGCTGGCCCTGGTTCCGCCAGCCGGCCGCCTTTCTTCCTGGTTTATTTCGGAACTGAAGTTAACGGACGGTAGGGGGCAGAGCGTTCCACAGGCGTGGGGTGGGTCCTCGTTGTCATATGACTAGGCTTTTACCGAGTCCTCCTGGAAGTTGCCAGCCGAGCCAGCCTCTGGTGGGAGGCAATCAGAGGCTCCTGATGTGGGGAAGACCTGCCAGGAGTCCGGGCCACGGGCATGCTGACGTTCCTCTGCTGGCTGGCAGACTCAGCGCCCCTCCACGCAGTAGGGGTGCTGCTCATGATCTTACCTGCACACACCCTGGTTTACGGCTCCTCTCTCTGTTCAGTCCCAGGCACACTTCAGAGCCTCGCTCACAGGAGACAGGGTTTCAGATGGGGAAAGTTTAGAAGCAAATGGTCCTGGATTCTCATCCAGCACTTAAAAGTCATGTGGGCCTTTGCCATGTATAAAAATGGGAATAGGGGTCCCCATGTTCCAAAGTCATGAGGGCCAAGGGTTTGGGGCGGGACCTCCTCTCCCACCAATCTCTCCTGAGCCGTGCCCCCAGCTTGGTCTCCCTTCCTTGAAGGGATCATTCCCATTAGTGTGACTCATTCAGTAATGAATTTTCTCACCAGGTAACACCTGTAATCCCAGCAACTCGGGCCATCAGGGCAGGAGGATTGCAAGTTTAAGGCCTTTGGAACTTAACAAGAATATGTCTCAAACTTTAAAAGCAAAAAAAAAGTTTTTTAAAGGACTGTAGATGTAGCTCTGTGGTGAATGCCCCTTGGTTCAATCCTCGGTACCACAAAAAAGAAAAATGAAAAAAAAAAAAAAAAAAAAAAGGATTCCCTCTGCCCAGGAGCAGCTCTTGTGATGGAACCCTCTGGTTTATCCGTGTACGGCTGAGTAGCTCCTTCCATCTGACAGCTTTCCCTTTTTTCATGCTTATTTCCTCACTGAAACTATAAGCTCCTTCACAAAGAGAGCAAATCTTGTCATCCTCTGGTTGCTAGCACACAGTAGGTGCTAAATAAATTGAAAATATATTTGAGGCAAATGGAGGGTCTGCAGGCCACAGAGGAAAACCCCACAGGAAAAAGAACGCATTTGGCTCAGAGTAATAGCCCATTCATGTCCTCCACACTGGATGGACCTGTCCCTGCCCATACTGGCACTTAATGAACACCCCATTCACTGTGTGAATGAAATCTGTAGATGCCCCTGGCTCTTTCAGGTCAATTGCAGTGTGGCTAATCCAGGAAAAGAGCTGATATGAAAAAAAAAAAAAAAAATCTATTTTTTGTGACTTTTAGAACATCTTTGGAAATGGTGTGTATCTTCTTAGTTTAGTGTGCCCATTAAAAAGAGTAGATTAAGAAAGTTCATTTATCTTTAAAATGGAGCCAATGTCTCATGAACACAGCTCACACCCTTATAGGAAAAGGTGACCCGGAAATAGGCTAAAATGGCAGCGGGTGATTGGCCAGCAGTTTAAGATGTATCACCAACAATCCTCGAAGCAGAAAATGTGCGGTCAGAAAACAGATTTGTTGTGAGCTGCATCCACCATGTGCTATGTCTCCCGGGGCTTAAAGGATTCCCCAGGCTATTGAACCAGGAGGTGCTCTGGGCCCAAGCTTGGGAGATCCGGGTGTGGACCATTGCTGGAGCCTCAGATGGATCACTGCCTCCCTGGGCCCTAAGGTCCCCATCTCAGAGAAGGTTAAATTAGACCAGAGGTTCTCCACCATCTCTCCTCCAAGCTTCATGGACTCTAGTCATGAGCCTTCCTATTTCACAGAAAGACCAAGGAGTCAGAGAAAGAGGGAAAAGACACATGTAGAGGCCCAGGGGTCTGGCCATCAGGGTGGACCTCAAGGGCAGGGATAAAAGCAAGTTACCTGTCTTTATCTCTTACCACAACAGAACCGAGGGTCCTTCCCAGGCTCTTTTCTGGAGCCATGGCCAGCTCTGGAAACGCCATGGAGCTAGGCTGGGTGAAAGCAGCCACTTCTGCCTATCCTGTCCCCGAAACGGAGAATAAAAGTAATGGCTCCCATGGCTTAGCCTGTTACTGGAATACCCACTATATGACAGGCACTTCTATGCCTTAAGTCACTGGAGTCCCCAGACGGAAACACGATGTAGTTATTATAGCCCCCCACTTTCAACGAGGACCCTGAGATTCAACTTAAGACACTTGTCCAAAGTCAAGCTGAGAGTGCACAGATGGGATTTGAACTCTCGTCTGTCCGAGGCCAAAGACCTACTGTTCAGTGAGGCCTTCCCTGGCTTCTGCTATCACTGGGAGTCAGAAGCCAAATTGAGGCAAGAACAGGACAGCTGAGTGGGCACGCCCCGGGTCTCATGACCTCTTCTCCCTCCTGGCTGACAGGTAGGGTGAACACTGCCCCAGGTTCCCCTGACCGAGGGGCCCCCAACACAGACTCGCAGTGCTAAGACCTTCTGGACCTGGACACACTGGGATGGTTGGCCACCCTCTGACTGAGGCCTCCTTGTGCTTTGCGACTCCAAAAGAAAACAAATATATTTGTAGACTGCAAACAGAATAGAGGGATCAGTGGCTTAAGGCCTGTCCCCCAGCTCATCCCCAAAGGACCAGGTTACACAGCCCAAGACACCTCTCTGCATCCCAGTTCCAAAATGAGAGCACGAGTAGCCAGCCCGGGTTGAGGGAGTGGACAGAAGAGAGGAGGTGGTCATAGCTGAAGTCAAGTGGGCCGGATTTCTTAAAGACATCGCCCCCACCAAACACTCCTGCACCATAGGAGGGGCTCCCAGCCATTTCACGGTGGAGCAGCCGCCATCTTGGAGACCACAGACAGTCTTCCCTGAAGTTCTCTAAACATTTCAGAGCCCAGATCCTTAGGGTCTCACCCAAACCTGAGACAGCTCTGGTGACACAAGCCCATGGGGACCCTGAGACACAGATTGAGACATTTGGCCAAAGTCAAGCTGAGGATGCAGCAGACAGGGGGTTTGAACTCTGGTCTGTCTTGGGGAATGCTCTCTATGGAGCAGGGAGGTCAGGCCAGTGCAGAGTCCCCCTCCCAGCCCTCACTGGCAGCTGGTCATGTACCTCACCTCCAGATGCTTGTACCACGGAAGGAGGACACTCATCCCTGCCACAGGCCTCACCAGACCCCCTCGCCACCCTTCCCTTCTACCTGAGGGTGCAAGACCAAGGAGGCACAGCCTCTCTCCTGCTATTCAAATCCTCTACATCCTATAGGTAGCAACCTCTCCATCCTGACCACTCCAGCCTGTAGCTCCCAGCTTGGCATCCCACTTCTGTCTCACAATGCATCTTGCACTCTTATCTTGTACCATTATTTAACTTAATGGATAGAAGGATGGGCATTGGTGAGAGGCCCAATAGGTTCAAATCTCGGCTCCTCCACAAATCAGCTGTGTGACTTGAAACAGATTGCTTAACCTCTCTGTGCCTCAGTTAATCAAGTAGGGCATCCACCTCATATAAGGGTTGCAAGAATTAAAATGAGTTAATAGGAATAAAGTATGCAGAATAGCATATGGTAAAGAGTAAGCACACAATAAATGTTTATTGCTATTATTTCTTTTTTAAAAAACATTTTTTAGTTGTCAATGGATCTTTTATTTATTTATACGTGGCACTGAGTATGGAACCCAGGGCCTCGCACATGCCACTGAGCCATAACTCCAGCTCCTGGTGCTATGATTTCTTAATGTTAACAGCAACATTAGTGAGCGGGATCTCCGAAGCTAGATGAGAAGTTTCTGACGTGCAGGTCAGAGTCTGACACTTCTTTTTTATTTATTTATTTATTTATTTATTTATTTATTTATTTATTTATTCCTGATGCTTCTTGACACTCACGCCACTCTGGAGTTCAGTCACCATTTCCTGGGGACTGATCTTAACAATGACAGTTTGCTCATTTCACCTCCTAGTGTCGGAGAGAAAAGTGTGTCATCCTGTCTGTTGCCAACAGCAGTCTTTACCCACATTCCCCAAGATGGCCCCGAACTTTCCTACAGATGAGATGGAAAGCAGTCCTGGAAATCTTAGGATGAAGTTACGGCCCCCAGGTCATGTGGGGTCAGGAACAGAATTCAAGGAAGCCAGCACCCACAGGGCAAACCCTTCTTTCCCCAGGAGCAGTGTCATGCAGATAATCCAAAGCTTCATGAAAAGCTTCATGGAGTGAATCCCAGTGGTCCCAGTTCACATCCTGGCTCTGTGCCCCTTGACCTCTCTGGGCTTTTGTTCACTCGCTTGTTAAATGAAAGAGTTGCTCAAAGACCAATGACTTAGTTCCTTCCAATTCTGACATTCCATCATGTAATTTCAGAGTAAAGGAAAAAACATCTTTGAATGAACCTAGAACATCATTTTATTCCACAAACACTGCTTGGGTTTTTACCATAGCCAGTTACTATTCTGGCTTATAACAGAGTAAAGAGAGAAACAAAATCTGATGATTTTCTCTGAAGAAAAGAAAGATGAGCATGGAGATCCAAGGAATTTCAATTTAGGTAGAGCCTGCAGGGAAGGATTCACTGACCAGATAACATTTGAGTGGAAATCTAGAAAAAGCCAAAGTGCTCCCATACAGGTACCTGGGGGAAGGGCACTCATGGGCTGAGGGAAAAGCATGTGTAAAGGCCCTGAGGCAGGAGCACACATGATTTGTTTCAGTTAGAAGAAAGAGGTCAGAAGGTTCATGTGGTTGTCACCGAGTGAGTGAGGATACAATGACAGGAATCAGGGAGGTAGAGATTCAGTCACAGTAAGGACTTTGACTTTTATTCAGTTATGAACCCAAACTTTCTAAGTTTTAGAATTAATGAATTTGACACTGTTTACATATGATAGGGCAAAAATACCTTATCCATTTACTCAGTGGAACCTCCTTCCTCCGTCTTGGACCTGTAATTGATTTACGATTTTTATTGCTATTACTTTCGTTGGGGGGCTAGGAGACATCTGTTTCTCTGTTCAAGCCTATACCAAGTTTCAGCCTGACCTCCACTTCAGAATCTCACACTGGGTTCGCCCACCCCTCTCCAGAGGTGCAGCCTGGGCCAGAGGCAGGCTCCTTGCCTTGTCTTCCAAGCTCTTTCCAGTAGCTCTGAGCCCCCACCCTCCCCATCACTCTGCCCAGCCCCAGCTGTCAATCAGCCCTTTCAAAAGTGGCTTCCTTCCTCTCCCACAGCCCCTTCAACCCTACCACCCCTTCCCGGAACGTGCTTGCCTCCACCTCTCCTCAGGTACACCCTGTCTCCCGGCAGGTCTCAGCTCCTCACCTCCTCAGACCTGTCCTGCTCTCTCCAAATAACATCTTCCTACTTAATGTTCCCATAGTTCCAGGTTCTTCCCTTCGAAGCTCTGGTTACCCTTACATCCTCACAGTCGTACTTTTTTTTAATGTCACACCTCTCTTCTTCACATAACCCCATGAGGACAGAGGCTGCATCCAGCCTGGCCCGCCTACCCAGCTCCAGCATCAAGACAATGCCTGGCAGGTGCAGGGCAGCCCCGGGTGCTTTGGTGGCCCCGGGGGCTCAACCAGAGCTGTGGGGGAAGGAGGGTGAGACAGAGAGGAAAGGACCCGCGCTGCCTGAGCCCTGATGCCACACTGGCTCTTCATGCGGCCGTCTCCTTTCACTGCCAAGTCTACCACTTGAGAATTACTGTCCCATCATACAGAGAAGAGCGGAGGCTCAGGAGGCAAGCAGGCTTCCTGGTCGTACCACAGCAGTGTCTGTAGGCAAAGTCAGTCTTTCTGACTCCAGTGTCTGTTCTTTCTTCAGGGCCTCAGCTGCATTGGCCTGTGCAGTTTCTTTCTTTATTTTGGCGGAGGGTATACTAGGGATTAAACCCAGGGTCTCTTAACCACTGAACCACATCCCCAGTCCTTCTTATTTTTTGAGACAGGGTCTTGCCAAGTTGCCCAGGCTGATTTGAACTTGCAATCATCCTGCCTCAGTCTCCCAAGTTGCCAGGAGTCCAGACACGGGCCACCACGGCCAGCAGCCTGGTCCGTTTCTCACCCAGCCCTGCCACTGATTTCTTGTGTGTCCTTAGACAAGTTACTGCTCCCTCTCAGCTTCAGTTTCCCCACATACAGAGGTAGAGATGGTTAGAAGGTTTCTGATGCTCTTTCTAATTCTAAGATTGCTTGACTTTAAAGTTTATGCTTATAAATGCATGAAATCAAATCGTGAGGGCTGGGGTTGTAGCTCAGTGGTAGAGCACTTGTCTAGTATGTGCGAGGGACTGGGTTCGATCCCCAGCACCACATAAAAAAATAAATAAATGAAGGCATGGTGTCCATCTACAACTAAAAAATAAAAACAAAAAGAATCAAATCCTGAGGGTTAAAGTACCAAGCTCAACGTCAAGCACGTGGCAGGTACTTCAGACATGCCATTCCCTCCCTCCCTTCCTGTCCCCTGTTTCAGAGACTCTGCCTCACAGCCCTCCTTGCAGCCACCGATGCTGTCCTGGTTCTCCCAAGACACCCAGCGCTGTGCGTCCCTGCTTCTGGAAACCCCAGCAGCTCTGACGTCAACGTCCATCCTGCTCAGGCTTCCCCAGCTGGTCAGCCCAGCTGTGCTCCTGGGAGGAAGGCCCACAGCATGGCCTTCCTGCTCCCCACGCCCGCTGCCTCCCACTCTGAAGGGGCTCTGGGGTCGGTGACCGGCACTGTCGGGAGAGAGGGAAGGAGAGAGGAAAGGCTCATGACAGACACCTTCCAGAGGCCAGGCCAGACCAGGCTCTCCGTTGTGTCACCTCATTGAATACCTACTGAGAGACATCATTGTCCCCGGTTCACAAAAGAAAGAAACTAAAGCTCCAAGAGGTTAGGAAGTCGCCCCAGATCACATAGCCAGCACGAGGTAGGGCCCGGGCACTACTGCCACCTTCCTGACCCGACAGCAGGTGCCCTTTGCTAATGGAGGGAGGCCCTGATTCTTGGACCAGGGGCCATCAACTATCCTTCTGCTAGCCGTGTACCTTGGCACCCTACAGCCCCAGCGACTTGGCCCTTCAGTCTCTCCCCAGCCTCCCCTCCTGCCTCTCCTCACAGCCCTCTAAATTAAGAAACTGCAAAATATCCACAAACGGTCCTCAGCGTTTCCTAAGGGAAGACACAGACCTGGCCTTCCCACAACAAGAAAATGTCAAGTTGGCCCCTAAGAGAAGGGGCCAGTTCTGCCCAGGACTTTCTTCTCATAAATACAGTCTTTCTGTGGCCAGAGCTGGGAATGGACAGTTGAGTCATTGCTGCCCACCTCTCAGATGCTGCCCCTCAGGGCTTTCTAGAAATCAGAGTCACAGGTAGGACGTAAATGTGAACGTTGCCAGGAACCCCGGATACCATCAGGCCCCTAACAGACTGCAGGAGGAACGGGGAAGGGATATCCATATTTTTTTCTTATTTATTTATGTGCATGTTTATCTATTTATTTACTTTTGGTACTGGGGATTGAACCCAGAGGTGCTCCACCACTAACTTACACCCCTAGCCCTTTTTATGTTTTATTTTGAGACAGGATCTCACTCAGTCACCCAGGCAGGCCTACAAACCTGCAACCCTCCTACCTCCGCCTCTTGAGTCGCTGGGATTACTGCCATGAACCACAGGACCCCGACACAGGGATGTCTGGCTCTTCTTATAAGCTCTGCCTTCAGAGAAGCGTGGGGTGGGGGACCACGGGGAAGCGGGTGTGGGAAGAGCAACTACTGTACTACGAAATGCAACAAAGACCAGGTGGGAGCAGACTCACTGGCTACCCAGCTGGCTCCTGCTCACCTGCTTCTGCCCTGGCCTGGGAGGGAAAAGGAGCTCCCAGGGATGAAGGGGTTGGCCAACTCCTTCCCCGAGAAGAAGGGCCTCACCAGGGAAAGAAAGCCCAGCAGCAGGTCAGCCCAGCCCCACCCTGACCCAGCAGCTCTTCCTTCACAGCCCCACTCAGTCTCGCTCCCTCAGGGATGCCCTTCAAGACCCCCAGCAGGCTACACGCCCTGCCTGTGTTCTCCCGACCTCCTGGACTTCTCCACGGCTCTTTCCATGATTTATCTCCCCTCTTCCCTACCAAGCACGAATGTCTTTCTCCCCGATGGACACACTGAGCCCCACTGGCAGGAAGCCCCTCTCTCTAGTTCACAGTCATAGCTCTGGGACCCTTGGGAGCTGCTCAGGAAAACTCTACCAAATGTTGGCCACCAGCAGGGAAGACGCCAAGGCCAGCCTCTCTGTCCTCCCACCCTGGCCCTCCAGCAGAGTCAGATGGAAAACATCAGAGAGAGCCACCAGGGCACAGAGCAGGCACACAATCCAGGGCGGACTCTGAGTTGGAATCTGAAAAGTCACCAAGTGCTCAGGGAACCCAGGGGAGCCATTCATACCCCAGCCACGGGGCAGCGTGGACAGCCATCCTGCCAGCTTTTAATCACTTCAGCACGGTTGTCATCGCGCTGAGAGTGAGTATTTGTGTGTGCTCTATTTTAAACTAATAAGAAACATATAGTCTGTGCCAACCAGTTTCTCCCCCAGATATTACACGCGAGGCGCTGTGTAGGCGCTGTCGTTTACGTTTGCACAACGTGTACGGCACATCCACACACATTAACTCGCTGATCTTCTCCATGGCCCTGACAGGAGGTGTTATTAACCACCAGAAGCCTGAGCAGCAGGAAGAGGCCAGCTTCTATGGTCACACAGTGGAGGCTCAGGTCCGAGCCTCTGGCTTCTCCACTGTCTGCCTCCACAGGCCCTTGTCACACACAGTCTCTTCACCCACAACCCACCCAAGCCAGAACCCTAGATCTTACACCCCATGAGCCTCTGGTCTTTGATGGGAAAGAAGAGACAACGCAACTCAGGAACTTTCCCCCAAACGCACAACTCTCTGGAGCAGTCAGCAAGCTCTCTGGACCCAGAAGGATCATAGGACCCAGAACCACACAAAACTCCACCGTGTGCCTTGGGCAATTCTCTTTCCCTCTCTGAACCCCACTTTCCTCCTCAGATCTGTGGTGGTGACTCAGTAAAACAGGGCTGCAAGCTCCGGGCCCAGGGTCACATAGGGAGGCAGAAGATAGGCAAAGAGCCTCCATGGGTTTGTGGCCTTCATGTTGGAGCCTCCATGGGTTTGTGGCCTTCATGTACAGCTGCCTGATAATCCCAGAGCTCAGGAAAACTCCTGCCCCTCTCCTCCCTCCTCAGAGCCCAGCTCCACCAGGGTCTGCCAGAGACACCAGCTCCGGGACTCTGTGCCACCAGAGTGTCCGGGATTTCCCCTCTGCCCTGCCAGCAGTGAAGACCACTCCCCTGGGAAGAGGTCCTCTTGGAATCCAGTGGAAATGACATTGAAAACACATTCCAGGAAACCAGATGTCCAGCTCAGAAAGGGGTTTCCCTGACAATCTGGAAATCAGAGGAGTTAGCCATCCCTGTCTTGATGCCACTCAGAGGTAACAATGAATGGGGTGACCTCCAGAGCGGAGGCACATGGGTATAAGAAACAAAGTTACATTCTCCAGGAGCAGGCTCCTGGGAAGGTTGTAGGGATGCCACCAGGCTCCTTGGCTTTCCTCCAGAGCTGGTCTTGTAAGTCAGTAGTACCTCAGCAGCCGCAGCCCTACTATGAGTCTAGCCACCCTCTCCCAGAGCAGGGAGGAAGCAAGTGGGGGAGGGGTCAGGAGAAGAGCTCCTGAGTGTCTCACCATCTTCTCCAAACTCATGGGGCCTCCTGGACCAGAGCGCACACGTTAGCATGGCTAGGCCACAGAGCAGACCCAGAGGGGCCTGAAGACCGTCCATCCTAACCTCCTCGTCACATGAAATGAGGAAGCCGGGCCTCAGAGAAGCTGCATGATATGCAAGGCCACACAGCTTCTTCCCATTTGATGTGCATCTGTTTGGTCTTCTCTCGCACGTAGGTGGAGCAGAGAGAGGTCCACAGAGGACAACACTGGGCATCAGTGGATGGCAGGCTCGGGCCATCCTGTTGAGTGACCGATGGATGGTCCCTGGGAGGCACAGGATGGAGAACAAGCACTCACCACCACAGGACCCTGGGCACACAGCCTGACTCTCGGGGCCCTGTCTCCCGGTTCCTGGGCCTGGAGCTAGAAGTCACAACCACAGGATGGGTTCTCCAGTTCAGACCTAGCCCAGGACTTGGGATCAAGCAGCTCGATAGCAATGTTGGGCAGAGGACGATAGAGGAAGCTCTGGGTGGGGATCGCTCTCTCCTACTCTACCATAGACCCCCTGTGCTACCCTGGAATGAGGGGGACTACACCCTCCCAACTCCCCTAATAGGCGTTAGATGCACTACAAATGGGCTAAACCCCCATAATGTCTATCAGGACTGAAGTCTGTAGGATGGTGAGCTGATGACCCTGGACACAGGCCCCTGGGTGCTCTCTCCACCCCAAGGGTCCACCTTCCAACATGGACAGGTAGACCAGGCTCCGCTGGGCTCTGCCACTCCCACATCTCCTCCCCAGCTCTCCCCCTGCCTGTGGGCCTGGCCAGCCCAGCCCCCGGTGACTGAAGGTGTTGTGGAAATTTAAAAAGCGGATCTTCCAGGTTTGGGTTTCCTTAGCAGACAGTAGCTGTCCCCAGCATGTGCCAAGAAAAAAGTATGGGTAAGAGGGAAGGTAAGTTGGGTTGGTTCCTTTAAAGAAGATTCTTAGGGCTGGGGATATAGCTCAGTCAGTAGAGTGTTTGCCTTGCAAACTCAAGGCCCAGAGTTCGATCCCCAGCACTGCAAAAAAAATTCTTAGGCAGCACACAGAGGCATATACCTGTAATCCTGGGAAGAGACTAGGAGGTTGGAGCAGGAAGGTTTGCAAGTTTCAGGCCAGTCCAGGTGACTTACTGAGATCCCATCTCAAAATAAAATTTTTAAAAAGGGTTGAGGATGTAGCTCAATGTTAGAGCACCCCTGGGTTCAATCCACAAAAAAAAAAAAAAAAAATGGGGGAGAAGGGTGGGGAACGAAAACTAGCATTCACCTTGAGCTTACTATGTGCCAAACAGTTTTAAATGTTTTCTTCCAGAGTTTTCACAAGTATACAATGTGTACTTGGTATTATTATTATTGTTATTATTATTATTCACTAATAATAATAAAACTAAGGCTCAGAGAGGTTAAGGGATGTGGCCAAGGAAACACAGCTTAGTAGTAGGAGAAGGGTCAAAACTCAGAATCTGACTCCAAGGCCTGTGCTCCTTCCTCAGCGCCATACTGTCTCAACAAAAGAACCAAATGATGCCTTTTGGAAAGAAGACGATGAGTCTTCAACCTGAAAATGGTGCCCCATAGAGCCAACCCCATTATTGGGAGACCCAACTATTTGCTCCAGGAAGGCCAATAGGAAGAGTCAAATCCACTCCCTCCCCTCCCACTGACTTTAAGACCCCTGGAGACAAGTCAGGGAGCAAACCAGGGTCCAAGCCCTTGCATCTCTGTCTCTGCAGCTATTGTATGATTCTTTGCTTGGATTTGTCCTGGCAGGGGCTGTTCAGTGTTCCCTATTCATGCAGCAATCCATTTGGGAGCAGACAAAATTGTAGAACTTTGAGTTAGTGAGACCTCTGAGAGCGAGATCGAGCTCCTCGTTGGATAAGTGAGGACACTGACATCCAGAAAGGGCAAGTCACTTGTTGAAGGTCACATAGCCAGTCAACACCCAAGTCCAAGATGGAGCCTATTCTCTGGCTCCTAGATCTGACCCCTATTCCCTTCACCATCCCAACCACATTGATTAACTTCATGGTCCCTGGCAGGGAGAGGGCCAGTTGTAGGCCTACAGCCTCTGTTCTCTCTACTGAGGTAAAGCAGGGATGCTACTAGCTAAGATAGTTGTGCAATTGCCAGCAATAAAAGGAGCTTGCTTGCCTCATTCACTAACTCACCAACCTATGTGTGCCCATTGAAGTCAACATGCAAATGTCCCCTCAGAACGACTTCCATGGGCAAGAGAAGCTGGCCCCAGCAAGAAGGGAGTGGTATTCCTGGGGCAGTGACTTCTGGTCACCTGGGATTGGCTCTTCTGTAGTGCAGGCTGTTCCCCCAATACCCACAAAAGCCCAGAGCCCAGTGACCTGGGGAGTTTCAGATTTCAGCCCGCCCCCTCCAGCTCTCTGGGCCAGCCCTCCAGGCACTGAGAGCTCGCCTCCTCTCAGAAGGCAGCCCTGGTTAACACCACTCTGTCCTGATTATTCCTGTTTTTGTCTCCTTTGTTTAACAATGGATGGGAGCCTTTTTTTTAAACCTCGGTGTGATTGCACATCACCTCTCCTGTGTCTGTGCTGTATCTGTGCCCCTCTATCACCATTATTCCCAAACTTTCCTCGCTCCCAACTGTCCCTGGGGTCTGTGCATCTATGCATCTATTTTCTACAGCAAGCCCCTGCTGGGATGTGCAGTGCCGCACCCCCCCCCCCCCGCTGTGTGTTCAACCCTTGTTGAAGGTGCTAGTGACCTGTGAAAGGACCCAGGTCAGCAAAAAGGGAAAGGAGCTAGGCAATCCACCCACTGGATTATCCGCTCCAAAATAAGATGGGGAGGAGAGGAAACAAGGATGAATCCCCCTTTGGTACCAGATGTGGTGCCAGGTACTTATAGATGCTGCTCCACGATCCTATGAACTACATGCCTTTATTTCCCAATTTACAGATGGGAGACTGGGTCAAAGATGTTAAGCAACTTGTCTGGATTCATACAATAATAAACAGCAGAGCAAGGCTCTGAATGCAGTTTTGTCCTATGCTAGAGACCGTACGCCCTGCTATCCCACAGCAGCCAAGTCCCTGGAGGACAGACTTCCTGGTCATGGTACTTGTTCTGTTTGGTTTGGTTGCTGTGTCCTCAATGCCTAGGACAGTGCCAGGCACAGAGAAGATAAACATGTGCCGAGTGAAGGAACCAAAGAGTGAATGAATGCCACGCTACCTCTCCCCTGAGGGCAGGACCAGGGCTTGCAATGCCATATTTCTGAGCTGTCGCCTCTCCATCCCAAAAGAACCCAATATATGAAGATTCCTTCAAAGGCCACGTGGACAATGGCTGTATTTGCTGGGTGTGGAATAGGGGTGAGATTGGAAGCACAAGTTAACACCAACAATTAGGTCCTAATGAGGTGCAGGATTTAAAAGCCTTCACGGTGCTCCATGACCTGCTGTCTGCCACCACTCTGTGACTCATCTGGATCTGACCCTTCCCCATGATAGCCCCCCCCTCAACTCCACTGGTCCCCCCCACCACTCTGACTGAGCCTCCCTGGAACTTGCCACATTCCTACCAAGCAAAGAACTAACAGTTACGCCACCCACTCTGGCCCCATCCGAACCCTCAAGAGTCTGCCCTGGGCCCCAGGGCCAGCTGCTTTTCTCCACATTCCAGCCAAAAATAATACGAGAACGAAGTTCTTTGGTGGAGACTTAATCTAATCTTCATTGCTTCAGTTTTAAAATATCCTGCCTGGTTTAGGGTTTCTTATTACACACAGGGATGTGTTTTTAGTGAGATAGGTCTTAGCAGAAACGTCCTTCTTGTAATTAGAAACCCAGGCAGGCAGGGCTTGTGGTGGGATACCCAAGCCAAACAGCAAATCCCCCTGAAGAGGACACGTTTGCAGCAAGCTCTTCCCAAGCCCCATTTTCCGGCACAAGATGAACTGAGCTGTCCTAGAGCTTGGTACTCCGTCACTCCTGGGGGTTCTGTAAGAGTTCGGGTAGGACTCTGACCTCACCCCCTTCGCCCCATCCAGTGTCTCTCTGCCCCCTCCCCCGACCCTCACTCCGGATCAAAATGGAGACTCAGATATTGCCTGCAACAGACTGGGAAGGGTGTATAAAGGGAAAAATCACCTCCAAGGAATCCCCAATGGACTAGGGAAAATTAAAGACAAGCATTCCACTGGAGCCACATTTCCAGTCTGTCTCAGGGCTCACTTCTAAAAATCAGGCTCCGGAATTGAAGGAGTCTACAAGTGCATGTACACTTTTGTAGAAGTGCTGGGTGTAATTGCTCAGGCTTTCTGGCCCAGAGTCTGCTTTGATCTGCCAGTTTGGAGACAGCTAAGTGAAGTTCAGGCTGTGGCTAGCTCCAGATCAGCACCCCTCCCCCCCACCTCACCAGATGTCACACACCAGTCAGGGCTAGGCCTCTGTTCCCAGTGGCATTAAGAGAAGGAGCTGGCATCTCTGAGAAGTCAGATTCTGTGCTCATCTGAGGCATGAAGTCTATTCCAGGTAGCAAAACTGGGAACAACCAAGCCAATTCCCCCAACTTAGCCATAGTAGCCCCTCTTGGTAAAGTGCAGATGGTTTCTGGAATCACAGCATGGTTTTCAAATCCTAAAGGAAGGTGGGAGTTCTGCTCCTTTACCAAAGTCTTAAGAACTCCTGAGAGTTGTGGGGCCAGGCTCTGGAACCAGGCAAGGAAAAAAAAACACGTAGAAGAACATGACTTTGCTGCTGAGAAGCTTCTATCTCTTGTTTTATTATTGAAGTGTGTTCTGAGCTTGATTCATGCCCATCCTTCACCCCTCGTAGCTTAATGAGAACTGTATGTGCTACATTCCACTTTACCGATGAAGAAAGCAAGGTCCAGCAGCTTGGAGGACCTGCTGGAATCGCGCAGCCAGGCAGTAACAGGGCATAAAGCACCCAGGCCCCCAAATTCCAGTCTACAGACTAGCTCAGCCTGCTGACCTGCCAGCCTCAATTATCACCCGACCACTTCCCTCCCTCCTTTCTCCTTTCCCCATCAGGTATTAGATTTAATTAAATTAGCAAAGCCCCATCGCAACAATCCTGGCCATGTTGCCTGGATAGATCCCAGCAAGCGCAGCTCCTCCCTCTAAATTCTGCTTCTCAATATAATTCAATCTTCAATAAGTCACGGATCTCATGTGAAGTGTCTTATACAAAGCATGGTGTGTTGGCTAGACTCAAGGCTCACGGTGGCTCGAGATGATTTCATTTTCCATGTAACTTCCTCTGTTTTTCCTCTGCGGCTTCGCTTTCTTCCCCCTCCATCCTGGGATCTACATTGTGTTTGATCCAGACACTTCGCTTCACATGCAGTCACCTCCAGCAATTGCATCACACATTTATATATATCTTACAGCATCCCAGTCCTGTGCCACCCAGCATAGGAAAAAGGAAAACTTATAACAGCACTTCTCACCCTCCTCCAACTAATTTAGAAAATGTGCTCCGGATTAAATAAATCAGAAACAAAAGTCTGAAATTGGAGATAGAATTTCTGAAAGGTGGTGGTGGGGAGCTAAATAAATAGCAAGGAAATCTTGCAACATGTTGGAAGCCCATAAATTTTATTGGTTGTTTCTTTAATAAAAACAATTTCAGTTGCTAACAACACAGTATTATTAAGCCTCTAACATTTAAAAATCTAATTTGCCCCTTCTCTGTGGCTGTTTATGTTGCGTGCAGCATTCAGGAAGGGTAAGGAAGTCAGGTTGATCGCTTGGGTTTGGTTCCTAAATCAGGCTAATAGAGACCCCTTTAAAACACAGCCTTTTTGCTTTCTAGGTATGTCTTGGTCTCTAATGAGTTACAGTCCCCAGTTGAAGATGGACATGGCAAAAAGAAATTGAACACACACTGTGGTGCACCCATAAACTTCAAGGCCGAGGGAGAGGTGGTATGTTTCCAGTTAAGCTAGAACTCCATGAATTCAGGATTCTCCGCTCACAAGACAGTAATTCTCCTTATTTCATCACTAACTTACTTCAAATGTGTTTATACAATTTATTGCTACTGAACTTCCAGGCAACTGGTGTAGAGTTAATGAAACCCAGCTTGGAGAAGCTTTGAGCTTTGAACAACTAACCACAGTTTAAATGGTTATGACATGCGGTCAAAGCCACAGCCCAGCCCCACTGCAGTTTCTGTGTTAGGATCTAGTCAAAAAACCTTGTCATCTCACCTTTTGTGCCAAACAGACTGAAAAAAAGAAAAAGCACTGAAAAACAGACTGCCTTGTTCCTTCTCAAGGTTCCCAGCACTTAAACACATTTATCTTACTGAATGCAAGGCAAAGCCCCTCCCCCAATGCCCAAGTAAATATTTTAGTTGCAGTTTGAATTGGCAGTGGGGCTGAAATCCTGAAATCCAGTTTGGGTTGAATTGAAGGGGTCAGGCCTACCTCAAGCAATTTGGAAGGGGGGCTGTTGGGGAAGCAGGGAGCAACATTTAAAGCCAGACCCAGCAGAGAGCCCTTCAAGCAATATAGGACTGCACAGATGAAACTGGACTGGGAAAGAAGTAAACTCATCTTTCTGGATTACTGGGGCATTGACTTTTATTAATCCTCATTGTCACATGGTGCCCCCCTCCCCAGGCCCTGTTCATGTGGGAACTCCAGCAAGCTCCCTCTTGCTAAACAGGCCCATTTTGGAAGAGTAAAGGGGAGGTACTGGATTTGTCACTGCTGCACAATAAAAGCCCCTTTTGAAAGCAGCACTTTCATTAACTTAAAGCAATCTATAGACTTAAAAGCACAGAGCAGTAAACTCCGAGAAAGGATCATAAAACAGCCAGTCTCAAGTTGGGTACACTTCAGTGCAATTTGCACGAAGCATTTTACTGGGAACGGTGGTCGGGGCCCATCTCTCTCCAGTAACCCCCTGGCCCTTATTCGGAGCAGCTCCTCTTTCTCTCGGTTTTCATGCCTTTCGCGCTCACAAAGGGGAGGCGGTGACCGGGGAGTCTCCGTGGGGTCACGGCTCCCTCCCCACCCCCCAGGCTCTCGGCGGGAGAGAGAGCGCACGAATTCCAAGCCTGAAAAACAACAGCCTTGGAGCTCTGCCGCCGCGGCGGTCGCCGCGCCCCGGGCCGCGGTGGCCACTCCTGGGTCGCGCTGCTTCTGTGTCCCCAAAGCGCCATTTGGCTCTCCCACCCAGGGGTGCAAGGGGTGCGCGGGGTTGGAAGGGGAGGTTTAAGATTACAAGGAGGAAATCTCAAACCTTCTTCCCTCCCACCACCGCATCTCCAGCATACTCTTTCCCTGACTAGAGGATAGCCTCCCTTCCTGGTTCGGACTTCCCACCCCACACACCCTCGAGCTAGGCCACAGCCAGGGGGATGCAGCTTGAGTAGGAGCGCCTGAGTCCAAAAAGGGAAAACACCCCCCGCCCCACCCCCACATACAAACGCACACGCACATTTCCGCCAAGGTCCTGGGGCCTCGGAAAGGCCAGAGTAGCAGAGTAAGTGGTAGAGCTAGGGGCTGGGGCTTTGGGTAATACATCGTGTTGTGTTTAAACCGTGTCATTTCTCAGATTTTAGTGGGTGGGGTAGTCGTTTAAATCTGCTTAAAATGAGAAACTTTGGGGTTCCAGCAGTTTGGAGAGCGTTTAATTTCTAAAAGCCGATACTCTGGAGAAGTCCGAAGACAAGCGGGGTGAGGGTAGGGAAACCCTAACTTCCTCCTCCCTCTGGAGCTAAATATTGCAGCAGTAGTCGGCTTGAAGGCTGCCCTGCATCTCTTGCCAGTAGAACGGGCGGCGCTGAGATCTGAGCGCCAGAGTTCGAGCCCGGCCTGCCCTGGGACGCAGCCGCGACTCCTCCGCCCAATGTGGCACCTCACTGCTAGCGCTTCCCCTTCCCCGCATCGCAGGCCGCAGCAGCCTCCGGCCACCAACACCCGCCCGGTCGCCTAGACCCGCAGACCCGAAGTAGCTCGGGAATCCCGCTGAGCCACCAATATAAGGTCCTCAGATCTATTCCAAACCCCATAAGGACACCCTGTCGCTTCACCCAGACGGCCCCTTCATTTGTCCGCTTCCCAGAATCTCTCTCCTAGGACCGAATCTTGTGCGCCCCAAATGCTCTCCTCCAGATTCGCGTCCCGGGAGAAGCGGCGGACATTCGGGGCTCGCCTGCCATGGTTCAGATCAACTACTTTCGTCGCCTACCTAAACGCTTTTCCACCCGCGGATCTTCAGGACCCGAACACGCGACCCTCCCCTGATTCCAATAGCCTGGACCCCAATAAAGAGTCGTGATCCTGTGACTGATCCCTGAAAACACCACCCGTCCCTCCGATTCCAGCCTCAGATTTAACTCGGGGCCCCCAACTCCTACCTCCAGCCCTCTGCTCTGGCTGGTGTGTACACTACTCAGCGGCCCTTCAATCCTGATTCTGAAAACAGCTTGAATCCTATAACCCAAACTCTAGCCGACCTTAAAGCCCAGCCCTAATTCGGGGCCGATCTACAACCCCCCCTCCCATTCCCAAACCGGGTCTCCCCACCGCGCGGGAACCCCGGGATCTCCGGTGAAGAGCCCCCAGAAAGAGCGGCCCACGGCGCGGGTTTCTTCCTCGGGTCTGGGAGCCGGGAGAGCCCCCTCGCCTAACCCGAAAGAAACACAAACTTTGCGCGGCAGACTCTGGACCCTGCCCCATCCCCCTCAGCTCTCTGTTCTTGGGCGCTTTCCGTCCCCCCTTTAACGAATTCATTCCCTAGTACTCGAGCCAGCAGCTTTCCCGATTTCCAAGCTTCACCACTGGCCCCTACGTCTCCTCTCCCAAAAAGCACCCAACAATCCGCAGAAAGCCAGTGACCCTACAGATTCTCTCTCCTCCTCAGGCTAGGGTCTCTGAGCTTGGTCCCTCGGTCCCGGCTTCCCTGACCCCACACTTGTGTTCCCCTCTCCCCACTGATCCTCCTGCAAACCTCCACTCGCCCTGCCTACCCAGGCCAGGCACCGCTGGGGAGGACGCAGCCGCCGCTCCTTGACTCCAGCCACCCGGCCCCAGTATGGGGCTGCTCTCGCTTCCAGCCTCTCGAAAGCAGCTCCAGGCTGTTGACGCCGAGTAAGCGCCGGCCAGAAGCCTCCCGAAGCCAGGAGAAAGAGGAACCTAGAGCCGGCCCACGGTTCCCAGCCTCACACCGCGGAGCGCCCAGCCCAGTGCCGCCCGAGCCCGAGCTCTGACCCGAGCACTGGTCCCTATTATCGGGTGTCCGGGCTCTCCCCGCACACAGCCTCCAGCCCACCCGCTACGGGATCTTGGGCCCGCGGCGGTCCGGGTCCGCAGCACCGCTCCTCGCATCTGCGGACAATGAGCGCCCGGCCACCGGCTGGAGCCCAGCGACGCGGCGGCGGCGGCGGGGCTGCGCGCTGGCCCGGCCGGAGCGCGGGCGGGCCGCGCGGCTCTCGCCGCCTCCTTGCCCGGCCTCGCCGCCCCTCGCGCTGCTTTGCTCCGCGCTCTCCCGGCGCTTCCCCAGCTTCTCTCTGCACGCTCCCGCCGTCCCTTTCTGCTCCCTGCCTCCCTCCTCCCTGCTGCCTCCCTCTCTCTCCTCCCTGCTGCCTCCCTCTCTCCCTCTCTCCTCCTTGCCCTGTCGCAATGAATAATACTCTGGCTTGGGGACTGGAATAAAACACACGCGCTCTGAGGCAGCCGCCCGCAGCAGCAGCCGCCGCCGCCGCGCCGCCGCCGCCGCCTGCAAAAGCGTCTCTGACATGGAAATGAATGACAGCTTACCTGATGCCAATCTTCATCAGACTGACACCGGCGTGACAACACAGCCTATACTTCCCAGCACTGCTTGGGACGTCAGCGGCACAGGGACCCGCCCCCCGGAGCCCCCCCCTCGCACACCTCCCCTCTCCCCACTCCCCCTTTTTCCCCACCCCCCCATCACCCCCACCCACTCCGGGCCCCGGCCGCCTGCGAGTCGAGGAGCCGCTGGAGTGTCTCCCTCTACTGGAGGCTCTGCTTACACGTCAGGCGCGGGCCCGCTCCTGCTGGCGGGGAGGCAGAACCGCGCTGGGGAAGAAGCCTTAAACACTGAGGTTGCCTCTGATGGGGCCAATAGAGGATCCCCGGGGATTTAGGGCGCACCCACCCATGCCAAGTCCTTCTTAACGAACCTGGGGAAGAATTCCAGGACATCCGTGCTGAGGAGACCGAGATGAGGTGAAATTTTCTGTGAACCTCAAGAGAACTCCCCAGAAAATATGAAACTTGAAACTGAAGATAGAGGCAAGAAATCCTTCCCTCTATCACCACTCCCCCCCCACCCATTCCTGCCTGGCTGGCCTCATTTTTATGATTGCATTTGAATAATTCTCATTACCCTGGCCCCAGAAAAGGTGCTCAGTTGACACTCTGGTTAGTTATTCCTAGTCTCAAGAGCTTTTTCTTCTATGGGCTTCCTGGGGCGGTGGATTCACCAAGGGGGAGACAATGTAATGGGGTGGAGCAGGGGAGAAATAATGGAGGGTAGGGGCTTTGTCTGAAAGCCTGTTGAAACTCCGAATACCTTCATTCTAAAATGTCCTTGGTAAACTCAGTGAGTTCTGGGAGTTGGGGTGCAGTAATATAAAGGGGGAGACCTGTGGGGCTGTTTCAGCCTGGGTCTACTGGTTGGATTCATCTGCTTCTGGGAGGAAATTGACTCCTCACCTAAGAGCATTCTACAGAGAAAGACCAAAGCAAGCATGTGTAGTCATACATGTGCCTCCGTTCCTTCAACAAAGAGACAGTCTTACTAAGGGCCAGGTACAGACATGCAGACCCTTACAGATGCAGGCTCACTTACTCCCACAACTTAGCAGGAGGCCCTCTCTACATCAAGGGACAAGAGAACCCCTCTGCCTCTGTAGAGGAACCATTTGAGCCACAGCCAGGCAGTGACTGATCCTCTGACCCCAGACCAGGCAGGGGTCTTGAATAAAGCCTAGACAAAGACACTGATGTCAGTAACAACCACGGAAAGTGAAACCCAGCCAGGTGGGCCAGGTTTTCAGTAAAGAATCTACCCCAAGAAGTTGAAGGCTGCCCCTTAGGAGATTCTAAGCCTCTGGGTTACTCCTCCTCTGACTCAGTCATGAGCAAAAATGAGTTATTAGATTCCATAGCTTAGACAAAGCAACTGAGATTTTTGCATCACATCCCAAATATGCTACTATTTGTCCAGATCTTCCCAGTATCTCCAAATTCAACCTCTTAAGTTCCAGAGGAAGAAACTCTTCATCAAAAGACCTGTTATGAACAGAGTTGAATCTTCCAGCCTTCACGTAGATTTTTCCAAAGACTTCACTACGTGGATTTATGTCACCCCAGCCTCTGATGTGTGGTCAGAGACTCTGGCTGCTGACAGTATAATCGCTATTATATATTATACATTGTATAATAATATAATAATAATGAATGCACTTGCCCTTTTTATGTAGTACAGTAGCAGCCAGATTTCCTGGGGGTCAGGCTGTCATAAAGTCCCAGAGGGAAGCCTGCTTCAGATATTGGGGGAGGGGAGGTCCATTTGGCCCTGCCCAGGACCCTTGAAGGGAGGAGTTTCTCTCTTTCCCAGGGCTCCTATGAGTTGCTGAGGCCTGAAGAGTCAGAGGGAGAATTCGGCTGAATGTAAATACTTAACCCTATCAGAGAGGTGTCAGTGAGCCGTAAATAGTACTGCAGGCAACAGTCATGCATCACTGATTCGCACTTGTCACAACCCTCGTTTTCTGGAATCCAGTTTGATGCCCAACTCTTTCTTGAGACAGCAGATCCATGGCCACGAGGTATTCATTTGTGGAAGTCTTTGCAAATACTGTGATTGCCACTAATACCCTTTTGGTGCTTTAAAGTGCACATTGTAATGTTAAGTCAACCTAGCTTGCTTTGTATTTGCAAAAGCTTAAAAAATTATTATCTAAAATGTAGCAATCTTTTTTATAGTCCATCCAGAGCAGATACTTGCCCTGCCCCCTCCAGAAACTCAGCTGTGTGCTAGTGCTAAGAGTAAAAAGAAGGGGCAAAGAGGCCCGAAATTACAGCTTCTATCCTCAAGCTGCTTTCATTCTAGTGGAGGAAGACCAAAGTGCCAATGTTTAAACATTGAATAACCACAATGCATGTACAATGTAACTAGTTAGTAATTAATGAGCAATGAGTTGTCAAATTCCATGAGTTCTACCTCTAAATCCTGTCTCTGTCAATAAGTAGAGAAGGGAGAGAGTAGAATTTATGCCTGTAGAATTTGCTCCACATACTCTACAATTTCTCCTCCATCATCCCTTTAGAATGAATAGGCACATACATGTCATATAACTCATCAGCAAAACACCATTATAACCAAACAGGAGTTCCTGTAAATTCTAGTTATCACATCTATATGTTGGAGTTCCTCTGCTTCGTTCTGGGCCCTCTTCTCACTCTACCTGTGCATTGTTTGTCTTTAGGATATGCCATCCATACCAGCCCAGATTGTCTCCTCTGAGCTCCAAATGTGCACAGTTGATGACCCATCTGAATCCTGCTTGTGTTACCCTATGAATAAAAATTTAAGACCTGCCTGTACTAGTCTGCTTGGGCTGCATAATAAAAGCTCACAGGCTGGGTGGCTTAAACATTTGTTTTCTCACTGTTCTGGAGACCCATCAAGGTGCCAGCAGCATTGAGTCTCTTCCTGGCTTGCAGGTGGCACCTTCTCTGTGTGTCCTCACATGGTCCTTCCTCTGTGCACACAATCAGAGAGAGGGAGTTTTGGTGTTTCTTCCTCCTCTTCCAAGAACCTTGGTCCTGCTGGATTAGAGCCCTAGTTTATGACTTCATTTAACCTTAATTACCTCTTTAAAGGCCCTATCTCCAGACAGGCACATAGGGTGCCAGGACTTCAACATATGAATTTGGGGGTACACAATTAAGTCTCTAACACTGTCTCACTACTAATTCCCTTCATTCTCAACTTAGTTATTTTTAATGACTTGATAGATTGTGAGGTCCTAGAGGATGGAGAAAATATCTCATTTCATCTTAGGATCCCAAAAGCCTGACACAGCACCCGGCCTAGAAAACATACTAAAGAAATTCTTGTTGGATTGAACTGAATGGAACTTATTTCTCCATAATTGCCCCAGTCCTAAATGAGGGACTTCTCACACCAGTGGCTTGGAATATTTTGATGATTTCCTGCCTGGTCTAAAGGACTCTCTACCATCTCTCTCCTAAAACAAAGTTGGGATCACAGTTTGGTTTCCCCTCAAAAATCCTCCAGTGGTTTTCCATCACCTACAAGATTTAGATTAAAAGTGCATTGGGTTTATCAATGGGTCAATGACTGAAGAAAATACAGTATATATACACAGTGGAATTTTATTCAGTCACAAAAAGAATGAGATGCTGTCATTCGCAGCAACATGGTTGAAACTGGAAGACATTATGTTAAGTGAAATAAGTCAGGCACAAAAAGACAAATATTGTATGATCTCACTTATATGTAGAAGGTAAAAAGTCAATGTCAAAGAAGTATAATAGTGGTTAATAGAAAAGTATTATAAAGTTAATAGAATAGTGGTTACCAGAAGCTGGGAAGGGTGTGGGAGAGGGGAAAATAGAAAGAGGATGGTTAATTGGCACAAGGGTGCAGTTGGATAGAAAGAATGACTCTAATGTTCTTTATAGCACAGTAGGAAAACTATGGTTGGCAACAATTAATTGAATATTTCAAAATAGCTAGTAGAGAGGATTTTGAATATACCTAACACAAAAAAGTGATACATATCTAAGGTGATAGATTTGACAATAAACCTGAGCTGACTGTTACACATTGTATGTATATATTGAAATGTCACACTATAGCCCAATAAATACATACAACCACTGTATGCCAATTAAAAATAAAAATGTATTTTTAAAAAGTTTATTGGGGGCAAGAATGGAGGAAGGAAGGACTGTATAGAGGGAAAGAGGGGTGGGAGGGGTGGGGGGAAGGGAAAAAATAACAATGAATCAAACAACATTACCCTATGTAAATTTATGATTACACAAATGGTATGCCTTTACGCCATGTACAAACAGAGAAACATCATGTATCCCATTTGTTTACAATAAAAAAAAAAAAAAAAGTTTATTGGGTTAAGCTGAACACAGTGGTACACATCTATAATCCCAGCAACTGGGGAGACCAAGGCAGGAAGATCACAAGTTTAAGGCCAATCTCAGCAATTTAGAAAGACATTGTCTCAAAATAAAAAATAAAAAGTGATGGGGATGTAGCTTAGTGGAAAAGCATCCCTGCATTCAATTCCAAGTACTGAAAAAATTTTTTTAAATGGTTTATTGGTCTTCATGATAAAAAGCACAGCCTTGAATGCCACATTCCTTAACCTGTCCTTCAAATTCATTCTCCTAATCTAGCCCTGATTTCTCTGCTAATCTGCATTCCTTTCAGGGGTTTGCAGTTCAGGGACTTCCTTCATGAGAAGCCCCTGGGGAACTTCATTACTAGTCAGAGTTTCAAATCCCACTTCAACAGAAAGCTAGTCTGGAGAAAGACCTGGGAATCCGTATTTTAGAAGCTACTGTAGAGTCTGCACTTTGGGATTGTCCATTTCAGTCCCAGCACACACCCCACCCCCTTACCCTTCTTGCCCTTGTTCAAGCTATTTCTCCAACCTTGAGATTACACTCTCCCTCTCCCACCTCCCAAAATTCCATCTGCTTTTAAGACTTGATGGAAACATCACCTCTTTTCAAAGAGTCCTTGGGTCCTGGCTCAGATCTCCATCATATCACAAAATAGCTAGTGATCTGGAAAGTTACTGACACTCTCTAAGTTTCAGTTTCTGCATCTGTGAAATGAAGATGATAATAGAACCCCACTCATGAGACCAAAGGGATTCAATAAAATTGTGAATGTAAAGAGCTTAGCACAGTCCCTGGCACATGGGATGCTCTTCAATAAGTGGCAGCCATTAGGTTTAATAGCCCTTTACCCAGGGCTGCCACAGCACTTTGCCTGTGCCTTTATTATAGTGCTTATTTAATTGGCCTGAGGAAGGGAGATATTGTTTACTGAGAATGCTATGACAGGCCCTGAGGGCTGTAACACAGATAGTGGGAGCAAGGAAATGGAGAAAGGGGGTTGCTCGCTTTCTACCTACAGCCTCCTTCCTGACCCTGAACCCAGGTGGGACTGTAGTGCTGGGGGAACTAGGGCCAGGGGAGGAAGATTCAGTTCCTGATGAAAAGCATAAGTGTCAAGCCCTTGGAGAAAGGGAGGAGGACAGAGAACCAACCTGTGCAGTGCAAAAACTCAGGTATTATAAATCTTTCGAAAGGTAGAGCTGCAGAATTCTGTTGAGCGGAAAGCCAGAATGTCTAGGTCCCTTGCCCATCTTTGATCCTTCCTTTGTTCTTTCTTCCCTCCCTCCCTCCTTCCTTCTGTCCTTCCTTTCAACCCAGGGAAAGCCTCTTTGCTCTCCCATCCCACTCCTACCTCTGACTACCTCTGAAGCAGGGGGATGGAACTTGTCCTCCGGGTACATAATAGGCAATTAATTGGGTCATGTCTTAAACCAGCTTCTATAATATAGGAGCAATATAATCCCCAAAGCCTTTCAAAAAAAAAAAAACATCTTCCTTACGGTGCTGATACACTTTGGGAAGTTTCTTGCAGCATTGCCTTCTCTCAAGGTCTCACTTCTAGGCACCTCCCTATCCCAACTACTTGCATGCATGCATGCATGCACACTCATGTGAGTACAAACACACACACACACACACACACACACACACACACACACACACAATCAGGTTCTCAAGTGGGAGCTTCCCCAATCTCAGCTCCAGGTGAGAGGCTCTGTGGGGGGGGAGAGAGGGAGAGAGCGAGAGCCAGAGAGAGAGAGCCAGAGGAAGGAAGGAAGAAAGGAAGGAAGGAAGGAAGGAAGGAAGGAAGGAAGGAAGTAAGTTAGTTTTTAGTTCCAAGTTCCATTCATTTCTTCACAAGGGGAACTAACACTGCCAATTTGAAAGCACTGAGAAAAGAGAGAGATTGGAGGAGAAAATTTCTCAACTGTATTGGAAAAGAAGAGAAAATGCTATGATTTAAAAAAAAAAAAAAAATTCTGGAAAATGGGATCCCAAGGGTTTGACCACAAAAATATGAGAAAGGAATACATAGACCTGTGCTGGACTAAGCACTTGAAACATGACTGGCTGAAACTGAGATTGGTTGCCAGTGTAATACACAGAATGGCTTTAGAAGACTTAGTATGCAAAATAATGCAAAGTACCTCATTAGAGTTTATTTTAAGAGTCAGGTATTGGGTCTCATGCCTGTAATCCCAGCTCCTAGCTCCTTAGGAGGCTGAGGCAGGAGAATCACAAGTTCAAGTCCAGCCTGGGCAACTGAGCAAAAAAATAATTATTTTATAAAAGAGCTCGGAAAGTAGCTCAGTGGTAGAGTGTTTGCCTAACATGGCAAGGTCCTGGGTTCAATCTCCAGCACTGAAAACAGAGAGAGAGAGAGAGAGAGAGAGAGAGAGAGAGAATTATTTTATGTTTCTTGATATCAAAATTGTAATGTTTTAGATACATGGAATAGATACATGGAATGAAATATAAATAGGTTATTAAAATATTTTCATCTGTTTCTTTTGTATTGTAAACGTGGCTCCTAGAAATTTAAAATTACATTGTGACTTACACCCAGTTTTTTTCGTTTTTTTTTTTTTTTTTTGCGGGGGGGATGTACTAGAGATTGAACTCAGGGGCACTCAACCACTGAGCCACATCCCCAGCCCTATTTTGTATTTTATTTAGATACAGGGTCTCACTGAATTGCTTAGCAACTCAGTTTTGCTGAGGCTGGCTTTGAACTCGCGATTCTCCTGCCTCAGCCTCCCGAGACCCTGGGATTACTGCACCCAGCCTCTTACACCCTATTTTTTTGAGGTGCTGGGGATTTGAACTCAAGGCCTTGTGCTTGCAAGGCAAGCACTCTACCAACTGAGCTATATCCCCAGCCCTTACACCCTATTTTTAATGATACCCCGCTTCTAGGCTTCATTTTTGTCCCTATGTCATCTATGTTTAGATGCTGAAAACTTCATCATCTATCATGTATCATTCTGGTCACCAGCCCTTCAATCCTTGTGCTGTCTGGGGAGCAAAGGGAGGTCAGCAGGACCTCAGTGCCTCCCTTGCACTGTAGAGGTCAGAAGAACTCATTCCCTGCTCCTGCCCAGGTGTAGTGTCCAAACGTCTCCTGTCTCCGAAGGTCTCCCCCAAACTGTACTGGAGGGCCTGTCTCTGAGTCTCTAGTCCCCCATCACCCTCATCATCATCACCATTGTTACCCTGCTACCACCATCCATCCCCAGGGCCTACCCTCTCCCTCTTACCACCTCATTGTACCGCTGCTCACAGAAGCATTCTGCATCCTTCTGCTCATCCAGTGGCCCGTCTCCCCTGTCCTCAGGGATGAACCCTGTCCATATGTGTTGCCTTTGATGCTGCATCCAACCTCTAAGCCCTCCTGAGCTGAGGATTTCACACAGCTGGCAGCCCAGCCTTCAGCAGTCACATTGCAGGACTTGAAGAACCCAACTTCCCTGAAGGGGTGGAGGCTGCATTTCCCACAGGAGCTGGTCCTGTCTTATCATGGAGTCAGGGAAGGTGATGACGAGTGACCAAATGAGGCAGCAAGGTACCCACAGCTAACCCAGCATGGGGGAGGTGGCTTGCTTAGCAAGGAAAAACAAAAGAAAGCAGCAATAGTAATAATATTTAATACTCATTGATTATTTCTCACAGAGCTAAAAGCCTACTGTCCATGCTCATTGCATCTCTGTGAGATGTAGATACATGGAGGAGCTTGTCACCAGGTGTGAACTCAAGCAGGTGACCTTAAGAACCCACACTCCAAACCACTACCCTGTATTGCCTCTTTGTCCCACTCCCTTCTCCTCTCACCTATTCATTCATGGGCTGATTCATTTATTCAACATGCATACCCTGATGGCCTCTAAGAAACTTACCATTTCATTGGTTCCCATTCAGCATAGAGGCTGGCCAGGCATGTGGTAGCCCTTAGGGCTATAAAGATGAATAAATCACAATCTCTGAACTCACGGAGATCTTACAGGCTTTCAGAGGCCAAGATGTGGAAAGGCAAAACTCTGCCTTCAAATTCCACTCACACTTTAGAGCAGAGAAATCGAGGCCCAGTTAGATGAACAAGAAAGGGGTGAACTTCAAGTCTTGTAAAGAAAGAGACAACCTGGATTCTCAGCCAAAACCCATGGTTTGCCTTCCAGCCCTGACCATCCTGAAGTTTTTGCAAACATATAGTATCAAGGTTGACAAGCTCCGTATGCCTTTTTCTGCTTCATCCCCGTTGGCTACTATCACCATGCATAGTGGCAATGTCCACACCCAAATCAAAACTCATCCACTCTAGAAACTCTGCGTAACTCGGGAGACCCATATCCTGTATCCTTCTGAGTTTAGGCATTCACATTTCCACTACAGCAGGATGCACTTGTATGCTGCCTTGTACACATTCAAAAATTTCAAATATGTATGCATTAGCTCCCCAAGCAGCTCTTGAACTTCATAAAGGCTAGGACTAAGTGTTTCTTTCATATCTTCCCTTCTCCTTCCCAGTCTGTCAGCATTTGTAACAATCTCAGCCTATTTGAATTGGCTAATAAATGCTAATGGTTTGACCTACTGTGCACAGCTATGATTGTGTGTGTGTGTGTGTGTGTGTGTGTGTGTGTGTACATGCATATGTGTATGCACGTCTGTTTGGGTATTATCCTGTTTGGGTATTATCCTGGACCAGTATTCATAGCAGGGGTGTTCATATGTGTAAGTGTCAGTGGAAGCATATGTACGTGGATGTGTGGAAGAATCCTCTAGAGATTATGGTTATAGAAGCTTAGACACACACCAGCACAATCCATCAATTTCCAGACATTATCTCTCATGATAATTTCCTGCCAAATCTTTGAGTTGCAATTAAGAAAGTAGATAATTTGAAACATTTTCCTCTGCATGTTGAGATGGATTATAATCCTAATTTGATAAAGACTCTTAATGACTCATTAGCCACCCTTGGCTTCTCCTCAGGTCAGCCAACTTCCCAGGCACTGGAGGCAGCTGGCAGCAGAAAGATGGGACACTCAGGTCATTACACGTTATTGCTTCGGCAGCTCTAAAACAAAAAAAAAACACAACAAAGCCACAAATGCGCTGTTGCTCTGGAATTCTCTTTTCTTCAGCTCCTAGATTTGGGCTTTGGTTTTCTTTTCCTGGCTTTGAACAAAGCCTCTAATTTCCTGACAACCACAACTCTCTTCCCAGACTACTCTGCCAGAGTGGCATGTGATATAGTGAGGTCCCTTCTGCACAGGTAGTGGTACAGAGACTCCATCCCCAACACAGTTTGTTTTCTGGGTCACAGTCCCCAAGTCCAAAGGGTGGGGATTCCTGGAAGAATTGCAACTTCAAGTTTTTACATGTAATGACCACATAACAGTTCCTTTCCCGCCTCTATTGAGCAACCGTCAGAAAGCAAAGAAGATGTCTAGCAATTCCCTGTTCCCTTGCCTCCTGGCAGGGTGGCACCTCCTCCAGCCCCAGGCTTAGATAATTAGATGTTCACAGAAGACAAAGTCATGGTTTACCTTGGGTCACCCAGTAGAGAACCTGCCTCTCAGGAAGTTCTCACTTATCATGTGGACTCTTGTGGACACATGTGTAGCTGCAAACACACACATGGCACACGCTTGTCACACACAGGCATGGAGGACACATAGACACACAGTCACACTGGCAGACAGTCACACACACGCACAGTCACACAGACATATGCCCAGTCTCAATGATACATAGTCACATGAAAAAGATGTCACATACACATTTGCACAATCACACGGACACACCAACACAGGGTCAAGTAACAAGGACACGGGGTCACATGGATATATGAATATGTATTCACATGGATACACAGTCATACAGATACATAGTCTGAAAGTCAGACGCATGGTCACAGACACAGTCACACAGACATGCAATCATGCTGTGCAGATGCAGGGTGACTAAGTGTATAAGGACTTCTGAATGCTCTTGACCCTGAGCCCAGGTAGGGGAAAGGAGGCTTAGTCAACAAGCAAACATTTATCTTTGTTACACGCCTACTATGTATCAGGCACCACGCTGGATGATGGGGTACCATGATGCTCAACAAGATGGGTACGCTGGTAATGAACCAGCACAGTTGGATAGTGTGGCTACACTCTGAGTTGGAGCAGGGTGAGGGGTGGCACCCTGAGTCAGGGTCCCCTTCTGAGTTCTAATTTCCTTCTTGTCCCACCTGAGTCACATGTGCTCTCAGCTCTGTCCAAGGTTCACTCCATCCCTGTATCACAGAGTAGGTTCAGGGTGAGATTAAGCGCCTCCCCCCACTTCTCACTCCTGCCCTGGGAGTTTGATCAATGTGACAAATGCAGGACCCTTGAGGTCATCCTCTCTGCCACCCTCCTTCCTTCCCAATGAGCCCAGGGAGATCTGAGCAGAGGGCTGATGGATAGCCCTGTCTTATTGTTCCAGACTCCAGATCCAACAGGGGCCTGGGAGAGCTGTATAAATCAGAGCCTGGGCTGGGCTCTCACCCACATGGTGACTCGACAAGAGGAATGGAAGGCAAGGGACCATAAAACTGTCTATGGGCCAAGTTGTTTCATTTCAAGTCAGGGCCAGGGAGAGAAAATGTTTGGTTCTTGGGAGACAGACTCACTTGAATAGGATGGATAATTCAGTAGAGATCTGCAGGTCTGGATGCTCCAGGAGAGGTCCGTCTTTCTTACAGGATAGTGCATGAGCCCAGTCACTCTTCTCCTCTGGGAACCTATTCCTACAATACAAGAGGGGTGGGGGATGCTCACGTCCCAAACTGTGAGAGTGTTAGGAAATGCTCTCTAGTGAGGAGGGAAGATTCTTACCCCCATGTGACTGATAAACCATCATTTTCCCTTCTCTGAGGCAGAAATATCCATGGGGAGAAAAAAAAGGAGGTGGGCAATGTTGGGCAAGTTTTAGCCATGCAGCTGTGATTGGAAAAAGCACGAGTTATTCCCACTTGATTTATGCAGGCATTTATTGAGCAGCTACTGAGTGCCAGGTATAGTGCTAGGAACTGGGGCCCAGAGCTGCATAATCTCTGGAAGCCCTCTTGGTCTAGGGGGACAGGCAAGGAGGCAGACTCAAGTCAGTGGCATGGGATTCATTCTCCCTTCTCACATGTTCCTATGTCAACATAAGTAGCTGCAACAAATTCTTACATTGATTCGTTTCCTTGCTTTTTCTCCCCTCTCTTGATGGGGAGTTCCTTCAACAGAGAAAGGAAAGGGAACAAATATTTGAGCCAAATGGCAATTGTACGCTGCCATTGGACAATCAACAGTCATTTTATCTCCACCATAATGTTTAGTAGTAGATTTGATTATCCTCATTTTATAGATGAGAAGACCGAGGTTCACAGAGATAAATGCACTTGCCCAAGGCCAAAGCTAGACACTGAGAGATCTGAGACTCAGTCCATGGGACTTGAGCTGGGACTGAAGTCCATGTGGCTCCAAAGCTCATGTTTATCTCCCACACACTGCTCAGAGGTTCACTCCTATTTGTGTCTTTGGCACTGGAACCATGACTAACTTAGAAGATGCTGCTAATACAAAGTGGAAGAGAAGGGGCACAGGAAAGTGTGGGGTGGGGTGGGGTTAAAACTGGGGATGAAGGGTCAGAGAAGACTCTGCATAGGAAAGGATGAAGGATCTGTTTCAAAGAACAAATTTGCCCAAATGACAAGAGATGGAAAATCCATCTAGGTGGAAATGATGAGCTAAATGGTGTGCTGCACACTGGCCACCTTCTCAAAAGCCCGGGTTTATCTGAAATCTCCCCTATTCCTCCCATCCCAATCCTAAGAAACAGGAGCTCAGGAATTGGTTAGGAACCACACAGACAGCAATGCTACACAGAGCCTGCAGCTTTGCTGGAATGGACAGTGGTTGTCTTGTTGATATCCATATCTTTCCTGGGACTTGATGGTAAGTAAGTTCCACCAGGGTGGGATCCAGTCTGCTTTTCTCACAAGTATAATGTCAACATCTAAAGCGGTGTTTAATTTTGGAATGAATAAAGAGAACTGATTCAGGAAAAGGGGGTGTTCTCTACTTCTCTGTCTTCCCATGATGTTGGTAAAACTGGGCAAAACTGGAAACCTCTCCTGCTTGAGATCAGGGAAACCAAAGGCCCCCCAAGCCCCATGATGGAACCAATGGAGGTGAAGCCCAGAGACCAGTGCAGTGGGCGCAGGCCAGTTCTGCCTGCCCTGCCTGCTCCACTCCCTCCTCTCTTCTTCAGGAGCCAAAACCGGACCTGCGCTCAGACAGCAGGAGCCAAGCAGCCTCCCTAGTCTCCAGTTTATGCTAAAGGGACAGCAAAAATCCAGTGGGGCAGGAGACTGAGGAACACCAGTATTTAAAGGAAAACATGAAGAGAAGCCTACAGGAGAAACAGAGGATGCCCAGAGTACCCTGAGACCCAGGATGACACCAAGCACCTGCCCACCTTCTTCTCTGCCATTGAGGCTCTCACCCTATGAATCCACAGCCCAATCGCCACAAACTGCAAAGGTACTAATCAAGGAAACAAGAACAGGAAAGGAAAAAACAGTGGACTGGAGAGTTTCATAATCATTTTTCTGAAAGGATGAAGAGGGAAGAGTGGTAACTTGCTCAGTAGGGAGAAGTCACAAGCCAAAAGCCTATGGCAGGGGCCCATCCACCCTGAGGAACCCTGAAAGACGGAGTCTTTGGAGGCACCAAGCATTGTGGCTTTGGAGTCATGTTACAGGCTGGACAGGGGACATAGGTAGAAAATCTATTTATAGATGTGGTCTCCACCCACCCCACAACCAGGCTGCCAGTCTTCTCTGCCACTGTCCCCCAACCCCTCAGAAAACAAGAGTTTCTTCTATGAGGAAACTGACTAAGAGCAATATTGTACTTAGGAATACCAAGTAAGATGGAGAGTAAAAAGAATCAAATAGAGGTCTGTATGCTAAACTGCCTGCCCTTCAGTCTTTTCTCTGGTCTAGCTAGTGACTCCCCCACACCCCCAAACCTAGCCAGTATAGTGGAAGAACCAACAGATCCAGATACAACTGTTCCATCTGTCCCAAAGAAAAGGCTGGTTTGTCACCTGATCAGCCTATGTCCACCAGTCAACAAACTCACCCAACCACACGTCAAGCTTCCCAAATCAACCTTTTGTGTCTTCCCTAAAGATAAACAAACAGCCACAGATCACTAGGTGTGTATGTAGTAAGCCTCAAATGTGGAACAGGAAGACTGAAGTAAACAGGAAAAGGGGAGATCTGGGGCAATAGAGATTGTGTGAAGAGCAAAAGAAACGTTCCTAAAGAGCATTAATACTTAAAAATTACTTTTCCTCAAAAAGATAAAAAAAGAAAGAATGTATTCATAAAACAAGAAAAGATTATAATGAGTAGAAAAGTGTTTAATTTATAAAGCCTTTGGTGGACTGGGGATGTAGCTTATGGGAGAGTGCTTACCTAGTATGTGCAAGGCCTGGATTTAATCCCCAGCATCAAATACTAAATAATAAGCAAAAAGTCTCTAAATTAATAGCTTTTTTTTTTTCAAAAATATAGTATAAAGTTTAGAAGATAAAGTTGAGGAAATCTTCCAAAGAATGAAGTCAAAAGAAAAAGGGAAGTATAATAGGAGAGAAATAAAGGAAACAGTTTCCTGATTGGTCCAGCACAAAGAAAGAGTATGACATTTTACAATACAAGGGATAAGAAAAAGTTTCTAAAACCTTCCAAAGAGAAAAACACAGGCAAAATGAACAGAATAAAACAACATCAAACTTTTTAAAAATTAGCATCAGATATTAAAAGAGAAATGCCTTCTCAATTCAGAAACAAAAAGTTTTTAATTTAAAATTCTATTCCCATATAAATTATTTGTCACATATTAAAGTAGTATAGTAGCAAATATTTAATAACACAAGAAAATTACTTGTTTGGAAGCCTTTCTTAGGAAGTTATTGTGAGGATGAGTTATGTAAAATTAGATGATTGTCCAATATGGAATGTGGGAAACTTCAAAAATAGTGGATCCAGGACTGGGGATATAGCTCAGTGAATAGAGTGTGTGCCTCACATGCACAAGGCCCTGGCACCACAAAAAAAAAAAAAAAAATAGGGGATCCAACACAGGAAGGCAATAAAAGAAACATTCAAAATGACAGTAAGCTGCCAGGTACAGTGGTACACACCCTTAATCCCAGAGACTCAAGAGGCTGACAAGAGAATCACACATATAAAACCAGCTTCAACAACTTAGCAAGGCTCTTCAGCAACTTAGCAAGACCCTGTCTCAAAGTAAAACATATAAAAGGACTTGAGGTATAGTTCTGCAATAAAACACCCTGTGTTCAAACTCCAGGACAAAAAAAAATGATAGTAAACTGAAGTTTCTGGATGACATTTACATAGCATTCCTATAAAGCAGTCAATCCAGATGGAGGCAGAAAACAAAGTACTTGAAGAGGTAATTAGAAAAAGATAAGCTTGAATGTATGAAAAATAGTTTGGCAGATATGTAGCAAAAAACAAATTCCCTTTTTTTTAAATTTCACACAATTGCAAAACACACAATAACAAAAACAAAAACAAAAAACTGTAAGTACATCTGTAGACCAAGTCAGTTAAAAAAAAAAAAAAAAAAAAAGGCAATTATTAACTCCAGGAAAAACAAAGCAATTCCAGGAAAAGGATACATGGTCACAATATACCACTTGATTCAATAGTAAATAATGTTTTAGTCATTAGCACATAAACACCAAATATGGACTGAACAGAAAAAAAATTTACATTGGAGAGGTAAGAGGGGAAGGGTAGGAGTAAAATTGAAGAAGAATGATGTAGGAGAGTTAAGTTCTCATCTACCATGGCAGAAAGTTTCTAAAACTGGTAAATTAAGTAGCAATACAAGCATATTTTTTAGGAACATAGTTATATACACAAGAGAAAAATGAGCTATAGGAGTTGATGGTGACTCCTTAAGGAATGGAATTTAGGAGTAAGGAGGGATGAGGCAAAGCAACAGTAACTTCCAAACTATGTATATGTATTCTTTGATTTAAATAAAAATTAAGCTTTGTTTTTTTTAAGCACATATGGCTCACATTGTCCAGCTAAGCTCTTCAAACATTTGAGATCAGATGATGATTGGAGGCCAAAGCTCTAACCAAACTAAATGATGCACCTTTATTTGAGTGTTTTCAGAGACTTCCTTGGGGATCTGACCCAGTGGTTGGTGGCGAATAAGATTCAAAGATTAAGAAACCTGATCCTGGCCCACAGTGTCTACATTAGAGGAAATTCTCAAACATACCATGATATTTCATGTCTGTGCATGTGGGTCTTTCTGCTTAGATGCCTCAGTAAATGAACCTGCAATCCCCTCACATGCTGAACTTCTGTTTGAACTTTAAACACTTGTAAGCCATCACCTCTTCCAGAAAGCCTCCCCAGATGCCTCCTTTCCAGAGAGCCATTTTTCCTCTTTTGGCCTACTCCTGACTGCTCTGTGTCTATGACTAGCAAAGCATTCATCACTCCACATTTCAACTGCAAATAAACCATGTCTCCAACTAATCTGTGATTCTCTCTGAAGCTATCAGCTCACGTAGATTAAGCCATAGGATAAACCACCACCAACTCTTGGTGGCTCACCACACAGAGACGTAGCACTCATCTCATTACCCATTACCTTTGGTTTGGGAGCCTCTCCATGTCTTCTCTTCATTATGGAACCCAGCTAGACACCCAGCCCTGCTCTGGACATGACACTCTCCTAGAGAGACAGAAATAAAAAAGGCAGAAGGGACCACAAAATGTCCTTGAAAGCCTCTGCTCGGAAGTGACACATATCACTTCTGTGCAAATTTCACTGACCAAAGTGAACCAAGTGAAGTGAAGGCACAGTTAAGCAGAATCCTTTCACAGGAAGAGGCAGCAAATAGTTGGGTACACTAATGCCATCCACCGGTCTGGCTGGTGGTCCACATCTAACTTTTGTATCCTGGACCTAACACAATGCTTGGCACTGAGTAAGTTCTCAATGCATCTCCACTGAGTCAACTGAACTGACTGATAGTAACAGCCTGAGACACAAACCTGAGAACAGGAGATCTGAGAGGGAGAAGGGGCCATGAGGACGTCAGCAACAAGCTCATAGCACGTGGAACGGCACTGGGCTCAGAATCAAGACCCCTGGGTCCAGCTCAACTTCTGAAGTCATTCCACCTCTCTGGGATCAGTGAAACAACGTACAAAACAGAAGGAATCCAGTCCAGTGTCAGAGAGCACACAGGGGCTATAGTTTACAATCACCTATTACATATTTTATGAATAGCTAAAAGAGAGGAACTCAAAGTCCCCAAACACAAAGCCATGGTAAGGAAATGTTAATGGAAATGGAAATGTTAATTACCCTGATTTGATCAGTACAAACTGTATACATATACTGAAATATCACACTGTACCTCATAAATATGTACAATTATTACATGTTAATCAATAATTTTAAAAATGTGTAAGAGATGGAAACATTTATTGTCCTGATTCTATCATTACGCACTGTATACATGTATTGAATTATCAAGCTGTACCCCATAAATTTGTATTACAATTAAAATAATTAATTTCTAAAATGAGGAGGAAGAACTAGACAATTTCTAGGGTCCATTCCAACTCTAACCTCTCAGGAGACTGTCATGGCACCTGGTAGGCCAGGATCTCAGCTTCTACTTGTCATAGCAGTCAGCTCTTTGATTTAGAAGTAAATAACCTCATCACTTCATGTGCCACATAAATTTCTGGAAACTAAAAATTCACCCATGTCAGTAAAAGATAGTGCAACTATATTTTAGAAATGAATACATTTCAACAAAAATGTCAAGTGGCAAATGTACTTTTAAGCAAAGCATTTGTTTTGAGCATGTTATTCTAGGTACAGGGAATCCCAAGTTACATAAAAAAGCTACTTGTCATGACACTACAGAGGGGTGATTACACATCTGAATGTATCCATACTAAGTTCAGGGTCACAAATGAAAATCAACACATCACCTGAAACTGTCTTGCACTTAGTAGGAGTTTGTTTAATGAATGAATACCTATGCTGGTTGCACTTTGTGGGCACTGAAGGCTATTGTTCCAATGCCCATCCCCCTGTACCTGGTGTTTATTTTTGAAAGCTTTCAGGGGAAAAAAAAAATTAATCTAAAAAGGGTTGAGGAATCCTGTGGCTAATGGGCTGAGGTACTAAGAGAATTATTTAGTAGACACTGGGTCCTGAGCCCTGTGTTCTCATCACCAGAAGGCCAAGGCTGGGATAACCCTGTTTGATCACAGAAACTTGTACCTTTAAGTTTCTACCCATAAATCATGGATGCCAGCCCAAGGTGTCCACCTCTATCAGAACAAATAACAACATATACAGGGCATTTCTCATATTCCAGAACCATTCATGTTCTTTGCATAGGTCAACTCTCATCACTGTCTCAGCAACCCTAGGATATGGGTACTGCCGTTATCTCCATTTTACTGATGGGGGAACTGAAGAACAGAAAGATTAGTTAGCCTGCCAAAGGTCACACATTCAGTGGCAGGGCTGGGCTATGAACCCAGGCAAGCTGGCTCCAAAGTCTTTGCTAAAATCGCCTCTACATTAAACTGCCTGAGCAGCTACATGCTGCCAGTGAGTTGGGTTCATTCCTGAGCATAGAGGTAGCCTGGAACCCATAAGCATATCATCACCCTTTTATCCTTAAAGACCCTCCCCACCCTGTCCCCACAGCAACCTAGGAGGCTATGGTTTTTACCCTCGAATTGTGGGTGCAATGAGAGAGATGAGTATGACTTTGGCTTCAACAAACACCAGAAATTCCAATTTTTCAGATTGATGCCTGTCTGTCCTCATCCACCTCCAAGTCTCTGACTTGGTGCCCTCTTGCCTGGCAGAGTTGGGGAGCGGTGTGAAGAAAGTTAACCTTTCCAAGGGACAGCAAGATCCTTCTTCTGGTCACCACAGCACTGTAAGCCCCAGGCAAGGCTCTTTCCTGTAAAGATCAATCAATACTGCCCCTATCCCACATCCCCACCCTTTCCTGTTCCTCGGCCTATAACTGCTATCGATTACAGCAGAGCAGGGAAGCAAATGCCAAAATATATCAATCAATCACCAAGGTGGCAAAGAGACTTTATTAAAACCATTACACCTTCTTCTATTTTCCTGCCTACCCCAGCTTCCTCAGCCCAGTGGCCATTTCTTTTGGACAGTTTCCAAGAACTTCGCAGACATGATCTGATGGCTGGTGGAATTTCCTCTATTTGGGGAAAATTTAGACCCAGAGAAGGAACAAGAACAAGTCCCACAGTGAGAAGATGGAAACCAGGTGTGTGAAAATATGTGCTTGTGTCTGTGCAGTATATATATATGAAAATGTGCAAGTACGTGTGTTTGTTTAAAGAAAAACCAAGGACTTAGTCACATTTCAGAAACATTTGGTAATTATCGCTGAAATTTTTACAAATCAATTCCTTCTGGTCGCTTAATGTCCTTCACTAAGTGGTTTAATTGTGAAATTTCACTTTATAATTGGGTTCGTTTTAATGCGGGAAGAGGTAGATTTGCATAAGCAAATGACAAACAGTTAACAAAACCCATTAGCAGAGAAGCAGAACTCCAAAGAGCCACACACCTGGGTTGTCAGCTTGGAATCAAAATCTGGGCACAAGTCCCTGCCTGAGCCCAGACCAGCCCTGCAGCCCCTACCCAGACGCAGGAAGGAGAGAAAGGATTTCAAGGGCCTGAACTGATTACTAGGACAAGAGGAGACCTTCCAGTATGGCGAGAGACAAAACAAGAAAGAAATTTTTTTGCCAATGAAAGACCAAAGATGTTTTGTTTGCAAGGAAACTCTGGGCATGAGTTTTAAAAGAACCATGAGTTTTATACAGCTGAGAGGTTTTTGTTTGTTTGTTTGGTACCAGGGATTGAACTCAGGGGCACTTAACCACTGAGTCACATCCCCAGTCCCTTTGTAAAATTTTTTTTACTTTGCGACAGTCTCACTTAGTTGCTGAGGCTGGTTTTGAACTCGCCATCCTCCTGTCTCAGCCTCCTGAGTCACTGGGATTACAGGTGTGCACCACCACACCCAGCTTCTGACAACTTTTGTTCCAAGTGAAAAGAAAACTAGACTGAGCAGCAGGGAGGACGGAGACTTGACTTCTGACCCTCATTCTGCCACTAACCAGCAAAGATCCTTCTACCTCACTTCCCTCTTCCATAAAGCGAGTAAACTAAAGTAGATCACATGCAGCACCTGTTTCTAAAACCCACATTATCATCACAAGTAACTGACTCATTCATTCATTCATTTCTTCACTCATCCAACAAGTATTTATTGAGCTCTTGCTATGAGTAGTACTGTAGAAAGGACAAAAGAATCACCAAGTTATGGGATGAGGGTGAGGACTGAGTGCTGGGGTAGGCAGGAAAATAGAAAAAGGCACAGTGGTCTTAATAAAGTCCCTTTGCCACCTTGGTGATTGATTGATATATTTTAGTGTTTGATTCCTTGCTCTACTGTAAACAATAGCAGTTATAGATGGAGGAGGAGGAAAGGATGGGAATATGGGATGGGGGCAGCTGGCAAGGCCCTGCCCTCATGGAACTTACCATCTAACGGGTTGCCATGGAAATAATTGCTGGCCATGCCATTTATATGTTGAAAGCTTAACCTCTAGTGTAATGGCATTTGAAGATAGAACGTTCACAGAGGTAAAGTTAAATGAGGTCATAAGGGTGGGGTCCAGATCCAGTAGGACTGGTGTCCTTATAAGAACTGGAAGAGACCCCAGAGGGTGTGCTCTCAAGCTTATGTGCACTCTTTCTCCACCCGCCTCCCTTTCTCCCTGCATTCACAGAAAAGAGCCATGTAAGGCCCCAGCAAGAAGTCAGGAAGAAAGGCTTCATCAGAAATTAACTTTGCTGGCTCCTTGATTTTGGACTTCCAGCCTCCAAAATCAATGAGAAAACTCAGCTTCTGTTGTGTAAGCTTCCCAGTCTGCAGTGCTTTGTGGTGGCGGTATGAAGGGCACTGTGCAACAGGAGCACAGACTGAGGGCACCATCCAGTCTACAGGGTAGGGAAGGACTCCCAGGGAAGCTGCCATCTGAACACAGACTGAAGGATCTGGAGGATTTGCAGGAGGATCTGCAGGTGAACAGCAGAAGAGTTCTCTGGGCAGGATACCTACATGAGCAAACCCCAGGCACAGGAGTAGTGAGTTCCACAATCGGGGAGCGCATTTTCTGGAGACTCAGAGAAAGAGGCCAGAAGGAAGCTAAAGAGTTTGTAAGGGCAACTTCATAAGTAAACATGTCCCAGAAGATCTTCAAAGGACAAGCTGCTACACCTCTGGACACCTTGGACTCATCCCACTGAGTCCACTGCTTCTGATTCTGCTGGGCAAATGCCAACTTGGGTTCTGCAGGTAGAAAGAAGCAGCCTACTGTTCCAGCCACCTAGCCATGTCTTCAGTATGTCTGCATATTCCTCATGGAAATGCTTTGCTTGTTCATTCAGAAGCTTCCTTCTTACCTCACAGAGCATCTTCCGGGACAGCCTATTCTGGTGCTTGCCTTCAGTTCTGTGAAATTCCTTTGCTTTTTATTAATAATTGTTAGTGTTTATTGTGTTAATTAATGCTAACCGTGCACCAGGCGCTGTTTTGCTTTATGTGCATTAGCTCTTTTAATCCTCACAACAACACTATGAAGTGGATTCTATTAACTCCAGTTTATGGATGAGGAAACTGAAGCACAGAGAGATTAAATCACTCGCTCAGGGCTGTTCAGCTAACAAATAGAAAAGCCAGGATTAAAGCCTGGTGAAGTCTAGCTTGGGTATCCACACTCTGAACCATTATGCTCTCCTGCCTTAGAAGAAAGAGAAAGATAGTGGGTCCTAGTTAGGTGGTTTCTCTGGCTAGTTTAAGTGCTAGAACCGGTGGGGGGGAGGGGGAGGACTGATATATTTCTGAATCCAGAATCTGTGCAATTTTTTTTCTTCATTGCTGGAAATGGAACCCAGGGCCTCACACAGGCTAGGCAAATGTTCTACCTCTGAGCTATAATCCCCAATCCCAGAGTCCATGCTCTTAACCGCTAAGAGGTGCTGCCTTTTAGGGACTGGAAAGAAGCAGATGCTTTGAGAATTACTCAGGAAATAGATTAAATAGAACTCTCATGGGGTAACTGAAGAATAAGGAAAATTGAGTGGGACAGCCAGATTTCTGGTAAGTGGTGCAGTCAAACCTTCATGGTCTTTATTCCTTACTCATCCATTCTTTCATTCATTCAGTAAATGCTTATTCTGAAGCTATTATGTCTCAGATACAGGGCTGGGAAAAGCAGGTAGAAGAGAGCAGGCAAATACAGAGAATGACCATGACACTCACTAGCCCCTACTCCTTCCCTTTGTCCAATGAGCTTAAGGACTTTCTTTGCATTCTAGGGGATCGGGTTGATAAATTAATTAATTGATTAATCATTACAGTGTGATTGCATTCATAAATCAACATGTATCTATCTACCTACCTGTAAGGTATTACAAGAAAAATAGTCTATCCCTATCTAACAAAGTCAGGGGAACCATCACTCTAAAGACAATGCCATTGATCCAGGCATGAAGGACGATGGGAATATCCTGTGAGAGTAGCTGGAATCCTCAAAACTTCCCTGGAAAGCCTGTGATAGAATTCTGGACCAGAGTCACAAAATTTAAAATATTAACACTGAAAGGAGATTTAGAGATCAGCTCTATCCCCAGATTAACAAACTGAGCAGGGCCAGTCACGGGATGCAGCAAAATTTCAGGAAGCATCTCATCTCAAAACCATGCAAGTGCCAGCCTTGCCCAGCCCTGAAAGCGAGGCACGACTTTGCCACGGCCAGCAGGTGGCAGATACTTACCAAGCCAACAGTGCCACGCAGGAACGCCTGACCCGGCTGCCTCCATCCGGGCCTGATGGGCTTGGTGATTACGGATTGTAGAAAACAAGAAGGTAGAAGGAAAAGAGAAAGGACAGAAGTCAAGAAATTTGCCTGGTTTCTGGTTTGTACAACTGAAAAGACAACTCTCAACTCCCTCGAACCCGCTTAAGTTCCTAGCTTCCTATCCCTGAGTCTTAAGTTTAGCAATAAGGATAGCTTCCACCATAGTTCCTCTCCTCTCCTCGCTCGGCTGCCAACTCTTTCCATCTCACCCCTGCTCGATATTTATTTCAGCAGCGGATTCTCCTTTCAGCTGATCCCAGTTGAGTACCCTAAGTTCCACTAGAAGGTCAAAAGGTTGCAGTTTTGTGACCAGCCGGCAGGGGGCAGTCCCGCTGCGAGTATTCATTCTGTCGCCACCACCCATCCCAGCCCCCAGCCCAGTCACAACTCCTTAGAGATGCAAATTGAGAGGCAGCCTTCCTAACCGGAGAGGGCTGCTAATTCTCTTGACGAGTATGCAGATTTCCACCCTGCCTTTGCCTGGGTTTATTTGTTTTACTTTGCAATAAATTTAATACAGACTCCCTGAAGCAGAGAGGCAGATGGACTATAAACTCTGCATTTTGAGCAGCCTTAGTTACTAGGTTAGTGTGGATTTTTGATCCCTGCTTCAATTATATCTATGAAGTTTGACATGGATTTGGGTCTGGGGTTTGCGGGCTCCTTGGTGCTCTGGAGCTGCTTCTAGGGAATTTACAAGGGCTGATTTGATTATTGAGATTTTAATTTCTCATAGAGGCTAACAAGAAGGCTGGGGAGACTGGCTGGGGTATAAGAGGAAGATGGAAAAGCAAGAGAGTAAGTTGGGTTGCTTCCTGCCCCAGTGTTAGTGGTATCAGTACCATTTTCCCATGCCCTTGCAGGAAAAGTGTGCTGAGTCTGTTCTGACTTCCCTGGGGGAGTCATGCAGTGGAAAGTACGCACAAGGAGTTCAGAGTCTAAGAAAAAAAATTCAGATGCACATATGGGGCAGACATAACTAAAACATCTATAAAGAAACATTAACAAGAATGGTACAAATTAGCATTGTTTAACAATGTAAATTGATCGTGAAGGGAGGTGACAAAAGGAAAAAAACTGTAACTCCCCCTCCTCTGAATACCTTTGTCCTGCACCAGAATGCACAGCCTCCTCCCTTCTCTAGTTCCTTGCACAGACCGCTGAAGAAAGAAGACAGAAGAAACGTGGAATTCCATAAGCTGGGTTCTTGTCCTGGCTTCACGAGTTACTTCTTTGTTCAAACGTTTGGGTAATACATTTAATATCTCTGAGCTTCAGTTTCCCTTTCTGCACAATCAGAATAACCTGACCACCATGAGGAACAAGTCAGGTAACTTGGACAAGGACGCTTGTATGTGGTAAAGGACTGGACCATTAAAAGTGCATCACAAACAGATGTCCTTCTTCAGTTGTGAAATGATCATGAGAGCAAAAAGGCCTCAGGCCAGAGGCGATCTATGAACAGAATTTCCAAGATGTGCCAGTGAAGCCAATATTCCTGAATGAGTTGGGTTCCACGGTCTCACCACAGTGTGGTGGCCAGCTCTTTTCCATGGCTCTCCTGCTGGCCAGTTATTCTGCTCACCTGTTTGCAAAACCTGCCTTCAGACAGAGAGGTGGAGTGGGCTCCTGGGAATCTTCCAGCAGCAGCTGATTCCAGGGATTGCTTAACAGAATTCTGAGGGCTTGGCCACCATGCTGGGGAGGTGGTGCTGCAGACTCAACTTCCCCCAGGGAAATCCCAGAGTCCTAGCAGAGACACTGTGGGGGGGATGGGAGGACGCTGCCTTCTGCTCCCTGCTCTGCACCTTCACACGCCACACCCTTCAGGCAGAGCCAGGAAGGGAGCGGGGTGTGGGGGGAGGCACTAAGAGGAATGTGTTTGAAGAGCAAAAAGCAAAGATTTGGGAGTGACCAGTGAAAAAGGGCAAAAAGAAAGAAGAGGGCAGATACCGTGAAAAGGAACGAGCCATGACATGTTGACATTTATGCCTTAAACTTGGGGGAGAATCACCTACCAAGAGAGAGAAGAGAAAGGAAATACCCAGGCTTCACAGAAAGAAGGGGGCAGGGGCAGGGGAGGGGGAGGCTGAGATTAAATGGAAATGAGGGTCTTGGTCACCATGGAGAAAGGAGCCGGAAGCTTTGGCAGCAGTTTGTCTGTTAGCAGGGAAGGCGGGGATCAAAGAGGCTGCGGTGTATCTCTACACACAACCGGGTTGGAAAATGACTAGCTGAATTCAGCCCAAAGCAGGGGGGTGGAGCCGGGTGAAAACTACTGGTTGAATTCTCTCCAAGACAATAGCTCTCCCGGTGGGTGCATCTCCATCCTGACAGTTTCTCTGCAGCCCCATAAGGCACAAAACTAAAACTGTTGGTTGTGAGGATTTTGTTCAATTAAATTTGGTGACTTTGCCCCACCCACATGACAATAATCTGTGTGTTCAAGGGAATGGAAACCCTAAATCCTTCAACAGTGATTGGGAAAGGAGATGACAACTGCGACCCAGAAGGAGAGGGGAATGTTGAACACAGTGGCAGGGATAAACTAGACAGAGGCCTTGATCTTCACAGGACCTTCTGAGGGAGAGTGAAGAAATCCAGCAAGTACGGGCCACAGAGCCAAGGGGACGACCAGGCATGCTCTCAGAATTGTGGCGGGGCAGCGACATCCTCAGACCTTACCAAGTCTCTGCCTGAGCTTTAAAGAACCACATTAGGCTCTCTAAAGGGCTCCTTCAGGCACACCCCTCCCTAGGAGCAGAGGCAGACCATACTCCAAGTACCCTGACCAGAGATGAAGAGGGGCTGGCTGTTCCGGTGAGGGTGGGGAGGTATGCCCCATCAAAGGGACAAGTCTAGGACCAAGGGCCACAGGCTCCTCACAAGGCAGAACAGTGCTGGGAATGGGGCATAGAGTGGGGAGCCCTGGGGTCAGGGTCTCTACTTGTACCTTGGCTTGGCTGCCCTACACAGGTACAAGGCAGGGCAGAACCTGACTTCCCAGATGGAGGTGAGTTGGCTAAAACAAGTGAGGACTCAAGGTTACTGGAGGCTAGAAACTTCAAGGCAAAGGGAGCCAGAGAGGACAATCCAACTTGCAGGAAACATGTATGGCAGAGGAGAGTAGACAGGAACAGGCCCATAAGTCTATCTCTCTCCTCAGCATTTAGAAAAAAAAAAAAAAAAATTGTTGTTGTTGTTTATCTGATATTCTCACTTGACTGGCTAGCCTGTATTTTACCTGACACCCCCCCATCCCTGGGTTCAAGACTTACAAAGGCAGACTCTTCCTGGACTTAACACATACCATAGAGTCTAAACCATACAGGGTGAAACCAGTATGTTCCAGCAATGCATGGGACTGTGAAAAGTGATGTCATGTTTAATGATTCTCTTATTTGGGGGAGGAAAAAAAAAAAAACCTTACACGTGCAAATGACTTTAAGAGGGAACCAGAATCCAGGCAGCATCAGAGCGATTCCTCCAGGGACAAACATTCCTCTTCTGCATCCACTGGAATCCCAGGGGCCAGCTAGGTCTAAACTGATAAGAGAGAATTTCCTGCCCAGGGAGAACATCTTACCTCAGTCCTTCATGCTTGGGGGGCGGGTGGTGAGGGGTGAGGTATGATCAACAAAGGAAGAGTGTAAGGATCACTCCTCAAGTACAGTAGACTTCCTGGGGATGGTTCCCAAGCCTCCCCAGTGGAAGCCTGAACCCTCAGATAGTACTGAGCCCGCTTTGGTGTGTGCTGCATCTTTCCTAAATACTGCACAGCGTTGCCACACTGCAGCAGAGACGATCTGTCCTTTCCTGTTTTATACCCCAGTGCCTCCTTTGCACCACTCACTACTCCTGTGCCTTTGCAGCCATTATGAAGTCAAATAAGGATTCTTTGAAGACAAGCAGGATGGTAAAGCCCAAGTCATCTGATAACTGAGATGGCTACTGAGTAACTAGCAAGCAGGCAGCCTGCAGCTTGGACATGCTGCACAAAGGGATGATTCACATCCCGGGTGGGACAGAGTGGGATGATGTGAGAGTTCGTCAGGCTTCTAAGAATGGCGCACAATTTAAAACATGAATTGTTTATCTCTGGAATTCTGCATTTAACATTTGCAGACCACAGTTAACTGTAATTGTAGACAACACAAACCGTGGACATGGGGGGAAGTCTGTCCTTCACAGTTCATGCAATTTTAAACTATTCTTTCTCACCTTCAACTCCCCTACTGCAACTGAGACGTTTTAAAATTCTTCTCAGAATCCAACCTCTAAAATTCTACATTCCAGGAAGTAAGTAAATAAATAAATACATAAATCAATAATCACCCTACATTAATTCTAGCTCTGTTATAAAGACAGAAGCAAAATAAAGAAAAAAAAATCAATAGTTACCAAATGAATAAGGATAGACTGCAAGGAGAACTTTTTTTTAATCCAGAAAACTTTTACAATGGTATGACAAGCAATAGAGAATAAAATAAAATTAAAACAATAAAAAAAAAAAGTATACCCAGCAGTGTCCTGTTAAATAATTGGATGAGATTCATCAGGGTAGCAACTGGCGCTGAGCGTTTTTTAATTTTCTCCCTGCTGGATATTCTCCTCTCACAGTATCAACAAATAGATTAACGACTTGTCAGAGACAAGGCCTTCACGAAGCAAAATTGAATTCTTCAGTATTTATTTTCCTCTTTATGTCTCCTCCCCAAAGAGGAACATCTGATCATTTTTTTTAAAGACCCAAAATCTAGAAATGATTCATTCTGCCCTTGAGGATCACTTGATTACTTCATACAAAGGGCTCTATCCTCCACAGTTCATTCTGGAAACCTGGTGTAATAGGAACTCCTGTCTTTTCCTTCTGAAGGAATTAACTTCAAATTGGCAAAAGACACAGGCAGACCCAATGCTTAAATGATGCATTGGTAGCAAGTGAAGGCCAAACTTGTCATAGTGCTTTACACAAACAAATGTCCTGCAAAAGTTCAAATACGGTGAGGCCCAGAAGCCAAGCACACCCAGAGAAAGGCCTGCAACTGAGCCATCAGGGCTGTGTGCTGGGTTGGAGCCAGGGTTTGAACATTATGGTTCAAGTTGGACTAACAAAAGTTAACAAAATTTTTTTTAATTTGGAATTTTGTTAAGCATTTAATTAGCTCTTAGTTATGAACAAACCATAAACATTAGGAAGTTATACCTTTTTCTCTTTACATTTAAGGTTACATTATGATATAAGCAACTTAAATCAGTAGTAGATGCTGAGAGAATATTTTTTTTTTCTCTTTTAGAAAGGGTCTGAGCATTAGTCAACTATGAGAAACAAAGGTTGAATAGAAGAATTTTAGCCTAGAAACTCTGAATGCTCTGGAGCACTATCCTAATATAACCCAGTGGACAACTTGGGCAAGTCTGTGTCCATTTCAGCTTTAAAGAGTTAGATAAGTGCCCTTTCTCTTTCTCAGGGGTGCTGACAATCAAATCTGATAATGGATCAAATGCAATAATGGATATAGAATGACTTATTTTTAAAAAGTGTGCAAACCATTAAGAAGTGTTTCTCCATAGCATCATAAACCTAAACCATCGGAACCTGAGACAGGCTGTTTTAAGTGTGCATGCTTGAATTCAATGAAAGTAAAGAACTGACACCTCTACTATGTTTAAGCTAAGACTACAAATCAGAGAAGGAAGAGGATATAACACGGCGTGTGTACTCAGGCCATTGGCACCGTGCTTGACTGAGAAACGAGGCTGGGTGGGATGCCTACCACCTGCGCTCCATGAGGGTGTGGATGTGCCCAGCAGCTCTGCCCATGCCCAGCTCTGCCTTCTTTGTTCATTGGCCTCCCAAGATCCCCTTCCGAGTTAGTCTGGGAAATGAGACAGAAACAATATTACTTAATGGTGTCTGGGGAAGACAGTTGTCAATTTTTCCTGCCCTAGCCCTGGCCCAACTTTCCAATCAGTAGAATTGCACTCAAAGTTGAACCTGCCTTAGTAAAGCTCAGCCAGGTCCAGTCCAATCAGACCTCCCGAGGCTGAGCTCTCTGAAGCAGAGGAATCAGAAGAAGTCTGGGGTGTGTCTTGGCATCAACTAAGCATTTTTTGGCAAATAGCATGTAAATATAAATTCATGACTTTTGGGATAGCAGAGGGTGGCAGGGAGTTGGGATTGAACCCAGGCCTCTCACATGCTAGGCAAGTACTATACCATTGAGCTATACCCCAGCCCTAAATTGGTGACATTTTAGTAGACAATTCAGACACTTGATATTGTCAGAACACAGCAGCAATTTCAGAGTAGTTATTGGATACTAAAAGGTAAGGAACTGCTCAAATATTGCATTCTTTTGATATTTTATCCTCTAGTGCATGAAATATCAATCTATCTTACCAATAGAGAATAAAATATAATTCCTTTTTATAAGTAAAAAGCAAGTTAAAAGTCCAATGTTACAACAGCAACAAAATTGTAAGGCATTTGGAAATTCACAAATAATACTCAAGACTTTTTATGGAGAAAGATTTTAAACCCTAGTTAAGAAAAAGTGGAAGACTCTATATACTCATGGAAGGAATGACAACTGTGTACATGTCAATTCCCCCCAAACTAACCTGTAAATTTAATTAATTCCAATTATAATTCCAGTAGACACGGCTATGCGGGAAAGGAGCTGAACTCAACAAACATTTTAAAATTTATGAGGAAAAATAAAAAGACTCACTAATGCTAAGATGGTTTAAAAACAGAAGAGCAAAAATAAGGAACACACTATAACAGGCATTGAGAAATGTCACAAAGGCAGAGTTAATAAATCAGTGTGGTACTGGCACAGGAGCAGACAAACGGGCTGGAGGAACCAGAGAGTGAGTCCAGAAGCAGACTGATAGGTGCATGAAAACCTGGCAGATGATAAATCTGGCATCATAAATCAAAGGTTACATGAATTATTTCGTAAATGGCAAAATAAATTTGGATCTCTATTTCATTATTGAATAGGAAAATAAACCTTATAGATTCAATACTTAAATGTGAACGATAAAACCATAAACTAATAGAACAAAATATATGATAGTATATTGTGACCTTGAAGTGGGGAATGATTTTTTTTAAACAAGATCCAAAAGCAAAATCTAAGGAGGAAAATGGATAGATTTTACATCCAAATTAAGGATTTCTATTGAGTGAAGTACGCCATCGACGGAGTTAACAGATGGGTAATGCCTAGAAGAAGACATTTACAACCAACAATAGTTCAGGGAATCCCAACACATTAGTTAGAAAAAAAAAAAAAAAAAAAAAAAAACAGGAAACAATAGAAAAATGAGCAAAGTATGTGAATAGGTAGTTCATAGCAAGGGAGATCTTAATGACTAGCAAGTATTTGAAGCAATGCTTACTTTCAAGAATAAGAAAAACACAAAACAAATTCAGATCCCACTTTACATCTAATAAATTAGCAAAAATTAGAGAGCTTGATAATGCCAACAGCTAGCAAACAGTAGAGGACCTGGAATAGCTGATGAATGTGAAAACCGTACAGACATTTGGAGAATAATTTGGTAGAATTTAGTGAGATGAGAATGCATGTAACCGATGACCCAGAATGGCCACCTTGTTACAAGTAAACACCCCCTGGGGATGTTTGCGGGGTGGGCACAGGGATGTCCCTCATTTTGTTAATCATGGTAACAAAGAAGGGGAAGCTACCTGGGTGTTCACCAGCTGAGGAATGAACAGGTAAACTGGCAAACACAAATGAAACAACATCATACAGTAGTATAAAGAAATGTAATAGCTCCACCGATAGCAACATGGATAGTGCTCCAAAGCAGAGTTGGGACTGGGGGAGTGGGAAGTGAGAATAAAGTTATAGCCAGGCATGGTGTCATTGTATGTCTGTGATCCCAGCTACTCTTCTCCGCAGGCTGAAGCAAGAGGATTGCAAGTTTGAGACCAACCTGGGAAGTTTAACCAGGCCTCATCTCGAAAAACAAACAAACAAAACCAGGTCTGCAGATGCAGCTCAGCTGTAGAGCACCTCTGGATTCAATCCCCAGCACTGGGAGTTAAAAAGGAAGGATATACATAATGGTGGATACAGAGGTGCTCTACCCATAGCCCGCTTCACAGCAAACTACCCAACTCCTCAGCTGTGGATATTTGTGATCAGGTTTGTGTCCCTCAAGGGAATTGCCCTGGTGACAGACAATTGCCACACCTAAGGTTATGTCCTTCCAGTGGCTGACTGATGCAGGATGTAAAAGGTTCAGCCCCTTTGTTTCAGTTTGGGAAAACTCTGTGTGACCTCAGCTCAGTCCTCAGCTGCAGCCGCCTGCAGAAGGAGTCGCCTTCCCCTTCTGTCCAGTCCGCTGCCTTACTTCCTCACGTGAGCATCACCTCAGGAATAAATCGCAAGCAATTCCCATGTCAGAGCTTGTTTCCAGAGAACTCTATCTAAGAAATGCATTAAATAATCAAGAGTAAGAAACTTTAGTGGACAAAGGGGAACAGAAATGCGGATAAAGAAATAGGGAAAATAAGAATTCAAGAAGATAGGAATTCAGCATAAAATAACATGACAAAAGGACTCATCCAAAGCATCAAGACATGTGTATGAAGGACTTCTGCATTCAGTGAGAAATAGGAGGCTTCCAATGTCCCTTAAGTCTGAAGTAGTTTGATGAATATGGCAATAAATGTATTTGAAAAATTTAAAAAAAAAAGATAGAAATTCAGTAAATCATGAACAGTGATTCTAGCACATCCCAAAACAAGAGTGTGAGGGACTCAACTGTGTGCACCCAAAATCCAAAATATAATTTGAAAATATATCTGCTTTGTGAGCCCCCGTCCCCCACTCCATTCACTTCTCTCTGTAACTCAGCAACTATTAATCCCTCATTAGGCCAATGGTGAGCAAGTAGTGGACTTGGGAAAGGTTCAGGGGCATCCTCAAGAATCAGGTTGACCCAAGTCAGTACTTGCTGCAAGGAGCTGCCAGACATGGTTACATCCCATCCAACAAGGGACAGTAGAAGCAAAACAATGTGGTGTATTTGTGGAAGGTGTGTGAAAGAGAGAGAGAGGGAAATGACAGAGAGACAGGGAAGGGTTTCCTCCCGAGACAGCCCGGGCTCAAGAGACAGGTTCTGTACCACAGGGACGAAGCGAGGCAAGCGAGGCCAGGCGGCTTCATGGCACCTGTGGGCAGTGTCTTTGCCTCTAGCCAGCTGGACACATTGCTCTGCTTTCCACTCCTCCTCCTCATTTGCCTCTCCCCTCCTTTCATTCTCTCGTTTAATATTCTTCTGCGACAAAATGTGGTTTACTTCTGGGCCCTGACCCAGCCCATCTCCTCTCCACCCTCTGCCCCTCCATCTCCAGAGCTGTTGCTCTCTTCAGGGTTCCCATGGGTCTCTGGGCTAGCATCACACACGCAGACCCTGAAGCAGGAGAGGTAAAGGAGAAAGAGGAGCCCTGATCAGACGGTGATCCTCTGCCTGGGGAAGAGCCATGTGATCTGCAGAAAAAGCTGGCCAGAGGCAGTGGTACTCAGAATCCTCTCTCCCCATGAAAAGAAAAACAAAGAAAGGTGTCTGAAGGAACAAAAGTAAACACTAATGTGAGTCACCTGCTCATTCAATAAAAACGTACAGTACCACTGCTATCTAGTATAAGGCAGGGGCTTCCAAAAATGAATAAGACACAATCCTTGGTCAGGAGGGGCTTATAATCTGCCAAAAAATTAAGATTTGCATACAAATATCTATGATATAAAGTGTAAGGACAATAAGAAAGTGACTCACCAAATGCTTTGTGTATTCAGAGTTAAAAAAAACTCACTAAAGAGGGAAGAATCAAAGGTCTCTAGGACCCTTTAGTTTTTTATATGGATTGCAATTGATGGATATAATTTGTTAATTAATGCTTAAAATTAATTTTGATGAATTTGAAAAATACATTAAATAGCATAAAAATAAAAGATCGTTAACAATTCTATTGATTTTTAAGAAAAAAACTGTCCAAAGTAAGATATCAATATTCTCCTTTAACCCATTCCATCCCCTGCAAAGTAACCAATTCAACAATCTGGTGTGTATCATCCCCAGTGTTTTAATGCAACTTTTGTGAATTTTTTTTTTCAGTGACAAGGATCAAACTCAGGTCTGTGCATCTGTTATGCAAGCACTGTATCACTGAACTACATCCCAGCCCCAGTAGAAATGATTTTAACAGGAAGAAGAGCATCTCAGGTATAGCACAGTGTGTAAGCAAAAAGAAAAAGCAGTTTGTGCTCCTAGATTGTATGTAGAAGTTACGAGATGACGTTGTAAGAGAAGGTTGAAAACATGTCACATTATGTCACAGAAGACCCTAAATACAGAAGAAGGTATTTTGGACTGATGTCCAAAATAGGCAATATTAGCTAAGAAGTAAGTGAAGGAATCAGGGATTTTTAGCCAGAAGAAGAGAAGATCTAGGGAGAACACAGTAGCAGTAACTTAAGCATGTATGTGCTATTACATGAAAGAGAGAGTAAGCTTTTTATTTGAGTGTCACAGATCAGAATTTTGGTCCACATCTGGAAGTGTCACAAGGAGGCACCTCAGTTCTATACAGCAAAGGACTTTCTATCAAGCAGAACTTTGCAACAACAGAATGGATGAGCTGGTGTAGGAGGGAGCATCTCTTGATCAGAGATGCCCAAGCAGAGACCTGATGACCAGTCTCTGGGGACAGGATCCATGCATCAAGAACCTTCAAAGAACCTTCAAGCCTTTTCTAATGTTGTGGTTCTATAGTAAGGGGGGAAACAGGGAAGAGTTTTGCCTAAGGAGATGTATATCTAAAGCTGTGCTTTAGGAAGATTAATCTGGCAGAAATGTCTCGATTGTGTAAGAGCAGAAACAACTTTAAAGAGATGAACAAAACCAGAAAGCATAACTTCACTATCAGGAGAATCAAGAGATAACGTTGTGCTGCCAGAAAGAACAAGATGCTATGAAAAAGAACAGAGAGCAAGAAGGCACTTCATCATGTTAAAATAAAACACCAAAGGGAAAAGTTGGAAAAGAGTTGAAGTGCCCTCCCAGAAAAAAGAACAAAATGGAAAATTGAAGAAAAGTGATAAGAACATTTGAGAACCAGTTTCAAAATCCAATAGATAGGAATTCTAGAAAAAGAGAGAATTGAAGAAATGATTAAAGACAAAATATATATAAGAACACCTCCTAGAACTAAAGGCACTGTGCCCACCCAGACTGAGAAAGAGTCTTTCTGATGCCAGACAATGAATGAAAAAGTGAAATAAGGAATGTCACTATGAAACTTCAGAAGATTAGGGAGACCCAGAGAATTCTCTTCATGGAAGCATTATTTACAACAATTGAAGAGTGGAAATAACCCAGATGTCCAGCTTATTAAAAGATAAACAAATTGTGGTATATCCATTCAATGGAATATTATTCTGCCCTAACAAGGAATGAAGTACTGAGGCAGGCTACCACATAGCTGAACCTTGAAACATCATGGTGGGTGAAAAAGGTCAGTCACAAAAAAACACATATTGTATGATTCTATTTATATGAAATGCCCAGAATAGGTCCATCTATGGAGGCAGATGAAGATTAGCAGTTCTCAAGTGCTAGTGGGGAATGTTGAGGGATAATGGGGTCTGACTACTTAATCCATATAAATCGGTCTCTTTGGGAGATGATAAAATGTTGTAAGATTGACTGTTGTGATGACTACACAACAGTGAGCATACTAAAAACCATTTATATACTTTACTCATTTTGGTTTTGGGGATTGAACACAGGGGTACATTACCACTCAGTGACATCTCGAGTCCTTTTTACTTTTGAGACAGGGTCTTGCTAAATTACTGAGTCTGGTCTTGAACTTGGTGATCCTCCTGCCTCAGCCTTCTGAGTCCCCGGGATTACAGGTGTGCATTACACACCCAGCCCATTTATATACACAAATGGGTGATTTTTATGACATTCATATCTCAGTAAAGCGGATGTACTAAAAACAGAAATATTTAAATGAGAGCAAGAAAGGGAGTGGGGAGAGAGCAGGGAAGAGAGGGAGGAGAAGAAAGTCCCAAAAAGTAGAGAAGAAAGAGGGATGTATGCAAAGGAAAAAGAAGCAGACTGGCAGGGGCTGGGGGCGTGGTTCAGGTAGAGAATGTTGGCCTGACACACACAAGGCCCCAGGTTCAACCCCCAGGACAGCAAAACAAAAGAAGCGACTAAGAAAGAGGAGGTACAGTGCCCCGGATGTCAGGGGCTCACTAGGAGGGGCTTCGAAGGAATTCCCAAAATGCTGCTGCACCAAAAAGCAGCAGGCCAGATGGAAAGAGACAGGTGGTGTGTCCTCGGGAAAAACTAAACTGAACCCATGGAGAACTGGTCAGCGATTCGATATCTATGGCCAAACTGGAGGGAATTTATATTTCTCCTAAAAAGTTTGGAGCAGACGTAGTGATAGTTACCCCTAAAACCAAGCAAATTTATAAAGCACCACTATTAACAAGTAAAAAAAGCAAGAAAGGAAATGTCATCACTATACATTACATGTCTCAGTTGTAAGTAATATTTCCCTACCATAATACTATACTGAATACCAATTTAAACAAAAATTCTATAGTGCCTAATTAGGAGAATCAAGGGAGGAGGAGGAGGAGGAGGAGGAGGAGGAGGAGGAGGAGGAGGAGGAGGAGGGAGAGAGGGAAGAGGAGGAGAGAGATGCTGGAGAGTTAAGCTGTCCCCTGGAAGAGGAGGGCAATATCAAAGCTGGGGTGGGTGTGGCTGTCAGGATCAGGCAGAAGAAGCATAATGTTCAGAAAATAGGGAGTTAAATGCCATGAGAAAAAAATAATTTTATAAAAAATAATGAGAAGACCTGAGTTAGGGTAGTGGCTGGTAGGGACAAAAGTAAGAAAGACACTGTGGAAACCAGATTTAGGATCTGATTATGCAGACAGCAAAAGAAACTGAAACAAAACCCATCGGAAAAAAAGAGGAGGAGGAGGAGGAGCAGGGAGGGGAGAAATAATTCCATGGCCTTAAGTCTGGGTTCAAATAATGATGGTGCCTGGGGAAAAATAGCAAAGCCTGAGAAAGTTAGATTCCGGTCAGGAACATCTGCTGCTGAGGGGTCTCTTCTGCCTACCCTTTTGGTGTGCCCTGCGGGTTCTGAAAGTACCACATTCTGACTGCCGCTGACTGCAAACAGAAGCTAAGAGGATTTGAAATGTATAAGATTCCAGCACCCAAGGAAGCCTTAGAAACTACTTAACATTCATTCTCCCAACTTTCAGCTCATCCAAAGCCCAGAGAAATTAAAAGCCAAGGGAGGAAATGTTTTCAACTAAAGGTTGGTCAACAGCATTAAGAGCTTTAGAGAAAGTGAGGAATTAAAGAACAAGAAAAGACCACTGGATTTGACAGTTAAGTGATCACTGAGAAATCAGTGCCCTGGAGTAAAGGCGGGAAGCTAGACCCAGGGGGTTAAAATGTTGGGAGGGGGAGGCAGCTGAGTCTACCTGATCACACCTCAGACATCGGAGAATGCTCACAAATATTGAGACTAATTTTTACTTTTCAGGGAAACATGATAATTAAATGGAAGAAGGAGAAAAAAAAAAAAAAAAAAAAGAACCTGGCTAGTAGCTTAATGAGAATAACTGAGGTAACCAAAGGTGATTTTAAAAAATAGCAGAGGCTCTGCTTACAGAAAAACGTTTTTGGCAAAGACAGATGGCTAAAGAGCAGACAAACGCAGCGCCAAATGGCAGTGAGGACCAGGGTAGCTGGGCTGGCCTTTAATAAAAGACATACCTGCAACAATTAGTCTAGGACATGAGGGAGGGCAAGGCTAGACCAAAGGGGAAGAGGAGAGGGTGGGTGAATATCCAGTTGAATTTTGAATGGTAAGAATGGGGTATTTTAAAAATCTAATGTGCTCTCTCTCTCTCTCTCTCTCTCTCTCTCTCTCTCTCTCTTTTTTTTTTTTTTTTTTTTTTTTTTTTTTTTTTTTTTGAGCTGCTGGGGTTTGAACCCAGAGATACTCTACTACTACTAAGCTGCATCACAAGCCTTTTTATTTTTTATTTTGAGACAGGGTCTTGCCAAGTTGCTGAGGCTGGCCTTGAACTTGCAACCCTCCTTCCTCAGACTTCAAAGTCTTTGGAATTACATGTTTGTACCACTGCCCCTGGCTAACATGTCCTCTTTCTAAGGAAAACAAGAGGCGTAACGAGTCATTGAAAGTGGGCATCTGAAGATAAGTTCCAAGCTTCTGGAAGACAAAAAGTCTTCAGAACAATAATTTTCAACTGAGGTGTTTCTGCCCGCGCATTCAAGAGACAGTTTTGGTTGTCATAATAGGGGTGGGGGTTTTTACAGCATCTAGAGGGTAGAGGCCAAAGGTCCTGCTAGACATCCTACCATATGTTAGGTCGGAATTTGGGCGACTATATGAGGGAGAGCAGAGCAACCCAGGCAAAGGGCAGCTCGCCAGGCAGCGACCAATCAACCGGGCAGGAAAACTCCACCGACACTTACCTCCACCTGTCACTCAGCAGGCCCCGCCCATTTCGACCTATAAAGACCCTGGGCAGTCCCGGCCATGTGCGATTTTCTGGGCTCCCTACCCTGACCTGTACCCTGGAGTGCTGGGAATTTCGTCCCAGAGTCAAATGCCAATAAAGCTTTTTCAGTCGCTTTCTTTCCGAGTTTATTTGGCCACTAGTGGTGTCCCTGAGCTTACACCATACACAGGACAGTCCTCCACCCGCAGCAAAGAACTACCCTGCTCAAAATATTAATAGTAACAAGGCTGAGAAACCCTGCGGTGGGGTAACTATTAAGGGAATTTCACTGAGTGGACAAGAAATGGATGGAGGGAGGAGGATGAGCCAGCACCTTCACAAACCCCGCCCCGCCAAGCTTAAATAGCATAAGTGAGCAGTGAATCTAATTTTATTTTTTATTCTTTTGAAGTTTTTTAGTTACATTAAACAGGGAGTATATAAATAATATGTCTCTTTTTAAAGTCTTTGTAAACATTTGTCATGGCTCAATCACTAAAGATATTAATATCTAACATTCATTACCTTAAATAAACCTTTGAGTTTATTCTAGTTTTCTAGTTAACGAAACAAAAACAGAGGTTAAGTAACTTGTCCAAGGTCACACAACCAGAATTGGGTAGAGCCAGGATTCAAACACAGGCAAGTTGACATAAATGTCTGTCTTCTTACCAAGAAAGTTGCTTCCATTTCTCATTTTGACACTTCACATGACCCTCCATTTTAGAATGTAAGTGTCCTAATTGATATTTCTTTTGGTTGTCCTGCATTGTACTTACTGGTTCCTTTTAGTATACAGGATCCAGTTTTGATTTCAATGATCCATATCCTTGATGAAAGGACTAGGAGGTAGTTAAGTTTTCCTTAGAGAAAAACCAACTAGTTGATCCCTGACCTCTGAAATAACTAATTTTAAGGACACTCACCAACCTAACCCCTTAGAAATAAAAATGGTCAGCCTGCTCCATGAACCATCCTATCCCCCATGTCCCTCTTTCTAAGATTGCAGAATTATTAAATGCCTCTGAGCATTATTCTATCTGTAAAGGCCTTTTGACTGTTGTTTCTGATCCTGTGCTCTCTCTGCTCAGCCAAGGTTTGGGATTGTCAACCTCCTGGGGTTACATTGATCAGGACTTTGCAAAAGTGCTGCTGGGGGTCTACCTTGCATATGCATCAATTCAAGGAGAACTCTGGGAAACCTAACAATGGGCCTGTGGTTAATGCTGCTATGAGAAATGCCCTTAATCTGTCCTCAGAAGCTGCTTCATTTTTGACCTGGCTCTGGCACTTGCCAGCAACAGAGCTGTAGACCTGAGACCACTTGCCCTTGTGGTAACTGGAGGAAGCAAGGCTGCTGAACTGGGAAATGGAGGCGTGAACACCTGACCTGAAGGATAATGAGATGAGAAGCATTTAGCCAAGGTGCAAAGGGATCAGGATGCCCAGCAGAGGGCCCATGCCCTTGCTCCAATGCGGTCATTCCTCTCCCAGCCTGTCAGAGCTGCCTCTAGGGTCAAGGGCCTCATGGCGGGCCTCAAGACTTCCATCTGCCAGCTTCCTCCTTCCTCTCCAAATCTTCTCATAGCTCTTTATCTGACTTCTTGTGTTTCCTGCTCCCCAGTGGCCATGAGCTATGCTCTGTCCTGGAGGCCCTCAGCAGCCTGCCACCTGCATCCTCCTAGTCAACCACACTTCCCTTGGACACCCACTCCCAGAAAGTCTTTCTTGGCTGATATGTAAGAAAGACAACCAGGATCATAAAGCATTTTATTTCTATTTTAATTACTAAGTTATTTTTTTCAGATCTTTATTCTGGTTCTTGCTTAATTACTGAATTGACAGTTTATTCTTTTCTATTTTTCCCCCAACAATTCACATCTGGAGATTTCTATGACTTTAACTCCAAGAAAATCCTCAAGGTTTTAGCATTAGAGTCCTCAGTAGATCCTTGCTGAGTCACAGACATTGGGATTGTGAGACTGGACCATGATGGGGGAGTTACATAGCAGCATCCAGGGCGAGTGACACCACTTCCTGTCTTATATCCCTTATCATCAGAAGAGTCTTGCTCTGTCTAACTGAGATGTAGCACGTTGTTGTGTTCTCCATTCCAAGAGGAATCCAGACATTCATCATAGTCCATTTTGTCGAGTCTCTCATGGCTCTTTAACACTGCCTCCATTCCAACTTTCTCAAAGTAGTAAGGGGACCTAGGATGGGGAGTCAAGTTCATCTTTCTAGTAGATGAGGAAACTGACATGAAGGGAGAAGAGGAGCTGTACTGGAATCACGAACTTGAGAGAAAGATCCAAGAATGGAACCCACATGCTCTGATCCCCCAAACCATTGTACCCCTTTCAGTTGTACATGGAGAAGTATCTCCCGTTGTGAGCCTCCATCATGGTCTCTTGACTACTGCCAAGTATCACTCCCTTTCTCCATTTTACCCACTCTGGTACCTCCATCAGTGAGGTTAGTACTAGGTAGGTGGTATAGCTCTCATCTTTGATTCTAACTCCCTTTTATCAGCCCTGCCCTGGGCCCCTCTCTCAAGCAAGATGCCTGCTTTCATTCAGCTTCTCATGCTGGCTGATTCCTAACAAGCAGGTAGGGGCTCATGTCTGATGCCATCTTACATCCTTATTTCCCATCAGGATGATCAAAATTGATTTCTACCAGGAAATGAAAAGTGATCTAGCCAGAGCTCCTCTGGGGTGGAAGACAGAACCCCTAGAGATCACCTCATTCTTTCTTAAATTGTTTGGACTCTGAAACAAGTGATTTGCTCAAACAGAGGCTCTTAGGCTATCAGGTGATGAGATGTATATTGTTTGATGTTCTTTGTTCCTTCTATGAACTCCTTTAGGAAAAGAGGGATATGCAGAAGCCATTATGACCCTTTGTTCCAGCAACCTAAAGAAGGGGTGTCGGGGCTGGGGAGATAGCTCAGTCGGTAGAGTGCTTGCCTTGTAAGGCCCTGGGTTCGATCCCCGGCAACCAAAAAAAAAAAAAAAAAAAAAAGAAGGGGTGTCATCAGCCAGGTCCGCCTCTCATCTGGCTACCACGCTAGGCTCCTTGGGACACTTCTAACCCAAAAGAAAGACCTAGAACAATGAATGTACATAATAGGTGCCGAGTAAATGTTTGTTGAATTAATGAAAATGGTGTTTTAGAATTCTACAGTATTTTTGTGATTGTTAGAGAACTCTCACTAAAAAAAGACAGGACATTAAAATGAGTTTGGCACTGAGGCAGACTGAAGATGTTTCTAAACATGAGATAGAAATCGTGTCCTCCCTTAGCATCTTAGATTCTCCATGTGCAATGACTTGGGAACTAATTTTGGCAGATTGATGAGCATGAAAATATATTTCCAAGACCCCAAACCAGTGAAAGTGCTCCATTTCCATGTTTCAAGGATCACCTAGGTCTGTTTCTTACCATAAGAAGAAAAATACAAATTCCTGCTCAGGAAACTCAAATTTTTGCAGAGCTGAAGAACTTGCTGTTTCACAGCTTTAGCTAAACAACTCTAGCTTGATTATCAAATATTAGAATTGGGAGAAACAAGCATTGATGCAAGTAAAAAAATATTCTGCTGCTGATTTAAAGACAAGTGAATCGCTAAATATTTTTATTAGCAGCAAATTTGCTGCTTGCTGGAACTAATTTCACGCCCTGTAGATATGGTGCTTAAGTTGGAAATGGCGTTAAATTGCTCTCTCCTTGAGGCGGGTAGGTTTCCGATGGCAACAACCACTAGATGGCACAGATGAGGTAGCTCCTCTAACATAGGCAGCTTTGCAGCCAATGATAGGGAAGTCCAGAGGAAGTTCCGCCCTCCATTTCCCTTCTTCCTTCCAAGGAAATGTCTGCATCCCAAATATCCAAATCTTTCTAAAAGGGAGTTGCCTAGAAAGGAACATTTCTCCCAAAGTTTTTGAATTTCTCCATTCAATCCTTTCTCTAAACTCAGAACACTTTTAGTTAGCACATCTGATATGCCAATCAATTATAACTTACATAATTCCTTGTTGTTAATATTTTCTCTTCAATGATACCATAGCTTCTAGAAAGGAGAGATTGCATTTTATTGACAGAATTGGAATCAAAAGTGATCAGACAGGTACAATGTACAAGTCAGGGAGCTAGAATAAAAGAAGCGAGTCAAAGAATGTAGCACAAGAATGAGACATAGTTAGATCCAAAGCAGGACACAAAGTGTACAGGTAATTGAAATCAAATGGGAAATCCAAAGTGAAGGCAAATCCAGGATGGAGGGTCAGGAAATATCTGTGGTTCATTATCAGGTTGGCAAGCCAGTCCGAAGGATATTAAATACTAAAGATCAAAATAAGCTGTGGGTGAACTTATAAACCAGTAGAATGCAGAATACAAATAACCAATGCAGAATACAAATGACCAAAGAGAAAAAAAGGCAAGAGGTCAAAAGGTCACAGTGATAGGAAATACCTAGACACTGAAGATGTAGGACAAAACACGCATAAAAAGATTGAGGTACTCATTAGATAGATGTTTATTAGCCAGTTAATACTAGAAACAAAAAAGTTTCACAAAGATTGTTTTGACAAATTCAATTTATTTCCTTGTGCAGAGAGTTATGAAGTTCATGAATCTGATCATGTATCTGTTGCTTAAAGATTTCTGTTTTAACTGAACTCTTCACCTGCAGGATAAAGCCCAAATTCCTTAACATGGCATTCAAGACCCTTCACAAGCTGTCCTCTGATGCTCATTTCCCTGAGTCTGGCACTGCACACACACTAGAATATATGCCACTCCTGAACCTTTCCAAGGTCATTTCTCCATCATTTGCCTATCCTTTTCCTTCATTCTGGAACTTCTTCCTATCTCCATTCTCCACTTATCTCACAAAAAACCTACATCTCTGTCAAGACCCAGCTCAGAGGTCATTTCTTCTGTGAAGCCCTTCTTTCTCTTTTTTAGTATGAAAAATTCAACTCCTTATTCTCCAGGTTCTTGACATACTTCAATACTCAAATGTATAATATGATTTAATATATGATATGTTATATTTTGTATCTCTATATATCCCCCTAATATAAATCAGAGTAATGCATATTTTAAATATATGTATATATATTATTTTTGAAACCGGGGCTAATCTGTATATATATATCCATCACCTCTGCTAGATGTGAGCTTTTTAAGACAAAACTAACCCCTTGATCATTTTTGTATCCTAACACCTAACAGAGCCCAGCAGCTAGGAGGTTGACAATACATACTATTGATGCCAACAGGAGGAAATGCCAAACACAATATATCTTTATTTAAACAGAATTATTTATCCAATCTTCCCTTTTATAAATAATCTTATAAAATGGGTCATTAGGCAAAATTGAAGCTGCCTGAACACATAGCCAGACTGGAAGGAGGCCTCTAATGCTGCCAAGTTTTCTCCCAGCCAATACTTTTGTTAGTGACTTGGATAAGAACACTTACCAAATGTGAAAGGAGATCCACAAATATCATAGGAAAGAGAATTGAGACTTTAAAAATGAATCTAATAGACTGGAATGCTAGACTCAAACTAACAAGATAAAATTTATATAAGTGCAAAGTTCTATGTTTAGACTTCAAAATAAATTTCACATCCCAGGTACAGTGGAGATTTGACTTGGCAGCAATGGATGTGTAGAAGGAGTAGAAACTTTATTAATCAAAAGCTTTGAAAGCAAAGAGTGAGAAGTGACCAGTATGAAACTAAGGACACTGAAATCACTGACGATCATAGTGTCCAGCTCAAAATCAGCAATAATAGCATCTCTGTATTCATGCCTTTCAGAGCTGATTTGAAGAATTATAAGCAATAATCTGGCACACAATTCTAAAAGATGCACTAATAAACCACAGTTCAGTTCATCCAGATACCTGTGACTGGAGTCGAGAAACAATGAAATGCACAAAGAATGAGGGAGCTCTATGGAAATGTGGAAGCTTGGAAAACTGAAAACTGAGAGAAAGATTGACAGGTACCTTCATATATTTTTAAAATGTCCTTCTGTGTGTTTCTACAAATGGCAAAACTAGACACATGAGTAGGAATTGTGAGGAAGCAGATTTTGGTTCGATATAAGAAAGAAATTTCTAAGATTGATAGCCATCCAACAACAAAGCAGGCAGCTTTGGAGGAAATCGAGAGCCCCCCAACCCTGAATACATTTAAGCAGAGGCCAAATGAATTCACAAGATTTGTGGAAGAAGAAGATTTTATCGTCGTAGTTTATAAAACTTGTAAAATCTAATCTTTCAGTGCCTAGTCAGAATATTCAGGATAATGTCCCAATTCCTGGTTATGTCGTACAAGTCCTTTGTGATCTGGATTCCCAAGACCCCTCTCTCTGTCTTTCAACCCCAGTACACCCCATACCACAGACATGCCCAAGTACTGGACAGCACCTACTCTGCCATATTCTCTCAGATCACCACACATGGGCCCCTCCTTGTGCCTGAAATCCTTTCCTCTTGCTCTCTGGGGCTAATCTGCAGTCTTCAATAAAGGGTAGGTTCCCTGCTCTCTCTAGTTCCCTCCTCTGCACAGTGAAAGCAGTCTAGATTTGCCTCTGAGGTAGCCTTTGTCACCAGGTTGTTTTCCTTGTTTGTCTCATGCAGTAGAATGTGAACAACGCGGAGCAGGGACTGTATCTTATCTCCAAATCCCTATTTCTAGAACATTGCCATTAGGCAAATAGATGTAGATGCTCAGTTTGTGACATACATTTTATCAGGTCTTTATTCCTTAAGTCAAAACACCGAGGGGTCAAAGGAATCTGGTGTTTACCAAGTGAGAAACTGTCTCTAGTAACAGAAAGTTTGGGGAATCTTGACCCACTCAGGGAATGGCCATCCCTCTTATACATGTACAACTCAGATGATTTTATGGGTTGGGGATATAGCTCAGTGGGTAGAATGCTTGCCTTGCAAGCACAAGGCCCTGGGTTCAATCCCCAGCACTGCAAAAATAAATAAATAAGTAAAAAAATAAAAATGATTTTACACTGTGATTCCCTTCCCTTTCTTCCTTCCTTTTGTTTTTTTCTTCTTTTTTTGCATACTAGGAATTGAACTCAGGGGCACTCTACCACTGAGCTACACCCCCAAACCTTTTTTTTTTTTTTATTTTGAGACAGGGTCTCCCTAAGTTGCCCAGGCTGGCCTTGAAATTGTGATCCTCATGTCTCAGCCTCCTGAGTAGCTGGGATCACAGGTATGTGCTACCATCCTTCAAGGGACTTAACTTCATTCTCTCCATTCCCCAAACCCCCTGCCTTGTCTCACTCCCCTCCTTTATTCTGTTTCCCCACTTAACATACTCACTGACTCCTTCTGTTTCAATTCAGGGACATGCTGGTTAAACAATCAAAGAAGTGATTCCATTTATCATCATTTATTAATGAGATTAGCTTAAGACACATCTACCACCTTTGAGACCTCTCAGTTTGTGTAGCAAACTCATGTGGTGATATTTTACATTGAGACTAGTTTGGCACAGTGCCCAAAGGTATGCAAAACAGGATTTTGGAGCAGAAAGTCCCCAACATGTATTTATCAAGGTTTCTTCTCCTCCATATAGACAGTGGCTCTCCCCAATTAAATAAATAAAAGTAGGAAGTTGGTGAGACTTCAGTCACAACCTGGGCCCTACCTAGGTACTCATGAGCTTCCAAGAATAATATCAGGAATTATATTACTGATCCTGATTAGGTCTTAGATCTCCTTCTATCCTTCTTTGGCCTTTCTATCCCAGAACACAGCACCAATCCATGAAAAGTCTTTCCATTTGAGCAGCTGACAGCTCAAATAAGATTCCTCTCCATATTTTTAAATCCCTCTGTTCTAAGTGTGGCCATTTCCTCTCATTCAGAGCTCAAACTTCAGCCTGACCCTGTTCTGCAATGTCCTCGTGAAAGAGAGAGAGAGAGTGGTCTTGGGTGTGACCCAAGATGGACAGGAACTGCTTCTTCTCAGGTTCGTAAGGAAGTGTGGAAGGAAGTGTGGGGCTCGGCCCTGTCATGGGCTGTATCAATACCCAAGACATCTGCTGATCCAGAAACCCTATGGTTCTTCTAATGCTCTCACACTCTCCCATAAAGTATTTTGAGTTTCCTTCTCCCCACCCACCAAATGTTCCTGTGTGGGCTCCAGCTGAGTTTGCCATATATATCCTCCTGGCAGCTGCCTGGTATTGTGTCTCTCTGGTTTCAGCCCTCTCTTCCTCTCCTTTGCAAAAGTTGAGGAAATCGGAACTCACACAATCCTCCTCTGGCCAGCCAGTTGATATCAGTTCCTCAGAAAGGATGCCTGGATTGCAAACCCAGAGGCTGGTGGTGACAGATTCTCTCTCTTGCTGTTTGATGGCTTTATATCCTCCTCCTACTCTACAGGAGAACAAAGGGACATTAAACCCCAGCTTATCCTCACTCTTGTCACTCTCTAGGAGAGGATTCCATTTTACAAATAACAAAGAAATCCCACCCACCCTGCAGATGAGAATAAATGAGATGAGCCTTCTCATGCCACCTCCCGGGGACGAATCACCCAAAGCTGGTTAGTGCCTTGATATTATAGGAAGCAGTCCTTTCCCGTCAGGGACTCTTCTAAAGGCAGCGTCCTTGGCATACTCATTCTGCATTTGGTTTTTAGGGAGTCGATCATGACACTTCCCTTCTCGAAACTCCTCCAACTTCCCGTCTCACTCAAAAAGTAGCTCAAGCTCTCTTAGTGGCCTGCAAGACCCCCTCTGGGGACCCTTCCCCACCTTACCGTTCTTGGACTATACCTGGCCCTCCTTTCATGCTTTCTTGATCCTTAGCTCTTGGTGGGATAGCTCCTCTGCTCATTCATTTCCTTCAGGTCTCTGCTGGGATGCCACCTCACCAGAGAGGTCTTCCTTGATCACATTATATCAGATAGCACCCATCCTGCCTGCTCCTTCATCATTCTTTAACCCTGTGCCCCACTTTTTGTCTTCACCTCATGTAAAACCAGCAGTTATATTTTATATGTATTTGTTGATTACAGGGCTCCTCCCACTAGAATGCAAGTTCCATGAGAGCAGGGACTGTTTTGTTTATTCTTCACCATGCTGCTCATTTTCCAGAAGAGCACAAGGCACACAGTAACATTATTTGTCAAATGAATGAACAGATAAGAAATGAATGGCCTTACTCTTAGGCATCCACACTAATGCACTTGCTATTACTTTCCTTGAGCAAGTAAATAGGTAATGTCAAACCAAGAAGTACAACTTCCTGCCCTCCACACATATGCTGTTCAGAAAACAGAAGGCTAAAAACTGAACCTAAGATTCACAGAAAGCAACCGGCCTCTCCATGTTAGAACTTTTCAATTGACTGTGGATGCCATCAGAGTTCAACTTCCTCCCTAATCACCACCTTTCACTATTCTTTAACTTAAGAAATAGACCTTAAAACTCCCTCCAGGTGTAAAAGGCCTTTTGGCTAACAAATAATCCAAATGAACACCATCTGGCCACTTCAGACCCTCAAACATTTAATTTGTTACTTCATAATGTTAAGGCAGATGAAGCTCTTCCTTATCTGAGTAAAACAATCCTTTCAAAGAATAGACAAAATATCTGTCACTCAGTTGTTGAGCCAACAGGTTGAATTTTCTCTGAAATCCGTTCTGATTTGTAAGAACTACCAAGTAAGTCCGAAATCAAAAGCATGTTATTTGTCTCCTCCATTTCTGAGTCTCACCAAAGAGAAATTCCTCCCCCTTCTCTAACACAGAAGGGGGCTAAGGCTTTTCACAAAACACAATACTACAATGATACTGAAGGAAGGGATCCAGGTTTGCTTTCCGTTCTATTGTCTTATTCTGTCAGCTCCCTCGTCTCCCCAAATCCAGGCTTAATAATTTACAGCAGAAAGACATTTAATAAATAAGTGGCAAGATTGGAGCTGTCAGCTCTGCACAATGGGATTGTTTGCACCTTCCTGCTTGGCATCAGCACCAACTCTCCCAGCTTGCTTCAGCTGAAACAATCCCATTTGCTATTTTCATAAAATTAGTTCCTCTGCAGTTTCTATTAATCAGAACATTCTTTGGAGAGAATTATACTGGGATTTTTATCATCATCTGAGTTCAACCATTCTGTGAATCTGATGAATTTTTAGCACCTCTGAGTGGCAGAGAGGAGAAAACTTGGGTGGACCCATGTGACTGGTCGATCCCCTGATGTCAGCTAAAGCCTTACAGTCCCAGAATCTGAATCAGTCTCCACTACCACCATCTGAGCAGCTTTCTCCCCAAAACAATCTACTTCACATCTAATAATTCTTAGGGTCATGGACTCTTACAAATTTTATAGAAAACTATGGATAGTCTCCCCAGAAAGCCCACATATACATTAAACCTCACAATTTCAGCAGGTTCGTGTGTACGTTCCCCTCCTCATTTATGGCTTATCCAACAGACTGGAGTAAAAATGTGTGTGCTGTGATTTTCCAATCATTCTTACCTCCCTTAACTGTCTTAGGTTGGAAGAGAAACTCCTTTACCTCCAAATTCCTTTGTTGAAAGAGAGGAAAGAAAAAGTTTTAAAAAGAGAGAAAGGTTGTGAAAATAAGTTTTTCATGATGACTGCCCTGGTTTAGATAAATGTCCCCTAAAGACACATGGATTGAAGGTTTTATTCCCAGCCCATGACATGTTGGGAAGTGGTGCAACCTTTAGGAAGTGGAGCCTAGTGGAAGGAAACTGGATCATTGAGGGTTTGCCCTAGAAGGGGATATTGGCACCCAGTCCATTCCTCTTGGTTTCCCAGCTCCTGTGAAGTGAGCAGCTTTGCTTCAGCAGGCACTCCCCATCATGATGTGCTGTCTCAATGCAGGCCCAAAAGCCAGAGGACCAACAAACTGTGGACTGAAATCTCTGAAATAATGAGCTAAAATAAACCTTTCTTCATTTTAAGTTGATTGTCTCAGGTATCTTGATATAGCAATGGAGAGCTGACTAATACAAAGGGCAAACACTTTTTGAGAAGTGAGAAAAATAGAAAAATGACAACTGGAAATAGCTGAAATAAATCATGAATGTCCAACTATCCCTTAATTAATATATGCTTCACTGTATTAGTATGAATGAGACAAGAGATCAAAACTAGGAAAGGTTTTGATGAATTCTTCTGGTCTCCAGATGTATACAACACCTACCCTATTCTAAGTAAGGTAAACTCTGCATGAGAAAAGTCATGGGTACAGATGAAAGAAACCTTGGACCAATGGAGACCAGCTTCTAGGACCAGCTTTGTTTACTGACTATATGATTTTGGGCAAGTAGTAACTTATCTCTGTCAATGTGAGTTTTTTAAAATTAACACTATATTTTTTTCTAAAGTCAATTTCAGTTCTAACAATTCATCAAAATTTAGAGGTACCCAAGATTGTAAGAATCAAAATTTTCTTCAAGTTCCCAGAAGTGAATATTTTAGGTAATGGATACTACAGTCTCTGTGGCAATTGCTCAACTCTGCTGTTGTACAGAAAGTAGACACAGACAAAACAAAAATAAATGACAATACCTGTGTTACAATAAAACTTCACTATGGACACTGAAATTTGAATTCCATGCGATCTTCAAATGTCACAAAATAGTGTTCTTCTTTTGATTTTTTTTCCCAACTATTTAAAAATGTAAAAAATTGTCCTTTGCTTGAAAATCATACTAAAACTAGATATCAGGCCAGATTAGGCCCACAAACCACAATTTGCTGAAACCTCGTCCATAATCTCAGGTGAATATTATGATCTGAAAAATCTTGGTGGTTATTCTGGGTGGCCTCAGAAAGTTAGTAACTTGGCTTCACATATGAACAATTGTGCTGGGCGGAAATTTCTGTTTATTCAGTTTCCCAGTTAGCAGAATGGAATTGGTAGTAGTAGCTTTGGAGTCTCAGCTAATAAAAGTTACTTCATTTTTGCTACACTTTTAGACCTCCAAAATGCTGAAATAATCTTACATGAGAAAATGTACAAAACATTCAGAACTCTCTAGCTGAAAAAGTTTTGATAACTAAAATGAGCCAGAAAACTTCACATCTTCTCTTGAAATTTACACATACTTCATAACACTAATGACTTCTTTTTGTTGTCCTACTGGCACTATCAGGCAGTGTAACAAATGATTTTATACAAGTGAGTAGAAGGAAATGAACATTGTTTTTTGTTGCTGTTGTTGTTTTTACTTGTTTGTTTAGGAGAGAAGAAAATAATAATTTAATAAAATGACATGCGTATGATATCTATATGCATTCTACACATTCTATACAGAAGAGGAATGGTGTGAAGAGGTACAATAAAACATGTGGCATACAGAAGACAATTTTGAAAGAGAGAAAGGTTGTATGATCAAGTAATCAATCTCCTCTAGACTGGGGCACAAAACTTCAATTCAGAGATAGCAGAAGATGGTGACAGCACTTCTCTCAATTTCATATCATTGAATCTGAAAACAAATACCCACTCCCAGTTAAGAGACAAAATGGGGGAGAAGCTTGGGAGAAAAATTCCTTCTTTTGGGAGAAAAAAATTAGAAATGTTTTATCTATTTAGAATGATGTAAGAAGATGGGAATACCTCCTCATTCACACCCATTCTTAACTTATAGTTTAACCAAAATCAGTTTAATCATTAGAAATAGAAGGAAGTTGACATTCTCAATCTCAGACTTTTGACCACTTTCCCCCAAAACATTAAGGGCTCAGAACTGATTCTGACCAGTTCAGCTACACTTTATTTTCCACTATTTGTTTCCATGTTATTCTGCAAATATTCAATGCTCATTTGCTCATTCGTTTCTTAGCCTCCTTGTTCAAACTATTTCCTCTCTCTAGATTCCTTTCCATTTCTGTTCCATCTTTTTGTTCTTGCTCTACCATGAAGACACAACCACATTAACTCCAGTCAAAGCAAAATGTCCTTGGGATAATACAGAATACAAAATACAGTAATACAAATATACAGTAATACAAAACTACAAAATACAAAATAATACAAAAATACAGTAATACAAAACTACAAAATGTTCTGAAATTTGAGGTATCATTATCTTTTGGAACAATTAGCTATAAATTAGTTTTGACCCACTGTTATATCTTGCTTTAAAGTGCTTGCTAGTCGTTTCCTGTGTTATCAACCCAACATTAGAAAACCACCCAAACCTCATTAAGAAAGGTATTGCATCATATCTCTTGAGTATCCTCACAGTCTCTAAAGATGCATATATAGTTAACACTCAATTCCAATGAAATAAATTAATCAAAATAATGACTTTTTTAACCACAGAGCTCCTCACCAGGCCAAGAAAGGTTAAGATGTTAAACACTTAAGAAATCATTGGTTAGTTTATGACACTGCAAATGAAGCCTTGACAGAATTAACTTGATGTCGGCAATCAATGAAATTCAACCATTTTCTGCTTCATTCATAAATGTGATTCAGGAGTTGAATTCCCTAAATCGGAGATTCAGATTGAATAGTTTGATTCATGATGTTTCCGTATTTTGTCTAAGGACAAAGTTTCAAATACTGCAGCTCTCAAATTTGGTATTATTCGTTTTGATTGTTGTCTGTTTTCCCTTCCTGATTCCACAGGAGCACAGGCTTTGTCCTAATTCCTTTAGTTAGCCTGATTGATGGCTCTTTTTGTCTGCTGGGCAATTCTGGCAATTCTGGTTAGCAGTTAGGTAGCAGCAGTCTGCTAAACGGTGTGAACCAGTTCCAGTCTCAGCTGCCTGGAAGAGTGGCGGCACAGGATTTACATGATTGACCCTACACCTCTTTCCCAGTCTGTAGACTTGGGTAGAATGATCCTTGCCTCCGTTTACTCGAAGGATACAGGAAGAATAACGCCAAATAAAATAAGGCGAGGTAAGGATAAATGAAACGCGACGTTATTACAAGTGGCGCTTTGGACTCAGTTCCCGCCAAGAGGATTGTTAGCGACTCTTCGTGACTAGGCCTAGAAGTTCCACTCAAAACCTGCGCCCCACCAGAGTCAGTGGGTAGGGGACTGAGATGTGCATCAGACTGCGGGACATGCACTGGTGTCTACAGGTCTCGGGACTTGGAGATGGGGGCTGCCTGTTGCCGCAGCTTCACCGCGGTGCTGTGCAGTCTCCATGGTGACCGCTAAGGAAACCTGGAGAAGCCGTTCTCCGGTCCAACCACCCGCCCTCAGGCACCGCAAACCAATGGTCCAGCGGGTTAAGGAGAGAATAATGTGATTGACAGTGGCTTGAGCGTGGGGAGTCGAATCTATCCAATCGAAATTGAGGCCAGGTCCGAGACGGACCAGCACCGACCAATGGGAGCGTAACTAGAGCCGACGTGCCCACCCACCACACTTGGCGTTGCCTGGAGTCGAGGCAAAAGTAAGCTAATGAGGGGAAAGCTGGGCGTTGAAAGAGCAGCACTGATTAGCGAATCTGAAATCGCCTGAATGAAAGCCCACTTGTGATTCGTCCTAAGTAGATCAAAGCCCCGGCGGGCTGGAACTGGCCGGACTGTGAGGTCTGAGTCCGGGCCGGGGAAGTGGGGGAACCAGGGAGCCAGGTGAGGCCGGCGGCCGTGAGGAAAGCCTGACAATTGCGGAGTAGCGAGAAGGGCGGAGGCTCGGACTGCGGAGGCTGGAAGACAGTGTGGGCAGGCGGTGTGCTGACTTCACAGACCACCCTTACCGCGGGTCTGGGCCCAAGGCCCGGCGGCTAATAAATTCTTAATTGGGTGCCGAGAAGGAAGGACTGTTTTATGTTTCATACTCTTAAGAAAGTAAAATGTCAGTGCCTTCGTTTTCCCTTTGTCTGAAACCTTAATCCCTCTCCAACTACTAGGAGGTACCCAGGTGAGCTTTCTGATGAGATGTGCGGGCACTTTTTTCCTCTTGCCAGTTTGAATCAGCAGCCAGGCTGGGGATAGCAGGGGAACTCCGCGCAGCCAGGTGTTCCCAGGCTGCAGTGCTGGAAGCTGCTGGGTGATGGAGCTAGCAGACTGAATCACTGTACACCTTCAAATCGCATCTCTGACCGGGAAAGGGGTGCAAGCACAGGATCAGAATCCATGGAGCCCCCTTTTCTAACTGCGCGTTAAATAAGATCAGACGTCACATCCGTGGCATTTCGGTAACTTGGCAATTGATTTTTCCCAGATGTGCATGGCACTTAATAAAGCTGGAGGCATTATGTTAATATTTTAAAATTTGAATGATAAATATTTAAAGTAGAAATTTTAAAGTGTGAAAGTCCCCCGATTATTTTTAAGGGTTTAGGACAAGCTATGAAAAAATTGAAAAGGATTCCTTCAGAAGGGCCATTCACTCCTGTAATCCATTGTTTTCTTCTGTTGCTTTCAAGGGCTTGTGTCTACGTGAAAATCGGGAAATGGGAGAGGTATCGCCCACCAGCAGCAGCTATTAAGCCTTATTACCCTCCTTGGAGTCCATATTTGTCCTGGACAGTAAGTCATCTTATAATGACCATTGTTCTCCCTCAAGATTCCCAGCCTAGTGCTGAGTGCTTTATTTTTAGTAAGCTATGGTCAGTCGTCTCACTATGTGCCTATCAATTTTCTCTGAAAGGTGGATTTAAGGGCATGTAGAACTAACCTTAGATAAATGAAGAATGCAAATACATCCAAAAGTGTTTGAAGAAACTTTTTAAGAAGAACTCGCAGCATGAACACAGAGGGAAAAAAATGATCCTACACTTGGTCTTGTTGTCAGCTAATGAACAGTGTTCAAATTTAGACAGTGTTTTTACCTACTGTAGGCTATTTGCTACAGATATTGCTGGGCCTGATGGTGTACACCTGTAGTCCCAGCTACTCAGGAGGTTGAGGCAAGAAGATCACAAGTTCAAGGCCACCTGGGCATCTCAAATTCAAGGCATCCTGTCTTAAAAAATAAAATAAAGTGGGCTGGGATGTAGCTCAGTGATAGAGTGCTTATCTAGCATGTGTGAGGACCTGGGTTCAACCCTCAGTACTGCAAAATAAATGAATACATACATACATGCCACATTTACTAAGTAAATGGACTTATCTTTTTTTGGAAGGTACCAGGGATTGAACTCAAGGGCACTCAACCACTGAGTCACATCCCCAGGCCTATTATGTATTTTTTTTTAGAGACAGGGTCTCACTGAGTTGCTTAGTGCCTTGCTTTTGCTGAACGATCCTCCTTCCTCAGCCTCCCAAGCCCAGGGGATTACAGCTGTGTGCCATGGAGCCCAGCTGGACTTACTCTTGAAATCAGGTTGGCTAAACCATCAATTCTCCAAGGTTTGAAGAAATCCTGAATATTCAATTTAAAACTTTACTTTTTACCATATCTGACTTGAAAATAATAATTTAGCTATTCCAATAGAGAAAATGAGCACAAGTATTATGCTTATATTGAATTAACAAAATGAAATGCCTAGATATTCACTCCTCTACATCTGCTTTCTTTAGTATACCCACCCCTTCCTTTCTACACTTAGTAAGATAATGTGTAGTTTGGTTATAAAGTCATGAACCTCATTCTTAGAACAGCTAATTCTAGTTACCTCATACTTTAAAGCTATGCCATATATAGAACCCAGTGTTTCCTGAGATTATAAGTTTCTGTGGGAGATTGAAGGGATAGGTTTCAAATGGTTCAGTTTAACTCCCATTATCCTGTGTTCTAGATGTTGGAGTTGATCCAGGTTTTATAGGTTATTGTGTAATATCATAAAGAGCACCTATTAATCTTAAGTAGTTACTTTCTTAGTGGTATCATCCCAGCAACCAAACTCAGAAACCTGAGTCATTTCTAAAACCTCTCCTTAGATTTTCCATTTCCACAACCGAGGGAAGTTTATACCCTAATCAGCTCTCATCTGAAGCATTGCAATAGTCTAATTGGTCACCCATCTCTGATCTCTGATCCCAATTCATGTATACTCTGTTACCAGTTAACTTTTTAGAATTAAATTTGAGAATATTACATTGGGTGGTATATCAAATACCTGTGTTCCAGATTAATAAATTATGCACTTTCTGAATTATCTACTTAAGCTTTTAATTTTAAAGAAAGAAAACCTTACAGATCTAGTTCAGATGCCTTCTCTTCCCTTTCCTCTCCCCTTTCCCTCCCTACCCTACAGAGGCAAATACTCTCCTAAAATTGTACCATTAAATGCTCTTATTTTTATACTTTTGTTATACATATATATATCATAATCAATATGTATTATTTAGGTCTTATTTTAATTTTAATGTACAAATTGTACATTATTATAGGTTATATGCAATTTTTATCACTCAACATTGTTTTTTAGATATTTATATCCGTACATATAGATCAAGTTCAATCATTTGAAGTATGGGTTATGAATATATAGTATTGTATTCATTTCCTTATTGATGAACATTTTTTTCCTGTTATTTTGCTATTATGAATAAAGTTGCAGTGATGACCCAAGAGTTTTTCTAGAACACTGACTCTTCAAGGAGGTTGTACTGCCCCATAATGGGGGTATTTTGGAATTCATGTAGACATATTTATTTATTGTCATTGGAGGGAACTATTGGAATTTACCCAGCAAGGCTGGGGATGCTAGATGTTCCGTAATGCATGGGACAGTCCTTAGATGAAGAATTGTCCTGTGTTCTATACTACTTTCCCACAGGATATTCATTTCTAATTATCTGGGCCCAGAACCTAACTCCACTTTTCATATTAACATAATGTATTTTTTGGCACAGTTTAATATAATAAAATTTCCAGGAATGAAACTCTAATGTAAATTAAGGGAAAATTATACTAATTTGTGGTTTGGAACTTTAACAAAAGTTGTTCCTCACTCTAGAAAAATCACATAACTGAAGGCAGCACAGCTCGTGGTATTTGAGTTGACAGCACAACACACCTGCATAGTCTGCATTTGTAGCTTTTGCGTTCATGGTGATTCTAAGTTTAGGTGCGAGCATCTGACTACTGTACTTCATTATGTATTCTAGTGTAGTCAGCCTGAACATTCATATTTTTAAACATATGCTATTTCATTATGAATTAGTTCCATTTAAAATTGGCTTCTGTATATATATGTAATGTAGAAGTCTAGTTTTATTATTTTCCGGTTGGATAATCATTTGTCTCACAACCAGCTATGAAATCCTTTACCCACTGAATCACAGAGCCAACTTCTTCCTGCATGAAGTTCTCACAAATGCATGGATCTGTTTCTGGGTCCTCAATTTCATGCCGCTGGTCCATGTGTCTTTGTGCCATTATCACACTGTTTTAATTACCTTGGTTTTATAATGTGTCTTGTGGCAGTTGGTAACAAGAAAGGCAAGTTGCCATCCTACTTCTCAAAATTGTTCTGGCTATTCTTGGGCTTTTACTCTTTCATATGAATTCAGGATTCATTTTCAAGTTGTACAAAAATTATTTTTAGATTTTGGTTAGAATTGCATTGAACGTATAGGTTAAAGAAAATTGAGATCTTCAAATTGAACTACCTAGCAACATGGGTTATTTTTCTATTCAGGGCTGCTTTATTTCTCTGTCCAGGTACTTCTTAAAAACTACCTTTGAATAAGATTTTAATTTTATAATTTTAGCTACAATAATCTTACAAATCTTTTGTTACATTTATTCATACATACATATACATACACATATCTTTTTACTATGAAGGTTTCTAATATATTCAAAAGTATAAAACTAGTAAAGCCAACATTGACGCTCCCTTCACCCTGTTCAACAACTAGCTCACGACCAGGCTTGTTTCATGTAGCTCCTTCATTTCCCCTCCTCCAGATAATATGAAGTTCCTAGTCACATTTTCTGTTCTTTAATGTGTTACTTATGTATGTGTGTATATCATAAAGAGCCTTCAATAGCTTTTTTAAAAAAAATTCTTCACTTAAAAAAACATAATTCCCTAATATCATCAAATATTCCAGATACTGTTGAGATTTCTCTAGTCATCTTGTAAAAGGTTTCTGTTGTTCTTTTTTGTTTGTTTGTTTTTACAGTGGCTTTGTTTGAAGGAAGACCCAAACACAGTCCATATATCGCATTGGATTGATATGTCTCCTAAGAGTCTTTAAAATAAACATTTTAGTGAAGTGTAACACACATATAGAAAAGTGTACAAACACAGTCCATATATTGCATTTGACTGATATGTCTCTTAAGAGTCTTTAAAATAAACCTTTTAGTGAAGTGTAACACACATATAGAAAAGTGTACACATCCTAAATGTATAACTAGGTGCAGTTTACCAAAATAAATGAATCCAGATAACCAACACCCAGATTAAGAAGCACAATTTTATCAGCACTCCAGAACCCACTTCAGCCCCCTCCAGTTACCACTTTCTACAAGGAAAACATTCTCTTGACTCCTAAAACCCCCAAAGTAGTTTGACCTTTTTTTGAACATTATGTAAAAGGAATCAAACAGTATGAACTCTTTTGCCTCTGTCTTTTTACACTTAAAAATTTGTGAAATTCATTCACATTGTTGGGTATAATTAATTATAATTAATTCTTATTGCTTTATCCTATTGCATCGTATGAATGAATACATCAACCATATTGATTCATCATATTGGTGGACATGTTGGTTGTTTCCTTTTTCAGCTGTTTCAAACAGGGCTACAATGAACTTCTTGTACATGGGTTTTGAACTTCTGTGTGCATTTCTGTTGGAAATACACCTAGGAAAAGAAGAGCTGGATCTGGGGAACATGAATTTTCAGCTTTAATTGATATGACCGAAAGCAGTTTTAACAATTTACACTCTTACCAGCAGCATATGAGGGTTCCAGTTAATCTATATCTTTGCTAACACTTTATTGTCTGTCATTTTCATTGCAGCCCTTCTTGTGGGTTTGTAGAATCTGAATTTTGGCTTTCATTTGCAATTTCCTGGTGACTAATGAAGTTGAACTCCTTTTCATATATTGGTCATTCAGATATAAAGAGGTTTGTCAAGTGTTTTTATTTTTTATCTGCTTGATCTGTCAGATTCTAAAATAGTTACATTAACATCTTCCACTAAATTTTTTACTTTTTATATTGTAGTGCTTATGTCACTTTTGAGGCTATGTTTTAGGTTCATATTTGTTTCAAGTTGTATCTTTTTGCTAAATTATTCCTTTTGTGATTATTCTTATTAATATTTTTCAAACTTACCATATTTTTCTTAATACTAACATTGCTTCACCAACTTACATTTTTTTCTTGTTTCACTTGTTTTTCCAAATTGTGATTAAAAGCACATAACATAAAATTTTACCATCTTAACCATTTTTAAGTGTACAGTTCAGCAGTGTTAAGTATATTTACATTATCGTGAAACAGAACTCCAGAAATTTTTCATCTTGTAAAAAGTAGAACTCTAGACCTATTAAATATTTTCCCATTCCCACCTTCCCCTAGTATTTTTTTGTTAGTATTTCCTTGTATGTCTTTTCAGTCTCTTTATTTTCAATCTCTTTCATTATACTTTTTGTGTAGCTTTTATTAAGAGCTGTTCTTATTTTTTTAAATCTAGCATGAGAATCTTAATAGTCAAGTATAATTTGTTTGTATTTACTATGATTTTTGTTGTAATTGGGTTTATATTTGCAATTTTATTTTGTATTTTAAAATTTTCCTTCTTTTGTACCTTTTGTTTTCTTCCTTAATTTTTTTTTCTCTCTACTTGTGTGGAAGTTCTTCATTCTCTTACTGTTATTTGGTATGTATCTAAATGTCTTCAAACATCTATACTTAGCTTAATAAAACTTACTAATCATTAACTCCTCCTCCAGAGCAAGTAATGTAAGTAGACTGCTTTTACTTTGAACTATTCTTTCTCACCTTGCATATAATTGTTGAGTAATATTTTAGTCCTTTCTTATTTTTAAGCCCTTGAAAATTAGTCGTTGTTATCATTGCAGGAATCTTTATAGCCAATTTTTGCCAATGTCTTTCTCACCATTCTTCCTTATATTTTTCTTGGTTCATTTTCCTTTTTGCTGGAGAACATTCCTAAGTACCTCTTTCAGTGAGGATCTGTGAGAGGTAAATTCCATTTCAGTCTTTGCCTGAAAACATCTTTAAGTCTACTCTCAGAGGAGTCTTGCATGCCCATTTCTGGTGGCATCCTAATAGAGGTTTTGGTTCTGTCTCTACTGGGATCCTTTAGGTGCCTTACTTCTAGTCTAGTTTTTGTTAATCTTTCTACTGAGATTCCTATACCACACTGGTATTGTGACTTGAACCCTATATTTAAATGCAGGTTAGGATTCAGATTTCTCTTGGGAGAGTCTTTTTCATCTGTGACCTGAATCACTTTTCTGGCCTTCTTTGAAATAGTAAGCAATTTTTCAGACCACATTTCAAAAACAGTTAAACCCTTTTGAGGGCCTAGCATAATGTATTGTTCTCAATCCTAGTTCTCGGCATTATGGGTCCGAGATCTCATCTGGCCAAGAGAGGACCACTCTTGAAGGCCTACATCTGCTGCCAGCACCCCTGTAGACCTCTGTGCTCAGTCCCTGCTAACCACTCAGGTGCTGAGCTATGTTTTTGTTTAGGATACTTAAGAGTTTTCCTTTGTTGCTTTGTATACATATTAATTTCTTTTTATTCTGTTTTATTGAGCATTTCCGCATGTTCACTGTTGTTTGAGGCACTCCCTTTGTAGGGCTGTCCAGGGAATGGTTCAGAAGTTATCTGGTCATCCTTCTAAACCTTGATATGACCTTATTATTCCCTCACTTGATTTTCAGGTTTATTAGCACTGTTTCATTTGTTCTTCAAAAAAATTTATTCAAACTGGGGATACCAGGTGAGAGAGATATAAAGTTTCTGCCTTCATAAAATTACTATTCTAGTTGGAGAGACAGAAAATAAACTTGTAAGCAAATGAATAAAAAATGTTACCTACAGGGCTGAGATGTGCCTGCATCTGCCTCTCATTCGCAAAGATTTGGTTTGACCCCCCTGTTCCAAAAAAAAAAAAGGACCTACAAGGGTAGCCCAGTGTAAGAATGCTGCCTAGCCTGCATGAGGTCCTGGGTTTGATCCCTAGCACTGCAAAAAAAAAAAAAGTTAACCAGGTGCAGTGGCACATGCCTGTAATCCCAGTGACTCTGGAGGTTGAGACAGGTGGATTGTGAATTCAAAGCCAGCCTCAGCAAGTTAGTGAGGCCCAAGTAACTTAGTGACACCCTATCTCAAAATAAAAAGGGCCACAGATGTGGCTCAGTATGGGTTCAATCCCCAGTACCTCCCCCCACACACAAAAACGTTAACTACAATTAAGTGCTCTGAAGGAAATAGAAAGATGGAAAATCACTGTTTGGGAGAGTTACTTTAGACAGGGCAGTCAGGGAAGACCTCTCAGGGGAAGCGATATTCTTTATCCGAGGAAGCCAAAATGGGAACCATGAGAAGAGTGCAACCTTACATATAATAGAGGGATTGTTAGGGATTGAGGGTTAACTGCAGGCAGTGGAAATAGCCAAATACAAAGACCTAGAGATGGGGAAATATTGGCTTGCTGGAGTAATTGGGACAGCATTCATGAGGTGCTAGGAAGGGACATACTGCTCCCCAGTGAGGTTAGAGAGGCCTCTCCCCTTACTCCATCATCTTGCCTTGCTGATTCTTTCCAGAGAGTTCTTGTGCAAGGCCCCTCCCTTGTAACCCTTCTCACTATCCCAGTTCCTGCTGCACTTTGCTACTTCCCAGAATGTAACATGGACAGTTGTTTATGTAACAGTATTCTCCAGTAGACCTAAGGCTTCTGCCAGGAGAGATTTCTCATTTACTTTTGTCATCCCAGCTTGTAGAACAGTGGTTTACATGGTAGGCACATCATGAATGTTGGTTGAATTACCGTGTTCTTAAGAGCAGTTCATGCTTAGAGCTTCTTTTCCAATAACTTTTTAACAAAAGTTCTCATAGATAATTTTTTTGACATTTAAATATCAGATAAAGAAAACCAACAACCTAAGGAAGAATCTGTTGCTCAAGACTTTGTCTCTGATACTGGAAAGAAAATCAGGGCAAGTACTGAAGTATGGTGTTACCCTGTAGTGGGTTAATTGATAGCCTGCCCCTAAATTATATCCACAGCCTAACTCCTAGAATCTGTGAATGTGACCCTATTTGACTAAAGGTCTTTGTAGGTATAATTAAGTTAAGGAACTCATGACAAAATCGTACTAGATTACTTGGGTGGACCTGAAGTTCAGTGAAGATGCCCTTCTCAGCCAGGAGAAGATAGAGACAGAGAAGGCCGTGTGAAGATATGGGGGACAGAGACTGAAGTGGTGAGTCACAAGCCAAGGAACACCTGGAGCCACCAGAAACTGGAAGAGACCTGGAAGGATCCCCCCCTGGATCCTCTAAGGGGAGTGTGGACTTATAGACACCTTTATTTTTTACTTCCTATCTCAAGAACAGTGAGAGAATGAATTTCTGTTGTAATTAATTAGCAAGCCAACACACCCCCCTTTATAGTTATACTGCACTCACTCCTTCTGTGACGTGGACATATAATACCTTCCTCCAAAGCTTATTGCCATGATTAAATGAGACATGTTTGTAAAGTACTTAGCACACAGTAAATGTTCAAAAGTAGTGATGGTTGTTCTTCTTCTTCTTTAAGGGTTGGAAGTTTTCTTCTTTTTGCAAATAAGCACTGAACAGTAGAGTGGAAATTTCTGTCTCATGATCAGCTGGTGAGTCAAAGTTGATTTAACCTAAGAGCTTCAACTTCTGCTTTGACCCTGGAGTTCCCAGGTCCTTGTGCCTTTAGCAGACCTTAGTTAGGATATTATAGCAAGGGAGAGTCTAGCATTCTACTGTGGCTTGGGGAAAAAGTTAAACTAGAACTCAGAGACCCCAAATTTAAAATTACACACATGGAGCAGAAAGCAATCTCTGACATAAAAAAGGGCTTCGGGTTCTAAATTTCTAGTTCTCATTAAGAGACTCCGAGACTGGACATTTCTGAAAATTAAAGACCTGTAGTGAGTGATTCTACACACCAATCAACAAAAACTTCCCCATAATGAGGTCAGGCTTTCTGTGTTTGTCTGAATGCCAGGAGTGGGTGCGGGCAGGGGTCCCAGACAGCGTGTGGGCTGATGGCACCTTCCTCCCCAGGATGGCTGGCACGGTGCTTGGAGTGGGTGCTGGTGTGTTCATCTTAGCCCTGCTCTGGGTATTGGTGCTGCTGCTGTGTGTGCTGTTATCCAGAGCCTCCGGGATAGCTAGGTAAGGCATTCTTTCCAGCTGGGAGTCCTAGGTAAAAGCAATTAGAGGCAAAATCGCTGACGCTCATTAAACATTTAGAATTCAGAAGATCATTTTTGTAATTACTGGCAGTTTGAATGAGTTGCATTTTAACCTCTTATCATAAGCACTAACTGTGTTATTTATGCTCTGAGGCAGAGGTGGGAGGAGAAGGGAAGTGTATTTTTCAGTTCTCACTGTGTAGGAGATCAGGGAAGACAAGAGATGACAAGAAAATCTGCTTTCACTGTCTATTGAACCTTTTGGGGTTGAACGTGGGAGTTTTTCTCAATTGTTCAGATTTATGGCACATGCTTGGTCCAGTCCCTAAGGTTCTAGGCCTGGACCCAGGGAAACTTAAAACCCCTGTGTGTTGAACTGGCCACCTCCACCAGGCATTGACTTTGGAACAAAGTTAGGCTACTAACAGAATCTGAAAATCGAGTTGCACTCTGAAAGATAGTGTCAGTAGGAAGCAGAGAGTTACAGAATTTGCTAAAGTATCTGGTCTAAAAACATCTTAAGTGGAAATGGGGAGGCTCTGCTTTGTTATTGTTTTTTAATGACTTCGTGCAGAAGCACAAATGAAAACTATGAATTCCCACTGTTAGGAATTTGGAATTACCCAGAATAAAGAGGAATGCACTCAGCTGGTATCCTACTAGGAAGAAAGGAATGGAGGGTGGTTGTGGTCAGCAGGTCTCTGGATTCTGTTAAGGGACTGAAACAGAATATTGACTCCAGGGAGGGACCAATCTGGGCCTCATTAAAGAAAAAACCGTAAACGGTGCTTTTAATACTTTGTCTTTTTGGTCCCAGGTTCTCTGTCATTTTTGTGTTCCTTGGTGCTCTGATCATCACGTCCATTCTATTACTTTTTCCCCGAGCCAGTGAATTTCCAGCTCCAGAGATCGAAACGAAGGTAAAGCTGTTGGTTTCATTTTGTCCTCTGGTCCAAACCTGCATCCTGCCCTGTGACCTGAGATGTGTTAGAACTGCAGTGTTCAAAAGCTCAGAGGGAATTTTGAGACCCCCCTACCACTTCACCCAGGAAAAGAATCTTCTGAATGCCACCTGCAATACCTATAGGCAGAGGTTTGACTGAGCCTTTATCAAGTTGAACAACACTGTGGAAAGTATACCTCCTACTGTGGGGACAGAGAAAGAGAAACTGAGTTAGAAATGGGACTAGGCCTGCTCCTGAAATGAGGGGTTCCCATTCCTGGTGGCCTTGGCTCATATCCTCAGATCTTGGGTTGAAACTGATGTAATGCCATCAGGGTGCTGAGCAATATGAATTTCCATCTCCACGTGGTACACCTTTTCCACTTGTGATGTGGAGAGAATCATTTCCATAGAGAAGAGCAGTGAGGAAAGAGGAACATTCTTGTGTAAAATAGAAGTGGAAGATATAGGCGAATTCAACACCAACTCCTTTGGCCTACATATGCCACCTTCCACCTCTGCAAATGGATTCTTATACCTCTCTCACAGTTCTTTGCTGGATATCTCACCCATTCTAGTTGATTCCAGGAGGAATGGGACTCTGGCTTAATCACAACTGGCCTCAAACCTGTAGGATCTTGATAAGGTTATTGGCTTCCATTTGTTCCATTTAATTTGTTCCATTGCTCCTTCTAATAGCCTCTTTTTTCTCAACCTCTGTTTTAATTTTTAAGCAGTAATGATGATAATAGCTAATATTTGTTAAAGGATAACTGTGCCAGGTTCTGTGCTAACTTAGCATGTTTACACTATCTCATTTAAACCTCAGGCCAATCTAAGTAGTACAAAGTAGGTACTATTACTGTCCCCATTTTATAGGTAAGGGAACTGGGGCTGTAGAGGTTAAGGTAACTTGCCCAAGTTCATACATATACAGTAAGAAGCAGAGCAAAGATTCAAGCCATGGTCTACCTGCAGAATTTTCATTTTGGGGGACTCAGTGGAATATCAGGGGCCAGCCTAGTGAACGCACAAGTTACCAATTTGGTACTGAACAACAGTACATAGAATTATATAACTTTTAGACTACAGTGAACACATACTTCCAACCTTATATAGGACTAAACCTTGGCAAAAGGAAGGAAATTTATTCCAAAAACTCTGAGGGGAAAAATACCACACAAATTCAAGGAATTATTTTCATTAATGCCAGGTCTTTTGTTTACATTTGGAAAACACTCTGAAGGTAGAAGTACTGTGAGCGAGGGGTAAATACCCACTTCAGCGTCCTTATTAAGGGGAGGGTGATAGATTTCTGTGTCACTGCAGATGTGACTATTAGAAGAAGGCATCGTATAAACACTGTTGAAATCAGTCCCTCTCTTTTCTGTCATATGAGACTCAGGAGAGAATGGGGTTTGAGCAAAATGTGTTTGTCAGCATAGCCAGCAGAATGAAGTTCTCATTTTCAGGTCTTGAGAACTGGCCCCTGCAGCAGCCAGGCTCAATACTGTATCAATAATACATGGCCTGGGCCTTCTGCACCCAAGGCCTGCTAATTGGCTAATTAAAAAGTGAAACAGTCGAACGAGCAAACATGTAGCCCACAAGAGACTTGTTCAGTAACAGAGCCAAGGTCAAAGTTATGTTAAAGCTGTTTTATCAAACTGACCTTTGTTATAAGTTGACTGTTGGGGTAATCTCTGGAGCAGTTGGGGTGTCTTCTTCTTCTTCTTCTTGGTGTCTTTGGATCTCAGTAATCATATCAGAGCTTGGATTTGACAGGTGCTTTGTGTATCAGCACTGTATTAGTTTTCTATTGCTGCTGTAACAAATTACTGCAACTGTAGGGGCTCACAATATAAATTTGTTATCTTACAGTTCTGTAGGTTAGAAATTCAAAATCAGTCTCACTGGGCTAAATAAAGTCCAGGGTTCAGCAGGGCTGCATTTCTTTCTAGAGGTTTTAGGGCAGAATCCATTTCCTGTCCTTTCCAGCTCCTGGAGGCTTCCTCTGGCCCTTGGTTCATGGTCACCTTCCTCAATTTCAAAGCCAACAATAAACAGCTCTCTGACTGCTTCTGTCCTCACACCTCTTTTCCTGACCCTCTTTCCTGCCTTCTCCTCCTACTTTCAAGGACCCTTGTAATGATGCTGTGCTCACCTGGATAATGCAGGTAACAGCACTGTTTTCAGGTTCGTTTGGTTAGTAAACTTAATTCTCCTTTGTCATGTAATCTAACATATTCAAAACCCCTGGGGATTAGGATGTGGACATCTTCAGACCATTTTTCTGTGTCAATCACCTCTTGGATATTTTGGGTTCTCTCCTAGATATGGGTTTTCAAGGCTTCTTTGAAGTCAATCACTTACTCAGTTTGAGTTGCTGCTCCATCAAGTCTGTGCATTAAATTGCTTTTTCCTGCCCAAATTTAAGTACTGCCATTTGGCTCTGGGGAAAGTGGGGCTCCAGCAGTGGACAGCTCCAAATGAATAGAGCCAACATCAGTTATAACTTTTTTATTTTTTCAGTATGGGGAGTTGAACCCAGGGCCTGTAGCATACTAGGCAAGCACTTTACCACTGAGCTACAGCCCCAGTTGCCCCCACCCTTTTTAAAAATTTTGAGACAGGGTTTTGTCACACTCATGCTTGCAGTCCTCCTGAGTCAGTCTCCTGAGTAGCTGGGATTACAGGTGTGCAGCACCACACCCAGCAGTTATAGGTTTTTGTCAACAAAGACCAGGAACATTGGGGCCTTGGGGTCTGGGGATGTAATTCACTGGTAGAATGCTTGCCTAGCATGGGCGAAGCCCTTGGTTTAGCCCACAGTACTCCAAAAGTAAAGAAAGGAAAAAGAAAGCAGAATAAGGAAGAATAACCTTCAAGTATGACAGGTTACCAGGCAGCCAACTGTATGATGGAGCAAGTTACTTATCTTCTTACTGTTTTAGTATCTCAGGCAAATGACCACTTTCCCTCTCCCCTGAGAAGCTAAGTAATGAATATTAGGGTTCAGAACTCATCTGATAAAAATTTTGAAAAGTTACCTTTTCATCTGAAAATGAACCCTTTTTTTTTTTTTTTTTTTGGTGCCAGGGGCATTTGACCACTGAGCCACAGTCACAGCCCTATTTTTGTGTTTTTTTTAGAGACAGGGTCTCATTGAGTTGCTTAGCACCTCACTTTTTGCCGAAGCTGGCTTTGAACTTTGATCTTCCTGCCTCAGTCTCCTGAGCTGCTGGGAGTACAGGCATGTCCCACTGTGCCCGGCCTGAAAATGAACCCTTCTGAGAGCAGTAGGTTAATGACTAGATCATATATACACCAAGTGTGTCATACTATTGTATTTTAATATATGTTCCAAATTCTCCATAGTAAAATGTGTTTTAACAACAACAAAAGTTATTCTTTCTAGGACCAAGCAAACATCTCATTAACTCTTTGGGATAACTGGTTCCAAAACATCTATTTACAGAGGGAACTCGGTTACAAATATGAATGAACAACTGCTGACAAATTTATAACATATATCAGATCAACACAACCAGGATGCTGAAGAGTAATAATTTCACTTTGGTGTTTTCTTTCTCCAGATTGTGGATACCTTTTTCATTGGGCGCTATGTCCTGCTGGCTTTCCTCAGTGCTGTCTTCCTTGGAGGCCTCTTCTTGGTTCTAACTCATCATATCCTGGAACCAATCTATGCCAAACCATTGCGGTCCTACTGAGCATTGTTGGGGAAAACCAAGACCCCGTTCTCCTCTCCTCCATTTTTATGTTATTGATGAGCAACGAGGGACTTGAGAGCCTTGTTTTGACAGACTTCCTATCTTAAGGCAGAGGAATATCCATTCATCACTAAGACAAATCTCTTACGTTCTGGCTCCCAGAAACAGGGTTGCAAAATTGCACCCGTAGGCATCAATTCTCACCATTTTAGGAGGGATGCTGCTGTCGTCTTAGTACCTGTACTTCAGGAATTCCATCTGTTTTGAAAGGGAAATAGTAATAATAATCTTCTTAGAGTAGATTTTCAAACATATCATTTAGAAGTGGATTTGGGGGGAAAGGATGAACCTAACCCTTTTTGATAATATGTGAAATTCTTAGTTATAAATTATAATCATAGCTGGGTGTGGTGGCACACACATTGTAATTCCAGCTACTCAAGAGGCTGAAGCAGGGAGATTGCAAGTTTGAGGCCAACCTGGGCAACTTAGTGAGACCCTGTCTCGAAATTTTTCAAGAAAAAGCTGGGGGCGTAACTCGGTGATGGAGAGCCCCTGGGTTCAGTTCCCAGTACCAACAAAAAGAAAATAAAAAGTTGTAGTTATTTGCAAAGGAAAAGCACCCAAACACAAAAGGTTACTTTAATGTGATAATTTGGAAGGCCAATTTAGGTGTTGGTTATTGACCACTGTATGCATAGAATTTCACAGAAGCCTATAAAAGCAATGGGTATTACTTCCCTTTGCTCTAATAAAGCAATAAACAATCACCAAGGGCCTGCTTTCACTTCAGACTCATGGTCATGCTATTCTGAAGGTAGTATTTTAGTATTTCAAGTTTGTTTAGAAATTAGAGGACAGGTAGGGAAATGTTTGTAGTCTGTCCTCCTGCCTTGTATCTCTAGGTTCTCTTCCAGGATATGGTCCCTCTGTGCTTTAACATTACCCTAACTGTCCATTTTAGGTTGTGGTGTGCTCTCTCCATCTTTGTAGCTCTTTCTCCAACCCTAATCAGGAATGTATATTCTCAGCATTAGATTATAACTTTATACCTATCTGATCTCCCTGACCTTGTGAAATTTGTACCTAAATGGAGGGACTCTGGTCTGGTTCCAATTTAGGAAGTGTCATCCTGACTCCTTAGACCTGTCTGGAAAAGGGTCTTCAGGTTAAAATGAAGAACCAAGAGAACAAGTTGGAAAGGTTGATTAGGTATGTGTTATATGCCTATAGTCTACCTTTTGAAGTTTAAATTTTATAACAATCTATAATCATCACCCCCACTTTTTTTTTTTTTTTTTTTTTTTTTGGTACTGGGGATTAAACCCAGGGGTGTTCTAACACTGAGCTACATCTCCAATCCTTTTTTTTTTATAATCATACATTTACATAGGGTAACAGTTTTTTGTTCATTCTGTTATTTTTTTCCTCCCCCCCACCCCTCCCACCCCTCTTTTCCCTCTATACAATCCCTCCTTCCTCTATTCTTGGCCCCCTCCCACCCCCCTATTATGTGTTATCATCCGCTTATCAACGAGATCATTTGTCCAATCCTTTTTAAATTTTATTTTGAGACAGATTCTTATTAAATTGCTGAGACTGGCCTTGAACTTGTGATCCTCCTCCCTCAGCTTCCAGAGTCACTGGAACTACAGGCATGTACTACCATGTCCAGCCATCCCCATGTTAAAGTAGGAAAAAACCTGGAGCTTAATCTAAAGACATTAACTGACTCATTGGAGCTTCACACAGTAGCCAGGGTGCAAACCCAGGTGTGGCAGACTACAGAGCCTGTCAGATTAGAAGAAAACCCACTAAGCTTGGTGGAAACTTGAGAGCTTGACGAAGGTTAGGGCTACATTCCTTTTTCTCTGGATCTTGTTGGCAGAATAGGAAAGTACCTTGTCCTGCAACCCCAGAGCAAGCTCAGCTCTAAATGACAAGAGGCAAAGACTGGCAACCATTGAGAGTCACAGGCTAGAAAGGACAAGGTGTAGTCCCTCTACTTGAACTATTCCCTTACCTTCTTCAGTTTGGACAAGCTTTGAACTTCGATCCTCCTGCCTCAGTCTCCTGAGCTGCTGGGATTACAGGCTTTATTCAGAAAACTTCAAAGGAAAGAGCTTCTTAATCTGACCTGGGCCCATGGGAAAAGAAGTAGCATTCCTCCACGCAGATTGAAGGAGAGAAAAAAACAGTGAAATGTTGAGGGAAGTGGGGCAGGTTGGGGTTCATGCTATTGTGCTCCCCTCTGGATATGGTCACTGAAGCTTCCAGGTACCTGTGAGTGAGCTACAGGGAAGTCAGGCCCACACAAGGGGAACATTGACTCCTAAAAAGCACAGGCTACCATTTGCTACCTTCTCCTGAGAGACTTGTTGAAAAGACTATTCTGGAAAAACTCACAGGTTCCTGACCATATATCCGTTTTTTAACCAATAGGGTGTCCAACTATCTGTTCAATAGATAATAGCTATAGCCAGGTGCAGTGATGCAGACTTGCGATACCAGTGACTCGAGAGGCTAAGGCAGGATCTCAAGATCCAGACCAGTCTCAGAAATTTATCAAGAACTTCTCAAAAAAAGGGCTGTGGAAGTAGATTAGTGGTTGAGTACCCCTGGGTTCATTTCATGGTGCCTCACCCCACCTTCCACCACAAAAGCTATGAGGTTTGGTGGACTATTTAGGTGGATAAAAATGTGTTAAGATCAGAAAAACTAAATTCCTTCCCAAACACCACTGCTCTCTAGTGTGTGTGTGTGTGTGTGTGTGTGTGTGTGTGTGTGTGTTTTAACCTGATGTAAATGACAGGCTTGTGTGTTAGGGGCTGGCTTTTGGGAAAAAAAAAAAAATTGTGCAAACTGTATTTCAGCTGGACCTGCCTTCTGTATTCTGTAATTGCCAGCTATGGTGAAATGAATGATACATTACTTTCTCCTGCACACCCAAGGTACTCATGTCTAACCCTAAAAACAAAGCAAAACAAACAGAAAACCACCACAGACTTGGTCCCAGAAGTGGACTTTAGCATGGGGTGTCCCTATCATCAGTGTCTCCTATGGCACCCCTTATGTTCATGGCCTTCCTGGAGGCAGGGCTCGGAGCTCATCCCGTAAATAGCAACAGAAATCACTTGTAGTGCTCATTAACCATTCTCTGATCAGTGGCCTTAAGGCAGGCTATGCTGTTCTTGTCTCTGTCCAGAGACTGCAGTGATCACCACTGTTTGGAAGGTAAGAAGGGAGAGAAAACAGGTTATTTTATAGCCTTCCAGAATTGTAGCCTTCCTGACAAGTTAGATTAGCATGACACCACTGCGCTCTTACAGTAGAGATGTTTGTCCATTCCATTAGGTGGCGCTGTGTGTTATGTTTTAGAAGTTTCTCAAGCCTGCAAAACACGCAATAATGTCTTAAGTTCCTTAAACTTACCACTCATAAAAATGGAGGTAAAGCTAACACTCTTTTTTGATACAGGATATCATATGTGTAAGGTAAGACTGCATCAGCCGTATCGTATTGCTGTTCAGGCACTAGGGACCTCAGCCATTCCTTCACACATATGGCACGTATCACCATCAGTCCACACTGATCCAATGCCTGGTGGGCATAAAGTGGTGGTCCTGGTAGAGTAAGTCAATGGAAGCACTGACTCTGAGGTGTTTGGACTGTTTTCCTAACTCCATCTCAGAATGAAGGTATTCCAGTTATTTTTAAATGCTTTAATCCTAACAAAGTAATTCTAACAAATGGATTATTTTGTTGGAATTAAAACATTTTTAAAAACTGGAATACCTTAAGGACATCAACTTTTCTATCAATTCTATGTCATTGCTGCTGTAGGGAAGCATTTTTATTTTATTTTCAATCTGTAAAGAACCTACTGCTATTACTTTACAGATGAGAAACAGGTGAAGAGAAGGGATTTTAAACTTTTCACAGCTAGTTAGTAGTGGCACTCAAACTTGACATACTAGCTCAACCTCCCACTGGGTTCCTAACAACTCGTTTCTCATTTAAAAAATAATTTTTGGCTTTCAAACAACTCCTTATTTTACACTAGTTAATATTATATTTTAGTTATTTGTACCCACCCTTTCCCTAACTCATATCCAAAAAGTTAAAAGTTCCATTAAAGAATGCTAATTAACATTGATAGTACAAATGACATTTTATTTTAACTCCTTGGCTTAAGTCTTTAAGTATTTGGCTGTTGTTGCAAAGAAACAAATTTCCAGATGTGAGAATCAGAACCATATGGAAACGAATCTGGAATAGTGTTGATTATCCTCATAGGAGCATAAACATGCAGGACTGGAAGGGATTTTATAGTTCATAGAGTTCAACCTTTAATCTCTAGATCCATCCAAAAACTTGGGAATAAGTACATTTGACATGCTGAAATCACAAGTTTTATTAGATTTAGCAAATGTGCTAGGCATTTGTCTAAGTGCATTGTAAGTACTAACTTATGTCATCACGTATCAGCCCTAGCCCTATGAGTAGGTCCTCTTAATACCCCCATTTCACAGGTGGGGAACAGGCACAGACTGGTGATGGAGTTGGCTCGAGATCACTCAAGGATAAGCAGGAATCAGGATTTGAAGTCCGGCAGTTTGTCTTAGTGTTTAAACTCTTAACTCCTTCCTATTATGCTATGTTGCTCCATAAGATGAGAACAGGAAAAGGAACCAAGGTCAGGCAATGCAAATCCACTTGTTAGAAACACCAAGAAAAAGCAACTAAGTGTGGTGGAAAGTTTAGAATCTTAGGAATTGGGCAGCAGTTTGGGGCAAGTAGTTTAAAGACACATGGGATCTCAGAGGCAATTTCACTGGTCAACCTTGCATTTTGAGAAGGTCTCACTCTATTAGACTTAGGCTTCCTCCCTGCTTAGAAATATGAAACAACTGAGCAGCAAGTAGATGAAGTTCTCAAGATGATGTAAAGAATACTCTGCCTAAATATTATAGCTATGCCCTCTGCTTGTTTTTAAGCTCTGTAGATTTCTTTTGTCTTCCTGCCTTTAAACTGATCATCTCCAACTTTATACTGAGAATCTATATTAGTTTCCTACTTCAACTGTGACAGATTATCACAAACTCAGTGATTTAGAATAGTACAAATTTATTATCTTTCAGTTCTGGAGGTCAGAAGTCAGAAATGGGTTTCATGGAATTAAAGACAAGACTTTGGAGACTCTAGGGGAAAATACATTTGCTTGCCTTCTCCAGTTTCTGTAAGTTGTCCACATTCTCTGACCAGTGGACCCCTTCTCAGTCTTCAAAGCCAGTGGGGTAGCATCTTCCAACGGACACTCCTGCCTTTCTCTCTGATTTATAAGGAACCCTGTGGCTACATGGGCCCACCTAGCAAGCTGGGTAATCTCTCCAAGATCTTAATCACATCTGTCATGTAAAGTGACATGTTTACTGGTTCTGGGAATTAGGATACAGACATCTTGGAGGGGGGGGCACATTCTACCTGCTGCGGAATATACGGTCCCATCTTCCAGCTGTCCGGATTGCCTCCTTTCACTCTCCATCAACCCTCTCCTCATTCCCACAACTTTATGTGCAAGGTCTGTTGATTTATCCACTTCACAGCAACTCTCTACACCCCAACCCCAGACCCCCATGACATGTTGAGTTTCTTCCTCCCAATATCAGTCTTTGTGGTAGCTTTATAATGGCAAGCTGTATTAAGTGCTTCTTTCCCTTTCCGTTGCTTCTTTCTCCTTCCCCAACACCCCTCCACCAACAGTAGTCCCACACACACTAGCCCAACCTCCCAATGGATCTCTAAAGGAGAAACGCAAAGAGTTATTGCTTTTTAATTACAAGTGCTATTGTAGCATCTACAAGGAAGAACATTTTAAGCTTAATTGAGACCAAATGTGAAGTTAAATTAAATGAATAACTAATTAACGTAATGCTCTTGCATTAGCCCCATGTGAGTGCAGAGGCCCAGAGAGAAGGCAGGTATTGGGCCTCTAGTGCACAGCCAGTGCCCAGAACTGAGGGGGGCAGGCAACCTGGCACTGGGAGGTGAGTGCCAAGGGGTGGATCTCAGGGCTATCGATCCTCTGGCCTTTGGAACGTCTCCAGCTGCCCAGCCACAGCCCAAGCCCTCATTCCCAAGGCCATGCTCTGAGCCCCACAGTGCTTCTTGCATATCTCTAGTGCCAGACTTATCTGCTAGGAGGAGCTGATGTGTCTTGTTCATTTCCCAGACCCTAGTGCTGGGGCGTCAGGACACCAGAGGAGTTGTTGGCTAAACTGGCTGATTCAGCTGCTGCCAGAGGAGTTGTTGGCTAAACTGGCTGATTCAGCTGCTGCAAATAGTGGGAGTTGGGCAAGAAGCATGACAGGTGGACTGCCATTTTCTTTCTTCACTCCTTTGTCCTTTCGGAGTTTGGCCTTAGTAGTGCAGCATGGCATCCATTTATGACGGACACCAGTACGATGCAGCAGATTGGGGAAGAGGATGGATGAGAGCAGAGGTGATAAAGTGCTGCAAGCTGGGGGAGGCTTGTGTTATTTATAAACATTATCATATCCCCTATATTATCCCTGATGAGACAAGTTCCTTGAGGGCACGAAGCGTTTAATACTCATCTATCTCTTTTCACACCACTCCTATGAGGTAGGGAATGTTATTACCATTTTCTAGATGAGGAAATAGGTGCAGCTAGTAAATGGTGAAGCTAGGGGAGAGAAGACCTTCAAAAGAGCCATCTCCCCTGTCCTGACCATCATCCCCTGCAGAGAGGGCCAGGTAGGAAACCTCTGCGCTCTCTCCCTTCCAGGGAGCAGGGCAGCAACACCAGCCCACGCTGGGCTCTACCACAGGATTGTGTCACCATCTAGTGGCTTTTAGAAATAACACAACTTTTTAAGCCTAGCCTTCCTAGGTGATGCAGTCAGAAAAATCCAGTCTTAGGAGAAGCAATCACAAATGCTGAGCATAAAGCCATGTATCATAGCTCCTGCTCCTGTGGGCTCTGAAGACTTAGAGATCTCTGACTGACTCCTCCTAGAGCCAAAGTGTAAATCAAGCACATGAGACTCCCTAGGCATTACCACTGTGGCCCATACAACCGATTTTAACCTGTGTATCCAGGGTACGGTACTGCACCAGCCCACCCAGTATCCCAGTAAATATAATGGTTGTATCTTGTATGGGGCTCTAGGCTTCCAGCATGTTCCACAAGTCATCAATGTCATGAGCATGCCCTCCATGAATGTTGGTTGTCAATAGCCCCAGCACACCAAACGTGTGCTCCTGGGACACTGCTTCCTGCTGCTGGGCCAAGACCTACCAAGGGTAAGCACAGCATAGCTGGCAAAGGAAATCTGTCCTTGTGCTGATAGACAGCTCCAGAGGTCAGACAGAAATGCCAGGAGTCTGGCATGTCACAGTCCAGGACCTGGTGTAGGAGCAGGCACTTTAGAACACTGCAGACAGCTCCGAGCAACAGCACATTAGCAGCTGCTCAAATGAACCAGGCAGCACCCTCATTTCTTGCTAGTGTGGTCATCCTGACACTTGTGCTAGAGTATAAATCCTATTCTTCTGTCCCTTGTCTACTTCATTACTATGATAGAGCTGGTGTGTAGGGGGTACTCAGTAACTACTGGCATTTCATTCTCAAAGTGTGTAATACACCTGCTGGGGTTGTCAGTCATGCCTCACCCCATCAGTCCCCGTAGCACTGACACTGATGTCATTATGTACTGAGGCATCATCAAGAGCTGAGGACCAGGCGAGGCGAGGAGGCACTCAGCAGCCAGGGTGGGCACACACACAAGCCCAAGAGTAAGTGCCCCCTTACTGAGGCAGCTCCCTTGCCCCATCATAGTCTTGGCCCTGGAAGAACAGCCATAAGCTTTAATCAAAGTGGCCAAGGGAGTTATCAACAGAATCAAATGGGGGTGGAAGAAGAGGACCCAACTTGGAGAAATACAGAGAAAAGACTGGTTCATGGACAAAGAGACAGGGGCTGGGCACCTTTGAGATGAGAGAGATGACCCCTACAGGAACTGGGTGATTATGGACATAAGAATTAAACACAGGAAAAAGAGACATCTTTTCCAGGCCTTGGCCCTAGAGCCTTTGCCTTCAGTCATGGAGTCTGAATAAGCAGTAGTCTGCACGTCCTTCCCTCCTGCTCCGATCCCATCCCTTCTGCTTGCAGCTCCCTGAGCTCAGTCCTTGGGCCTTTTGTGTCCTTTGCTTGGCAGTCCCTTCCCATGGAGAATTTTCTGTCCCCTTAGCAGCTTCATGGGTTGGGCTAGGCTGGGCTGAGCTGGCTGGCTAGTGTTGGATCCGGAGGCTTTACCTCACCTGTCAGTATAAGTTTCCATTGTCTTGCCCATGAGGAGTGCTTTGGGGACCCAGCAGGGACCCTCCACACTTCTTTTTCAGTCGAGGCTTCATATTTCTTTATACCTGTATGAAGAAAAGTGAAGATGGAAGAGAAAGGGAGACACAACTTCATAAGCTCCTGCCTTTCATCTCTGTTCCCTATAATTAGGGCTCCCTTTTACCTCTAGGGTAGGGACAAGCAAGGCAGGATAATATGAGGGAAAAAAAAAAAAAAAAAAAAAAACCTTACAATGTTTATGCCACATTTTACAGCTTTACAAAGCAACATCACAGATCCCATCTTGCCTCAACCTCAGATCAAACTGCCTGAATAAGCATCCCCATTTTTGGACAAGAATGCAGAAAATCTGGGGGAATGCCCACAGTCTTAGAGATCAGTAAGCAGAGAATCCAGGACTGTCCAAGGATTCAACATTCCCAGCCTAGTGTTCTCTCCACTCCAGTAAGTTATTACATACCCACACATGCCTTCCATGGAGAAGGACCAGCTTGGAAAGGCAGCAGTGCACAAAACAGAAGCCCCCATAGATCTGGGTCCTTCTTAGTTTGTTCCAGAACTGGATCCTCATCCTAAAGGACACTACCACTTCAACATGGCTGAGATGTGAACTACCATATCTAAGGCTCAACTCCATTTCAGGCACACAGAAATGCTCACTAAATATTCTTTCTTTTACCTTTCTGCTGCTTCCCCTCCTCAGACCTGGCCTAAGGAACACAGGTGGAAGGAGCTAAATCAAGCTGTCCAATTCTCTGCTCCTCCTCCAGAGCAGGACAAACGCTGTGAATGCTTCCTCCTTACAGTTTGCTTCCTGCTCTCAGTTTTTCTCCTTGAGTGATGCCTGTCCACAGCAGAAGTATTTCCAGGATACTGTGTGGGTTATCATGACCCCAGGGGACTCTTTCCCATATCCACCCCAGGTCCAGTCTCCAACCACTCCTCAGGAGCAAGAGGCTTCTGCTCAGAAGGACAGCCAGAAAGGCTACAGGGAGAATTGCCCAGCCACCAGCACCAGCAGAGTTTCAGCCTCTGGCTAGCCCCTGCCTTAGCCACTGACATATTCCTGCCACCACCACTGGACACCAGGCAGACAGCACAACAGGTTACCAACGGATGATTGATTCACATTTTGTTTCAGAGGCTCTGATTGGTAGTTGCTTTGTCTGCACACCCTAGGCAGAGGGACCAGATGACCTTTGTTTCTGAACTTCAGGAAGCACATATGGATATGCCTAAGTTCAGAGGGAAAATGGTTTCCCATCTCTGCCCCCTCTGTCCTAGAGGTATGTCCAAAGCCCTAATGCTGTCCCTTAGGGAAGAGGCTGCCATTCTCTGTGGCATCTCAGGCCCCTTGGGAAACATTTCTCAAGCACCATGCTCTGTCCAGGTTATCTCTGGACCTGGCTTCCAAGAAAAAAGAGAGTGGGGGGAAAAGAATCACATTGGAAGGGGGAGGATTTGCATGCAGCCCATGTTCTAATGGCACATTAATCACAGACTTGAAGAAAATACTCACAAAAGTTGTGGGACTTGAGGAAAATATTATCGCGGGTGGGTTAGGGCCAGACTAGAGCTACAGAGACACATGGGGACAACAGAGGACAGGTTAGTGGGACTGGGGCAGGGTGGGGTCCATACAGCACTTCAAGGAGGAGCTGGCTCAGAGTTCTTGAGGTCTGAATTGGCCCAGCCTCCGAATGGGTGTAGAGTAACTGAGCACTACGTAGGTTCCCAAAAGAAGTGAGGTTGGAAGAAGGGGGGCTTCCACTGTTGGGAGGACTCACCCTCTGCCTTTGCTCAGGGATGCCTTCCAAGCTAGGATCTCTTTGTACACCAACCGGCAGAGCAGCTGTGGGGAGTCCAAGGCACAGAAGGGGGCACCGTGAGCATCAGCACATAGCTCCCAGGATCAGTTAACCAGTAAACGGGCAGCAGAGAAAGGAGTCACCCCCATTTGCAAAATAGTTCCGAGCAAAGAGCTGCTGCTTTTGTTGCCTCCAGAAAACCCTCAATGCTTTGAACCTGCAGGGTTCCAACCTGGAGAGACAAAGAACCTTTTCGATACCCCTTAGTGTACCCCAATATCCCTTACCAAGCAGGCCAGGATGTCGGCAGAGATGAGCATGTAGAAGACATTGTTCCAGCCTGTGGGGGAAATGAGTCCGGCAAGCAGGGGCCCCAGAGCAGCACCTGTCAGAGCACAGCCTCATGAGAAGTAGGCCACACCTTCCCTGTCCACCTGAGGGCAGTCCACCAAGAGGTCTATCCAAGACAGGACTTGATCCTGCTGCCAGGAGCCAAGTTAACATCACAGACCTATGGAGCCCGTGCCGTCAATGATGGCCGAGACAGTGGAGAGGGCCTTGGCATTGCCCTTCAGGCTCTTGTGAGTGCCCTGAGGAGAGAAGCAGAGCAGGAAGACTGAACCGGGGGGGCAGCACCGAGCAGGGCCAGGACTCGGGCAGGGAGTGTAGTGACTAGGGTTTGGGTTGAGAGGAAAGAGATCTGTAATAGGTTCTCAAGGACTTTGAAGGTCTTGTCCCTACAGGACAGGAGATGAGAAAAGGGATATGAGAAAGTGGCCCTGGAGAGAGAAGCCCTGGCCAAGCTCCCAGAGTGGTGCTTGGTGTCCTAGATTGGGGTAGCCTGCTTACCAGGTCAGCAGAGACTGCCGTGGTGATAAGGGCATAAGGGCCATTGACCAGCATCCCACAAATAATCAGCATCACTGGACGGCAGCAGAGATGGTGCAGTTAGAGATGAGTCCCAGTGTGGCTGACAGCTCCAGGCCTCGGGCCTCCCAGCTCTTACCGTTCATACCCCCACACCAGCATCATGGGATTCCCAAAGCAGTGACTTTCCTGTGGCCCACTCACCTATGGAGCTGACAATCCCATTCTGACCAATATAATTGTACAGGAACATCTGTGAGAGGAGGAGGGAGGCAGAGTCACCCAGCTTCCCTTGTGGGACTGAAGCCCTGAGTCTGGAACCCCAGATGTCACCTTATTCCTCCTCCCTCTCACACCCAGATTTCTCAGGTCTTTAAGCAACCCAGGGACAGAAGATGTAAAACATGACGATATATTTTTCCCCTTTTCCCTTCTCTCATACCTAACCTCAATCTCTTTCCCTTTTCTTAGCCAAGAAGTTTTGCAGCTGGTCTCCTTCTCTACCAAGGTCAAATAATCACTAATCCCTTTCCAAAATTCCCAATCCTGGTCTCTTTCCCAGGGGCCTGATCCTCTGCTGACCCTCACTTCTCCTCCCAGGTGTGCACAGGGATATACACTCGCGTGTACAAGAGACAGCTGTATGCATAAATGCACACAGGTCAGAGGCCCATGGCAACTTCTCATAGGCACCTGGCCCTTGAGGTCATACGCACCATGGGGGCAGCCAAGATCAGCATGACACAGCAAGTGGTGGCCCTGCCATTGGTGTAGTCAGAGATGAGCCCTGCCATGATGCCACCTGGAACACACACTCACTCACACACTGCCCTCCAGACAGGACCACGCCATCCCCTTGCCTGCTGCCCAACTTCCCCGCATTGCCCTACTCAGCACTGGCCTGCACCTGGCATCTAGGACCAGCAGAGCTTCTCCCTCCACAGCCTTCCCTGGCACCCATCACCCATCACCAAACACACAGGCCATTTTTCTTAGGCCTATCCAGCCCTGCAGGAGCAGAGATAAGAATAAACCCAGGAGGCCTCCCTTCTCTAGAGCCACCTGCCCAGGCACAGCCCATTCAACCTATTCCTTCTTCCTTCATCCCTAAAGAGAATCAGGGAAGGCAGCCTACTGGTAGAGGAGGGCAGGGCCTCACCTATGATGCCACCAACATCAAAGAGCGTAGACAGGTCCCCAGCCTCCTTGGCACCAAAGTGAGCTTTAGAAAACACAAATGCATGGTCAGATTCCCAGGGGTTTGTGGCAAGCATTCTGAGTGCCACAGCCAGAAGAATCCCTACAAGGCATTGATCCAGCCCATCTGTTCAGAGGAAGAAGCTGAGAGCTGATGGCACAGTGATTGGTCAGGGCCACAGAGTGGGTTTGCAGCAGTTCGGGACATAGCCTTTCTGGTCCCCAGTCCTGTACTGCCCTCTTCTCCTGCAGGATGACCTTAACCTCTTAGAATAGACCCTGTCTCACAAAGATGGAATCTGGGCCCTGAAAGCCCGACCCCAGGAGCCATCTTTCCCCTGGAGTGCAATCACTCCCCTGAACCTCAGCCCAACCAGCCACTAGCCCTGATCCTCTCCTGACCGACCAGGAGGTCCCACCAGGTGCCCTTCCCAGCCACCTTAGGTCTCTACTAATGCACAGAGCCAGGAGGAGACTTGTAGGGAAATGGGGAATTTGAGCCCAGGTCTTGGTTCTAGGTTTAGAAAAAGTCATGTCCAGAAGCTTGACTGGTAGCCCCTCCCCCAAGGTTGACTTATACTCTAAAGTCAGAGCCAAGGCCACAAAACAAAGAGTCACAGTGTCCACAAAACTGCTCTGGAACTCTACCACTATTCCTGAGGGAGGGCCCTAATGTAGAGCTGAGGGGCAAGATGCAGTTTTGAGATCCAGCCTTGACTAATCCACAAGGACTCCTATTCAGAGCAAGCACACATGTGGCAGGGCAACATTTCCCTCCAGGGCTGAGGGAGTAGAGCAGCCCTGAGTGAGGGGTGGAGCTTTGAGGCTCCCAGGGGCCGAGAAGGTGAAGCATGCTAGGTGGAGACCTCCTCCTCAAGGAAAATCAGAGACCCAGGCCAGGCGGACATTCAGCCCCCTTTTTCAATAACAAAAGTGATCTCTTAGGCTGGGGATATAGCTCCGTTGGTAGAGTGCTTGCCTTGCAAGCACAAGGCCCTGGGTCCAAATCCCTAGCACTGCAAAAAAAAAAAAAAGAAAAAAATTAAAAAAGTGATCTCTTCATCTGTCCATTCTTAAGCAGGGGCAGGGGAGAATAGCCTATGAAGTGGGGCAGCTTCCCCAGTGCTGCCCAACAGAACCCAATACAATGTCAGCAATCCCATAAGACCCCATAGGAGAAGGGCACTGTGGTTACTGCCAGGCTCCATATAGTAGGTGGCTCAGCAGGCCTCTTCCTTGGGCTGGGGAGGAGCTCATGGCAGACCTGTAAGCCAAGCAGTCTGGAGCAGGGAAGGGGGGACTCCCTCTTACTCTCAGGCTGGAGAAGACAAAGGAGGATGGTGGAACAGAGCTTTGCAATCCTAAAACCCATCTCAGCTGGAGTCAGGGTCTAGGGGTAATGTACAGAGCTTCCCACTTAAACAATTAGATAAATCTCCTCATGACCTAGTTGAAACTCAGCAGAAATTCTGCCTGTTTACTGGAGTCACACACAGTGCCACAAGGGCTTCCTCCCCCACCAGCAGTGGCCTTGCCTTCCTCAGAGATCTCTTGCTCTCAGCTCTTCTTCCCCTTGGACTTACCCACATTGAAGATGTAGAGAGGCAGCCAGTAGAGGAAGGTGTAACTGACCAGCTTGGCAAAGAGCAGACAGAAAGAGAACTCGATCACACCCTAAGGAGTATAATGGAGGTCACAATGGAATAGGGTCCAAGAGATCCTCCAGCCGGTGGGGGCTCAGCACTACCCCGGGACTGTCCATCACCCCCAACAAAGCAAATTCACACCCACACCTAATCCCATTGGAAGCAACACGCCTGCTGCTCCAGCTGTGTCAAGTCTCCCATACTGCCCTCCCCAAGCAGGCTGCTTCCCTTCCACCTCTCCTGTAAAGAAATTCTGGAAATCACTGGTCACCCCCATCATCCCATCTCCTGATATTCTATGGAGAAATCTAGAAAGCCTCTCTTTCCCTCCATTCCACAAACTTCTCACCGGGATCTTGAGTGCTCCCAGGAAGCTGATGGCCACAGGTTCAGCACATGGCTCCTTGGAGCAGCTGGCCATGGTCTCCTGGCTGCCCTCTCTATTAGAGTAGGGACTGTTCTCAGGGTCCTCAGGGTTGTCCTGGTCCTTGTCTGACCCATCCTGAGCAGAAGAGAGGAGGCCTCACTGCAAGCTGGTCCATGTACCCCCTCACCCAGCTAGAGGATGGCCCAGGTGAGCAGGAGGAGGTGGACATCTCTTTCTTGGACAGGACTGACCTTCTGCCAGGCCCTTTGGGTTTTTAGGTAGTCAGTTCAATGACCTAATATTGGGTCTGTGAAGTCAATGCAGGGACCACAACTCCCTCCTCCAACTCCCAACCCTTCCTCGGTCCAGCCCCTGTGATGGGGAAGGAGGGCAGGGAGAGAGCTGGGAGGGGTCACACTCACGTGGTGCTGCGGAGGGTCACAGTCCACATCTTCTGGGTCTGAAAAACATATTCTTCTAAGAAGCGTCCCACAGGCCAGCCTTCACTTTACAGCTGGTACAGGAAGCTGGCCATACCATCTTCTGTGTGGTCTCCCTAGCACGAGGGAGTGGGCAGTGGGGTGCAAGAGGCCAGGTTTCTAGGCCTGGCTCTCATATTTACTATATCACTACTGCCTTTTGGACTACAAAGTGACTACAAACCAGCTTTGCCAACTCACAAGGCTTCACAAGATGTCAGAAAATGGGGAAGACCACAACAAATGCACCAAATGAAAGAAATTAAGTACTGTGAGCATGGCCCTTCAATTCCACCTGCCCCTTCCCACACCCCTCAGATCCAACCAGTGTTGGCTGAGCTGCTACAGACCAAAATTTTTTGTGTGTGCAGTAGTGGGGATCAAACCCAGGGGTGCTTTACCACCAAGCTACATCATCAACCTTTTTTTTTTTTTTTTTTTTCCTTTGAGACAGGGCCTTGCTAAATTGCTGAGGATTTTAGTAAATTGCTGAGACTGGCCTTGAACTTGTGATCCTCCTATCTCAGCTTTCCAAGTTGCTGGGATTACAGATGTGAGCCGCTGTGCTCAGCAGAAGCAAACATTTTAACTACATTGTCTCACTTAAACCTTCAGACATTCCAGGGAGTGGATATTATTATTATTTTGCAAATGAGAAAACTGAGACTCAGCTGATCTTCCAAACCCATGACCAGCAATCTTTCCAGTGTGTCGACTACTTTCTCCCAGAAACAGAGAACTGGGAGGCTCACTAATGGAGTCTGTGGGGAGAGAGGGGTCCACTCACATTCGATGAGGAAGAGGAAGGTGATGATGCCCATGATAGCTGTGATGATACCAGGCACAATAAATGACAGGCCCCAATCTTGGTTCACCCAGATGCCGGCGATCAGAGAGCCCAGGATGTTGCCCACAGATGTATGGGAATTCCAGATGCCCATGATGAAGCCCCGCCTGCCGGGGAGGGAGGGAAAGGGGAGAAGTGTAGACAGCATAAGTCTGGCCTCCTGCCTCTCAGAGGTACCCAAGCCTGAGACTTGCGAAACCCCAGAGATAGACAGTGAGGATGCAGCTGGTCTGGGGTCCCTCCCACTTTGCCGGCAAGCACAGGCGAGAACTCTCACCACACAGAGGGTGTGGAGCCCCCACTCTTTCTTCCCTTATGCTGCCCCACGATCTCACTCTAATACAGTGGTCCTCAACTGGGGCAGGGGGTTGGAATTATGCTCCCCCAAGAACATCTGGTAAGATCTAGAAATTTGGGGTTGTCATAACTCAGGGTTTGCTCCTGGCATCTAGTGGGGAGATGCCAAGCATGCACTAAGCACCCTCTAATGAGCACCCTACAACCAAGAATTGAACAGCTCAAAAGGTCAATAACTCTGAGGGTGAGAAATCTTGCTCAGAGGTAACTTTTTTTTTTTCTTTTTTCAAGAAAGCAAAACCAGTTTTATAGTCTTCTTTTTGTCTTCTTTCAAATGGAAATTCATCCTTTTTTAAGAAAAAGTATATCTAAGGTTGCCTTGACTATGGGTTAAATCCTCATGGATGACAAAAACAGTACTGCGCTTTAGCCACGGAAATGTTTACATCTCAGCATATGGAAACAACAAGAGGAGGCACTCTGACCCTTTCCCCTGAGTTCACGCCAGAGAGCCATGAGTGATCATCTCCACAGTCCCAGTCCTCCTGGGTCCTCCCCACCCTCCTCCTTGTCATACTCACTTCCCCTTCCCAAACCAGTTGCCGACACAGGCCACCACTGAGGGCCAGCCTGTGGTTTGGACAAGTCCATTGCAGATCTGCAGGGAGAGAGGATGGAGGGTGAGAACAAACCGGGGCCGTGCTTGACAGCCCTGGGTGGAGGAAGTTTAGTGTCACAGCAGAGGGGCCCTCCACACCCCATGCTATAAATCTTGCCCTTTCCTCACATGCATGTCCACCCGCACCCCAATGTCCCAGGCTGGTTTCTCCTCTAGCCCAAGATTGTTGAGCTGAGATCAAGCCTCTCGTGCATTTGAAGTGATCTCAGTGCGGTGCTCAGGGCAGATTTACTGAGCCAATAATTCATGGCTGTTGGGTGTGCAATGTGAGAGGGAGCTGAACTGGGAGCAGGGAGTCTGGGTCCCTGTCTGCTGTGAACTGGGGACAGGAAGGATTAGTTGCCTCCAGGGTCCTTTCTGTGATGGGAACAAAGGCCCAAGGACAAGACGGAGATTCGTACCTGGATGAGCACAAAGTACCAGAGTACGTGGATGTTCCAGAAATATCCCAGGCCAAAGAGGGAGGTGAAAAGGCCACTGAGCAGCATTCCAGCTGAAAGGTAATAACGGAGGGGGAGCCGCTCCCCAAAAATCCCACTAGAGAAGAAGGAGTTGGGTTTATGGTCAATATCTTTTTTGTCCACTGCCACTTCATTTCTACCCCAACCCCATGCCACTGAAACTACTCTGGCCAAGGTTACACAAATGACCTCTGTGCTGTCACATGTCAAGGTTGACCTCGGCCCCCACTTCTGGACTCCTCTGCCTTTTTTTTTTTTTGTAGTACTAGGGATTGAACCCAGTGTGTTCTCCCACTGAGTTACATTCTCCAGTCCTATTTTATTTTATTTTTAAATTTAACTTTATTTTATTTTATTTTGAGATAGGGTCTCACCAAGTTGTCAGGGCTGGCCTCGAACTTACAAGCCTCCTGCCTCAACCTCTCAAGTAGCTGGAATTACAGGCATATGCCATATACCCAGCCAACTCCTTCTGTTTTATTTGACACTGCTGACCGTACAATGAAGGCACTGTTGCCCATCTCCCTCTCTGGTGGCTGGTTACTCCTTGTCACTGATCTTCTTGTGGGAACAGTCTCTTGCATCACTTTTATAGTTTGAACTCCCATCAGTTTGCTTAATAGGCCCAGCTGTATATCTTCAGTCCTGCTCTCTTTCCCAGAGCCAGATACCTTCTGGATGGCTTTACTTGGAGGTCCCCAAAGCATCTGAAATTCAACACTTGAACTGAATTCCTCTTCCTCCTACCACTCAGCTCCCTGGCCTGCACTTCTGATCTGAGAGAGGTGCACCACCATCCACCTGGCTGCTCAAATCAGACTGGGGAGCCACCAGAGGCTCTGCCTCTCCTTCTCACCTCCCACCTCTCACATTCAGTCTCTGAGGCCCACCATTCTACCTTTTGGACTTTCGCAGTGCTGGGGATTGAATCCAGATCCTTGCACATGCTAACACATGCTTTGTCACTGAGCTACATTGCAGCCCGCTTTCTGCTTCTTAAATGGTTCTGCAGTGTGCTGACTCTCTTCCACCTTCATTACCAGAGTAGGAACTCACATTCAGCAGCTTGGGCTGTCAAAACTTTTTCTTGGTTGGGCCCTGTAATCCCAGTGGCTCGGGAGGCTGAGCCAGGAGGATCATGAGTTCAAACCAGCCTCAGCAACCCTAAGTGAGGTCCTAAGCAACCTAGCAAGACCCTGTCTCAACATAAAAAATAAAAATGGACCTGGGTTCAATCCCTGGTACCAAAAAATAAATAAATAAATAAAACAGCTTCCCCTTCGTATGACCTGTCACATCTCCCTCAGGGTGATCTAACTGAAACAAACCTGGGGTAAAAATCCCTCAATGGCTTTCCTTCCCCTCAGCCTGACACACAGGCCTTCTGCACATGACTTCATCCTTCAGTTCCATCTTCTGTTACTTCCGTGGAATCTCCTCTCTGGAAAACCTGTTTCCTCACTTGCCTTGTTTTGCTCATACTATATGCCTTCTGCCTGGATCCCCTTCTCTAGTACCAGGCCCACCATTGCTTTTCCAGGTCAAGGTTCATGTCCTCCAAGAAGCATTCCATTGAACTCTGTGACTATTCTGAACTCCCAGAGCACCCGATGGCCCTCTCTGTCCTAGAGCCACCCTGCCATTTTGTAATTAGCCAATGATACCTGGGTCACCCCACTAGGCTGTGAGCTCTCTAAGGCAGAACCCTGCCATATTCATCTGTGATTCTTAGCAACGAGCTCCAAGCTGGCTATGTCAGACTCATGCTTGCTGTCTAACTTCAGACACGGCACAGGATGGGAGCTTCCTGGGCATCTCCACATCTAGGGCCATCCTTAGAGGGACCCCATTTCACACCCACTAATGCTGCTGAGTGAGTCAACTCAAAAGGGGCATCTTGGAAACCTTCCAGGAAAAAGGGCTGCTAAGAGTGGGAGTCCATCAGTGAAGGAGCAGTCTCAGTGGCCATGGTGAGGAAAGGAGGCTGGAGGTGGGCTGATGGTTTATACAGAAGTCTTGGCCTCACTCCCACCCTGGGAGCAACCAGATTTCTACCTTCAGCCTTCTACCCCCAGGTCAGACAAGGAGAGGCAGCTGCTCTGGACATCCCACTTTGGAGGGCACAGGCTCTGCCTCTCTTTACCTGATAAACATGCCGATGGCATAGGCCACAAGGAAGGCGTTGTCCACAGCCCCCAGTAACTCCTTGTAGTCATCTTTATCTGAAAGCAGACAGAAGAGACAGAAAGTTGACTGCTTAGCTTCCCCTGCCACTTGGAAGCCCTTTTTGGCTCTGGGTAGCCAGCCCCTTCTTGAGGAAGAGGGAACGGGAGAGAAGAGTGACATGCCCTCTTTTTACCAAATGGACTCCAGTTGCACCACGAGGTATCATTTACACTGTGGCTGTCATTGATGGGTTTGATCAGCTCCGAGCAGTTCTGGTGCAGACGGCTCTGGGGAGGCAATGACCTGCATAGGTCAGGGGTCATCTCATCATCCCAGACCCCACTCAGCCCAGAGAGGATCAGGACCTCCTACCCCAACCACACCAGCACCACTGCCTCCCAACCAGATTCCTTGCTCCCTTCTGCCAGCGCCTTCTCTAGCAGGGACTGAATACAGGGAAAGGTGGCTGTATCAGACCCATGAGCAGGACTCATAGAGCCCAGGGACCCTGCCTTCTCATCCCATCCATACCCACCACACTGAATAAACTCAAAAGAAGCACCTTGGGAAACATTCCTAGGAAAAAGAGCTATTAACTTTGGATATCTGCCAGGGAGAAGCAGTGGTCTCTGAGACCAGGGAAAGGGAAAGAGGCAGGTAATGGCCCGAGGGAGGCCAAGACCACTCCAATAAAGTGCACATCTGCTGGCCCCAGCATGTCCACATTCTCCATTACTACCCAGCCTCACCTTGACAATGCTGATGGGCTTCCTGGACATGTGATAACAGGTATAAACAAGGAAGGTGAGTAGCAGGGTGAAGCCACGGAACCTGCAGAAGAAGCCAGGTATCTGGGTCAGCAGGAAGCCCAACCCCAGCTGGAAGCCACCTCCAGCCTGTGCCCACTCCGGCAGCCCCAAGGCCTCAACCTCACCTACTTTTTATCTCCAGGCTCCCTTTCAGACACAAGTTCTCAGGGGCAGAGGCCAGGGGGAGGCTCAGAACAGAAGCTCAGAACAGAGGCAGACTGTGGGGGCACAAACTCCCTGGTCCTGACTCCTGAGGTTTCTAATAGGACTGGCCAATCACCCACACCCCACAGGGAAGCCCCACCCCTTCTCCTGTTGCCTTGCAGCCCCTGTTTCTCTGTGGCCTCACCAAGGCAAGGGCTTCTGGGTGTTTGTGTGGGCCACAGGGGTGGTAGCAGAGAGTTGGGTTGGTTTGTTTTTGTTTTTAATTTTTTGGTACCAGTAATTAAACGCAGGGGCTCTTAACCACTAAGCCACATCTCCAGGCCTTTTTTGTATTTTATTTAGAGACAGGCTCTCAGTTGCTTAGGGCCTTGCTAATTTGCCAAAGCTGGTTTTGAAGTTCCTCCTCTCTCAGCCTCCTGAGCCACTGGAATGACAGGCATGTGCCATTGCACCCGGCTTGGATGGTTTTTAAATGTTAGATGCGATTGGAGCGGGAGGGAACTACAGGGGAAGGAGGCTCTGTCTTCAAAGTGAGGGAAATAGTTGCCTTGAGCTTAGGACATAGCAGACAGTACAGGCCTTAGTTGGAGATGAGTCAGCTGGGGCAGCTGGTGACAAAACCCAAGTCTTCTCCTTCATAGTCCCAGGCTGATCCATTCCACCGGACAGAAAGATCATTCTTTCCCTCTGTGGCACACACATCCCATGTGCCCTCTCCCACCCCCTGCTTTGCATCTCATGCACTGGCCTTGGATGGAAAAAACAGTTCAGTCAGACGCCAATCAAAATTTCCACTGCAGCCTAATCCCTTTTCCTCTCCCAAGGGTCTGGGGAAGGAAGGGCCTGCAGTGCCTGCCTGAGTCACTGTCTGCTTTGACAGCAGTCCGTCAGCTGAGCCAAGTCAGCAGCTGCTGAGAAAAAAGTAGAAAATAGACCTCAGAATGGGGGTTGGAATGCAGCTCAGTGGCTCTGTGGATGCTTTCAATGCACCTTCAAAAAAAAAAAACATGATCCTCCCCATATCCAGGCATTGGGAAGACCAGTTCTCTCTTGTTCTTTTCTTTTTCTTTCTTTCTTTTTTTTGTAATGGGGAATGAACTCAGGAGCACTCAACCACTGAGTCATATCCCCAGCCCTATTTTGTATTTTTTATTTAGAGACAGGGTCTCATGGAGTTGCCTAGTACCCTCACTTTTGTAGGGGCTGGCTTTGAACTTTTGATCCTCCTGCCTCAGCCTCCCAAGCTGCTTCGATTACAGGCATGCTTCACTACGCTGGGCTAAGACCCAGTTCTTTGGCTCATGAATTCATGAGAAGTGTGTAGGAGGGCTTTGGAAACCTTTCTATCCCTCTGCTCCATGAATCCGAGAGTATATACTAGATGCTCACTCTGTCCTCTCTGGGAATCTACCTCCAAACCCCAAACTCACTTCCGGTAAACATGTCATGAAGCAATGCAGGTTATCACTTATGAAACAGAGTATTTCAGCAAAACCTGAATTTGGATTGGGTTATCAGGTCCCTTCTCATTTCACCCTTGGATTTGAGCTTCTTAAAAGCATCTGTCTCCATTCTCTCCTTTTCAAGTTTTTCTTCTTAAGAGAATGAAGTTACACAAGGCCTTCTCCATTACTTTGCATAAAAATTTTCAGTGTCTTTTCATTCCATCAAAAATGCAATTCCAACTATGTAGTCTGGGTTCCACTACCCAGTGGCACCTGGATGGATCACAGGGGTCTTCTAGGGGCTTGAGTTCTAACCCAAGTGCCTGTCCTAGTGATTGACATTAACAGTTTAGTGGCAGAAAAGCTTTCTGGGTTCCACAGTTGCCTTTTAGCATACAACCCCTAGTTCAGGGATTTCCAGAATCTGAGGTCAATTTCTGAGAGAATTTGGAGAGGGTGTCCAGCTGACCTTCTACAAAGAACAGTAGGTGCAAAGAAACTGCAGCTCTCTAGAGAACACCAATACTGCCCTGCCTAGGATGCTGTCTCATCCAGGGAAATGGTGAAAAGAGAGAGACATCTGTCACTCATTTACTGGGTAAACATTTTCTGCCTCTGCTTTACTCCTCAGTTGCACAGGAATATAGCATCAACCCCATCCATCTCACAAGACAAGTGAACACAATATCCTCTTATACTCATCTCTAGGTTTCCGATCGTATCACCTTTATGTCCCCCAGGATTAGCTGAGCCTACCTTGCCTGACCACATGGGTCAGGGCCCTTGCCAGGATGTGTAGTCACTGATGATAGTGACAGATCAGATCCTTTCTGGGTATGAAAGACCTCCAGGACCCTAGGCCCCACTGGGGCCCCTTAGAAGTCAGGCATTGGAACCTTTGACAGTTATGGAGCCTGATGTTGACCAGGAAGTCAGGATACACATCAGCAGGCACACAGAGCCCTCTCAGAAATAAAGAGGCCCCAGAGGGACAGCCTGGCTGCCGGCAACCCTTCCATTCCCACCCCGCTCCCCAATACCATACTGCTTCACCCCCCACCAGGAGCTGCCCACCAACGAGGGCCTCAGCCCCGCTTCGCTGCTTTCTCCTGGATGTGGTCCCAGGCATACTTCCTCATCTGCTTTATGCCCTTTCCTCTGGAGTCCTTGTCCTTTCCAACTCTAGGTAGGATAGCTGTGCCAGAGGACAGACATACTCATGCCCATTTCTAATATCCTGATTCTCTTGGCAGAAACGAGACTGCTTTTCTGCCTACCCATGTGTCTGCCATGTCCCAGGCATCAGCCTAAGGATCTGGCAATAGCAGGAGGAAGCATAAGCGGGATCTCTGCCCTGCTGGAACTTGCATTAAGTGGAGGATCGACAAAAATCAGTGTGACTGTGCTATAAAAAAGAGAAGCCCTACCTGACACAGGAGCACAGAGGAGGGACACCAGGCCCAGCAGAATGGGAGCAGTGTCAGAAAGAGATTCCGGAGGTGAAGCTTCAGTCTTGTCTTCAAAAACAATCAGGAGAAGGCCAAGTCAATCAGGGATGGGCAGAAAGATATGCCAGGGAGAGGAAGCAGCTTGTGCAAAGGCACAGAGGCGTGAAATAACACTACCTGTTTAGGGAACTTTGCATGGCTCCAGATATCTGTAAGGTGGGACTGAGCCAAGTACAGAAGAAGACTGAGCCAAGTACAGAAGGACCAGACAGGGCCTTGGGTGCCAAGCAGTGGAGTTTGGGCTATCTCTTGAGGATGGGAATCCACTAGAGGTGCACCTAGGTCAGGGTGCTCTGGACATGAGCCAGGCAAAGTCCTGGGAAGACCCAGGCTTCTACCCTGTTGATTTTGGGGAGAAGCCCCAGCCAGTCTTCCTCACTGCAGGGCAGAGCCTGTTTGCTGTGCTTTTTCAATCTACCAGCTACCCCAGGGCACGCAGCAGCATCTTGGGTCCCCCTAAGTGTGTATTTCAAGGAGTAGATGTCTATAAGAGAGAAGAGCAAGGACTTAGAAATCAGGCAAAAGCTGGATTCATTTCTTAAACCTTTCACTCCTCTGAAAGGCAGTTTATCACCTTTCTCACAGAGCTACCGACAGGTTAGGATTACTGACAGGTTTTATCACATTCCTAACACCCAGTAGGCATTTAAACATAGAAGCTAGTATTGCTACAGACTTGCAGACGAGGAAGGAGAGCTGGAGGGACAGAGACAGCCCTTGCTGCTCTGTCACACGGGCCAACACTGGTACCAAACTCTTCCAGACTATGGGAGTTTCAGAACCTGGATTCCAGGCCCCTTCCTTCCTACCTCCCTAGGATGCACTCCTGAGTCCCCAAGAACACAAAGATCTGAAGCCAGTAGTGCCTTCCCCTTGCCTGAGGTGGGTGGAGTGCCTGTGGAGAGCCTGCAATTGTACAAAAAAGTGACTCTGACTGAGGCCCTCCCACTGAACCTCAGGGGCAGACAGGAGGATCAGCAGGGCCCACACTGGCATGATAACCTGTGATTTTCCATAGGCCCCTGACAGGGCCTTTCCTACCTAGGCCCAAATTCCAATAGAAAACCTAATCCTCAAAGTAAGCAGCAGAGTCATGATTCCTGGATCCAGGGGTCCTTAGCTGTGCTGTGTGATGCTAGGCTTGGCACTGGATTCCTCTGGGACTTCCAGCCTGAACTGCAGATGGATGGAAGGGTTGAGCTCAGTGTCACACCACTGGCTGGGCACAGTGCACTGGAGGCCAGGCCTCCTCCTAGCCTGGTGCTCTTTCCATGCAAACTTGTCAGGGTGTTCTGAGAAAAGGATTGGGTACCATCATTCAAAGGGGCCTGAGGACATAGGTCAGGTTACGGGCTGGGTAAAACTGAGTCACGCTTGTGAACTCACACTCATTTGCAGGTCAGAGAGCTGACGCCCTCCTTTTGTGGGTGGAACCTGGGAGGTTTCACTTCTCTTCACAAACCCTTCCCTTGAGAAACAAGGGGCCCCAGAAGGGGAGCAGGGTACCAAATATTCACAACTGTGAGGGGAGGGATGGCAGTCCCAGTGCAGGGCCAGGCTGGGCAAGCGGGTCAAGGACCAAGGGTGGGGAGGGCAAGGCCCACAGGCTCTTCCAGGTGGGGCTCGCTGTTCCAGGTGGGGTTCGCTGCCCCATGACTCTCTAAATCTATTAGTAAGAGGTGGCACTTCTTAGAGTCCCACCTCCCGCAACCAGATACTGGTTACTGAATAACCAAGTCAGATAGAGAGGGGGACTAGCTATCTCGTAACTGTTAGCTGACAATCCAACTTATTCTTTCAAAGGAGCATGATAATTGCTTTATCGACCCTATTAAGACTTTGCACTAAGAATGCTTCTGGAATAGGAACTGGGAACAGAGCATGCCACAGTAGCAAGAGATAAAAAACAAACTGACCCTGCAAAGGACCTATCATCACTACCACTAGACCAAATACACAAATAAATAACCAGTAAGAACAAGTACAGCAGAGGGTCTGGTCTTTGGAGAGGGTAGAAACAGCCCCTCCCCCATCGCCACCCGTCATCCCCATCCTCTGCGTCTACCTTTCTTGCTTTGCAACTACTTTGCTGACAGCCTTGTCCACCAGCAAAGCCAATGGGGACTACTACTCCCTTAGTGACTGATCCTCGCACCCTCTGCCTCAACCAGGAGCTGTTGGATGGTACCTGGGACTGCCCAAGACGCCACACAACAGGGTGCACTGGCTGTAGCTGCAGGTGACTGTGGAACTTGCCCTGAGGAAATGGAACTTGGTGACCTTTTGGGGGTGTGCCTATTCTGGGGTCAGCAGACCTGAAAAGGATAGAGGCTGGGTACTGTAAGAACCAAGCCAGGGTCATTGGTAACAGTGCCACCACCCCTGCACCCTTACCAAGCCCTCCGGACATTAGGAGATATCCTGGTGGGAAAGACCTGCTGGGAACAGATAGCACAGGGTCAGAGTCCAGAACCAGAACTTCGGCATACACCATGGGTCAGGGGCATGCCAGGTCTGGGAGGGCCTCTGTCAGCCAGGATACGAAGCTCTCTTGGGGCAGGGAAATCCTATGCTTCTTGTCTTCTTTTCTATAGGTGAGACTTTGGCACCTACTCAGATAGATGGAGTTGACCAAGGGCTTGACCTCAAGATCCTTTCCAAAGAAGAAGCAGAACCCAAAACTTTCTAGAAGAAATTAGTGGCTAAGATGAACATCTTTTTCAGGAAAGAGGAAAAAGATTGTTTGTTTTGAGAAGAAGGCTGAGTAGGGGAACCCTGTGTGCTCAGACAGAATGAAAAGGCATGGCTTTAAGCTCTATCATGATGCTTCACTTTGACGATCCGGGTAGCTGTGCAAGAATCCAAGTTCGTGGGGCTTGGACAGGGTGGCTAGCGTGTGTAAGTTCCATTTTCTTCAGAAGAAAGGCTTGTGAACAGCACAGATGCGAGTGTGGCGATGAGCGCAGAGCTGTGGTCCTTCCCAGGGAGATAAGATGGGGCCTTCCCTGCCAGGTCCGCTGAAGGCCTCACCCTCACACACACTCCTGAGCATGAAGGACCCAGGGGACAAGGCATGATCATACCAGAGACTAAAAGGAGAGCAGTAACACCGCCCACCCCACACCCCTCATGCACATGCCACCTTCACAACAACCAGACAGGGAGATCCTGGGCTTCAGGGGCTCTAACCCTGGTGTCTGACCTCGATTTTGTTGCTTCTCTGGGACCACCCAGCATTCACTTCAGCACTCAGCTGATTTATTTCAACTGGAGAAATAAGGCCTTGGCCAAGCATGTAGACTGTTCCAAACCCCTTGCTGCCTTCTAGATCAATCTCTGAGGCCTGAGTCAGACAGCTCCACCCAAGCCAGTGGGGTGCACACCAGTTTGCCTTGTAAGGAGGGAAAGAGGAAACAACAGGGTAGAAGAGGAAATGCAGAGAGCAGCTGCGAACCAGACTGCAATCACAAGCAGTTGGGGGAAGGGATGCAGGGTCACGTGCTCAGTGGGGGAGGGGTGTGGTGGATAATGGGTAGAGCCTCCAGGATCCTTCTCACAGCAGCCTCTGATCCTCATAGCCCACCTTAAGCAGCAATTTCTGCTGCCCTTACCAGGCACCTCTTTGCAGGAATTAGGAAAGTAAGTCAAGCAAAAGCTACATGGGCAGCATCCAGGACCATGATCCAAGGCCATGGTAAAATAGGGAAAAGGACATCAGACTTAGGCCAAAAGAGGCTGAGTCTTCATATCTGGTTCTGCCACTTACTGTGACCTTGAGCAACTTGTTTAACCTCTCTTCTTCTCCGTTTGATCTTCTTTTGAATAAGAGAATCAACTCCTGCACAAAATTGTCATAAGGATCAAATGAAGTATAATGGATGTGAAAATATCTGGCACACATAGTATTTCTTCTAGGTGTGTATTCCAACATTTTTCTCCTGTAGCAAACTCCACAGAGCAGAACTATTTATCTGAGCTGCAGCCACCAGTTTGGACTTGGCCTTGTCTGGCCCCATGGGAAGATGAGGGTGTGGGGAAATAGACAATGTGGGAGTTTACAGCTCCTGCTCCTCTAGCCTGTCTAATCTGCTCCCCCTCCACACCCATTCCTGCTCATCCAGCTCCTATGTCAACTTAGTCCCTCCTCCCACCAGCTTCACATCCAGAGGTCCCCCTCACAGATCCCAAGAAACAGGCCTAGCCCCGTAAGCAACAGCCACCGTCATCTCTCTGAAAAGATGCCCATGTTGCCAGCTTCCCCCATGCATGCCTATGCAGATGCTGGCACAGAAGAAAGGGAACCAGCCAGTCCCAGGACTAGAGAACCTTCAGGCATTCGGTAGCTCAGAAACACCGTGACAGAAGGTCTGACAGGAGGAGGAGGAGCAGTAACATCTGCCAGGCAGAAGCTCCTCACAGTCTGGGACGGGGCTCAGATGGAGCTGCCTCTGAATACCAAATGCCACCTGCCTCCAGCCTCACCTCCAGGGGCTGCTTCCTGGGCACACTCTGCCCCTGCTGACTGGAGCCATTTGTTACCCATCCCTAAGCAAAGACTGCCAGATCCATCAAGTCAAATGTGACCTTCTCCCCTCACCCCCAGAAGGGGGAAATCCCTTCCATCACAGAAATTTTCTAGCACCCAACAAATATTAAGTAGGCTAGGCACTGTGCTAAGTGTTTAAAATAGTTTTTTATTTAATTTCACCCAATCTTGTGATTTAGGTACATCGTTATTTCCCTTTCATAGTTAAGGAAATGAAGCCTTTGAGAGATTGGATTTGTCTAAGGCCAAATGGCCATGTGATCTTTTCCCTACCCCACACTAGGGGGACAGTGGGAAGACCATAGGTTTTGGAGTCAGACTAATCCAGATCCAAACTTCGATTCAGTCATTTACCAGCTTCTCTGCGTCTCATTTAACCCATGTGTTTATGGGAAAACTAATATCTTGAAGTTCCAAAAAGATTTTAAATTAATAATGCCTGGCACAAATTAGTAGGAAAAGTGAATAGAATCACTGATAATTAATGATTACTCAGTGCTGAGTAATGAGCCTGGCACCAATCTAAGTACGTGTAGTACTTAAACCTCACAACAATTTTAGGAAGTATACTAAGTATACTATATCCCCATTTTATAGATGAAGAGTCCAAGGCCCAGGCCCAATGCACCCTCTAGCTTCTTACACTCTTTTCTTCACCTCTGTTTCAACATTCTCTTGGAGACATGTGAAAGCAGTAAGTTTGACAGAGTTCACTTCTTGTTTTCATTTTTTTATTGCTGTATTAGAAGTATACATAATAGTGGAATTTGTTGTTACAGAGTTTGTTTCTAACTTTATTTCAGACCGTAAGTCCTATTTGCCTCCATTCCTGCCTATATTTTGTTTAACACAGGAAAGATAAATGGGATTAACATCTAGCCATAATAATACCTTCTATGAAAATGAAGAGCCGCCACTTTTATCATGTTTCCTGTATGCCAGACAAATCACACCTACAATCTCTGACACCTTGTGTGTCAGACACACTCAAAGAGGCAGTTTTCTTCAAAATCAACTCAAGTGACCTCTAAAAGACATGGTACACACAAAACATTACATTTTGATATTCAATATACAAAGCAGTGCCTTCCAAAACTGGCGATTGTGTGTACACAACCTGCTCCAGCTTTACCCTTAGTTTAGAGAAGGTAGGACTGTGCCTTAATTGTTCTGCAGGCCTCGGAGTTCAGTGCAGTCATGCACCTGCAGCAGAACTACATCTGGTCTACTTACAGGTGCTCAAATGGTGCCATCAGAATCCTGATGCTTGATAGGAATCCAAACCCATCCTCATAAGGAAGCAAGAACAACCATCGAGCACCCTCCACCAGCCAACAGAGGTCAAACATATTCACAGAGACTATTATATTTATCCTCAAAACCACCTGACTTCTACTGATGAAGGAATCGGAGGCTCCTCAGAGTTAAGTACTCGAGGCACCCGGTGGTGAATTAGCCTTATTATGTTTTCAGATACTGTCTGGGTAGATTTTTGCTGTTGTTATTTGCATTTCTTTTGTTTTGAATACTACAAAAGCAAACAAATTTCCTTGTCAGTTGCATTATTTTTGTCATAATTCTCATGAGATTGTTCATACTTGAAAAATATCAGTAATAAGTTAACCAGTAGCTTTTAAAGGTCAACTACAGATAGTTTTTGTTTTGCTCTGATGCTTCCTAAAGGCTTTACCATCAACTAGGCCACATTTTTTTTATCATTAACAACCATCTCAGACAAGCACTTGCTCTTGGTACAGGATTCTGATGGCACTACTTGAGCACCTTTAAGTACACACTAATGAATTGAGTTAGGAGCTCCTGGACTCTTTAATCAAGAAATGGATGTTTTTGTGTTTGCTTTTGTGGTACTGGGGATTAGCTCAGGGGTTCTATGACTCAGCCCCAGGCATTTTCAATTTTATTTTGGTTCCAGGGCTTGTACCCAGGGGTGCTTGACCACTGAGCCACATCTCCAGCTCTTTTATTTATTTTTTTAATTTGATACAGGGGCTCTCTAAGTTTCTTAGGGCTTCACTAAGTTGCCTTGAACTTAGATCCTCTTGCCTCAGCCTCTCCAGCCACCGGGATTACAGGTATGCATCACCGTGACCAGCTGCTTCTTTTACTTTTTGAGACAGGGTCTTGCTAAGGTGCCCAGACTAGCATTGAACTTGTGATGCTATTGACTTAGTCTAAACGGATGAGTATGAGATTGCTAACCCACAATTGGGTGGAACAGAATTAATCACATGGAACTAAAAGGATTGAGGGATGACTGTATTACGTTTGAGTATTTTCGTCATGTTCCATTTCCAGGATATAAATGTAAGGAAGACCTTTGTCTTTCTTCTTAGGTGATTTGCAACCCATAACAATTGAGTAGCCTGAACTTTTGTAAATTTAAATGAAACGTTAATACGTATCTTATCCTTTCTAATTCCTAATTCAGAAACTCTTAATGGGTCTTCTTGTTTTTCATGGTAATATGACTATTTGCAAAGGTTTAATAAGAATCTGTTCCCTGTCCCTCCCTGACATTTTTTAAACCAATGCATGATTAGAAAAATTGGTTATGTAACTAAGGCTTTGGCTGGAGTGTTGTATTTGACAAAGATGTCCTCTTAATCAGATATAACCTGCCCCTTTTAAGAACTAAGTTCTCTTCTATGGAGCCAATACTAATAAAACACTTCCAAGGAAAGTAGCTTGCTGAGTTCCCACCCTTATAGGCAAAAAGAAATGTCACTCATTTGTAGCTGGCCCAGGAGGTTTAAGAGATTTTGGGAACCATTAAAACTGAAGCTTTTGCCAAAAGTTATAGGAACAGCAAATAAAACCTAGTGGAAACAGTTTCTTGGTATGGCTTACTAATTTCAAGAAAATAAATAATAAAAGACTTTAAAAGTCTAATCCAAGATTCCTTATGAAAACTTCTGGAAAAGCAAATTTAACAAGCTCTATCTGTTAATTAATACTCTTGCTGTACCTCAGTAAGTAATGAGACCAAATCTAATGGGACCATCTTTATTTTGTGATCAAGAATAATCTTTCTTGGAGACTGTAATAATAATAATTATTATTTTTATCATCATCATCAAAACAGGGGATTCTGTGGAAGAAAACAAAACTCTGTATTGTTTAGAGGATATACCTTCAATTTATCTGAATCCAACCTTCACATCTGATTCTAGCTTTTCATTGACTTTGAGCTATTTTATAATTCTTTGAAGTGGTAGCAAAGCAGTAAGTGATGTAAAATATGTCTATGAACAATAATTTCAATAGTCTTCCACCCCAACCTGTGGAAAAAACAGTGTGGTTTTAACATTCCCAAATTATAAATGGATATGTTCTTTGAATACCAGTTTTTTAAATTTTGGTAAAATATACATCACATAAAATTTGCCATTTTAACCATTTTATTTTATTTATTTATTTTTTAAATTTTTTTAGCTGTCAATGGATCTTTATTTTGCTTTTTATTTATATATGGTGCTGAGAATCAAACCCAATGCCTCACATGTCAGCTGCCACTGAGTCACAACCCCAGCCCATTTTAACCATTTAAAATGGCATTAAGTACATTCACATTTTTGTACATCCTTAACCCCCATAACTCCCATCTATTTCCAGAACTTTTTTCATCTTTGCAAACTGAAACTCCATATGCATTAAACACTAGCTCTCCATTTTCCCTTCCTGGATTACCTTTTGAGTCAATTATAACATCTTCTGGCTCCTGCATTATAAATAAAAGAACATCTTTAACAAGTTTGTTTTATATTCTTACGAAAGTCATGATTTTATCTTTCTGAAAAAATATAATTTAATAGTCTCAAACTCAAAAAGGACCAAGTAAGTAATCTAAATGAGTGAAGAAGGTTGGATGTGAAAAGTACTATCAACCAATTCAAAGTACCTAGATGACCAAGTGTCCTCATCTGCCCAGGCCTGAGAAGGTTGAGAACTAAAGACTGTTTTAAAACTGGGACAAATGGTTGCCTTGAAAGTACCTGTCCTATCTGAAGCAGCCTCTAATTCCTATTAATTTCATTTGGGAATTAAGGCCTGGCATTACTATATCATGTGTTTTTCAAAAGAAGTCAGGAATCTGGCTATTTTGTTAAATGCTATAAATTGTAAATGATGGCAACTACCAAATGTTAAAGAAAAAAAAAAAAAATACTACTGTGCAGATCAAGCAAAATGCTCCAAATTGATCTGATGAAACCTGTGGTCAGGAGGACATGTAATCTGGGAGCTGGCTCACCTGTTTTGGGGCGACCACCCAGCTGCGGAGTTGCTACAGCTCTACTCCCATGTCTCTCAGGGCCTGGAACTCCTCCAGGTAAGCTACCAGGATCACTGAGTTCTGGCTTGTGTTACCCTATGGCTAAAACAAACTGAAAGGGACGTACAAAAACTCCAATATATAGCCACCTTTTGGGGCCACCCGGGGCCTAGTTTCCCCAGTCAGAATGTTCAGCTACCCCAGATGCTCAGGGGTACGAAAGTGAGGTGGTCTGAGTGTGTGTGCTCGTGTGTTTGGAAATGAGGATGGCAAAGGGGAAAACGTGGGGACTCTCCCAGGCATCCTGATCTTCACTAGTGTCACTGAGAAGCCAGAGAACGCAGCCTAGGCAGGGTCTGTGTGTTATCAACCTTCTGCTTTGGCTCAGCTGAAAAAGCCCGGGGCCTGATCCTGCCAGAACCGCTCCTCCCCACCCACCCCTGCTCCGGGGCGCGGAGCCACGGTGGACCTGGTCTGGCCTGCGGAGGCTACCCGGTGGTCCCTGCCCGCCCCTAGCCAAGAGCGGGGGCAGCGCGCTTCCCTCCCCCTGCTCACCAGCTATCCCTGGAGAAGGAGCGGAGGAACCAGACACCCGGAGCCAGGGAAGACCGCATCTTGCCCGGCTGAGTCGACGCAGGAGGGTGCGGAGCCTGCGCGTGTCGCGGGCTGGCGGTCAGCGGGGTTTAAATGCCCCGCCGGCTGGCCCGCCCCGGCCACACTGCCCAAGCAACCGAGCCTCCGCCCCTCTGCACCTCACCGCCCTCGGTGTCGTGCTGAGCACGATCAGATGGGCCATTTCTCAGCCATGCTCACTGGGACTTGTTTTTTCCTATTTTGCCTCCCGGTCAGGGACTGATAGCTCTTGGTTTCTGTGCTCCTCTTTCTGCTCTGCCTGCACTTTGCGCCTCACTACCCTCCGGGGAAGCGAAAACAGCAATCCCAGACGTGATCAGCTCTACGTGACGATCCCGCCAGCCCGCAGCTGTCCCCGCAGCGCTTTCTAGCCTGAGAAGCAGTGGGTTCTAACAGAGACTGGAAAACTGGGGCAAGCTGGGGGGCATCAACTAACACCCCGTGTCCCCCTCATCTTGCTAATCTGAGTGCGAGCGCCCCCTTGGGAACCCAGGAGGTTTTTTAGGGAGGGACAATATTTGGCCCCAAACCAAATATTTTAGACTTCAGCTTCCTGTCCTCGTTCAGATTTCAGACTAATTATTGAGCCAGTCAGGTGCCTTTTCCCTACCCTCGACCCCCTACTCCCTGCAGTGACCGCGCTGTGGTCACCCCTGCTCTCCTTCTGGAGGCAAGCAGCCAGGCGGCAGTGAAGAGCTACCAGGCAGAAATTTCTGTGCACATAAAAACGAATGCCTCTAGCATGAAGATTTCAGGGTATATTTCCACCTATAAAAAGAAGATATTGAGATCCTTGTATAGGAGCCCAAGGGCAAACTTAGGAAGGGTGGAAAGGGAAGTATTCGCCTGAAAAATAAACTTGTTAATAAAACATAAAATAGGAATGTGTGCAAATGGGTTTCAGCCCTGACCCCACCCTGCCCCTAACTCCTAGGAGTGCCCAGGTCTGACAGCAAGGTGGGGGAAGTGAAGCAACAACCTCATCACACAGGTGAGGACCCAGAATAATGGGCTTGGCTGGTACCAGCCCTGGGATCAAGCAAAAAGAGGGTAAGCAAAGTTGTAAAACCCTTGGTTAATGCCAGCAGTCAGGGGCATGGGTCTGGTGCCAGAAATGAAGAGGGCAATAAGCCAAGGACAGGGATAAAGGAACAGAAGAAAGAGGAAAGAGATAGAAGGGAGCTGCAATACCAGGTCACATAGTGCACAGGGAGCTGAAACCAAAGGTAGACTATCGCTAACAGTGACTCCTTAATCAAATCTTTCACTATACCATGCACTGTGCCTACATGTACATTTATTTAATCCTTACAAGTCAGATGGATATTATCCAAATGGGAAGGGTGACTTTATGTCCTGGTGTGCCTAGGGTAATTGCAGGAGACATCAGGTGTCCCAGAATGTATGAGTGACCCCAGGTAAAGGCACCCCTCCTTAAAGAATTCATGCCTAGAGGAGTAAGCTGACATTTCCAGGAAGACAGCTACTTATTTCTAAGGGACCTACAGAATCAGCCTGGAATGCAAATGAGCCAAGGAAAGTGCTGAAGCTAACTGATGCCACTAGGAGGAGTAGGGAACATCACCAGAAGAATGGAAGAGACCACCGCCAGTCTCAGTGGTCCTATTCACTCCAGTAGTGTGGAACATTCGTCTTTCCATTTCAGATAGAAGAGCCAAGGATGAGAAAGGCTCACTTCTGTTCATTTTTCATGCCTGTCTGGAAAAGCTGTGTTTGTGTCTCTAAAAGGACCATGCTTGCCTGGTGCTGGATCTTTGAGAAATATTAAGAATGTGCCCCCATGGTAGTATGGCTGTTATTCACAGTGTGCCAACAAGTAACTGGGAGCAGGGCCAGTCCCAAAACAGTCTTTGCCTTGTCCCAGTTACTTCCTATGGATTCCAGCCACGTATCCCTGTTCAGGGGCCAGAATGGTAGCAGGAACTTGCCAACTGATATTGGAACCCTTTCTCACTTGCTCTTGCAGGTGAGCAGGATGATCTATCTCTTTGCTTCCTGCTGCTTTGGGGAGTGACAAAGAGGGATATTATGGCTCAGGTACTCCTTTCACTCATTGATACCACCTCTCTCTCTTTTGTGGAGCTAGAGATCAAACCCAAGAACCTGCATATGCTAGGCAAGTGTTCCACTATTGACACTGAGCTACATCCCCAGCCCACCTCTCCACTTTTGACTCACCTTTCCACATTACCTGTCCACATTTCCTTCTCAGAGCCTGCAGGATGTATCTGAAGCAAATGAGAAGGAAGGGGAAGAGCTACTCAATCAGACACTAAAGAAAAAGATCCTCAGTTTTTAAATAGATAGCCCTATGATTTGTCAAAAATGCTTACTATAGTTTGTTTAATATCAGTTACTTGTGAGAAAGAAATTGACAGTCACTGGCCTTTTTACCCATCAAATACCTGTTCCTACTGCTAGCAAGTTTCACTGACCACCCACAAGACTTTTTGGGTAGCCAGTTAAATTAGTTGTTTAGATTCTTTTGTATATTGAAAAAAAAATCATTCTTGTTTTTTCAGAGGGACAAAAGGACCTGAATGCTTGAGAAAATTTATGAGAACAAATGTCAGGAGAATAAGCTACCAAGAGAACCCTAAACTTTTAGCCCCCCCACACCATTATTTGAACACACTTACCTCCTCCCCCACTCATCTTACAAAACAGAGAATATTATATTTTTTGTGATAGAATAAAAATCCAGCATCTTGATTGATGGGGCAGGAGTTGGGATATTAGGGGAAATTGGATCAAACTTTTCCTTCCAACCCCCAATTCTTTTTTGAGATGAGGCTGTCCTGGAACTTCCGATCTTCCTGCTTCTTCTCCCATGTAGCTGGCATTACAGCCATGAGCCATAGCACCTGACATATTCCATCTTTTGAAGATTCAATTTCTTATTACATCTTTTCATTGAGGCAAAGTGGTAGACTGAGAAGAACATGCACTTGAAATCAGAACCAATTCTGGCTCAGATACTTACTACTTCTCTGAACCTCAGTTCCTATGTCTATAAAATGCAGATAATAACATGTACCTTGCAAGGTGGCTGTTAAGAATGAAAAATTATGCATATAAAAGTGTTAATCATGTCAGCTATATTAAGTAGGTTTGGTAAGTGAAGAAATTATTACATGTGTGTGAGCTTATCTACAGCATTAGGATCAGATAGTGACTACAACTGCGAAAAAAATCAATGACCACAATAAGTGAGAACAAAATAGAAGGGTCAAAGGATTGGAATCTTTAAAAAGATTCAATAGTATAACAGAACAGGTTTGACCTGCAAAATACTTTATATCATGTGTTTATGTGTTAAGTTGTACAACTTCACTTGCTGATTACTGTAAACATTATAGTATCACATGTTGAATCATTTGGTATCTACAAGGATATATGTATGAATTGGATAAAATATCAGAAAAACAAAAAAATTTATTATTGTCTTAAATATCAGTTGCCAAGATCTAATAAGAGTTACTGTTAAATTCTTCCCAGCCAATACAATTAAATCCATAAGATTTTGTTTTTTAATAAAAGCTAGTTTTAGAATGCTTGGTAAAGAAAATCCTAGGCATCATATAACTAGTTAAAAATAGGGGTTTTAGTATACTGAAGACTAGATCAATAACAAATGATGACCTGGAGATTTGGCTTTGGAGAACTTATTAGCCAGTGAACAGGCCAGCCTTGCTTTCAAAGGGTTGGCTCCTCAGGATACCACCGGAAGAGGCAGGTTTATGAAAGCAGGGAGCCCTTAAGGAAGGGAAGAAGAGGATGGGGAAATGATTACATTAGTACATTTCCCAAAGTCACTTTGTTTAGAGGAAAAATAACAAAAATGAGGTAGTCTCAGGTAGCCTAGTCACAAAAGCTGGGGACAATATTTGATTGCTTTAGTAACTAAGAGTAATAATTCATTCATTTACTCAATTTAATAAACATTTGTTGAGTGTCAACCATGTATCAGAGTGTTATGTGCTGAGGATCCATTGGTGAATAAAACAGGCACAGTCCCTAACCTCAAAGAATTTATAGTTGAGATGGACGAGGTGGCTCTCACCTATAATTCCAGTGACTCGGAAGACTAAGGCAGAAGGATCATAAGTTTGAGACCAGCTTGGGTAATTTAGTGAGACCGTAGGCAACTTAGGGAGACCCTGTTTCAAAATAAAAATAAATACATCAAAAGGGTTAGAGATGTAACTTGGTGGTGAAGTGCCCCTGGGATCAATCCTGGTACCAAAAGAAAAAAGAAAGGATTTATAGTTGATAGTTGTTGTATGGAAAAGAAATGTACAGCGACAATCCCACCTCAAAGAGCAGGGCAGATGAGATCAGCACAGACTTATGGAGGTATGTTCATACTGCTATGGTAGCACCGAGAAGGGATCGAACAGCTCTTGGAGAGTCTCAGACAGCTTCCCTGTTACATGAGGACTAGGTTTGAGAACGGTGAGGTGCCTGCCGAATGGAGAAGAGAAGGTGGGACCAACAGTGCACAATCAGTGTGTACAAAAACAACAGACCATGGGAAAGCTTGGTGTTGAAGAAATGTTGCATGGGAAATTCTGTATGGCCAGTTAACTACTCGGTGGAGAGCTACTGAAAAATATGGCTGTTATTTGTGGAAAGTGAAGGGTCCTAATGAAGCCAGAATTGGGGACAGGCAGTTAGTGTAGAAATAGGGGATCAGGTCAAATAGAGGAAACGAAGCCATGAGGTCATCTGCCTGTAGAAGTTGGAGACTGCCCCTGGGAGAATGGAATGTAAAGGATCTCAGGAGCCCATTGATCATCAAATTTACCTGTCTTTATCAAGGACTGCAAGCAAGGAGCTGCTAATTAATGCCCCCTGAGCCTTTGCCTGGCTGAATCACTTTGGCCCTCCCCCTGCCCCATCCGCTCCTCACTTTTTACATCTCACCTGCAAAATCGGGCCGAGTCATGTAGGCAGGAAGGAGAGATAAGGGAAGAGAGAACTGGAGAACAAGAGACCTTAACCTATAGAAGATGGAGGGTGCGCTCACTTCTGGGGACTTTAGAACATCAGCCATGGCCCCCTTCTCCCTCCTGGGAGAAGTCTGTATTATTACTACTTAAAAAAACCTGCTTAATATGCTTGCCTTGGCGTGCTTCTCTAGTGTTCAAACTTCAACATTAGAGGGAGCAGAACTCGTCACTGGTAAACGGCAGTATCAGATTTGGAGGGTCCACTGAGATGTACACCAAGGTAAGTAGGCTTCTCTCTTCATGCACCCCACATCTGTTTAAGGTGCATCTTTCTGTCTCTTTATTTTTGGAGGGTAAAATGGGCACCCATCGGCTACTTAAATGCAGTTAGTGCAGCTGCCGTCCTTCAAGACTCGATTGAGAGGTTTCCTGGCCCAGGCAAGTTATTTGTGGCTGTTGGACTCTGCCAAAGCCGTTTCCTACTTTTCTGTCCAGGACTGAAGCACAATTGCCATCAGTACACAGTGTCCCTTGTCCTGATCTACCCAGGATGCGTGGAGGCGGAGGAAAGGTTGGAACAACTGTGGGGTTCTCTGGCCCAGGCTATTCTCAGGCGGACCCCAAATGTTCCTTCTCCAGACTCCCCCTCCCGACGGACCTAAGGGGTATCCAGGGTGGTCGGTAGACAAATGGCACTGAGGGAAAGTGCCAATTACCTTTGTCTCCGTATGGGCGGTACAGCACACACCCCCACATCCACTCCCTCCTGGATGCTCCCCTTCCCTTGCTGGTCAGACATTAGGAATTCAGACTGTAGGATTAAGACCTGGATGAAAATGCCCAGGTTCCCTTTGTTCACATAGTTAGCCTTCACTAGTCTATCTGGAGTCCCCCCATTACTGTTCCTGTGCTTAAATGTGCTAGCTGTGTTCTCTTTAAGCTGCAAGAGGGAGGCATTTAAAATCAACCCCTCCGTGAGACCCTCCAAGAAAAGGGCGTTATATGCCTAACAACCAATAGATGTCCCCTCATCCTCTGGAGATTCCTTTAGTCTACAGGGCAAAAAGATAGGCAAAAATGCACACTTTTTACTTTTGTCATCTTTTTTTTCATAATTAGGAGTTTATAGTGGCAGGAGGAAAGCAGTAAGGCCCTTAAGTCTGAATCCTCCCAGGGTCCCTAGCATAGGGCAAACTAGGACCCTAGCACTTTGCTGAAGAAGGCCAGAAATAACTTTGGCAAAGCCAGGTAGTGAGAGATGGGTTTTTCTGGACCATAAGGAAGCTCAGTTAGGGAGACGTCCCTAATATTTCTAACACAGGAGGGAGCTTCTCTCTCAACAGTATTGCCAGGTTCACCACTAGCCTGCATACTGCTAAATTGCAAGTGATCAAGAAAAGTGCCTTTCATATGTTACCATGCTTGATATCAATAATCTCTACCATGAGAGGAGAAAGCCTTGAGGAATCGCCTACTAAGGGAGGAAGAACAAGGGGACCCCCCAACCTAAGACAGATAAAAATAAATTTAGGGAGGTTTTTGGAGGATCCTAATAAATATTAAGATGTTTCAAAACTTATGCCAGGTATTTGACTTCACCTGGAAAATTATGCTATTAACCATCTAGAGCACAGGCCGTTCCCAGAAACCATCCTAACTGGGATTCAAATAATGAGTAGGATGCCTAGAAAACTATTATGAAGCCTTCAGGAAAGTCCTGCTATTTTCATGGAGAGACTCAGAAAGGCAATAAGAAAACACACCACCCTGAATCCATAGAGGGCCACCTACTTTTACAGTACAAATTTATTATTCAGTTAGCCCCAAACATTTAGAGGAAATTACAAAAATTGGCACATGGCCCTGATCAATCCTTAGATGATCTTCTCCAGCTTGCATCTTCCATTTTTTAAGAGATCAAAAAGAAAGAAAAGGGAGCATAAAAGACAAGAAAAAGGGCTTATTAAAGATCATTCAAATTGATAGAAACTTTTAATTCCTTGCAACAGCCCATGTAATTCACCCATTTTAGGAGTTAAAAAGCAAACTGCCTAGTCTAGAACCTTAGAATAATGAAACAGTAATTTCCCCCCACCCTATAGTTCTTACTCTGTTATCTGAAATTCCAGCTGCTGCTTGGTTTACTAAGTTAGACTTACAAGATGGCTTTTCCTGTATACGCTAGACTCTGAATAGCAATTTCTGCTTGCCTTTGAGGAACCAGATAATGTATCTCAACTAACCTGGACAGTGTTGCCTCAGGATTTAGATGGCCCTCACCTGTTCGAACAAACCTTAGCTAAGGACTTAACAAAATTCAGAGACTAAAACATCTGTGATTTTTCTCCAGTAAGTAAATGACATCCTTTATGTGCCTCCACCCAGGAGGAATATCAAAAGGCCATTACAGAGCTCCTAAACTTCTTAGCTGATAGGAATTATAAGACCTCAAAAAATAAAGCTTAATTATGTCATCAACAGGTTCAATACTACTGGAAAATAGCCACCATAGGACAATATTCTGCCCCAGGAATATCAAAAAGGGGCCTTACTTCAAGCTCCTGTCCTCAGCTTACCTACAGCACAAGATTTAACCTGTTTGTCACTGAGGAGAAAATATATCCTGGATAGGCAGTCATACATAGGCAGCTCAGTAACCAATGGTGTAGTGAGGAGCTTAGCATAGTAGCTTCATTCTCAAAAGTGATGGAAAATAAGGTCTTATAATTTTCTTTGACATCCAAGCCTGTCCTGATAGAAATGGCTAAAATGCCCTAGGCATAAAGTTTCTGCTAAAACCTGTTAGCTCTTTTCAGATCTCAGTTAAGGCTAACAATGAAATGTAAATAGAGGAAGCCTGAAGGCTCAGTAGGAGACCCGTCTCAAACCCAAGAAAAAAAAAGTAAAGAGTCTTGCCTGAATTCCAGCAAAAGTACATTTTATGGTGCTGTACTAAAGTAATTAACAGCCATATCATTTTTCCAGGACTCTTGTTTTTTTTTTTTTTTTTAATTCTATATTTTTTGAGCTCATGACTTTTTTTGATCAGTTCTATTTTTTTATTCAACTAGAGTTTTTAAACATCTATTACAATGAAATGGAGATTCACCTATAAAGTTACAAGGCCTTTGATTTTGTGTTATTTGTATGTTGTGCTGTTTGACATCATGTTTTGTCTGTATCAAAATTGAGCGCTCCTAAAATTAAAATTAAAAATGGATCCAGATACTTTTAATTCAAAGGTTCAATTTAAATTGGGTAAACTAATAAAAGTAAAATGTCTTTGAAAAGAACTCACAAGTCTCTAGGTGGTGAAACTAATAAAATGTTGATGTTTATAAAATTTCTAATATCAATTGTTTCTAGGATTTTTCTTCAACAGGAAAGAGATGGTAAATACTGTTCAGGACACTTATCTGATATCTTGGTTTTTACAAAAATAAGTGAATTAGAGTTAACATGTATGGGATTACTCAAATGTGTTTGTAGAGACATCTGATTAATTTACAAAGTTAAAATGCTAATTGTTAAATAACATCAAGTACTCTTAACTCCTTAAATTCCATGAGGTAACATACTTAAACATTATTGATGTTTTCATAGATTGGTAAATAAAAAGGGTTTAAAATTGCTTTGTATCATTACCAAAAATAAGATTACTAAGAGTTATGTCCTAAAAGGTACAATTCTATATACAAAGGTTTCCAAGTTTCAACTGTGTCTCAATTAGAGTACTATAAATAATGAAATATTTAATCTTATTAAAATGGAGTATTTTATCTAAATTAGAAATTTCATAAGTTGTTTGAAAAAGTAAACAAAAAGGGGTCAACAGATAGGAAAAAGAAAATAAAAGGTTCTATATGAAAAAATATTTTATGAAGAACAAAATGTTTCTGAGTAAGAAAGTGCTAATGTGATGAAATACATGAGGGTCTATGTAAGTGCTAAGAAAGTCTGTGTAAGTAAAGGGCAAATTTCAACAAGTTTGCATGTAACTAAGTTGGTTATATGTATATGAGACAATCAGTTAAAGCTATTTAAGGTTTTTCCTAACGTGAAATACTAATGTTCTGATATAAGCCAAAGTTTAATCCATATGGTAAAATGACAAGAATTTCTTAGAAACACTAAATTACTCTTAACATTATGTCTGTAAAGTTTTATTCTTTAGAGCAATTAATCTTAAAAATTGAGGTTTATACAATTATGGCTAAGTAACAACTGTGAGAGGATTGTACTACGTTACAGAGTCTAAATTTTTCTTTAAAAACTAAATTTGGAATGGTCATTCTTTGTATATTAAATGTGTTCATATTTTCCAGGTATACAAGCCTTTAAAGCAGAAAATTTAACAAGCTGCTATTCTCCAAATTAAACTTGTCTGTAATGGTAATTTTAAACTTATAAGAAGAGTAAATGTTATTGGGGTTTATTTCTATCATTTAATGTTCTATTATAGGACCTGTCATCAATAGGGTATATGTAAAATTTGTTACTTTTTACACTGAGATAAAAAAAATTTAAATGTAAATGTATTTCTAAAAGTTAGTGAGAGCCTGATTTGTTTAAAGGTTAATATCGTGAAACATGAAAGCATTTTGCCACACAAAAGGCAAGTTAAAAGCTCTCTCAGTCTTTCTTTAATTCATGTTTTAGATATAACAAATTGTGTTAATTAATGTTCATATAGACTCAGGAATCAATATATGTAAACTTCTTAAAATGACATTTAAGAAAGAAGCAAAGATCAACATCAGAATTAAAACACTTCACTTAAGATTTGTAAAGAGCCATGCCTTACCTGAGATAAGGTTCTGCCTCCCATCTTACTGCATATTGAGTGGCTCCAAAATAAGTCAGACTTCAGCTTATTTAAAGTTATAGTCAAAAGATTGGTTCTTGTCATAAAAGTACTGTGATCTCAAACAGGGGATATAATGTAGTGCTCAGCCAAAATTCAAGATAGCTATTATACAAGCTGAATATATTTTTACCCTTGCTAATTTCATTTTTGTAAAACTGTTACCTGTTTTGCAGAGAGGTACTGCTTTAAGAACACAGAACCTAGGTAACTTGTGACCTGTTCCTGTCTTGTTAGAGGTAACTTCAGAACAGATCGTGGTAACTTCCAGTACTAATACAGACTCCAGTTAGATAAAAGGGTAAATAACTGTAAAGTTACAGACATTGTAGTTAAAGCCCAGTACTCTTACTTTATGACTGGTGAGACTGGCTTGCTAGATGTGAAGCCAGAATTGGGGACAGGCAGTTAGTGTAGAAATAGGAAATCGGGTCAGATCGAGAAAATAGAGGCCATCAAGCCATCCGCCTCTGGAAGTTGGAGACTGCCATGGGAGAATGGAATATCAAGGACATGCAGAACTCATTGATAACCAGATTTACCTGCCCTTGCCAGAGACTGCAGGCAAGAAGGTGCTAATCAATGCCCCCTGGGCCCTTGCCTGTCTGAGACACCTTGACCCTCCCTCTGCCCCATCCGCTTTTCGCTTTTTACATTTCAAAACCAGGCCTAATCTGGTGGGCAGGAAGGGAGGAGATAAGGGGGTAAAGAAATGGGAGAATGAAACCCATAAAAAGGACAAGATTTGCTCATCCCATGGATTCCGCCTTTGGGTCCCCTTCTTCCACCCGGGAGAAGTCTGCTTTTCCTTTTCTTTAATAAAGCTGCATTTTCCACTCTACATTTGCCTCGGCGTGCTTCTCCGGCGTTATACTTCAACACCTGAGGAAGCAGGACTCGTCACCGGTAAACAGCGGTATCAGATTTAGAGGTCCCACCGTGATCTACGCCGAGGTAAGTGAGCTTTTCTTCACGCACCCCAATCTGTCCAAGGTGCATCTTTCTGTCTCTTTCTTTCTGGAGGGCAAAATGGGCACCCGTCGGCTACTTAAATGCAACTAGTGCAGCCGCCATTCTTAAGACTCGGGTGAGAGGTTTCTCGGCTCAGGCAAGTTTCCAATCCCCTGCTCTGCAGGCACGTTGGGGCTCTGCTGAAGCCGTTTCCTACTTTTCTGTCCAGGCCTGGAGCGCAATTGCCGTGAGTACACAGTGTCCCTAGTCCTGATCTGCCCAGGATGCGTGGAGGCGGAGGAAAGGTTGGAGCAACTGCGGGGTTCTCGGCCCGGGCTACTCTCGGGTGGATCCCAAAGGTTCCTTCTCTGGACTCCCCCTCCCGACCGCCCTAAGGGGTATCCAAGGTGATCAGTAGACAAATGGCACCGAGGGAAAGCGCCAATTACATTTGCCTCCGTATGGGCCGCGCAGCACACCGCACACATCCATTCCCTCCTGGATGTATTCCCTTCGCTCGCCGATCAGACATTAAACATTCAGATAGTAGGATCATAGGAAAATCAATAGGAAAGTACTCAGGTTATCTTTGTTTGCATATTTAGCCTTTGTTAGTTTGTTTAAAGTTTTCCTGTGCTTAAAGGTGCTCAGTGTGTTCTAAGCTGCAAGGAGGATGTATACTTTAATTCAACCCCTCCCTTGAATCCCTCAGAGAACAGGGTATTATATGTCTAACAATCAATAGGTGTCCCCCTCACCCTTTGGAGATCCCTTTAGTCTACAAAATAGGCAAGAAGATGTACAATTCTTCTTTTGTTGTAGGAATTTATAGTGGCAGGGAGGAAAGCAGTAATGCCCTTAAGTCTGAATCCTCCAAGGGTCTCTAGCACAGGGCAAACTAGAGCCCCAGCACTTTGCCAAAGGAGGCCAGAAATACTTTGGCAAAGCCAGGTAGTGAGAGACGGGTTTTCTGGACCGGATTGAAGCTCAAACTTAAGGAGACGTCCCTGCACATAGTCTCCGGCGCGGGCGCCTGAGGTCTATTTTTCTTTTCTTCCACTTAGATGGGAGCTTCACTCTCAACAGTATTGCCAGGTTCACCACTAGCCTGCATACTGAAAAACTGGGACAAATTTGACCCACAGACACTCAAGAAAAAGCGCCTCATTTTCTTCTGCCGCCAGGCCTGGCCTCAATACAAACTCTCTGATGGAGAATCTTGGCCGCCAGAGGGAAGTACAAATTTTAATACCATTTTACAGCTTGATAGATTTTGCAAAAGGGAAGGAAAATGGTGTGAGGTACCTTATGTTCAGATCTTCTTTATTCTAAGGGAAGACCCCAAATTATGCCAACAATGTAAAATAGATTCAGCCAGAACCACTACTCTAAAGGAAGAAAGCCTTAAAGAGTCACCTACTGAGGGAAAGGAATTTTCTGCTAAAGTCCATCAGCAGGCCTCCTGTCCTCCATACCCTGGTCCTTCTCCATCTGCCCCAATAGACAGATCAAATGTACTACCTCTCCAGGAGATGCCGGGAGGAGAATTTGGACCAATTAAAGTATACAACCCCTTCTCCCTCCAAGACCTAAGACAGATAAAAACAGACCTAGGGAAATTTTCAGAAGATCCAGATAAATATATTGAGGTGTTTCAAAACCTATGCCAGGTGTTTGACCTCACCTGGAAAGATATTATCCTGTTACTTAACCAGACTTTAACCTCCAATGAGAAGGAAGCCACCCTGAAAGCAGCTGAACAATTTGGGGATGACCTACACCTTGCTCATGCCCCAGGAGCCCAAACTAGATCTAAACCCAACTATCCATCGGGAGCACAGGCAGTTCCAAGAAATGACCCCGACTGGGACCCAAACGATGAACAGGATGCTTGGAAGATCAGACACTTCCAGATGTTAGTCCTTGAGGCCCTTAGGAGAATCAAACAGAAGCCTATTAACTATTCTAAGGTTTCTGAAATTACACAAGGTCCCGAAGAAAGCCCAGCTATTTTCATGGAGAAACTCAGGGAGGCAATGAGAAAACACACCACCGTGGATCCTGAATCCACAGAGGGCCATTTACTTTTAAAGGACAAATTTATCATTCAGTCGGCCCCAGACATTCGGAGGAAATTACAAAAATTGGCATATGGCCCTGATCAATCCTTAGATGATATCCTCCGACTTGCAACTTCCGTTTTTTATAATCGAGATGTGGAGGAAAAGAAGGAAAAAGAGTGTAGAGACAGAAGAAAAACTGAAGCGCTGGTCTTAGCCCTAAGAGGAGTTAGCTTCCCGGGTGATGAAGAAAGAAAACGGAATGTACCTCAGGCCACAAAAGGGATTTGTTTCCGTTGTGGAAAGGAGGGACATTTCAGACAGGAATGTCCCCAAGCCAAACGGCCACCACCAAAGCCCTGCCCCAAGTGTCAAGGCAACCATTGGAAAAGTGACTGTCCTCAGGGGCGTAGGTCCTTGAGGCCAGACTCTTCCACACAGGCCTGACGGGGCCCGGGGCCAATTCTAATGGCTCCCGTAACTCCTATCACTATGCATGAGCCCCAGGTATGCTTCTCCGTAGGGAGCCAAGAGGTCAACTTCCTCTTGGATACTGGCGCTAGTTTTTCAGTGCTCACCTCTTATCCTGGACCTCTTTCCTCTAATACTATAACGGTGCAAGGGGTGTCTGGACGGCCTATTACCAGAAAGTTTACTCCCCCACTGAGTTGTGAGTGGGATGGGATGATGTTTTCTCATGCATTCCTGATAGTGCCAGAATGCCCTACCCCTCTATTGGGAAGGGATTTACTTTCAAAACTTCAGACTTCCATTACAATGAATTTGGGACCACAAGGATCATTATGTTTACCTCTACTAGAATGTGATATAAACCCTGAGGTATGGGCCACTGAAGGCAAGATTGGGCGGGCAAAAAGAGCAATCCCAGTTAAAATAGTCTTAAAGGATCCCTCTGTCTTTCCACATCAGAGACAATACCCGCTACGCCCAGAAGCAAAAAAGGGCTTATTAAAAATCATCCAGAACCTCAAACAGCAGAAACTTTTAGTACCTTGTAACAGCCCATGCAATACACCAATTTTGGGAGTTCAAAAATCAAATGGGGAATGGCGTTTAGTCCAAGACCTCAGAATAATTAATGAAGCAGTTGTTCCCCTCCACCCAGTAGTTCCTAATCCATATACTCTGCTATCTGAGATTCCAGCAACTGCCGCTTGGTTTACTGTGTTAGATTTAAAAGATGCCTTCTTTTGCATACCTCTGGATTCTCAGTCTCAGTATCTGTTTGCCTTTGAGGAACCAGATAGTGGATCTCAACTAACCTGGTCAGTACTCCCCCAAGGATTTAGAGATAGCCCCCAAGGCTACAAAGAACAGGACAATTCCCTGGAGAAGACTGGCAACTTGATTTTACTCACATGCCAAAAAGTAATGGATTTCAATATTTATTGGTTATGGTAGATACATTTACAGGGTGGACTGAGGCCTATCCCTCCAGAACTGAACAGGCAGGAGAAGTAGTCAAAGCCTTATTACAGGAAATAATTCCTCGATTTGGTCTGTCCCGCAGCCTCCAAAGTGACAATGGAGCTGCTTTCAAGGCTGCTGTCACTCAGGGAATATCCAAAGCCTTAGGCATAAAGTACCATCTCCACTGTGCATGGAGGCCCCAGTCCTCAGGAAAGGTTGAAAAAACTAATGACATCCTAAAAAGGCACCTAAGAAAACTCACTCAAGAAACTCACTACCCATGGCCTAAAATGCTTCCTCTAGCCCTACTAGAATCAGGAATACCCCCAAAACATTAGGGCTCAGCCCATTTGAGCTCCTATATGGAAGACCATTCCTAAGAAATGATATCCTTAAAGATCAGGAAACTGCAGATTTAGTGGCTCATATCACAAAGTTGGCCAAATTTCAAACTGAGATCTGTAAATACCCTGCATCTGAGCCAATCACTTCTCCACCTCTGTATGAGCCTGGAGATCTAGTCATGATAAAAACCGTACCTTCAAGTTCTCCAAATTTAGACCCTATTTGGAAAGGACCTTTTCCTGTAATCTTATCTACCCCCTCTGCAGTAAAAGTGCTGGGACAAGAAAACTGGATTCACCACTCTCTAGTTAAAGCCTGTCATCCTGAGCCGACTCCCAAAGAAACTTCCTCCCAAGGAACTGAGGAGCGATACTCCTGCACTCCGATAGAGGACCTAAAATATCTCTTCCGCAGAGACAATGGTGATATGTAAACTTTTCCTCCTCTCTTTCTTTATTATCGTAGGCAGATCCACTGAAACTAATTCTTTCCTAAATTGGGCCCAGCAATATGCCACTAAATTACAAAAAGATAATTGCTGGATATGTGGACTATTACCCCTTTCCAGCACCTCTGGACTACCTTGACCGCCCATCTCTCAAATGACCCTCCAGCCTATCACTCTTCAACCAGACTTTTACCATGGACCCCTCGATCGACCTGATTTATAAAAAGGAACTCCAAGCTGCTTGCCCCTCGCCGTCCACTTTCAGCTCGAAGAAGTCAGAGCGGTCATCGACCCCCTTCCCCAGCAGCATGGAGTTCCTAAGATTAGAGGGGGGAATGAAGCCAGAATTGGGGACAGGCAGTTAGTGTAGAAATAGGAAATCGGGTCAGATCGAGAAAATAGAGGCCATCAAGCCATCCGCCTCTGGAAGTTGGAGACTGCCATGGGAGAATGGAATATCAAGGACATGCAGAACCCAGTGATAACCAGATTTACCTGCCCTTGCCAGAGACTGCAGGCAAGAAGGTGCTAATCAATGCCCCCTGGGCCCTTGCCTGTCTGAGACACCTTGACCCTCCTTCTGCCCCATCCGCTTTTCGCTTTTTACATTTCAAAACCAGGCCTAATCTGGTGGGCAGGAAGGGAGGAGATAAGGGGGTAAAGAAATGGGAGAATGAAACCCATAAAAAGGACAAGATTTGCTCATCCCATGGATTCCGCCTTTGGGTCCCCTTCTTCCACCCGGGAGAAGTCTGCTTTTCCTTTTCTTTAATAAAGCTGCATTTTCCACTCTACATTTGCCTCGGCGTGCTTCTCCGGCGTTATACTTCAACACCTGAGGAAGCAGGACTCGTCACCAGTAAACAGCGGTATCAGATGGTTAAGATCAAACTTAGAGATTGAAGTTAAATACAGAGCCCTAGAAAAACCAGTATCTTGCCCTCAAAGTCAACCTGAACCCAGGGAACAAGAGGACTTTTCTAAGGAGCTTTACAACTCTGGGTCACATGACCTCCTGATCAGGGTGATTGATGAGGCCACTAGAGAATGAAAAGCCAATTGGTGTACCTGCTGCAGAGGAGGGTCATTGGAAAAGAGAGATATCCCTGGTGCTTCCAAGGAAAGCCACCTCATAGAGGAGACCCTGTCTAACAGACAGCACTAATAGAGCTAAGAAGCTGCTCTCAAGTTCCCCATGAGTGACCCCTGTGGGAACTCAGCTGATTCTAACAAGACAGGAACAGGTCAATTTGACCAGCTTGATCTTAGACACCTAGCAAAACAGTTAAAACCAAAATATAGCCATTCTTGGGCATTTAAGTGAAACAATAGTTAAATGTAACTTAAAATATACACTTGTGTTAGCCCACTAGAATAAAGACTGGAAGCTACAAAAAGAGAGATCTTAGGCAAATGTGCATGATAACTATCAAGAGAAACTGCCAGAGTCAGAAATTTTTAGTCAGTTTACACAGGTAGGCTTAATCTATGTTTGTTAGTATGATTATCTAGCCCTAAGTAACAGAAGTATAGAGATCTCTACTAAACACAGGCTATACCAATAAAGGGATATTTTACAAAAATCAGATGACATTAAGTAGCTTAACTAGATTTTCTGGGGACATCAATGACATTAAGAGTTAAATGTTGTGTTTACATTCCTGATAACCTGGACAATGTTAAAGTTCCCAAATAAAGACCTTGTCCTCTCCAGTCTTTGTTAGGCCTTGCTATGGGAAAAAATTCTCAGTTCTTCCACCTCCTGGTGAGAGATTGACTTCTGTCATCTTCATGATATTCATTGGCATGTTCCAGATGCTGCAACATTTACTTTGTACTAATCTCATTTCAGTACTCAAGTCTTTTTGTTCTCTCATAGAAGAACTCACCCCCAGATGACTTTACAACCTGCTCTTCCCCAACCAGACTTCTACCTTGGACCCCTCGATTGACCTGATTTTTAAAAGGGAACTCCAAACTGCTTGCCCCTCGCTGCCGGCTTCCAGCTTCAAAGCAGCTAGAGCGGTAGCCGCCCCCTTTCCTTACAGCAGTAAGGAGTTCCTAAAGCAAAAGGGGGGAATGAAGCCAGAATTGGGGACAGGCAGCTAGTGTAGAAATTGGGGATCAGGTCAAATCGAGGAAATGAAGGCCATGAAAGCCATCTGCCTCTGGAAGTTGGAGACTGCCTCTGGGAGAATGGAATGTCAAGGATCTCCAGAGCTCACTGATTACCAAATTTACCTGCCTTTATCAAGGACTGCAAGCAAGGAGCTGCTAATTAATGCCCCCTGAGCCTTTGCCTGGCTGAATCACCTTGGCCCTCCCCCTGCCCCATCCGCTCCTCACTTTTTACATCTCACCTGCAAAACCAGGACTAGTCATGTAGGCAGGAAGGAGAGATAAGGGAAGAGAGAACTGGAGAACAAAAGAGACCTTAACCTATAGAAGATGTAGGGTGCGCTCACTTTTGGGGACTTTAGGACATCAGCCATGGCCCCCTTCTCCCTCCTGGGAGAAGTCTCCTGGGAGAAGTCTGTGTTATTACTATTTTAAATAAAACCTGCTTACTATGCTTGCCTTGGAGTGCTTCTCTAGTGTTCAAACTTCAACATTAGAGGAAGCAGAACTTGTCACTGGTAAACGGCAGTATCACTAACAGTCCATGTTAAGAGGTTGGAATTTTATCCTTTGCACAATGGTACTATGACAAGGTTTTTTAGAAGGGTGGAGACATGATCTGATTTATGTTTTCAGAAGAGAAATGAACATTCAAAAACCCTTTGTCAGACTTCTAGACAAAGATGGAATAGATAGATTTCTTCCTATCCTTCTTGCTATGTACTACTAAACCCCCTTGGAATTATATATAACATCAACATAAGAAAACTGAAAAGTGAAGAAAAGGTAGACTAGCTAGGGACCTTGAGATTTGAGTAAAGACAGCAATTAACTATCTGGGTGTGCTTTGTTTCATGTATCCTGGACTGAATGATGGAGAAATCTACAATCCAGAAGCAGCAAGAGCACAGATGGAGGGATGGAAGTGAAAGGCCCCAGCTCCATATCTTAAACTCATGACCTGGGTCACACAACCTCCTGATCAAGGAGATTGTTGAGACTAGAGGATGAAAAATCACTCAGTGCATCTGCTGCAGAGAAGGGTCATGGAAAAAGGGAGATATCCCTTAATGCTTCCAAAGGAAGTCACCTCATCAAGGAGACCCTGCCTAACCAATGGCACTGGTGAAGCCAAGAAGCTGCTCTTAAGTTCTCTATGAGTGACTCCTGTGGGAACTCAGCTGACTCTTTAACAAAACAGGAATCAGGTCAATTTGACCAGCTTGATCTTAGACACCCAGCAAAACAGTTAAAACCAAAATATAACCATTCTTGGGCATTTAAAAGAAATAATAGTTAAATGTAACTTAAGATGTACACTTGTATTAGCCCACTAGAATAAAGACTGGAAGCTACAAATAAAAGATTCTTCAGCAAATGTGCCTGATAACTATCAAGAGAAACTGCCAGAGTCAGAAGTTTTTAGTCAGTTTAAGGCCTGCAGACCTTCCTAAGCTACACAGGTAGACTTAATCTATGTTTGCTCGTATGATTATCTAGCCCTAAGTAACAGAAGTATAGAGCTCTCTACTAAACACAGGTTATACCAATAAAGGGATATTTTACAAAAATCAGATGACATTAAGTAGTTTAACTATATTTTTTGGGACATCTATGACATTAAGAGTTAAATGTTGTGTTTACATTCCTGATAACCTGGACAATGTTAAAGTTCCCAAATAAAGGCCTTGTCCTCTCCAGCCTTTGCTAGGCCTAGTTATGGGAACAATTTCTCAGTTCTTCCGCCTGGTGAGAGATTGACTTCTGTCATTTTCATGATACTCAGTGGCATGTTCCAGATGCTGCAACATTTACTTTGTACTAATCTCATTTCAGTACTCATGTCTTTTTGTTCTTCTATCATAGAAGCACCCACCCCCAGATGACTTTACAACCTGCTCTTCCCCAACCAGACTTCTACCTTGGACCCCTCGATTGACCCGATTTTTAAAAAAGGGAACTCCAAACTGCTTGCCCCTCGCTGCCCCCTTTCAGCTTCGAAGCAGCCAGAACGATCGACGCCCCCTTTCTTTTCTTTATAGCAGTTAGGAGTTCCTATAGCTAAAGGGGTAAATGAAGCCAGAATTAAGGACAGGTAGTTAGTGTAGAAATAGGAAATTGGGTCAATTCGAGGAAATGAAGCCATGAAGCCATCTGCCTTTGGAAGTTGGAAACTGCCTCTGGAAGAATGGAATGTCAAGGATCTCCGGAGCTCATTGATTACCAAATTTACCTGCCTTTATCAAGGACTGCAAGCAAGGAGATGCTAATTAATGCCCCCTGGGCCCTTACCTGCCTGAATCACCTTGGCCCTCCCCCTGCCCATGGTTTCTCACTTAATGCAAAACCAGGCCTAGTCACGTAGGCAGGAAGGAGAGAAAGGTAAGGGGGGAAAGAACTGAAGAACAAAAGAGAATTTAACCTATAAAAGATGAAGGGTGCGCTCACTTCTTGGAACTTTTAGAACATCAGCCATGGCCCCCTTCTCCCTGCCGGGAGAAGTCTGTATTATTCCCTTTAAACAATCCAGACTATGGTCCTTACTCAACAGTACCAAATGATTAAGCAAACTGATGACTACTCTCCATAACCGAGGCAGGATGAACAAATGGATATAAGATTCTATCCATGATAAAGAAAAAGGGGGGAAATGAAAGGCCCCAGCTCCATATCTTAAACTCATGACCTGGGACATTCTACACCCCCCCCCCCCCAAGGTTGCACGACCTACCCGGAGATCGTTAAACTATTAAACAGGTTAAGAAAGAATAGGGCAGTTAGGAAGGTTAGGAAAACATAGATCATCGGGTCCCAGGGAGTGCCTGAACAATCAGGTAAGCAGAAACTATAAAAATACCAAGAATACCAAGCAACAATTGTGGGTTTTTTTCGGGACATAGTATGAGAAACAACCTTACCCTTTAAGTGACCTATGTACTGACTACGTGCTGGATTCAAAATAACCAATAAGAAACCTGTTGCTTACCGCGCGCACGAAACCTGCCCCTTTACCCTATAAAAAACCTGTACCCCAAAGCCCGGTGTGCCAGTTCACCGAAGCTCCGGCTGAGGTTTCACTGAGCACCCGCAGGCGCCTGTGTATCAATAAACAACCTCTTGCTCTTGCAGCCAGTGTCTTCGCGTGATCTTCCTTGGACAGGGGGACAGAGGCCCTTTCAGAAGGAACTTAGCAATAACCAGTCTACTCTAACAAATACCACAAAAAACACTGTCCCCAATCCACTTCTATCAGCCAGGCCAGTGGGGAAACCAGACCTTCACTTGCATGTGGCTTTAATGAAATGTCCTCTATCCCCACCCCTGGGGGATGGCATCAGACAACTCCGAGTGAGAAGCCAGGATTTTCATCCCCTTCTAGTGCTTATGAGCACACACTCCCACCACCAAGGTGTTATTGGAGGACACGTGGGGAGCAGCGAAGCACCTTCTCCCTCGCATGTGGGTATCAATAGAGGCCTGGCTGAAACTCCCACCCATCCAAACAGTAATGAGGTGCTCGTCTCCCCTCCCACTCCAACTACCAAGGGCTTCAATAGAGACCAAGTGGGAAACCTACACTTTTACCCACCCACATGCACCTGGCAGAGTAAAAAACATGATTCAAATATGTTTGGTCACTTTCTGAAAACTAAAATACACTTGCCATACCATACCTGCATTTATGAGCATTTACCCAGAGAAGTGAATATTTCTATCCATACAAAAACCAGTCCCCAAATATTCATAGCAGCTTTATCTAAGTAGCAAAACCTGGAAGTGTTCCTCAATAAGTGAATAATTATCTCAAAAGGCCACATATTGTATGATTTCATTCATATAACATTCTCAAAGTGGCAAAATTATAAAGATGGAAAAGCAATTAATGATGGACTAGAGTTAGAGATGGTGGGGAGGGAAGGTAACACGAGAGCTTTGTGGCTATGGAATAAAGTTCTGTATCTGGATTGGGTTGGTGATTATATGAACTAACACAGGTGAAAAACTGGCACACACAGATCTATATGTACACATTGCACCAATGTCCACTTTCTGGTATTGTATTGTAGGTATATCAGATGTAAACAATGGGAAAACTGGGTTGAGGGGTGCCCAGACTCTCTAAACTACTTTTGTAACTCCCTGTGAGTGTATTCTTATTTTATAAAAATTTTTTGTAAAACTCAGGAAAAAAAATCTCTTTGTCAACTTTTATTCCTTCTAGTAAATCTGTTCGGTAACTCTAGAAACAGTATGGCAGAAAACTATATTACACGTATGTTATGGAGAAGCATGTTAACTCAAGTTAACATCTTACTCACTGTCATTAACACAGCATTCTGTACTGTGCCTTAAGACTTCAAGTTATTACAACTTTATTTTTTTAAAAAAATATTGGTGCACATTAATTATACAGAATAGTGGGTTTCATTATGTTATACTTATACATGAATATAACATAATTTGGTCAATATTACTCCCCCAAACCTCCCCTTATCCTTCCTTCCTCCTTCCCACTGTTCCCCTCCTATTCCTCTTCTTTTACTCTAATGGTTTACCTTCTACTTTTATGACATCCTTTTTTTTTTTTTTCTTATTTTCCCTTTAGCTTCCACATGAGAGAAAACATGGTATTTGTCTTTGGCTTATTTCACTTAACATGATGCTCTCCAGTTCCATTCATTTTCCATTAATTTTCAATTGCAAATGACATAATTTCATTTTTCTTTATGGCTGAATATACAATGTGTATATATACATTACATATATATATATATATATATATTTATACACATTTTATTTATCTGTCTCTTGATAGACAACAACTCTATTCTTCTTGAATAGAGTTGTACTTTCCTCTTCCTCTGTACCTCTGAGATAATACTCTTCCCCATTTCTCAGATAATTTAACTTGCCAGGGAAAAAGGTGCCGGGGTCCAGCCCTAGCAGGGGTTGTGGCGGTCTCAGGTGAGGGAGCAGGCATTGGCGCAGTGAAGAACAAAGCAACACAGACTCAAGGAATGGATGCTAAGTTCTAAATTTTATTTTTCCCAGTCAGCTTTTTATACATTAAAAGGTTGGCAGTTACACGTTTTTCCAGAACAGGAAAAGGTCACAAGGAAAAAACAAAAATATCTTGTATGATCATTACTAGACTAGACAATGAAGTATTCTAATTATTCTTAGTAATTTTTACTTGTGATAACCTATAACTAAACAATAAGACGTATTAATATTGCTTAACTAATCATAAAGGTTAAAGCAAGCTCAGCAGGGTTGAGTAAATGTCAGTCGTGTGGCTACTGCTGAGGTTAATAAGTGCTAGACAGTTTAAGACAATAATATGATATCATCTTATACTGTGTGAACTTAACGTTGAGGAACTTCTCTCTGGGGGATAGGTGGCCAATAGTATTTACAGCATTTAGTAAATCCTAATCTTTTAAGAAATAGAATATCTTGCACTCTTGTATGTTTACCTTCAAACCAGACTATAACATGTCCTGATTTTATATCTAAATATCCCGTGGGAGATAAAGGAGGGTCTATATCCAGGGGCTTAAGAGGCACCCCTCTAGGAGGATGTCATGGCTTTTTATTAATTAAATAAGCATTGCCATAAGGTATTTTAACTGTAGGAACTCTTTTTTCTTTATTTCTTCTGTTCCTGTTAATCCTTCCTGATGGGGTTGGAGTTATTTGCCTATGTGCTTCAGGTCATCTGAGAGCAGTCAACAGGGGATCAGCAGCTAGAATCAGTTTTTGTATTTTCTCATAGCATTCTTGGTTACTCAGAGTTTCATTGCAAATAACTGAATCTGAAATCACTGTTCCATTAAAGTCTGGTTTTTATGTTTTAACCCTGTTAAGACCCCTGTTTTCAGGGAAAACACATAAAATATTAATAGTAAACCTACACATATTAAGCAAGCAAGGAAGGAAAGCCCGCAACCCGAATTCCCAACGAGATGATGCAAAAATGCAAACATCTTTATTACTCAGCAGAATCCTTGTGTAGCACTGAGGGGAACTGCAGGTGGTGTAACAAAAAAGCATGCCAGAATCACACAACCTAGGTGATAGAAAGATACTAGCTTTCCCCAAGGGCCACTCCATTTGTAGAATCAGATTTCTTCTTAGCACCTGGGATCAACTTCTGTCACTGTGGCCCATTAAGCCTCAGACATTGTGGGCTTGCTTCTTTGCCTTACACTGCCCCAGTCAAGGGTCTATAATTGGGAATATCATCTTATTTTAATGTTATGAGGCAAAAAATGCAACAGGGAGAAGAGGATGAACAAATGAAAATTGGAAATTGGATTTAAAAATCAAAAGCATGTGACATCAAAGAACTATGATGCCTTTCCCAAGCAAAGACTGGGAGGTCATCAAGGGAGAGTTTTACTAGTAAGATTAAAGGTCTGAATCGCAAAGCAGCCTCCACAGTAAAAACTGAAAATATTTCTGCTGCCCCTAGACACCTGTGGCTGCAAAGGTACACTGAAGATCTGGGAAAACTCTGAGCCTTTCATTTTGTTTGGCTCAGAAAAATCTTCATCCCAGAATTGCTCCACAAAACTCTAGCATGGGCTTTAGATACCTGGCTCCTTGCACAGTGTTGACAAGTCTTGCTGTAAACTACATAAAGTACAGGTTGCAAGAATTAAGTACAGGACTGAAATTCCTGGACCAAGATTCCTGATTCTAGGTCTACCTTCATAGAAACTTATTTTCAGGCCTAAATGTTCCCTTCTTTAGAATTAAATTAAACATCTCAGTGTTTGCTGTATGCTAAAGTATGCCCTAGTCATTTTAGTTTCCTGAGCACTTTTATTTGATCATTTTTCCTGCTTCCTACTAATGAATAGGAACAGGTTTTTCCCAGTTTATAACAGACTTCAGCCAAAGACAGGTCTAGGCAACTATTGAAAAACCAGAAAATACAACAGTTTCTTTCAAGGTCTTCTCAAGTCCTTGTCTATTGCACAGAATGAGATTTAAGGTGTACAAACATCTTAAATTTAAAAATCCAGTCAGATTGAAAGCAGATGAACTATGAGTGAATACAGTCCAATTTATGAGTATTTTAAAATCAAAGCTGAAGCCAGGTGCACATACCTATAATCCCAGCTACTTCCAGCAAAAGACACTTTATAGAAATAATCAGATCCAACCTAAGGAGACCAGCCTTACTTGTGATTAAGAGTAGTCTCTCTCTTCTTTTTTTACTGAGATGGAGTCTTGCTATGCTGCCTGGGATGGTCTAGAACTCAAGATCCTCCTGCCTCAGCCTCCCAAGTAGTTAGGACTATAGGTGTGTATCACCATACCTGGCTGTAAGAAAATATATATATATATTTTTTTTATCAAAACAGGGGAGGCTGCAGAAAAGTTGTTTCAGTGGAAAATTATGCACCATCTAAAGGACGTTCCTGCAAAGTAATCTGATTTTAGCCTGCATTTTCTTTGAACTATTTTACAAACCTGAAAAATTGTTGAAACCCATGGAAAAGACCAGTTTTGCCTCCATTTGCACATTCAATATTCCTTTATCCATAATTTTTTCTTCAAATCAGTTACAATATCTACTTCTTATTTTCCTTATGAACTAAACTCTTTAACACATGTTCATTTTTTTGTTTGTTTGTTTGGTACTGGGGACTGAACCCAGGGAAACTTAGCTACTGAGTCATATCCTAGTCCTTTTTATTTCTTATTTTGAGGCAGGGTCTTGCTAAATTGCTTAGAACCTCGTTAAGTCGGTGAGGCTGGACTTGAACTTGAGATCCTCCTGCCTCAGCCTGTGAAACACTGGGAATATAGGCATTCGCCACTGTGCTCAGCTTAACACGTTTGTTTTTACTGTGTCATAATAGTTTACCTTTTTCAGAAAATTATCTTCTAACATTTATGAACAATTACCACGTAGGGTAGAAAACTTATGTGCTAAATTTTTACAAGTAGAATACAATGGCTGGGCAGGAGAACCCAGGTGAATTTACATAGAGATAGAGATGGCAGTCATAGTACTTTGCCTTAAGGGTGAGTAGGTTTTTAAAAATTTTTTGGTGGGCGGTTTACTTGGGATTGAACTCAGGGGCCTCTAACCATTGAGCAACATCCCCAGTCCTCTATTTATTTAGAGACAGGGTCTCACTGAGTTGCTTAGCACCTCGCTTTTGTTGAGGCTGGTTTTGAACTCCTGATCCTCCTGTCTCTATCTCCCAAGTCACTGGGATTACAGGCGTGTGCCACAGGCTTTTAAGACTGAGAATTCCAAGGACATTTCAGGCAAACCAAAGCCCTGCTAATTCTAACAGGACGCTCCTGCCAACTGACCTAAATGCCATCTCCCAGTTCCTTGGCATCCCAAGAAGAGGCTACAATTCTTATGTAGGGGCAATACCCAACTTGTAGCCAGTGAATCTCCCTGTACGTCTTCCTATATGGGCTTATAGTCCCAACTACCCAATCGAGTAAGGGCTCCTGGCAAACACAAAAGTGTGAGGTGTGACAGTAACTGAGACAAGTGGCTCATCAATTCAAAACATTATGTCCTGCAATGAGCATCACAATCTACTTCATGTATGTCATACAGCAGGATCGTACCACAGCCTAAACAAATCCCTACCTCTGCTGCCTCAGTGGGCCAGGTAATGTAGTGATATAGATTCAATTGCATCGTACTTCTGGATTCAAACTAAATTTCATTAACAGCTCTTTGTCTATATATTTCCATTTCATCAATGGTGAAGAAGTAGGTAAGGAATTCAGAAAATTGAAAACAGAACAATACATATTTACAAATCATCAACTAAGTCTCCAGCTATCACTGTTTCCCTGTGTCAGATCACATTCCTTAATGAAAAGGATTTTCTATTCTGAGTTACTATATGTTAATCTTTTAGGCTAATAACAAACACCACCAGCAGAGACCCATGCTTAGCTAAACTGCTGACTCAAGATCCTTGTTCTACTTCACTTTGATCTTTTTTTTCTGGGGGCAGGTGGTTTACTAGGGATTGAACCCAGGGACCGCTTTACCACTGGACTGTATCCCCATACCTTTCTGTTTTTTTAAATTTTGAGACAGGGTCTTGCTAAATTGCTGAGACTGGCCTAGAACCTGTGATCCTCCTGCCTCAACCTCCCAGTTGAGGTGCACAGGCGTGCACCACCGTGTCCAGCCTTCCTATGATCTTCTATTGTTAGTCTCAGTCTCAGTCCCGCTCCTTGCCTTGTGTCTGTGTTATCCCCTTCCCAGTCTTAGCTGTTTCTGGTTCCCTCACCTACTATTTCTGACCAAAGTTACTTATAAGGTAAGAACAAGATTTTGTAACTCTGTGAAAAAACCCTACCCAAGCAAAGCCCTAAAAGACAGCTGTACCATAGTCAAGTTTTATGTGTAGGATATAAAGTCCTAATGAGTGACAGAAAAAGTGCACTGGCTACCTTTATGGCAAATCTGAACTCCTTAGAGAAAAATACTGTGCCCACCTGGGAAAACAGAGCAAGCATGTCTTCCTCTGGCTGAACCAGAACTCAGCTTTGGCAATGATAAGGTGGGTGGATCTTATCAGAAGAGGGTATCTACAGCTTTGAACCAGGAAGGATTAAACATAGACATCATCTAGCCCTTAGATTGAGCAACAGAGAAGGCATACTGATTTGCAATTTAAATAGCACACCCATCTATTTGGCAAACTTTCTCTTCCCTTCTTCTTCCACCTTCAAAAAATATAGTTTTAGTGGTCAATAGGCCCAGTGTAGGATGGAACAATGCATAAAATCAAATAACAAAATGCAAACCAAATACTATGTCAGCCTAACCTAGGGAGAGAAAACTTGAGAGGCCAAACAGTGGCCCTATGCTTAATTAGCTCATTACCAGCAAACACATCTAAAATGTCAAGAATTCTGCATGTAGCCAATATAAAGAATGAAGGCCTTGTCTCTTGAATTCTTTTTTTTTAATTTATTTTTTACAGACTGCATTTTGATTCATTGTATACAAATGGGGTACATCATTTCGTTTCTATGGTTGTGCATGATGTAGATTCATACCATTCGTGTAATCACACATGTACATAGGGTAATGATGTCTGTCTCATTCCACCATTCTTAAAGAACAATTACAAAGAATGAGTATGACTATTCACATATATAGAAAGGAGGACACACAATGGTGGCAATGATGATGATAATAATGGACACAGTAATTTTGATGTTAGTATCCAACACTGTACTTAGCATGTGCCAGGCACTATGCAAACCACTGTATCTGTACTATCTCACTGAATTCTCACAACTCTAAGAAGGACTATTATTATGCCCATTTTGCAGAAGATGCAACTGAGCTGAGAACTTCAGTAACTGACTTAAAGTCACACAGCTGATATGTGATAGATACAAGGTTTAAACGGTAACCACTGCATAAAGTATTCCACACACAGCACGAGAGCCTTTGAAGGTAGAACAAGAAAAAACTTTGACATCAAAGAATAATTTTTTTAATCTCTGGAGACTCTATTCAGAGAGAAGACAGAAATGTAAATGATTTTTACCAGCCCTTAACTGAACCACAAAAATATTCTCTCTTACCTCTGTCTCATCCAAATTATTTTAAATTTATCATTTTGTCCTTTTCATCATTTCTCCCCTAATGTTCTCCATGGTGTTTCATCTCTGATTTCTCAACTTTTATAGGTCTGGGAAGTATATCACCAGATATACTTCATAAAACCAAGTGACAAAGTGACTACCTGATTACTTAGGGTGTGAGCTATGACAGGGAGCCTTGGTACAGACCTGATCTCTGGAATAAACCTAATTTCTATTTTTAATTAGTCTATCTTGTGGAAAGGTCACAAAATGTTATAACCTCTAGGTTCTAATTACTGCCTAACTATGTCGGAGTTCCAGAACAGAGGGATACTATTTTCCCATTCAAAACCTCCTATTATTTGGGAGAATGGAGAGAGGGACAGTTACAATGTTAATTTTAGGTTTAAGTTTTTTAAAAAAATTTTTTCTAGTTACACATGACAGTAGAATCCATTTTGATTTAATTATATAAGCATGGAATATATCTTATTCTAATTAGGACCCCATTCTTGTATATGTACATAATAGTGGGATCCACTGTGGTGTATTCATATATGTACATAGGAAAAATATGTCAGATTCTTTGAGACCAGGCCTAAGGTTTTTTTGAAGGAAATCACTTAAAAAAAATCAAACACACACAAAATAAAGTGAAGAGTGTCCCTGCAATTCTGCCATCAGGATTTATTATTATTAAACTTTTGCTACACTTACTATATCCCTTTTTTGTTCTATTTTCTTGATTAAAGTAAATCTCAAGACATGATTTTATTCCAGTTCTATATACTTTAATATCTATCTTTTTAAAGATCTTTTCTTACATATCACTGCAATGCCATCACCACAACTAACAAAATGAACAATGTAGACACTACTCAAATTTCCCTGATTACTTCAAAGTTACCTTTTTTGGACTGTCCATGTCAGGATCCAAACAAGGTCCACATGTGATATTTGGTGGTCATTATCTCTATAAATTTGTTTTAATCTAGAACCATCTCCCCATTTTAAAAATTCAAGCCATTAGCTTCCTGAAGAAACTGTCAGTTTTCCTATAGAATGACCATGTTTTAGATTTCTATATCCTTGCGGTATAAACGGAATCCTCAAGGCAGTTTTTCTCTTTATATATTGTCAACACCCAGACCAGAAAATGATTTGAGTGAATATTTTCTCAATCCCCTCAAGGATGATACATAACCAGTGCCATTCTAGATAACAGAAGAAAAGTTAATTTACTACATACAATGGATTCCTTATAGCATTAGGGCTTAATTTTCTCCCAGGATCAAGATGAGAAAGGCAAAAGGCTTGATTACATTCAGTTACAAACTTTTCAGCAAAAAATATTTCTTTGAGGGTACTGCATGATTCACATTGTATTATGTCAGGAGGCACACAAAGTCCACTTCTTTCAGTGATGCTACAATGGATTGCAGGGTTCCAGTGATCTCCTAGTCTAAGAAGTTCACCTATTAATGATCACTGTATATGTACAAGCCTGGGGGGTGGACCTAGGGCAAGCATAAGTAATAATTTCTAGTCAGAACAATCTCATCCCCAGGCCTGAAAGGGGTGATTCACATGGTAAAAAACTAAACTGCCTCAATCAAAAAGAATCAAGTTTTCTCTTTGGCATACTCCTCTAATAATGGTCAGCAATACTGAGCAGACCAGAGATAAACCATTCATTTCCACTTTAAGTTAGATTTTAAAAATATGAGCCAACATATTTAAAGTTTGTTCACCAGCAGAAAGGTTCAGCCTGCCTAGAGAATATTGTTTTTGTCTTCCTCTATAATATTTCCAAACCTCTCAAATGCTTTTTATCTGAGAAGAAAACTTAAGAAAGAAACTACAGGAAATATTCTACTCTCTAAGCAGAATATAAGTAAATATAGAAAAATAATATAGGCTACTTTATCTTATCTCAACTGGTTAGAAAATATGAAAGCAGCAGTTTCTATGCTTAGCGTGTAGTCAATAAAGTTCTTGACAATCTTATTCCTGCCCATCATAAAAGAGCTAAACAGGTAAGGGTGAGGCCTAGATAATTAAGTAATATACTGAAACAATGCAAGGGAGAGGACATAGAAGTTTCCTAAATCAAAGCAACTAGAACAAGCTGATTCAGGTTGGACTAGCTAGGAGAAAAATGTCATGTTTTTGATGGTTTTTATTACAGGAAAACTGGTACATGAATATCCCGTTACTACCATACTACTGAATTTGCGTCTATCACATACATGGTTTCGTCTCTTGGAATGGAATTTGGAAATTAGTTTTCTGGGTAAGAGAGAGAGCGACATTTTCATGGGGTTGTTTCTCTCTTGCTGAATTCATGCCTATACTCTCCCATACTCTTCTGCTCTGCCTTCTTTTCCACTTTCTCCTACAGAACTTGCATCTACTCTCTACCATCATTGTTGAAGTCACAGTAGAGAATAAATTTGTTCTACTCTTTTTTCACTATCCACAAGTGAAACCTACTAGTAGTCCATATTTCAAAAAGAAGAGCAAATTAACTAGAAAAACCTTAGCATGAGGTCAAAAGTATAACACATAGCTAATAAATTCACAGGATGTTAGAACTTTAAGGGAATGGAGTCACTTGGGATAAGCCTCTTATTTTATAGAAGAGAAACTGTTGCCCTGAGAAATTATTTGCCCCAAATTACAGTGGTAATGAGGGAATAGAAAACAAAGCAAAATTATTTCTAATGACTTTTCTGAGTATTACAAACATTATGTTAAACTACTAATCATGCAGAAATATTTAAAATTTTTGAAGACAAACTTTTCATAGTAACCAAGAGGATCATGTAGAATATGTAACTATATAAATTGTCTTTGTCCTTAACATAGACATGTAGATCATGTCTACAGAGTGTTAGGGAAGGTTCTAGGAAAGAGGCTTGTGATCATGTTGACCACTGGTGCACCAATTCCATGTATTAATTACTAGGAGGGTTCACAGGCAAGGCAGCTCTGCTATGGGAACCTAGAGTCCAGACCCTGGTAGGAACTGAGTTGTGTTCAAGTATTTATTTAAAACAAAAGAATCATGTCTCCCATTTGTACTTAAGCACTAGTTCCTCTTTTCACACGGCTGAATATTTGTAATTATGTTCCACATTGGGCATTCTGCTGTAAAACAATAAAACAAGACATGAGGGGGGGCAAATTTGTTCTTTCACTTAAGTAAAATAATATATCATACAGCTGTAAGTATTATAAAGAAAAAGTAAGGAAAGGGACTAGAAAGTACTTGTATATGGAGGTGAGTGGAAAGGTTGCATTTTAAAATAGGATGATCAGGGAGGCCTTCTGTTAAAGTGCATTCAAGCAAAAACTTGAAGAAGGAAGGAGGTAGGCCAAACATTACCTCTGGGAGAAGCAACTCCAGGCATAGCAAACAGCAATGGGAAATCCTTGAGGCAAAAGTTTCCCTAGAATGTGACAGAGCAGAGTGAACAAGGAGGAAAGCAGTAGGAGATAAGGCCTCAGGAGTATTTAGGATCAGACTTTATAGGGCTTTGTGTGACACTGTAGACTCCAGCTTTTTCTTAGTAAAGTGAGTAGTAAAAGGAGCCTTTGAGCAGAGGAGTGGCAGGATCTTATTTATTTTGAAAGAACTGCTCTGCTGCTGTGCTTTGAACAATCTATATGGGGCAAGTATAGAAACAAGAAAATCAACTATGAGACTCCTGCAATAACTCAGGTGAGACACGATGATGACTTAGACCAAAGCTGTAGTTGGGCAAGCACCAAAAAAAGTTGTATTTTGAGTGTTTTCAAGGTAGAGTCAATAAGGACCAGGTATGAGTTGCATAAGAAAGTCAAGAGTGCAGGCTGACTTCATACTTTTTTGGCCAAAGAAATAGAGGATAAAGTTATCATTTATTGAGATGGAAAGACTACAGTAAGAGACATTTCTTACTTTTGATTGATACCATGTGTGTAAAGGGTGGAGGTTGGTTTTTTGATGAACTAAGTTTAGCTGCTGTATTGAGAAAATGTGCAATAGGCAAGCAGGGAGATTATTTAGAAAATTCTTATAATAACCTATGAGAGAAATGATGGTGGTTTGGATCAGGCATCTGTCAGAAGAAATGATGTGAACTTCAGATATACTCTGAAGGTACTGCTGACATAATTTGTTGATGGAACGATGAAGGAGAAAGGAAAGAAAAAGAGGGAAGCCAATGATTTCTACAAGGTTTGGGCCTCAATAACTAGAAGGATAAAATTGCTAGTTACTAATTTAGGGAAGAGTGTAGGAAGAACAAATCTTAGGAAAACCAACCACGTGGAAATATCAACTAGGTAGTGAGGATTATGAATCTGGATTTAAGAGACAGGTCAGGACTAGAGAAATAAACTTCAGAGTTATTAATATATAGATGATATTTAAGACCATAAAACTAGAAAAGATGACCAAAAGAGCAAGGGAAAAGAAAGACAGAAAAAAAATCCAAGGACTGACCCCTGAGACACTCTAATATTTAGAGAAAGGAAACGGAGGGAAAAAACACAAAGGAAGCTAAGAAGCAATGCCCAGTTGAATTTGGGGAAAAAAAAAAAAAAAAAAAAAGCTTTGGTAGTATAGCAGATAGGTGATAAAGTATACACAAAAAAAGAAAAGCTGAATTAAGTAAGTGTGATTTTGTTGAAAGGTTAAGTTAGATGAAGCCTGTAAAATGACCACTGGATTTAGCAATGTGGAAGTCACTGGTGACCTTGAAAAAGAGTATTTTCACTACAGAGATAAAGGTTAATAGTCTTAACAAAATATATTCAAGACAATGTGAGGAGAATAGGAGCAGTAAGTATAGACACTCAAGGAATTTTGTTATACCAGCAAGCAGAGAAATTTGGTGGTAGCTGAAAGGGGTTGTGGGGAGGTTTTTTCTCTCTCTTAGTTGGCTTGGCTTTTAAGATGGAAGAAATTACAAGGGTCTTGTGCACTGATAGGACTATTCTAATAGGGAAAAATTAATGATGCATAAAAAAGAAGAAATGTTGAGGCAATGTCCTGGAACAGGTAGGAACTGGATCTAGTCACAAGTTAGAGCAGACCAAAGGCTGAAGAATGAACAATTCCCCCATATTAACAGGACTGAATACATGCAAGTAGGTGGGTAGATAAATAAGATGGTGGCAGCTTGTAGAAATTCTTTTTACTATTTGTTTTTTTTAGTGATAGAGAAAGAAAGCATCATCACCAATTGAGAGTGAGAATGAGGGAAAAATCTACAGGAAATTTGAGGAAAAAAAAGAAAACAGTATCTAGTCAATTGTTTATTCTTATTCAATGATTTTTCAGTTAAAATGCCTGCCATCTACTCTATTTTTATTCATTCATTTATTTTTGTGGTGCTGGGGATCAAATCCAGGATCTCACACATGATAAGCAAGCACTCTACAGCTGAGTCACATCCCCAGTCCTACTCTTCTTTTATGTTCTAGGCTCAAATTTAATTCTCTTCCCCTCAACCTCAACCTCTGCCCTAGAAGTCAAAATCTCTCTCTTTTAGGCTCAGTTCTTATCTTTAGGCCTCTTATTCCTCAGACGTCCATGCTAATGTAGTAAACTGGTACAATTTGTCTTTATAATTCTGATTTCATACACTTGTACATTTAGGAAAGCTCTTAGACTCCAGGCTCCTTTTCAAAGCACATTCATCTAACCCAAACAGGATTCACCATTCCACCATCAACACAGGGTGTCATGAGACTTTTCCTCTTTAGTAAATGCTAGCTAACCAGCATTGTCTAATCATATAAAGACAAACCATTAGACACTGTCTATATATGACCAAATTACAATTCAAGAACACTCTCATTCTTAGTTGAAATTTGTATTCAGAGACTAAACGTAGAAGACTTAGAAGTTTCCTAATCCTCTCTGACCCCATCGTCATTCTACAATTAACTTGACATCAGACAAGTTGGTTCATCTATTTCAGAAAACCAAACTAAACAAGCAAAAAACTTGTAAAAGACCAAAGAAACAAACCAATATAACTCATCCTAGAAGCAAAGTTGGTTTAATATCTGAAAACCAATTAATATATCATCTTACAGGAAAAGAAACAAAGAACACACAACAATTGCAGATGCAGAAAATCCAATACCTTTCCAGGATAAAAACACTCAATAAACTAGGAATAGAAGGGAGCTTTATCAAGCTGATAAACAGAATAAAAACTGAATGGTTTCCCCTTAAGAATCAGAAATAAGAAAAGCACATTCACCCTACCATGTCTATACAACTTTGAACTGAATGTTCTAGCCAGGGCAATTAGGTAAGAAAAAGACCTAAAAGGTTGAGTTGAGAGAAAATTAAATTATCTCTATTTGAAGACAACAAGATCTTACACACAAAAACATGCTAATGTATCCTATAATATTAGAATAAATGCAAAAATCAACTGTATCTCTATACACTTGTGACAAATGCTCTGAGAGTGCAATTAAGAAAACAATTCCATTTATGATAAGATCAGTAAAATACTTAGGAATGAATGTAACAAAGTAAGCACAAGTTTGTGTTCTGAAAATTATAAAACATTGTTGAATGAAATTAAAGAAGACTTAAACAAATGGGATGACATCCCATGTTTATGGATCAGATGGCAGCAGTCCCCAAATTCATCAATAAATTTAATGAACACCTATCAGAATCCCAGTTGGCTTTTTGGTGTAAAGATGAACTTAAAATACACACGAAAATGCAAGGGACTCAGAAGAGTAAAACAATCTTGAAAAAAACAGAACATTGTAGGACTCACAGTTGCCAATTTCAAAAGTTACCACAAAGCTACAGTGCTCAAGACAGATTGTACTAGCATTTGTATGGACACATAGATCAATGGAACAGAACTGAAGAGTTCAGAAATAAACACTCACCAGGTGCAGAGGCACATGCCTGTAATCCCAGTGACTGGGGAGGCTGAGGCAAGAGGATCGTGAGTTCAAAGCCAGTTTAGGCAAAAAGCAAGGCACTAAAAGCAACTCAGTGAAACCTTCTCTCTAAATAAAATACAAAATAGGGCTGGGGATGTGGTTCAGTGCTTGAGTGCCCCTGAATTCAATCCCCAGTCCCCACAACCAAAAAAAGGAATAAACACTCATATTTATGGCTAATTCAATGTCTGAACCAAGAAGAGTTCAGAAATATACTCTTACTTATGGCTATTTCAATGTCTTTTTTAAAAATGATGCTGAGACACTGGTTATCCACATATAAAAGAATAAAGTTGGACCACTACCTAACACCATACATAAAAATTAACTCAAAAGGGATAGCAGGCTAAATATAAGAACTAATAGTGCTAAGATTCTTAGAAGAACACACAGGAGTAAATCTTTGTGACCGTGGATGATACAATGGTTTCTTAAGATTACAACAAAAACACAAACCACAAAAGAAAAAGTACATAAATTAGACTGCATCAAAACTAAAAAGTTAGTGCTGCTTAGGAAACCACCAAGAAAGTAAAAAGACAATACACAGAATGACAGAAAGCAACCATATATTAAACAAAGGAGTTACAAGCAGAATATATGAAAAACTCCTATAACTCATCAATTAAAAAAAAAACAACTATGAAATGGGTAAAGGATCTCCAAAAGAGATATGACAAGTGGTCATAAGCACATAAAAAATTATACAACATCAACAGCCATCAGGAAAATGCAAATTAAAGCCAAAATGAGATACTACTGCATAACCAGTAGGATAACTATAGTCAAAGAGAAAAGTAAAGACAAGTGTTGAGGATCTGAAGAAATCTAAGCCCTTATACACTACTGGTGGGAACGTAAAATGGTGTAGCCACTTTAGAAAATAGTTTGCATTTTCACAAAAGGTAAAACATGGAACGACCATATGACTCAGCAATTCTACTGCTGGGCATATACCCAGGAGAAATGTAGACATATATCTACAGAAAAACCTGTAAACAACTGTCCAAAGCAGTATTCATAACAAGCCAAGAAGTGGAAATAATCCAAATGTTCATCAATTGATGAATGGATAAATAAAATGTGGTTTATCCATAGAAAGGAATATTATTCAGCAATAAAAAGCAACAAAATATGCTGATATATGCTACAACATGGGTGAATCTTGAAAACATTAGCCTAAATGAAAAAAATCCAGTCACAAAAGATTACATATTCTATTTATAATAAAGTTGAGAATAGGCCAATCTGTAAGACAGAAAACAGATTAGTGAGTATGGAGAATACTTTTTTTATTTTTAATTAAAAATTTTTCAACTGGGGTAAAAAAATCTAAAATTAACCATTGTAACCATTTTTAAGTTCAGTGGTATTAAGTATGTTCACACTGTTACAAAACACATTTTTAGAACTTTTCATCCAGCAAAACTGAAACTAAATTACCCACTAAATGATAACTTCTTATTCACTCCTAACCCCAGCTCCTGGCAACCACTATTTTAAATTCTGTCTCTATGAACCTGACTACTTTAGGGACCTCAAATAAGTAGAATCATATAGTATTTGTCTTTTTGTGACAGCTTATTAAATTTAGCACAATGTTGCAATATGTGATAGGATTTTCTTCCTTTTTAAGCCTATTGTTAAATATATGCCATATTTTGATTATCCACTCATCCACTGATAGACACTTGGGTTGCTTCCACCTATTGGCAATTGTGAATAATGCTACTATTAAGATGGGTATACATTTATCTGTTTCAGATTTTCCTTTTAATTCTTTTGGATATATACCCAGAAGTGGGATTGCTAGATCATAGGGGTTTTTAAATGATAATAATGCTCTAAAATTTAATACTGTGGTGGTTGTACAGCCCTGTGAATACACTAAAAATTACTGAAGTACATTTTAAAAATGTGAATTACGTATGATACATGAATTACATTTCAACAGAGCTGTTAAAAAATACAATTATTAAAGGTTTAATCAAGCCAAGTGCAGTGGCTCACACCTGGAATCCCAGTGGCTCAGGAGGCTGAGGCAGGAGGATCTGAAGTTCAAGATCAGCCTCAGCAACTTAGCAAGGCCCTAAGCAACTTAACAAAATCCTGTCTCAAAATAAAAAACAAAAAGGGTTGGTTGAGTGTCCCTGGGTTAAATCCCCAGTACTCTAAAAAGAAAAAAAAAAAAAAAAGGCTGAATCAAGTATATAATTACTTCAAGGATTTTGACTGAACTGGATAATTAATCTGGTTAAATAAGTCAGTCTTGTCACTCAGGTAATTTTGACTCTTATTTTCAATGGCCTGGATAGAAGATTGGGCATTTTTGGAGATAATTAGAATTTCTTCAGCATTATACAATAAAGCTGGAAAAAGAAACTTTTTATTAAGATTATTAAACATTCTCATATTTTGTATCAAGAAATAGTATGAAAAAATAACAAATTCATAACTATGGCAATTTTTATTTTGTTTGCCTAGGTATATCATTTACCAGATATTTAAAGACAGAAAAATAAGGCAAGATTGAACTTAGTTTATTTGACTTTTTTTGCAATACAAAATATAACTAAAAAAACCCTATATCCAATGTCACTGAATGGGGAAAGAGGCAATAATTTAAAACAAAAACCAGGATAGAGAATATTCTGAGAAGAAAAGGTGCATAAAATTCAGATTATTCTCATTTCTAATTGTTGTACACAATTAGAAAAGCTAATGGCTATATAGATGCTCAGAAACCCATTTCATTCTTTTCTGCCTCATTCAGACATTTTCAATAGTGTCAAGACTCAAAGGCACATTTTTGGAAAGATCATAAATAAGATAATCTCAAAGATTTCTCACAAACTCTTCTGATCAGAGCAGAGCAAATGAAGAGACCTTCCTTGTCTGATCATTTTTTAAAATTACAGTTTCGCTATGGCTCACACCAAAGAAGAGACAAATTTGGAAGTCAACTTTCAACCCTGGTCCCAAGGCAGAGATCTAATTGCAGGGATAGTTATAATGTAGAATAGTATTTCTTTCTAAATAACACATCTGACACAAACAGTTTTTCCAAAGCAATTTCTCAGAGTTAATTTTAAATGAAGATTGAAATACTACCAGTTGATTCAGCTGATTTCAGATTCATATTATAGATTTTTCAAAGTCCGTTTGTGTGCAGAAACAAAATTATGAATGGCATTTCGAAGAGTTGCGTTTCCCTCGGAGATATCAGAGGAACTGATGACTGAATGCAGTGCCCGATGATATGCTATAATAAAGGTGTGCACAGTAGTGAATAAAATCATAATTTAAGCAACTGTCCCGCCCTCTTTCCTATTAGTACTGCTTCTCTACCCAGAGTCTCCTAAGTATTCATTTTAATCACTGAATAAATATTAATATTAATATACATATTAAGAAAATATTTAAATATTTTGAGTACTTAATACATGGTGAGAACAGAAAATAGAGCAGATGAACACAAAAATAATTAAATAGCAGTGTAATACTTCTAAATTGGAGGAATACACAAAATGTCATCACGAATGAAAGTAGAAATAAAAGAATAACTTTAGGGAGGATTCAAAGATTTCCAGAAGTGGTACCACTTAAGATGGGTCTTGAAGGATCAACAGGAATAACGAACAGAAGGCATTATTGGTAGAGAACTGAGTGTATGCAGTATAAAAGGTATAAAAATATATGATATTGGAAATAACAAATAAGAGTGTGGCCTGAGGCCAGAGAGAAAAATATGCAAGATATGCCATGTATTTTGTATTGTCATGGGAGCCCTAGAGGTTTCGGAATAGGGAATGCATTATCAGATCTGTGTTTTTAAAAATATAACTGACCACACTGATAAACTCTTATCACATATGAGATGCACTAGGATTATAAATACTAGCAGTATTTTTAGTGCATATGTGAGACCTACATAATCTCTACACTATGTAAATCAATATATTTAAGGATGGACAAGACACAGAAACACTAGTGTTGTAGGAAGGACGCTATTTTATCTAACTGGCACTCTTGTTAGAGTTCACAATTTTCTGAAATTCAATAGGACAGAGTCCTAATTTAGCCATAAAACACAAACTGTAATAGTCTTCAGTTAAAGAAGGACCTGGAACTCATGTTCCCTTACAGTGGAATGAACTGGAAATATTTCCCCACCATAACTGAGAAAAAAGAAGATAATAAACTTCACAGAGAAATAAAACTCACTATAATTATTTTCACCACCTCATAAAGTTGTTTTGTAAAGGTGTTATAATGCTCTCAATAAATACTAAATTACTGCTATCATTACTTTTATTGCTGTTTTTCTTTAAATCACTACTAGGCCCAAACTATTCCTTCAAGAAACTTACCTCTGTGGTTTTTATAGAAAATACAATTGTTGGCACAGGTGTCAGGATGAGCATCCCAAAAATCAGGACCACAACAGCATAGAGGAGGTAAAGTAATATTATACAGCTGCATTTTCTCCTGGACCTGGGCACGTAATGCTTCTACGTATCTATAAAAAATAGTATCATTAGGCAAGGTGAACTGAGAAAAAAAGTAAGCATAAATCCTGATTTTACAACCAGCTTTAAATGTTAAAATTCTTTCATATCTCTATACCTCAATTCTTCCTCTTTGTACTGGGAAACAGCACAAAGAAAACTGTGCTGCTATCCCCAAGGGGTATTAGCCAATTAAGATATTTGGTGAAGTTATGTACCCTAAATAGGGACAAGTATGAAAAACACAGTCAGTTCTCTTTAACGAAAATGAGAACTTCCTACAAGTTTCCTCTAGAATCAGAATTTCACATAGAACTTTTCAAATTACCTTATGTGTTCTTTTCTCTCTGTTGTTGCAGTTTTTCTCTAGCTTCTTTCTGTTCTTCAAGTTGTAACTGGGCTAACATACCAGGCATTTTTTCCCCTGAATGTGGTTCTTCATTGAAGTTCATTTTTAGGATCTTCTGCTCTTCAGCATAACGTTGTTGCTCTTTCTTTTTCTTAATTCTGGGAATAAAAATCATAACATGATTCAGAATTTCATAAATTTGTTACTAAAAATTAGCTTCCACATCCAAACAACTCAAGAAACTCCCAGAAACGAAAGTCAGGAAATCAGTTTAATAATCAGTATCTTCAAAAGATACTGATTTATCCTACAGTCATCTGTATACACAGCTTTTCAAAGGGAAATGGAAAGTGGCTATTATTAAAAGATTTTCTGTAAAAATTCTAGCATAAGAGCCCTCTCAAGTTAAAACTACAAGGAGACAGGACTGGGTTTGCCCTCCCACCTTAAATGACCAAAGAAACTTAAAAAGAAAAAAGTAAACAAACAAACAAAAGAGAACCTGAAAGTAGAAGAGTGACTATTAGGAACTGAGATGCAGGGAAGGTAGAGAGAGGAGAGTGAGAAAGGGCAGAAGGAATGTTGGACATGATCAATGCATGACATACACATGTATGGAAATGTGAAACCCATTAATTTGTACAATTAATATATGTTAATAAAAAATCAATACTGCATTGAGTTGTGGAAATTAAATGACATGATGTTTTTAAAAGTCTTTTTGAAGTTGAAAGCTCTGTAAGAACGGTCCATGAGAATGTTGCTATTATTATCAGTATAGTGCAACTATGAAAATTCTGTTACAGAAATGGTGGGGGGAGGAGACCACCGGGAACCAGACAAATATAAGAAACAATGGATTATAAGATACTAGGCATCCTCCAACTAAAAATAATAGTCCCTGACAGATGGGAGACAAACAAAGAGCCCTAAAAATGCCAGACAGTTCTGCCTTAGAAGTTTCCAGACAGTGATACTGGACAGGAGAATTCAAATGGAGCCTGGTAAATTCCCTGAGTTAAGGAGAGGGAGCTCAGAGGACAGACTGAGAAAGACAACTAGGGCTTACACGACAGAATACCAGCAGGGACAGAGCTGCTGAGAGAAATCCAGAGACAGTCTCCTACTATATACAGCAGAGTACTAGCTAGTGCACGTATATGAGGAAATTACCTGAGGCTAGGGAAAGAACCATCCAAAATAATAATAAAAGAAGAATAGTACCTAGGGTTTGCACAATGCACAGAATCATGCCTGTTCCCACCAGTCAGACTTGAAAAACTCATAATTCAGGAAGATCTCAACTGCAATAATATTTAGTCCTAGATTGAGTATTGCTTTAGACCCATGTAACAAATTGTAAAAGTGAGTTTCCAAAGTGGTGTAACATCTCAAAACAAATCTCAAGAAAATTTATAGGAACAGTGCTATTGTCTGGATCTAGAATGTTCCTCAAAGACCCAATGTGTTAAGGTTTGATTCCCAGCTTGGTGCTATTGGAAGGTGACAGATGCTTGAGGAGATGAGGTCTAATAGGAGGTCCTTTTGGGGCAAGCCCTGAAGGGAACTGTGAGACCCTAACCCCTTCCTCATTTTTTCTTTTTACTCTCTGGCCATGAGGTAAGCAGTTTCACTCCACCATATGCTTTCTGCCATAATGTGGTGCTTTATACAGGCCCAAAGCAACAGGGCCAACCAATCATGTTCTAGAGTCTCTGAAACCATAAGCCAAAATAAACCTTTTCTCTTTGTAAGTAAATTATCTCAGTTATTTTATACAGCAACAGAAAGTTGACTAACACATCTAGCGGGCAACAAGGTAAAATTCATAATGTCATATATCCAATCAGGCATGCAAAAAGGAAGGAAAACACAACTCATAGTAAGAAAAATGATCAATCCATGAAAAGATGCTCAATATCACTAATTATCAAGGAAAAAATGCAAACCAAAGCCATAATGAAATGATCACTGCCTACCCATCAGCATGGCTACTATCAAAACAAATAGCTAGGTATGGTGGCACACACCTATAATCCCAGTTATGCAGGAGGCTGGGGCAGGAGAACTTCAAGTTCAAGGCCAACCAGGACAACGTAGTAAGAACCTGTCTAAAAAGATAAAAAAAGCTGGACGTGCTCTAATATGTAGAGCACACCTGGGGGTTTGATCTAGCGTGCGCGCGCGCACACATACACACACATATTAAAAAAAAAAAAAAAGAAAAGAAACAAAAATGAGCATATGAGAGATTGGAACCCTTGTGCACTGCTGGGATTATAAAGTAGTGTAAAAATAACCATATGATCCAGTAATCTCACTTTTGTGTACATATCCAAAAGAATTAAAAAATTAAAAGGAGTGTCTCAAAAACATACTTGTACTTTCATTTCCAGAGAAGCATTAATTCATAATAGCTAAGAGGCAGACAAACCCAAATGTCTGTTGACAGACCAATGGATAAACAAATTGTGATATATAGATATAATGGAATATTATTCAGCCTTTAAAAAAAGATGCAAATCTTATCACATGCAACAACATGGATGAGCTTTAAGGACAACATGCTAAGTGAAACAAGACAGTCACAAAAAGACAAATACTGCATGAGGCCATTTATAGGAAGGTCTAAAATTGTCAAATTCATAGAGACACAAAATAGAATGGTGGTTGCTAGTGGCTGAAGAAAAGGAAAAAAGAGAAGTTGTTTAAAGGGAACAGATTTAAACTCTGCAGGATGTGAAGATCTGTTTCACAACAGTTTAAGTATACTTCACGTTCCTGAACTACATGGTTAAAAATGGTTAAGGTAAATTTTCTGTTTTTAACCATAATTTAAAAAAATGTGTCACATAAATAAATGAATGAGTAAAGTTTTAAAAGATAAATAAGCTGTTTTCAAACATATAAAATTTGAAATAAATTTCATCTACAGTAGACCCACAACTATAAGAAATATTAAAAGATAACCTTCAGGATAAAGAAAATGATACTCTTGGTTTATATATTTATGCTATTTCTCATTATTTAAATCTTTTTTAATAATTTGTGTAAGCCAAAATAATAACAAATTCATTATACATGTAAAAAGTCAAATGCATGACAATAAGAATATAAAGGATGGAATGGGAAAAATGGAAATATGTTATTGTAAAAGTTTTATACTATACAAGAAGTGTTACAAATATCATTTGAAGGCAGACAGTGAAAATCTGGTGATGGATACCATAAACTCTAGAATACTCAACAAAATAACAAAACAAAGAGTTACAATCTCCACTAGAGGAGATCAAACAAAGAGTTACAACAACAAAGGAGATCAAATGAAATCATAAAAATTGAAAAGCAATTCAAAAAAAGGCAGAAAAAGAAAATAAATAGGTAAAACAATAGAAAACAAATAGCAAGATGATATACTTATATCTAACCCCATCAATGATCATATTAAATGTAAAATGGTCTGAACACCTCATTTAAAAAGCAGAGATTGTCACATATGGCAAAAAGACCTGACTACATGTTACAGACAAAAAATGTGTTTTAAATATAAAGGTATAAATAGCTTAAAATTGTAGAAGAAAAGCTATATTATGCCACAAATTAAAAAGCTAGTATTACACACATACCAGACATACACATACACATCAGACATGTATATATATGTGTGTGTGTATATATATATACACACACACACATTATGCATATATATGTATATAAATATGTACGTATGTATGTATATATACCAGAAATGTAGATTTCAAACCAGAGACAATTATCAAGGGTAAAGAAGATTAAATATTGAAAAAAGAAGATGTAACAGCCCCAAACATTTATATACCTGACAACAGAGCTTCAAAATAAAGGAAAGACTGATAGAACTATAAAGAGATACAAACAAATTCAGTTACAGGCATAATTTTCAATACCCTTCTCTAAATTACTAATAGAGTAAGTAGGCAGAAAATGATAAGGCTATAGTAAAGATGACCAATATTAATAATGGACATTTATTAAACACTACATATAAATGTAGAGCAGAATACACATTATTATATTGTAAGGCTCTTGAACTTGGAACATTTATCAAGATGGACAACATTCTGGGTCATTAAAAAAAAAAAATCAATAAGTTTGAAAGAATTCAACTCATAACATAATACTCTCTGACCACAATGAAATTAAATAAGAAATCAGTAACAAGCAGATTCTTGGAAAATCTCCATGGTTAAAATAAAAACTCCCATGTGTTTAGAACCTAAACAACATACTCTAAATAACCCATGATCAAAGAAGAAACAAAAAGCAGAAATTAGAAGAAATTTTGAACTACATGAAAATGAATTTATTAGATGCTGCCTAAGAATATTTAGTAGAAAATTTATAGTACTAAATGCTTGTTAAAAATAAATAAAAGAAGGGTCTCAAATCAAAGATTTTAGCTTCTACCTTAAGAAATTTTAAAAAAGAAGAAATCAAGCCCAAGGTAAACAGAAGAAGTAAGAGATTTGAAACAGTGAAGCAGGAAACAGAAAAATGGTAGAAAAAATTTAATGAACCCCAAAAAACTAGTAAGATTAATAAAGTTGATAAATCTTGAGCCAGGTGGATTATGGGAGAAGATAAATTATTACTATCAAAAATAAAAGGTGATATTACTACAAATTCTATGGATATTAAAATAAGACTAAGGACAATTTTATGATAATAAACTTGTTAACTTAAATGAAATGACAAATTATTTAAAAGACACAAAATACTTAAAAAGCTCTCTCAAGAAAAAAACTAAAGAAGACAAATAGCCCTATATTAGTGACTACTGAAACTATAGTTAAGAATTTTTCCAGACAATAAGAAAAGTCCAGAACCAGATGGATTTACTGGCAAATTCTACCAACTAAGCAAAAATAATACCAATTGTACATAAACACTTCTAATAAAATTGAAGAGAATAATTCCCAATTCATTCTATGAGGTCAGCATTACCCTGAGGTCACAGTCTGACAAAGATATTGGACAAAGAAAAGTACCAACTAGTATCTCTCAAAACATAGATGTAAAAATTCTATGTGCATATATGACTACATGACTGGTATGATTCTACATCTTGTACAACCAGAAGAATAAGAAGTTACATTCCACTTACGTATGATGTGTCAAAGTACAGTCTGCTGTCATGTATAACTAATTAGAATAAAAAAATTTTACAAAGGCCAAGAAAATTCTAAACAAAATTTTGGCAAATAAAATTAAACAACATTTTAAAAGAATAATATATTATTACAAAGTAGTGTGGACTCCAAGAACAGAATTGGTTTCACATTCAAAAATCAAGCAATGTATTTCACCATATTAGCAAACAAAAAAAAGAACTATGAATACCTCAACAGAAAAAATTTTTTACAAAACCCAACAACCTTACTTCTTCTTCTTCTTCTTTTTTTTTTTTTTTTGGTACGAAGAATTGAACCCGGGGCATTTTACCACTGAGCTACAGCCCCAATACTTTTTATTTTTTTATTTTGAGAGAGGATATTGCTAAGTTGCTTAGAGCCTCACTAAATTGCTGAGGTTGGTCTCAATCTTGCTATCCTTTTGCCTCAGTCTCCCGAGTCGCTAGAATTACAAGTTTGGGCTACTGTGCCATTTCCAACATCCATTTCTTTAAAAAAGCAAAAAAACAAAAACAAAGTAGGAAGAAAGGGGAATTTCCTTAGTTTTATAAAGAACATTTATTAAAAAACCCACAGTTAATGCCATACTTAATGATGAAAGACTAAATGCTTCTCTCCAAAATCAGGGACTCTCTACTCTCATCATTTTTGTTCAACATTATACTGGAAGTTCTAGCCAGTGCAATCTGATAAGAAAAATAAATAAAATACATCCAATTTAAAGACAGAGGTAAAAGAGTCTTTATTTAAAGTTGGTAACTATATAAAATCCAGAGGAATTTTTTTTTTTTATTTACTTATTTTTTTTACGTTTACATAGGGTAATGATGTTTATTATATTTTTCCCCTCCCCCCACCCCTCCCACCCCTCCCACCCCTCCCACCCCTCTTTTCCCTCTACACAGTCCTTCTTTCCTTCATTCTTACTGCTCTCCTTAGCCTAACTCTAAACCTAACCCTAAACCTAATGCTAGCCCCTCCCACCCCCCATTCCAGAGGAATTTATAAGTAAGTTTAATAAGGTCACGGGGCACAAGATTGATATCCAAAAATCAATTGTGCGTTTCCACATACTACCAACTATCATAAAATGAAATTTGAAAACAGTACCATTTACAATAGATCAAAAATATGAAATACTTAGGGATAGATCTGACAAAAGATATGAAATTACCTATACACAGAAAACTATAAAATACTGCTGAGGAAAACTAAAGAGTTATATAAATGAGAGATGTACCTAATCATGGGGTGGAAGACTCAATATTGTTATGATATCAATAATAAAATTTCCCCTCTAGATTGAACATAATCCCAATTAAAAGTCAAGAGGTCTTTCTTGTGGAAAGTGAAACACTGATTTTTAAAATTCACATAGAAATGCAAAGGGCTTAGAATAACCAAGATAACTGAAAAGAAAAAACTGAAAATCTAATACTGATTTCAAGCATTATTATAGAGCTGCACTAATTGGAATTGCATGGTATTAATGTAAAGAGAGACAAACAGATTGATGGAATAGAAAAGAAAGTCAGAAATAACCCCCCTATACACATACAGACAATTAATTTTCAAACACCTTTACTGAGTTATAATTTACATACTATTAATTTCATCACCATTATGATGTAATTAGAGAACATTTTCATCATTCCAAAAGGAAATCTTGTATCAATGAGTAATCACTCTCTCCACTTCTTTTCCCACAAACCTAAGCAACCACTAACCTATATATAGATCTGCCTTCACTAGACAACCAATATGTGGTTATTCTTTTGTGACTGGCTTCTTTCACCTGGCATAATGTTCTCAAAGTCTATCCATGTTATAGTAGTACTTCTTTTTTATTGCTGATAGTCCACTGCATGACTGTGCTACATGTTATTTTTTCTATTCATCAGTTTTCAGACATTGTGGATACTAGTTTTCAAAGTGCCTGTGCTACTGGAACTTCCCACTAGGGATATATGAGGATTACAATTTTTTCACATCCTGATCAATATTTGAACAATCAATTTTTGACAAACACACAAAAGTGATGCTGTAGGAAAAAAATATAGTCTTTTGACATACAAAAATAACCCTTATACCATGTATGAAAATTAACTCACACTGGATCACAGACCTTAATATAAAACTTTAAGGATAATCTTTCTAGAAGAAAACAGAATAAAATCTTTGTGACCTTGGATTAAGCAAAGATTTGTTAAATATGACACAGACACAAGATCTATAAAAGAACAAACTAAAAAACAGGAATCATCAAAATTAAAACTTCTACTCTTTAAAAGACAATGTTAAGGGCTGGGGATATAGCTCAGTTCGTAGAGTGCTTGCCTGTCAAGCACAAGGCCCTGGGTTCAATTCCCAGCACGGCAAAAAAAAAAAAAAAAAAAAAAAAAAAGACAACGTTAAGATGAAGAAATAAGCCACAGACTGGGAGATCTTCACAAAGCATGTATTTGATAAAGGCTTTGAATCCATATTAAATTAAAGGACTCTTGAACCCCAACAGTAAGATAACAATCCAATTTAAAATTTGGGTTTAAACAGACCACCAAAAATAACACAGAGATGGCAAATAAATACATGAAAAGAAGTTTAACATCATTCATCACTTGAGAAATGCAAACTAAAACTACAATGAGATATCACTGCATAACCACCTATTCAAATAACTAAAATGAAAAAGACTGACCATGACAAGAGTTGGTGAGAATGTGAAGAAACTTGAGCCCTCATACCCTGCTGATAGTAATATAAAATGGTGAAAGTACTTTGAAAAACAACGTGACAACTTCTTTTAAAACAAATACACACCTACCATAAGATCCAGCCATTCTATTCCTAGGAATTTACCTACGAAAAAAGGTATTAGATCCATATTAAGACTTGTACACAAATTGCACTGGAGCTTTATTTATAGCAAAAAACCAGAAACAAATGAAAAGTGGAGCAATCTACAAATGAATAAACAAATTGTGGGTATATCCATACAAAAGAATACTCTTCAGCAACAACCAAAAATGAAGTCTTGAAGGACAGAATAAAGACAAGCACAAGCAAGCATACTGTATATACACACTGACAGGCACATCTTGTTTTATTGTGCTTCCCAGCTATCCTATTTTTTTTAAATTGAAGGTTTGTGACTGCCCTGCATCAAGCCAGTCTATCAGTATCATTTTCCATCAGTATGTGATTATTTTGCGTGTCACATTTTGGTAATTCTTGCAATATTTCAAACTTTCTTATTATTACTGTATCTATTATGGTGATCTGTGGTCAATGATCTCTGTTGTTACTACTGTAACTGTTTTGGGGTGTCATGAACTATACCCATATAAGACAGTGAATTTAATTGATAAATAGGTGTTCTAATTGCTCCACCAACTGGCTATTCCTATTTCTCCTCCTCTCCTTAGGTCTCTGAGATGTAACAATAAGGAAATCAGGCTAGCTAAAAGCCCTACTATAACCTCTAAGTGTTCAAGTGAAAAGAAAATTCAAACATCTCATTTTAATTAAGAGCTAAAAATGAATTCCAGTGGCTTGAGAGGCTGAGGCAGGAGGATGCAAGTTCAAAGCTAGCCTCAGCAACTTAGCAAAGCCCTAAGCGAACTAGCAAGACCCTGTCTCAAAATGAAAAAAATAAAAATAAAAAGGGCTGCTATGTGGCTCAGTGGTTATGCATCCCTGGTCCTTCCCACTCCCAAAAAGGAGTAGGGAGGGAAGAAGAGAGAGAGAGAGAGAGAGAGAGAGAGAGAGAGAGAGAGAGAGAGAGAGCTAGAAATGATTAAATTTGGTGAAGAAGGCATGTCAAAAGCTGAGACAGGTTAAAAGGTAGACCTCCTATGCCAAACAGCCAAGTTGTGAATGCAAAGTTCTTGAAAAAAATTAAAAGTGCTACCCCAGTGAACACAAGAATGATAAGAAAGTGTAACAGCCTTATTGTTAATATGGAGAAGTTTGAGTGGTCTTCTATACATCAAACTAGTGGTAAAGTTCCAATTAGACCAAAGTCTAATTCAGGAAGCTGCAGAAGAAAGTCTGAGGCTAGTGCAGGCTGGTTTAAGAGGTTTAAGAAGCCATCTCCCTAACATAAGTACAATGTGAAGTAGCAGGTGCTGATGTACCCAGAAGATACCTTAATTGATGATGATGGCTACACTAAACAAATTTTCAATGTAGATAAAATTGCCTTTATTGTAAGAAGATGCCTTCTCAGACTTTCATTTCTAAAGCAAAGTCAATACGTGGTTTCAAAGCTTCAAAAGACGGACTGCCTATCTTGTTAATGGCTAATGCAGCTGGTGACTTATGCTGAAGCCAATGCTCACCTACCATTCCAAAAATCCTGGGGCCTTTAAGAACATACCAAGTCTACTCTTCCTGTGTTCGATAAATGGAACAAAACCTGCATGATGGCATGTCTGTCTACAATATGGTTTACTGAATAATTTAAGCCCACTGTTGAAACTACTGATCAGAGAAAAAGATTTCTTTCAAAATATTACTGCTGATTGACAATGCACTAGGTCACCCAAGAACTCTGATGGAGATGAACAATAAGATTAATGCTATTTTAATGCCTACAACATCCAGTCTACAACACAGGAAATAATTTCAACTTTATGTCTTATTATTTGCAAAATACATTTTTTAGGGCTATGGTTGCCATATATACTGATTCCTCCAATGCACTGGGGCAAAGTAAATTGTAAACCTTCTTAGATGCCACTAAAAGAATTTATGATTCATAAGAGAAGGTCAAAATATCAACATTAAGAGGAACTTGAAAGAAGTTGATCACAATTCTTGTGGTTGATATTTAGGGATTCAAGACTTCACAGAGGAAGTAACTGCAGATATGATAGAAATAGCAAGAGGACTAGAATTCAAAATGAAGCCTTGAAGATATAACTGAATAGCTGCAATCTCATGATAAACCTTTAACAGATGGAGTTGCTTCTCATGGATGAGCAAAGATAATTTTTTTTTTTTTAAACTGGAATCACTCTCGTTGAAGATGTTAACTGTTGAAAAGACAACAAAGATTTAGAACATTACACAAATTAGTTGATAAAGCAGCATCAAGGTTTAGGAGGATGGACTGCAATTTTGAAAAAAGTTCTATCATGGGGATAAAATGCTATCAAATAGCATCACATTGCTACAGGGAAATCTTTCGTGAAAGGAAAAGTCAATGGATGTGGTCAATTCCATTATGGTCATATTTTAAGAAATTGCTACAGCCACCCCAACCTTTAACAACCACAACTCTGATCAGTCAGTAATAATCAATACTGAGGCAAGACACTTCACCAGCAAAATGATTATGACTTGCTGAAGGCTCAGATGAACAACAGCATTTAGCAACAAAGAATTTTTAATTAAAGTATATACATTTTATAGACATAATGCTACTGTACACCTAATAGACTGCATCATTGTATAAACATAGTTTTTATGTGTACTTGGAAATAAAAAAAATTCATGGGACTCTTCTACTGTGACATTCGTTTTATTGCAGTAGTTTGAAACTGAACTCATAACATCGCTGAGGTATTTCTATATTTAACTCTTAAAAAAAAAAAAATCTATAGTGACAGAAAGTCGAACACTATTGCCTACAGAAGACTTAATAGAGGAGGCAGGAAGGAGGGGCTACCAAGAGGCATGAGAAAACTTTTGGGGGTGATAGTTATGTTTACTATCTTGACTTTGATGGTGGTTTCATATGTGTATACATATGTCAAAACTTATTACATTTTGTGCTTTAAATATATATAGTTTTTGTATATCTATTATACCCATTAAAAATTCCCACTTATGAGTAGATATTAAATGAGTAACTCAGTGAGAAAATCATGAAAAAGTATAAGAGAAGAGCTTTTGTGAAGAAATTTGACTTGCTCAAGATGAAGCTCAGCGGTAGAGTGTATGCTGTAGTAGAGAGGCTGTAGCAATTTCTTAAAATAAGACAATAATGAAATTTGCCATATCAGTTGACTCTTCCTTTCACAAAAGAGTTCCCTGTGAGTGATGTGATGCTGTTTGAGAGCATCTACAAAGCTCAGGATTCGATTCCTAGCACCAAAAAGTAATGGAACTGATTAAAGGATTAGAACTTAAACACATGTTGACAAGACCAAGTGGTAAAAATTACTTTGAGGGCTGGGGATATAGCTCAGTTGGTAGAGGGATTGCCTTGCAAGCACTAAGGCCCTGGGTTCGATCCCCAGCACTGTAAAAAAAAGAAAAAAAAATTACTTTGAAACAAATGAGCCACTGTTTCCTAAACAATACTATGAGACCAACTCTTATTCATACCTGTTCAGTGAAGCATGGAATACTGAAAATTCTGGGTTTTCATCCCTTTGTGGTAGGTTATGAACTCCAGGAAAATCAGTCTTCCATTTTGTTAAATTAACAAGGTATAAGAAGTTAAAAATTTGGAAGACATGCTACAAAGGCTGAAAGATCTGGTAAGTTATGACAGTTATGGAACCAAATTTGTCCATATTCCAATAGCTAACCACTGGCCTTCTCCAGGAAAGACAAGGCCACTTTACATAAGGATTTTGTTATAACTGCCCTCCCATACTTGCTAGTATTTCCTAAGTTACAATTATAAATCTAAATTGAGTATTTCTCAAAGAGTATAGAACACAAAAATAGTTTTTATGGCATAATTTAAACTCAAATGCAACATAAAATTTTAATAGGGTAGAGGTAAGAAATCTCATTACTGTGACCTGGACAGAGGGATTTTTATACTGTGAGGATCAAGATTTAAAGATATATAAGGTAGTTTACTAGGAATGTGAGAAAGGTAATGTGGAAAGAGGCCAAAACAGGCAGATATGTTTTACAATTGATTTTAGAATATATGTTGTTTTGCTCTCTTAAAATAAGCTAGAGAATAAAAGGAAAAGTTTAAAAGACTACAGAATTTTAAAGCTGAGACAAAGATCATAGTTATTCTTTTGCTAGAAATCTACAAACACAGAGATCTTATTCCAAGGAGCCAGTAAAGAAAAGTATTTTGAGGACATTCGTATTTGTTAAGTTCAGTAACTGATGACGAAATGGAATGAACCAAATTTAAATCTTCAATGATGAAATATAAATGGAACCAAGTGGATGACAACAGAAAAGATGAACTATCAAATTCAAAATATGTGTTAATTTGGATACTACAAGCAGTAGCATAAACAATTTCATATGAAGTTCTTACTTACCAGAACAATTCTCTATACCAATTACTCTCTACATCAGTAAACTAAAAGCATTGTTTTTCAAGTGTCAACACCTTAAGTCTTGGTACCAGGACAGTTAGTTACTAAAAATGATGAAATCAGTCCCTCCCTCTCCTCATAGTTAATTATTATTCTTGTAGTCAAACATCATGAGTGAGTTATCTAGACTTTCTGTCTTTAGTTTCACATTTCCTTACCCACTCCAAAATGGCTATAAGATCCATCATTTCACCAAACCAGTTCTAAGGTCACTGGTACTCTACAAGTCATTTAATCCATTCATTATTTACATTCTCAACAGGGGCAACATTGTTCCCAAGGGGCCAAACAAAATTCTTAGATATGACAATAGCTTGTGGCCCTCCAAAAAGCCAAGGTATATAACCAGAAATGTATTATATCTGTGTATTAAAATTTTAGGGGGAGCCACATGGAAAAAAGAGTCTTTAAAAAGCTCTGTAAAGGAATCATAATGAAGGTTGAGAAACACTAAGAGTATTTTTCTGTCTTCATTTTACTTGCCCTCTTAGAAATATTTAATGCTGTTAACTACACCTTCCATCCTGAAACTTTTCTCTTCCTCATCCTCTGTGACACAATATGTTCCCCTAGATTTCCTCTTACACCTCTGGATCATCCTTCTCTGTCTCCTTTATAAGTCCATCTACTTAAAGCTCAACTCTAGGCATTCTCCTCTCCTTACCTATATGTTCGCCCCAGGTGATTTAATATATGTCTTCTGTTCCAGTTCCAACCATAACACCTATAACTCACAGTTATACTTCGACCCAGATCATTCCCCTGAGAGTCAAACCTACTTACCTACCTGCCAATTTGACATCCCTACTAATGTCTCATACAAATTTGGGGGGGGAAGAATTCACAGCTTTGGTTAGATTCTCAAGTTGTTCTTAACAACTATCTTATGGTGGTTTCAGAAGGGACAATAAAACCCCAAATGACAGTGCTAACTAAAGGCTGATATAAATAATTACTTTAAAAACAAGTATATATTCTTCTCTTATGTAAATATACCTTCTAATGATACACAATAGAAACCAGACTAGGTCAGAAATTAACATGTCAATACATTGGTAATGACATGAATACTATTCTAACTTCTCTGGTTTGAAACCAGCATCATATTTTTCAATAAAAGAGAGGTAAGAATGAAGAGACTGCAAATTGGTTTATAAAACTTAGTATTCTGGATATTCACACAACTAAACAATGGACATGAATATTTGCATTTTCAAAGAGAATCCTGTTAGCAAAATGATATCAATGGAAAACTGTATATAAAAGAATATAAAAATATATTTCTGTAATTTCAACAACTTATAAACTCTTCTTGTCTTTCAGTCTTCTTCCATATAAAGCCATACCACTAACCCTTTCCAAATTTAACTAAAATGAAGACTAGAACCAAAAATGGGGGCTATCTTTTGACTCCATGGATTCTTTTCTTTGTGAACAATATGAAACCAGTTCATTTACATTACTAGTGAAAGAGGTGCTCTATCAGAAAAACAATTGCTAAAGGAGGTGCAAGAAATCTGCCTCTTTGACACAACAGGATTAAGGTCTAATCGAGTATAGTTTAAATCTTTGCTGGCTGGTCTTGTTTCTGTCTCCTGATCCCTAATTCTGACAGTATTATTTCGTAGTGATTTCAGAAATCACTACTAAGAATAATTAAACATGTTCTACTGGACTCTACTTGGATTTCCTTTAAGTACCTCAAACCCAATATGCTCCAATCTAAACTTACCCTCTTCACCTCTACCTCCTTCCTAGCAAATCTGTTTAATAACAGTACCTCATTTATCTGGTGGCAGGAGCCACAAATCTAGGGCTTATCCTTAAATTCCCCACAGACAAAATCCTATTAGCTCTCTTAAACAGTTCTCTTAAACTGCTTCCCATTCTTTGTCACTTTGGCCTTGACTTATGTGACAGGACACATTACAGATTTCAAAAATGAAGGTGGTAGAATCAAATATGGGATTAAATCCCATTACCTAATTTCTCTAGGGCTCATTTGCCCATTTATAAAATAAAAAAGAACAATAAAATTTACCTTATAAGGTAACTGATGATTAAATGGGCCTCTGAAGCATTCAACATTATGCCTAGTACAATGTAAACTACTACCTTGCAGGATTGCTGCACTGAGTAAATGAGATGATAACTTGTGGAAAGCAGTGGACACACAGTAAGGATTTAATATATTTTTAAAAGAATTAATTTCATTCTCTTCTTCAAGTATATTACTTCAATAATCTCCTAACATTTAGTCACATCTATTCCCATAATGCCTCTAACTGGGCTCCTAACTTTTTCAGTATAAAGTCCAACTTCCTTCTTTATACACACTAATCTCTTTATGATCTTTTCTTTCCTTATTTCTTAAGGCTCACTTCTTGCCTTTTCTTTAGTTCTAATCACATCAAGTTCAGAAGTGTCATTCTCTTACAAATCACTGCTTTTGGCAAGACTACTTCTTTTGCCTAGAATTTTTGTTCACTGTTTCCCCAATCCAATTCCTACTTTGTCTTATACTATTCTTATTAATACCACAAAACTCATTTCAAGAAGTATTCCCTTTCCTTCTACTACCCTGTACCTTCAAATTTGGTTTCTAACCACATTCTCTGTGCTCCCACATATTCTTATATTTTTTCTTTCTGATGAAAAGAGCAGCAATTAACATTTACTGAAAATATACTATGTGCCAGATAAGTTAAGCACATTTACATATTGTATTAACCACATTTACATATTACTTCTTTTAATCCTCACAGCAAATTTACGAGGTATGTAGCACTATTACCCTTATTTTACAAAGAGGAAACTGAGGATTGCAGAAGTAGCTTTCCCACAGTCACACAGCTGTCAGGTAGCAGAGCCAGGACTTTAATATAAGGTATTATAATGATCTATTTATTTATCTTCTTCTCCACTAGTCAGTCGAATCTATTTAGCAGGTTCCTTGAAGACTGGATCATGCCTTTTATTTCTTATACATCCTATATCTAGTATGTCTACCAAGTAGTAGAAACTCAACAGATTGCTACTAAATAAACTAGTGAAGCCATATTGTTTAATTCCTGTAATAACTGAAAGAGGTAAAGCAATTATCGTTCCTGTTTACAAATATTTTTAAATGCTGGTAAAATAGGTTTTGTTTTCAAATTAAATCACATAACCTCCATACAAAGAAGGCATAAATGATTTAGTTTCTTCAAGAAGGAAAGGTAAAAAGTATAATCATCTGCCAACTATCAAACACAATTTTAAGTCTTCTGATACCATCTGTAATAATCAGAGACCTTCATATTTTTTTCTGAGGTCAAGAATATAAATCTAAGAAGAAAAATATTATCCAGCAGGAAATGAGAATAAAATAAAAGCCTTAAGCAGAAAAGCTTTCAAAGATCAGTGGTAGTGCTAAAGAATCCCCCACTGACTATGCCATGTGGTAGGCATGTCATGAGAAGATTTAGGTTAGACATAAAATACCCTCAGTAGGGGTGTATTAGCCTCAGTTAAATGAATTAAACTAAAGTGCCATTCTGTCTTTAACCTGGTGAGCCTGTAAAATGCATAAGGGCATACAGAATTGAAAGATTTTTTTAAAATGCAGATCAGATCAGAATTATGGCTAAAAGATTAGGTAAGAGTAGGATAAATCTGGCCTAGATATAAGAATGAACACCCTGAGAGACAACACCCATAGATTCTGAAATTGTTAAATGGAGAGATTATGTAACTACAGTTTGAAGAACATTAACAGTAGAAAAGGTCCTTGAAATATTTAAACAGAATTCTACCACAAGGCTACACTAGACAACTTTATAAGATTTCTTTCCCCAAGTCTCCCTATCCTAGTTCAAAACACATACACACACACACACACACACACACACACACACAATTTTTTATCGTAGCACCTTTTGTCAGATAACTTTTAGACAATGGCATCATTACTTTTCAAAGGGGCGTACAGAAGAATATGAGAATAACAGCATATACAAAGTAAGTTATTAAAACACCCCACAGGTAAACCATTCTCACTGGTGGGTTGTCACATAAAAAATTTTCAGAGTCCTTGTACTCTGTATTGGAAAATAAGCAGAATATTTATAAGGAGTGAACCCCTAAAATACAGACATTATTCAGGCTTTCAAAGTCAAACAAACTAATGAAAAAGCTTGGAAAATAAGAAAGAAAAAACAGAAAAAAAAATAATTTTTTTTACTATCCAAAGGCAATACTCTAATAACAGGTCTAAATTATTTTTTTCAGTCAGTTTGTTTCTTTACTATTGTTGTTGCAAAATGGTTTGTTTCCATTTGATCCAGGGACTGGGAGAAGCTCAGGGGTGAATAAGAGGCTTCTCAGGGCTAGAAGCAAAGGTTCAGACAGATACTGCAGGACTGAAGCCTGCAGCAGTACCAAAGGCCACAGTGCTAATAATTTACTTAGGATTTTTTCATTTATGAGAGTAATTAGTCTGTAATATTGCTTTCTTCGGAGGTACTTATCAGGTTGATATTAAGGTTATGCTGGCCTCTTTAATTATTTGAGAAATATTCTGTTTTCTATTCTTTGGAAGAGTTTAAGTAAAACTTGGTGTTATTTGTTCCCCTTATATATTTGAAAAAAAAAATCTCAGTGAAGACATGAGCCTGGTTCTGAACCTGGAATTTTCTTTTTGAGAAGATTTTTAACAACTGATTTAATTTAAGTGATATGGGATTTCTCAATTTTGTAATTTTTTTATGTCCATCTTAATTTTCTTTTTAAAAGGAGTTTGTTTAAACAAAATCATCAAATTCTTTTAGTGCAAAGTGGTTTATAATGCCCTTGTAAGTTGATTTAATGTCTACAGGGTCTGTATTAATGGCTCCTTTTCCATTTCTCATATTAGTAAATTGTGTTTTCACTTTCTCTTTTTTTCACTGATTAGTAAAAGTAGCATGTTCCTGATAAAAATAAATTTGGGGAAAATAACTTTGGAATAAAATTTTAAAAGATAAAAATGAATTTAGAAAAAGAAATAATTTGGGGACTTGGTGATCTGTTGTATATATTTGTTTTCTATTTCATTGATTTCTACACTAATCCTTATGACTTTTTTTTCCTTATTTGATTTGTAAATTTCCCCAAACTTCTTAAGAGGGAAGGTTAAAACATTTATTTTTAGGCTTTTTTAATAACTGCAATTAAAGCTCTATCATCCCCTGAAACTACATTAACTGCTTTTGACAAGTTTTTAAAAAAATTTTTTTATTTGTTCTAATTGGTTATATATGACAATAGAATGCATTTTCACACATGGAACACAAATGGAGCATAACTTTTTATTCCTCTGGTTTCTGAGAAGTTTTGATACATTTTATCTTCATTATTATTCTCTTCAAACTATTTCCTAATTTCCAATGTAATTTTACCTTTCACCCAGAATTCTTTAGAAATGTACTCCTTCATTTCTAGCTTAATGTCACTATAGTCAGAGGAAATACTCTGAAAAATAACCCAGAATATAGTCAAGGTTGGAAAATGTTCCATCGGCATTTAAAAAGAATATATTGTCACTATTTACTGTTTTTACAAATAGATTTTCATTGTTCTTGAATAAGTATCTAGGAGTATGGTCATTGGGTCATAGGGTAAGTCTATGCTTAACTGTATAAGATATTAAACTGTTTTCCAAAGCAACTGTGCTCTTTTCTACTTACACTGATACAAAATGTACAGTTATTCCTTGACTATATCTGGTACTGTGAAGTTTGCTGTCTCTTTTTCCCCTAAGTTATTATGGTGAGTCTGAAGTGGTACCTCATTGCAAATATGCTGAGTTTATTTTAAAATCATTTTTTCAATTCCAGATTTCCTATATCACAGATTCCAATTCTCTCGTAAAAGTCTCCATATTTATTTTTCCCATCTCTTCAATTTACTTGAGCATATTAATCAATTATTTTAAAGACCTCCTCCTCTGTTAACCCCAATATCTGTGACCTATGAGTCTGCTTGTCTGCTTTTTCTCTTAGGTTTTGGACATTTGGTCCTATCCTTTCACATACTTAGAAAATCTTGACTGCAAACTGAATATTGCTTTAAAACAATTTAAAAGTCCTAAATGATGTTATTTATGACCAGAGAGAGTTTTCCCTTTTCTCTACTAGGCAGAGTATAGGGTTCATCATCTCAATCTAGTCCAGAAGTCTGCAGAATCAAAACTTCTTTACAGTTTAGGTAAGGGTTATTCTATAGTTAGTTGGCTTGTCTTCTTTATATGTGCTCTCTATAGCTTTCAAATGAAAACTTGTAATATCCATTTGCCCTTTGTCTCCCACCCACAAGCCAGTGAGTCCTGAACTCCACATCTCCTCAGTACCACAGACTAACAAATATTCAGTTTTGTTTTGTTTTTTTTTTCTTCCATACAGGGATTTTTACTTAGCCTTTCAGCTTTTTTCAACTTTGGCAAATGTCTTGAGAAGAAAACTGATCAAGTGTTTGAGACTCCTTGAGTTTTTAATTTTGTTATGTCCATTCCTTAAGAACACCAAATTCTCTGCTTGTTTCTCTGAACTCCAGCAATGGCCTTGGCCCTGGCCCAAATTCACAATGAAACATACATTGAAAACTACTAAAGAAATCTTTAGTTCCAATTGTTCCCAGAACGCTAATTCTTTATCGCTAAATGTCTAAGAGTCATCCTTCCCTTAATATTCCACAGGCTCCTCAAATTCACAATCAAAAAGTGAACTCACCAGCAATCTGTTCTTTGGGGATTCCCTAAGTTAATGGTATTGCCACGCATTCAGTTATCCAAGATAAAGTTAGAAACCACCTACTTTCTGAACACCAAACCAACTGGTCATCAAGTTATATGAATCTACTTAAATATTATTAAACAAGTTACTCTCTGTTCCCAATACCTTCATCATCTCTCACTGCAATTACCATAATAACATCCTATCTGGACTCTAATTTTCTGTCTTCTTCAGACTGTTTTAAAATCTGCTGCCAAGATCTTTGTAAGACACAAACCAAATCATAAGGCTTCTGCCTTAAAGTCTTTCAATAGCTTTGTTATTGTCCCTGTCACGCTTCACTTTCACCAAAGGTTAGCCAACTCAATTTTTTCACATTATTTCCCAAACATATCTCATATCTCATGCTTTCATACTAAGTTCCTTAATCATCTGGCAAACTTCATCCTTTAAGAATAAGCTTGAATATGAACTCTTCTATAAAGCCTTTTTGATCTCCCAAGATGCTCTTTTAGCATTACAATTTTTCTTTTATTACTATTATCATTACTATTAATCTCTTTGTCTTCATATGTCTATTCTCCCTTGGTGCTCATCCTATTAATCATCACCCCCCTCCACTATCATGGTGTAACAGTACTTTTTATTGTGATTTTTATTAAATGCAGATACAATGCTAAGAACTTTACATATATTTATCCACTTAATTCTATGAACACATTGAAAGATATTGTAATCCCCATACTATTTATTTATTTACATTTATTTAGTTAAATATTATTTTTAAAAAAATTTTGTACTATTGGGGATTGAACCCAGGGACACTCTACCATTGAGCTACATCCCTAGCCCTTTTTATTTTTTATTTGAGATAGGGAAGTGTTAAATTGCCCAGGCCGCCTGCAAACCTGAGATCTTTCTGCCTCAGCCTCCTGAGTAGCTGGGATTATAGGTGTATGCCACCACATCTAGCCCCATTTTATAATTAAGAATATTAAAGTTTAAGTTTGCATAGCCAATAAGTGATACATCCAAACTTAAGTCAATTTGATTCTAATCCATGCTATGAACTACTATCTTGCCATGTATACATGTTTTATTTTCTCAAAATAACAGTTGAGTGTCTGGCAGGTAGTAGATTCCCAATCAAAGGGTTTTTCTGTTAAAATGTACCAAATAAGATAACATATAAAGACTCCTGTAAGTTCCAAAACTGCAGAGATATTACTGTTACCTTTCACCCTGATTCTATGTTGGTTTTCTAATCTACCATTCTTATCCTCAACAAACATATATTTATCTACCTAGACCCAAGTGAAATATAATTACTTCTCTAACTCCCCAGATAGAATCAATAATTTTTTCTTCTGAATGCTTATGAACCCTGTACCTACTTCTGTAACTATGCAAATTATATTATTTTTTTGTATATATTTGTTTCTCAGTTCCCTTACCAAACTTAAAATTTGAGTTTTTCAAGAAGAGCAAATATATTTTATCTCTATATCAACGGAGTGTAGTAGAATGCTTATGATAAGGAAAATGTGAAATTAATGTTTTCTAAATAAATGCAAAATCAATCTTAGACCTGGATGAGAAAGGAGACCCTGCCTTGGAGCACATAGTTTTTTACAGTCCTGCTTTGGCCTGCCTCTGGCCATACTTCTTTACATAGGCCACAGAGACTGATCAGGTAGGGGGAAAAGCTTACCTGAAGCCTATGCCTGCTCTTCTAGACTCTGCTCCAGGTACTCAGGCCCCTGGAGTTCTTTATTTCAACTTTCCATTTTCAAGGCCTAGACAGTCCTGTTCCCCACACAGGTCTTCCTGAGAGCAGACTGCATCTCTGATGTGTATACCTAGGTTTAGTGGAATATTAAGGGATGAATATTTGCAGGACATGTGTTCAGAACTTGGGTATGTGGGCTGGGTTTAACATACATGTATTCAAGATTCTTTAAAGTATGAAATAAAGCAATGAGCAGAAAAAGAAAGGGGGAGGGCTTGAGGCTGTCTCTTCTTATACTGTCATGTTCTTAAATGTAACTCAGAGGTATCCAATAATTATGAGTTGAAACCTGGTCTTCCAGGTCATAATTAATCATATTTGTCAAGGTAGGAAAATATAATTCATTCAGCAGCTTACAAATTGGCTTATGACTTTGAAATATTTAGATGTAAGTTTGCAGTTTGTCTCTAGCCCAGACCCACAAATGTTAAAAGAGGAGAGCTGGAATGATCATGTGAATAAACTGTAAATAAATAAAAATAAAACTGAAAACACTTAAAAGAATTCAATAATTATTTCCTTTGCCATGTTGCTACACTAGGGGCACTTCTCCTTTTTTAAAAGAATTCTTCTAAATAAAGACTACTTCTATTACCAAAATAATCATCCATTAAGATGGAGGAAAACTTAATAATACTGGAGAAGAAAAAGGTTACTAATTAAAGGGTTAATTTCCTTTCACTGAGTGAACATAGCATTGAAAAAAATTTGGAAACTTTTAAGTCCAAAGACTACCCATCAGGCTATTTGAATCCATTCTAATACATCACAATAAACTGAATAGCAATTTCTATTAAATATTATATGTAATATGTATTATTGCCTTATATCTTAAAGCACTTCACAACCTTCAAAGTATTTTCACTTACTGCTACTTGCTTATTCTCTTATGCATAGGTAAATGACATCTGACTACATGAATCTTCACGTTCAATCCATGAAATTTCACTGTAATGTTGTTTTGGGAGGGGAGGTACTAGGTATTGAACCCAGGGGCACCTTACCCTTTTTATTTTTTATTTTCAGACAAGGACTTACTAAGTTGCTTCGGGCCTCACTATGTTACTGAGACTGGCCTCAAACTTACAGTCCTCCTGCCTCAGCCTCCAGAGTCAATGGGATTATAGACATGAGTTAATATGTCCAACTTTATTATAACTTTTTATGCATTGTTTCAAAGTCAAGTGGTCCTACTAAGGCAACTGGGTTGAGCTCTGAGGGGAATTCAGCAAAAATCTGTATAATAAAAAACACCTGGCTAGGGATGTAGCTCAGTGATAAAGTATAATCAACATGATTAGCATGTGTGAGATTCTTGGTTTAATCCCCAGCATCAAAACAAAACTGGTAGAAAGGAATTTCTTCAACTTAATAAAAAACATCTATAAAAAATGTACAGCTAACATCATACTTAATGGGGAGAAACTATTAGCTTTCCTGCTCAGATCATAAACAAGGCAGGATGCCTCCTTTCACCATTCCTTTTCGGCACTGTGCTGGAAGACTTAGCTATACAATCAGACAAGAAAAGGAAATAAAAGGTACACAGATTTGAAAGGAAGAAATAAAATTGTCTTTGTTTACAGATGACATGGCCACTTAGAAATTCCAGAAGAATCATTTAAAAAACACAATTAACAATAAGAGTAAGGTTAATATACAAAAAGAAATCACTCTTGTAGTGAGCAATAAGCAGGTGGAATTCAGAATTTAAAATAATGTATCATTTACATTAGAACCCCAAAAAGTGAAAAACTTGGGTATTAATCTACAAAATATGTACCAGATCTATATGAGCAAACCTATAAAACTGATGAAAGAAATCACAAGCAAACTAAACAAATGAAGAGCTAGTCCATAATTATGGATAGGAAGGCTAAAAATTGGTGAGATGTCAGTTCTTCCTAACTTGATCTGTAGATTCACATAATTCCAATAAAAATCCCAGAAAATTTGTAGATACAGACAAACTGATTCTAAAGTTGATATCAAGAGGCAAATGATCCAACATAATATTAAAGGAGATGAACAAAGTAGGGGAACTGGAAGTACCTGAATCAAAGACTTACTACACATATAGTAATCAAGACAGTACGGCATTGCAAAAGAATGTGCAAAGGGATGAATGGAACAGAATAGATTTTAAAAATAGAAGCACATAAACATAGTCAACCAATCTTTGAAAAGGTTCTGGAACCACTAGGCATAGATATTTTAAAAAAAAAAAAAAAAAAAAAGAAAAACCTACAGACACAGGCCTTACACTTCTCACAAAAATGAACTCAAAATGGACAAATGTAATATGCAAAACTATAAAACTTCTAGAAGATAACACAGGAGGAAAATCTAGGTGATTTGGGTTATGGCAATGATTTTTTAGAGATAATGCTGGAGGCACAATCCATGAAAAAGAATTATAAGCTGGACTTTATTAAATTAAAAATCTCTGCTCTGCAAAAGACATTGTCAAGAGAATGAAAAAGCATGCCACAGACTGAGAGAAAATATTTTCAAAACATCTGTCTGATAAAGAACTATTATTCAAAATATATAAAGAACTTGACTTTTAAAAAAAATTTTTTTTAGTTGTAGGTGAACAGAATACCTTTATTTTATTTTTTATTTTTATGTGGTGCTGAGGATCGAACCCAGTGCCTCACACATGCTAGGTGAGCACTCTACCACTGAGCCAGAACCCCAACCCCAGAACTTAATACTCTTAAGAACACGAATGACCCAATCTAAAAACAGGCAAGAGGGAGTTAGAGATGGTAGGGCACTGACTAGTATAAACAAGACTCTGGGTTCAATCTCCAGTACCACATAATAAATATGTTTAGACCTAACATGTATCACCATAGATATGTAGATAGCAAATAAGTCTATGAAGAGATGCTCTATATCACATGTCATGAGAAAAGTGAAAATTAAAACAATAATGAGATACCACTATTCTTACACCTATTAGAATGGCCAAATACTGGCAAGGATGTGGCAAAATAGGAACTCTCTTTCATTGCTGGTTGGAATGCAAAATGGGTTACTTTGGAAGAGAGTTTGGCAGTTCCTTAAAAAGCTAAAACATACTCTCTCCATAACATACTCTTTCCATATGATCTAGCAATCACACCCCCTGGTATTTGCCCAGAAAAGCTAAAACATGTCCTCAGAAAAACCTGCACATAGATGTTTATAGTTGCTTTATTCATAACTGCCAATCTTGGGAGTAACCAAAATATCCTTCAGTGTGTGAATGGATAACTAAACTGTGATACACCCAGACAATGGGACATTATTTAGTGCTCAAAAGAAATGAACTAGGCAAGCCATGAAAAGGCATGGAGGAATCTTAAATACATATTACCAAGTTTAAAAACCAATCTGAAAATGTTTATACATACTATATGATTTCAACTATGTAACATTCTGGAAAAGGCAAAACCATGGAGACAGTGGAGAAATAAGTTGTTGCTAGGGTACAGGAGATAAACTGCAGAACACAGTATGACATGTATATGAACACAATCATTACGTACTTATCAAATATAATAACAAGAGTGAATCCTAATGCTAACTATGAACTTTAGGTGATAATAATGTGTTGATAAAGGTTTATCAATTGTAACAAACTGTACTAATGTGGAAACATGTGCATGTGTGGGGACAGAAGGTATATGGGAGCTCTATTTCTGTTCTATTTTGCTATCAGCCTAAAGTGGCTCTAAAAAAATAAATGTTTATCAAAAAAATAAAACAAACAAAAAATACAAAGCTGTTCACCATCATCAGTACTCCACCCAGATCAAAATTAGTTGTTTCCAGTGTGAATCTGAAGGCAATATCATTGCCTGATTTTTTTTTCTTTCTTTTTTTTTTTTCCTTTGTGGGATGTGGCTGGGGAATTGAATTTAGGGTTAAACACATGCTCTACCACTGAGGCGCATCCCCAACCTGTACCTAATTATTTCTAAGATAGCCTCCAAAAACATCTTAACAGGTAATTTAAGACTCAGAATGAGGATCATATCAAAGAACTTACTTTTCAATTTTCTTCTTTTGTTCCTTTTGTCTTTTTTGTTCTTTTACTTGTTCTCTCTCAATATCCATGAAAAGTCTTCTGTGTCTTAGATACTGCTTTTGACGCTAAAAAGAAGTTGAAAGCAATGCTAATTTAGTTTGGCATTAGTACAGTACCTTTTTAATAGTACTTAATGAAATGATTATATTTAATATGGTAAGATATATACCATATTTACTCTATATTCCCAAGTAGTAAGTACCATAAAAGCAGGGCCACAGAAAGAAGGTAGGAGGTATTTTGTAACAGAACAAAATTCCTTTAAACTTTCAAAATTAGAATCACATCACAAAAACATATTCTAAGCCCAGCCTGACATGGCAGGGAGGGGAACAGAAGGGTTGAAGTACATCAGAGTACCATACTCATAAATCAAACAAGTTTAGTAAAGTGCAACTATACTGTATGGATCTGTTCATACCTCTGCATTTATATATTCTCTTTTAAGGACACAGGATACTCAAATGGGTAAAGCATATCTATGCATATGGTAGGTATAAATTATTAAATGTCTTAATAGGCTGGATGTAGTGCAGCACACATGTAATCCCAGCTACTTGGAAGGCTGATGTAGGAAGATCAAAATTTTGAGGTCAGCCTGGGAAACTTAGCAAGATCTTGTCATAAAATAAAATAAAATAGGCAAGAGATGTAGCTCAAAGATAGAATGCTTCTGGTTCAATCCTTAGTACTGCAGGTGGTGGGGGGAAGAAAAAGGAAGAAAGAAAAAAAAAAGAAAGAAAAAAAGAAAGTCTACATAGCAGTTGATGCATCAGACTCACCAGTGGTATTTTTTTTTTTTAAACACATTTAAAAAATTGGTGGCATATGCCACCAAGCCCAACAAGCATATGGTTTTAGAAAAAAGCTCCACAACTGATTCTGGTACAAAGGCCAGGGTTAAGAACAGTTAGTTTAAACTAACTTTAAGTTGAAAAGGAAAAACAAAGAGGAAATCATAAATTTAAAATGTTCATTTAAACAAGTTATAGTGGCAAATATATAATAGCTGGATAAATTTACTTGGATCAGCTCTTTGACTTCATATCAATGTACCCTAAAGCCTAGGAACTTGGAAGACAAACTTAATATCTTATAATGATTCAAGCAACTTCTTTGCAACTGTAGTATTAGCTCTATTAAGACACAGAAACTGTTTCTAATTTCATATATATCATCACTGTAGAAATAATAAAGTTCAAAAGCAACATCATTACATACCTCTTTCTTGTCTTCCTCTTGATCTACTCCAGACTGAAATGCCAATGGAGTTTGGAATTCATTGCTCAGTCCTGACTGATGCTCATTATAAACCTGTTAAAGAGTCCAGTCACACAGTGACAAAATTACCAAGCTAGTTGTATGAACCCTTTTGATATTTTTATCTATTGATTTTTTTCTCCTCCAACTTCCGGCTTCCTTGGATAAAACTAAACATAAAAGAGTAAAGGCGAAAAGGAAGGAAAGAAAGCAGTTTCAGAAGGAATTAACCAACCAACAAAAAATGAAAAAAGGAAAATAAAGACAAAAAGATTCAGATAAAAACCATGAATGAACAAATAACAAATCAAAATGTTCAGAATAAAAGTTGTTTTAAAGTGGTCACTTGAAATCATACTATCACAGTATGCTGGCACTTGAATCCAGTTATAAAGCCAGATCCCTTAATATCTCAAATGTGGGGACTAGAGTTGTAGCTCAGTGGTAGGTGCTTGCCTAGCACATGTGAGGAGCGGGTTTGATCTTCGACACTACATAAAAATAAATAAAATTTTTACAAAAGATATTGTGTCCATCTACAACTAAAAAAATATGTTTAAAAAAATCTCAAATGTATAATTACATTCTATCTACACAACTCTCTTGATGGGCATGAACTCAGAATAAGAGTTTGGAAATATATCAATCAATTGGTATGGCATAGAGAACACTGGGGCCTCTTTTCCCACCATATTTATTAGCAAAACTTTGTAAGTTGGTATACCTACTTGGACATTATATGGGCCAAATTATGATCTCTAACCTTCTGGAGATAAAGTTTAACACTTTTATCTCTTTAGTTTAAAAGTTATTTATCTTTCAGCAGGGTAAGAGGATAAAAGATCAATATGTAAACATCCATTGGATTTCTATATTTGTGATGAACAACTTGGAAACAAAATTAAGGACAACATTCTTGACAATACCATCAAAAAAGCTATAACAGGTACAAATTTAACAAGGAAATATAAATTTTATACTCTGAAACCTACGAAATGTTGGAAGAAATTTAAAAAACACCAAAATAAATGGAAGAACATTCCACATTCATGGATTGAACGACTTAATATTGCTAGGATGGCAGTACTCCCTAAACTGATCAACAAATCTAACATAATTTCCACCAAAATTTCAGCTGCCTTCTTTGCAGAAATTCACAAGATGATCCTAAAATTTCTATGAAAATGTGAAAAACCCAGAATAGCTCTCATACTCTTGAAAAAGAACAAAACTGGAGGACCCCCTTTTCCCAACATCTCATTACAAAGCCACAGTAATCAAGACAGCTTTCGCTGGCATAAGGATAGACATAGATGAGTGGAACAGAATTCATAGTTCGAAAGTAAACACTTATATTTACAATCAACTGATTTTTGACAAAGTACCAAGATAATTCAATGGAACAACAGTCTTTTAAACAAATGTGTTTCAACAAATGACACCGAAACACTGGCTATCCACATGCAAAATATTAAAGCTGAACCATTTCCTTATACCATATACAAAAATTAACTCAAAGAATTACAGACCTAAATGTAAGAATTACAAAAATTCTTAGAAGAAGACAGAGAAGTACATATTCAAGATCCCAGATTAAGTTATGGTTTCTTAGATATGAGACCAAAAGCATAAGCTGCCAAAGTAGAAACTTAAGACTTAAAAAAAAAAAAAAAAAAAAACTTATGCTACAAAGAAACCATTTTAAAAAGTGAAAAAACAATCGGCAGAGTTGCAGAAATCATTTGCAAAACTTGTATTTTTTAAAAGGGACTGTATGTAGAACTTATTCAGGCCTCTCCTAATGTGCAATAATGGAAAGAGCTAGAAGGGAGGGAAAGGGGAGGTACTAGGGAATGAAACTAACCCAATTTTGCATGTATAAATATATCACAATAAATCACACTTTTATGTATAATTATAATTAAAATTAATGCCAATTTAAAAAATAAGCAGGAAAGAGATGAGTAGAGTGGAGGAAGAGGAACTGGGGGAGGGAAGAGGAGAAGGAAGGTAAGGTACAGGCGATAGAAATAGAGCAAATTAGCCCATTATGTATAACTATAATGCATTAATAAAACTTTTTAAAAAGAAACTCTCATATCTCAATGATCAGAACACAAATAACCCAATTATAAAATGGGTATAGGATCTAATAGCAGTACTCCAAAAATATACAAATGGCTAGTAAGCACATGAAAATCAGGAAAATGTAAACTGAAAGTACAGTGAGACAACACTTCATGCCCACATGGATGAAAAATAATTTAAAATGAAGATATGGGGACTGGGGGTATTAATCAGTGGTAGAGTGTTTGCCTGGCAGCAAGACTTCCTGGGTTCAATACCTGGCACCCCAAAACAAATAAGCAAACAAGTGTTGGGGAGGATACAGAGAAATGTGAACCTTCACCCACACTGATGGAAACAAAAAATGTTACAGCTACTTTGGAAATTAGTTTGCTAGTTCCCCAAAAGGTTAATAAGCACAGAATTATCATTTGCCCCAGCAATTCTACTATGAAGTATATACTTGAGAAAAATGAAAGATAAGTCCGTAGAAAAACATGTACACAAATGTTCACAGCAACATTATTCATAAGTCAAGTAGAAACAAGTTAAATATCATCAATGAATAAATAAAATGTGCTATATGCATAAAATGGAATTATTCAGCAATTAATAGTCATGAAGTCCTGTTATGTGCTATAATATCAGTGAACTTTGAAAACATTATGCTAAGTGAAAGAAGTCAGTCATAAAACACCAAATATTACATGACCTCATTTAAATGAAATAGCCAGATTAGGGTCTATGGAAAAAGAATAGCTTAGCAGTTGCTAGGGCTAGACATGGAGCTAAGGGAAAAGGGCAGTAGCTGACACTGGGAATAGGAGACTCAAGAGGTGATAAAAACGTACTCAAGTTACACGCCTGTAATCCCAGCAACTCGGGAGACTGAGGAAGAAGATTGCAAGTTGGAGACCAGCCTCAGCAACTTATGAATACCATCTCAAAATAAAAATAAAAAGGTCTGGGGATATAGCTTAGGGTAAAGCACTCCTAGATCAATCCCCACTATCTAAAAAATAAAAAAGAAAATGTTTCCAAATTGATTGCAGTGATATTCGCACAACCCTGTGGATATACTAAAAACACTGATTTGTATCCTTTAAATAGGTCAACTGTATGGTGTATGAATTACAGTTAATCTTCATTATTTGCAATCCTATATTTGCAATTTTGCCTATTCATTAAAATTTATAGGTAATACCATACTCACAATGCTAAGCAAAATTTGCAGACATAAACAGAGTCAGGAAAAGTTGAGTAATCCAACAAGCATGTTGGGAACTGAGGTCCTATACAAGATGTTCTGACTTTTACTGTTTTCATAAAAAAGTATCTTTGTTTTTGCTAGGGATCAAACCCGGGGCCCTGCCCATGCTAGGCAAGCATTCTACCACTGAACTCCATGCCTAGTCCACAACTATCCTTTTTACATTTTATTTAATGCCAAGTTTTTTGTATTTTTGTGTTTTTAATTTGTGATTTCACTGTTTAAGAAAGTCCCAGGAATAGTGCTGGCATACTATTATTACTAAGCACAAAAGGCTGTGATGTAGGTTAAATTCACAGAACCCAACAAAGGCTGTGATGTGCCTTACAGAGAAAATGTATGTTAGATAAGCTTCATTCAGGCATGAGTTATAGTGCTACTGGCTAAGATCAAAGTTAATAGATCAACCATATGTATTAGTAAGGTGTCTTTAAACAGAAATATTTACAAAACAAAGTTATGTATATTAATGATTTGACAAAAAGTTTGGGGATTGATGAAAATGTGCCTATAAAAGTCCTAAAGATTTCACAAAAGAACAGTTAGAAATAGTACATAAATTCAGCAAGGTTGTAGGATACAAAATCACCACAAAAATCAGTTATAGCAGGTGCAGTGGCACACGCCGGTAAGCCCAGAGGCTCAGGAGGCTGAGACAGGAAGATCGCGAGTTCAAGGTCAGCCTCAGCAACAGTGAGACACTAAGCAACTCAGTGAGACCCTGTCTCTAAATAAAATACAAAAAGGGGCGGGGGATGTAGTTCAGTGATTGAGTGCCCCTGAGTTCAATCTCCTGAACTCCCTCCCAAAAAAGTCAACTTTGCTTGAAAAGAATACTAAGAGAAAATATCAGAGAATAACACCATTCACACCCCCTCCTAATTAGTAAGTTTTCTTTAGTTACAGGAAAGAGAAATACCTGGAATGCCTAGTGACTTGTGCACAACACTGAAACTATGTCAAGAGAATTGATATGCATATGACATGCACATAAGTAGATGCATGCAAAGAAAATGATCTAGACAGATGAACTTCAAAGTGCTGAGAGTTGGTATGTCCAGAGATGGGGAAAGGTTGAGGAAATAAAATAATCAAAGATAACTTTGACATTTTTACTATCTGTGCTTCTATGTGTTTTAAAAATTATTAAAAATACATTCTCATTAATTAACTATTGTTAGACACTAAAATTAAACTAATTTCTAAAAATAAAAGATTCTCTGGAAGTACTATGAAAGTTAGAATGAAGCAGAGAGCCTGAGAAAAGTAAAACAGAAGACTACTATATATAATAGACCAGATGAGAAATGATCAGAGCCTGAGCTAATGAGAACAGAAAGGAAAGGGAAGGTTTAAGATGAGAAACTGCCAGAACCTGGTATAATGAACAGACCTTAAGGTTGAGGCAGAGAAAAAATGTAAAGATAATGCTTAGGATTTTGGCTGGTATGATTAAATGCGTAGATAAACTGCTTTGGAATAGGTGATGTGCTCAGTTTTGAACACCTTTGGTTGACATATTTGTGGAGTTGAGCTGATCATCAGGAAGTTGGAAGTCTAGAGTTCTGAAGAAAGATCTATCCAAAAGACAGATTTCAAAATCACCCTATCAAGGAGTAGCAGAAGTCAAAGAAAATATCACTGAAAGAAAGAGAATGTTAAGGAATGGCTTGAAGAACAGAACACAGTCTAAAGAATACCAACAGGAAAGTTCAGGTAGAGAAAGCTCAGAAAGAATGTCTGGAATGTATCTGGAAACTAGTGTTACAAGAAGGCAAGAAGGAACTATTTCAAGAAGAAACAAGCAGTCAACAGATTCAAATAATATAGAGAAGGCAATAACATAAAAAGTGAAAATTTTCAATTATTTTATCAACAAGGAAGACCCTGTGGTAACCTTGTAAAGAACAGTTCACACACCCAAGCCCTCACCTGTGCAGTCCTAGATTAAAACAAACAAACAAACAAACAAAGCAAAACAAAAAAAAAAAACAGTTCAAGAGTATTTGTGGGGATAGATGTCAGATAGTAAAACAGGGATAGTAAACATGGTTTATTCTTTCAAGAAACTGGCAGTGGTCAAATAAAATTTTATTTACAACATAATCATACTTATATCAAAAACAGAAGAGTTATAGGCTAGAGGTGTATGTAGCTCAAGAGTACAGCGATTGCCTACCAGTTGTGTGGCTCTAAGTTTGATCCTCAGCACCAGAAAAAAGCAAAAAACAAAAGTTTCATGAGGAAATTATATATGTTCAATCATATATAATTTAATCATATAATCAGTTTTATATGTCTATAAAACTCAAGGGAGAATTTTTTTTTAGTGGAACAGAGCAAGGCTCTAAGAAGAAAAGCAAGAGAATCCAGAATAAGAACTCCAAAAGAGATAATTTTTTTTTTTTTGAGATGGTAGGAATAGGTAATAATGGCAAAAAAAAAAAAAAAAAAAAAGGATGAAAAAGAAAATGGTTGAAGCATTTATGATATGATAGCTTCTATTTTCTTTAGGAAATCTGAGACTATCAGAGTACAGCAGGAAGCTTCAGGAATATTTAAGGTTTAGAATAGACAGTGTGGTGTTGGAAAGGAAACTGGCAGGGAAGAAGTAAGAAAAATGCTAAGCAGTACTGAAACCCAGTTATGGAAAACCCTATGAATGAACACAGTATTAATTTACACTATTAAAATGTATTCTATAATAAAGTTGGATTATTTGGGAATGCAAAACGGGAAAAGACTGTTCCAGGGTTGGCAATTTTCAGGGCTTGTATGGCAGGACAAGAAGAGGAGGTTCAGACCATCAAAGGAGTACAATAATATAATGGTCAGAAGTAGGAACCCCTCTCATGTGCTTTGTGAATGCCCTGTGCATCCTCTATCACTATTATGTTGCCTCATAACTGTATGTGTCAATCTCTCTTCTTGAGATTGAGTGCTGGTGCCTTCTTCACAGCTGAATCTTTGCTAGTTAGTACTTAAATAATGGCTAAAACCTAACAGTGCTCAACAAATATTTGATTGACTGGCTAATTCATTTGAAATACATTTACTACTAGGTACCAAGCACTCTGCCAAATGCTATTTATGTAACAGTTAAAAAAAGAAAAAAGATGTGGTACATCATTCATGAAGTCTACCAACCAGCAGAAAATCTCTAGACAATAAGAACATATATAAATAAATAAACAAATAATTATAAGTTGTATTGCACTGAGAATGAAGGAAACAATGCAAAGACAGAGAAAAACAGAAAAGGGAAATCTATTTTTGAGGTGTTCAGGTCTGTCTCTTCTAAGGAGTTGCCATTTAAACTGAAACTGAAGGATAAGAAGGGATCAGATTTGTGAAGGAAAAAGGGAAGACTCTCCAGGCAAAGGAAAAATGATATGCAAAAGACCTTAGGTAGAAAAGAGGCTGGCACAGTGCAGGCTATATAAATGACAATGTTGAAGAAAACATAACACTATACCTTTAGGTCAACTTTATAAACTAAAAGTCACAGCAGTTCAGAGCAGCAGTTCAATCCTGAAACCTGAGTCCAAATTTTACTTTCTGTCTCTTTGCTTCCTTTTCTTTCTGCTCTTTTTTTTCTTTTCTTCTTTTTGGTACTAGATATTAAACCTAGGGGTGCTCTACCACAGAGTTACAGTCCCAGTCCTTTTTATTTTTATTTTGAGACAGGGTCTTCCTAAATTGCCCAGGCTGATCCTCTTGCCTCAGGCTTCCGTAGGGATTACAGGCATGTGCTTCATTCTTAATCTTAAAGGGCCAATAGGAAATTTCTCTGTATCTTTCATGTGGCCTAACAATGCTAGTTATCTGAAGCCTTTGTTTCTAAAATAATATAAAAGCACCAAACAGAAATTATGCAGAGTTGTAAAATTCAAATGGGAATAAACTAGACTTCAGTTTGAAGTCATAAAGAAAACTTAGCAGTAAGCTGGAAGAGCAAAAGACTTAAGATACTAGAAATCTTAACCTGATACTCCCAAACATTAGACAACATAATGCTAACAAGTTCCAGTCCAAACATGACAAGTTTATTTCTTGATGATACTGTCATTTGCTCTTCCAACTTAACTGACAGAAATCTAGTCCTAGCCATTGTGTGGAGAAGCTAGATAGCATCCCCACCCCACCACCACCAAAAAAATCCTGCTCATTTCTTCCCTTTTCAAACAAAAAAGACAACAGCCTCCAGAAATAGACCTTTTATAAATATCAATATAAAATATAGTTTTTCCAATAGGCACAAAATGCTTCTAACAATCTCCCAGGTTTCAGTAAACGTCCTAAAATAATCTTAGGATAGGTTTTGTACACTATGAAATAAAACAGAAATCTACCTTTTTATCATCCTTTACCATCCCAGACTAGTAGGTGCTAATAATGGTGTCTAAATTTCACAGTTCATACTCTATGGTCTCCTCTACCTGTCGTCTGACGCAAGTGTCTCTCTGATATCTGGGTAGATGATGCTGATGGCGATTCAGAAGCAAGTCCTCTTGCCATCTTTCAGCTGTTTCAACAGATGGCTGTTGCCTAAAGTGTAAGCTCTAAAAGATAACAACATTTACCAAATTGAGTGAGCAGTGATATAATAATAGTGATAGTACTGTAGGTTTCAGTGATAGCCTGAAACAGTTCAATATGTTCAAAATGTTCTCATATATTATGGCATGAAAGTAGATATTATACTTCTTGCCACTCTTAAGGGTCGTAAGTATTCACAAAGCAATAATCTTAGTATCTATCTCCCAGAGGTATTGTGAATAATGCATACAAACTTGTAAAACCATTTTGGCTATGATAAGTGCTCTGCGAATATAAGCTGTTATTTATAATAATGTTGCTAATATTAGTAAGAGATACCACTACCATCATCTTTGTTAGTGATATACCTCTGACAAGTATAAACAAAATTCTAATTTGCTTTCTGCTGTGTTCTACCTGTTCTCTGGCAAAACCCAGACCCTGGATTTCATATAAACCATATCTGTGGCACTCTGGAAGCAACTCTATTCTCCATTTCTCAACTGTCATATCATGTGATGCCTGCCCATAGTTAGTGTGCTAAAAGACAACATAAACACTGACATAAAGTACCCAAGCAAGAGGACCACGCCTGTGGCAAAAGTAAAAGCTTCCCTGAAGAAGCCTAAAGTAGTTTCAACCAATGAGAATGGTGTGTGAGACACATCTAAGAACAAGAGGACATTATATTCTTTGCCCATTATTACCAACCTTAACACTAAATCCTTGAGCATTTATACAATGCCCTGTCAATCTGGAGTTCAAACCTAAACAATTTACTCTCTGCTACCAACTCCCACTATATTTTGCTCTACTTGTTCTCCAGGAAAGGCTAGGTCTCTATCATTGGGGGTGAAATATACCAATGAGATTCCAATAGCAATTCCTACCCCAGTCTCCATTTTCTCCAAAGATGCAGGTTGTCTAATAAGCTTTTTCTAAATGAACAACCAAAGAAAAAACTGATTATTCAAATAGAATGATGGGTTAGTTGCATACAACATTACAGACTTTAGTTACAATTCCTGAGTAATGATACTAGGATAGGATAACAGAGCAGTTAAGGGGTCTATGTGTGCATGTGTTTTTCCAAATAAACATCAAAGTAGGAAAAAAATGGAATAATGAACCCCAAGGTACCCCTCACTCAACTTTAACAATTCATAACATCTTATTTTTTCATCTATCTCTTCTCTAGCTTTTTTTAGGAGTATTTTAAAGCAAATTAAGAATTATTCTGATACATTCTGAAATAACTAAAGACATTTTAGATATTAGCCTAACTCTGGAGACCTTAAGTCTATGTATCCCACATACAAGCTAGCTTGATAAACTTCAGTCAATCTTAACTGGTCTTCTCTTAGAAAGTGATAGTCCTTCTTCTGTATGTGGCTCCACCTGTTCTCCAGGGGAGGTTTGGTCCTGGGTCTTAGGTGAACATACTAATGATACTGCAAAGGCAATTCCTCTCTTACTCTCTCTTCTGTCCTAAAAGATGAGGGATGCTTGAGAAATATGTTCTAAAGAAACAACAAAAACAGAAAAAATATTACCTCGACAGGATGATATGCTAGTCATAATCCTACAGATTTCAGTGAGAACTCCAGGAAAACAGCATCAGGTAAGAACATCCTGATTATGTTTTGGTGAGAATAAGGATGTTATACTTTTAATCCAACTCTGCAGACTTTAATTCTTAATCCCGAACCATAGAGAAAGAGTCTGAGAAACTCATTTAATCTTTTAAAGTAGTTTAGGATCTGCTACTTATTTCTACATTGTTCATGTTTGTGATAATAACGTGGAATTCAGCAAGAGTTGGAGAATAATCCTGGTAAATTAAAAGAGTCTAACTGATGTATTAATCTTTTGAATGACAAGACTGATTTGATCTATACAGTGTAGACCAGGGTCTTTTTTTATCATTAGCTTCAGGGCAGAACAGAAAAAAAAGACCAGCAGAAATCCAACTGTTTAGGCTTTAACACTCTATGCCTATCCTTCTTGAAGCAAAAAGTACTGCTTCAAGTACTTTAGAAGTACTTAGAACTATTATCCTACTAATGTGGGAAGGAAGCAAAGATCTGATATTCTTATAGCTCCAAAATCTTTGATTCTATACTTTAATTTACCAGTTATTCAGCATTTATAAAATTCAGCTACTTTATTTGCCATTTCTTTATCTCTTTTTCATTCTATTCTACCTGCTCTCTGATGAAGTCCTGAAATTGGGTTTGGGAAGGCAGACACTGATAACCTGCCAGAGAAAAGTCTTCTCTCCCTTCCTCATCTGTCGTATCAGAAAATGGCTCCTGAAAATGTACTTTCTAAAAGAGAAAAAACACAAACTATAAACTGAGTAATGAGAAATATTATGGAATAAAACACAAAACCATACTTTTTGTCAGTTCTAAACTTTAGCTGAGAACAAAATCTGAAGCTTCAAATTAAACCCTAAATATTCAGTTGATGCTGTTCTCTGTCTTTTCCACTCTACCTTGACCCTGATGGAGGCCTGCTGATGACTGCCCAGATCTTGATGTATGACATCCATAGGAAGCTCTTCTCTCCCTTGCCTACCTATCAAAAGTGTTGCTGGCTGCTTCAAATTTGTTTTCTAAAAAAAGAACAAACAGAAATATCAATTGTTCAGTTAAGAATGACAGGTTAACTTAGACTTTAGGCTTCAGTGAGAATTCTGCAGTTAACTGAGGTCAGACTATAACTGGGCATCTTAGAGAATAAAACAAAAAACTACTCTATTCTATAAAAGCCCAACCATAACCCTAAGTAATTTACTTCCTGTTGATCCTCTTCCTCCTTTTGCTCTAACTGATCTCCAGTAGAGTGCTGGCCTTGGAACCTGTGTGAAAGATATGGTTCTGTACTTGTGGGCCATTCCTTTTTCCATCTTTCAACTCTCAAAGCCAATAATGGCTGCTGCCAGATATATTTTTCCTAATGAATATTAAAAAAGAAAAAAAGTAAATTGTCCAGATAGGGAAAATATGCTGATAATATTTTAACACTTAGTATGAACACTGGAGCTTTGAAAACACAAGAAGGAAACTATATTCTCCAACCATGGATCTCCAAATCAGTTGCAATATAATCCTTGCAAATCCCACTCCAAACCCTAAATAGCTTATTTGTTCTTATTATCTCTCCTTTCCATTCCATTTTACCTGATCTTTGAGTGGAAAATCCTGCTCCTGACATTTGTGTAGAAGATTCTCATCTTTGAGGAGAACGCACTGATCATTAGGGAGAAAATTCTGATCCTGGCGTTTGAGTAGAATATTCTGGTCTTTGGGAAGAACACATTGGTCTCTGCATACAAAATCCTGGTCATCATGTAGAAAATCTTGGTCCTGACATATGGGTAAAATATTCTGGTCTCCGGATAGAAAATCCTGGTCTTTATGTAGAAAATTCTGGTCCTGATATTTGGGTAGAATATTCTGGTCTTTAGGGAGAACACAGGGGTCTCTGGGTAGAGAATCTTGGTCCTGATATTTGGGCAAAAAGACCTGGTTTTCAGGTGGAAAATCCTGTGCTTTCAACTCAATATTCCCATCTTCTAGCCCAGTGCTATTAGCTTTTATCATAATACTCCAAGTTTCTGTCTTAATAGACTGGACTTCTGGCTCAATGGCCTGGCCTTCTGGCTCAACAGCTTGAACCTCCAGATCAACAGCCTGGACATCTGGCTCAACACTCTGAGTTTCAGGTTCAACACTCTGAACTTCTATCAAATCATCCTGGGTTTCTGGCAGATCTCCTTTGGTTTCCAGAGGATAATCCTGGGCTTCAAGGCCCTGAAAATGTGACTGCTTTTGTTCTTTCTCTTCTATCACAACAAATAATGGATTTTTGAATTTTACTTTCTAAAAGTGAACATAAACAACAAATACAGAATGTTATAAAATAGCAACACTTGGTTTTCCATGAGATTTCCTAAAATGATCTTAAAATGGCAATAATCAATAAATTACTACAATAAAATGTGAAATCATAGTCTGCCCAACTTAAAAGAATCTAACTCTACAATTCCAAGCCAGTATAACTATATTGGCAATCCCTAATCAAATCACAATTATTTTATTTACTCTTATTGCTTTACCTGAATTCTGCTAAAGGGCTTATCACTGTCTTCAAAGAAGAGACTCTGCTTGTCTCCCCAAAACAAATCGCCTCTCCCTTTCTCATCTGTTGTAACAGATAACACTTCCTCACTGTCAGATTCCTAAAGAAGGGGGGGAACCACCAAATGTAGCTATTACAGGTAGAAACAACATGATTGCAAAAAAAATCCTAGGCTTCAAGATAGCATATTCAAACAGTATTAAATGTTCATGGTAAAAGACTGTAAGTACACCAAAAACTATAAAACATTGTTGGAAAAAACTAAAGATCTAAATACAGGAAAAGACATCCCACATTCATGGATCAGAAAATATTGTTCAATGACAGGGTGTGGTGATGCACACTTGTAGACCCAGCACTGGGGACCCTGAAACACCCCAGTAGTTTGAAATCAGTCAGGGTAACAGAGTAAGACCCCATTTCAAATATTAAAAAAAAAAAAAAGACACATTTCCCAAAATGATCTATAAACCAAGAATCTTTAACAAAATACCAAGACTTTTTCTTTTATAGAAATTAACAAGCAAATCATAAAATTCATGCGGAAATGCAAGAGATCCATAAAATATTACTGAAAAAGAACAAAGTTGAAGATCTCATTCTTCCCAATAAATTGGACTACACCAAAATTTAAAAATTTATTCTGCAAATGATACCATTAATAAAATGAAATGACAACCCACAGAATGGGAGGAATATACATAAGGTCACTCTTTAAGAGACTTATATCCAGAATATATAAAGAACACATAAAGCTTGACAATAAAAAGAACCCAATTTAAAAACAGGCAAAACATTTGAATAGACATTTTCTCAACAGAAGGTCAAATGGGCAATAAGGATTTGTACCTGCATTTCCCTACCTGATTTTCCATAAAGTTCTGGTAATATATAGTAGTTTAAAGACCTTGATGGATCTTAAGAGGGTACTCTCCTCTTGTTTCTATATTTATTGAGATGCTTGTTACCTACAAAGTACTCCCTGGGAGTTGGGTGGGGGTGAATCAATACAAATATAAATGGTACAGGGAAGGCAATATCCTTACAATACTAACTGAGTTTTTGTGAAAGGTTTGGAATGATCTTAAGTAAGTTAAAACAGTCTTAGAATTAATTAAGAGAAAAAATTAGTGAATTCTATTTCAAATATACAAACAAATCACACATCAATATATGGGATGAAACAGACTGATAGGAGAACATATAAACTTAATAAAAGAAAACTTGCCACCACTCTAACCACTAACAATTTCAAAACACTCATGAATTCAGTCCTGGAACCTGACAGAAAGCAATGAAGTATATGTTCTACTTGTATCTCCAAACCTTGAACAACAATAACAACCAGAAAGAATCTAATGATGCTAAAGACTAATAAAGAAATGAAAGCAGAACCAAATTAGATTATAGATTTTTTTTTTTCTGATGAAAAGATTCCCACTTCATACAGCTGAGAGGATAGAAAACTGTTCAGATTTGAGGTAAAGACTTGATATAGGGGCTGGAGTTGTGGCTCAGTGGTAGAGCGCTTGCCTGGTATGTAGAGGCCCTGGGTTCGATACTTAGCACCACATATAAATAAAGAAAAGATCCATTGACAGCTTAAAAAAAAAAAGACTTGATATAAGGATTAGAAACATTTCACTGAATTTTTACATCTTTCCCAATTATATGGAAGGATCTGTTTTTGCTATTTTGCCCTCTGCTACCAAAATGCATTCATTGGAAGCAATGGCCAGTTTGAATTCATTATCATCACCATTAACAATAATGAATTACATTTAAATGGCACCTTTGACGTATAAACTTGGTTTATACAAGGAAGTTATCTCGGAATTAATCCTCCCTTCTACTGGATAACTATTTCAGTCAGACCTATGAACAGTACTCTTTCTGGAAAAATACCAACTTCATAGAAGATTTGAGCAGACAATATAAAATATCACTCTTTAGAACCTGATAACCCTTTTTTCTCTGGTTTATTAGGAAGTGTCCAATCACCACTTTTCAACAGTTGCCTGGAGTTAGATAATACTGTCAAATCCATGGTAGCTATGAAAATTGTCAAAAAAAAAAAAAAAAAGAAAGGTCTCTGAGAATAACTGTGGTACAAAAGAAACTATATTTCAAAAAGTCAGAACAACAAGACAATGCTAGAAAAAGTAAACCAAACTCACTACATCTAGGATGGGTTGTCATATACAGATATATCTTAATACCTACCTTTTGTTTTTTTAAAGTTAATTTATAAATTTTAAAATCATTACTGAAGAGGGAGACATTTATAGTTTAGTATTCAACCATATAAATGAGCAAACATAAAAACACAAATGTTTTAATGGTTTTGTTGAGATACTTAAGGGAAAACACAAAAATAAATCGTGCTACACAAATACATCTTGGTCAACAATGAACAACATATGTGATGGTGGTCCCTTAAGACTGTCACTTAAGGATACTATAACCCTCTTAGTTTGTGTAAGTATACACTATGATTTTTTCACAGTGAAATCAACTAAAGACACATTTCTCTGAAAGTATGCTGTCATTAATATATGAATGCATATGATCCATGAAAATGTAAAACAATATACCAATAAGGAAGTAAAACTGGGAAATGGCTAAATAAGATAGCTGATGATGGCAAAAAAAAAAAAAAGAAAAAGAAAAAGACTAACAGACTATTTTATTAGATGTTGACCATCAAAACTTAAAATTAATGCCAAAATTAAGTAAACACAGGAAGATACATGAACTGAGCATCCAAATTTGTAGACTCCAAAATAAGTAGGTACAAAAAGTCATTTTACAAATACATTTTACAAATACATTTTAAATATCCTTTTAGGTCTAGTTCCACATTTAGACTCCAATTTTTCACTCTAACCTTATGTTAAGAAAGGAAATAATTTTCTTTTTAAAAAATAAGTTATTATTTTCCTGATTAGAAAGTGAAACGCCACACACAATGGGAAATTTTTAAAATTAGGAAAACAGAAGAATCACCTGTAATAATACTGTCCAGAAATAATCAATAGTAGCCTCTCAAGTCATTTTTATATAGGTGTTTGTCTAAGCACATAGCATTCTTTGCCATTTCTTTGGTTTATTTTTCTTTAGCACTTTTCATTTGAAATTATATTCTATAGTTATTTACTTGTTTATTATATACTTCCCTACAAGTACAGAAACTCGAGGGATGATTGTCTTTATTTTACTACTGTAAGTCCTGTTTCTAGAACTATGTCTGCCAATTACAGACATTCCATAAACATTTGTTGAATGAACACATACATTTTTAAATTGAGATCATATTGTATATAATTTTGTATCCTACTTTTTTCACTTAACTTTACCCCACACTTTGTCTTGTCTTCAGATATTCTTTGAAAACACAATTATCTTTTAGAATGGCTGTATACAGATATATTATAATTAAGCATTCCCTACTGTGGGATATTTAAGGTTATTTCCAATATTTTACAGCTCTAAATTATGCTGAGATGTAACTAAATCTTTTATTTATATTTTTGAAAACCATGTAATGGAAATTAAATTTACCTGTTGGGTGGGAAAGCTTTTCCTCCAACCATCTGGAAACACTGATGGCTTTTCTTTACTCACAGTTTTATGGGATGCCAGCCGGTGACGTGCTAGTTTCATGGTTTGACTAAGCTGCCAGAGGATGGAGGAAAAAAGAAAACAAAAACAAGTTAAAATCTTAATACCAAATGTACTAAGTGTTCCAGAAGGAAAACAGGTACCCATTATTAAAAATGTCAGACCTAAGACAAGAGGATTACTTACAAAGGAAATTTTGATCTTGTTAATAGTATTTTATGATATTATTATCATTATTCTAAGAGATTGCACTTTATAACAGAAGGGCTGTTATTCACATTAATTTTTTAAACAATGTATACTTTATATTAAGTATGAATGCCAAAATCAGACCTTAATGTCTGAGTCAATACACTTAGAAATTGTTGAACACATTCTTAACTCCTTTTATCAATCTTTTCAATAAAGTTATTTCTTCAACTGGTTTTTGCATGCCTAATTGCTTTCATCACTCTTTAGAAGACTAAATAGTTTCCCTAAGACTCTTGGTTTTTTCCTATGCATATGAATCCCTTCTCCACACTCAACATTTGAAGACTAAGCTATTTAAAGTCTTTTCTCAGATATCCTTTCCTTCAAGATGCCTTCCTAAATTAACTTGCAACACATCTCAAAAGAACCAATTTGTTTCAACTACACTAAGTAATCTCTGATAAATGACTATTAATATTAAATAGGTTGATTTTGTGTTCATTCTTTGTCTCTAACTAGTAATTTCAGTCTATACATACTTTGATTTGTTTTTCAGAGGAGCACAGTCTTTTATATCTCCCAAATCTGCAAGATATGTGTCATTTAAGAAAAAGAAAGAAATGAACTATGTACACTTTTTAGGATGTACACTGCATCTCATGGTCCCTAAGTACATAGTATCAATGCTATCTACTCTCCCTTCAGGGGAAATTACGGCTAAGACTTACAGACCTAAGTAACAAATACTTTACGATTTTTATTAATAATGAGCTAAGTAGAAAAACTCTCACTACCAGTCCAGTTTTTCTCACAGTTGTATCATCTCTGCTTTGTCCTTGATTCTAGAGATCCATACTGCTAACCAGAAAAATCAGCTTGAAACATTACTTTTTATTTTACCAAGGGCAGGACTTCTAAAGTAAGCTAGCTGCAGAATGGCTAAAGGGTCAGTCAAGACAGACTTATTCACAATGCAAAAGGAGATACACATGCAGCTAAAGTTATAAAAAAAATACAAAGTTATTATGCCTACTTCTTTTGACACCAAGTATGGTAGGTTTTTTTGTCCCACATTTTGTATACAGGATTCAAAAGTTCCAATGTAAAAAATTTAAACTAGGGCTTCAGAATTTTCATTTCCTATCACAGTCCTAATCTCTATTAGATTCAGATTGATTACAATTCCTTAAGCATCTGGCCCAGCAATAAGAATATGTATTATGCTCTTTCTGTTTCTCTTTTGTCACCATAATTCTTCACCAAACCTCAGTCTTGTAAAGGCCTTTCCAATGACTACTATGAGAACTATAGCAGGCTGAATAATGGCCAGCCAAAGAAATCAGGTCCTAATCCCTGAAACCTATATATGTTACTTTGTAAGGGAAAAGGGCCTTTGTAGTTGTGCTTAAGTTAAAGGTCTTGAGGTAATCCTTGTTTATGTAGACAGGCACTAAATGCCATCCCAAGTGTCCTTATAAGAGAGTAGGAGAGGGAGATTCAACCTACAGAAGAGAAAGCAATGCAAAAATTCAGGAAAGCACCGACATGACATGGCCACAAGCTAAGGGAATGCCAGCAGACTAAAAGTTGGGAAAGACAAGGGACAAAATTTCTCCTAAAGCCTATAGAGGGAGCATGGCCCTACTGACTGATTTTGGTTCAGTGAAACTTACTTTTAGCTTTTGGCCTCCCAGAACTATGAGAAAATGCATTTCTATCATTTTAAGCCATTACATTTGAGGTAATTTTATTATAGCAGCTACCAGAAATGTAACTAATATAGCAAGTATCAAAATTAATATTAATAAGCAATAAATAAAAAGCTATCCCACTCCTTGGCATTTGTCCAAAAGAACTAAAATCAGTATACTATAGTAATACATGCATTTCAATGTTTGTAGCAATGCAATTTATAATAGCCCAGTTACACAACCAACCTAAGTGTCCATCAATAGATGAATGGATTTTAAAAAAATGTGGTATATACACCATGGAGTTCCGTTCAGCCATAAAGAATAAATTATATCATTTGCCAGAAATTGGATAAAGTTGGAGAACATCATGCTAAGTGAAGTAAGTCAGACTCAAAGTTTAGGGTCAGAATTCTTCTATGTGGAAGCTCAAGAGAAAAAAAAAAGGTATCTCACAAAAATAGAAGGAAGAACAGCAGAGTAAAGCAAGGGGATTGAGGTAGGAGGGAAGAAAGGAGGAAAAGGGGGGGGTACTGGGGAAATAAACTGACCAAATTATGCTATGTATAAAGGAGATTATATTACAATGAATCATACTGCTATGTATAGTGATAATGTAGCAATATAAAAAATAAACAAATAGAAGGAAGACCAGTAAAGTAAAGGAAGGGTATGGGGGAGAGAGGAGGGGAAGGAAAAGGGAAGTACTGGGAAGTACTGTGCATGTATGAATGTCACAATGAATCCCACTATTATGTAAAATTATAATGAAAACAATGAGAGATATTAGTATCATAAAATTATGCAAAATTATGTAATAAATAAAAAGAACAAGAAAATAAGCGTACCTCTCATACTGCAAGATAATGTTAATCATTGCATGCTTGTGTGCATGGTTTATATATGAATTTGTATGTGTAAATATGTACCATATATTTAAAAATGTATGTTTAAAAATAATGTGCATATGGGCATATGCTATGGGCGTATGAACACTCAAAAATAAAATTTAATTAAGCCTTTTTTATACTAGAACCTTAGACACACTATTCATTCTCTTACAGCTAATAATTGTTATTAACCCACTAAGTCAGAAGTTTTCTGTTTTGCCACTATTCCAATGAAACTGACACAGGTGCATCAAGATAGACTGGAAATCGATAATCTAGAGCTTATATATGTGTGTATGTGTGTGTGTGTGTGTGTGTGTGTATTTCATTTTATATTTTTCAAATATTCTGATCATTCACTTATTACTTTTCTCAAAATAATAGAACTCTAAAACATAATATTTATTTCAAAAGTTACCATAAGGGGTATATTTGTTACTCAATTTCCATTTTTATAGGTATCCCACATCTGGGGCAATGAAACTTAATGGGTTTAAAAAGATCAGCACTAAATCTGACCAAGATTTAAAGATTTTCTGATAGAGATGAATCATTCGAAACTGCACAGAAAATCCAGCAAATCAAAAATCAACATAAATCCAAATAAAATAAAAAGCCATACACAGAAGGAAAAGTAATCACAGTTTACTACCTAGCTCAACTGTACTGTTTACACAGTCATAACAATACAAATGGTGAATATCAATCCAAGCAAAATTGCAACGTAACGATAAAGAGAGGGTGAAGGGTGGAAAAGGTACATGTGTAATGACAAGAGGGGGATAGAAAGAGCCAAATCCTCGTGTTTCCTAGTGGGACATCAATAAGAAATGCCTAAACTATTTTTAAAAATCAAGAAAGAGCACCACAAACATCTCACTTAGAAATATGAACATTAGGGCTGGGGATATAGCTCAGTTGGTAGAGTGCTTGCCTTGCAAGCACAAGTCCTGGGTTCCAATCCCCAGCACTGTCAAAAAAAAAAGAAAGAAAGAAAAAAAATATGAACATTAATACCAAAATATAAAACAACAACAAAATTAAACAGTTACATTTGAGAAAGAGGGAATAATAAAATGTGGAAGGTATTTCTGTTTTTAAACTATAATATAAACACTGTACATATCTATTTCTTTTACTTGTTAAACTGTGCATACATAATTTTAACAAAACATAAAATGTAAAAAAAAAAAAAAAAAAAAAAAAAAAAAAAAAAGATTCCTTGACAATTTCCCACAAAAAGCTCTCCATGAACAAAAAAAGTGTGTAGATTTACTTTGGGTTCTCACAATGCATATATAAATGCTATTATTTCAGTCTCAGCAATATTCTTGAGAATACAGGTCTGAATTTTCTTCCATCAAGTAGGAAGAATCATTGCCAATAAAACTTGGCTCACAATGATCCCTAAAGACAATATCCCATATGTATCAGACACTAATCATAGTACCTTCTAAAGAAAATTGTCACCCACATAAGCTGTAATAAAGGGACAGCCTTTGGTAACATCTTCCCTAGACTTATCTGATTGGATTAGCAGCTATGCCAGTAGTGTATCAAATAAATACAGGTCTTGAGGCAATGTCTTATACATTTACAATAAAAAAGGTCTGTATCACTCACAGAAACATAACATCAACAATAAGCAAAGGGACTTTTATCTGATAAGCAAAAATTTTACTATACAAACAAATTTCAAGATTTGAATCTTAAAATCTAAAATAAGATTTTATATTAAAATTTAAAACATCAGGCAAGTACATAAGATAAAATCTTATAAATAATCTACCATGACTCTGTTCATGGTCTTATTCTTTCAGTTCTTTTAAGTTTCATGCATTTTTTTAAGCCAAATAAGCTTTAGAAAGGTGGAATTTATGTAACTACATAAATGGCACAATACTACTACATAGGTCATAGGAATAAAGTACAGCTAAGATCTACCCAAAGTTGAATTCTATTCAAGTACAATGTAGCTTATTTGCAAATGATCATACTGCTTTTTAAATGTTATGACTTTTCATGGTCAAAAACACTATAGTTAAAACTTAAAACTTATATAAGTCCTTAATTATAGCCCATAAATCCCAATGTAATGCATCAGTTACATTAGCTTTCTTTTGTAACTGTCACTAACAACCTATAGGATGGTCAGTAACCTAGATCTAAAGTGAAAAAGGCAAACTGGACCAATAAAGATACCTTATCAGAGATAATGAACTAGGAAATATTCAGAGACAGGACCTCAGCCTAAAAGTTCCTAAACTAGAGAAAAAACACAAAAGTAGCCTCAAGTATGCCAAAATTATAAAGCTGTGATAAAGTAAGAACCAGTGAGTAGTAGAAAAATAAGTATATAAGAGAGGCACAAATGTAGAGATAAGATGACTAGTTTGCCTATCCTCGTTTGCCTGGAACTGTTCCAGTTTTAGCACTGGAAGACCCATGTCCTGGGAAAACCCTCAATATTGAAAAAGAGGGAAGGATGGGATCAATTGAATCAAGTTAACAATTAAATACCAGTGTGAAGCTCAAAGATCCCATGCTCTTGGGGTCACTGGAACTATCTTAGATCCAGAATAAACTCGCAAGTTGTAGACTCTTTAAAGGAGTATGGATATGTGTATGATCCCAATTCTGACTTTATTAACCACTGATTTTTTTTTAATTTTTAATTTATTTAAAATATTTTTATTTTCACAGATTGCATTTTGATTCATTGTATACAAATGGGGTACAACTTTTCATTTCTATGGTTGTACACAATTTAGATTCACATCATTCATGTAATCATACATATACATGGGGTAATACTGTCTGTCTCAGTCTACTATCGTTCCTTCCCCGATTCCCTTCTGCCCCATTTTCCTCTACACCATTCAAAGTCCCTTCATTCTTCTCTTCCCTGCCCCTCTTGTTATGTATCATCATCCACTTATCAGAGAAAACATTCAGTCTTTGGTTTTTTGGGCTTGGCCTATTTCACTTAGCATGAAATTTTCCAACTTTATCCATTTACTAGCAAATGCCGTAACTTTATTCTTCTTTATGGTTGAGTAATATTCCATTGTGTATATATACCACAGTTTCTTTATCCATTCATCAATTGAAGGGCATCTAGGTTGGTTCCACAATCTAGCTGTTGTGAACTGAGCAGCTATGAACATTGGTGTGACTGCATCACTGTAGTATGCTGACTTTAAGTCCTCTGGGTATAAACAGAGGAGTGAGATAGCTGGATCAAATGGTGGGTCCATTCCAAGTTTTCTGAGGAATCTCCATACTGCTTCCAGAGTGACTACACCAATTTACAACTCTACCAGCAATGTATGAGTGTGCCTTTTCCCCCACATCCATGCCAACACTTATTATTGCTTATGTTCTTGATAACAGCCATTCTAATTGGAGTTAATATGAAATCTTAGGGTGGTTTTAATTTGCATTTCTCTAATTACTAGGGATGATGAGCACTTTTTCATATATTTATTGATCACCTGTATATCTTCTTCTGTGAAGTGTCTGCCCATTTCCTTAGCCCATTAATTGATTGGGTTCTTTGTATTTTGGTGAAAAGTTTTTTAAGTTTTTATAAATTTTGGAGGTTAGTGCTCTGTCTGAAGTGTGTGTGGAGAAGATTTTCTCCCACTCTGTAGGCTCTCTTTTCACACTGATTATTTCCTGTGCTGAGAAAAATCTTTTTAGTTTGAATCTATCCCATTTATTGATTCTTGCTTTTATTTCTTGCACTATGGGGGTCTTGTTAAGGAAGTCTGGTCCTAAGCCAACATGATGGGAGATTCAGGCCTACTTTTTCTTCTATTTGGTGAAGGGTCTCAGGTCTAATTCCTAGATCCTTGATCCATTTTGAGTTAAGTTTTGTACAGGGTGAGAGCTAGAACCCCTGATTCTTGAAATAAACTTCCCCTTGCTTGGGTTAGCCTAAATTCTTGCAGCCAAAAGGGCCTAAATGAAAAATGAATTATTTCAATGGTAGATGAAAGAAAATTTAGCTGGTTGTTTCATGTCAACTTTACAGAAAATAATTTTCCCAAGGTATTTTTAAAAGTTGGAAAATTGACACTGTAATGAGAGAATAAAAATTAAAAAAAGAAGGCTGGGATTGTAGCTAAGTGGTAGAGCCCTTGCCTAGTATGTGTGAAGCAGTGGGTTTGATTCTCAGCACCACATACAAATAAATAAATAAAGGTTCATCAACAAGTAAGTCAAATCATTATGTCCTTAAATATTTCATGTCAGGTGAACTTTAAAACTCTTCCAATTCCAAGATTCTATTCTATAGTTTCAAGACACAAGGAAACTGAAAAGTCCACTAACATTCAGAAAGTGAATTGTTTTCACCATGTGCACAATCAATTGTAGATAAACTAAGAAATTTAGTGCTTGACAGTTTTATTATTTAGTTTCATAGTGACATCTAGTGGATTAAAACTGCAACAGAAAAAGCAAGATTAAAAAGCATCTATCATTACGCAGTTGTATGGGTAAAAGTTCACATGCCCAACATAGTTGAGTCACTAAATATTCTTTAACAAATTCATCTTCTTCCAAGGAAAAAGATTGTTAAACAATACATAAAAGTTTTTAAAATTTTATAACATTTATTGCTTTGCATAACCTGATTTCTCCTACTCCATCTAACTTCATTTTGTTATTCTTTATAAACTCAGAAAGCCTTTACCTTTTATTCACAAATATACCAACCACATTTGTAGATTATAAGTCTTTAACTGTTCCTCTCATCTGAAAATTCTTTTATCAATTCAGCTTACCAATTCAAAATATACAACCCCATTCCATTTCTTTCATGAATACTTCCCCCATTATTTCCTCAGAATTTAAAAATGTCTTAACTCCCATGGCAAAACTTAATTGCCAGATACAGGAAATGTGTCCACAATGTTATTTAATAGACTAGGAACTATTAGCTTTGTATGTCTCCCTGGAAATATAAACCCATGGAGGGTGCCATTTCACATTTCATTAGTATCCCCACAATGCTTAACAAATACAATGTATTCAAATACATGCTGACTAATGTGTTCTATCCATGCGTTAAACAGATGAAGTTTATAGCCATTAAGTACCACAGAAGCAAAGACTGAATGTGGCTGAGTAAATTTTCTATCCCTTATATTTTATGCAGTGCCATGAATTTTTGCTGAACAAATTTTTCATAATCTTAAAAGAGAAAAAATGATTACGAAAATTACTACTACTAACCAAACAAAAAGTCAGTTTTAGATAAAGGAAATTTAAAAACGAAATATCTACATAACATGTACTTCTAAAGCTTTCCCTATTTATACTAATAGCCCAATCAGATTATGACCAAGTACATTAACTCAGGCAATATATAGCTTCTATTTTCAGAGTCATCATTTTCCACATTTTTTCTCCTCCTCTCACTACCCTTAGGAATGTACTTTTTAATAAATGAAGAACAATTCCCAAAGCAGAGGTGAAGAATATACCAAATGAACAAAAGCTCAGCATACTAAGGAAGGCACCTAGTAGGAGTCAAGTGATTTGAGTGAACAAATCTATTCATAATTTTTAAATATTAGGTATATGAAGTGAGTTACTAAATAAAAAGACATTTTTTCCAAAACTTCTGGCTATGTTAGGCACTTCCATGTTATTACTTTACCTACAACTATAGATTCATTTATTATGATAACCAGATTAAGACAGAAAAGTAAGAAAAAAGATACAAAGATAAATAATAAATGAAATGTCCTTTAGATGTACTGAATCTCTTTGCAACAAAGGTTAAGAATCACTTCTGTCTGTACGCTACAAACTAATAGTAACTTACCCCAAAACATAATCTCATTATAATTGAGAAAATCTATGTTCTTTGGTCCAAAGCTCTTTCTAATGAATTTTGAATATCTAACACTTTGGCACCTTTATTTAGATGATTCTAAAGTTGTACCAAAAATAAATTAAAATGTAAATTAGAAAAATACATGTAAAAATAAGCACTATTCCATTGGTCCCCATTTTTACAAAAATTTTTAAAAGAGATAAAAAGTAAAGCTAAATATAACCCCTATTTCATATTCTTTTACTATCATATTTTTAGTTTACAGAATGGGAAAAAAATCAGATATAAGATAAAATGAATATGTACTTACAGCCTGGGCTTGTTGTTGGAATAATTCATTCTCATTCTCTCCATCTTTTACTGCACCCCCAAATATCTGGGAAGGGGGAAACCTAGAACTTCCAATAGCAGCATTCAAATTGCTTGGAAAAATACTTGTCCCTTTAGGAGTAAAGTGTGCTGGATCTGAAGATTGCATTGCTATAGAGCCTTCTTTTTCTGCCTATACAAAAGAAAAAGGAGGGATAGTGAGATTCCACTCCAATCCAGTATAATCAAATAAGGTCTCTAGGGCAGGCAAAAGATTTTCAGTTGGTTGGGAGGAGTTAGCTGTTAAAGAAACTAACCTTTACTATCCACCTATTAATATTAATAACTTATTTATATTATTTCCTTTAATTCTCACACAATCCTGTAAAATAAGCATCATATCTGTATTTATAGGGATATATACAACCATAAAAGTTAAGTAACCCAAGGTCACATACCTAGAAGTAACACAGCCAGAATTCAAACTCAAGTGTGAATCCAAAATTTTGACATTGTTTGTACCTATTTGTTAAAAACAAAAAACACATCCGAACACACAGGAATAAAACGTGGTTTCTCTATACTCACTAGAAAGTCAGATTATATAAAGCATGGAATTGGAAGAAAGTGATACTGTTACTGCCTAATAGTTTATCTTACAATACACATACTTTCCATTCAATCATTACTCAGGTTCACTTCTGAACTTACTGCTTCAAAAGACTTCTGAAGTTGCTGCTGTTTTTTCAGCCTAATTTGTTGATTTACTCGGTATTTGACTTGTCTCTGAAAATGTTTCAAAGCTTCTTGTTTTTTTCTTAGTTGTTCCTTTAGTTCTTCTTCAATCATATGTGCTGAAGTCTTTAAAGATAAAAAATACATTAATTTAATTGTTAATAGTTTTGCCCAAGGGCTGTTGCAAACCCAAAGAAATCAGAGAAATATAATCCTAGAAAAAATAATTTGGATCTATAATCCAAAATTCCCAAGAGTAAGGAAATGATGAGTGTTCAGAGCCAATGAACTACATAGCTAGTGAGTACCAAGTACTTAAACCAATCATAAACTAAAAATAGGAATTTGTAAATACTCAAATTTTAATTATTAAACTGAAACTAAAGATGTCCTCGTTAATTTTTCCCCACATTTTATTAATTCTTAATGAACCAATTTAAATCCACTTGTTACACATTTTCTAAAAGGACTAAGTAAACAATACTGATATACCAGACTGCTCACCACTCACCAGATACATCCTAATATAAAACTCCTTCATACTCAGAATTATGCTCCATTTTTAATATAGCATATTCTTCCTTTCATGTCCACCTAGTAAAGGGACTACTCAATCTTCAAGACCATCTAAAATCCATCCCTAGTACTTCCTATAACACTCTGAGCTCTTAGCCTACGGTATCTTTCCTTTTACTTATTTTACTGAGTTCAACACTTATTGACTCACCCATCAGATTATAAGTTCTTTAAGGACAGGAAATGCATTTAACATTCCTTTGTTTTCCCTACAATATAGCATAGAGCCTTGACTATAAAGGTACTGAATATATATTTATAAATTTCTCAGTCCTACAACAATTCTAAGAAATCTAGAATATTATCACATTTGAGTCCTTGATCTATAGTCACCTGCTTTAAGTGCTCTGAATAACCACAGGAATGCAAATAATAACCATTATCATTATTAAGGAGCTATTATATGCAAGCATTTTATATTATATCACTCTATCCTCAACACTACCTTAAGTAGTAAGATAATTCTTTATTACAAATGAGGAAACTGGTGTTCAGAAAAATCAATCTCCAGTAGGAGCCCAAGATTCTATAGCTGGCTCCTAGCAGAGCTAGACGTTTCTTTTACTCTTAACACTTTCATTATCTATCCTGCATTGCTTTTCTCTTGACTATATGTTTTTCCTTCAAAAGAAATTCTCAAAATAAATAAACCATCATTGTACCTTCTTCTTATTGCTTCTTGTAGCACAGTGATTTCAACTTTCAAATGTGAAGAGTATCTCAGCTTATAGTACAGGCTCTTGTTAAATTAAAAAACCAAATGAATTTTAATTTAAATTAAGGTTTTCAAGAAACCTATCCTATAAACTATTCTAAAAGAGTACGGTCAACTAGAGTCGAGTGTACAATACAAATAGCAAAGAACAACTGCATAAATAATTCCAAAGGAGAGATATATATAATAAGGCCTGAAAAACTGATGCAGACTAACCCAAGCCCAGACAAATGTAAGCCATTCAACCTCTTTCTTTTACTTCCATTTTCTCTGGCCTGCCACTCTTTTACCCCCACACCAACATTATCAAATATTTTATTAAAGTGCATGACTGACAATAGATTTTGAATCTTAGCTGTAAGCCAAAGATAAATGTGTACCAGCATTTAGAAACACTTTTCTTAACAAACATCACTGTGCCAGCAACAAGAACTCAACAACTCTTGTCCTATGGGATGTTAAGAGGTTCCCAGAATCAAATAAATCTGGAAAATACTGAATTAAACAAAACTAAATATTATTTTGACTGTACAACTAACTTCTCATAGCCTTCCTTCACCCCATGGACTATCCAAGGAGAAATACAGAATGAAATGTTTCTAACCATAATCAACACATTTTAGATGATTCACAGATGATGGAATTGATACTAGATTATATAGTAGTTAGTCTTCAAAGATGATTTCTCCTCCTCCCTCCCTATCTTTTTTTTAAATGCAGTATTGGGGATTGAGCATAGGGGCCTCAAACATGCTAGGCACATACTCTACCACTGTGCCACATCCCCAGCCCTCTCTTCCTCCCCTCAATAAATCAAGCCTCCTGGTATTTATGCTCATATTTATTATGTTCCCACACCAAATTTGATCCAGACCTGAACATCTGATAGAATAAAGTAGAAGTGTTGGCTCCATCACTTCCCAAGCAAGGTCATAAAGCAACTTCTACCTGAAGCTCTTGGAGTGCTCATTCTGGGAGAAACCAGCACCATATAAGAATTCCGACTACTCTGAGACTACCATGCCATGAGGAAACACAAACTGCCCAAAGGCCATCTGAAAGAAGATAGATATACAACCAGCCCCCAGCCATTTTGATCATCCTAGCCCAAGTGCCAGAATGTGAGCAAGAAAGCCACCTAGACATTACAGTCTATCAAGTGTCACAGGAAGAAGCACCAAAGAATTCAACCAAAAACCAGAATCCATTCAAGCTGTCCCAAATTAAGCTACCTCAGATGAGGCCCCAGACACTGAGAAACAGAGACAAGTCATCCCACTATATCCTGCCCAAATTCCTGACACAGTATTTTTTGCTTTATTCCACTAGATTTTCAGCAAAAGATAACTAGAACAAATAATGAAATAATGTAATAGCCATACATGATAATAGGACAGCAGTGTCATTTGATGCTAATTTAATTATTGTGGGGTAATGGGATCTAAGCTCTGGCATTATTTTTAGGAATACTGATGACTCCTTGAAATTCTGGGAGGAAATGAATAGGAGTTACCTTTAGAAGAGACATGTTAGTGTAACAAGTTTTAGAAGTAACTAGGTTCATCTACTCTGAGCTAAGAGTGTTATGTCTGTAAATAAGGGTGGATTCCCAGACTAGACAGGCTAAAGTAATAAAGTATTAGATGTTTGATCAAACTTCCCTTAGCTAAAACTGATTTGAATTTTTTAACATTTTGAATTAATGTGCAGGAACTTAATATTCAATTTTTTTTTAAATACAAGAGAACAAACCCAAGGCCTCACACATGCTAGGCAAGCCCTCTACCACTGGACTACATCCCCAGCCCTTCATTTATTTTTACTTTATTTTGTTTATTATTATTATTTTGGGGGAGTACTGTGGATTGTACAGTGGTTCTTTATCCCTGAGCTACATCCCCAGTCTTTTTTTTTTTTTTAATTTTTTAAGTCAGGATCTCACTAAGTTGCTGAGGCTATCCTCAGCCTTCTGCCTCCTCCTTCAGCCTCCTGCCTCACATCCCGAGTCCCTAGAATTGCAGACATGTGCTACAGCATCTGGCTCTCTTTTTAATGTTTAAGACAGGGTGTCACCATGTTGCCCAGGCTGGTCTTGAACTGGCAATCTTCCTGCCTCAGTCTCCCATATAGCTGGAATTACAGGTGTACACCACCATGCTTAAGCTAAGATTTAACTCTTCTTAAAATAGAAAAAGAAGCTAGGCACAGTAGCACACTCCTATAATCACAGAAGCTTGGGAGGCTGATGCAAGAGGACTGTAAGTTCAAAGCTAGCCTCAGCAACTTAGCATGATCCTGTCTCAAAATAAAAAATAAAAAGGGCTGAGGATGTGACTCCGTGGTTAAGTACCCCTGGGTTCAATCCCTGGTACGGAAGAAAGGAAAGAAAGAAGAAAGGAAGGAAGGAAGGAAGGATGGAAGGAAGGATGGAAGGAAGGAAGGAAGGAAGGAAGGAAGGAAGGAAGGAAGGAAGGAGAGAAAAGGGTTTGATGGTGTCAAATTTTAGGCAGTTTGATAACACTGATATTATAAAGATGTCATAATCTAAGCAATTAAAAATATGTATTAATAACTTAAATAATGAGACCTTTGCACCAAAACTTACTGATATTCCCTGTATATCTCTTTTCATCCCCACTTCCAACTATCCTTTTTCAAGGCTTTTCCTTTCCATTTCTTAGCACTACAAAAGCTTTGATGGTATACTTCATGCCTAAATTGTTATAATTATATCCTAACTTGTCCCCCTGGATCCAATCTTTCCATAACCTTTAAAAAGTTTGAAGCAATTAATTTCACCAAAACACAGATTATGAAATTCATCTGTAAATATTAAACAATAAATAAAGTCAATCCCTTCTCCAAAATGTCCTATAATTCCTCATCACCCCTATTTTCCATAATCCTCCCAACCACCATCCCTCTATTTAACTTTCCCTTCCAATCAATCTAATCAACTCTTAGAACCCTGAACACATCTTGTTTACTTCCATCTCTCCCCATTTCCCTTAATAGGAGAATCATCCCACTCTCTTCTCAGATTATCCAAAGTCTTTTAAACTTTTCTGGCTCACATAAACCCAGTCATATCTTTCTTCTTTAATTAAACATCACCTCTTAGTATAATCATGTACTAGTGACACTTTTAAAATTCATTCAGAAAATAGGGTAGGGATAAATCAGTTAATATGTATACATATATATGTGAATATTAATTTAATAAATATACTACATTACTTTGTCATTTAACATTTACTTCAAAATGTCTCATTTCCCCTTGGGATAAAGTACACATACTTTAGTGAAAAGGGAAAAGGGAACATACTTTTCCACCCATGTTCTGTACTCAGTCTATTTAGAGAAGATCATTACACATTTTATGCATTCCATAAATATTTACTGAATGCCTATACTTATTAGGCAATAATTATTTAAGATAAAAGAGAGGTAATGATAAGCAAGATTTCTTATCTATGCACAAGGAGCTTACACTCCACCAGTAAAAGTAGACATATAACAACTTACTATAATATAATGTATAAGTTCCATAATAAAATTTTAACAAATAGCTAAGGAGCACAATTTAGGGAAACACTATCAAAAACCTTCTTATAAAATTATCTTCATGCTAATTCACATAAGAACCATCAGGTAAACATGCACATAAGTAAATTTTGCGAATATTTTCTTCATCTAAAATGCTCCTCCTTTCTAGGCCAATAAAGATCGTATTTCCTCACTCATCATCTACTATGTGCAAGAGCAGGAAGGAACAAGAAATAAAGGTCCCTGTTCTCATGGAATTTATAGTTAAAACTGTCTCAAAATTCCAATCAATTAATTTATTTCTCCTTTTTGCTTGAATCTCCATTTTAAAACGTAAACATTGTGTTGCCAGCAATCAAATTTGTGAAGTAAATGATAAACATCCTCTCCCATGTTATTATGGCCTGTACATAGGTCTACTTAAATAGTATTTTGATTGTACAAACTAAAGCTGCAGCAAGTTTTGGCAAAAACATACTTGTTCTATAATCCTAATGCAAAAATATAATCTATTTACAACAGAAGAGAAACAGCATCTTCCAACTGTTCGTCTTTAAGCACCAAAAATTAGAGAAGACTAATAAAAACAAAGAGGAAATCACCACATTTGGATCAAAGTGACACTTACATATGCTGGGATTTCCGAACTACTGGGGGAGGCAGGTTCCACCCATACCCCAACAGGTACTACAGCTTGATTCCTCTCAGCCAGCACTGCTAACATGTCCTTGTTCTTCATGGGGTTTAAAGCCTGGGGCAACTTTGTGGTATTCTGAGATTTCTTGAGGGGAGCCATACGTCCTGGCATCTGTGACTTTTGGTTAGAAAAAAGAAAAACGTCAAAAGCTCAAACCTAATACATGAGTCACGGATATATGAGGAGAGAAGACCTAGGAAGCAGAAACCTGGCATGGAGCAGAAAACCACGGATTCTAGAGAAAGAGTAAAGAAAAAGAGACGAAGAAAAAAAGTAAAGGCTCAAGGAAAGGTTTAAAAACTGCCTCCTGGAAGGAATGAGGATGAGAGGAAAGAGAAGCAAGGTTCGAAATCGGAGACCGAAGACTGTGCCTAGCGGTGAGCACAGCGCGGGTAGTTGGAGGAGAGAACCTGGGTCTGAAGCAGAGTCCCAATACTGTAATCGGGATTCGGATATGGAGAGAAGCGCTGAACCCACGACTTCCGGGCCAGATAAACAGCCTGCTTCAGAGGACGCGGGAGCCCACTCCTGCTCAAGCAGTACTGACGCAGAATCAGTCCTGAGCTCGCCAGTGACTCAAACTACGATGGACACTAAGGAAACCACCTCGAGTAAACCGCCACTTTTGGGCGGGCCGCTCCGCCCCGCCCCTCCACTACCTTGTGCCCGCCCCTTCCGGGCTTCCCGTCATCGCCCGGGGAATGGGGAGGTGGGAGGGGCGGGTCTTCATGCGTCGGTGGCTCCGTCACTTCCGCTTCCTGTCCTGTTGACGAGAGGGACGGGAGGGTGTGTGGGGTTGCTGGGTGACGCGCGAGATGAGGTACTGCCAATCGGTGATGCTAAGACCATTCCAAAACCCTCAGGAAAAGAGCTGCCTTGAGCTGGTGATCCGACCGACTGGGTTGGCCATGGTTGCAGTTGAGGAAAATACCGGAAAAGAATAGAAGGGCCGGGCAGGATTTCCTCGAGAAACAGACTACTCAACAATAATTCATACTATTCTTTTACATAATTCATTATGTTTGCAGCTCTGTTTCATACATATTCTTGTATTTGAACATCACAGCCTCGTGAGTGGTCTCCTGTGCTCCAAATTGCTGTAATACTGTAATACAGTGTAATATACACTTCATTAACCCTGTGGGACACCCACTCATTCATTAAAAACACTTTATTGCATGCTTTTTATATTCCAGGGATACTCTTGGCACTGAAGATAAATAGCGAACAAAACAAATGTCCTTTGTTAGGGGATTTACAATAAGATGATGTAGCCGAATAAAAACATATGAATAAGTTAGTAAATGTGTCAACTTCTAATGAGTGCTGTGGAGTAAAAGGAGACAGGACAGGATAGGGAATTGTTTTAGGGGAGGAGGGAAGATGAACTATTACATAGGATGTTCAGAACTTTTGAGTGAAGACTTAAATGATATAATAGAAAAACCACCGTGATCGTTAAGGGAGCGTTTTTCAGTGTTCCAGATAAAAGGAACAGCAAATACAAATGCCCCAAGGTGAGCATTTCCTGGCTGAGGAGCAACAAGGAAGCTAGTGTAACTAGAGCAGAGTGAGAAGGGAAGAGCTGAGACAGGAGGCAAAATTTGGGGCCTGGGCTAACAAACATATTAGAACATCGTAAGCCACCATAAGGTGCTGAGATAAGGAGTTGTTGGAAGGTTTTGAGCAAAGTAATGTCATAATATGACTTGCATTTTTTTTTAAATTGTTCCAGATGCTATATTGAGAAAAAAAGGAATATGGATAGAAGAAAGACCAATTAGGCTATTGCAATAATTCAGGTAGGAGATTTTGAGGTTGTTGGATCAGCAAGTAGTGGTGAAGATGGTGAAAAGAGGTTGAATTCTGGATATATTTGGGAGGCAAAATTTTCAGGATCTGCTGAAGTGTGTGGATATGTACTTTGAATTGTGTGCGTGTGGTAAGACTTAAAGTAAGTTCTAGGGGTTCATCTTAGCCACCAAAAGAATGGAATAGGTATTTACTGAGATAGTAGAGATGCTAAAGGACTAGGTTTGAGCTGCTTTCCTGCACCACACTCTCCTGCCATGATATTCTGTCTCACCTCAAGCCCTGAGGAATGGAGCTAGCTGTCCATGGACTGAGACCTCTGAAACCAGTCTGAAGTAGATGCTTACTTGTTGAGCCAGATGTTTCTTCCCAGAGACTCAAGAAGGGAAAGGCAGAGAAGCAGAATATGAGGTGAAGTGGGAGTGGAAACTAACAGAGAAACTTTGAACATAGTGGAACCTATAGAGAGCAGGAAAGAGCCTACTTGTCCTGGTTGTGCATTTTCTACCATCTATCTGTCACCTACAGACAATGTGCCAGAACAGTGCTGCACACTCTTAAACTCCACTCAAGAGAAGGAAGAAAACTTGGTCATCCAGGTGGGTTTGGGAATCACAAAGAGACAATATTGCCCCTACCAGGATGAAACTGAACTGAAACTCCTTGTTCACGTGGGGGCTTCCTGTACAGACAACAGGGTTCCTCTGTCACTACTGCAGAGGAAAGTGGGAACCCTAATGAGGGAAGAGAGATGATTCTACTGGGGAAAAAATTGACCAGAAATTATGGCTCTGAAAAGAAAAGGTTGATTGAGAGTTTAAGGAAATTAACAGCATTCTGTCTTGCCAGAGAAAACAATTCGAACAAAGGAATTCTCAAATTGACCAAGGGGTATTGGTAAGCTTAATCAGCACTTTCATCATTAAATAATGGAAAATTAAATAGACCAGAGTTTCTTCAACTATGGTCCCACAACCTGTAGCATAAGCATTATCTGGGAACTATTAAAAATGCAAATCGCTGAATCAGAAACTGAGATGGGCCCACCAAGCTGTAGTTTAACAGGTGTTTCTACAGGTGTTTCTAATGCAAACTAAAGTTGTAAATCCACTGTATGAGTGCTGGAAGCAAATGAATCACAGTTGTGAAGAACCCCTAACATTACACCCTGATGTGGGACAAATAAAAAATTGAGAAACTAGCAATTTAAATATCAGAGGTTGACCGTAGTTCAGACATAAGGATGTAGCTGCATATAAAATACTTTATTAACCTAAATACAAAAAGGGAATATGTTGACTCATATACATGAAAGTTCATTGTTTTTATCCAGCTTTATTAAGGTATGATTAACCAAAAAAACTATATATTTACAGTACCTATTTTGGTATACATATATGTTATGAAATGATCACCACAATCAAGCTAACATATCTATCATTTCACCTAGCTACTACTTATGTATGTGAGTAATGAGAACCCATGAAATTTCAAGGAAATTTCAAGTATACAAGACATTATTATAGCTAGCCAACATGCCAAATATTAGGTCTCCAGAGCCTATTCATCTTGTAACTAAAAGTTTCTAGCCATTGACCAACAGCTCCCATAATAACCTGCCCTTCTACTTCCTGTTACCATGAGTTCACCTTTCTTAGATTCCATGTATAAGTGAGATGATGCAGTATCTTTCTGTTCTTGGTCTAATTTACATAGCATAATGTCCTCCAGGTTCATCCATGCAGGATTTCTTTTTTCTTTCTTTTTTTTTTTAAATTGTAAACAAATGGGGTACAACTTGTTTCTCTGGTTATACATGAAGTAGAGCTGTACCATTTGTGCAATCATACATTTACATAGGGTAATGGTGTTTGATTCATTCTGTTATTTTTCTTCCCCCCTCCACGCCTCCCACCCCTCTTTTCCCTCTATAAAGTCCCTCCTTCCTCCACTAGGATTTCTTAAGAGAATGAAAACCTGACTGAAGTATATGTTTCTTCCCTCAATTTTTTTTTTTTTTTATTGTTTTGGGGATCGAACACAAGGGCACTTGACCACTGAGCCACATCTCCAGCCCCTTTTACTATTTTACTTAGAGACAGGGTCTTGAGGAGTTGCTAAGAACCTCACTAAGTTGCTAAGGCTGGCTCTGAACTCACGATCCTCCTGTCTCAGACTTCTGAGCCTCTGGGATTACAGGCATGTGTCACAGCACCTGGCCTTCATCCCAACTTTTGATACCTGAAAAAGATAATAATAGAGTATCACTCCTCAGCTGAAGGTAGGCACAGGAACCTCAAGTAGGCACAGTGACTAGATGGGGTCAACTCATAGCCTATAAAGAGGTATGGCTCTGAAAGCCTTTTCAGTGATACATTCCGAAGACTTTGATACCGCCATTTACCGGTGACAAGTTCTGCTTCCTCTAATGTTGAAGTTTGAACACTAGAGAAGCACACCAAGGCAAGCATATTAAGCAGGTTTTGTTTAAAAGTAGTAATAATACAGACTTCTCCCGGGAGGGAGAAGGGGCCCATGGCTGATGTTCTAAAGTCCCAAGAAGTGAGCACACCCTACATCTTTTATAGGTTAAGGTCTCTTGTTCTTCAGTCCTCTCTCCGCTTATCTCTCCTTCCTGCCTACATGACGAAGCCTGGTTCTGCAGGTGAGATGTAAAAAGTGAGAAGTGGATGGGGCAGGGAGAGGGCCAAAGTGATTCAGCCAGGCAAGGGCCCAGCGGGCAATAATTAGCAGCTCCTTGCTTGCAGTCCTTGATACGAGCAGGTAAATTTGGTAATCAATGAGCTCCTGAGATCCTTAATATTCCATTCTCCCAGGGGCAGTCTCCAACTTTCAGAGGCAGATGGCTTTCATGGCCTTCATTTCCTCGATTTGACCTGATCCCCTATTTCTACACTAACTGCCTGTCCCCAATTCTGGCTTCAACTTCACTTAGTGGATTTACGTAGTAGATTTTTTCATGCCCAACATAGCTTCCCATTGGCACCTCATCTTCTTGGCCTACTTTCACTGGAGTTTCATTGGTTATAACTCAACAAATGCCACCAATTGATATTGTTTTGTCAAAGCATATTCAAGCCAATAGTAAAATATAAAATAAAATTAATAACACATGAACAAGTCCTAGTTCACCTGCTACTTGCCTATGCCAACCCAATCTCCAATGTTATGAGAATCAAAAGTCCATTATAAAACATTCTACACAATACTCTATAAAAATAGGCCTAGACACTTCCTGAAATGTTATCAACACATCTAACCCAGCAGAGGAAGAGAAGTATCTGAAGCTACCTGGGTATCTGAACTAAAACCACATAGGAAGTCTCATACTGAGAGCTCACTTACTGTATACCACAAGACCCAGCACAGAACATTTTCACTGTGTAAGTCAGAGTCACTCTGACAAGAACTTTCTCTTTCTCTTCCCTTTCATCCAAGGGTCAGGAATAAGGTAAAGTTTAATTTTAAAAAATAACATTGATTTAAGACTTACCTTTAACTTTTTGGTTTACTTTAAATTTGTCTTCCTGAATACGGAGTGTCCAATATGTTTAACATTCACATGAGAATGTGATATTGTATTAAAGGATCTGATGATTTAAAATATAGTGCTTTGTGGGGCTGGGATTGTGGCTCAGCGGTTGAGCACTTGCCTAGCCTCTGTGAGGCACTGGGTTCGATTCTCAGCACCACATATAAATAAATGAATAAAATAAAGGTCCATCAACAGCTAAAAAAATAAATAAATAAATATATAGTGCTTTGCCCCAGAACTTGTTCTGTTTTGTTGAGGGCAGTGGGAGTTTCTTTTATTTTGTTTTTGAATTTTTTACAATCTCTCACAGTCATGGAAACTTTAGGTTCTATATTTTTGTGAAGTATTTACTTTGTTGGTTTTATTTACTGGAAGTGAGAACATAACTGACTCCTTTAATCTTTTTTGACTCTCTTCAAAAGTGAAGGCAGACCAGAGAATGATATTGATCAAATTATGTTGTGTTCATGTATGAATATATTAACAATGAATTTTACTAATATGTATCTTTATAATTCAACAATAAACAGAATTTTAAATAATTTTTTAAAAGGACTAGGTTTGAGAAGACAAGGAGTTCAGTTTGGGAAAGATTGAGTTTTATTTAATCAACTTCCAAGAAATTAGTAAGAGATAAGTGTCTGGTGGAAAGGTCTGGGCCAAAAGAAAAAATCTGAGAGTTAGTAACCAATAGATTGAATGGAATTATCAATAATCTGAGTATAGATAAGAAAATATATCCCTACACCTAGTCCAACATTAAATAGACTAAGAGGAGAATGCAGAGAAATTGGGAAGGATCAGTCAGTAACCCAAGGAAGAAAACCAAGAGTGTATGATACTTTCAAAGTCAAGTGGAAAAAAAACCCAAAAGATTCCATTTAAGACAGACCATCTGTGTTAAATCCATATGAAAGGTCAAATAAGATGATAGAATTGACTATTGAATTTAGCAATACGGAAGTCATTGATAACTTTAAAAAGAGCAGTGTCTTTGGTGCAATGAGAGCAAAAGCCTGATAGGGTAGACTTAAGGGAGAATGGGAGAAGTACTTAAAGATAGTGATTTTATACAACTCTTTCAAAGAGTTTTATTTAAGAGACATAGAACTACACTAAGATTTCATCTCACTCCAGTCAGAATGACAATTATCAAGAATACAAAGTAAGAATAAATGTTGGCAAGGATGTGGGGGAAAAGGTACACTCATACCTTGCTGGTGAGACTGAAAATTGGTGCAACCACTCTGGAAAGCAGTATGGAGATTCCTCAGAAAACTTGGAATGGAACCACCATTTGATCCAGTAGTCCCATTCCTCGGTCTATATCCAAAGAACTTAAAATCAGCATACTACAGTGACAGTCACATCAATATTTACAGCAGTTCAATTCACAATAGCTGAGCTATGGAACCAACCTATGTGGCCTTTCAACAGATGAATGGATTTTAAAAATGTAGTATATGTACACAATGGAATATTACTCCACCATAAAAAGAATGACTTCATGACTTTTGTTCCTAAATGGATGGATCTGGAGACTATCATACTAAGTGAAATAAGCCAATCCCAAAAAACAAAGGGTTGAGTGTTCTCTGTGATATGTGGGAGATGCTGACACACAACAGGGGATGCATGGAGGGCAGGGAAGATGATAAGTTCAGTGGATTAGACAAAAGGGAATGAAGGAAAGCGAAAGGAGAATGGGAATAGGAAAACCAGTAGAATGAATTCAGTATGATTTTCTATGTTCATATATGAATACATCACCAGTGAAACTCACATCATGTACAACCACAAGAATGAATCCTAATTAGAATAAGTTACATTCCATGTATGTATAATGTCAAAATACACTCTACTGTCATGTATATATAAAAAGAATAAATAAGAAAAAAATAAAGAGACATAGAATAATGATTGACTGAAAGGATAGGTAGGATCAGGAAGAGTTCTTTAAGATAGCATGTGTTTTTATGTTGATGAAAATGATCCAGTAGACAGGAGAAAACTGATAATGCAGTAGAGAGATGGGAGAATGTCTGCAGTTATGTCATTAAGTGTGAAGGAGGAAATGAAATCTAGTGAACAAGTGAAGGCATTGGACTTAAATGGTAGGATGAATGTTAGAGTTAGAATACATACTGATAATTGAAAAATGTGGTATAAGAACCCCTAATAATGATCCGCCCTCCTGGTATTCACACCTTTGTGTTGTTTCTTCCCACATTGTGCCTGGGTTGGTATGTATAACCAATAGAATGTTAAAGGTGATGGTATATCACTTTGTAGGTTAGGTTGTAAAGAAAGTGTCTCCCACCACCACTACTTGCTTTTGCTCTCACTCTCACGCTCCCTCAGGTCACTTTGAAAGAAGCCATGTATGTCATCAACAGTTCTATAATGAGGGGCACATGGCGAGGAACTGAAACCTCCTGCCAACAGCCCTGTGAATTAACTTGAAACCAGATCATCCAGCACAAGCTAATCAAGTCTTCAGGAACTGTACTCTTGACCAACAACTTGGCCACAATCTCATAAAAGACTTTGAGCCAGACCACTCAATTAGAAAGTGTGTGAGATAATACTTGTCATTTTAAGGTGTTAAATTTGGGGGTGATTTTTTTACACAGCAAGAAATAACCAATACAATTAGGAAGAAATTTCACCAGCTAATGAAATAGAGGAAGAGATGTTGGAGGTTTGAGTAAGGAAAAGAAGGTATAATATAGTTTTCCATAAAAGAGGAAGTGTGAACTAGAGACATGTACAATGGCTGGATGGCATTAGGACTCATGCAAAATTCATAATTAAGAATTTAAAGTGAGACCAGCTGTGTTAGCTTTCTATTGCTGATACAAAATACCTGAGTGAATCAACTTAAAAGGAGGATTTTCTGGGTGTGTTGGCAAATGTCTGTAATCCCAGTGACTCAGGAGGCTGAGGCAGGAGGATCAGAAGTTTGAGACCAGGCTCAGCAACTTAGTGAAACCTCATCTCCTAAAAGGGTTGGTAATATAGCTTAATAGTATAACACCCCTTTGTTCAATCCCAATGTTACAGGGCTGGAAACTTCTGGGAAACTGAGACAGCACAAAGATGCCCTTTCAAACCCCAATTCTTGCAATCAATTTAGAAGTATTTCAGACATGTTGCTCAGAGTAACAGGCAATGAGTTTATTAGAAGAAATGGGAAAGAGAGAGGCTGGGGTTGTAGCTCAGTGGTAGAGTGCTTGCGTAGCATGTGTGAGACATTGGGTTCGATCTCCACACCACATAAAATAAATGAGTAAAATAAATGTGCTTATTTAAACAAAAAAAGAAAAATGGGAAAGGGGGAAAAGGGGACAATGTCAAGAGAGAGAGTGTGTCCTCTCAGAGGAAAGGAACTGTGTGTCTCCCCTGCACTCCAGTTTTATTGGAGATCCTAGAGAAGTTTCCAGAGAGTTCTGTTCAGGTTCACCTCTTGACTTTTGACTGACAGCAGGATGACATCAGACTTTCAAGTCCCCACTACCATGACAACTCTAGGTCACTTTGACCCATTCTGACTGGTACTAATTGAATTCTTAACCATAATTCTTATAGATTTTATGATTAGGAGGAATTTTCCTATCTCCCTGAATTCTGGGATCTGGTCTGTGTAAGTGTCACAAAAGTCCCTCCCTCTGTCTCTCCAGGTTTTAGCATAACTTGTGTTCCTCTTATCAGAATTATTTCAGGCCTGCATTTCTTCAAGTAACAGGTGAACTCTTGGAGGACAAACTGTTTCTCCTGCATTCTACAGGCTGAGGAATGTGACATATTCTGTCTGCTTGAGCCAGACAGGGCTGCAGATAAATTGCTTTTTAGAACAGAAAGCTTTTGGGGTCAGCACAGTGGGCCCAGTTTTTAAATTACTACCTTAACTTTGTGTTCCCACCACTCATATCTGTCCCCTATCACCTGCTAAAAAAAAAAAAAAAAAAAAAAAAACAATATTTTGGCTCATGGTTTTAGAGGTTTCATGTTCACTTGGCCCCTATGCTTTGGGGGTTGTAGTGAGGGAGTGCATCATGGTGGAAGTACATGGTAGAGCAAACTCCTGTCTCATGGCAGCCAGGAAACAGGGAGAGGAAGGAGCCAGGGTCTCAATATACCCTTCAAGGGCACACCCACAGTGATCAATTTCCTCCAACTAGGCCCATCTCCTAAAGTTTCCACCACTTCCCAGTAGCTCCATCAGCTGGAGACCAAACCTTCAACATGTGAGCCTTTGAGGACATTTAAAATCCAAAACAAAACAATAGTCAATATAGTGGAATGTTTTCCTTTAGTTGCAGGGTTACAGATGTGAAGTAGATGGAAAATAGAATTTTAACCATCGTTGAGGTTTTGCCAAAATTTTATTATCAAGTAAAATATAGCAAGGGAGTTTAATACAAAGGAGTAACTAAGTAATTTATCATGAAATTTAAAGTAGATGTGTTTTTCCATTGCTGTAACAAACTACTTGAGGTTAGATACTTTATAAAGAAAAGGAGCTTATTTAGCTCACAATTTTTCAGACTGAAGGTACAACACATGGTGCTGACTCTGGAGTGAGACCCCTGGCTGCATCACATCATGGAAAATGGCATCATGGCAGGAGCATATGTGGACTAGATTACATGGTAAGAAAGGAATCCAGAGAGCAGGGAGGGGGCAGTCTTAGATTCTCATAATAAATCACTGTTTCAGAAACTATCTAAAATATCTTTCAAGGATAATGTCCCCAATGACCCAACTGCTTCCCATTAGGCAACACCTCGTAAAGACTCTACCATCTCTTAACATCACCACACTAGGGACCAAGCTTTCAATACATGAACTCTTGGAGGACAAACCACATCCAAACCATAGCAGTAGGTACTGATGGAAGGGAAGACAAGTAGAAGGTAAAAAACAGTTGGTAGGATCAAGATATTATAGGTTCAATGTGATATATATATCAGATTGTATCATATATATACAATGAATTCTTATTCAGCCAAAGAAGAATGAAATTATGTCATTTGCAGGAAAATGGATGGAACTTGAGAGCATTATAAGCAAAATAAGGCAAACTCAGAAAGTCAAGGATCATATATTTTCTCTCATGTTTAGAAACCAGAGAGGAAAAAGGGGAAAAGAGTTGGGGGTCAGGGATCTCAGGAAAACAGAAGGGAGATCAATAGAACAGAGGAAAGGGACTGAGAGGAGAGAGGAGGAGTGGGAAGGAAAATTGGGGGAAATGACATTGACCAAATTACATTCTCTCATCACATGTAGGACTATACAACAATGAATCCCACTGCTGTATATTATTATAATTCACTAATAAAAATATGGGGAAAAAAAGAGACTGTAGGTTCCTGTGGTAATCTAAGCTTTGTTAGGGTAAAACACTAAAAAGAGATACTGATAAGAGGTGGTAGTTCTGAGAGTGTGGTGCTTGACACAGAAAATGGAGAGGTTATGTTTATAGAAACTGTAAAGTCTATGGTAGGACCAGTGAAGTCAGTGCTGAGGTAGGTTTAAGAACAAGGTTCGTGGGCTGGGGTTGTAACTCAGTAGTAGAGCACTCGCCTAGTATGTGTGAGGCACTGGGTTCAATTCTCAGCATTGCATATAAATAAATAAATAAATAAATATTCATTGACAATTGAAAAAAGAACAAGGTCACTGGAGGAAAAAGAGATATAGAGATAAAAGATTAGAGCATCAGGTGGATTATCCATGAGAACACTGAAATCACCTGAAATTGGGCAAGGATATTGCCGGTGAGAACCAGGAACTGTTGAAATTCCTTCAAGGAATTTCAGGAAAAGAGCTGGGGGTGGGTAGATGAGTATAACTTGGAAAGGCAGGTGAATGATATAGTCTGAGATTCAAAGTTAGGGGTGAGGTTAAGGGAAAGGGAGGAGGTAGTTTAGAAATAGCACTGAGCAACTGAGTAGCAAGAAGGAAGGCCATCCCGCTCCACCCAGGGAGGCAATGAACAGAAAAGAGTCATCATTTGAGGACCAGCAGGAGATTGAATTGCACACCTACATGCACACCTCACAATACTTTGAAAAAGTGTTATTACATAGCTCTTTACTCTCTCCAAACCTTTTCCTCAAGATCTATGTTTCCCCATAGCAGCTGGCCCAGTGGTTTCATAAGAATCTATACTCTGTATAAATCCACAGAATTCACCTCCGAAGCCCTGCTCCCATTTTCTGATATCTTCAACAAGGCTTATGTCCTATATGACCCAATTCAGCAAGGGCACTGTTTGCTTAGAAATGTCAGTCTTCTTCAGAAACTTGAATTAATGAGTGCTTCAGGCACCATAGTGTGGAGGCCCTGCTCCTGAGAAGTCCTCAATGTAGATGGATAAGCCTTTTTCTGTGCCTGGGGGATCCCTGGTCATGCCTACACAAAGCCCCAAGTCACTGGATCCTTGGCAGCAGTCCACCCCACACAGAACTGATTGTTGTAAAGCACCAGGGAGAAACTGCTGTTTGGTTACAACTCCTCTATTTGTGGGTGGCTGACCCACACCTGTGACAAATTAGAAAATTTGGTCACGTCAATCCTTAGAGCCTGTCCTAAGGAGAACCTCTATAGAAGTGAGAAATCTGCCTATCTCTACTCTCGGGGGTACTGGATGTTGAAAACAGCCACAGGCACTGAGTCAGACCCATTTTTAATCCCTCCACAAGTTTGAACAGGGTTTTCCAGAGCTAAACAATGTTCTGGGCTATCTCCTAAAAGCAGATCACTTTGATCTTCCTCTTCCTCATTCACTTCCAAAAATCACCTTTCTAACTGAAATAGCTAAAGGGGCCAACTTTCTATGGTAGTATTTCACTGTAAATGATACCACTAAAAGATTGTTCCCTTCAAACCCAGTTTCTCAACAGCATCTGTATAGTGCCTTTCGTACAAGATTCCCTAATTTTATCATGGACACAGAGGTCTTTTTTCTCATTCTTCATGTTTGATCCAAAATAATAATAATAATAACATGGGGGTCTCAGTGTGTCTCTACATTACCAAATATTCATCTAGACACAAAAGATTTGCTGCCCAGATTCTCCTTCAAGGAAGGTCTTATTGACCCACCTTTGGGGAATATTGTAATCCCTTTCAGCTGTCCACTCTTTTAGGGACTCCCTCAACTTTATATTATTGCTTCATCATCCCTTTGAGGAGTAGCCACATCCAGTGATTGGTGAGTGTGGGTGTGTAAAGACCCGGTGATTTTGGCTCAACTGGGAACAATCGTTATGGGCCATGATTTTCAACCCCTGCGCTCACTGAGAGTGAGGCTGTCAGACTTCCATCATAGCTCAATCTCTTCCTCTGTCCACTCCTGAATCCTCCACCTGCTTTCCAAAACACTCCTTTTTAAAAGTCCTGAACATGAAATTCTGTCACAGAGTCTGCTGCTTGGGAAATCCAGCTGCGACATCATCTGAGTGTTTTTAGGCCCCAGATAGGCACTGGCAGTTTTCAAGCCCTGTAACTACCAGGATAGAAAATCTATAGACTCTTTATCAGGATTCTTCTTCATCAGAGAGATCGGCAATATTTTAAGGAGATGGTCTAACTAATTTAAAGTCCTTCTTAACCAAGAGCAGTGATGCACACCTGTAATCCCAGCTACCCGGGAAGCTGAGGCAGGAGGATCAGAAGTTCAAAACCAGCCTGGGCAACTTAGTGAGATTCTGACTGAAATAAATAAATAAATAAAGTCTGAGGATGTTGACCAGTGTGCTTGTGTAGCTTGTGAGAGGCCTGGGTTCAACTCCCAGTACGAGAGAGAGAGAGAGAGAGAGAGAGAGAGAGAGAGAGAGAGAGAGAGAGAGAGAAAGGAAGGAAGGAAGTAAGTAAATAAGTTAGTTCTCCTTCGTGTTCTCTGTTTACAGTGGAACCTCTAGATGAAACTTGCTCTTAACTCCCTCCTCTAGACTTTCTAAATATAGAAACCAATAGTTATTTATTATTAATGCTAATTTGTATTTGTTTTTAAGTTACTTGTGACATAGATTTGAGATGAGCAAGATAGAGGAAGTCACTCAGAAAATATAGAAGAATGAAGGGGACAAGGAAAAAGTATCAGAACTACCCACAATAATTAGTTCCAGGAGCTGCTTTAGCATTTGGGTTCTCCAATTCCAGATCTAGGTCTTATATATCCAGGCAATATGCCTTTCCTTTGATGGTTGATCACTGGAATATCTGTTCTTTCAAGCCAAGATGTTTGACTAACGTAGGAGACTTAGCCTTCAGTGTAAAGCTAGTTTGGGCAAAAATGATTTATTTAGCCTTGTTGCTTATGTTATTCACCATAGTTTCAACTTCAAAAAGATGTGCTCTCGAACCGGGGTTGTGGCTCAGTGGTAGAGGTTTTGCCTAGCAATAGTGAGGCCCTTGGTTTGATCTTCAACACTGCAAAAAAAAAAAATGTAATTTATATATATCTAATAATATTTATATTATTTAATATATAAGTATATTATATGAAATAGTATATAAACACAGTGATATATAATTATATATTAATATATTATAAGCAAATATGTATTTTATACAAATTTAAATATATAAATGTATTAAATATAAATAAATATATTTGATATATTTATATGTATACATTTATATGTATATAGATGTATATATGTGTACGTGTATACTATATGTGTATATTATATCTATAATATGGCCTTTACTCACTTAGTATTGCTTCTCCAATTTCTTATAGTAATGACCCCACCTGTACTGTGGGGTTAGGCACAAGGTATAGCCTAGAATTATATTCTATTCTCTTGGCTACAGTGATTGATACAGAGCTGTGCTTGTAACCCAAGCTAGGCCAACCACAGTCCTTCACCTCCCCCTGCAAAAGAAATTTTTTAACTAGCTCCATCAGGAATCTTCTCCTCCCAGATAGCAAGCTTCACTGTTTCATATGTTAACCACCAGCTATGTGTGGTTACTTAAATTTTAATTATTTAAAATGAAGCAATATTTATCATTTATTTCCTCAGTCTCACTAGCCATGTGGGGTTAACAACTCCCATACTTGACAGCACAGATATGGAATATTCCCATCATTTTGGGAAGCTATATTGAATAGCACTGATACCCTAGTGTCTAACAACCATGCCCCACATCACGAATGTGTAAGAAAGTTTGAGAAATAAGCTGACACCAAGAGCAAGAGATGAATAATAACTAGACGGGCGCTTAAGATCTTATTTCCAATTATTCCTTCTCCCACCAAAATTTGTTGAGCAAGTCAAGAAATTCCTACGATTTTGTTTCGGGTAGTTCAAGTTAAACTTCTATCACTTAAAACAGAAGGCTCTTTACAAATTGTGTCCCTTAGCTTCTTGCTTAGCACATTAGTGGCAGAATCCTGGAGGTCTGACTATGACCAGAACTGTAAGCTAGTCAAAGTAGAATTCTTGAAGTTCTGCAACAGGGAGTGAAAATTTAGGTCTGTCTGCAAGGAAACTGCCCCTACCAACTTAGCTGGGTCCTTCACAGAAACCTTGTTTTCATTTCCATTAACTCCATGTACCACAAATCCATCATCTTAGTGTCCCTGGCCTTACCATTAGGGGTCTGATCATTCTCTTGCTCATTAAGCTTTGATTGTTAACCTCCTGTTACTTACTTTGTTCTTCTCTCTGTCACATCTAGTCTCAGAGTCCTCCTTTTTCCCACTTGCTCCTTCTGGCCTGGTTAAAGGCAATCTTTTTCAGAAGAGTAGTATCATGAACACGGGACCGTGAAGTACAGGCTGAGACTGGACTGTGTCAACTTATGTGACTTTGATCAGGTTGCTTAAACTCTCTGAGTTTCATGCTTATTCTTGAAAAATAAGGGAAAATCCTACCACACAGAGTGGTTAGAAGAGTAAATAAAATAATATTTAAAAATTAATTTGCAAAGGATAATGCAAATGTATGGCCAACAATACTCGCCTATACATTTGCTTATAGATGCAGCTTTTCCAACTCTATTTAAACTCCTAGGCAGGGATGTTATTAATTTTGTTGTTTTTTGATCCTGGGGATTTAACCCAGGGCCTTATGCATGCTAAGCATGTGCTCTATTCCTGAGCTATAGCACCAGCCCTCCTATTGCTTTTGAACATGCTGCTTTTCCCCTTTTCCCAAATGCCACCATTCTTTTTTTTTTTTTAATATATTTTTAGGTGTTGATAGACCTTTATTTTATTCACGTATTTAATGTGGTGCTGAGAATTGAACCTAGTGCCTCACACATGCTAGGCAAGCGCTCTACCACTGCGCCACAACCCCAGCTCCCCACATGCCACCATTCTTAATGTCTGGAACATAGAGTGCTCTTCACACAGTGGGCAATTATTGGGTGCTGTCCAGCTGATTTCCATTTCTGTGCCTCCCTCTTTGGGAGGAGGGTGGGGGTGGGGGGACAAGAGCAAATCCCTCTCTGGGACATAGCTAGTGGGTGGACACCATCTGAGGAACTAGGAGGAGGAAAACAATGAGGCCTTTCACGATTAGGTCATTTGTGGCTTCCCTGTGATTTCCCAACCTGTTTGTATTTGAGCACTGAAGCTTATAAGAACAGAACTTCAGAGATGCTCTCTAGAATGTCCTCATGGCATCTTAAATAGGTCAGCAAAAGCTGAATCTTTCCAAACTTTTGAGGCCAATGAATCTCTCCTCTTTGTTTCTCTGGAAGTTGCTGAATAGAGTACGTTTAGCAACATGGACACAGTCTGAGTTTTTGAGATTCTGAGTTTCCCTCTCAGTTTCTGAGAGGGGAGAATTCTATTTAGAAATCAAATATTTACTCTCAGCATAAAAGGCTTTGATAGTTTTTCATTTTCCAGTATGGAAATGGGAGCCCTTCCTCTCTGCCTCCTCAAAATTCACCCAAGACCTCACACCATCTCAGGGACCATAGATTTCTTCCAATAAATCTCACACTTCTGGTAGACACACATCTTCACAGGACCCTTTTCCTCTTAGTGAATCTCCATATTTATAGAAATCTCCAGGCAGCAAAATCAAGTTCAGGTTGAAGTCCCTGGAAACGTAATGGGTGCCTTTTGATCTCTATCTTTACTTTCTACTTGATGTTTCTTATAAGTGACTCAGAGTAGGGCCATCTAGGAGAATTTTAGAAAGAAAAGAAAAGAAAAAATGTCCTTGGGAAGGGCCATTCCTCACTGTCCAGTCCCACAGAATAGCTTGTTTTGTTCCAGAGGGAGCTAGCTAATCTGCCTCTTGTTCAGAATTGCTGCAGGAGTTGGGCCCTGCCTCCTCACAACACAAAGCCTCACAGAAATTCCTGGTTTCCCAGGCAATGTTCCGCAGATCAACAAATCCTCTGACTGTTTTCTAACTCTCTCCATTAGGGTCAGTTCAACTTATGGTAGGGACAGTTCCAGCATTATAGGTTTATAGAAAAAAAAAAAAAAAAAAAAAAGTGAAAATACCTTCAACAATAGCAGGCACACAGGAGTGGACAGAGAGGGCCACCTTACATCCTGAGTTTAGTCAGAGAGTAGGTGCTGAGGGTAAAAGGTTGGACCAGGGCTGAGGCTCAAGCACTCAGGAGGAGGACTTCCTATACAGGGTGCATTAGGGGGTGGTCAAAAGCTTAAGCTTTGTTGGTGATCAGCTTGTGTTCCTGGAATTAACCTGCCATTTAATAGCTGTGTGATCTTAGTAAATAGTTAAACTCCTGAAAGTTTAGATTTTCTTGTTTGTAAAATGGGCTACAATCTCTACCTAAAATGGATACAATGGAATTAAATAGACAAATAAATGTAAAGTGCTTGACCAAAGTCAAGTAAGGAGTATCTCACCACCAGGCCTGGTGACACATGTCTGTAATCCCTTTGACTTAGGAGACTGAGACAGGAGTATCCCAAGATTAAGGATAATGTGGCCAATTTAGCAAAACCCTCAGCAATTTAGCAAGACCCTCTCTCAAAACAGAAAAAAAAAAAAAAAAAATGGGGGGTGAGGTGGCTTGGGATGTAGCTCAGTAGTAAAGTGCCTCTGGGTCCAATCCCCAATAACAACACACACACACACACACACACACACACACAAAAGCAGTAGCTTACACCCACAGACATACATATCAATTAGACAAAGAAAGATTTGGGCAGGATGCCTTCATGTGAGAGTCAGGTTGCAGGTCTGGGGTCCAAACCTCCCCATACTTCTTGGAAAAAGCTTATAGTCCATATCTGATGGCGATTGGCAGATAAGTATCCCAGCAACCATGACCCTAAGATGGGATACTCTGAGACATATTCTTTACCACCTCTCAGAGTTCTCAGAAATATTAAACTCTAAGCTATCCACAATAATAATTTGCTTGATATACTACCTTTTTTTGTTTTGTTTTTGTTTTTGAGACAAGGTCTTGCTAAGTTACTCAGGCTGGCCTTGAATTTATGATCCTCTGACCATCAGTTTAGAGATCGTTTCACTATTCTACATGTGTTATCCCTTTTACATACCATGTTGAACCAGACCTTTAACTCTGTCCTTTGTCTCAGTATAAATGTGCATGAGGACATGAAAACACACACATGCATACTATTCTATATTTATTTTCTATGCTGCATAACAAATTATCACAAATTTAGCAACTTAAAACCACATGCATTTATTATCTTATAGTTTCTGGAGGTCAGGAGCCCAGGACAGCTTAGATCTGTCCTCTGCTCAGGGTTTTTACCAGACTTCAATTAAGGTGTCAGCTGATCCATGTTCCTGTACGGAGCTTAGAGTTCTCCTCCAAGCTCATATGGTTGTTTGGGAAAATTCAGTTTCTGTGGGTACGGGACTAAGATCCCTACTCTCTTTCTGGCTATTAGGTTGCTCTCAGCATCTAGAGGCAGCCACAAGTTCCTTGCCATGTGTCCCTCACCACAGTGCAGTGAATTTCTTCAAAGTCAGTGGGACAATTTCTCTCTGGTCTGCATCTTCTATAACATGACACAATCAAGGAGTGTCTGTCCTGTTACTATGGTCATATTCTATTGGCCAGAAGCATGCATACATATTGCATTTGAGTGTAGAAAACTTTTCTGGAAGTTTTGAACAAGATGCAAGCTGTTCTTAAATTTTCTTCAGCTCCCTGCCTTGTTGTTCTCTCAGCTCCTTCCCTTTCTTCATTTCTCTTCTCTCTGCTCTTTCCCAACCCCAAATCTTATTTATTTATTTATTTATTTACTTACTTACTTATTTTTGTGGTGCTGGGGATTGAACCCAGGGCTTTGTGCTTACAAGGCAAGTACTCTACCAACTGGGCTATATCCCCAGCCCTCCAAATCATATTTATTTCTCATGCAGAACAATTTGTCTCTTTGTCATTTTACTCCTTATGCTTCAGGCCTCATCTTCTCTGTCTGGCATATCAAGATTTTTTTTTTCTTTTGTTACAGAAAAGTCCCTCTCTCAGAGGACTTTAGGTGTCATTTTTTAGAAGATTTTTTTTTTCATTTTTTTACCAAAGATTATTTACAATTTAGTGAAGGAAACAGATATGACTCAATAGCAGGAAGTAAGTGAAGGGGAGAGTGCTAAATATAAAAACAACTACTGATGTGATGGTGTTAGTAAGGGCAATTCTAAACCTCTCTAGGAGTATTATCATTCTTCCCAGGGCTTAGCTATGGACAAGCAGACCAAAGGGTGGGAATGCTTTTACATCTGATGGTAGTTATTAGAAATTGGTGTGTCGACCAGTGTAACTCCACACCATGTACAACCCTAAGAATGGGATCTTAGAGTAAGTTATGCTCCATGTATGTATAATATGTCAAATACACTCTTCTGTCATGTATATATGAAAAGAACAAATAAAAATTTTTTTTAAAAGATATTGGCATGTGTGTGTTTGTGTGTATGTTTCACCTTTTCTTGCTCTACTTTTAAGCAAGTTCATTTTTTCTCTTATAGTTTTTGTTCATTTGTAAGTAACTTGAGAGTCTGGATCCATCAGTAGACAGCAGATTAACTCTGGGCACATTACTTAGCTTGTCTGTCCCCTGAGCTTCTTTAGGAAATGAAGAAGTTGGACAAGGCCACCTCTTGCTGCAGAGTGAGTCTACTGCTCTGTGATCGTGCTACCACTCCTACAAGAGCTGAAGCTCTTGGAAGATAGATCTTGTTTTTATAATTTCCCACCCTGCTTTTCAGTTTGTTTGTTTCCCACAAAGGCCTCTTAGGATGGTGACTCAGTTCTCCTGTTCTTGAAACACATAGTTCTGAGTTTCAGCTGGTGGGTGTGTACATGTTGGGGGTTCCGGGGGTGGTCCTGTTTCAAGCTGCAGGGGCTCCATCTAGGCGCACAGGGCAGAGCACTGTGTACAGCAGGCCTGGGCAACCATTGGTACAGGGTGAGGAATTGGGATCCCAGAGCCCCAGAGTTGGTGCCAAATGAGGAGGGGCCTGAAGCAATGGCATTTAACACAGGGACCAAGAAAACTGGGCCACGCTGCTCAGAAGAGGACAATGCCATCGGAAATGAATCTGTTGAAATGCTCACAGGAAGCAGGGGGAAGCAAGGGTGAGGACCTTGGTTAAGTAAGGGTCTAACTGCCATCAGCAAGACAGGCAGTCTACTCCATTGTTGGAAGCCACACTATGCAGAATTCAAAATTGGGCCCTGTGAGGAGACCCAGAGGAATGAAGAATTATAATCCCTACCTGGGAGAACCACCCAGTCTGAGGAGACGGTCACAAGAACTGCAATATCTGACCCAACAAGCAGACTAACAAGTGTAAACATATTTTTTTGTTAGAGAAATGTAATATTGAGGCTAGGGGTGTAGCTCAGTAGTAAGAGTGCTTGCCTAGCATGCACAGGCCCTGGGTTTGATCCCCAACAGTGCCAAAAAGAGAGAGAAAGAAAAGAAATGTAATATTTATAATCAGGATATCCCTTTTAAAAAATAGCCAGCATCGTGAACAATTAGATGAGACAGGCACACCCAAAGGGAAAAACCCAAAGAACATACAGAAGGATAACACAAGGTAAGCCAGGACGGCTGGCATAAACATTGTCCTTATATCAAAGAGCCCTCTGTTTATTAAAGGAGACAGGCATATAAACTGATGATTATAAGCTTCTACAAATCTAACAATCTCCAGAACACTGGAAAAAGGATTGTAAAATTGTTCATTCTGTGCTCAGACTTAACCAAGGAAAGGTAGTACCTTTCTGTTTTTATTCACTCTCTCTCTCTACCTTTCAGGATAACAGAGGGAAACTCAAGGTCAATCCAACCTGCTAAGTCAAAACATATTAGCATTCTCTCCAGGTGGTCAGTCTCTATTAGGACAGCTCAGGCAACTACTCAAGCCGACTTCCCAATTTCCACCTTCAACCCAGTTCTCTGAGAAGGGTTGGGTAAGTATAGGTGGCAAGACTGAGTGACCTCATAACAAGAAAGGCAGACAGTGTCTAAGGACCTATGTGGCATTTTGAGGATTCCCACCAGGTTGTTCCATGCTGCCTCCCACCACAGGAGTTAGTGGCCCCAGCCACCACCTCTGGCATCTAAATCCCTGTACACTGTGGCCCTTTACCCCATCTTCAGCTTTTTGCCCTTTACCCTCCCAGTCTCTCAAGGGCTTGTAGACTCGTGGGGCACTTAACAAATTCTCTGCAGACATAAGGAGCCTAAGTATCACTCATAGGAGGGGGAAAGGCAGGTGTTGAGGACTTAGATCCTTCTTAGGGTTCCCTCTATCACGTTTAATTTTCCACAGTTCTTTTTTTTTTTTTTTTTGGTGCTGGGGAATTGAACCCAGGGCCTTGTGCTTACAAGGCAAACACTCTACTGACTGAGCTATCTCCCCAGCCCCAGTTCTTTAGGCTAAAACAGGCAGACTTCAGTTTTTCTATTTCCTCAACATCATACCTACCTTTTACTTTCATTCAATAATTCTCAAGACCAACCTTACAAGTGTCCACTTGTCTGTATCATGAAAGAACTCTGAATGTCAGAGATAGACAGAAGAAATTAGAATACGCTTTTGTCCTTTACAAAGACTGACTCTTAAACCTTTCATCTTGCTACTCTCTAAAATATGATTTCAAATGTCAAAAGCTAAATGTTGACTTTTTTTTTAATGTGGTGTAACAACTGTCTTCCAGAGGCAGACTTGAGTTGTCTATGGGAAAGTCATAGACACAGAAATTCAAAATGAAAAGAAAAATCTCATTGGTGGATTTCAGAATACTTTTTGGAGTTCTTCCATGAAGTTCAAAATTAACACTTCCCAACTCTTCTCCTCCGGCTTGGGCACAGATTGTCTATGCAATGATGCTTCAGTCCCAGAAACTTGGACTAGTCAAACTTTGCTTGATATGTAAAAGAAGAGGTAGAGATACACATCTGTAATCCCAACTACTTGGGAGGCTGAAGCAGGAGGACTACAAGTTCAAGTCCAGACTAGGCAACTTATCAAGAGCCTGTCTCAAAATAAAATAATAAGGACTAGGGGTGTAGTAGAGAGCTTGCATAGCATGTACAAGTTTCTGGGTTCAAGCCTCAGCACTGCAAAAATTTTAAAAATCAATTAATTGATTAATTTAAAAGTGTTTAAATGTCCTTTCTGCAACAAAAAAACTTGCTAGGCATTCTTCCATACCAAATATTCATCAATCCAACAATTCCTTCAGGGTGTGGCCACATGAGTGGGGTTAGGGTTGAGCTAGGATGTACAGCTTTGAGACAGAGAGGCATGGAGAAGCTGCTGCACTGGAAACAGATGTGCAGGAAGCAGGCTGTTGGCGCATTACCTTTGTCTCTGCTCTGAAATGTTCTAGAACGTTGGCTGGAGGCAGAGGAATAAACAGAGAAGCTTCTGGAAAGGGTTCCCCAGCATCTATGTGATTCTATGATAGAATCCTAAGCAGGATGAGGACAGGGGTGAAAGCAACAGAATTCAAGTCGTTTTCCAATCTTCCCTTAGGGTAGAACAGGGTTTTTCCATTTCTTCAGCAATTCTGTGGAGTCTTTCATTTCCCAGCCTTGTACACTCCTCTCCCTCCCTTTTCAGAGCTTATTGGAGGTCTGTCCTGGCATGGACCCTCCTCCTCAGGAACAAGAAGTGTGAGGTGGAGACAGGCTAGGTTGGGACACAAGGTCCAGTGGAGTGTGTGCTCCAGCTCAGTGCTGGATCCTCAGCGCCCTGGAAGAGGGGCTCAGTGCAGACAAGCCAAAAAAAACTGCTGGACCACCGGCAACCCCCACAATGGAACCTATGCTGGCGATTATGTCCTAAGCAGATACCCCCATCCAAACTGGGGATGTAGGGCCTGGAAACTAGAAAATGCCAGGTCTGAGAGAGAGGAAAGAACAAGCCCAGCAATACACAGAGCTCTGTGTATTCAGAGGGAAGTTGGCAGGGTTGTGTTCGGGCAGAGAAACTCCGAGTGGTACAAAGGGACGTGCCCAGAGTGGAGAAATCATGCTAATTGTCTGCACCAGAGCTGAAGAACGCCACCCAAATGAAGAGAGAAAGGGGAGCCCTGTCCAGCGCCTCCAGGGCCCTGCGCCTCGCTCCTTTTGTCTACCTACTTCTGATTCAGCCAGGTAGGAGACCCGAAGGGTAAGAAACTCTAGAGAAAGGACCCCAGGCTTTGAAAGGAGAGGGAGGGGAGAGTGGAGGGCCTGAATGCTTTTGGGGTGGGAGGAGGGGAGAGAGCTCAGCGGTCGTGGGAAGCATCTCAGTGAATTCAGGCATTAGTGTTGAATGTATTTCTTCATTCCCTGTGCCTCCCGCACGGCCCCCCGGCTCGCTCCCCCAAAAGGCTGCATGACTTTGAAGCTCCCACGGCATTCAGTGCATCAGATGGAGGGCACTCTGCCACCGCTTATGGAATGACTTGTTGGCGTGGGCCAGTTCAACATTCTTTCCAAGGGATTATGGTGGGGCTTAGAGGGAGGGGCAGGGTAAATCTTGGTTTTGAGCCTCCTGAAACCCCTACTCCAGCTTCTGAGTATAGAACAGCATGGGAGATGAAAAGAAGCTTTGGAGATAATAAGTTTCCTGCTTTGGGATAGTAATCCCAATCTAACCATAATTCACTCCAAACCATAAGCACTTACTTCCTGTAGTGCCCCCTACCATCTCCTCGGAGAATTGATCTTATTTTAAATGATGCAGATTTTTTATGTGTACACACACACACACATGCATAATTCCAGAGAGCACAACAGATGCAGAGATCATTTTAATAAAATTCAGGCACTACTGTGAGTCAGATATGCAGATAATACACAGGAATCAGAAAGGTCACTTACCCTCATCCAGGAAGCTGTTTCTGGTGGTACAGGATGAGGGTGGGGGAATATCAGGGTGGTTTCCTGGTAGGAGGAATGCTTGCACTGAATTTTAAATGATGAGAAAAAAAGGTGGGAGTGGGAGTGGGCATTGTTGGGAAAATGGGCAAAGGGCAATAGCTTGAAATAGCATCATGTGTTTAGGCAGAGCCCAGCAGTTCATCATGCTGGAGAGGAAAGTGTGAATTGAGTTAGAAAAGAGCTTTGTACCATACTCAGAAGTCTGGCATATGATCTATAAGTGATGGATTGAGAAGGAGAATTAAATGATTTTTAGTTAGGAGATGGGTAGGGTCATAAGTAGCTTCAGATATCTCACTCGATCTTCAGTGGGGCATTGGAGGGGAAACTAGAAGTAAATAAGATAAGAAAGAAAGCTTGTTATTAGCTCTCTATGGCAGCTATTACAAGTAACATAAACTGTATGTCTTAAACATCAGAAAGTCATTGCCTCCCAGTTCTAGAAGCCAAAAATTGAGGATCAAGGTATTGACATGGTCATGCTCCCACTGAAGTTATTCCATTGTAAGACTATACCATAATTTATTTATCTATGGAGTTTTGTTTTTTAGGGTTTTGTTTTGTTTTGTTTTGATGCCAGGGATTGAACCCAAGGGCTTAACCACTGAGTCACATCCCCAGCCCTTTTTATTTTTTTATTTTGAGTCAGGTTCTCACTAAGTTGTTTGGGGCCTCACTAAGTTGCTGAAACTGGCTTTGAACTTGCAATCCTCCTGCCTCAGCCTCCTGAGCTGCTGGGACTATAGGCAAGCACTGGCTATCTATTCAATTTTAATAAACATTTTGGTTGTTTCTGAACCAACCCAACAAACTCAACCCCATTAGACTTTATGAATACAGTTGTTAAAACATTCTTGTATATGTCTCTTGGTAAACAGATATGCACATTTCTCCTAGGGAGACACCTTAGAGTAGAATTATTGACTTCTAGGGTGCATTAGTACATTTTCCATTACTGTGACAAAATACTTGAGGCTGGATAACTTTATAAAGTAAAGAGGTTGGATTAGCTCATGTGGCATCAGCTCAGCCCTAAACATTATTGAGAATGGGGGAGTAAGGAGGGAAAGATTATACAATGAGACAGAAAGCCATAAAATGACTGGAGGTCCCATGGAAACCATGTTAATCCTTCCAAGGGCACATACCCAATCCCTAAGAACCTCCCAAAGGTTTCAATACCTCACCACACTGAGGACCAAGCCTATAAAACACGAACACTTGGAAGAAAGCTCTTAAACTATATCCAAACCATAGCATAGAGTAAATATAAATTTGATTTTAGTAGATAGAGCACATTTTCAAAAGTAGTTGTATCAGTTTACACTCCCACCAACATATAAGAGTTCCAGGTGATCCATATCTTTACTAACAATCATATTTGCTTTTTCATTTTGGCCATCTTAATGAGTATTTCAATGGTACTTCTACGGTTTAAAATTGCATTTCCATGATAATTAATCAAGTTGAGCTTTTTTCATATTTTTATTAGCCATGTGGATATCCTTTTTGTGAAGTGCCTATTTCAAGTCTTTTGCACATTTGTTCTACTGATTTATCTGGACTTCTAAAAAATTACTGACTTGTAGGAGTTTTAAAAATAAAATTTTGACATGAGTCCTTTTATAAGATTAATATATTATTGCAAATATCTTCTCCTGTTGTATGGCTTGCTTTTTCACTTCCTAAATGGTGAAATTGTATCTTTTAATGAACAAAAGCTCTTAATCATATGTGCCTGGTCTATTATTAGCTTCTTTTAGAATTGTCACTTTTGTGTCCTAAGAGATCTGAGTCTTCCCTCAAGTTGTGGAGATATTCTCCTGTTTTCTTTTCAAAATGTTGTTTCCCCTTCCACATTTAGATGTATAATCCATCTAGAATTAATATTTGTGTAAGATGTGATGTAACACAAATTTGTTCTTTTTCTACATGGCCCAGAACTATTTAGTGGGGGTAAGGGTTTTCCCCACTCCACAACAGTGTTACAAATTGAGAGAGAAATTGCCATAAGTTGAGAGAAAATATTTAAGTCTGTTCTCTGTTCTCTTCTGTTATCTGTCTTGGTGCCATATCACCAAGTAAACCTCATGGGTTTTGATTAGTATCGTATTAAATTATAGAACAGTTTGGGAGAGCTGACAACTTAACAATAGTGATTGTTCTAATCCACAAACATGGTAAACCTCCATGGGCTATCTGAGTACATATTAGTTAGGTACATACTCCTGGATATCTACACTCTTTGGGGAGTAGATAAAAACTCGTGGTCTTTCTATTCCTGGATCTCAAAGGCTTTCTTCATAGTTTTTGTTTCCTGAATTTCTCCGACATCCCTCAATGATTGACACATTAAATGCTTTCACATTCTTGTGGTCCTTTGTAGGCCTCAACAGCATAATGACCTGAGAATACAACACAATAACACCAACATTCACACAATAAATGGTGCACCTATATAGTAATAATAGAGGAAGGAAGTTGTTTTCTCAGTCATCATTAGTTAGAAAGGATACTAAAAATCAAAAGCAGAGTCTAGTACAGTGGTACATTCCTGTAATCCCAGCAGCTCAGGAGCCTGAGACAGGAGGATGGTAAATTCAAGGACAGACTGGACAACTTAGAGAGATTCTGTCACAAAATTAAAAATACAAAGGACTGGGGATGTAACTCAGTGGTAGAGTGCCCCTGGATTCAATCCCCAGTACTGAAAAAAAGAAAGGGAAAAAAAAAAAAAAAAAAAAGCATATTTTTCCTTTTAGAGACAGAGCTGAGTGCTGCCCTTGGATTATTGTGTGCAGTTCTGGTTACTACACTTTAGAAGGAAGATAATAAAGCTGGCGAGCGCCCAGGCAAGGGTATCAATGATGGCTAAAGGGATTGAGGGATTTCTCTATGGAGAAAGACCCAAGCAAAAAATCCTTCAGATAAAAGGGTTGTAACTGCCCTTCAGCGTTAGAGAGTATGGAAAAGGTATATAGAGAACAAATCCAAGAATTCAAGTTTGGCACCACCCCACTAGCACTTTTCTTAAAAGTCAAATTTAAGACAAATGCTGTTAAAAGGAAAATTTTGCTCAGCACAGGAAGTCCGTAAAACAGAGGAAATGGTGATTTTCTTAAGGGAAGAAGCTAAAAGGGGCACGTGAGGCTCCGTGCAGGTACATGCTTATATTTTGAAGCTTGGCTCTCTTCCATGTCACAACAGGTCAAATTCCTACTTGAGGGGGGACCTCTGACTGAACCCAGCACTGCATTGTTTAGGTTGATAGGAACAGCTTGCTGAGATGTTGATTTCCTTTTGTTCAGCCTCTGGTGGGAACAGGAGACTTTCTACATAATGATACCTCAGAGACAATGATTGAAAGTTAATTGCCTCTACAGGTTGAATAGTCCTAGTCTCTTTTATTTCCACCCTGGATCTGAGTTGCTAGCCATTTCCTCATTTCTGTGGCCTGCTTTGGCTCCTGTCCTAGTTCCCTGTGTCCCTTGAAAGTTGTAGAACCCTGAACTTAACACAGATTTTGATTCTGGCTAGAGTCTTTGGAAAACAGTGTATGCTCAGTAAAGCAGTGTTTGTCAGCTTCTGAGAAAAACTGCTCTATTCACTTAGAAACGTGGGCATGAAACCCTTTGACTCAAGGGTATCCGCACGTTCACAGGCATAAGGAGGACCCCACCTAGAAGAGGGTAAGGCCTAAGGCAATCCTTAGTCTGCAGCTTCTCTAATTTTCCCCCTGAGAATAATCAAGTTTAAATTGGAAAAAAAAAAATCAAAATTGAGGGGGAAAGACATCACAAAAGGGCTCCTGGGACTTTGGAATGGGATAGAAAAAGTAGAAGCCAGGGAAGCTCAAGAGAGGCCAGAGACTATAGAAGGGAGAGGAAAATCCCTTCCAGGTGCCCTTGAGACTGGGAATGTCACTGCCCAACCTCCTGGAAGAAGGAAATAAGAAACCTCAAGGTTTGGGGCTTGGGATCTGTGTTAGTTTTTTATTGCTATAATAAAATATCTGAGGCTGTGTATTTTATAAAGAAAAGAGGTTTATTCAGTTCATGGCTTTGGAGATAGAAAGTCTAAACAGCAAGGTGCCAGCTCTGGCAACTGCCATCCCCCCTTAACTGTATCATATCATAACAGATGGAATCAGCGAGTATGTGCAAGTGGGAGAGATCACATGGTAAAATGGGAAGCCAGAAAGTGGGGAGGAGTTAGCTTTATTCTTTGGTAACAACTTACTCTATTCAGAATTAACTCAGGATTCCACAATACCTACTTTAATCCCTTGCAAAATCAGTACCCCCAATAATCTATCCAACTCCCACCTCTCAAACGTTTCAACACCTCTTAATACTGCCACATTGGTGACTAAGTTTCCATGCATAAACCCTTGGAGGACAAACTACATCCAGACCACAAACAGGATCATTACATAGCTTTGCTAAACTCTGAGAGGTCTCTCCACATATAAGCCTGATGTGTAGACCACAATGTTTTGGACAGTGTCTTGAGGAGGGCGGGGATAGATGTTCCCCAGCTATTGGATCACCACCACTGTGGCCTTTAGTGAAGCTCTATAATTTTTCTCAGGACTACCTCAAGTCATGCATACTAAAGCCTGTTTGCCTACTCAGGGAAATATAAAAGCTTGCTTTTCCAAATCAAGCAGACCTCACACTTGCTAAGTAGGAATACCATTTAAATAATCACAGAAACTAGAATTTGGAAGAAACATTGTGGATCATGTGACCAAATGGATTTCAGTCTGAGACAGAGCTTCAGGGTTTCCTACTAGCTCCCCAAGATATCAGGGAAGACAGAAGTCAGGTCCTCACTACTCCTTTACCAAAGTAGGTGAGCTTGAACCATATTTCATTTATTTCCATTATTATATGAGATTTTGTCGGAACTTTTACAAAAAATACCTGAAAAGAGTTAATTTTGTCCATTCTACTGCTATCAAATTAAGACTTCATTCCATAACAAGTATATAGCATTCAGATACACCTATGGCACCTGTAGTCATTAGAACAGTCTTTTCTGCTGTTAAGGTTTTAGGATTCTAACATACCTGGCTGGTGAAGGATCCTAGAATATTGGAGTTGGGAAAGCTTGAGAAATCATCTGGTCCTACCGCTTCACTATACAAAGGAAGAAAGCAAGGCCAAGAGAGGTGAAGCAGTTGCCAATTGGCCTTTCCTTAAACTTTACAGAGTCAAGGAGCTCACTACTTAACAAAGCACTTGTTCCCAAAATTGATTGAATGTGATTTGTAAATAAAATTTTCTTTGATCTTCACAACCAAGTTTTTAGTTTAGTTTGGGCCCTCTAGACAAAAGGAGAGGAATAAAAATGGAAAGATCCAGCTCAACTTCCTCAACTGCAGTAGTGAGGAGTGAGAAATAAGAATAAGAGGAAACTTCAGAGACAATGATTGTCAAAAGAAGCAGCTGGGGATGCCAAGGGACTGGAGATCTGGCATGTGTGTGTCTATTCAGCTAAACTCACTCCTGTTCCCAATTGGCATCCTCTCCAGAACATCCTCTTTTGGGTGGTTAGAATGTTCTACCTGGCCAGGTATCACCAATAAACAGCATTTGTTCCAAATCTCCTAAGCTCCTAAGAAGTCTCATCATATTGGATGTGTCCATGAACAAGACAGTAAAAACCCCAGAATCACTAGGTTGGAATAAATCTGCAAGACCATCTAACCTACTACTCATACTACCTATGGGGAATCTGAGCCCCAAACAGATAAGTCTCCTAGGCCAATAAGGCCCAAATCTCTGAGGCCCAATCTTGTGTTCTCTCTACACAACAATAAATGATATACATATTGTACTTTATATTCCTATGAATGTGATAAGGGAGTTATTGTTATTATTCTTATTTTATAAAAGAGAATAATGGAGGCTTACAAAGATTGCCCAAATTCACACAGCCTATAAGTGATAGCACCTAGTCTTGCAAGGTCCTTCTGACTCTAAACTCTTTGTTCTGCCCATCCATATCCTTCCTCTGTAAGGAATACAGATTGGGCCAGAGTTTGGGTGAATTCCCCAAACTACCTACCCAGTTGCAGGACTGTTCTGCATTGGAAGGTCTAGGTAGATACTTCATGTATCTGGGGTAAGGATAGGGGAGGTTCTTGGTATGACTGGGAAATGCTCATGTTGTCTTCAGGCCCATAAGCCCCCTCTTTATTGACACTGTCTTATGTGTGTCTTATGACACTCCTTTCCTTGTGAATCTATGTTCCCATGATATCTCCATCTTCCACCATCCCCGTCCCTGATCAAGAAGATATGACGTTTGATCCCCAGCACCGCAAAAAAAAAAAAAAAAAAAAAAGAAGATATGACAAATTCACCTTGACATCTAAAGAACTACAAACCTCAGGGGGTAGGAATTTCTGTCCGTCTTGCTCTTGACGTATCCTAAAGTTCATAGGAAAGGGCCAGGCACCTAGGAGCTGCTCAATAAAAACTTATATGAATGAAGTGAATGAAGTGTGGGCTAGGTGGACTCTTCTGTAAGGGGAAGGCAATGAGAAAAAGTGCCAGAGAGGCAGAAGGTCAAGTGAAAGAAGAACAAAGGGCCATGGGAGGAGCAGAAGGGCACAGAGCTCCTGTGGGAGAGATGGTACTGACAGAAGCAATGACTGGCAGGGAGTGACAGTCCCAAAGGGGTGAGGCTTTAGGAGATCGGAGGGCTTAAAGGTGGGAGTGGGCTAAGTAACTGAGGGCCTTACTCTATCCTCTCCACCATGGGCCTCTGTTCACAGACCCCCTGGAGGGGGTGAACATCACCAGCCCAGTGCGTCTGATCCATGGCACAGTGGGGAAGTCAGCCCTGCTTTCTGTGCAGTACAGCAGCACCAGCAGTGACAAGCCTGTAGTGAAGTGGCAGCTGAAGAGGGACAAGCCCGTGACCGTGGTGCAGTCCATCGGCACAGAGGTCATTGGTACCCTACGACCTGACTATCGAGACCGGATCCGGCTCTTCGAAAATGGTTCCCTGCTTCTCAGCGACCTGCAGCTGGCAGACGAGGGCACCTATGAAGTGGAGATCTCCATCACCGATGACACTTTCACTGGGGAGAAGACCATCAACCTCACTGTCGACGGTAAAGCATTCTGGCAGGGAAGGAGGCAGGACAGAAGACTGGGACGGGGTAACACACTAGCTAGACCCAGGGAAAACCAGCACAAAGGCTCTGAGGAGCTGAGAGTGAGCCACTGGGTGTTATAAGTTAAACTTAGAGCACAGCTAATGTGGATAGACTCCTTTTACATGCCAGAAACTATTCTAAGTGCTTTGCATGTGTCGACTCATTTAATGCTTATAATAATCTAAGGATAGTTAATGTTATTCTCCCAGATGGAGGAAATTGAGACACAGAAGGGTTGAATAATTTGCCCAAGTTAACAAAATTAACAGAGCCCAAATTTGAGCCCAGGGAGTTGGGCCTAGGTTATTCTAATAAAATATTTTCCAGGTGGGGTCAATTTAAGACATCAAACCCCAGTGGTTGCTAGGTGCAGTGGCACACACCCTAAAATTGCAGGTACTTGGGAGGCTGAGACAGGAAGATGGCAAGTTCAAGGCCAGCCTTGGCAATTTAGCAAGACCCTGTCTCAAAACAAAAATAAAAAGGTCTGGGGATGTAGCTCAGTGGTAGAGTGCCCCTGGGTTCGATCCTAAGTACCTAAAAAGAAAAACCGAAACCAAACCAAAACAAATAAACACACACACACACACACACACACACACACACAGAGTGGTGTTGGAAAGGTGTTTGGGAAGACAGGGATAAAAGCAGATACCATGGCTGTGTCATTTAGCATTGTTTCCCCTGGGCCTATTAGGTAACGAATAGTGAGTGAATGAATGAAGAAATGAAAGATGGGAAAGAACTAGCTGACGATCCCTGAAAGGTTTTCTTAGCCTACAGAAGGTAATGAATAGTGAGTGAATAAATGAATGAATGAATGATGGGAAAGAACTAGCTGATGATCCCTGAAATGTATTCTTAGCCTACAGAAGGTAATGAATAGTGAGTGAATAAATGAATGAATGAATGATGGGAAAGAACTAGCTGATGATCCCTGAAAGGTATTCTTAGCCTACAGAATGAGTTATGGTATGGTGTGTCAGAAGATAGTTAAGAAGGGAAAGGGAGAAACTTTTTAACCCATGACTCAGTTTCCTCCACCTTTGGGGCTCAGTGCCCATTTCAAGGCCACAGGTGTTAGTGGCTTCAACCACTGTGCTGGAGCTGAGTGAGGCCTTCACCCTGAACTGCTCTCATGAGAATGGCACCAAGCCCAGCTACACCTGGCTGAAGGACGGCAAGCCCCTCCTCAATGACTCGCGAATGCTCCTGTCTCCCGACCAAAAGGTGCTCACTATCACCCGAGTGCTCATGGAGGACGATGACCTGTACAGCTGTGTGGTGGAGAACCCCATCAGCCAGGTCCGCAGTCTGCCTGTCAAGATCACCGTGTACAGTGAGTCTCACTGCCCGCCCCAGAGGCAGGTGCCCACTGAGACAAAGAACATCCTAGAGAGTGATCCTGGAGGGAGAGAGAGGGAGCGGAGATGGGTCAACTAGCAACAGGTGGGAAGAGGGCTCTGTGCAAGTTCCACTATCAGTCAGTCATGCTACCTGAGGGTCCTTCTCGTTTCCTTCCACTGCTCTCTCCGCCACATCTGCTGCCCCTCTGAAGTCTCTCTCACCTCTCCACTTCTCTCTACATATAGGAAGAAGCTCCCTGTATATCATCTTGTCTACAGGAGGCATCTTCCTCCTTGTGACGTTGGTGACAGTCTGTGCCTGCTGGAAACCCTCCAAAAAGTCTAGGTAACTCTTCAAGTTCCATACCCTGAGCACTCTGGTCCTTTCGTCCATTTCAACCCCAAGCTCTATTATTTGTCATCATCATCATCATCATCATTATACAGGGGCACTTAACCATTGAGTCACATCCCCAGTCTGATTTTTTTTTTATTTTGGAGAGGCCACTGCCCCAGCCTATTTTCTTAAGTCTCTCTAAATTCCTTACCTCCCAAGATTGTATACCCCTTCCCAGGAGATGTGCTTTTCTATTGTGCATGAATCTGCATCTTGTGCTCACCACTTCTGACCAACTAGTGCTATTCATAATAGCTTCACTTGCTGAGCATCTTTTTTTGGGCCAGGCACTGTGGCTGATGTTAGCAAGCTACCTTTTAGTTCTAATTACCTGCAGTTTACAGATAAAGACACTGAGACTCAGACTGGACTGAAGACTTGCTTACAATCAGAGTGCTGGAGACAGCCTTAATGCAAACCTAGATGTGACCCATTTAAAAGCTCATGGACTCCCTCTTACTCCCACCACACCCATCTTCCTGTCATAAGGTTTCTTTAATGGCCATCAGAACCAGCCCCAGCCCCAATCTTTTTCTGCTCCTATTCAATACCTGTTTTTGGTGGGGGGATTGGATTGGTTCATAGGAAGAAGAGGAAGCTAGAGAAGCAAAACTCTCTGGAATACATGGATCAAAATGATGACCGCCTGAAACCAGAAGGTGAGCCCACTCACCTATGCCATGGGCACTGAGAGCAGTGGGATGCTGGGAAAAGGCAGAAATGGGTAACAACAAAGTCAGCTCTGCTGGATCCCTTCCTCCACCAACCTGCTCCAAGACTTCAGAGTAGGGAGAGGCGCAGCCAAGGTAGGACCTCAGGTGTTCAGATATGTTGTTGGTGGTGGTAAGGTCTTGACTAGCCACAGGGAGCAAAGAGCATAGGTGCTGGTTGGTGGAGAGGGTTTGTACCTGGCTGGCCACCCTATTCTTTCCACTGTGCAGCAGACACCCTCCCCCGAAGTGGAGAACAGGAACGGAAGAACCCCATGGCCCTGTATATTCTGAAGGACAAGGTGAGCAGCTCTGTAGTGGGTATCTCGCCCCGCGCAATGCAGTGAACTCCTACCACATTCTCGAGATTCTTACCATATTAGTATACCTTTATAGCACTCGGAATATTTGTGAAACCTTTGCGTCATGCCTGTTCTAGAGATTGAAAAATAAGGCTGAGCAGGGTGAAAAGACGTGCACGGTATTAAAAGAGGAAATAAGTAGCAGATATGGGTTTTAACCTAGGTCTTTGGACACCAGTTCTGGAGATTTCCCCCACTATTCCATGTCTAGGTCCCAGGCTGTCGAAGACAGATGGAAAGAGGAAAATATAGGGACGAAGCACTCTATGCACGTCAACATTTCCTGCGCACCTATAATGCGCCAGACCCCATGCTAAGTGTGATGTGTTCCAAGAAAAACCAAATCCATGTATGCCGCCTTCCAGGAGATAGGAGTGTGGAGGAAACTGGGACTCTCTCTCAGTGTCCCAGCGCCCTCTAACCCCAGGCGCACTTCCCAGATTGGGCCGGCTGTCCTCTGACCCCTGCAGGGCGTGTATTTGCAGGACTCCCAGGAGACCGAGGAGAATCCCTCTCCAGAGTCTCGGAGTGCGACAGAGCCCGGCCCGCCCGGTTACTCCGTGTCGCCGCCTGTGCCTGGCCGCTCGCCCGGGATGCCCATCCGCTCAGCCCGCCGCTACCCGCGCTCTCCAGCGCGCTCCCCGGCAGCTGGCCGAACGCACACGTCACCACCTCGGGCTCCGAGCTCGCCGGGCCGCTCGCGCAGCGCCTCGCGCACACTGCGGACTGCGGGAGTGCACATAATCCGCGAGCAAGACGAGGCCGGCCAGGTGGAGATCAGCGCCTGAGCCCGCCAGGGACCTCTGCAACGCGCCCAGCCCCTGCAGCTCACTGCCAGGGGTGAGAGACCGGGAAATCCCGGCGCCCCAGGCCAGGGTAGAAGGGAAGGCCGGGCGGGGAGGCGTGTGTGAGCATGCGCAGACGGGGGTTCGCCGCGGAGCGGTGAGGGTGATCGGATGGTGAAACTGGGTTGCGTTTGCTCTGGATTTACAGGCTGTGTTCTCAGTGGGTGTGGGTTGTTCCCTCTTAGGACCATATAGATAATTACATTTATGGCCCAGTCCCTGAAAGGGTCTTATGAAAACTAACATCAGTAACCTAACCCGCATGACTATCCTGTGCTATTTCTAGGGAGATCGTTTGATTTCCACCCACCTCCCTTTCCTCCAAAAGAGCACCTCATGGTGTTTTGTTTTGTTTTGTTTTGTTTTTTCTTTTTTGACAAGCCCAGATTGGATAGGCAATTTGCCCCAAACGCACGACAGTCCTTAATTAAGAAGTCCAATTGCGGGGTGGGTGGGGAGGAGAAGTTCGATGACTCTGAGCACGGAGGAACATTGTGAAGGCAACGTTTTAGGACCTGAACTCTAGCAAGGGCAAGGCACTCAAGCCTCCGTACTTGTCCTCTTTTCAAAGCCTCCCTCGGTAGCATGCCATGACAAACATTCTTTCTGTTCTTGTTCATGAAAAGAGGAGACGGGTGGGTTCATTCCTACAGAAAAGTGCATGCCCACTCCTCTGACCCATTAACTATATCAGGTGGGGAACTGTTTTTAACACCTCACACTCGGCCTTCTGCCTGACTTCCTTACAAAACAAGCCTTTCAAACAATCATCATCCAGGAAGGTTCTTGAACTCCCTCCAGCTATTAGAGAATAATGGGGCGGGGAGACACTGTGGTGGGGTGGAGGGGAGAAGCTGGTTGCTTCCCAGCATGTCAGGGTAACAGCGATCCAACTCTTGGCTTCCTGCGCCCACTTACCTGGCTCCAAGATGCACAGATCGCAGTCACTGAACAAGGCAAACTCCTTAATCATACTAACATCTGAATATGGAGAAGCTGAGCCACTGTGTAGACAGACCATGCCCAGGCCACTGCTTCTTAGGATGGTTTGGAAGAGAGGCAATAATCTACCATGTGAGGAGAGAAGACAGTGAAAAATTTGAAAGAGAAGGAGGCATTTTCCTGGATATCGGTCCTCTCCTCCCTAATGCCCCCAGGGGTCCTAGTACGCCCTGTCGCTTCCAACTCCTAAATTCCAGCTCTGAATTTCCACCATCCCAATCCCAAGGCCCTTATACCCAGGTCATCCACACAGGGGCACACTTTGCCCTAGCCCCAAGGGCAATAAGATTTCTTGTTTCCCCCCTCTCTGCTCTCGGTCCACAGTGTGTCTCTCAGCTTCCTGTCCCTGTGTACTTCCCCAGGCTCATGGGAGCAGGTGTGTCTTTGCAACTCCCCTTAGCCAGAACCCATCCCTTAACCTTCCCCAGTGCTTCATCATGAGATAATGCATGGAGAGGAAGATTGCTTAGGCAGGTGGGAAATGCAAGACTTGAAGAAGGGGATACCTGCTGGTCAGCCCTGAGACATAGGGATGGAGATTAGGATGAGATGAGTGCACACCACACCCTGGTGCTGAATCCCTGAGGGGCGGCTTGCCAGGCTCAAGCCAAATCTGCCTTAAATTGGGAGGGGAATAAGTAAGGAAGTATTTTTTTTGTTTTTGTTTTTGTGTTCTGTTTTGATCTTCATCTTTGTATTACTGGCATCTAGCAGAGTGCCTAGCACATACTGGATGCTCAATAAACTTTTGATGAAATGACTTTATTCTGCTTAATCAAGGAGAATAAAACTTAAACATAATTTCCTTTTTCTCTTCTCTTTCGTCATCCTTTACCCTCTTTTTAAATCCCAAATTGTCCACTCCAAAATCATCCCTCATTCATTTGTTCAGATGTTCTTTTATTTATTCAACAAACATTTATCTACCATGAACCAGACCCTGTACTAGACAGTGGGGCATAATGGCATAACCTTGCCATGACCTCTACTCAGAAGACAATCTCATGGAGGAAGACAGATGAGGAAGTAGATTTTTATAAATAAAGTGTGTAAAATGCAATGACAAAAGGAGATTCAAGTTGCTCTGGAACACATAGGAAGGTCACCCTACCCACATTAGGGATTGTCAGCAAAGGTATCTTGAAGAAAAACAGGTTTGAAGTTAATCTTAGAAGGTTAATATGAAGGATGAGAGGACACATTTCAAACAGAAAGAGAAGCATATATAAAAGCTTGGGAGCCCGCCTGGTTGTACACACTTGTAATCCCAGTGACTTGGGAGGCCGAGGCAGGAAGATCCAAATTTGAGGCCAACCTCAACTTAGTGAGACTCTGTTAAAAAAATAAAAAGGACTAGTACCAAAGAGGGAAAAAGTTGGGGGGTAGAAGACACATGGAGAATTCAGGATACTAAACCATAGCAATGGATGAGATTCTTTTAGGAGATTATATAAAGTGGAAAGTGAAGTTTAAAGATATATCTCTGATGATAGATTACAAGGACCTCACCAAGGAGGCTAAAAGGGCATAACCCCTGAGATAAGAAGAAATTTAGGAGATAATGGCATCCAACAATCAAAGAAGAGGGCTTCCAGAAAGAGGGAGCATCCAGGACTGCAGAGGGGGGTCACATATGAAAAGGAATTAAAAGTGCACATTAGGTAGAGTGATTGCCAAGCATGCAGGAGGCCCCTAGTTTGCTCCCTGACACCCTAGAAGCACACAAAATGCACATTAAATTTGTCAGCAAGAGGATCATCGATCAATTTAGCATAAGTAGTTTCAGTCATATAGTGGGAGTTAAAACTGGATTGCAATAGGTGAGAAGTAATTGACATGTGGAACTTTTGCTAAATACCCGAGGGGTCTTCCTGTTTCAAAACAACTAGGTCTTGCTTAAACTATATTTGTGTTTTATTATTGACCTGTGAGAGATGGGGGAAATTTCCAAGGGGCCAGAAACAAAACAAAATTAAGAAGTTCAGCAAGTTCAGAGTACTTTGTACTTGTAAAATGTGGGATTGCCCTGGGGCACATGTTTATATTGTCACTGGAATGAAAGACTAGACTTATATAGCAACAAGAAGTTGGCAAAGCAATTGTGTTTTTTTTTTTTTTTTTTTTTTTTTTGGTGGTGGCGCTGGGGATTAAACCCAAGGCCTCAAACATGCCAGGCAAATGCTCTAGCACTGAGCCACATCCCCTGCCCTACAATGGCAAGGTGGGAGAATCAAACTGAGTTTCCTGAATTAAGATGGTACCCAGAAAGGGGTCCCTAGTTGGTATCATCTCACATTCTTAACAAATAAAAATGCACATACTCCCTGAAGAAAAACTCATAAAATTTTCACAGATTAAGACCAACCGAAAATGAGTTACAAGTAAAGGTCATTAAACACACAAGGAAACAAATCACCAAGAATGAGTGTCAGAAGATCTAAGAAGCAATAGATTTAAATGTCTGAAGCCTTGAGATACTGAAATTATCAGAGAAATAAGGTAATTACAGAATACTTAAAAAAATAGAATACAAAATTACAAAAAAATGAAAAATAAATAAGAGACCATAAAAAGTGATCAAATTTGAAAAGGAACAGTAAAGAACCTTTATAAATTAAAATATAAATTATGAAATAAGAATGTAACTGAAAGGGTTATATGGCACATTAAATACAACTAAAGAGAGGGTTAGTTAACTGGAATGAGTCTGAAGAAATTATTCAGAATAAGGTACGGTGAGACAAGGACATAAAAGATACTTTTAAAAAGAGGTTAAGGGTATATATAATTAAAAGGTGATAAATTTTATAAAGACCTCAAAGGAGAGCACAGAAAGAATGAAAGGGAGGCCATATTTTAAGGTTAATGAATGAAAATTTGCTAGAACTCATGACAAAAATACATAAACAGAAAGGTTAACAAACAAGAAATATAAAATGATGTCCACATCTACAGAACATGTACTAAAAGTAGAGTATACTAAACACAAAAAGAAAAATCTTAAACAGAAAAATGGACTTGTACATTTAGAGGACAATAATGGTGAAAATCATCAGGAAGTAAAATAATCATCAGGAAGTAGAATAATATCTTCAAAGCAAAAATAATTAGTATTGTACTTAACAAAAAAAGTTTCAAATATGAGAATAAAATAAAGGTAATATTTTAAAACTAGGAGTTTATATTAACAGTACAGGAACTTCTAACAGACGTATATGACAAGAAGAAGAAAAAATTTCCAAAAGAAAGGTTTGATATGCAAGAAAGAATGGTAACCAAGTAAATTAGTAAATAGATAGGCAAATCTAAATAATGCCTTATAAAATGATAATAATATCTCATTTGCAATTTTCAAAACCTGGCAAATAAAAGATAGAAAATTAATAGAACTTATACTGGGAGGGACATTATGAGAATTAAACTATCCCAAGGTTCTTGAACCCTTTGGAAAGGGAGAAAAGATATTAACTTCATATTTAATTAAATATTCAGGGAAAATTATTACCATAACCACTAAAAGAATAGAATGAAAATGTGCAGGCTCCAAACCAATAGAGGAAAACAGATTAAGAAAACAAACACAAGTTCAATTTTTTTCCAAGTCAAGAAAAAGGAGAGACATAGAAAAGTGGGGTAATAAAAGCCAAAAATGAAATGACAGAAACAAGGCCAAATTATAACTGGCTTAAATTTGCCAATTAAAACACAAAGATCTGCCAGAGTATATTTATTAAAATCTAGCCACATGTTATTTAAATGACATACATCCAAAATAATAATTTGGAAAAGTTGAAAATAAAGTAACAGAAAAGGTATGCCAGGAAAATACTAAACAGAAGAAAGTTCAGGGAACTATTAACATAAAACAAATGGACTATAGGACAAGAAGCAGCATGACCTTACTATTTCTTGGTTGCCTGAGAAAGTGCTGGCTTATTCTTTATCATTACTAACATGCTTTTTGCATTATTTTGATTTTGTTACTATAATAAAACACCTGAGGCAGGCTTTATAAAGAAAAGAGGTTTATTCAGCTTCCAGTTCTTGAGGTTTAAGGGCACGTCACAAGCACTGCTGAGAACCTCATGGTGGATGGCATCATAGTGGTGAGAATGCTTGCAGGAGTGAGAGATTATATCACCAAACAGGAAGCCAGAAAGAGACTCAGGGGTCAGGCTCTGGCTTTTATAACAACCTGCTCTCAGGAGAACTCACTCCAGGAGACCAGCATTCTCATCTGAAGGCAACACCTCTAATGACCTAAGGACCTTCACTAGGCCCCACCTCTTAACATACCTCACCTCCCAACATCACCACACTGAGGACCAACCCTCCAACACATAAGCCCTCTGTATTCATGGGTTCCACAACCAGCAGATTCAACCAACTGCAGATTCAAAATATTCATAAAGTAGATTACATCTGTACTAAACATGTAATACTCTTTTCTTGTTATCAATCTCCAAACAATACAGCATAAAAACTATTTGCATGGCATTCATATTACACTAGCTATCAAAAAATAATTTTTAAGCATATAGGAAGATGTGTGTACATTATATGCAAATATTATACCATTTTATATGAGGGACTTGAGAGTCTCAGAGTTTGGGATCAGAGAGGCCTCTTGGAATCAGTTTCCCATATATACTTAGAGGCAACTGTAATTAACCTCAAAAATATATGAAAAAATTTAGATAACATTATAGAAGAAAATTTACAAATCTACATTTACAGTGGAAGGTTTTAGTGTATCTCTCTTAATTACCAATTTGTCAAAATAGACTTAAAAGATAGTAAATTTCAAAGTACAAGCTTGGCTTTCTGAAAATAAGTAAAAATTGATACCAAATAAAAAATATATATTCTTCTGAAGAACATATAAAACACTTTCCAAAAGTTGACCATTTGGCTCAATATTGAAGAACTGAGATCATACAGACTATATTCTCTGACTAAAAATTAAATTAAAAATCAATAACTAAAAATTCATATAAAATTCAAGTTATTTAGGTTTAAGAACACACTTCTTAATAATTTATGTCAAAGAAGAAATCACAATAGAAAAATTTAAAATTTAAATAAACCACAATAAAACACTATGTATCATAACCTGTAAGATTATAAAATTTGCAAGATGCAGAAAAAAATGTCATTAAGAAGAAAGATTTTAACTTTATATTCTTATGTTAACAAAGCAGAAAGGCTGCAAATTTAAAAGCAAAAGCATCCAACATAATGTTACAACAACCCAAGAAAGTCAAAGGAAGTAGAATAGAAGAAATAATAGAGATAAATCAGAAATTAGTACAATAGAAAAAGAGTGATGGTACAGCAGATCGACAAAACCAAGTATTAGTTCTCTAACAAGATTATTTAAAATGTTAATCTCTGGGAAGATTGAAGGAAGAAAAAGAAGGAACAGATATAAATAATATTCTGAATAAAAAGGAGAAAAATGATCCAGTGCATATGAAAAGGAGAATAAGAGGACAATATGAACACAATTTCAAACTTAGACAAAATGGAAAAATTTCTAGAAAAAAATTATCTTACCAAAACTGACTCAAAAAGAACTAGAAAGCCTGATTGATCTTCTAACTATCAAAGAAATTGAATCAGAAACAGAAATTAAAATCTTACTACAAAGAAAACATCAGCTCTGAGAACTGTACAAACATAAAGGTGTGGTATCAAACTTCAGGTTTAAACTGTTGGAAGCATTTTAAACAGTCATTTCACACTAGATTGTGTAAGGATATTGGCTGTGATGAGATGCACTGCATTATTTTTTTCAGTAGTGAATTTTATGAAACCCTCTTCCCATTCAATAGACATTTGTTAAAAGAGCATTGTCGTTGGTGTTGACAGGGGAATGTGTGCCTTCATTGTATTTGGGCCTTATATATTACACTTTTGAATTAAATTAAATGTGCCTTGAAAAAAAAGAAAGAAAACATCAGCTTAAATGGTTTTATAGGTGAGTTTTATCAAACATTCCAGGAGTGGATGATTTTCATTTTACACAAACTTTTCCAGGAAATATAAAAAGAGTAAATACTCTTGAACTCATTCAATGAGGTCAGCAAATCTCTGACATTAACATGAGACAAGCAAAGAGAAAAAACATTACAAGTCAATCATGAACATAAGATGTAAAACAGCTCAATGACAACATAAATAAATTGATCCAAGAATGTGTAAAAGGGGCATCTATCATGATCAAGCTCTATGCCAGGAACGCAAAAATAATTTAACATTAGAAAATTCATAAATTTTAGCAAACTTTAACAAAATTAAGGAGACAAACTTTCTCAATAGATGCCAAAAAATCATTTGTAAAATTAAATATTTAATAGTGATTAAGAGCACTTACCAAACTAGAATAAAGGGAAATAAACAAAAGGAAACTTTTAAAACCTGATAGTGTCTACAAAAATAACAGTGAACATGATACTTAATGGTGAAATGTTAGAAGTGTTCATTTTAAAATGAAGAAATAAATAAAGATGCAATCACTCCCATATTCAATATCATACTGGTAGAGCAAGAGTAACAGTAGTATAAATATTGGAAACAAAAGCCAAAAGTGCCTTTATATTTTAATTATGTGATCTTCACATGGCAAATTTGAAACAATCAACCCAATTATTAGACATACTCTCAAGATATCTCAGTTTTCTTGCTGTATAAAAAATCACCTCAAAATTGAGTGACTTAAAACAATGACAATTTTATTTGCTTACAGTTCTTTGTATCAGCTATTTGGCCTGGACTCAAATAAGCAATTCATGTGCTGTTGCTGCCTAGGGTCACTTATGAGACCATATCATCTTAACAGCTTGAGCTGGAGCTGGATGCCTACATGGCCTCCCTCACATGTCTGGTGATTGTGCTGGCTGCAGGCTGGTAGGTTTAGGAGTCCCCAACTACAAGTCCATCTCCGCTCTCTGTGGCTAACCCAAGCTTTTTCACATGGAAGTCTCAGAGTTGTGTACCACAAGGCAAAAGAGTAAGCCTCCAGGTCTCTTAAGGTTTGGTTTTGGTTTCTGGGACATCACTTTTATTATATTCTGTCGATGAAAGCAATTCACTAGGCCAGCCCAGCTTCAAGGCGTTGAGAAAACCATTTTCTTCTTGATAAGAGGAAATATAAACATTGTAAAGGGACAAGCATAAAGGATGGCAAGGATTATTGCAGCTATCTTTGCAAATAATCTACAACACAGGTTTAACAAGTTAATTATAATATGTGTAAGATCTACATAGAACAAATTACAGAACTTTATTGAAAGAAATTAAGAAGATCTAAATAAAAAAGAGGCATATATGTTTATGAAGAAGACTATATTATAAAATGTTGGTTCTTTCTACATCTTCAATCAATTCTAGTAAAAATTTTAAAAGGTTTTCAAGGCATTTGACAAGCAGAAGACCCAAAAATAGCCAAGACACCCCTGAAAAAGAAAGGAGGGAAATAGCTTGAAGTGAGGATTTTGAATGGTCTTATCACAAAGAAATGATTGGGGCTGGGGAGATAGCTCAGTTGGTAGAGTGCTTGCCTTGTAAGCACAAGGCCCTGGGTTCAATCCCCAGCACCACAAAAAAAAAAAAGAAAGAAATGATTGAGATAATTGAAACCTACATATCCTGAGTTGATTATTACACAATATATAAACACATAAAACCTCACACTGTCCCTCATAAAGATGTACAATAATTGTTTGACAATTTAAAAGCACATTTATAAAAAGAGAAAGAAAACAATGACATATTTTAAAAAGAAAAAAGGTGAGAAGAGGATCATCCTACCAGATAACAAAGCTTATTATACAGCTCTAAAATTTGAGATAATGTGGTATTAATGAAGGAATAGACTAGTGAACAAGATATATATCATATATATTTGGTATATATAAGATATATATGTATATATATACATATAACTATATCTATATATAGATATATCTGTATGTGATATATCTATATAGCTATATATAGATATGATATTATATAGATATTATATCTATGTATAGATATGATATCTACCATATAGATATGATATCTATATCTATAGATATATATGATATATATAGATAGATCTATAGATATATATCAATATTTGATGTATGATGAAGGATTCATAGCAGGTCACAGAGACTAAGCAATAAATAGTGCTGGGATAATTTGTTGCCACCTGAAAAAGTGTATTCCTATTCAAGCCATATAAAATAATCTATTAGTGATATATCAAAGACTCGAATGTGAACATTTTAAACTTCTAGAAGAAAATATGGGTTAACTAATTTTTACTTTCCTGTAGAGGAGGTTTTTAATAATAGAAATAACATACTAAATGTAAAAATAAATATTAATGTATCAGCAGGAAAATTAAGAACTTCTTTTATATAGTACAGAAAGAAAATATCAGGCCAAACTTATTTTTGCAACATCTCTATTCCTGAGAGAATTATTATCCAGAATATAAAAACTCCTGAGAGTTACTGAGATAAAAACAAATAAGTAATAGAAAAATGGGCAAAAAAAAAAAAAAAGAAAGAAAGAAAGAAAAATGGGCAAAAAGTAGAAAAGGGTAGCAAAAGAAAAAACACAAATGGTAAAAAAATACGTGAAAAGACACTCAGTCTTATTATTTTTAAATGAAATAAATGCAAATGGGACAACTATAAAATACTATTTCATGTACTAGACTGGTAAAAGTTTAAAAGTCCACCAACTGTTCTAAAGATGTGCTTTAAGGTCTTCGATACAACTACTTTGGAAAACAATTGGTCAGTATTCTCTAAAGTTGAATATTAGTATGACGCAAGGCCCAGAAATTCTGCTTCTAGGTTTATTTCCTAGAGAAACCCTTAAACATTAGAATTATACTGGGAGATTATTTTATTTAACTTTATGCTGTTAAATCAGAATACCTAAGGCTAAATAATTTATAAAGAATGGAGATTATTTCTTACAGCTTTAGAAGCTAGAGAGTCCAAGGTCCAGAGGTCTATATCTGGTCAGGCCTTCTTGCTACATAATCCCATGGTGGTATAAGGACAAGAGAGAACATGAGAGATGGACTCACAGCCTCAAGTCCTTTTATAATTGATGTTAGGCCCCACTCCCAACAATTGCATTGAGAATTAACTTTCTAATGCATACTTCTGAGGGGATATATACAAACCAAAGCAGAGTTGTATAAAATAAAGACACAAGGCAGCACTGTTCACAATAGAAAAAGAACTACTTGATTAGACACTACATAGAAAGGAAATTATTAAAGACATTCTTCTGCAAAGAATCACAGAATGCACTTTCTTCCTTATAGCACCCAATTCAGGGCAAAGTCTTGCTTTCTTAGATCATTCTCAAAATTATCCAGTCATACCACCCATCCTATAATGGTTTCTTTCTAACAACCCTCTTACTGAAACACTGCACAGTTCCCCATGGAATGCACACTCTCTAGCTGTAAGAAACAATAAACCCAACTTGTTCAACACCAGGTGTGTTTTGGTGGTCTTTGACTGAGAGTTATTGACAAGATGAACAAAGTATACTAACTGATTTCCCTTCTTTCTAGACATGTGAGCAGATGGTTAAATATTGATATTAGCCCTTGTTCAAATCGTCAAATGGATGTGTTTGCTGTAGGTGTGACCCACAATCATTGGTGTTTAGAAAGTGGAGAACGTGTGAGGTTTAGGGTATTGCATGTGATTTCAGGTCCCAGGGAAGGACCAGGCACTAGGGAATAAAAATCGTGCCAGCGAAGTGCCATCAGGCAATTTTTCCTGCCAGCAAAGCAGGAAGTACAGTGTCCTCTCTTGACTCCATTTCCCTCCAGCTTTTGGCATCTTGAAAGAAAGATGAGCATTTATAGACATTGGAACCAATCAAGCCCAAAGAAAAGAAAAGAAACAAGAAGATAAAAACGGATTAGATCTCAAGGTTCCAAAATGGCTAGGTATGGTTGGGACTGGCTGTGGTTATACTAATCAGGGAGACGGGTATGCTGCCCCAGAATACTTAAGGACAATTCAAACAGGTCTTGTGTTTTCAACACACTTTTATATCCACTATTTGTAAGCCTCATGCAGACATTTTATAAATGACAAAATGGGTTCAGAGAGTTTATACAAATTATTCAAAATCTCTTGGTCCATAAGATATAGAAGCAAGACCTCATCCCCCTTGAGTTCATTCCTTTTACCGTGACAACTTGGCCAACTGGAACCTCCAGCTGCATATTCAGAAAACACACCACAGGAAGTCAGAGAAGCCAGGAACCGGATGAAGAGGAACTTCCTCTGAAGGGTCACTCAGAAGAGCTCCTGACCCTTCTCTCTCCTCCCTCTTACAAACAACTAAGGAGTTATTCGCAAAAATACAAAACGCTACAACTAGGGTTGAAGAAAGGTAGTTGTTAAACTGGCCACTAAACCTTCATAGCCTAAGAATAGTCTCTCTGAAATAACAAGAGGAAGTGGCTCCCATCCATCCACATCATCCCCATGACTCACGCAGTCAGCTCTTCCTTAGCGTGTGGAAATGAGACAATCGTGGTGCTGATGTGACAGGTTGCTAGAAATGGGCATTGTGACCTCTGGGAGCCATCCAGACAAATCGCCCTGTTGGGAAGTTCCATTGGCAATCACTCCATGTATCCCTGAATGTCCTGGATGTCTGGACTCAGTAAGGAGAAGTAACCCTAATGTCCTACAGTAAAGGCTCAGAGTGATTAGCCCTCCTCTTCAGTTCTTAGCACTTGACTCTTCAGAGTCTGGGAATAGGGAGTGGTTGTTCAGAAGGCTATCTCTAGGCATGGGACAAGTGGCTGTGGTGTAGGGACCATTCCTCAGCTGCCACAGTCTCTGGGGCTCCATCCCTATGGCATAGCACCAGCCTCACCTTGTCTCACCTGTCCGTTCTCACTCAGCTGAGGACAGGCTAGCGATGGATTTGAATTTCTTTGAGACTTGTCTTCTTTTGCCTCAGGGGCAATACAAAGCATCTTTCTGGATTATAGAAACTTGAGTAAAATGAAAGCTTAGAGTTGTTTTAATTTGCATTTCTCTAATTACTAGAGACATTGAACACTTTTTCATATGTTTATTAATTGCCTGTGTGTCTTCTGCTGTGAAGTGTCTGTCCAGTTCCTTGGCCCATTTATTGATTGGGTTCTTTGTATTTTTGGTGTTAAGTTTTGTAAGTTCTTTATAAATTTTGGAGATAAGTGCTCTATCTGAAGTGCGTGTGGAAAAGATTTTCTCCTGCTCTGTAGGCTCTCTCTTCATGTTCTTGATTGTATCCTTTGCTGAGAATAATCTTTTTAGTTTGAATCCATCCCATTTATTGATTCTTGCTTTGATTTCTTGTGCTTTGGGAGTCTTGTTGAGGAAGTCTGATCCTGAGCCATAATGATGAAGATTTGGGCCTACCTACTTTGTCTTCTATTAGGTGAGAGAAGAATGGAGGAACTTTGGATTATGTAGAAGGGAATGAGGGAGGCATGAAAAATGGTGGAATGAGACAGACATCACCACCCTATGTACATGTATGATTACACAAATGATATGAATCTACATCGTGTACAACCATGGAAACAAAATGATGTACCCCATTTGTGTACAATGAATCAAAATGTAGTCTGTAAAATATTTTTAAAAAAATAAATAATAAAAAAAAGAAAAAAATTAAAAAAAAAAGAAACTTGAGTAAAATCAAATTGCATTAACTATCAGCAGAGAACTTGGTTAGTCTGCAATGTAGAAGCAGGAGTGACTTTGAGGAGGACTGTTCACAGCAGAATTCTTGCTGGGGGTAGCAAGGGTTTCAGCAGCTCTTGAAGGGTCCTTACCTGTGAAATTCCAAGTTGGTCATAAGTAAAGTAAACCCATCTGCTCCCCCTGACATCCTTCCTTGTCTTTTCCATGACTGACTTTAGTGTTTTGATGAGTTTCCTTCATCAATCTGGCCCCATAGATCCTTGACTCTGAACCCCACTCCACTCTGCCTGCCACATATAGACCCATGCTCAAGTCATGGACTTGGTCTCTCCCTTATCATTTCCACTTCTGAAATCTCACTTTCTATTCTCTGACTCTAGTTTCTATCCTTCCAGCTGTCACTCTGTTACATTCATTCTGCCTGTTCTTAATGTTGTGGAAGCCCCTAGTTTGTAGAAACCATGGTGTTCTGTTGTTCTGATCCTGTCTTAACTGGTCTTGATCTCAGTTTGAGGGAAAAGAGAAGTGAAAGAGGCCTTCCATTTGGTAGGCTGTGAGGGTTGAGGCTGGCCCTGAAGCCTGGCTGGGGAGTGGGAGGAAGGGTGGGAGCCAGCTGGGTTAGGGGCCCTGCGGAGAAGCTGGTCAGAACAATTGAGAACAAAGGCTGGACGCTCTTCCGCTGAGCCCTAGAGCCTGGCCTTGGCTTTCCCGTGAACAGCTCCAGGAAATGGCTGAGATTCCAGATTTGGAAGGAAGAGACCTGTAAACAGGAGCTGGGCTCTGAGACGGGGAGAGCAGTCTCTCCAGGTTGTGGGGAGGGGCTGACATGGCAGACTGGGAAAATGCAGAGCCATAGTTTCTGAGTCTTTCCTATCTTCTGGTCTCTTCTGCCCCAGCCCCATCTGTCCCTGGGGAAATGGACCATGGAGTGGCCATCCACTCCTGCTCCCTTGCACGTAGTTTCCATGACCCACAGTCCCACTGCCCTCTGTCCTCAACTTCTTACCACTGTGTCCTGTGTTCGCCTCTTAGTCTCCATTCCACTCTGGCATGTGGCCACCTGGATGCAAAGGGTTAAAGATTGAGATTCAAGAATAAGGCTTCAATAGAATTTTAAGGTTGAAGGATTAAAAATGTGGGTAGACTTATGGTGTGAGGATTCCCTTTAAGAAATTCCAAACCAGACATGAGGTAAACCTTACGGCTGAAGTTAGGGTCAGGGGTCATGACCAAAAGGTGGAGGTCAGAGAGTTTCTCGCCTTTAGTCTCCTCCCAGTTCTCCAAGGCACTGAGGGCCAGGCAGGAAGCATCGGTTTCCTCAAAGCCGCTTCCCTACTGGGGCAGAGTCTCAGTCACAAACAACCACCACCACCCCACCCAGCCCCTCCTTCTCTCTGCTGTGAGCTCAGAGCAGCAGGACAAAGTGCTCAGGACACAGACAGAGGCCGGAGAGCAGCCAGGGACTCTGGAGGAATGGGCCTCCTTGGGGCCAGGTGGCTCCTGCCTCTCCTTCTTCTGCTCATTCTGGGTGAGTGGGGGTCTCCCTCTCCTAGCCCATGCTCCCCAATGTAAGGCTCAAAGAATGTTGGCTCTTTTGCTTCCCTTTGCAGTGGGCATGGCAGAGATGATGATGATGATGGTGATGATAGTGTGTGTGTGAGGGAGTGTGTGCGACAGAGTATGCAAGCTCTGGCCTGGCCGCTGTGCACCCTGGCCCTGACCCCTCCCAGATAGCTTGTTGTTTGGGAGTGGACTTTCAGTCTTACAGCATCAGACAAACTCCTGCACAAGGGAACGTGGTTATGGTGCATGGATTTGGAGGCATCGTGGATAGTCAGACCTAGCTCTGCCTCCTTTTCCTTCCCAGGAAGCAAGGCTCAGGATTCCCCACCTCAGATCCTAGTTCACCCCCAGGACCAGCTGCTCCAAGGCTCTGGCCCTGCCAAGATGAGCTGCAAAGCATCAGGCCAACCACCTCCTACCATCCGCTGGCTACAGAATGGGCAGCCCCTGAGCATGGTGTCCCCAGACCTACACCACCTCCTACCTGATGGAACTCTTCTGTTGCTGCGGCCCCCTGCCCGGGGACATTCCTATGATGACCAGGCCCTGTCCACAGTTCTGGGTGTCTACACATGTGAAGCCAGCAACCAACTGGGCACAGCAGTCAGCAGAGGTGCTCGGCTGTCTGTGGCGGGTGAGCACTGGGAGGGGAGGCAGAGGGTGGTACAACTTGGGATGAGACATCTGTGAGGGAAGTGTGAGAATGGGGGGAACTTGGAGGGAAAGCTGGGTTGGCCTGAACCTACCTGTGAGGCTTGGAAGGTGGGTGAAGTAGAATCAGGTAATTATGGCAGGAGATGCCAAGGCAGGACTCTGAGAAAGAGACCTGGGCCTGGGGCCCTGATGACCTGCTGTCTTCCCCACAGTCCTCCAGGAGGATTTCCAGATCCAGCCTCGAGACAAGGTGGCTGTGGTGGGGGAGCAGGTGATTTTGGAGTGTGGGCCACCCTGGGGCTACCCAGAGCCCACAGTTTCATGGTGGAAAGATGGGAAACCCCTTGCTCTGCAGCCAGGGCGGCACACGGTGAGTGGAGCCCCCTTCTGTCCTTCATTCTGTCCTGGGCACAATTGGTGCAGCTGAGGGACTGACCTGCTCCCTAGCCCTATATGTCCTGACAGAATTTGAGGAGGGGAAGTCCTGAAGCTGCCCTTCAGTCTCAGAACCCCGGTCATATTGAAAACTTTACTTTGTACCTGTCCCTGACAGGTGTCCAAGGGTTCTCTGTTGGTGGCAAGAGCAGAGAAGAGCGATACAGGGACCTATATGTGTGTGGCCAACAACAATGCAGGACAACGGGAGAGCCGGGCAGCCAGGGTATCTGTCCAGGGTAAGGGTGTGGTCAGCCTAAGTCTATGGCTGGTCTATGGCTAGGGTGGTAAGGTAAGATTTGGATGGAGGTTAAGATATTAGGGTTCACCCTCTATCAGGGGCCCAAGTAGAAATAGGAGCATCCTAGACCTGGGAAATCTGGGAGTTTGGGTTCCTCTGTGACTGGGGGATGTTACACTCCTCCATCCCTTCACTTTGGCCTATAGGCCCCACCCCAGCTCTATACTCCTCACAGAGTCCCAGGACCACAAGGAACCTCTGGAACTCCTGGCTGTGCGCATTCAACTAGAAAATGTGACACTGCTGAACCCAGATCCTGAGACGGGTTCCAAATCCAGGCCTGTGGTATGGCTAAGCTGGAAGGTGAGGCACAGGACCTAGGGGCAAGAACCAGTTCAGAGCTCAAGAAAGTGTTGTCATGAGCTGCCTAACCACCCCTCACCCCTTGTCCACCTCCCCAGGTGAGTGGCCCGGCTGCACCTGCTCAGTCCTACACAGCCTTGTTCCGGACTCAGTCTGCTGTGGGAGGCCAGGCAGCTCCTTGGGCAGAGGAGCTGCTAGCTGGCTGGCAGAGTGCAGAGCTCGGGGGCCTCCACTGGGGCCAAGACTACGAGTTCAAAGTGAGACCATCCTCTGGTCGGGCTCGAGGACCTGACAGCAATGTACTGCTCCTGAGGCTTCCAGAACAAGGTCAGAAACAGATCTGCCCAAAACCCAACCCCAGGCTCCTTCTCAACTGAGTACCTCTGGACTGTCCCACTCCAGTCTGGGGTGGGCAGTAGATCCTACTCCTGGATTTCTTCCTGCCCCAGCCAGGCAAACAGAGCTGAGCAAAGCTTCTATTGTCCTCAGTGGGGCTCTAACTCTTTGTCTCTCATTCTAACTTTTTTCCCTGAAAAAGTCCTGAAGGATCAGCATTACTGAGCTTCTCTTCCTTCCCTCCAGTGCCCAGTGCTCCACCCCAGGAGGTCACCCTAAAACCTGGCAATGGAAGCATCCTTGTGAGCTGGGTCCCGCCACCTGCCGAAAACCACAATGGTGTCATCCGGGGCTACCAGGTACACCTTACAAATGGACACAGCCTTTCCTAAAGGGACCATCATCCCTCTTTTCCACAGAGTTCTGCCTACTCTTGCTGTAGCTACTGAGGAACCATATCTGTGTATAGACACAAGAAATAGAACAGGAATCAAACCAGACTATATCAGTTATGCTCAAAGTGTGGCTCCTGGATTCACAATATGAGCATCACCTGGAAACTTATTAGGAATGCAGATTCTCAGGTCCTTTCCCAGGCTTTCTGAATCAGAAACTCAAGAATGGGCTTGGCCAGGGGCTGGGGAGATAGCTCAGTTGGTAGAGTGCTTGCCTTGCAAGCACAAGACCCTGGGTTCGATCCCCAGCACCCAAGAAAAAAAAAAAAGAATGGGCTTGGCCACCCGTATTTTAGCAAGCCTACAGGTAGTTCTGAAACACACTGAAGTTTGAGAACTGCTAGTCTTAGGCATATTTAGCAAATAACTTTTGCCCTTCTTCTGTCAGTCTACAGAAAAGTCTATCTTGCTTGGTAGAGGAGTGGGAAGGAATTGGAACTATGACACTTGAGGGTCCCCAGTAGGTGGCAGGGCAGGATGGTCACATGCCGGGTCTGACCTGCAGATTGAGGGCTCAGCTGCTGGGAAGGTGCCTGGGGCAACTAATCACCTTCACTCCTGCCCCAGGTCTGCAGCCTGGGCAATACCTCACTGCCCACAGTCAACTGGACCGTAGTGGGTAAGCAGACCCAGCTGGAGATCGCCACCCGAATGCCAGGTTCCTACTGTGTGCAAGTGGCTGCAGTCACGGGTGCTGGGGCTGGGAAGCCCAGTAGCCCTGTCTGTCTCCTTTTAGGTGAGGACAGCACCCACAGGCCTTACCCATGCTTCCCCTCCCATTTCCCCTCCTGCCTCACACTTACAGCTCCTCCCTCCTATTTGCTTGACCTCACCTGACCTCCTCCTGAGCTCCACATCCCATACAGAGCAGACCAGTGAGCGAGCTGCCCGAGAACCCCGTGAACCCCATTTCTGGACTCTGGAGCGGCTGAGGGCCACCTTGACGCGGCCAGAGGTCATTGCCAGTGGAGGTGTCCTGCTCTGGCTGCTACTGCTGGGCACTGCTGTGTGTATCCACCACCGGCGCCGAGCAGGTGTGCACCTGGGCCCAGGTGAGAGTGGGGACCTCCCTGTGTACAGATCTCCCCTGGTCCAGTCAGAATACTACTGGTTAGAGGTTTAGATCTCTGGCCAGATGATGGAGTTAGCCTTTCTCCCACTTTCAGGTCTCTACAGGTATACCAGTGAGGATGCCATCCTAAAACACAGGTGAGAAATCAAAGGGGAGGAACCTCAAGGGCAGGAAAGGCAGAGGGGCATCAAGAGACACAGGAAATAGAAAGGAGTTCTGCCAGGCAGTTTGGGATCCTACTACCTGAGTCTCTCCAGGACTCCAAGTGACAACTAATTTCCCCTTCACTACTGCTCCATTGTACACTTGACAACTGAGAGTCATGAAACAAAGGACTTTGCCAAAAGCTTCAGTTAGCAGATGACCTTCTGAACCTCCATCCAGTGCTCTTGTCACCTGCCTCGTACTAACATGCACTGCACTCTCTCATGCTGTGTCCCTCTACTGGGTTAATAATAGGCACAATATGACCAGCTTTAAAGTCTAGTTTTCTCTATACTCAGCTTCTACTTAGTAGTGCTTTTGCATTCTGGGAATCCTCTTGCACGAGCAACCAGACCTGCACCATTATTCATCCACACTTCCAGCAGAGGGCACTCAGCCCCTGCTTCCTAGATTCTTACTCATTGTTCAAAAGCAGGCCAGCCTGTAGGTACTTCTGCTCCAGCTGATTAGCTGCCAAAGCAAATCTGCCAACATGAGACATAATACTAAGAAAGTACACATTCTTTTTTCTCCTATTGCCTGGGTTTTGCACTAAGAAGCCATTCCATCTATTTGCCCACCATTTTTGCTCTTCATCTGGTTGAATTTCCCATAAGAAGTTTCACACTCTGGATCTGCATTGTTCAACAAAAGTTTAATGAAAACCTTTTATGTGTTAGATATATCCAAGCCTTGATATGCCATTTTGATGTCAGATTCTCTGTCCAGAACAAAGTTCCCAGCTGGCTGGCATTGTGTTCCTGAGTTTTTCTGTGCTGATTGGCTTCCCTCTTCCAGCTACCTCCTGAGCACTGTGTGCTCCAACCTGAACTTTCTCTGGCTCCCCCGGGATCCTCTTTGTTCTTGAGGGAGATTCCATTCTGATAGTTTGGTTCATCCATTCCTTTGGAATAGTCTCCATCTACCAGGAAATTTTAGTCCAGGCAGAGACAGGCATGAAAGCAACCCAATTTGGGCAGCACGGAAGTGTGTATAAGATTCATGAAAAGGGGCTGGGGATATAGCTCAGCTGGTAGAGTGCTTGCCTCACAAGCGCAAGGCCCTGAGTTCGATCCCCAGTACCGCAAAAAAAAAAAAGATTCATGAAAAGGATTGGGGTGGAGAAATAGGAGAAAGAAAATTCCACATTTATCCTGACAGTAAAAATGGAAAGGGCAGATGGAAAAGCAAGAAATCACCTGCTACATCCACAGGAAAAGACCAGTCTTTTTTTTTTTTTTTTTTTTTTTTTTGTGGTTGGGGCACAAAGTATGAAGTATATCAGAGCAAAAGATGAGGTTAGGAAGCTGGAAACCAGACTAAGGGTCCTGTTCGCCATATTAGGCACCTGGACTCTGATCTTGGTAAATAGGGAGCTACTGAAAGTTCTGCCTTGGTCAGGTCCTTGTTCTTAAAGTGTCACTTAGGCAGTTAGAAACCTACATTCGGGTCGCAAGCTCTTACTCTGCCAGCAGAATGATCTCACATTTCCTTATTTAAACTCACATCATCAACCTTGTGTGAAAGGTCTTATTGCTGCCATTTTACAGAACTGGACAGGGACTGTACAGCTGAACTGTGGTGTCTAGGGATTGTCAACCCAGGTTTGTCTGGCTCCAGATCTTTTCTTCTCATATCAGCTGTCTCTCCTTAATACCTCCCAGCTCTGGGCAACTTGGTCTTCCCCTGGTCTCATGACAGAAAGAGGTACTGAGTGTGGGACACACCAAGTCAGAGATCTTCAGTAGTCTGTGAATGACTGAAAAGCAGTGAGGATAAAATTGATACTACACTCTCCTTAACGTCTTCTGCCCTGCTCTGAGGTCTTGGCAATTATGTTCCCTTTTCTCTCCTTGCCTAACGACCCCCTCACCTCCCACCACCACCACTATTGCCTCAGAATGGACCACAGTGACTCCCCCTGGCTGGCAGACACGTGGCGTTCCACTTCTGGCTCTCGGGACCTGAGCAGCAGCAGCAGCCTCAACAGTCGACTAGGAGTAGACCCCCGGGACCCACTAGACTGTCGGCGCTCCCGTGAGCATAACTTGTGGGGCAGGGATCCCAGGGATGGAGAGTAGGCTATAATGTGCTCACCATAACTTCTCCTGTCATTTTTATTGCAGTGATCTCCTGGGACCCCCGCAGCCCTGGTGTGCCCCTGCTTCCAGACACCAGCACTTTTTATGGCTCTCTCATTGCTGAGCTGCCCTCTAGCCCTGCAGCCCAGCAGAGCCCGAAGGTTCCAGCCGCCAGATGCCTTCCGCCCCAGCTGGCCCAGACTGCCAACCCTTGGTCCAGCTCAGATAGCCTCTGCAGCCGCAGGGGACTCTCTTCACCACGTTTGTCTCTGGCTGCCACAGAGGCTTGGAAGGCCAAAAAGAAGCAGGGTAAGATGGTGTTGGTGGTGGGAGGGACCAGGAGTGGGAATGGGGTAGGAACTGCTGGCCTTGAAGCCAGGCGTGGGCTGTGTCCCCTGCAACTCCCACTCTCCTCTGCCAGCAGTCACGAGGCCTCTTTCCCCATCCCCAGAGCACTCAGCGGGGAAATGGTCCCCTCAGCTTCTCTTTAGAATGTTCCTTCAGTCAATTCAACTCAGTCAACATTTAGTAAGCACCACTGCATGCCATATGTGAATGATACAATAGATACCCAGCACAGCCCTTGCCCTCTAAGTGCTCCTAACCTATCTGATGAAGGGACTGACCAGCATGCAAATAATTCTAGAGCCTGGCAGAATGTGGCCAGTGCTGGCAGAAAGCCTCAGGCTTGATGAACTCATCTATGCATTACATGCAGGTCTGCCTGGGCACCAACTCCCAACTTGCTTCTCAGAGAGGAATGGGTACCGTCTGCCCTTGGTACATTTATGGACTCAACAACCATCCATGAATTGAAAATACTCAAAAAAATATTGTATCTGTACCAAACATGTACAGACTTTTCTTTTTGTCATTTGTCCCAAAATAACAACTATTTACATAGCATTTACATTGTTTTGGGTGTTATAAGTAATTTAGAGGTGATTTAAAGTATAGTAAGGATTGCTTAGGTTTAATGAAAACACCATGCCATTTTATACAAGAGACTTGAGCATCCTTGGATTTTCACACATGTAGGAGTCCTGGAGCCAATCTCCCATGACACTGAGGGACAACTGCTTTTCCTTTCTGGACATATTTCTTTTCTAACTTCCAGCTGCCTTTCCTTGACTTTCCAAAGAGAAATAATTACAGTCTCCATTTCTTTTCTTTTCTTTTTTTTTGGTGCTGGGGATTGAACCCAGGGCCCTGTGCTTGTAAGGCAAGCACTTTACCAACTGAGCTATCTCCCCAGCCCACAGTCTCCATTTCTTAAGCAACTTCTATATGCTAGATGCTTTACTTATATTTGTTATTTCACTTAATCCTCACAAGAGATTAGCTAGGAATTACTTCTCTGATTTCTACAGATAGGGAAGGAGAATCAGAATGACTAAGAAACTTGTTCACAAGTCCCACATGTAATAAGCTACAGAGCTCAGCCTTGAAGCTAGGATGATCTGCCTCCAAAGGCTACTCTGGAGTTCCCTTGGAAAATTCTCTTATATTTCTGTCCTGCAGAACACTGGCCTGCACTCTGTCTACTGTCTTTATGAGTCTTCTGTACTGATTAGAAACACTTAGCAAATGTTCTACCTATTCCTTTTTTTTTAAAGTGGGTATAATCCGACTTTTATTAAGACAATGATGGATTAAGAATAATTAAGAGCTTACTCATATCAAGAATTTATTATTCTAAGTATTAGAAAAGCTAGCATTCTTACCATTCTGAGCTTTGCCTCAGAGCTATTGCATTATAAATCCTGAGTAAATGAAACACCCCCTAAAAAGAGGAGGAAAAAGTCTCACTTGGGGGCTTAGGGGGCTGTGGCTATAGTTCAGTGGTGGAGTGAACACTTAAGGTGCATGAGACCCTGATTTTGAGGTCCACCCCCCAAATTAAATAAATAAAACACACACACACACACAAACCCTCAACCCTAATCTTTCTGTGGAGAATTGCATTGACTTAAATGAAATGTGTAGCCCTCTCAGAACATTAAAACTCTGAGAATAACGTGAGTGGTTTTCTACAGTCAATTCTTCCTTTTTGTTCTTTTAATCTTTTTAATGTTAGGGCTCAAACTCAGGGTCTTCACATGCTAAGCATATACTCTATCACTGAGCTACATCCCCAATCCTACAGCCAATTTTTAAGATGTTTCCAATTCTTCAATGAGGCTTCCAATCTGTGGTTGAGGTCCTCATTTCACCCTGTTTATCCTCACTCGGACCCATCTCCCCACTGCCCCAGGGTAGATCAACTGTAGTGACTCCCCTTGGCAGGTAGACACCTGATATTCCACATCTGGTTCGTGGGACCTCAGCAGCAGCAAGTCAATTATGCTGTAGCCTTGTCCAAAGCTGTGGAATTGAATCTACTACTGTCACCTACTCCAAGAGACTCATGTTTCCTCCTCTTCTAAAGCTGGCATTCTCTTAGTCCTCCTGCTCCTCTAGACCTGCTTGTCCTTTTTCTTTTTGACTTTAACTGGGTTTTCTTTCTACTATGGGTATTCTCAGTTGCACTCTCCTGTCTCTTATTCATTATATCAGGTTCTTAGTTCTGCTCACCTCACCAGATATATGCAGGAAAGATCCTCATTCATTCTTTTTTAAAATATTTTTTAAATTGTTGATGTACCTTTATTTTATTCATTTATTTATATGCAGTGCTGAGAATTAAACCCAGTGCCTCACACATGCAAGGCAAGCGCTCTACCACTGAGCCATAACCCCAGCCCCTCACTCATTCTTTGTTCCATTCAAACAAATGTTTATTGCAACGTGGATATGTCCAATTATGTTCAATCTTTCACCTTGTTAACAATTTATGTGTGTGTGTGTGTGTGTGTGTGTGTGTGTGGTGCTGGGTATTTGAACCCAGGGCCTTGTGCTTGCAAGGCAAGCACTCTACCAACTGAGCTATATCCCCAGCCCCACATTTTTTTGTATATTGGGGAGGACTTTTGTTGCCAGGATCCCTTGGAGGAAACAAAATGATCTGGGATAGACATGGCCTTTTCCGGGCCTGGCTTTTCCTTTTCTGTTTCCACTCAGAGGAGCCAACAAAGGCACTCACATTTCTGAGCTCAGTCATGAAGCCAGGCATTGGACAAGACAAAGCTGATGATGGCAGTGGTATCACCAACCTTGATGCCAGCCTCCAGAACTCCCTAACTTACATGAAACTCAAGGGAAATGAATTAAACCAAACCAGCAAAAATACAAAAGGAAAGTTTGATGGAGAAAGTCTAGCTATTATGAGGACTTTCACCGCAGTTGTTCAGAAAGTCAGGCCACTGGTACACAGATTCCTGGGGTCCAGATGGGGTTTTGGTCAACACCAAAGCCTTGGTCTCTTCCCTGTTCTGAATTTGTCCATGATGGCCCCCCAGATCTTTGAGATCAGACTAACTAGAGAGCTTCATCCTGAGCATCCTGCCTGGTCTCTGGTTAGTCAAGGACAGAAAGCCTTCCTAGCTAGGTTTCTCATCATGTGACACTAACCTGAAGATTGACTCTTATCCTTTGCTTAATGTCCTCCTGATTCCTGGTCCTAAGAAAATACTTTCTCACTGTTCCTCTCTGGTTTAAGCTTAAGTCCTTCTGGCCTCTGGTCTGACCAAGAAGCATGTTCACATGATTGGATTGGTCCTTTTGGTTTCCTCAACTTCTTTGCTGTCTGAGTTCACTCAGAGACCTCTCTTCAGTGCCCAGGTGGGCTATGTGACAACTGCCATCTTGTAGGTGCCTCTTACCATCTTGCATTTACATTCTCTTCTCTGCAATATCCATGCATTCATTTACTCATTCTACAGCTGCTGGTGAACATCTATGTACAAGGGCTTGTCTCCCGGAGTGAGACCAATACATTTTCCTATTCTTCAGTTCCTCTCCCTACTAAGGGACTCCTTCCTGTCTCACCCAGCTTTATCCAGGGTTTCCCATTTTTATCTTATTCACTCAGTTCAATTTGACAGTCCAACCCACTTCCCCAAGTGAGACATTCAAGTTTCTCTGGGTGGGACTAGACAATTTAGAACCACTTGAGATGTTTGCAATGCAAGAGATAGAAATTACTAATAGATGCCCTTCAAGAAAAGAAAGGGTGTATGTCTTCACAAAGCCAAAATTTGACAGTAGCACTATGTGAGGGACTAGAAACTAGGGAGATCAGAATGTATGCAGTCAAGGAAAAGAAAGTTTTGTTTTTTTTTTTTTAAGTATCTATTAGGTGCCAGGGAATTTGCAATCTGCTTTTATTTAATCCTCAGAACCATCATTTGAAGTGATTGTTTACAGATGAAACTGAGTTTCTGGAAGGTTGAATGTACTTCTCTGAGGTCACACAGCTAGCCAGGCTAGCAGCTCTGTTGACTCTCAGCTCAGTGAACCTTCCACCCTGTCACAGCTGACTGGATAAAGATGGGGGTGTGGTAGAGAGGAATGGGGGAGGCGCTTCCCTCTTTTCTCTGGGATCAGGGTCCTCTGGGCTGAAATGAATTAACAAGACTACAAATAGAGCCTGTGTTGGGGTCTGAAAGGCCCACGCTGGCTTGTCCCCTAGCCACAAGTTCTTTCCTTTGCAGAGTTACACCAAGCCAACAGTTCCCCACTTCTCCTGGGTAGCCGCTCCACAGAGCTCTGGGCCTGGGAATTGGGAAATAGAGGTTCCAAGAATCTTTCTCAAAACAAAGGTGAGAAGGGGTTTCTGAGAGGAAAGTAAAGGCAGGAGGTGGATTATAGGGGCCCACCATCCCAGGTCCTTCTACCTGCTTCTCCTTCTGTGCCTGAGGAGGCTAAGTGGGTGGGCTAGGGGCCAGGAGCGGAGGGTCTAGACGGGCAGGCAGAGTGGGGTCTGGGGCCAAATGAGATTCTGCCAGTCTCAGCACCAGGCTCTTGTTCCCCAGGAGCCGTGCCCCGAGCTCTGGTGGCCTGGAGGGCTCTGGGACCACAACTCCTCAACAATTCAAATGACCTGGTGACTCGCCCTCTCCCTCCAACACCCCTCTCTCCTCGTGGAATCCCGACTCAGAGTCAGCAGACTCAGTAAGAGGCCATGGGGTCAGGAAGCAGGGCTGGGAATAGGTGGATGAGGAATGGCACTAACCATGCTGCCATCCCTCCCTCACCCCAACCAGGCACTTGGTGGAGCCCCAAGCTCCCTCCTCTACCCCACTGCCAGCAGCATCCCTTTCCATCCATACACCCTCCAGGCCCCCCAGCCCCCAGGCCTCTTCCCTCTCTGGTCCCAGTCCAGCTTCCAGTCACCTGTCTAGTTCTTCATTGTCATCGCTGGGGGAGGATCAGGACAGTGTGCTGACCCCGGAGGAGGTGGCCCTTTGCCTGGAACTCAGTGAGGGTGAGGAGACTCCCCGGTGAGTAGCCAAAGAACTTCAGTGAGTATCTGCTAAACTGGCACATTTCTGCTACTACCCTAACCATTGTACTGTCTCCCACTTTGCCTCTTCCTAGGAACAGTGTCTCTCCAATGCCAAGGGCTCCTTCACCCCCCACGACCTATGGGTATATCAGCATCCCGACAACCTCAGGGCTAGCAGACATGGGCAGGGCTGGAGTAGGAGTGGGGTCTGAGGCAGGGGGCTTGTTGTGCCCACCTCGACCCTGCCCCACCCCCACCCCCAGCGAAGGCTCCCTGGTCAATGGTTGGGGCTCTGCCTCTGAGGATAACGCCCCCAGTGCCAGAGCCAGCCTTGTCAGCTCCTCCGACGGCTCCTTCCTTGCTGATGCTCACTTTGCCCGTGCCCTGGCAGTGGCTGTGGATAGCTTTGGTTTTGGTCTGGAGCCCAGGGAGACAGACTGCGTCTTCACTGGTATGTGAATCTCACTCCTCATCCCCACTTCCTTAGACCCTATCCCCAACCAAGAGACAAGTCCTCCCAGTGGTCCTCATCTCATGGTCATCCTGTTTCTGCTGGCCTTCTGTCCATACTCTCCCTACATTCTCCCATTTCCAGGGCATTCTCTTCCCTCATATGGGCACTTCTGTCTTGAATTATCCTTGCCTTCTCATTTGCCACAGTTTATTTTTCTTGGGGGCTAAGAGTCAGGGTTAGTAAGATGGGCTTGGAGAATCTGACAGGGTATATGGGGAAGAAACCCCAAAGGGCCAGCAAGCCCTGAGCTGCCTTCTGCTGACATGGAGACACATTGTTAGACACATTGGAGCTGAGTTCAGTCGCTCCTTAACTTCTACTGTGACCAGGAAAGAGGAAGGGTGTGGAAGCACACAGGAGTGAGAAGACATGTGGAACATAGAGGGAGAGAAAACAGAAGAGACCGTGGACCAGCCTTCCCATCAGGCCCTGGGGATACAGCCACTGGGACCAGTGGGTTGAGTTGGGGCTACGTATGTTTAGCACTGGGTGTGTTCCCTAAGCTAGCTGGTCCTAAGTTTTCTGTCCTAAACTGGTCCCTAGGGGCTAAAGGTCAGTCCTCCACTGATGCCACTACCCTCTGTGACAGATGCCTCCTCACCTCCCTCCCCACGGGATGACCTCTTCCTGACCTCCACCCTCTCCTTGCCCCTGTGGGAGTGGAGGCCCGACTGGCTGGAGGACGAGGAGATCAATCATACCCGGCGACTGGGAAGGGGGCTGCCTCCCTGGCCCCCTGACTCCGGGACTTCTTGCCAGCGAAATCAACTCAGCTGTCCTATTCCCAAGGATGGCAGTGAGTGTCCATCTTCTGGCTAATGTGGTGATCTTAACCTGAAGGGTCCTGGGGAGGAGTCAAAAGGCAGTCTGGGGTCCAGCAGGAGAGACAGAAGCAGCGGGATAGCTCCACTTTCCTTCAATTGCTTCTACAGATTCCTCTTGAACCATGTCCCCGAGACTGTCAGAAGAGCACCAGGACCACCTCTCCTGTCTGCCCATAGGCCTGGCGTATGGCCTGGGGAGCTTGGCCTATATTCCTTGCAGTGGGAGTCCACCTTCCTCAGTCTCCAGCAGACTACTTCCACAAATGAAAGCAGAACTGGAGCCCTCAGGAAGCAAATTGTCATCTCTACCTCCAGAACTCTCTCCTCTGTTCCACCCACTCCCACAGTCAAGGCCTGTGGCCTAAGGAACAGCCCTGTCTCCCGCTATGGATCGTGAGAGGTGGGGGAGCCAAAGATGTCTCTGTGGAGAAAAGCAGCAGCTGATGGGAGAGGACTTTGGAGGAAGGCACTTGCAGTCTCCCCTCTCAGTCCCTCTGAGACCTCCTCTAGAAATCAGCTCAATCCTCTCCCCAGCCTCACTGTGTAAAGAAAATAAAGAGAAATGTACAGAGGCAATGTGACCCTACCAAGCGTCAAGGTCAAGGGTTTGAGCTAGATCTAGGGAGGAAGCTAAAGGAAGGGAGGTATAAGAATGTGGGACAAAAGTATCCTCCTCATCCTGTGATCACTTCAAGTTTAAAGAACTAGACACTATAAAACTGTAAAGACTGGAGTTCTGTGAAATCATTTTCTGGGGCACCATTTGGGGAGAGCACTTGGAGAGATGGCAAGAGGTCCCCCTGGGTTAGAAAGAGTAGAGAATTCATGGACACTCACAGAATGTCCCTCATCTCTGTCCTGCAATTGAAGGGAAGATGAGATACCTCCATCAGATTTTAAGCATAATCTAGGAAAGGGGTGGGTGGGCAAGTTTCAAGGTCTGCTGATCCTGCAACTCATCCTGAGAAGAAAATTCCTGCTTTCTGCAGTTCCAGCCCTCCTCCCCAAAGACCAGTCCCAGATGGTTCCTTAAAAATAGACAAAGTAACTAAATTCCATAAAAGGTAGAACCACCTGGGATGGTTGGCTACTGAACACTCTTCAGACAAAACAGCAGAACAAAGAGATGGATGTAGGGGTGCAGGACTTCGAGGGCCCAAGCCACTGAAAGCTACTGGAGAGCAGGCTGGCCTGAGTCTTCCTTACAGAATGGGAAAGGTCAGGGGCAGAGTCCACAAGTTGCAGAGCATGAACAGAGCCACAGGAGGATATCTCTGGAGGGCCAATACAGAAGCAGGCTCTATAAGGAGGTACTAGAAATGCACTTTCTCCTTGCCTAGAGGTTCCCCCATAAGCTCCTCCTTTCTTTGGGTTTTTAAAACTTGTTTTTTGTTGTGAAGGGCATGTTCCCTTGCAGAAGATGTGGAAAATAGATCCAAAGGGAGGGCAGTAGAGGTCTGATTCAGTCCTCTGAAGGTGGACAAGTGTGTGCTCATTAGCTATTTGGAAAGTCTCTATGGTTGTAATTGGGGAACAGTGGGCTTTGGCTCTTTCAGGAAGCAGGCCAGGCCAGTGTCACTTAGCACCTGTCCTCATCTAGTTCTTCTGACAGAAGTTCAAAAAGGATGCTGAAACTACCAGTGTGCACTGATCTGCAGATCCTTGCAACCCCCTTCTTCCCCCACATATTGCACAAAACAAACAGAGCCCAGGGCTTGGATCAGACTCCTTTTATTGTCTTTTATACAAACAGTTCTTAGTCAGAAAAAAGATGAAAGGGAAGTCCTGGCTTTCCAAGTCAATTGAAGCCATTGAGGCCAAAGGGTTTCAGTGAGCCCCAAGTATCATCGCTGGGAGGGAAGAGGGCTCCATCCCTGCTCCTGTTGGCTCACAGCTTTGTTTACTATGAGAGGGTGTTCCATCCCCTGCCCCATGGAACGCTCAGTGTTCTCATTGCCTCATCAAAGGTCATCTTGGCTCCTAGAGAGTGAATGAGAGAAAGAGAGAGCAAGAACAAGAGCAAGAGAGAGAGAGCGAGCCGTGGGGACTGACTGTTTTGGTAAGCCCTGGGCCAGGACAAACAAGCCACAGTAATGGATCAGCTTTTCACTTAATCCAGTTCTAGGGGGTACCCATAGACTCGTATATGTCATCTTACTGTCATCCCTTATCATTTCTTCTAGAGGACTCCTCCCTTCCCCATCACTCATTCCCTTCCTTTCAATCTTCTCTGCAAGCCCTTTCCTGTCTTCCTATTTTCAGTCACCAATTGGTCACCCTCCCTATCCCTGTGCATCATTTCTGTGTGATCTCTGGCTCCTACCTCTCGACGTTTCTGTCCTGGCCTCTGGTTCTGGCTTTGGCTTCGGCTCCGGCTCCTGCTCCGTCCAGGACCCCGGGAGCCCCGAGAGCTGCCAGAGCCTCTGGAAGAATTGCTGCCAGCAGTGGAACAGTTGCTGGTGCCCTGGCCACGGGACAGGAAGCTTGGTCTGCCATATGGGAGCCAGGCCTCTTCTGCAGCACAACAGAGAAGGGCAGCTGGACACAGGCAGATGACAAAACATTGCCACTCACTCACTTGTCACCCAACTACCATCCCAGCTCTGAGATGATAAAGGAGCAGGTTTCAGGTTCTGTCATGCAAGAGGCTGAGAAGAAGCAGAGCATGCAGTACATGGTCTTGACATAATAGGGGTTCAGAAACACGTGGGTAACTCCCAAGCAGAGAGAGCCTTAGGGAAGAGAGAACACCTAGAAACAACTCTTCTCTTGTTCTGGGCTTTAGTCCAGGGAAAGGATTTATCTTGCAGACCTCAGGGGATTTTGCTTAGCAAGAGTGAGAGAGACAAGAGAGTCTTTGACATTGACCAGATCCATGAACCCTACTACCAGCTTCCAGTCCCTCCCTACTGCCCTGGCCCTCCTTACCATCTGGATGGGGTCCTCGCTGGGCCCCCAGAGGCACCACCTGCACCACTCTCCTCTCCCCACTGTGCTCTCGCTCCAAGGAGGACATGCTGCCTGCTGCTCTCAGCCCCAAGGCCCAGCTTACCTCCTCCTCTGGTGGTGGCAGGGGTGGTGGGGGCAAGTCTGAAGAAGAGACCTATTTTCAGCAGAGTCTCCTGCCTCACCTGACACTAATCTTTCTCCCACATCTAATCCCTGACACCAGGAGGCTGAAAATGAAGATTTGGCTTCACCTGCTTCAGTCCCAAGAACCCATCCTTAGCTTCCTGCCTGTACCCAGTACTGACTGTCGCCATCTCCAAGGTGTAGGATCCCCTCACCCCCAGGACTATGCTCCCTCCTATAGTGAAGAGCCTTGGATTTCTTCCGGATTCGGGCACTGGGTCCTTGAAGTGGGGGAGTCATCTCCCCAGGCACCTGCCGGGTTCTCCCTGTAGCATTAGGAGATTGGAGAAAGGATAAGTAAAAGAGAGAAATAATTTTGAAGGGAGTGTAGGGAGGTGGGCATAACTTGAGGGCCTGCAAACTCACCTGGGGCACTGCTGGTTGTACTTGGGACAGGGCTGGGGCCCAGGTGATGGGAGGATGTGAGACCAGCACTCAGGCCAGCAGGCCTCCCTTCGTGGCTACTCAGAGTGGGCTGGGACACACTGAGAGGGGAACTTGGCCCAAGGGGCACCCTCCTGCAATGACATGAGGCTTCAGCATTTGCTCACTCCACACAAAATTAGGAGTCTAATATCTGCCAGGCACTGTACTGGACACTCAGCCTTCTACAGATGAATAGGACATGGCCCTTCCCCTAGAAGGCCTCCCGAGCTTGGGAAGCATAAGGAAGGTCATGTTGGAAATGCTTCAGGAAGCTTGCAGACTCTCTCCAATGAAGAGAGAGAAGGGAGTGAGAGACTTTGTAAACTTCCATGCTTTTCCACAAATCACACATCCACCCTGACACAGCCCTGAGACCTCTGTACCCCAGATTCACATACCCATCTACCCCAACAACCACTGAATAGATATGTACTGAAGGCTTGTAATACGTGAAGTACTATAAACCTCCCTACCTGGGCATCTGATGGAGATGGGGAAGATCACTAGGGGGCTGGGGAGGGTCAGGAGGAGAGGGGGTAAGAGTGGCTGTGGACTGCTGTCCATAGGAGGGTGTGGGAGAGGGTTTTTCCCCTTGGGATGGAGCAACCAGGCACCCTCCACCGGAGCTGGGCTCAGTCAGGTGGCTTCTCTCGGGCATTGGTGGGCACCATTCTTCTGACTCTGAGCTGAGGGCAAAGATGCAGGAGAGAAGGGAAGGACCAAGTAGTTCCTATACCTTCCTCTTGCTCTTCCTTTTGCCCCCTCCCTTCCTCTACCAGCATCTCCGCCGGCCTGCCCCAGGAGGCTCTAGGCAGGTCCATTGGTGGGGGGCTGCAGCAGGCAGCATCCTTACCTGCCCTCCAGATCCTCCTCAGGCTCCTCTGGGCAGCTCAGTTCACAGGAAGGGGGAGGTGGTGGCAGGGTTTCTGGCCAGTTCAGAGAGGGCATCTGCACAGGCTTCCCCAGAAGCTTCACTTTGCCTCCCCTGGCTCCTGAGAAGAGTAGATGGAGCCACATCAAAAATGGCAGGAAAGGGCCAAAGATGAGACATATCAGAAGGAAGTATTGGCCTAGGTGTCAGAGAGTTAGGGTGGAGGATGTTCTCGACAGGGCTAACATGGGGGTGTTAGGAACTGGGGTCATACCACTATCCCCCTGGCTCCATTCTGGAGGAGCATACTGGCTCCAGGTGCCTGGGTCCCCTGAGGGGTGTTGTGGAAATCCCCCATGGAAGGTCTGCAGCTCCTCCCCTGCTGGGTCAATGGTGCTGTAGACAGGACCCTCGCCAGGGACAGCAGTGCCCCGGGCAGTCTGAGCCAAATATAGGGAGATTCCTGCTTCTGAGAAGGAAAAAGAGGGAAGCCCAGTGGAGGAGAAAAGGGCAGAGACAGAAAATAGAGGACAACAGAAGAATGGAGGGCAAAAGGAGAACCCACCAAATCAACTTCCTCCCCCACTTCAAACCTTACATGCCAAACCAAGGTGAAGGTCAGGGCTGAAAGACATTCCCCTGATTAATCACCCCCTCCCCCACCACCAGCCCAGGACTAACCAACCTCAGGAAGACTGGGCCTCCTCAGCTCCCTTCAGTTTGCCCCAGTAGACTAAGAGAAGGGGGCAGGGCTGTGTGTGCCCCTGAGAGAATTAGAACTCCTCACCATTGTAGTATCTGTCGTCTGGATCAGGATTGCTGGGGCAGCAGCTTCCTCTAGGTTCCTGGGCTGATGGGCTTCCGGATGGGTGGGGCCACGAGTCTGCCAGCCATGGGTAGGGGGCAGGGCCAAGGCCTATGGGTGGCCTGAGGGGGAGCAGGTGAATGTTGAGGATGGAGAGCGTAAAGAGGTCCTCAAAGGTAAAGCAGGTGGCAGTAATTGAGAGTCACAGATAGTAATGGTGTGGTTGGGGATGGGAGCTGGGAGATCCTCAGCTTAGGGAGACCTGAGAAGGAGGAGTGGGCTCTCAATGAAAGAGATTGTCCTTGGCAGACAGGTTAAGAGAATTACCTGGAACTGGCTCCAGAGAGTCCCTCTGAGTGTGGGAAGGACACTGGAGAAGATGAGGGGGAGAACCAGTGAGAGAAGAACCAGTACTGGGGGTCTGAGCCTCACTGGGGCAGAGAATGCTTACCTGCGGGTGTGTAGGCAAAGGAGGCTTCCGAAAAGGAACCCGTGGGAGAAAGAAGAGGGGAAATGAGGCGAGGGATCAGACGCACCCATATGTTTATTCACTTGTTGACCCTGGTCCCAATTCTACCATTCAAACTGTACCCTGGACCAATTTCTGGGGGTGGGACTCAGGTCTCAATTCTTCTAAAGTTCCCCAAGTGGTTCCTTTATGTAGCAAGATCAGAAACCACTGACCTCAAGACTTCAGCATATCTGCAGAGACATCCCTTACTGGGCAATAGCAGAATTCAGGTGGCCTCATTTCATTAGACCCTTCTTGCCATTCAGACCAATTCACAATTTACCTCCTGGCCCTACCCCCTCCCCTGTCACCACGTGGGCTTTCCTGCTTATTGAGCTGCATAGCCTGCCCTCTTGTCTTAGTGGCAAACCTCACCCCTCCCCGCAAATCCAGGTCCTGTTCCCTTGTGGTCCACCCTTTTCCCCAAAATTTCCTAACCTGGCAGTTCCGCGTGCCACCGTGCCCACCCCGAGTGGGTGAGCTTGCGCAGCGACCCCTTCCTCCTGGCCCTGCCCTACTCGCAGAGAGGCTGAGCTCCCCACCACACTCGCCCCTCAGGCTCTCCTGGTTCCCCTCCAGTTTCTGTCCACTCTGAGGCCCAAGCCCGTCCCCCTGGCCCTGCTCTCACCCGTGTAGTGGCTGAGCTCTTTGCGCTGCTTCCGGCGCCGGTAGAGGGCGGCGCAGAGCCCGAGCAGCAGCGCCCCGAAGGCTGCACCGCTGCCTGCGAGGAAGGCAGGGTCCCGCAGCACCCTCGCCAGCCGCTCCGTCAGCCCCGGGCCCACCTCGAGCCCAGGCTCCATTCCCGGCGGGGACGCTGTGGGGGTCAGGGAGGTGAGAGGAGTAGGAGCCCGAAACCCAGGAGCTGGGGAAGGTCCGTTCCTTGACCCCACAGGCACTCTAGCACAGGAACCCCGGACTCACGCAGCTGTACGAGCACCGGGGCACTGGTCACGCCCACGCCAGCGCTGGTGGCCGCGGCGACCAGGGTATGGTAGAGCAGACCCGGCAGCAGTCCCCGCAGCATCACGGAGCGTGCCCAGCCTGCCGCAGACCGGTTGAGGTGGAAGCGACTGTCATTACCCAGGCACCAGATCTATGGAGACCGAGACTTACTTTAGGGAGTCAGAAATGGAATTCTGGCCCCACGGGGAAACTTGAGACTCTGAATGATAGAGGGAGCTTAGCCAGGCACAATTCAGCCTGAAGACAACACTATGAAACCACTCTCCTCTCCCCTAATCTCATCACAGCCCCAAAGCCGGCCCTAGGTTCCCTCCACACTGAACCTAACCTAGATTCTCCCCCACCGACTCTCCCCATCCCTCCCATCCAGTCCCTTCTCAAGTCCTGTACCTGGTATTCAGTAATGACCCCATTTTGCTGAGAGGGCAGTGGAGGCTCCCAGGACACAGTGATACTGCTGTTGCCATCACCCCCCAAGGCTACTGCCACTCCCTGGGGGGGACCACTGGGGGCTGGGCCAGGTGGAGCATGATGAGAAAGATACAGACAGTCATTGCAAGCTACCCCAATCTTCCCCTCCCTGTTCTTATCTTAGAGAACTAAGAGGCACCTCTCCTTCCCACCTACTCACCTTGCCTTGTAAACTTCCACCCTACCCACTCCCTTTCCCCTCTTGTCCATAAACAGTTCTGTGGCCCTACTTACCCTCCTCAGGAATGTTCCTGGTCACAAAAGGGCTTTCAGCCCCCAGCCCCTCCTGGCCTTGGGCTTGCACCTTAATCTGGATTTGGGTCCCTGGTGGGAGTCCTCTTAGCACAGTACTTTGCTGGCTTGGGGTCTGTAGATCCAGCACTGTCCAGCTTCCCCCATTAGGACCTGCTACCCTCCAGGATACCCGGAAACCTTGCACCAGCTGGACTGGGCCATCCACCTATAAGAGACAGAATAAGATGTACCAGAGAGGGTGACTGGGGCCACACATGTCCTCAGGCCCCGTCCCTCCCCTACTCATGCCACCTTCCCCAACCACTCACCTCCCACTCTCCCATAGTCATTCTCGGATGCCCTCGTGTTCCCCATCAACATCCCCAAACTTAACCTCATTCCTGTGCTCTACTCACAGTCCAGGACACCTGCAGAGTTCGGGGCCCAAGGACTATGGGCTCCTGCATTCGCACGGCCACTTCAGCCATTCCCCGCTGGCCTCTCCATGGGTCTTCCACTGGCCTGGTTGGATGGCTATCTGTCAACCAAAGAGCCCACTTAGCAGGGGCCACAATGGACAGGAAGACAAGACTGAGGGTGTGCTTGTATCCTACCTCTATCCTGCCCCACAGACTGTACCACTTATAACACCAGAGCACACCCAGAGTCAGGAGGGGGAGTAGTTTGCAGAGATGGGCCCAGGTGTCCAACTCAGTATTCTTCCTGCATAACTACATATGCATCCTATAAAGACCTCCAAGTTCCTCATCTCAAACACAAAGATCCTTCTAGTCTTAACAATTGATTGGAAAAAACGCTCAGAAGTAAGGACTACTGAGATGAATGAATACATATTCCTTCCCTCCCTCCTCTCTGTCTCTCTTTTATATTTTATAAGTAGCACTTAACCACTGAGGGACATCCCCAGCCCTTTTTTATATTTTATTTACAGACAGGGTTTCTCTAAGTTGTTTAGTGCCTCACTAAGTTGCTGAGGCTAGCTTCGAGCTTGTGATCCTTCTGCCTCACTCAGCCTTCTGAGCTGCTGGGATTATAGGTGTGTGCCACCACACCTGGCCCTCCCTTCTCTCTTGTCCCCTCTTAAAGAGGGAAACACGACCTCTTATTCCAGGCTGGGCCACCAGAATAGACCTGGCATAGCAGGAAAGAGCTCTGAACTGCCACGGTGCCATGGTTTTGGCAGAGAATGCTTTGTAGTGTTACATGTCACACCCACAAGCCCAGGCATTCTGACCTTACCCTGCGTGCGGACAGGCTCGGAGACAGGGCTGGGTTCACTGAGGCCCCAGGTTCCAACAGCTCGCACCAGAAACAGGTAGATGGTATTGGGCTGCAGACCGCTGATTGTGTGTGTCTCCAGCTGCACACCATCTGCCACTGTCCGCCATGTGTTGCCAGCTGCTTGGCTATACCAAGAATAAGGTGACAGTTTTTTCTAAGCCAGGAACTCCCAACCTGTCTTCTCCCTCTCATTCATTCTCTATGGAATCCTGCTACCTCCTTTCCTTAGGAGAGAGGTCTGTATAATCCCTCCCCACAATAGCAGACCCTCAGGACACAGGAGTTTGCTCTTCAGGTTTGAATTCAAAACTTTCTCCATACCTAAAGGCCTCTATCACGTAAGAGGTGACTGTAGCCCCAGTCTGCGGATTGGGCTTCCAGGTCAGGGTAATGCTGTTCTTGGTGATCTCAGTGACCACTGGCTGAGAGGGAGGGCCTGGAAGGGTACTCAGTTCTGTAGGAGGATCTGGTGATGCTCCCCAATCTTCTGCAGTGGTAGATAATCATTAAGTAGAAGAATGGAAAAAGTATGACCCCAGTGTAGCCTGCCTCTTTCCCAGAGGAGCTGTGGAACTGCGAACCATGGTGATGGTCATAGGGTAGCCTAGTGTACTAATCCCTACTCACTTCTGCCTCCCACTTGCACCACTTCTGTCTTCCTCATCCCCACCACCACGGCCATGGCGTTTGGAAGATAAAATTAGTCCTGGGATTTGGGGGAGGTACTGACTACCTTGAAGCAGGTTTGGAGAAGGGTGCTGGCAAATCGAGGGCATGAAAAATAAACTCACCCCGTTTCCTAAGCCAGCTACTCCATGTGGCCTCTCCTATGGAACTCTTGGCCACACAGCTGTAGAAACCCATGTCCATCTCCTGCAGGAGAGGGTAGAGCACTGGCACACTGGGAGTGGAGCAGGGTAAGGTGAGGGGGTGAAGGCAGGTAATAGAAGGATGAAAAATATGCCAGATACTTTAGGAGGTCTGAGAGCAGAGTAGAAACGTGGTTAGAGGCCCAGGAGATACTTACTAGCATTGGGAATGTGGACCAGACAGCCATTCATTCTTAGTTATAAGAGCCCCCTGGGTGGCACTCACCTGCACATTGGTGATGTACAGGGTGCCATTGGCCATTAGGTTGAACTGGTGGTCATTGCCCTGCAGCCACTGTCCATCCTTCTTCCATCGGACACTGGGCTGAGGGTTCCCAGTCACTCTGCACGGCAGCCATACAGAGGAGCCAAGGGTTAGTGTCTGATTGGCTGGTCCCTGGAGGACGATGGGAGGCAGCCCATCCAAGGAGGCTGAGAGGAAGAAATTAGGCATCTGAGGAGTCTAGGGTCAAGCAAATAGCCCCTCTGTAGTCCTCATTCTCTGCCTTTTCACCTTCCCTCACCCCAACCCTCCCACTAATCAGAGAGAACTTTGATAATCATCTGTAGACTCTGCTTGGGATGATTCTGTGCTGTTCCAAACTTTAAAGACATAACCCCTCCCAGACATACTGCACAGCATTCAAGAGAAACTAGTCTCTTTAGGCCATGTTTTTCCAGACCATGGGTCCATGGGCAAATACCTCCTTTTATCTCCAACAGGGCCTTGGCCAGGATGCTGCCAGCCACACTGACAGCCTGGCATACATAGTAGCCAGCATCCTCACTCTGCACTTCAGTGATGTTGAGCTGGCCTCTTGGAGAGACTGAGAAGCGCCCCGTGGGTTGAAGTGACTGGCTAGGGAAAAGCAGGACCTATGACAGAGTAAGGGACCAAGATGTAGAATGAGCAGGCAGCTAGGCAGGGAGAATTCTCCAGGCCTGTCAATCTCAGAACCCAAAGAATCCTAAGGTTCTAGTTTGCACTCTGCCCTCAGCCATTGAAATGACCTCAGGCAAAGCAGTTAGGACTTTTCACAAAAAGGAATTTTACATGAAGGAATTTTACTAGAAGATCTTGGGGACAATTTCACACCCCTGTGACTTATTAGCTGGAAAACTCTGAGCAAACTATTAAACTTTTCTGAGCTCCATTTTACCCAAATTTGATTCTTAGGGGATAGGAGGTTTAAATAAAGTAATAATATGAAAATCTTCAAAAACCTTATATGATAAATTTTAAATTTTTCCCCTTCTTTCTGGCTTTAACATTTTACTTTAGATAGACACATGGAAAATAAAGAGACAGGTTTGGGTTCAGGCTGTCTCTGACTGAGACCCATCCCCTTTACCATCACCATTGTCATTCTGTGAGAATCTTATTAAAATGCATCAGTCACAGGTGATAGAGAAGATTAAAAAAAAAATGTGACTACAAATTTGGAATAAGGTAGTAAGTAGGTTGCTGGGTTTTCTTGTGGAGTGGTGATAATCAGACTTATTATACTGACCCTGTTTCCAGTAGCAAAATTCCCACCTCTCCCTTATAGGAAGTTACTTATGTTCAAACTTCAGTGAATGTTCTTGGGTTGTGTGATATGGCATTTGTTTGCTAAGTAGAAAGGGGGTGACAGTTAGCTTCCCCTGGTGGAGAGAGCTATAAATAGGCAAAGCAAATAGTTTTCCACCCTGAGCAGCTTTAGTTCAATTCTTGGTTTCCAGAGCAGTATGTTAGGTCTAAAACCAAGGCCCCAAAGGACCTAAGGGAGCAGGAATCTAATTGGATTTGCCTCATCCTCAGGACATCTTTGTCCCAAAATAGAAAGATTCTCCAAGGAATTATCATCCATGACTGTTCACTACCACCTAAACATATTACTGTTATAAACAGTAATGTTACTAAACATATTACTGTTTTTTTAAAGTGTCCAAATGTTCCAGTCACTTTATATTCATTATTTTATTTAATGCTCCCAAGTAATTTGCAAGAGTTTCTAGGGGTAGGGTACCAAAGGCAAAACAGAAGACCCAGAGAAAAGTTTGCAGAATGCAGAGGGAGGAAGGCCCAGAGAAAGAGCTGACAGGCAGTGTTTTGGAGAGAGCCACCTACTTGACTTCCTTCTTTCTGCCAGAAGATGGCAGGTGGGGGGTTTCCTTTAGTCTCACACTTGAAAGTCACATTCTCTCCAAGAGCTGCCATCTGATCTTGGGGTTGGGTCACCAACTGAGGCGGGACTAGGAAGGGGAGTGAGATAAAGGAAAGGGACTCTGTAGTACTAAGAAGGAGAGTGAAGGAACAGGAGAGAGAAGCCCAAGCCTTGCTTAAATAGAAGCAGACACCCACCTCCCACTAGAGTTTGTTTAACTCTCTTTTCTCTCCTTCCAGAAGTCTCAGGCAACCCACCCACATCTCCCACTCTTTCTCTCCAATTCCCTGCACTGCAACCCATCCTTCTTCTTCCCTCATATCACCCCACCTGCAGGCAGTCCCAGGTGGAGCCCTCACCGTGAACACTGAGGGAACCAGATGCTTCCACACGGCCCACGCTGTTCTCCGCCACACAGGTGTAAGTCCCCTCATCTTCAGCACTCACTTGCCCAATCCAAAGGCTGTGGTCGCTCCGGATCTCATACCTGCTCCACTCCCCACCCCAGGCTGGGTTGGTCACAGCTACAGACCCCTTCTCTCTCCCCCAGGACAGACACCAGGGTCAGGGTACAAAAAGATAAGGCAGTACTCAACAGAAATAGAAGCTGGTACCCACAAGTTGGGATGGTGGGGGGGGGGACTGGACACGACTGGGGCCACTGTCTCTGAGGAGGAGACTTCTCTGTGCCCTCCCTCAAGTGAGAGGGTGTCTGCCTTCCAATTTGAGCTGTTTGGGTCTCCGCACAAGCAGAAGGGGGCTTCTCACCTGCCTGTGGGCAGTTCCCCATCCTCCTTGCGCCAGTGCAGATGAGGTGGGGGATCCCCCTCCACCTCACATAGGAAATTAACAGGGGCATCAGCCAGGACCACCTGGTTTACTGGTCTTCGCAGGAATGAGGGACGTTCTAAAGAGTGGGAACCAATGATCAGTCAGGGGGTCTGCACAGTTACTTACTTTCTGGGTTACCCACTCCCATAATTCCAAAACTCCCAGTGCCTACCCAGTACCACAAGTTCAGCTGCCCCACTCTCCCGTTCTCCTGCCATGTTGGATGCCACACACACATACATCCCGGCATCACTCTTGAGTGTGTGTGACATCATCAGCTTCCCTCCACGAATCTGCAGGGTAATAATGGTAACTTTGGTCCTTTATAGCCATCAAAGTATGTGTGTGTGTAAAGTGTATCTGGTTCTCACAGCAAGTCCAGGAAGAAGACCAATGAAATTGACCCATGTATCAGATAAGGACTCCCTGGGACATCATGCTCCCACCTCTCTAATCTCTATTTCATCCTACCCTCCTTTTCACTTACTCAATAGCTGACTCTCAGTTTCTGGTTACCTGATGCTCTGATCTCAAATCTCCAACCTCATCAATATCAAGAAATTATTCCCAGGCCCCAGAGACTTAGATTTGGGCCTTCCTCCTTTGAGTCTGGTGCCAGACTCATAGCCTGTGGCCCCATCCCTCACCGTAATCCTTCCCTCCTCCTCTTTAAGCCTTGCACTGTCCTTCTTCCAAGTCACCAAAGGTTCTGGGTGGCCCCTGGGGGGCACACATTCCATTACTGCTGGCTCCCCCACTGCCACCACCACGTTTCCAGGAGACTGCCGGAAATCATCACGGAGGACTGAAGAGAGAGGGGTGTCAAGGGAAAAGGGTCAGGAGAATAAACAGTATGATGTGACCTAACTTGGTGAGGATCCAAGTATAGTGTTGTGTAGGGGTAGATGGATCACAGCAGACCTGAGCTTTTTTCAGGTTCCAAATTACAAGGCTTGAGTCAGACCCACTTCCTCCTCTGGCCATAATTTCGGCATTAGAGACCAGAGGAAGATGCTGAATGGGCTGAGCCCCCTGAGGATGACTCTTCCTAGTTTTGCCCGGTGGCCCCCACCACCCCCAGGCTCTGGAAACTATCAGTTAACGACAGAATTCTCACCTGCTACTTCAAGAGAGGCATTTCGACTAGCTGCAACCCCCAGGTAGTTGCGGGCCACACAAGTGTAGATTCCCTCATCCGGTCGAGCACGGCGCCCATGCACAATTTTCGGAAAGAAGAGGGCGCCGCTGGGCAGCAGCAGGCGGTGCGCGCGCGGGTCCTCGCGTGCTGTGGCCACGCGTGCCCCATTCTTGTACCATTCGATGTTGGGTCTAGGTCGGCCCTCAGCACGACAGGGCAGCGTGGCCGGCTCGCCCCGGGAGACCAGTAGATCTGGTGGCTGCTCCACGATGCGCGGCATAGCGTCCTCTGGCCCAATTCTTGACTCTGGGGAGGCGACGGTGGGGGCGGGGTGAGCAAAAAGCTCAGATCGGGAATTTGGGAAAGCCACTGAGGCTCCAAAAGGAAAGAGAACCTTTTGGTTGTTTCATTTCCCAAGCTTCAGCTGCTAGAGCAAAGTCCACCCTGCCCACCCTCTTCCTCTGTAGGCTCTAGTATCTCTTTGTTGGCAGACGTTCTTAGACTGGAAAGGAGATGCCTACAGACAGGCAGATCAGTAAAGGAATCAGGACACAAATTCCTGGACCTACTTTCTGGAATTCCTAAAGACTCAGCCTTCTCTCCTGCGAAATTTAGGTGGGGAATAACTAGGCCGTGACTTGGTGTTAATACTACATGTCTAGTCAGCTGGTTTTCACCCACTGGTGCTGGATTCTACTTGCCTAGTGAACACCCAGCAGAGCACCACTTGGGTTTTGGTTCTTGACCTCCGTATAGTCCCTGACTAGTGAATGGACAATGTGGATTAACCTGGGATCCCTTATGAAAGGGAAGACATGAATGACATGGCTGGGGCCTGAGACAAGAAGGAAGAAGTTCTTAACCTGGTCTCTGTGACACCCCAGATAACCTCCTTTAGTTTTGGGAGTTCTGTGACATCACAGGTATTGAATGCAAATGAGAGTGTAAATGTCTGTAATGCTCCTTTTTCTAAGCAGTGCTTTCAAAAGATTATTTTACTAGATGTAGCAAAGAAAAGTAAAAAAAAAAAAAAAAAAATTACGCTGCTGGAAAATAAATCCTACAGCCCGTGTTGCCTCGGATGAGTTAGCCGTCAAGTTCTACCCATGCCACTCATTTGTCCTACAGATTTCTGCCTGTTTTATCTTCTGTGGCACTGTTTGGGATCCAGGAAGAAACCGGGAGCTTGTTAAAATACTCATCTCTTTCTCCGGACCTCGGAAAAGGATTTATAACCTGTTTGGGCCAGTAGGCGCCGCTGCAGTATTGTGTAATCTGACGTCCTTAAATAACCAGGGACTACTAGGCACATCTGTTCAGCGCCTTCCTTCGCCCACGCCCAACCCACCCTGTTCCAAAATCCTCAGGGACCTCTTGCTTCCAAAGGCTGGGTGTAGGATTAGATTTCACTTCCTGCCCATACTCTTAGACGTTCTAGGGTAAACAAAGCTGAACTGGTTAGGTTCTTCTGGTTTTATCCTGGGGACAGTTTATTTAACAGTTGGAGACAAGATCAGTTTCTCTCCCACTTGGGGAAGGGAATGATTTTCTCTATCTTCTCCCCTCCACATGGAAATCTCTGCAGCTCATGGGTATTCCACCATCCCATCCTAGTTCCAATTTGGGCACACTCCATGGTGAGTCCAGGAGTAGTTAAAATTCCAGACTTTGACTTCCAAACACTCAGGGCTGGGTTTTCAGACTTTAACACTGCATAACTGTAACAACTTGGACAAATTATTTAACTTCTCTGAGCCATTATCAGTGGTTGGAGTCCCCAACCAGAATGGGTGTAAAGCCCTTGGGGGAAGGGTCAACACAAGGTGATTCTACTATTCCTTAAGGGCTCTTCTTGCCCCGCACTCCCTACCTTATCATGGCCTCTACAGTCTCTACCTGGATTGATTCAAGCAGTCCCAAATATTATTTTTCCTCTTTAAACAACACTCAGGTATGATGAAAGCAGACAGACGTGTTATTGCCAAGATTTTGCTTCATCCTGTTTTTGTGACCATTTGGGGTACCAGTCAACCTCTATAAATTTGTTTCCTCAGCAGCAAAATGTGATTATTAACATCTTTCCTATATAACTCATTAATTTTTCAAGCTTAAATGTGACCATGTATGGTAAAAACTCTGTAAAAGCCTTAGATGAGTGAAGGCGTGACTCTGGGGCATAGTGAGAAGGGTCTCTGTGCTTGAACCCATGGGAATCCTGTAGAATCACCAGCTTGTAGGATTCCAGCTCATTCCCCATCGTCTTCTTCTCCATTCCTCCCATACATACCACACCCTTCTGCCTGATTCTTTCTCCCTAATTCCTGTAGACACAGCTGCAGGCTCCCTTTCCCTGGAATTTCATCCCTGTCATTCCTTGTCTCTGGAGATTCTTCTACAGCAGCCTAATGAATAGCTAATGGTCATGCTAATGGGGCTCTGGGACTCCTCCCCAGCACCTGGAGTACTCAACATACAAACACACACATTGCTCAGTTTTCCTTTCTTGCCACCTTCGAGCCCCCTGCGCAGTGGTCGCTACTGAACTAGAGAGCGCTAAGGCGGAGGGATTGGGTAGGAAGTACCTGCAAAGAAACCCCGCAAAGGTGTGCTGGAAGGTGGGAGTTCCTGACACTGCCAGCAGGAGGCGCAATGGGGCTTCTCCCCAGGCAGCCCGCAGCCCAATATTGCCGCCTCCCCGCTGCGCTTGGGGAGTGAGCTTCGTCCCAGTCATTTATTAATCACCGTAATTAGCGGTAACAACCTCACCGCCGGCACTGCCTGCTCGCCGTAGCTCTGCCGAGACGAGTTGGTTCTGAGTCCTACCACTGAGAGACAAACTTAGTTCTAACTTTCCTTGAAATGAACGCTGTCCTGGTCCCCTGCGTAGCAAATACCGCCAACATTTTGGATTCTTCACTCTGGTCCCGAGTGAATTGTTGGAAAGCTTCGAATCTTGGAGGTAGACCTGATACCTGGGTAGGTCACCGAGTTACCGCCTAGGCTCAAACCCGCAGGTGACTGTGCCCCCTCCTCTGCCCTCCAAGCGGTGGGCCGGTGCCTTTCTTAGCGTGGGATTTGCCCATCACAAGCCACGGTTCTCCTCACCTGGAGTGGGCGTGGGAGGTAGTTGGGGAAATGGGAAGTAAAGGATTCAGTAGCCATCTCCCCTGAAGCCCTCGCCCTTCCTCGTATACCCCCCACTCAGGTGCTCCAAATTAACTTTTGGACCCCACTTTCCCCAGAGGTGCTGGAAGGCGCCGCTCAGTCCTGGACTTCGGGACAGGAGCGCTTTAGCCTTCCTCTCCACGCAGTTCTCTCTCCTCACCCCTAGCCCGGTATCCGACGTCCCCACGGGCAGTCTCACCGTTGAGAGAGGGGTCGCTGGGAGGCAGCGAACTGTGGTTGAGCGCTGCCAGCGAGGAGTTGAAGCCGCCGAAGAGCAGCTCACTGGAGTTGGAGATGTCCCCGGCCAGGGAGTCCGCGAACAAGTTCATCTGCAGCAGCGTTTTGAGCAGGTAGCGCAGCATTGCGCGACCCGATTGGGTCTGGGGCTGGGGGCTCGGGGCCCAGCCCCTGGGTCTGAGACCCGTGGGCCGGGAGCCGTAAGCCCCTCCACAGCCTCTGCGCGCTGCCACAGCCACGGTGCCGCTGTCCTGCAGGCGCGCCTGGGTACGGCCGGTGCCTTCGCGTGCCCTCCTCCTTCGCTGGTCCTTCTCTCCACCCCCCCAGTGCCAGAGTCCCCTGGGAGCTGGGCGTGCGGAAAGCAGGTGCTACTCCGATCACGGCGTAATTAAGGGCTTAATCCACCTCCCTCCGCACTGCCACCCCCACCGGACCGCCACTAGCAGGGCAGGAAACCAGAGTCGCAAAGCGCGCGTTGGAGTCCCCGCCCCGCACCCCTAGCTCAGAGTCCTGTTCTGGACGTGGAGAGTTTCCTTTCTCTCTCAAAGCACCCAAGATGAGAAACGAGGCTCTGACTCTTTCCTTCTGCCCAACTTTAAAACAGAAATGTCTCCTGTCCTTTCCTGGACCGCAGGTAAACTGAGGCAAAGTGTAAGCATACGTTCTTTTAGCTTTCAAAACCCTGACTTTCATTTCCTTTCAAGCCTCGGGGCTTAATGATGGTAGCTCTGGAGGCGAGGGTGATTCGGGGCGGAAGTTGGGAGTGGGAAGAAAATGCCAGGATAGATTCACCCTAATTGGTCTGCAGCCGGGAGGCCAGGAAATGGGTGATTCACCTTAGCCTCCTTGTTCCAGGAGTCCTTGCTTCAGACGTCCTAAACCAGGAGTTCCAGTGAGATATTCAGAACACGAATTAAATTGGAGGGAAGGACACAGGGAAACCCAGGCAACTCTCATTTATTTGCATACTCTGTATTACTCTGCTTTGACATGTTTTATTAAATTCGCTTTACATCTTTTGAGGAGACTGAAAGGAAACTAAGAAGTCTAGGACAGACAAAGAGCAATATTGTTTCTGTAAAATCAAGTGTAAGAAAAGAGAAAAGACGGATGCAAAATTCGTGTAAATCTGTTCAAACCTAATATGGGTCATTCTTGGGTGGGTGAGGGGACATGACCCCCACCCATAATCCCAGTCTACTTCTGAATTCTTTAATAGCTCTTTTTTCCTAAAGATTTTCCAGTCCCCTCACTCTCACAAACAAATATGCTCACTTTTCCTAGACTGGAAATGGCCATGGAGTGTCAGGGAAAGAGAGAGAACAGGACTTCCCATCTGGGGTAGGGTCCTGCTGATGAGTGAGTGGCAGCGTTCCAGCTCCGCCATCAGTATCTGTGATAGTGAGACAAACGTGCACTGCCTGGAAGGAGCAGCAATGTGCAATAGTAGACCCAGGGTAAACAAGACCAAGGGCATGCAAGAGAGCCCCGGCCTTGTTAAGGGGTTAGAAGGGGCTTGTCCCAAGACTCCTTCCTCAGTCCACATTCCTCCTGATAGAACTTGCAACTAATGTGTGTTTAAGCGTCTTTCCTACTCCTTCACCGAAGCTCTTGGCGAGACTTAGCAAGACCCCAAGCATAAACCAGGTATGGGCGGGGAGGCAACTCTGGCTGGCAACTCTAGAGCCAGAGCCTTGGGAGCTGTTCTTTCAGCACCTCATCTGCCGGTGCTGAACTAGGATATGATGCCTCAGGAAGACTCGATCAGAGCAGACCTTGAGGCTGAGACAGGCGTAGGTGGAAGAAGGGCTAGTGGCACATTCTTTCCAAGAAAAAGATAGGGATATGTCTGTTTCATGCTCTGAGGTCTTGCTCCAGGGCCAGGCAGCATTCGGGTAGGAGATATGGTAAGAGGTATACTATATTTCCTCAACAGAAACCTGTTCCTGGGCTGGGGTTGTGGCTCAGTGGCAAAGTGCTTGCCTAGCATGTGTGAGGTACTGGGTTCGATTCTCAGCACCGCATATAAATAAATGAATAAAATAAAGATCTATCAACATCTTTAAATATATTTAAAAAAAAAAAGAAAAAGAAAAGAAACCTGTTGCTTCAGTAATGACCAACCCAGAACGGGTTCCAATCCTATATTTGCCAATTACAAGACGTCACCACTCTAGACCTGTTTCCCCATCTGTTAAGGAAGATTTCACAGCTTGATCTACTCTGACCCTTCAGATTCACAATACCAGAATCCTTTGCTAGGGCCCCCTGTTGACTGAGGTCACACGGGTTCCATCACATTAGAACTCCAACCAGGACCGAAGAGAAACTGCATCCTGACATCAGGCCTTGCTCTGAAGCGAAGAAGGCTGGAAACTCTCCCATCATGCAGATCCTGCCCCATTCTAATCCCCTGATTTGCTCCCGACTGGCCTCTCAGCAAACGCAGAGCCCGCCGGCGTCTAGGGGCTTGTCACCCTGTTAGCGGATTTGTTTCCGAAGACGGCGCAGTTAATTGGCCCTTTATGTGGGGATCAGGGCGTATTTGCTCAGGGTTCCCTGAGCGGAGGCAGCAGCTCAGCCCATGGGCACGGCCGCTTTCTAATCCCTGTCATCTGTGTTTGGAAGCTGGACAAATAGTGGAAGTACTATTCTCCTTTCTAAGACCCGCCTGTCCCCATATCTTGTCTCTCTTCTACACTTGACCCCTTCTGCATACTTTCTCATTCCTCTGCCCACTTTTCCTTCTTGTTTCTCTCTGTTCTTTCCTTCTTTCTTTTTCTTACTATCTCTAGAATAGTCTTCTTTTAAATTAACTCAGAACTAAAGCTAAAAAGAGGGTGGAGTACTCAAGGGAGGTGACACAAAGGGTAATGCTTCTCAACCACAGCACAAGTTCCTGCTCTTTGCCTCCTTCACCTCCCATGCCAGAGTGTGCCTAGCTCTCCAGGTCTGGCAAAGGGTGGATCCCAGAGTGAGTAAAGAAGGCCCAGTGGAGGCCACACCTACCAACTCTTCTGCAGCCCTCTCCTTTCCTTCTCCCTTTTTAGTTATGGTCCCAGGGCAACCTGAAAACTGGAACTGTAGGCTATTCCCAAAGGCATTTCTGGAAAGGGTTTGTGTCCTACTTGTTTTCTTACTGTCTACTCCTTCCCCTACCCAAAATATTAAGATAGCTCTTTGAATTTTCCTCTTGTTTTGAGGGAGTAGGTAAATGCATCTTTTTCCATTTCCTAACCTGTACAACTTAGGCAGTTACATCACACCTAAAACACTCAGTAGATACTCTGGAATCAGAGAGACCTCATCCAGGGCCAATGCAGTTAGTTTATAATCTCTCACCTTAGGGTGAAGAAAAAGTCAGAGTTGAGTTCAGGGCTGCTCCCTTCTACCACTTTGGTAATCTACTTCTTTTCTGAAATTTTACCAATGATACATAACAGTCCAAACTCTAGAAGGGAAGAAAGAGAACAGGAGGTTTTGAGGAAGATTTGGCAGAAAGAAGAGAGAGTAGTAAGAGGCAGGGAGGATGGGAGGTGTTGAATTTGTGAAGTTAGGGGATAAGTTTATTCATATAGGGTTATGACCTCTGATGGGAAGAAATTGTGTGTGTGTGTGTGTGTGTGTGTGTGAGAGAGAGAGAGAGAGAGAGAGAGAGAGCAAGAAATAAGGATGAGCATTTGTATGAGTGTGAGTGTACTAGGGTGGGGGCCTGAAAGTCAGAAAAAAGCATCAGGCCAGGTGGTTAATGAGGTAGATGTGGAAAAGAAGTATTTCTTTCCCAAGGTATTTGGAACAGGTGGGTCTGCAGAGAATAGGGAGAAGAGGAAAGGAAAGTGATTATGAGTAACACTTAAGTATTAACCTGAAGGGTATGTTTTTGTGTGTGTGTGTGTGTGTGTGTGTGCGCATGCATGTGCGCGCATGTTGGGGGCAAGAATAGCTAACTTCCTTGGCCTAGTGCCAGCACAAAGACCAGAGAATGTGACTGGGAATTTTCAGTGGCCAAGCTGATGCTGTATGGGAAGGCTTCTTGGTGGTCCAAAGTCTGCATGCCAGCTGCTTGTGGATGATGCAATTGCCCAGGAGGGCAGTCTGAGGACAGCCTCCCCACCAATCTCACACTGATTACTACCTCTAACTCCCCACAATACACACACACAACACCCAGTCCATTTGCATCCCCCAGAGCCTATAGCCTCCCTTCACTGTCTCTGCCTGGACCCTTTCCCAGGGTACTAATGTGCATTGAGCATATGTGTGTATATGTGTTTTTTTTTTAATGGGGAGGGGTAAAGAACCCAATATCTATCCTGCTAGACTATGCTTGTGAATGGCTCAGCAGGGCTGCCAGCTTCTGAGTAATGATGCCAGGGGGCTGTGACCCAGCCAGCAGGGGCCAGAGGACCAAAGAGGAGGGGGGATCAGAGAGCAAAGAGCAGGCACCCAGCTGGAAAGCAGACAGCAGGAGCTGCCCCCGGCAGGAACCAGAGTTTGTTGGCTCAACCCAGTACTGCTGAGATAATGAGTCAGGGCCCCCTCCTCAAGAGAACCCCTACCCCCACAGGGTTCCACTGGAAGAACCTTCAGGGAGACACTTTGCCACACACCCCACCAAGTCTGGATATCTGGAGGCAATTAGGTAGAAATGTCCACATCCCAGAACAGATGTAACATAGGCTAGGGATAATAAGTCGGGCCCCTTGCGCAAGAGAACCCCTATCCCCACAGAGTTCCTCTGGAAGAACCTTCAGGGAGACACTTTGCGACACACCCCACCAAGTCTGGATATCTGGAGGCAATTGGGTAGAAATGTCCACATCCCAGAACAGATGTAACATAGGCTAGGGAGAAGAAGAGCTTTCTTGGTTCCTGTTATAAAACTAGGTACAGAGCAAGCACTCCATAAATACATGCTTAGTGAATACAGCTGATTAAATGGTTAATCCTCACAACTGCCCCTCTGGGCCTACTTGCCTTCCTCTCTCTCACTCTCTCTCTCTCTCCTCTTTTTCCTGCATTAGGACTGCTGGGGCCACGGTAACAAACTGGCTCAAACTGAGTGGCATAAAGCAACAGAAATGTATTCTCTTAATTCTGGAAGCTGGAAGTCTGAAATCCAAGTGTCTGCTGGGCCATGCTCTCTCTGAAGGCTCTAGAGAAGGATCTTTCCTTGCCTCTTACAGCTTCCAGTGTTTGCCAATAATCCTTGGCATTCCTCAGCTTGTAAAGGCATCACTTCATTTTTTTCATTTAATTAAATCTAGGGCCTTGTGTGTGTTAGGCAAGCCCTGTACCAGTGAGCTATACCCCCAGACCCATCACTTCAATCTTTCCTCTGTCTTCACACAGCCTCCTGTGGGTCTCTGTTATTTCTTCCTGTAAAGCACTAGTCATTGGATTAGAGCCCAAATTAATCTATTATGACCCCATCTTAACTAATTATATCTGTCAAAGTCCAAACAAATTCTCTTCCAAATAAGGTATGTTGTAGATTTAACCAAGGACTTCACACATTCTACTGAGCTACACCACTAGCTTCAAAGTCACATGGTGAAGTTCTGGGTGGGCATGAAATTTTTGGAGGGTACACTATTCAACTAATACACCTTCTTTTCCTCTTTTCTTCCTCCTTCCCCCTCCATTACTCCTGATATTCTCCTAGAAGCTCTATTTTTCTATTCTTAAAATATTTTTATAATTCATGAATATTCAAAAATAGTCAAGCAGAGTAAGAGAGCCTAAGTGGTTTCATCTTACAAACCCATTGATGGTTTCACGTGTACCCTTCCAGATTATTAAAAAGCGGAAAAGCATATACCAATAAAAGAACTCTACTTAAGTAAACTGCCCACTGCTACATAATAAAAGTATGTGCATTTACAATTTTCATAGATATTACCAAATTGCCCTTCAAAATATTGCTATAAATGATAATCTCAATTATCAATAGTGTATGAAAGCTCCTGATTTCTCAGCAAGACCAACTATAATAATTTTTTCTAGTCAATAAATTAAATATGCATTTAATTTTTGTTATACTCATTTTTCTTTCAAAGGGAATTTGAGTATTTTTCATATGTTTATTGGTCACTTGTATATTTTTGCATGATTTGTCCTTTTTATGTGCTAGGGGAAATTTTATTATTTGTCTCTCATATGTATGTTGTGATTTTCCCTCAGTTTGTCATTCAACTTTTAACTTTGAAATATTTTACCTGATTAAAAAAAATAAAGTCAAATGCTATCTGCATAGTATATTATATCTTTTGAGGTTTTGTTATACTTAGAAAGTCCTTCTATTGCCAATATTAAAAGAATAGAATCCTTAGTTTCTTCTAATAATTCTAGGGCTTAATATTTTACACTCAGTGCTTCAATACAACTAGAATTTATTTTTGTATAAATATTAAGGTAAAGATACAGTTTTTCCCTAAAAAAAATAAGCAGTTATCCCTATGTGTCCTTCACTGATTTGCAGGGTCACTTTTCTTATGTGCAAAATTCCTGTATGACTAGGAATCTCTGTTCTTTAGTTAATCTGTGTGTTATTATTCAGTTATTGCAGTTCTGTAATATATTTTACATCTGATAGTTTCCCTTCATTAATATTACTGTTTAGACTTCCTTTAGCTATTCCCCAAAACATTTTTAGATGGCCTTAAGTATCCTTTAATTAAGCTTTGAAAAAAATCTTTTTGAGACTTCTATCAAGTTACCTAGTTTTATGGACCAATTTAAGAGATTTGATTTCTTCACAGTACTGATGTTTTCTTTTCAAAGACAATATATTTGTATTTATTCACTCTCTAAATGAGAATTTATTGAACATCTACTTTATACAAAGCACTCTTAGAAATTAGGCATACATCAGTCACCAAAGTAACTGCCCTTGTGGAACTTACTTTCTAACGGATATGGCAGACAATAAACGAGATAAGTCTGTTGAGTATATAGCAAGTTAAATAGTAATGAAAATTATGTAGTAGTGGTGGGAGAAGCTAAGATTTAAATGGGGTTCCAAAAAAAGTCTTCACTGAGAAAATTACATTTGAGTCAAGACCTTAGGTAAGTGAGGGAGTGAGCCACGGTGCTATCTTAAGGAAGAGTCATTCCAGATAGAGGAAAGAACAAGTGCAAAAGCCCTGAGACTGTGGTATAACTAGTCAGTTGGAGGAAAAGGAAGATCTATGTGAGTAGAGTGACTAGGGAGAGAGACATCAACAGTGAAGAGATTGCATAGGTCTTGTGAGACATAACAAGGACTTCAGTAATTTTTTTAATGAGATGAGAGTCATTAGACAGATTTGACCAGAGGACTAATATAATCTGACTTATTTTTTAATAGGATTTCTCTGACTGCTATGCTGAGAATAGTCTGAGGATGGGTTAAGGGCAGAAGCCAAGAAAATCAGTTGGAAAGTATTTGCAATGTATAGATAAATGATGCTGGCAATTAAGACCAGAGTGGTACCAGCAGCGATGAGAAATATTTGGATTCTGGGTATATTTTAAAAACAGAGCCTATAGTAGGATACAGTGATACACACCTGTAATCTCAGCAACTCAGAATGTTGAGGCAGGAGAATTGCAAATTTGCCAGCCTCATCAACTTAGCAAGATCCAGTCTTAAGATTTTTTTAAAAATGGCTGGGGATGTAGTCAATGGTAGAGCACCCACGGGGGTTCAATCCCCTGCACTACAGGAAAAAAATAAATAAAGCTAACAAAATTTTACTAAGATAAGAAAACCTAAAGGTATTCTAGATTCAATGGGAAATATTGGGAACTCAGTTTGGGGCACATTAAGTTTGGGATGCCTGTTAGAAATCCCAGAGCAAGGACTGGGCATGGTGGTACACATCTATAGTCCCAGTGACTTAGGAGGCTGAAACACAAGGATCACAAATTTGAGGACAGCCTCAGCAACTTAGCAAAGCCCTGAGCAACTTAGGGAGACTTTGTCTCAAAACAAAAATAAAAAGGGCTAGGAATGTGACTCAATGGTTAAGCACCCTGAGCTCAATTCCTGATAACCAAAAAGAAAGAAATCACAGTGATGGTGTCAGGTAGGCAGTTGAACAAACTCATCTGAAATTCAGAGGATCACAACTAGGATAGATGTATAAATTTGAGCACCCTTGTATAGATGTATAAAGACCCAGAAGTAGATAAGATCACCAAGGGAGACAGATAAAAATGAGCAGATTCAAGAACTTGGCCATCGAACACTATAACATTTAGAACTTAGGAAATTGAGGAGGAAGAATAGAGAAGGCTGAGAGGGGAACAGACAGATAAGAGAGATCTGGAACAATGTGGCATCCCAGAAATTAAATGAAGAAAAGAGGAAACAAGTGAAGGAGGAGGGAATGGTCTTGGTGAATGGAACAACAGCAGCCGGTGTTATAGACTGGATGTTTGTGTCCCCCTAGAATTCATAAGACTATTCAGTTTCTTTGCTGCTCATTTTCATGATCTCTTATCCTCCCCCACATCTTATCTACTCTACCTTGACCATGAACTCCTGTGGCATACTCTAGTGGATTTTGCCATAATCAATAACTGAACTTCTTCATGATCTCAATTTCAAGCATTCTCATTTCCAATCTCAATTACCTGCCCCCCCCTACTTCCCTTCTTCTGGTATTTCAATTCCAACAAATTTTAAATCACAGTCGGATAATCCCTTGATCCTAATTCCTTTCCATTCACCTCAACTCTTTTTCACTGTTAAGCTCATGGTCTCATATCCCTTCTTATTCAGCTTAAATTGGCACATTCAATCATCAGAATGAGTTTCTTGCAGACATTCTAACTTCCTTACCTGACTCTTAATCCTGTGAGCTTGTTTGGCTAACCTACAATCTTGGACAAATTCAGCTTTCCACTTCTTCCACACCTGCACTCAATCAGCTGAATGTACTTGAAAAAGAAGATAAGAATGCTGGTCTCACTTTTAATTCATGATCACTAACCTCAAGTATTCTAATGCTGCCTAGTAAGTATACACATTACTGTAATTGTTAACCTTCCTGCTTTCCCACATGACTATGTCAGTCACTGTTCTCGATTCAAACTGCCAACACCCCATCCCCTAGCCTCACTCTTAGCTTGTAATTTTGCTTCCTATTTCATGGAGAATAGAGAAGCAATCAGAAGAGAACTCCCATGGGATCCTACCACCACATCTCACCGCCTCTCTCTCTGTATCTGTGTCCCTATACCCTAGCCTTTGTCCTGTTTCTGTGTATGACCTATGTATATCCTGGGTAAGAAAACTCATTCACCTATGCAATAGATCCCATTGTCTCTCCTACCCAGGGACATTGCTCCAGCAACTCTTTCCCCTCTTCTCTTTATCATAAGTTCCCCTCTCAATGACATAATTTTAGCCAGCACAAAAACATAAGATTGTTCCGTTATTTTATTAAAAAATTCCTAATTTTACTTTTTTCAACTTTCTCCCTGTAAATATCTTTCCCATTTCAGCAAAACTCTAATTCTGTTCCATTTATCCTCAAATCCACTCCAGACATATTTTGCTCCCACCAACCTATCAAATCTGCTTTTAACAAGGTCAACAGTGACATCTACAATACTAAATTCGACAATCTCAGTCTTCATCCTAGTTTTCTTAGTCCATTTGGAATTAAAAAAAAAAAAAAAAATTCAGAGACTGGGTAGCCCAAACAAGAAATACTTACTTTTTACAGTTCAAGAGGCTGATAACTCCAAGATAAAGATGCTGACAGATTCAATGTGAGGAACTGCTTCCTGGTTTATAGGAGGCTGCCTTCTCTATGTGTCATGTGGTGGAAGAGGCAAGAGAGCTCTCTGGAACCTGTTTTATAAGGACACTAATCCCATTCCTGAGGATCCACCCTCATGACCTTATCACCCCCAGTGACCCCACATTCAAATACCATCACCTTGGGGGTTACAATTTCAACCCCCAATCTGACTGTGATTTAAAATTTGTTGGAATTGGAATACCAAAAGAAGGGAAGTGGGGGGGGGGCAGGTAATTGAGATTGGAAATGAGAATGCTTGAAATTGAGATCATGAAGAAGTTCAGTTATTGATTATGGCAAAATCCACTAGAGTATGCCACAGGAGTCCATGGTCAAGGTAGAGTAGATAAGATGTGGGGGAGGATAAGAGGTCATGAAAATGAGCAGCAAAGAAACTGGATAGTCTTATGACATTCAACTCAAAGGTGGGGAGATTTTTATGGAGGGGGAAGAGAGAATGGTTCAGACTGAACTATGAGAAACAGGAATATACCCATCCTACTTCTAATCCCAGTGGCAAGGGGCTGTGGAAAATAAAACAGCTACCAGATTTTAATATCATTTAATATTTTAATACTTTCATCACTTATATCAAGAACACTTCTTATTATGATTCTTCCGATATTTATTACTGTTTTGTTACAATTGTAAGCAGGATTTTTTTTTTCAGGACTCTAAACTTCTCCATATTTCCCTTAAACTCTGGACCCCAAACTGAGCATGCCAGTCCAGTGAGTTTCTGAGAGGTGTTTCATCACCTCTGTCCCTTCTGCACATCTCCATTGTCACTGCCTCAGTTCAGGTTTTCACCATCCTTTTCTCTGACTCCCTGCTTTCAGTCTCCCATTAAGAATCCTTCCTCAACACTGATGCTATGGAGTTGCTATTGTCCAACCCCCACTTAGTAAGCATCTACTAAGTACCAGGCACTGAGCTACATGGTCATCTCTAATTTTCAGATCTTATCATGTCATTTGCCTACTTAAAAATGATAATGGATCTCCCCTTTCTATAGAATAGACTCCACAGAGGTCACAAAGAAGTCCCTGACTGTTTGATACTCTTTGTACTTCAAAGCCTTGGTTCTTCCTATCCTCCCTTTCTGAAGTGATTTTTTTCCTACTGTTCTCCCCCTTCTGAATTCTTCTATCCTGGTGATCCAACTTCAGTCACCTGATGAGTGAAGTCCTCCTAAGTCTCCCAGAGTGGGGTCCTCCCAGACCATTTGGTCCATTTCCTTTCTATATAATGTAATAGATGATGTTTTAATTATATGTATAGCTTCCCTATACGTTCCAAGTTCCCCTGAAGTGTAGCAGAACTTCTTTATCTTTGTATATCTGATGCTTAACAAAGTGTGACATATCATAAATGCTCATTTAACATTAAAGAAGACGAATTGTATAACATTTATTGTGAACTTACTATTGCTTGGACTGTTCTAAGTGCTTGTATGGATTTACTTATTTAATTATCCTAATAACTCTCTAGTTAGGTACAATTTTTATCCACATTTTATAGGTGGGAAGACTAGGCAGAGAGTGTTTAAGTAACTTGCCTGAACTTATTTGGCTAGTAAACGGAGGATTCAGGATTTTCAGGCTGACTCTGTTCCCATAATCAACAATGCATACTGTATTCCTATGAAAGAACTACATCTGACTATAGCAGAAAGAAGACTCCCCTTGCCTCACCTCGATACATACACATTCTACCTTTATGCATAATTCAAGTAACAGAGTGACATTCACATTGCTGAGTGAAATTCACTAAGACCTCTGAATCCTTTCCTGCCATTTGTTTTTAATTCTGAAGTCCTCCAGTCCCTTGTTTCTATCCATATTAAACCTGTGGCTCTTTGTATTTGCTCACATCTGTAATTCCTGGCACATTTCCAGTCTCAGGGAAGTCCAAAATGGACTCTGTTCTTTATTTCTTTCTGTCTCAATTTCTCTCCTCTCTCTCTCTCTCCCCCATTCTCTTTCTCTCCCCAGGACCCCTCTCTGTAGGTGGGGATGAAATTCACAAAAGAAAAGACCAATTAAGATTTTCAAATCCCCTTTATCCTATAGAGAATGTCCTACTTTTCAATTAAAGAGGAATATTCCCTTGCCTCTAATGATTTCCATTCAGAGAGAAATGCTTTTGTGTTAAATACATATATGTGAAAGTGTTTTCCAGCTTACATTGCTCAGTATTGCTTGTGTCCCTTTGGTGTTTGAACTCCCCTCAAATACTGGACCTACCTCCAGGAGCTGCAGGGATTCCTCAGTCCTGGGGTCCCCTCCTTTCCTGACTCACATTGACCTTTGATTTCTTATGCCACAAAGGAACTCCTTTTCACTGACTTCTCCTGGATCTCAATTCCTTGGAGTAAAGATGATGCCAAGATCTCTCTGGACTCCCACAAGAGAAGCACAGTCTGATCTAAAAAAGCCCAGTTTCGCTGTGACCTCATTCCCATCTAATATGTAGAAATGCAACCAAGTTTTAGGAGCATACAGAGAAGTCATTATTCTGACATATCTATTCTTTCTTTCCTTTCTTCTTTGTTGTGCCCCTCTCCTTTTCCCATGGCTTCTCTGCCATGACTCCCCTTCCATCTTCCTTACCCCCATCCTGCTGCCTGTTTATTCTTTAAGCCTTACTTCCTAGGTCCTGATTGCATGGTTCATAAATATTCAGCATCTCCTAGGAGTAACCTCTGAGTGATATTTCACCACCCAGAGCTGTTCCCCCATCTAATCAGAAATGGGTCGAGACTTCTCAGAATCACTTGCCTCTCTCCTTTGAGCCCTGCACTTACCAGCGTGGGGGCTAATTTTCCTCCCCATGGTCTTCATCATAAAGGGATTCCTCACTGTGACTTTAGAGCCCCTCACAGATTCCAACATTGATAGTCTCAGAGACCCATATCTCTAAATATTTTATAATGAGAAGGTTTATCTGTTCCAGGGCATTAACCCTGGTATTAAAAGAGGAGACAGAAATATAGGAATGGATCTGGAGTTATGATCTAGGTAGAAAGATTATAAGCACTGTGCCTGGCACATAGAAGAATTCAGTAAATAATTTAGTTATGTTGAATTATTTCCTATGTGCATATAAAAAGTGGAAAAAATAGACTGAATTTTAAGCAATCATTGAAAAGGCAAGGAAAAATACATTCACTTTTCCCATCTTCCCCCCTTTTTCAAATATTTTATCATCTTAATAATGGAAAAATATAAAATTGTCATTTGTAAAGGGTAAGTGGAGGAAGGAAGGAGTCTCTTTAGAGCACAATGCTCCTGCCTCAACAGGCAACCCCAAAGCCAGACTGAAGTCAGAATCTCCCCCATTGGTCTGGCTTGGAGGTCAGCAAGGCCACCACTTTTTGCATTAGGGGAAAAGAGGGAACAGAGAAGTGGGAATAGGACATAAGTGGAGGGAATCAAAGAATGGTTAATTCATTTTGCAAATATTCTCCCCAAGCCTCTCTTCTATAACATTTTAAACAGATGTCATCCAGGTTTGACTTAAATCCTTTCAAAGACAGGGAATTCAATCCTGGTGGGGTTACCCAGTGTCAGAAAAGGCAACTCAAACAGAGAGTAGCTCTTGTTTGTGGATACTACATCTATTGCACATGGATCTGGTCCTGCCTCTAACTAAAGACCTGGTTCCAGAAGTGAGTGGGAAGAGTTGTATAGTCTGGAGACAGAGATGGAAACCCAACAATTAAGAAAAAGAAAAATCTCAAGTATTTGTTGAGAAGCAGTAAGCTGATGGCTAAGCTCACCTTTTAACCTGCCTTGAGTGATCTCTGTCTAAAACTCACAAGGGGACTTAGGTTAGCAGAGGCTGGGATGGGGTGAACAGCAGTGATTTGAGTCAGTGTCCATGGAAGCAGCTTCATAGGCCCCATTTAAATCCTATTTTGTTATTACCCTATGTGCATATATGACTACAGGACCAGGGTAACCCTACATCACATACAACCAGAAGAATGAGAAGTTATACTCCATTTATGACGTGTCAAAATGCAGTCTACTGTCATGTATAATTACTTAGAACACATTTAAAAAATAATTTTAAAAAATAAATCCTATTTTGGCACAGCTCAAGTTGGAGATGGGAGTGGGAAACATTACATGGGGCTGTTTCAAAAACAGTAGGGATGTTGTCAGAGGAAGCTGTAAAAGAGTATGTGTGAGTGTGTGTGTGTGTGTGTGTGTGTGTGTGTGTGCATGTGTGTGCATGTAAGAGACAGGGCCCATGTGTTTTGGGCTCTATTAACTAACTCCCTCCCATCCATCACAGCCTCCCCCCAAGGCCGCCAAGGCACTGGCAGCTGGGTCACCCCGGGGAGGCTGGGCTGGGGGTCCCTAAAGGGAGCCAGGCTTCAGGCAGAGCAGCGAAGACACATGTGTGCCTGGCTGGGTTGGGGCCGGCGCCTCATTGAGAAGGGGGCTCTCCAAGCTGGGCTTCATTAGGGCAGTGGCACTAATAGGGAGGGGGTGCGGGAGGCTGGGCTGACAGCCAATTACTTGCTCGTCTGCATTATGGATTAACCCATCTGGGCCTGGGAGATTGGCTCTGAAAGGGGCACAAAAGGGGGGGCGTGACCACAATCACACACTGAATTATCCTGTCTGAGCGCCATTGTCCACCAACAAACGGGGCCTCAGGATGGGTGACCCCCTTGGGTTCTCTCCATCCCCCATCCCTCGCTCCACAGGAAGAGCCAGAGGTAATCGGCCACCTAGTTAAAAGCCAGCATCTGAGATGAGAAGAACAAGAAGGATGTCATTTCAGAGAGGCAGGGGAGAGAAGACAGGAGCCCAGTAAAAGTTCTTTTAACACTTCCTCACTTCAGACCTTCACCTCAGCAGCAAACCATGACCTAAGAAACAATGATCTGGGCAGGGCAGGCTTGGTGGTGGTGGCACACGCCAGTAACCCCAGTGGCTTGGGAGGCTGAGGCAGAAGGATCAAGAGGTCAAAGCCAGCCTCAGCAAAAGGGAGGCGCTAAGCAGCTCAGCAAGACCCTGTCTCTAAATAACATACAAAATAGGGCTGGGTATGTGGCTCAGTGGTCGAGTGCCCCTGAGTTCAAGTCCAGTTAATCCCTCCCCCCCAAAAAGAAACAATGATCTGGGATACTGGGCAGAAACCAACAGTAGAGGGGCCCAGTGCGGGGGACTAAATGGGAAGGATCAGAGTCAGGTGTCTCCTATCTCACCCATCACCCCTTCTGAGGCTAATTGATTCCAGACATGAATAAGGGGCTCTCATACAGGGTCTTGGAGAACCCCTGCCCTGCTCTGGCATCTCTGATGCTCTCCCAGTGGGAGCGTCTGAACCCCTCCCCCACATCCTATCCTCCCGAAGTAAGCCCCCCATGCAGGGAGGCAGGAGGGGGAGGCAGGCAGGGGGGCTCTCTCCTCTAGCTAATCCCCTCATTACCATCTCATAATCAGAATCACGCTTTCAATGTAAATGGGGATGTTAAATATTGGTTTCTCTAGACACAAGCTCCTTTGGAGAAAATTATTGATGCTCCCCTTTTGCCCATGCTGCTGGCCCCCACAGTGAGGGGGAGTGATACTGGGCACTTAGTGAGGGACTAGGGCCTTTAAAGCTGGGTTGATAGGGAGGGTGGAGGTGTCAGATAAGATTTGGTTTTATTTGCAGGGGCAGCCTCAATTTCTCTGATTCAGCAGAATAAACTCATCCAGAGGAAATAAGCTCATTTCAAACCCATCAACACTTTGTTGGAACTGATTGGCTTCTGGCCCCAAATCATTCCTGACTAGAGATCAATAGGGAGTTGCAGATCTCAAAGTCAAATTGCAAAAAAAGGAAGATGTTTGTTCTCTGGGGATCTCAGCGCCTTGCCCTGTTTCTATTGCCAGAAACCTCTGACCTGCCTCTGGGGACCCTTTCTAGAAACATAGTATGTTATAAAGTTACAATGTCCTTCCACACCCAAGATTTCATGTTTGCCTTTTTCCCCAGCAGCCTCATGACATAGGAACATTGGTTATCATTCCCAACTGACAGATGAAGCTAGAGTCATCAAGCAATTCACTCAGGTTCACACAGCTGGTGAATAGCAGAGTCACATGGGAACACGAGTCTCCTGAGTTCAAACTCACTCTCATCCCTTTGTGTTATGCTCTTTCCTTTAAAATCGAGTTTATCATTGCTTTGCCACTTGTAGGGAGACAGAGACCACTTGGTGTATTTGTGGTCAGAACACAGAGCGGGGGTACCTTGAGGGGTGGTCATTGAGGTCATGCAGAGGGGTTCTTTTACTGCCGTGTCTACTCTGCTCAAAACTAGAAATTAATAATATTAACATTGTGGCTTTTTCTCACATCTGCTTAGCATTTTAGCTTACAAGGTCCTGTTTGTGTTATAAGATCTGATTGTCACAATCACCTTGAGAACCAGCGCGGCAGTTCAGTGCTACGGAAACAGAATCTAGAGTCAGCAGCCAGTGTACATTCACCTCCAGGTCCACTGTTTAGGAGTTGGGTGACCTCATGTAAGTACCTGGGTGACCACAGCAAGGCTCTTTGCCTCAAAGTCATTATCTCTGAAATAAAGATGTTAAACATAGAACCTACTTCCTAGAGTTATTGGGAAGAATAAATGAGATTACACATGCCTAGTGCTTGGAACAGTATCTGGTGCTTACTAAGTTTTCAATAAATGCGAACCATTTTTAGGCAGGGGAAGGAGTATGGTCCCATTTTCCAGTTGCAGAAGCTGAGGCTCAAAGAACTTAGAAACTTGTCTAAGTTTACCGAGTTGGCAATGGCAGGGCTTAATTCGGGTCTGGAATGAAATCTGTAAGTGATCTGAAACTCACAGCCAAATGTCCCCCAGGAGAAAAGGAAGGGGGCGCTCTGGTGAGGTCATTTGTTGTGCTAAGGCTAGCAAAGGCAGGTGGGTTTTGATTTTTGTGTTTGTTTGTTTTTGGTTTTGTTTTCTGATTAGCTGGGTTAGGAAGGAGACCTGACTTCACTGGGGCGAGTGTGACCAGGAGGCCACTCCTCTTCCTGGGCCTGAGGCAGCGGTAGAACCAGAGGCACCATGTGGCTTGGACTAAGCCTCCACGGAAAAGAGGGCGGGAGATGCCTTTGGAGGGCCCCCTCCGGGGTCTCAGAGAGGGCTTCCGCTGCTCAGCTCCCTCCGTTTAGCTTTCTCCTCATTAACTCCCCGGCCTCATTAATCAGACCCGATGAAATGCGCCCCCGGGAACACTGCCCGCCCGCTCTGCCGTTTGGCGCTTTAATTATCCTCCCAGCGGGAGGAGGCGGGGTTGGCAACGCGCTGTGCAGCGCGCGCGCGCACACGCACAGACACACACGCACAGGCAGAAACGCTGGTCCGCGGATGACCGAGTCCAGGCAGGCCTTGGGTGGTGACCCACTCAAAGCGGCAGACGCCAGGCTGGGTTCCGCGATGCTCAATCAGCCCCAAGAAACCCTACTGTCTCCTGGGCTTCTGCTCCATGAGCCTACTGTGGAATAGTGGTTTGCACTGCCCCTCTGCAAGGGAAGGGGGATATTCCTCTCCTAAAAACTTCGCCAACCTTTATTTTATTTTATTTTGCTTAATTTCATTTACTCTCCGAATCCTTACTAACCCACCTACTGTGTGCTCCTGGGACAGGGTCCAGATGTTGGAGATACAGACAGCCCTTGTCAGGTCTCAGGAAGCTTCCACACCAGCTGGGAGGGAGGTAGGTGAAAACAAACCACACTTAAATATCAAAAGAAAACAAAGGAACAAACAAAAATCTAACCAGTAACAAGGCACCATTCTTTTTTTTTTTTTTTTTTTTTTTTTTTTTTTGCAGGGCGGTGGGGTCAGGGGACACCAGGGATTAAACCCATGGTGCTTTACCACTGGGCCACAACCTCACCCCTTTTTAATATTTTATTTAGAGACAGGGTCTCACTGAGTTGCCTGGGGACTCGCTAAGTTGCTGAGGCTGGCTTTGAACTCGGGATTTTCCTGTCTGAGTCTCCTGAGCTGCTGGAATTACAGGCATGCACCACCGTCCTGGGTACAGGTGCCATTCTTAATGTAAGCACAGTACTGCTATAGAAGTGCAAAGTAGGATAACAAATGCAGCCCAAGACATGCCAAACAAGGTTTTTCTAAGATCGAATCTTGAAGTGGGAGTTAATTGGTGAAGGAGTGGGTGTTTAGAGAAACAAACAGCAAATACAAAGGTCAAAATATAGACAGAACTGTGTGGAACGGCAGAACAGGGTCACCACAGGAGCCACTATAAGGTATAAGGTACCCATGGTAAGGCCCAGATCTTCAGGGGCCCTATGTGCCATGCTAAGAAGTTTGACTTAGATGTAACCCAAAGGCAGTGAAGAACTACTGGTGGGTTTTAAAGTTGAAGTGACATGATTAAACTTATGTTGTGGAAAATTTCTTTGCAAGGGAGGAGGATGAATTGAAGGGGGACAGAGTGAAGGCAAAAAGGCTAATTAGCAGGCTAGGTGACTGACTGGATGTGGGAGGCAAAAGAGAGAGAGAGAGAAGAGTTTGGAACAATCCCAAATTTCCTCTGCAAATCTTGTTTTGGGAATCAGGAGGAAGGTTATCTTGAGGTGTGTGTACCCAGGTCTCTGACTCAGCTCAAATTGAAGGTGAGGCAGAGATAACTAGTACTGTCCTGTTTGCTTTCTCCTCTTGGTAGGCAACCCAGACTTGATTTCCAGTACCAGATAGGTAAGTTATTTCATTAGCTGTCTCATTTATAAAATCAAACAGTTGAATTGAGTCTGGCTTACAAACACACACCTACAGGGATCAGAGAGGTGATAGCAAAGATTTGGGCAGATCAAGGCAAGAATAAATGCCCACTGAAGGAACAGTATCCCTCAGGCAAAATCTGCTCTAGTCTTTCTGGGAAGAGAGCTCAAAGTTGCCAGATCTTCTATAAAAGAAGCCAGAGATTAGTGTTTTTAATATGAAATTGACTAATTTTAAAACACCAAAGCAATCAAAACATACTTGGTTTGAAATATACAGTATATATTTTATAATGATATTTTTACATTTTTTTCAGTGTCAGAAATCAAAGTTAGGACCTCACACATGCCAGGCAAGTACTCTATCACTGAACTATATCCCCAGACATAAAAAATGTGATTTTTAATTTCTTTTTAATTTTTGGTACCAAGGATTGAACTCAGGGGCACTTGACCACTAAGCCACATTCCTAGCCCTATTTTGTATTTTATTTAAAGGCAGGGTCTCATTGAGTTGCTTAGTGCCTCACTTTTTGCTGAGACTGGCTTTGAACTCATGATCCTCCTGTTTCAGCCTCCCCAGATGCTGGGATTACAGGCATGTGCCACCACGCTGGGAAAAAAAAAAAAATATGTGTTTTTTAAAAGTTCATTGGTCAACTTTAGAGGATACCAAATAATCAACTCGATTATTTGAAAAATAATATGTAAAGGAAAAGAATCAGGCATTTATCTTGCCTTTCCTATTAGAAATATACCTCAAGATAGCTGTTGACAGATTTCCTTTATAGATATATACCAGCTCTTAAATGAAGAGGAAATCATAGAAAAGAAATGTCACAATTTGGCAATCCCCAATGAAATATGGATCTAAACCATGATCCTTACTGGATGTTAATATGACAACACAACAGACAAGCAGACATTATTCCTGATAAAATTAGGCAATATTGCCTCTGAAGTAATCTTGAAAAAAAGATCAAGCATTAATTGATCCAGCCTCTGTATCTAAAAACCAATTTACAGGAAATAATAGGAGCAGAAGAACATGTTAAATGACACCATGGGGATACATCAACAAAATCCAGACTATGGAAAATTCTATAGGACAAATGACTAGTTTCTTCAACAAATGAATTGCAAGAAGGGGAAAAAAACAAAGATTGAGGGTAACATCAGATTAAAAGAGACAATGATGCACTGTAAAGATTCATCTGAATCCTAATTTGAACAATAATGAAGAAAATAAGACAGCTGGGGAAGTTAAAACATTACTGTATATTTGATGATAAAGAATTGTTATAGTAGGTGTGGTAATTGTATTATTGTTATTTAAAAGATTCCTTCCCTTTTAGGACTATATTGAAGTATTTGTAGAAGAAATTTTATGATTTCTGAGATTTGCTCCAAAATCATGAGGGGAGAGTGAAAATAGATGAAGAGATCTTGTTTGGGGATGCGTAAGGGCTGAAGCTGGGTACATGGGAGTTCATATTATTCTAATTTTACATATTTTTATCATCCACAATATGGTATTATCCATGAGAGAATGTTTTAAAATATTTCATGGACCAAAATGTGTCTGTGCCCTAGATTTGGTCCAAGGACTGCGAGAGTGTGGCCTCTGAATCTGATGACTCCTGGACTTTGATCCAACTCCACATTTACCCACACAGCAAACCCAATATTACTAGACTTTAATTTCCCAATCCTTTTTCTGGTCCCTTTTTATGTCCTTTCTCACAGATGTCCATCTCCCAGGGAAGGTGATAGTAAGGAAGAGAGGAGTATTAAACAAAGCGGAAGCGCTGCAGACCAGCGCGAATTCCCTGAGACAGAAAGAACAGAGCTTGGAGCCAGATGTTAGGAGCTGTCACAACTTTGTGCCTGTCCCTGAGTTCCCTGTCCACACCCCGCTACCAATTAATTCTCTCACCTCAAAGTTAGAGGTAGACATTGCATTTGGCCGGACCTCTCATCCTTAATCTCAGCCATCCAGACCCAAAGAGATCTACTGCCGAGAAATAATAAATGAATGAATGAATGGATGGATGGATGAATGGATGGATGAATGGCGGGACTCACCCCTAGGGCAGTTCGGGTTAGAAAAGAGGTGGTCAGTCTGGCGAGGACAGAGCAATTAAGACGGAAGAGATAAGCAACTGAAAGTTCCCTCATCCAAAGGCATGTGAAAGGTACAGTTTGGAGACTGGCACTGTGCTAATTCTGAGCATCTCCTCTCATTGCATCCCCTCCTCCCTCCGCAGTGAACGGCCCTTCCCCTGGCACGCGTCTGCGGCGCTGGCTGCTCATTTAATAAAGAGGGGGCCAGCTCTGAGAACGAGTCACACGGGCGGAGCGCGACGGGTGGAGGCCGAGGGAGCCGAGGGTGGGGCGGCTGAGCGCGAGGAGGCCGCGGAGGGGGAGACACACAATAGGCAGCCAGCGGCCGCCGGGCGCGCCAGCAGCCACAGGGCTCCGGGGTCACAACGGTCCCTTCCCTGAATCCCGGCCTCGTATTGTTCCCTGGACCCTCCTCCTGTCCCGCCTGGGGAGCCCGCGTTGGCTAGGGCTTCGAGGGTTTGGCAAGGGTGGGTCTTGGCGGCGGATTGGACTGCGGTGCTGGCCTCTCTCCTCCAGCCTCCCGCGCTCCGGCCCAGGTGTCTGCGCCAGTGATTATGCTGCCGGCCCTCTCCGGGTCCCACCTCCTCCATCAGCCGCTCCCCCACGGGTCGGGGTAATGAGCCGCCCTCCGCCTGGCCCCCACGCCATTGTGTGCACACGGGGGTGAAGCCGGGTCTCCGCGGTGCGATGGAGGGTGACCGCACGCGCGGCAGCGACCCCCGCTTCACACCTGCTCCCCGCCCCCGGCCCGGGGCCCGCGCGGGTGTGTCCTTTCCTTCCCCGCGGGAGGGGTCTCAGCTGGGGCTGCACTTGGTAAAGAGGCCGTGGAGAGGCCGGCGGCGACCCGAAGAGGAGCTATAAATTTGGAGCAGATGCGGCCTGACAGTCAGTCACCCAGCTCCGGGAGGTGGGGGAGGGCTCTACCCCCCGCTCAGGCCCCTCTTCTAGTCAGCAGCTGAGTTAGACAGATTTCAGGTCGAAGTGACCTGGGACTTTGGACATACGGAGCCTGTCTCTTACACGCATTCCCCACTTCTGCCCCCCACTTTTTGTGTGCCCACGTGTGGGGAAAAGGAACCGAGGGCGGAAAGATGTCTGAATTCGCTTTTGACTTTCCACCGAAAAAGAGTGGTTTGTTTAGTTGAAACTGTGACAAAGCGGCCACCCTGGCCCTGAGCTGGCACTTTTTGGCAGCAGCTAGAGAGAAATATGGAAGACAGCAGAAGCATGCTTCAGTTATTCCATATTGTTCATTGAGAGCCCATTTTGTGCTAGAAATGCAGGGTAGGGAGGCACAGGCAAACCAGGATTACATGGGGGAGTGTGACCGAAAAAATAAATAAAACAACTAAGGAATAATAGTTACTGTGCTATATGTATTGTAATACTGTACATTTAAATAGCATTTCTATTTAGGAAGTAGCATTATCTCCACCTAACAGGAGGGAGATGGGTGCAGTGTCTCTAGCAGTTTGATGGATCTAGTTCTCAATCCAGGTACACCAACCACAAAGGTGCATGTGCGAGATCGTCCCAGTGAGTATGTGAAGTGGGGGCTTTCCACTATACCACACTAACAGGGAGGTGAGATGAGTCTTCCTTGGATCTGGAAGGAGTGGACAGAGTTGGAACTGAGCATTGAGCATAGTAGTGTGGACATAACCCCAGTTTATCTTACTTGCTTTGAGTACTGCAACGATCCCTCTCCAGAGTAATGCAAAATGAAGACAAGTCCATGCCTCCCCCACGAAGATCTTGGTACCAGAAAGGGCTGATTTGGGGATTAGTAATCATAAAAATGATTGCCAAATTGAGTTGGCAAAAATCTCTGCAATGACTCTGTCCTTCTCCCTTTGTAGATGTTCCTCTCCTTTTGCTAACACTCTGTAGAGGTAACTAGATTGACTTGTAGGTTCCATTGCCCCTCCCTTTTTATCTCCCACTCCTAAATTCCCTGTTCTTATGGTTTTCTTAGTCTAGTGCATCTCAAACATTAGTATGTGTCAAAATCACCTGGAGGCTTTAAACCTGCAGAGTTTCTCTTTCATTTGTTCTGGGGTAGGGCCAGACAATTTGCATTTCTAAGTGTCCGAGTATTGATAATGCTAATATTGGGGACCACACTGTGAAAGCACAGCCTAAATGTAAAGGGAAAGTCAGGGCTGGTCAGAGGAAGGAGTTGAAGTACTTAATGCTATAGAAGTTTAGTTACTGAAAGGTGAAGCTCCCTAGGAAATGGGACTTTGTTCACTCTCTGAGAGGGATGGATAGGCTAAATTCCCAGAATTGTAAGCATATTGCAGAATTAGCCAGTGTGTACTTGTATGTGCCCATGTGCTCCTGCACAATTCTTTTCTGGAGATTTAGCACTCCCCCTAATGGACTCAGAGTGATTCAGTGATCTCAGCCTTTCAAAGGGAAGAAAGAACTGCCCTAATTTATTTTCCTAGCCTAATTTGGTCATCCAACCACCTCTTTCTCATTAAAGGAGCATGGGTGTTGCCTTACACATTTCTGTTTGCAAATTAATTAGCACAAGTTTTAGTGCACAGCAATGACTCAATAAGTGTGTGCAAATGAATGAATTAATGCTTTATTTACCCTTCAGAGAAAACTCACACCTACTAGTCTCCTCCTCACCTTTGTTTCTTCCAGCAGTTCTAAAATACTGCAAAGGAGATTTAAGATGGTTGAGATATTAGTTTAACAATTCTCCTCTAGATGCCAGAGTTATTACCATCTGTTAGGAGCCTTTGTCTGCTGCCAAGCAAAAGACTGAGAATGGGTTTGCTAAACTGAGTTTTTTTTTTTTTTTTTTTTTAAGGAAATAAATTAGCTGAGAAAGCAAGTGGCATTTTATGTCTTACCACCAGGTGGCAGACCTTACCCCACTGATGAGAATTATCCCTAGACTTGAAGCCTGGCCTAAATTGTACTTTTTCAAATCAGAGCCAGGGCCAAAGGGCTATTTTCCTACTTAGCTGAATTGGGAATTGAAGAAAAAAAGCATATATTTCGAAAATATCTTTGAAACTGCTGTCAAGACACTCACATGATCCATTAAGTTTCCTCATCAGTGAGAAACTTTCTAGTTTTTCCTTCTGAAAAGGGATATGCTCCTATAAATGTAAGAAAACGAGCTACTTAGCTAAGAAAAATGCAAGGAATTTAACTTGCAAACCAGAAATTTCTGGTGCCACATAAACATGTGGCAGCTCTGAAGGATATGGACAAAAGGCCCCAGCAAACTTCCCTTATCTACGATTGTTCCCTTACCCGTCCTCCTGCCCTGCCCTAAATGAGCCTGCCAAAAACTAAGCAACTCCTCCCCATGACCTGGTCCTGCTAAAACCCTATAAAACCCAGACCCTCGCTGTGGCCTACCAACATTTTCCCCTCAGAAATGTACCCCTCTGTTTCTTAATAAAGCATCGCTGGTCCATTGAGGTCTGCCTCCACTTTCTCTTTATTTTTGTATTCTCTTTCATGTACTTTCAAGCCCTACACAATTCTATAAGCTCGTGGGTTGGTTTCCTTTGCCGGTCCCTGTCTGGCAGACACCTTCTTATTTCCAACCACAAGAGTTCTTTGTTTTGCTGCCTATATTGAAATTCCCTCAAACTGAAATCCTTATTCTAACTCTAGAATCCACGAAAGGGCTTTCTTACTAAATTCTAATTCGCTGCTTGATGGACATGTAGATGATCTCCTTTACCCTTTAAATGATCTTGAACCTCAGATGACACTAAGTATATAACAAACACCTAAATCATGTAGTAACTATAGCAAGAGCTTCACACACACACACACACACACACACAGCAAAAATTTATCTTTTACAGGCAGATTCAGCGAATGTTTGAGAGAAGAACAGGTGTAGATTTCTGGTTTATTCACCTTTCTTGACTCAATTGTGTGCGTTACAACAAATACTGGGAATGCAGTAGTATCTACCACCGTGACAAGGTAAAAGCAGATCTATACATAGAAAACAAAATTGTCTATACCATAAAAAATATCAGGTCCTTTAGCATAGGTGTGACATTACCCTTTAACCTGAGAGGTTATTTTTTCTCTCAACTAATCAGCTTTAGGTCTCATCCCCATTTTGGGGTAGACAGATCTCAGATACACACTGAAAATCAGACTAAAACTTCCATCCCAGGGTTTTTCTCTCTTTGGGCAATTCACTTTCATTGCAGCCACCCTCTTGTACACCTTAAATATTTATAGATATGCTAACTGAGCATATGAGAGAGTATAATAAGATTGAGATAGTACTTATTTGGATATTTTTCTATGTGGGTTGTTAACAGAGTCAGTCTAAATATATTTATGGCACGCCTGCAGGCTACATAGTTTGGCACTTCACCCTTCATTGAAAACCCATTAAAATAATTACCAGGTCACGCTTGGAAACTTTTTTTCCAAAGGAATTTTCTTTAGTTGCTGGGTTGGCAGGAAATAATTTGAGATGCAAAACCAACAATCACCTTTGAACTCAGAAACCCTTATGTAAACCACCACTTACTGCAAATAATATATGTGAATTTATATATATGTGTGTCTGACTGTGGGATTTATAGGCTAGAGACCTTATGGTATTTTGTGTAAATAAGGGAAGAAGAGTTTTAAAAGTTGGTGAGTCATCTTCTACTAATGCTTCAAAGTTAAATGTTTACCTAAAAAGTTGTGCCCTGGCTACCGGCCATTAATGACCATCATTAAATTAAACCATGTTCACATTATAACAGTTATAGACTGTCATACCCTCATATCTTTCATACCAGGAAACTAGGCTTTAAAAAGCTCACAATTTTTAATTAATGTGAAAACAGACTCATTCAAACCAACATTTGGTCTTTGAAATTGATTTATAAACATAAGGAGATTTCATAAGTTTGTTTATTGTTTTTTCCCACTGCTAACTTTAACAACCTTTATTAGCATATATATATAAACACAGTTGTTGTGTCTTCTTTCAAACACTTATTTACTAGGAATTTTTATTACCTACTTAAGGCATGGGGATAGAAATCGTCCTCCATTTCTTGCACATCTTGGCTATTGTGGGGTCTTCTTAAGGATTCCCAGTTGTAGTGAAATCTCCACCATTTCCATCCCTGTCCCATGTTTCTAGTCCCAAATCTTCTCTATAACCACTGTCCAATCCAAGCCTTTCTATTGTGTTTCCTACTTTCTTTTTATTTTTTATTTACTTATTTTTGTTTTGGTAGTAGGGATTGAACCCAGGGTATTTTTCCCACTGATCTACATTCCTAGTCCTTTTTATTTATTATGTTGGGACAGAGTCTCACTAAATTGCTTGAGGCTATGGCTAAATTGTTGAGGTTGGTCTACAACTTGCCGTCCTCCTGCCTCAGCCTCCCTAAACTATGGGATTACAGACACAGGGCATGGTGGGACATGCCTGTAATCCCAGAAGCTCTGGAAACTGGGGCAAGAGGATTGCAAGTTCAAAGCCAGCCTCAGCAATTTAGCAAGACTCTGAGTAACTTAGGAAGACCCTGTCTCAAAATTAAAAAAAAAAAAATCGTAGTGTGGCTTAGTGGTTAAGTGCCCTGGGTTCAATCCACAATACCAAAAAAAAAAAAAAAAAAAAAATCTAGATAGATAGGATTACAGTTTTTTGCCACCACACTCGATTAGACAATAGGGAACTAGGGCTGGGGAGATAGCTCAGCTGGTAGAGTGCTTGCCTCACAAGCACAAGGCCCTGAGTTCCATCCCCAGTACTGCAAAAAAAAAAAAAAAAAAAAAAAAAAAAAAAAAAAAAGAAAGAAAAGAAAAGAAAAGAAAATAGGGAACTATTTTCTTAAGGGAGGAGGAGAGAAAAAGAACAGAGATGGGCAGACTCCTTTATTCTGCTTTAAAAGAAGAATACAAGCCAGGCAGGTATGGTGTCTCACTCTGATAATTCTAGCTACTCAGGAGAATGAGGCAAGAAAATCACAAGTTTGAGGCCAGCCTCAGCAACATAGACATTAAGACCCTGACTCAGGGCTGGGGTTGTGGCTCAGTGGTAGAGCTCTCACCTAGCACATGTGAGGCTTTGGGTTCTATCCTCAGCACCACATAAAAATAAATAAATAAAATAAAAGTATTGTGTCCAACTACAACTAAAAAAATTTTTTTAAAAAACAGATCCTGTCTCAAAAAAATAAAATAAAATTGGCATACATTTTCTGTCAATGACAGTACTACAGTGTCTGACCTGAGGAAAATTGTATGAATTTGATCCAGATAGTTGTCCTGGAGCCAAAACTGAGCTCCATCACGTACTAATGATATGAATTGTGGTAAATAAGTTACCTCTCTGAGATAAGCCTAAACTCACCTGTAAAGTGAGGCTTAAGTAAAACAATGCTTGTAAAATGCTTAGCCTACTGCAAGTGCAAAAGGAGGGGAAGCAGACCTCAACAGATTCAGAGAAACCTTTATTCATTCTCCAACTTGGTGCTTTGGGGGTTCAATTTCCCGATGCGAAAATGGCTGTCAGTTACAGAGGGGATTTTGGTTTTATAGAGTACAATGAGGATGATGTAATCATTGGAAACCGAGCACGTGCAGTTTTGACGTCTGGGGCTAGTTGTACAGGTTAAAACCAGACCCTGAGGGATGCGTACTCAAATCTTGCCCATTGTTATTTGCTGTGCTTCCGTATAGGACTGATTTGCCATGGGGGAAGGTCAAGGTCAGTGTCTGCCCTTTCCTTTAGGGCCTATTGTTATCAGGAAAAGGTGCACTGGGAGAGGTTCAATGTTTAGTCAATTCCCCCTCCCTCCTCCCAAGCCACACCATCCCTCCCTTTTTCTTGGGGAACTGTCTTGTAGGAATATTATTTTCCATAACTCTTCACCTACCACAAAGCAGCAGTGAATGGAAACTTTTAGTACCCACCAGCCTCAAACCTCTTCTGTGAGAATAGAAGCCTACTTCATCTCTGCTACTTTCGCTATTTCAATCAGATCTTCACCCGTGACCAAAAAAATATGTACATATATCTTTAGCCAAGAGGGAAATGCAAATCAAAACTATGTTGATTTCATCTCACTCCAGTTAGATGGCAATCATCAAGAATAAAAATAATAATAAATTCTGGCAAGGATGCAGGGAAAAAGGAACACTTATACACCATTGGTGGAAATGTAAATTAGTACAACCACTATGGAGATTACTATGGAGGTTCCTCAAAAGAATAAGAATGGAACCACCATATGCCCAAGCTGTAACACTCCTTGGTATTTATCCTAAATATTTAAAGTCAGTATAATATAGGGATATGTGCATACCCATATTTATAACAAGAAAATTCATAATAGCCAAATCATGGAACAACTTAGATGTCTGTCATCAGATGAATGGAAAACAAAATGTGGTGTATATATACACAATGGAGTTTTTCTAAGCCATAAAGAAGAATGAAATTATGTCATTTGCAGGAAAGTGGATGGAACTGGAGAATATCATGTTAAGTGAAATAAGCCAGACTTGGAGTATCAAAGGTTATGTTTTTTTCTCATATCTGGAAGCTAGAAAGAAAAAAGGGAAGAAAAAGGATCTCATAAAAATAGAAAGGAGACCTGTCAAGTAGAAGAAGAGGAATAGAGGGAAGGAGTAGTAAAGGAAAAGGGGAAGTACTGAAGAATTAGATTCACCAAATTATGTTATGTGCAGGTATGAATGAATATATCACAATGAATCCAACTATTACGTATAATTAATAATGCATCAGTAAATTTTTGGAAAACAAATCATAAAATCACTTTGTACCCCTTAAGTATATATAATTATAAATTGTCAATTTACAATAAAATTTTTTAAATAAATGTGCAGGGCTGGTAAAGCACTTGCCTAGCATGTGTGAGGCACTGGGTTTGATTCTCAGCACCGCATATAAATAAATAAAATAAAGGTTCATTGACAATTTAAAAAATTTTTTAAAAATATGAAATGTGAAATATTTATTTGGCATCCCTTTTCCTTTCATAAACTTCCTAAAATCTTTGGAATCTCCGGGGATGATCAGTGTTTGTATATTGAGGTGACTGTGTCTGGCGAGCCATAGGTAGCCTCAGGACGGAGGCTGATCACTGAAAAAAGTCTAAGCATGATTGGAGGATTGGGAGTTTCAGTCCCACATTCCAACCTCTGGAAGATAGAGAGGGGCTGAAGGTTTACCATTAGCCAATGATGTAATCAGTCACATCTACTTAATGAAGCTTCCAGAGTTTGGGAGCTTCCAGATAACTGTGCATGTAAAGGCTGGGTTCCCAGAGAGGGCATGGAAGCTTCATGCTCGTTCCCACATGCCTTGCTCTATGCATTTACCTGGAGAAGAGGATCACAAGTAGGGAAATAGTTTCCTTTTTTTTTTTGGGTGCTAGGGATCGAACCCAGGGCCTTGTGCTTACAAGGCAAGCACTCTACCAACTGAGCTATCTCCTCAGCCCCACAAGTAGGGAAATAGAAGCATGAGAAAAAGGAAGAAGGCCTCTAAAGGTGAGCATCTGGAGTTTAATCCCTTTAGGGAACTCTGAAGGTATCTCAGAGTTATCCTACCTAAGGGATATTTATCTACTAAACTCTCCATCTGTCATGTCTTTTTAAGATCTGCTTCCTAACTTAGAGCATTAACTGTTGCAAGCATGGTCTTGTAACAGAACCTAGGGGTCTATATTGCAGTCTCCATAATAGAGCTTGCAAAAGACATCACAAGGTATTCACATCTACAACAAATACCTCTGACCTTATGGGATGCTGTCATGTGGCTCATGCAGCAAGGTCACTTCAACTGCAGTCAGATTCTGCTGCAGAGTCAATTTTTGTTCTGGGTCTTCTTCAAACTGGCAGACTTCTAAGTCACCCAATGCATAGACAGGAGTAGTATATCTCAATGTGGTATAAGATATCCTCAAAATTCAAAGAGGCCTAGCAGTACCATACCTCTTGGTGGTAGCAGCAGCAAGATACAACTTGTCCTCAAATTCTGTGTCGGCTGAGGGTATAACTCAGTAGTAAGTAAGTATTTACTTAGTATGTACACCATTCTTGAATTTGATCCCCAACTCCAGAAGAGTAACAACAACTCAACTGGGAATTGGTGCATGCCTGTAATCCCAGCAATTTGGCAAGCTGAGACAGGATTACAAATCCAGGGCAGGGCAGGCCTCAGCAATTTAGCAAGACCCTATCTCAAAATGTAAAATAAAAAGGGCTGGGGATATATAGTTCAACAGTAGAGCACACTTATATTTGGTCTCCAGCACCATAGGAAGAGAGAGAGAGATAGAGATAGAGATAGAGATAGAGAGAGAGAGAGAGAGAGAGAGAGAGAGAGAGAGAGAGAAAGGAAAGAAAAGGAAGGGAAAGAAAGCCAGCAAACCAGGAAACTTTATGATCATGCCAGTTGACACTGGCCTGTTTGGGAAATTTGACTGTTATCTCTCTCCTGATTTCTTGGCAAGTTACAGCACAACTTAGTTTTGTTTTTTTTTTTTTTTTTAAGTCATAGATGGACACAATTCATTTATTTCATTTATTTATTTTTATGTGGTACTGAGGATTGAATCCAGTGCCTCACAGGTGCTAGGCAAGCATTCTACCACTGAGCTAAAACCCCAGCTCACAACTTAGTCTCGTTTAGGTGAGAAGTTACTTTACCATGCATGAGTGATGCCTTTTTGGTTTTTAGCCTGGCCTGTTGGGCCCTAGTGTAGACATTTAATCCCAAACAATGACCTCCTATAATTTTATTTAACACACATCTTTTATATCTTTCCTTTCTTTCTTCCTTCCTCTTTTTTTTTTTTTCCCAACAAGGTCTTTTTAGGTTGCCCAGGCTGTTCTTGAACCTGTAATCTTCCTGCCTCACTTAGCCTCCTGAGTAATTGGGATTGCAGTTTGTATCACTGTGCACAGTTGGCATCACCTTAAATAATCCAGGTTTAAATAAGGGTGCTTATATCCATGCATCTGACTTGATTTTTGTCCTCAAAATCCTTTAACTTTGAGAAGTTTTTACTACCCAGGAATTTGGAGATAAGAGACAATTATATTTCCAAATCAGAAAATCTTGGGCTTTTGTACATCTTCTAAATTCTGCTTCTAAACGGAATAGTTATCCTACACAGGTACACAAAGGCAAATGGTACTTTCAACATTTTTCTTGGAGATTTCCTTAATCAAAATTTAAAAACTTTGTTAGGTACATTGTCTACCTTTTGAGTTTCCACAGACAATATCTTGCCAATCATTCCATGACTGCACAATGCGAATCCTCCATCCTCAAGCACTATTTTCTCACTATCTTCCAGGCTCCAGCGGTTGTTGGCGCACCATGCCTCCAGCCTTCACTTATAGACTCTGTGTTTCTCCAGCTCTAACTACTTACTTGTAAGGACAGAATTCCAAGACAATGAGAGAGGAAGCTACCAGCTTCTTGAGTTTAGGCTCAAGAACAACATCACATCAGCCACATTTTAAAGGTCAAAGCAAGTTGCAGGGCCATTCCAGATTCAAGGTGTGGAGAAATTGACTCAACCCTTTCCAGAAATTGACACAGGCATTGCCATTTTGAAATATATCCCCCATCTTAGAATAAGAGTCACCTCATGGTCACTCTGACAGCCTGACCTTAAAACCCAGACAACACCCCTTCATTATGCAAAGACACCCCAACCAATACTTCATCATTATACAAAGAAAGGAAATTGCTATCTGGAACTGGAATCCTGAAAATATCTGGTTTGACATGGGACAGTGACCAACTCAAAGAATAGATGTGAGAACCAAAAGGGTCCTTCCCTGACAACCTCCTCCTTGCAATGGTCTAACCAAAAAAATTCCCCCACTCTTCATGCCTCTATATATACTCCAGTCTGTGAGTAGAAGACAGGTCTCAGAATTCACTTGGCTCGCCTCTGCTGGTTTGTCCAAATAAACCTGTTGCTGTTGAATAAACCTGCATTACTGTTGAGCTGCCTCTCCTCTCTCTTTAGTTCCTTTATTCACTTCTTTCCTTACACTCTTTATTTTTTTTTTTTTGCGGTACTGGAGATCGAACTCAGGGCCTTGTGCTTGCGAGGCTCCTTACACTCTTAATGGAAGGAGTTGTAAAATACTGTGATTGTGCTTTTCCAATTTGCACCAGACATCCCTGGATACATCTGTAGAATAAATTCCTAAAAGTGAACTTTCTCAGTCCAATGCAACTAAGTATTGCAATTCTGTGATTTTGTGAGATATTGCCACATCATTCTTCACAGAGGTTCTATCAAATATGTAAGGATGCCAGATGAAGTTTCCCTGGGTCTTCTCAACATCCTCTGTTATCCTAAATGTTTTCCTCTGCCAATCTGTAGTTTGCATCTTCTTGTAGGTTGTGTGTGTGTGTGTGTGTGTGTGTGTGTGTGTGTGTGTTTTATTTTGTTTTTGTTTTGGTACTGGGGGTTGAACCCAGGGCTGCTTAGCCACTGATACACATCCCCAGCCCTTTTTATGTTTTATTTTGAGACAGGATGTCACCTTGCTAAGTTGCTCAGATTGGTTTAAACTTGTCAGCCTCCAGAGCCACTAGGATTACAGGCGTGTGCCAACATGCCCCGCCATATTTTGTTTAACTAAGAGCATTTTTGTTATTGTTAGGGTGTCGATTTGTGGTCCAGGACCTTGGTGTCCTGAACAAAGAATCGAGCAAGACACACAGAAGTAACTGGCAAAGTACAGATTTATTGAAGGCAAAGGGGGAAACAGCACTCCATAAGGTAGAGCTGAGTGGACTGAGGGAGAGAGAGAAGCTCATCGCCAGTGCCTGGAAATTAGTGTTTTATATGCTGAGCTCAGACGCATTCTCTTCCCTACATGGACTGGATTGAAGACCCTACCCCTCTCGCTCTCACTGGTTACCTTATAATACCTGGTTAGAATATTCTCCAATTTTCCCCCCACTGGTTACTTTAGAAAACCTAATGAGAATAAAACCCATTTACCCCCATTGATCATTTAAAAATATTGAACCTGTGGTGAGAGTTGTCATGGTGATAAGTTCTCAGTGGCGGGAGTTGTCATAGTAATGGGACTTTTGGAAAACAGGGACATGACTCACTTCTCTGTCTTGTCTTCCAGCAGCATTCTTTCTCATACACTGTCTCTGCTATCTTGGTGTCCTTGAACTCCTACCTTTTCTTTTCTTGAAGCTAGTTATTCCTAAGTTTCCTATTTCCTAGTTATTCCTAAGTTTGGTTCATTGACTTGTCCTCTTTCTATATATTCAAATACTCACATGTAACTGGATGTGGTGGTGCACACCAGTAATCCCAGCTACTCAGGAGGCCAAGGTAGGAGGATTGCAAGTTGGAGGCCAGCCTAGGCAACTAACTGAGATCCTGTCTCAAAATAAAAATTTAAAGGACTGGAGGTTCGAGATTTGGCTCAGTGGTAAAATGTTTGCCTAGCATGTATCAGGCCCTGGGTTCAATCCATGAAAAAAAAAAAAAAAAAATTGTACTAACAGAAATTTAGAGAGGCTGCTTTTGCTAAAAAGCATTTAGGCCTACAGGTGCCCAATGGGTAACCAAACCCAAGATAAAATTTGGTATCTCCGACTTGGTTTTGTATCTGTCTACTTTATTACCTTAAATTTTGAATCATGTCCCTGCTCAACTCTGCAAGCAGGCATGCTAATCATTTAAGAGTGTTCATCTAAAAGTAAGTTAATACAAGGTTTATTACCCCTAAATTTACCTAACCCCTTCAAGACTGAGATAAGATTTGCAGGGATATTTGTCTGTTTGTATAGCATCAGCCCCCTGGCGTGGTGCCTAGAAGTCTCAGTCATCCTCTCCTTCCAGGATCTCAGGTCTGATAGATACACACCCTGAGTAAAAAATGGAAATTACCCCCTTCTTCAGACCAGAACTGAGAGAATGAACAGCTAAGACCAAGGTTGGGCCAAGACCACTTCATTATGCATACCTCAATTTCTCCTCTACTCAAATCTAAAGCTTCTATCAGCACCCTGAAGACAGGGCTGAGATGCTAAATATCACTTTGCCTTCCCAATATGACCGTTTTGATTAAAGTTCTTTTCTAGCCTTTCATCATCACCTTTTCTGTTTGGATTTTGGGGTATGCGGCCAGACCTGGTTTGTTGGAACCCCCAGAGGCAGGCCTATGACCTAGGACTCCTGTAATACATATATATTTCAATACCAATTCTGGGACAGGTGTCTTGAGTCTGAACCAAAATTTCCCTTAAATAATTCAATTTTGGTTTCAATGAGATCAATAAATTCTCTCTTCCCCTGAGAATCACTGTCAATATAAAGAGAACATGATGGTTCTTAAATGAAATAAATAAAATATGTCCACTATTACTTATTATATGCAAAGTTCACTCACTTTATATGAGCTGGCTATACATTACAGGGTTCCCATAGATCATCTTCAGGCTCAAAATTTTTCTAGAACAACTTTCAGAACTTGGACTGACAGCTTAGGTTTATCATAATGAAACAATACAAATTAGAATTAGTTTAAAGAAGTGACACATGTGGCAGTCTATTGTATTCTGGGGAATGTGTCACCAGAGTATTGCAAATTCAAGGAGCTCACCCTAATTTTTATGTCCAGGCTTCATACAGAGGCTTCATTAAGGAGGCACAATTGATTGAGTTATTACCCTTATATTGAACTTGATATCCAGCCACCCTCCTTTCCTGAAGTCAGATTGAGTTCCTTCTCCTATCTTTTGGGAAATTTCAAGGGTTTAGAGGGAAGTTCCACAAAACATGGACAAAAGTCAGACCTCTTTGGGCGAAGCTAAGTTACTACACAGAAAACCACAGTTTTCTGTTTTTGATCCTAACTTTAAAAGTATTCTTGTCATACAGTAGCAGAAAAATTGGAACTGACATTTGCCCTTCATAATTTGTTAGCCAATTTCATGTACTTTTGACAATTTATTTCCCAATACTAAGGACTGAACCCAGGGATGCTCTACCACAGAGCTGCATTCTCAGCCCTTTTAAAATTTTTTATTTTGAGACAGGGCTTTACTAAATTGCTCAGGCTGGCTTTGAACACATGATCCTCTTGCCTCAGCCTCCTAAGTAGCTAAGGATTACTGGTGTGTCCCGCTACACCCAGCACTTTTGATAAATTTCATTTAATTGCTTAGGTATATTTTTCCCCCTCAAAGGATTGGAGGCATGTATCTCCCAGGTTCCTTTTGTCTTTCCCATGTTAATGTGGTGGTATTTAGTATCTTAGAAGGGCAGACTGTAATGTTCTTGTCTTTCTTCTTCCCATCTTTCTTTCCTGAGATTTTGAATAACACAACGAACCCTGTGTCCACATGTATTTTGTTCACTGGCTGCCCAGAGTCTTCCACTCATGTATTTCATGGCTAATTCTTACTGGTTGGAGCACCACTCAAAATTTACCAGATTGCTATTCGTGCTCTATTCTCACTAGCTATCTGCATGAAAAATAATAAATAAACTCTTAATGCTAGAGTATTGATTTCTCATAAAGATTTATGTATTTTTATAGGGCTGGCTGGGAGATTGAACCTAAGGCCTTAGACTTGCTAAGAATGTGTTCTACCACTGAGCAATAACCCCAGACCCTGAAGTCTGATAAAGTATTAGTATGCTATCCCTCCCAGGTATATTTGATTTTGAAAAGAAATTTCTATGAAGTTCATGGGAATGATTCTCTAATTACAGAATTTCAGGCCAGAGAGGAAGATATATTTGACAGAAGTCCACATGAAGGACTGGACTATGCAGCTATTCAGGGAAAGGGTATTCCAGGCAGAGAGTATAGCAAGAGCAAAAAGTCTGAGGAGTATGTGTGCTTTAGATATTGAAGACAGCAACAAGGAGGTCAGAGTGGCTAAAGTAAGGGAGGTAGTAATAGGAGATGAGATCAAAAAGATAACTAGTCTGTTTTGTTGAGAGCAGACTAGGGGGAGGGGCAGAAGCAGCAAGGCCACGTAGGAAGCTCTTAAAATAATCTAGACAAGAGGTAATGGTAATGTGGAACAGCACTGGAGACTGTGAGAAGTCAAATTTTGAATAAATTTTGAAGGTAAAGACAATGGGATTTGCTGATGGTTTGGACACAGAGAGAGGAAGAATCAATGCCAGCCCTATGGTTGTTAGCCTGAGCAGCTGGATTAATGGAGAAGACTGGAAGGAACAGGTGTGAAGGGAAAGATCAATGACTGTTTTGTCCATATAGTTGGAGAAGCCCATTGGCAACAATGTGGAGATGCCAAGTAGGCAGTGGATTACATGAGTGTGTGATTGGGAAGAGAGACCTGGCCTGGAGGTTTGCATTTGAAAGCCAATAGCATATGGTGGTTAGTGAAGATCATGAAACTGGATGGGATCACCAAGGAAGTGCAGATAAAAAGAAGAGATGTAAGGACTGAATCTAAGGCACTGCAAAAGAGGCTAAGAATTAAAAAATCAATGTGGTAGCAGGAAGACTAGGAGCAGGAGAGTGGAATGTCCTGAAAGCATCCCAAGGAGGAAGATGAGGTCAACTTCATCAAATATTGCTGACAGATTTTGACTATTGAATTGAGCATCGTGCAAGCACTGGTAACTTAGACAGAGTAGTTTCATTAGGTTCAGGGAGAGCCAAACTCTGACTGGAGTTGTCCACTCAAGAATTTGAGGGTGGAGTGGATACAGAAATTGAGCATGAAGAATGAATAATACCTTTAAGAAGTTTTGTTTAAAAGGGAGAGAGGCCCTTCCAAGATGGTGGACTAGAGGGAGGCTGCATTCCTTGTTGCTCTGTAACTAAGGATTCAAACAGAGGAAATACCATTTCTCTGTGAGGCTGTCTTCACTGCCCACTGATCCACTGCTGTTTTCCCCATTTGTCCACCATGATCCCTAACCCTCTGCCAGCATATTTCCTACCTTTTGGGTGTGGTTCACTCACTGCCTGCCACCTATCATCTGCCATTTGCTGTTTACCTGCCTCTTGCCTGTCCATCACCCACTGCCCAACATCCACCAGTTGATTCTCTGCCTTTAGCCTGCAGACCACTCTCAGACTGCCAGCAGATCACCTGCTCCTTCTGCCTGCTGCTACCTGGAAGTTCATTGTCACAGTAACTGCAGGTTTGGTTACACATAGCATGGGCCATTCTGGGTCTGGCAAGCCTGTGGAAGCTGGAGACTATGGGCAGTTCCTTGGGGGGAGCACAGGTTGGAGAAACTGGAGAAAACCAGACTCTCTTCAGTTCTGAGTCCTGAAGTGCCCAGGGATGAAAGGGGTCAGCTACAACAGGTGGGAAGTGTGTAAGGGGGTGTGAGGACATCATGCTATCAGTTCACCCATCTAACAGGTCTGACACCCACTGGACTGGAGCTAACAGCAAACTTCAGGCAACCCCACCTATGGGCAGAGAAGGGAAGCTGAGAAAATTTTTGAAAGCCAATGAAAGCAATCATTCAATTTTACATTGAGACTTTTCTCCTTTTTATTCTTATTTTGCCCTTTCTCACACTTCTACCATCTTTGAATCCAAATATTTTTCATACATCAATTTATTGAGGAATGGGATGTCTAAATAGTATATGACAGTTTTGTGGTATATTTTTATATTTTTAGTTTTTTTTTTTTTTTTTTTTGGTGCTGGAGATTGAACCAAGGGCCTTGTGCTTACAAGGCAAGCACTCTACCGACTGAGCTATCTCCCCAGCCCCTATTTTTAGTTTTTTTTTTTTTTTTTTTAAATCTGAACAGATTTTTCTCTCTCACCTACCTGTCTCCCTGGATTCTCTTTTTCACTTCTCTCATACTAACAGCCAACCTCTATTAATTCCTCCCTCCCTCTTACTATAAATTTTTACCTCTATCTTCTCTCCTTTTCCCTCATAAACATCACATTTTACACTACTTCTGTTCCCTCATTGTCCACCATTTGAAATGGTAAACCCTTTTCACAAACTTACTGTTTATATGTAGACAATAATTGAACACTTCATTTCCGTCCATTGTGCCTTAATAGGAACCATTTAGTTTAAGGTGGTATATCATTTGCATTGGGTGCTGTTAATATTGGTCTCCCCCTAAGAGCGAGGTACTGGAAATCTTCAGGGACAATAAAAGATTACAGGGTAGAATCTGTACTGCCTCAGCTCCATACTGCTAGATGAGAAGACACACAAACAACATGAAAAAACAAGGGAACAAAGTGCCTCAAAGAAACCAAGATGTTCCAACAATAGAATCCATAGACAACACAGTAGAAGAAATGTCAGAAAATATGTTTAGAAAATAGAGTTAGATTGATCTTCAAAATAAAGAATGATATTGGAGAGAAAATAAAGGAAATGAAAGATCACTTCAATAAAGAGGCAGAAATTATAAAAAGGAATCGAGCAGAAATTCTTGAAATGAAGGTAACAATAAACCAAATTAAAAATTCAATGGGAAGTATCACTAACAGACTAGACCACTTGGAATACAGAACCTCAGATAATGAAGGAAAAATATATACTTTTGAAAATAAAGTTGACCACTCAGAGAAGATGATAAGAAACCATGAACAGAACTTTCAAGAAATATGGGATAAGATGAAAAGACCAAATTTAAGATTTACTGGAATAGATGAAGGCTTGGAGATACAAACAAAAGGAATGCACAATCTTTTCAATGACATAATATTAGAAAACTTCCCAAATCTAAAGAATGAAATGAAAAATCGACTACAACAGGCTTACAGGACCCCAAATGTACAAAATTACAGCAGACCCACACCAAGGCACATTATAATGAGAATGACTACCATATAAAATAAGGATGGAATTTTAAAGGTTGCAAGAGAAAAAAAATCAAATTACATATAGGGGGAAACCAATTCAGATTTCAGTTGATTTCTCAACCCAGACCCTCAACCCCAGGAGGTCCTGGAATAACATATATGGAGCACTGGAAGAAAATGGATGTCAACCAAGAATTTTATATCCAGCAAAATTAAGCTTCAGATGTGATGATGAAATAAAAACCTTCCATGGTAAACAAAAGTTAAAAGAATTCACAACTAGAAAGCCTGCACTACAGAACATTCTTAGCGAAATATTCCCTGAGGAGGAAATGAAAAAAAAAAAAGAAAACCTGCAAAGAGAGGAACTACACTAAAGGAAAGGTCAATCAAAGGAAAAACTAAGACAAGTTAAAAACCAAAAGTAAACCAAAATGACCAGGAATACAAATTATATCTCAATAATAATCCTGAATGTTAATGGCCTAAACTCATCAATCAAAAGATATAGACTGGCAGATTGAATTTTTAAAAAAGACCCAACAATTTGCTGTCTTCAAGAGACTCACCTCCTAGGAAAATACATTCCACAGACTGAAGGTACTCACAAAGACTGTGCAAACAAGCAGGGGTTTCCATCCTCATATCAGACAAAGTGGACTTCAAACCAAAGTTAGAAGGAATAAAGAAGAACATTTAAGACTGCTTAAGGGAATCATACACCAACAAGGCATAATAATCATAAATATATTTGCCCCAAACAATGGAGCATCTACATACATCAAACAAACCCTTCTAAATTTTAAGAATCAAACAGACCACAACACAATAATACTGGGTGACTTTAACACACTGCTCTCACCACTAGATAGATCTTCCAAACAAAAACTAAACAAAGAAACTAAAGAATTAAACAATGCAATCAATGACTTACTAGACATCTAAAGAGTATTTCAGTCATCATTGAGCAAATGTACTTTCTTCTCAGCAGTACATGGATACTTCTCTAAAATAGACCATATGTTATGCCACAAAGCAACTCTCAGCAAATACAGAAAAATAAAAATACTACCCTGCATTCTACCAGATCATAACAGAATGAAACTAGAAATCAATGATAAAATTAAAAATAGAAGCTACTCCAACAGCTGGAGACTAAGTAGCATGCTACTGAATGGTGAAAGGATAAAAGAAGAAATAAATCAAGGAGGTAATAAAAAATACTTACAGGTAAATGAGAACACTGATACAACATATCAAAATCTTTGGGATGTTAAGAAGGCAGTGCTAAGAAGAAAGTTCATTGCATCAAGTTCATACATTAAAAGAATAAAAAGTCAACAAATAAATGACCTAACATTACATCTCAATGCCCTAGAAAAAGAACATATCAACACCTAAAGAAACAGAAAAAAGGAAATAATTAAAATCAGAGCTGCAATCAATGATACTGAAACAAAAGAAACAATTAAAAAAAACTGAAAAAGCAAAAAGTTTGTTCTTTGAAAAATTAAATAAAATTGATAAACCCTTAGCCACACTAACAAAGAGAGATAGAAAATTAAAATGACCAAAACTTGTGATGAAAAAGGAAATATTATGATGGATACTACTGAAATGCAGAAGGTAATTAGAAACTATTTTGAAAATTTATACTCAAATAAAATAGAAAAACTTGAAGACATTAACAAATTTCTAGAGACATATAATCTACCCAAACTGATGCAGGAAGACATACACAATTCAAACAATAATTTCAAGCAATGAAATAGAAGATGCCATCAAAAACCCACCAACCAAGAAAAACCCAGGACCAGATGGATTCTCAGCTGAGTTCTACAAGACCTTCAAAGAAGAATTAACACCAATATTCCTCAAATTATTCCATGAAATAGAAAAGAGGGAACCCTTCCAAACTCATTCTAGAAGGCTAGTATCACCCTGATTCTAAACCAGATGAAGACACATCAAGGAAAGAAAACTTCAGACTAATAACCCTTAAGAACATAGGTGCAAAAATTCTCAATAAAATTCTGGCAACTCACATATAAAAACATATTAAAAAGATAGCATGCCACAATCAAGTGGAGTTCATTCCTGGAACGCAAGGTTAGTTCAACATACAGAAATCAATAAATGTAACACATCACATCAATAGGCTTAAAGACAAGAATCATATGATTATCTCAATAGACACAGAGAAAGCACTTGACAAAATACAACACCTCTTCATGTTCAAAACAGTAGAAAGACTAGGAATAGTAGGAACATACCTCAACATTGTAAAAGCTATCTATGCTAAGCCTAAGGCCAACATCATTCTAAATGGAGCAAAACTGAAAGCATTCCTTCTAAGAACTGGAACAAGACAGGGATGCCCTCTTTCACCACTTCTATATCATCCTTGAAACTCTAGACAGAGCAATCAGACAGATGAAAGAAATTAAAGGGATATGAATGGGAAAAGAAGAACTCAAACAATCACTATTTGGTGACAGCATGATTCTATATTTAGAAGATCCAAAAAATTCCACCAGAAAACTTCTAAAACTCATAAATGAATTCAGCAAAGTAGCAGGATACAAAATCAATACCCATAAATCAAATACATTCCTATACATATATGATGAATCCACTGCAAGAGAAATTAGGAAAACTACCCCATTCACAATATCCTAAAAAAAAAAAAAACTTGGGAATCAATCTAACAAAAAGAGGTGAAAGACCTCTACAATGAAAACTATGGAACACTAAAGAAAGAAATTGAAAAGACCTTAGAAGATGGAAAGATCTCCCATGCTCTTGGATAGGCAGAATTAATATTGTCAAAATGACCATACTACCAAAAGAGTTATACAGATTCAATGCAATTCCTATTAAAATTCCAATGACATTTTTCATACGAATAGAAAAATCAATTGTGAAATTCACTTGGAAAAATAAGAGACCCAGAATAGCCAAGGCAATCCTTAGCAAGAAGAGTGAAGCAGGAGGCATCACATTACCAGACCTGAAACTATACTACAGAGCAATAGTAACAAAAATGGGATGGTATTGGCACTAAAATAGACACATAGACCAATGGTACAAAATAGAAGACACAGAGACAAACCCACATAAATATAGTTATCTCATACTAGAACAAAGGTACCAAAAACATATATTGGAGAAAAGATAGCCTATTTAACAAATGGTGCTGGGAAAACTGGAAATCCATATGTAACAAAATGAAATTAAACTCCTATTTCTCACCCTGTACAAAACTCAACTCTAAGTGGATCAAAGACTTAGGCGCTAGAACAGAGACCCTGTGCCTGATAGAAGAAAAAGTAGATCCAAATCTTCATCATGTCAGCTTAGGACCTCACTTCCTTGAGAATACTCCTAAAGTACAATAAGTAAAATTAAGAATCAATAAATGAGATGGATTCAAACTAAAAAGTTTCTTTTCAGCAAAGGAAACAATCAATAATGTGAAGTCTACAGAATGGTAAGAAAATCTTTACCACAAGAACCTCAGATAGAACACTAATCTCCAAGATACATAAAGAACTCAAAAAACCTTAACACCAAAAAACAAATTACCAATCAATAAATGGGCTAAGGAACTAAACAGACACTTCACAAAAGAAGAAATTTAATTGATCAACAAACATGAAAAAATATTCATCATCTCTTGCAATTAGAGAAATGCAAAACAGCTCTAAGATTTCATCTCATTTCCATCAGAATGACAATTATCAAGAAAACAAGCAACAATAACTGTTGGTGAGGATGTGGGGAAAAAGGTGCACTCATACATTGTTGGAACTGCAGATTGGTGCAACCACTTTGGAAAGCACTATGGGGACTCCTCAGGATACTTGGAATGGATCCACCATTTGACTGAGCTATCCCACTCCTCAGTTTATACCCAAAGGACTTAAAATCAGCATAATACAGTGATGCAACCACATCAATGTTTGTAGCAGCTCAATTCACAATTGCTAGATTGTGGAACCAAATTAGACACCCTTCAATAAATGAATGGATAAAGAAACTGAAGAATATATACACAATGGAATATTACTCGGCCATAAAGAAGAATAAAATTATGGCATTTGTAGGTAAATGGATGGAACTGGAAAATATCATGCTAAGTGAAATAAGTTAATCCCAAAAAACCAAAGGCTGAATGTTTTCTGTGATAAGTGGATGCTGATACATAATGGGCGGGGGTGGTAAGAGAAGAATGGAGGAACATTGGATTGTGTAGAGGGAAATGAGGGGAGGTGAGTGAGTGGGTGGGAAGGAAAGATGGTAGAATGAGACGGACATCATTACCCTATGTACATGTACAATTACATGAATGGTGTGACTCTATATCATGTACAACCAGAGAAATGAATAGTTGTACTCTATTTGTGTGCAATGAATCCAAATGCATTCTGCTGTCGTGTATAACTAAATAGAACAAACAATTTAAAAAGGGAAGAAGAAAGAGGATCATTTCTAGAATGACAGTGTGAGGGGTTTTGCAGTCTCTTTGCTCTATAAAACAATAATAACTTGGGAAAATTATTTTTAAAATAATAGCAACATTTTAAAGTTCTTGGAAATTGTCCTAAGGACATGCAGCAAATGAAGAAACATTTCTTTAAGAAAATCTACTAAATCTCGGTACTAACAGGGAGCGCCTCTGGCACTTAAGCCATAATCTGCTCCCCTTACTCCAAAACAAGTGGGTCACTGTCCCTACCCTCTACTCTGAAGCATTGATACAGTGTTTACCCAGGGAGATTTTGCTATAAGAAGAGTGTCAAAGCTTTTCCCAAGGGAACAGACTTGATTTGAAAAGAAACATGGGCAAGTTCAAGCTTTTGAAAACAATGGAGATGTTGATGGTAAGCAATTAGAAAGAGGCTGGTAGTTCCATGATAACAATAAGCTAAATTGTAGCACTGTCACAGAAAGCTCAGTCCTCATCCTGATGCCAATCTAATAACAAAGACAAGGTTTTTGAGGAAAAAGAAAAAAGAAGTTTTATTGCTTTGCTAACAAAGAGGAAACACAGGGGACTCCTGTCAGAGTCTATGATTCTCCCCATCGTGGGGAACAGGGTTTTTTTTAAAAGAGGTGATTCAAAGAAATCCTGTTTCCTAAGATTAGGAAGGAGAGGTCAGAGAGGAAAAGATCAGGGAGGAGAAGGTCAGGGAGGAGGTCAGGGAGAGAAGTTTCAGAGCAACAAGGGATATAGTCAAAGCATAAAGTGAACCACTGTTACAGGATTATAGGCTAGATAGTTTACCAGGGAAAACCAGGGTTAAGTACTACCAAGAACAGCCTTCCTAGGGTCAGAATAGGCCTCAAAGACTGTTCTCAAAACTACTCCTGCAAAGGGACCCAAAATACTAGCAAGCTGTTTTAGTCAGCTTTTTCGCTGTTGTGACTGAAACAACTGTCCAGCACAATTGTAGAGGAGGAAGAGTTTATTTGGGGGCTCATGGTTTCAGAGGTCTCAATCCACAGACAGCAGATTCCATTCCTCAGGGCTCAAGGTGAGACTGAACATTATGGTAGAAACATGTGGCAAAGGGAAGCAGCTCACACGGTGAAAGGAAGCAAAGAGAATCCACTCTCCAGATATAAAATATACACCCCAAAGCCATGCCCACCAATGCCCACCTTCTCCAGCCACACACTACCTGCCTTCATTCACCAGGGGGTTAATTCACGAATTCGGTGAAGACTCTCGCAACCCAATTATTTCTCCTCTGAACCGTCTTGCATTGTCTCATATGTGAGGTTTTAGGAGACACCTCATATCCAAACTGTAATACAAACTAAATTCAGCAACATACAAAAGGATTGTATGTTTTGACCAAGTAGGATTTATTGCCAAAATGTAAGGTTGGTTTAGTGTCTGAATGCCATTTGAATAAAATTTACTATGTCAATAAAGGACATAAATCACATGACCATCTGGATGGAGGAAGATAAGTATTGGATGAAATTCAACACTCTACTATCCCTTCAGGTTAAAAATATTCAACAAACTATGCATAATAAGAAGTTTCTTTCAGGCACGATGGTGTATACCTAGCAACTCAGGAGGTTTTGGTAGGAGGATTGCTGGTTCGAAGCCAATCTCAACAACTTAGTGAGGGTCTAAGCAACTCAGTGAGACTCTGTTTTAAAAAATAAATAAAAAGTTGGGTATGGTGGCAAACACCTGTAATCTCAGCAGTTTGGAAGTGTGAAGCAAGAGGATTAAAAGTTTGAGGATAGCCTCAGTAATTCAGTGAGGCCCCAAGCAACTTGGTGAGACTCTGCCTCAAAATAAAAAATAAAAAGGGTTAGGATGTAGTTCAGTGGTAAAGTACTCTTGGGGGTTGAATCTCAGTACAAAAACCAAAAAAAGAAAAAAAAAAAAAAACCAAACACAACTCACAGCCGAAATCTTTTTCTTTTTTGTGCAGTGCTAGGGATAGAACCAAGGACCTTCTGAATACTAGACAACACAAGCACTCTACCACTGATCTACACTGCCAATCCTTGACATTCTTAATGCAAAATGCTGAATGCCTTCTTCCTAAGGTTAGAAATAAGACAAGGGGCTGGGGAGATAGCTCAGCTGGTAGAGTGCTTGCCTCGCAAGCACAAGGCCCTGAGTTGGACTCCCAGTACCGCCAAAAAAAAAAAAAAAAAAAAAATAAGACAAGGATATCTCCTCTTGCCATCTCTATTCAACATTATATTGAAGGTTCTAAACAGAGAATTCAAGCAAAAAAATGAAGTTATGGGCATCAGATTGGAAAGAAAGAGGTAAAAAACTATTTCTTAGATGAGATGATCTTGAATATAGAAAATCAAAAGGAATTCACTAAAAAGTAGAATAAACGAGTTTCAGAAGGTTACAGAGTACAAGACCAATTATATATGTCAATGTAGTTCTATACACTTAAACAATCTGAAAAGGAATTGAATAAAACAAAATACATTTACAGTACCATCAAAAAGAATAAACTACTTAGGAATTTTTGTTTGTTTGTTGGTACTGGGGATTGAACCCAGAGGTGCTCTTAACCACTGAGCCACTTCTGAAGCCCTTTTTTATATTTTATTTAGATACAGGGTCTTGCTGAGTTGCTTACAGCCTCACTAAGTTGCTAAGGCTGTCTTTGAACTTGCAATCTTCCTGCCTCAGTCTCCCAAGCCTCTGGGATTACAGGTGTGTGCCACTGTGCCCGGCTACTTAGGAATATATTTAACAAACAAAGTGCAAAATTTATACTCTAAAACCCATAGAAGTGGAAGGGGGTACACTGAACCCACTTCAATACATGAAGCACTATTCTGTGTTCATTGACTGGAAAACTTAATTTTGTTAAGATGGTATCTTGGTCCTTTCATGAAATGCCACAGACTGGGTAATTTAAAAGAAAAAAAAAATGTATTCTTTACAGTTTGAGAAACTGAGAAATCCAAGATCAAAGTGCCAGTAGATGAGGTATCTGGTGAGGGCTACTCTCTGCTTTCAAGGTTTATCCTGCTGTTGCAGAGTCTTCACACAGAAAGGGAAAGGAAGGGAAAAGGATTTAGCTTTTTTTTTTTTTTTTTTTTTTTTTTTTTCCAGCTCTTCCATGATATCAAACTCATTCATAAGGGTGGAGCCCTCACCACTCAGGTCCAATTTCTTAATATTATTAAGCAGGATCTTGGGTTCTAACATTTGAATTTGAGGGAACACATACATTGAAACCACAGCACATGGCAATTCGTCCCACCAACAAGTTCATCTATGGATTCAATGCAATCCCTATCAAAATCCTAGCTGACTTTCTTTTTGTACAAACTAATAAGTCAGTGCTAAAATTTACATGGAAATTTAAGGGACCCAGAATAGCCAAAACAGTCCTGGAAAAGAACAAAATTGGAGGATTCACTCTTCTCAATTTCAAAATTTACTACAACGCTATGGTAATGAAGACCATGTGGTACTAGCATAGGAATAGACATAAAAATTGGGGGACTAGAATTGAGAATCTAGAAATAAACCGTCACATTTGCAGTCTATTGATATTTGACAAGGGGGCAAAGACATTTCAATTGAAAAAGAATAATCTTTCCATGAATAGTGCTGGGTAAACAATCCAGAACCAAAAAGAAGGAGGAGGAGGAGAAAAATAAATTGGATCCTTACACCACTTTTTTTTTTTTTTTTAATCGTGCTGGGGACTGAACCCAGAGGCCTTGTGCTTGTGAGGCAAGCACTTACCAGCTGAGCTATATCCCCAGCCCCTTACACCACAAATATTAACTCAAAATAAATTATAGACCCAAATATAAGAGCTAAAAGTTCAATAGTTCAATTTCTGGTGCCATAAATAAAGGGGAAAGGAAAGGGTGGGGGAAGAGAGAGAGAGAAAAAGAAAGAGAGAGAGAGAGAGAGAGAGAAGAAGAAGAAGAAGAAGAAGAAGAAGAAGAAGAAGAAGAAGAAGAAGAAGAAGAAGAAAAAATAGGCTTTATTTCTTAGAGCATTTTGAATTTACCAAAAAATTGAGCAGAAAGTACTAGAGCTCCCTCTCCCCAAGTTTCCCCTGATATGGTTCTTTGGTATTACTATTGATAAACCAATATTGATAAAATCAACTAAAGACCATATTTTTTGTGTGTGTGTGGGGGGGGTGCTGGAGATTGAACCCAGGGCCTTGTGCTTGCAGGGCAGGCACTCTACCAACTGAGCTATATCCCAGCCCAAGGGTTCACTCTCTGTCTCTGTGCTATGTAGTTGTATGGGTTTTGATAAATGTATAATGTCATGGTGTCTACAATTACAGTATCATACAGAAGAGTTTTACAACCCTAAAAATCCCCCATGCTCCACCTATTCATCCCTCTCATGGCAACAAACACTTTTTTTTTTTTAAACTTCTGTAGTTTTACCTTCTTTTCCAGAACATTTAGATAGAACAATTAGATAGAATACAGCCTTCTTTTAGTCTTTCTTTCAGACTGCCTTCTTCTAATTTTTCTTATAGGATTATATGGTTCGTAATTAAATCTTTGTATGTGATCTTATTTTCTTAATATACAAAAGGGAATATCTGGATCAAGGAGCTCTTATGTTTTTGAAGCTTTTTATTTTAAAATTGTTCTTTAGAGAATTTCAGTTTACTAGCAACCTAGGATACCTATTTCCCCAATCTCTCATCAAATAGGTGTTGTAAAATGCTTTAGAAATGGAAATAGCTTTTTTCTTCTGAATATAAAGAGAATTCACGCTTATACTATCATTTAGAATTATTTGTAAATTGAAAAGTTAAAATAGCATTTCATTACTTTAATTTGTATTTCTTTGATTGCTAATCAAAAACTTTGTGTCAGAAAAAAAATTTGTGCCCCCTAAATGACTTGAATCTAATGGATATGTGTTAAGTATTCACAATGTAACATAATATCCATAAAATAGCATTATTGAGCACCTATTCTAACATAGTACTTTGTTAGGTATTATATAAACAGATATAGAAGAATCAGTTTCTAACTTCAAAGCTATCAGAGTCCATGAAAGTCAACAGTCAATTAACATTGCGTACCTACTATTTGCCTGGAACTACTTTTTTAATAGCAAGTTTATTGAGATATGATTGATGTTCAATGAACTGAAAATATTAAAAGTGTAAACTTTGATAATTTCTAACATATTAATATACCTGTGAAACCATCACCACAATTAAGAAAAGATATCCATCACCCCACAATTCCTTGTGCATCTTTGTAATCTCTCCCTTCTGATTTCGACCCCTCGGTTCTCCCACAATTTCTAGGCAACTACTTTTTGGTCATCATAGATTAATATGGCTTTTCTAGAATTTTATAGAAATTGAATTGTGCAATGAATAATCTTTAGGGAGGCAGAGACTTCTTTCTTTGACTTGGCATACTTTATGTTGTGATTCATCATTGTTGCACATATTGTTGTCTGTTGTAGAGACAAATCACAACTTGTCTATTCATTTGCTGATGGACATGGGGATTGTTTCCAGTTTTTTACTATTACAAGTAATGTTGCATGTGCATCTGTGAATGAGCATATATTTTCTTATTTTATTTTATTTTTGATTCATTGTACATAAATGGGGTACAACTTTTCATTTCTCTGGTTGTACACAATGTAGAGTCACACCATGTGTGTAATCATACGTGTACATAGGGTAATGATGTTTATCTCATTCCATTATCTTTCCTTTCCCCCACCAGCTCCCCTTGACATATATTTTTATTTCTCTTGAGGAAACACCTATATGATTGGGGCATATGGTAGGTGTATGTTTAACTTTTTTTTTTTTTTTTTTTTGTACTGGGGATTGAACCTGGGCATTTAGCCACTGAGCCACATCCCCAACCCTGTTTTGTATTTTAGTTTGAGTTGCTGAGGTTGAATTTGAACTCGTGATTCTTCTACCTCAGTCTCCCTTAGTTGGGATTATAGGCATGCACCCACACATCCAGCTTATGTTTAATTTCTTTAAGAACCTGACAAATTATCTTCCAAAATGATTAAGTGGCTGGTATGATTAGTCTAGGATTTGGAGCAATTGGAACCCTTATGAAAGAATTTCACACAGAGACATGGGTCAAAGCTAAGTGCCAGAGTAGTTCTGCTTTATTGAGAAAGGAGTGTGTTTATATAGAGCGGGGTGTGGGCTGATTGGTTGGGGCACGAAACCAGGTGAGGGCTGATAGGGGGAGTCTCCTTGCTGCGGGTTTCAGGTGGAGGTGTTGAATACTGATTGGGTGAGGCCTGGCCCCACGAGAACAGCAATGGGAGGTAGAATCCAGAAGAGAAGACTGACCAACGCCATGTTGGGAAAAGTAAGAGGGTGACCCTATACCTTACACACTGCTGATGGTATAAAATGATTCAACCATTTTGGATATTGTAATAGGTATGCAGCATCTCATTTTGGTTTTAATTTTCACTTTTATGATAATCAATAATATTATCATTTCATGTGCTTAGTTACCATTAGTATATCCTCTTGAGTAAAATGTCTATTAAAATCTTCTGTCCATTTAAAAAATAAAATTATTATTATTGAATTTTGAAATTGCTGTGCATAGTTTGGGTAATTTACTGGATATGTAATTTAAAAATATTTTCCCCTATGTTTGTGGCTTATCTCTTCATTCTCTTAACAGTGTTTTTAAAAAAGCAGAAATTCTTAATTCTAATGAAATTCAATTTGTCAATTTTTTTCCTTCTGCTGATTATGCTTTTGGTTTCAGATCTAAAATATCTTAAGTGGCTGGTGTTGTGGCTCAGTGGTAGAGCCATTACCTGGCATGTGTGACACATGCTGGGTTCGAACCTCAGCACCACATATAAATAAATTAATTAATTAAAGGTCCATCGACAACTAAAAAAATATTTTTTAGAAAATGAAATATCTTAAGGCCAGAAAGATTAGATCTATTTTTTTCTTTGAGATATTTTATAGTTTTAGGTTTTGTATTTAGTTTACAATTAGTTTACATTTAGTTCTAGTACCTATCTGAGTCAATTTTTGTATATACTACAAAGGACAGATTTTGTTGTTTTTGTTGTTGTTGTTTGTTTTGTTTTTTCAGATAGATATCCAATTGTTTCAACACCATTTGTTGAAAAGATTACATTTTCTGCAATAAATGCCTTTGCCACTTTGTTGAAAATCAGTTGACCATGTATGTGTGAGTCTACTTCTAGGGCAAAACCCTTTGGAATACTCTACCTAATACCCCACCATTTATGAGGTTTTCCTGTTTAGGGAGTGGGAAGAAGAATTATTCATGGCCTATATGATTGTTGAGTTTTCTTCCCTTTGAGACTTTCAGAACAATTTTCTCCAGCCTTTGGATGTTTTGTTACACAAATATGCTGATAAATACTCAGTTGAATTGCTGAGTTGAGGGGAGATTGTTTGCAGGTCTCTGGGGTTTTGTTTCTTTGCATATCTTGTCTTTCTGGTGGTCTTCCTTCCACACTCCACCTCAAAGTTTCTTCTTTCACATGTAGGAGTTTGGAGTAGGTAGACAAGCAATTGAAAATGGAAACATTTCTGGCTCTTCGGTGAACATTTTTTCTTTGTGGTATCTCCAGGTGAACTCAGAGTAGTCGAACTTCTTACAAGGTAGATGGAGATTCTTGGTGAAAGTGTCTCAAGAGAAACTGGCCTTTTCAAATCCAGTGTTGAGTGTCACTAGCATCCTTCCCTCACATTTGATTTATCAAGGTAGTTAAAAGACTCACCGAAGTCAAGAGGGGAGAGAACAGAGACTCAATTCCTTGGAAGAGTGTTAAATAATATAAGCACATGTTTTAGTCATGGCAAAGAGTTTGGATTATATTATTCCAAAGGAAAACCATTGGTGAATTTTTAACAAGGGAATGATGAGCAATGATTTACAATTTTAAAAGACCACTTTGTCAAGATTGAGACACAAAGTCGACATACAAGAATCAAGTGTATTTTACTTTTATCAGCAAAACAATTAGAAAATAAAATATTTGAAATGATAGAATTTACAAGAGCATTAAAAAAATAAAACCAACTACCTAGGACTAAATCCAGTCAAAAAATGTGTAAGACTTTTATGTAGGAAATTATGAAACTTTATTTGGTACCAGGGATTGAGCCCATGTGCTTAACCACTGAGCCACATTGCCAATCCCTTTTCATATTTTATTTAGAGACAGGGTCTCAGTGAGTTGCTTAGGGCCTCACTAAGTTGCTGAGGCTGACTTTGAATTCATGTTCCTCTTGGCTCAGCCTCCTGTGTCACTGGAAATATAGGTGTGCACCACCGCATCCAGCTATAAAACTTTATTGAGAGAAACTAAACACTAAATAAATGAAGGGTTCTATTATTTTCAAGGATTATAAGGCTGATTATTATAGAAATGTTAGTTTTCAATTAGGTACACAGATGCAATGCAATATCAATCAAAATGCCCTCAGCTTTTTCTGTAGAATTTGAAAAACTAATTCTAAAATGTATATGAGACTCAGTTAGTAGCGTGCTTGCCTCACATGCACAAGGTCCTGGTTTCAATCCCCAGCACTACTACCAAAAAAAAAGGGAACGTAAAGAATCAATAATAGCAAGCAAATTTTGAAGCAGGAAAAGCAAGAGTAAAAGGGATTTGCTTTATTTGACATAAAATTATAAAACCAGTGTTTTAGTCAGCTTTTTGGCTGCTCTGACCAAAAGACCTGACAAGAACAATTTTAGAGGAAGAAAAGTTTATTTGGCTCATGGTTTCACAGTAATTAAGGCAGTGTGATATTTCTATAAGGAAGTCAAATAGAAAAATGAATACACAGACCAATATAATAGGAGAACCCAGATACACCCATGCATATCCAGATACATAAAAAGATGGACTTTTTTAATGTCAAGTCCATCTTGCCCTACTCCCAATTTTTTTAAAAGATGACTTTACAAAAGAGCGAGGCCAATCATAGTTTTTTCAGTAAATAGAGTTGGAATAATTAGGTATCCACATGGAAAGAAGGCAGGCAGGTAGGCAGGCACATACTCTATGGAAATACTTGCACATATGAACTGAGAGACATGTATGTACAAGAGTGTTCATAGCAGCATTATTCATAATATTCCAAATTTGAAACAGCTTATAATTCAACAGTAGATGAATAAATAAAATGAGATATACTTATTAGACTAATTTACGGCAATAAAAAAATAAACTAAAGCCCTATAAGGCATATATAGATCTTGATTTAGGACACATACAATTTCCCTTATAAGAAATTCAAAATCAGGGAAAATTGAAGTATTTAGTGGTGCAAAATAAAATGATAAAACTATAAAGACAAGTGAGGATAGTGGTTATCTTTATAAAGGAAATAGCAATTAATAATGGGAAGAGCTGGGGGAGCAGAGCTTCTAGAGGTTTGGTTATATTCTTATTTTTAGTGCCAGTAATCAAACTCAGAGCTGTGCACACATTAGGCAAGCACTCTGCCACTGAGCTAGAACCCCCAGCCCTTTATTTTATTTTGAGAAAGGGTCTAAGTTGCCAACTGTGGCCTTGAACTTGCAATTTTCCTGCCTCAGCCTTCCAAATAGCTGGGATTACAGGCCTGCACCACCACACTCGGTATATATACGTATGTTTTATGTTCTTTTAATATATGCATGCTGTCTTTCAGAGGAAAAATGCTTTATAAAAACCAGGTTTACTATTGGTACAGCATAGGTAGGCAAATATACAAGCAGGAAGACTAATTGTTCTGTAGAAACATGATATAGGATTGGACTAAGGTTGAAATATGGTAACATTTAAGGCAATATGTCAGAGGACTTGATCTGGAATGTGAAGGGAACAAAAGACCACAAAGCAAACAACACACTGATTCATAAAACAGTGATAAAGTATGTAATAGAATTAACATTTTAAAAACAAAATATTACAGATAGCTTTCCATATTGGTGGCTTCCACATCTGTAGATTTGACCAAGCCCAGATCAAAAATATTTTATGAAAACTATTTCCTGTCGTTTTCCCATAATATAGTATTAAAGCTATTTGCATAGCATTTACATTATATTAGCTGTTAAGTAATTTAAAGACAATTTAAAGTAAGTGTATGGGAGAATGTTCATAGGTTATATGCAAATACTACATTTTATATAAGGGACTTGAGTGTCCGGCAGGACTTAGAATCAACCCCCGCCCCATGAGTATCTAGGAATGACTGTAATGAGAAATGCCAGGTTGTATGACTGGGTATTAGATGGAAGATTTCTGTCCAACTGCTTCAGGGAGGGCTTTATTAAAAAGTCAGGAAAATGAACACTTGACACAGATTATTGAGGAAACGAGGGGATTAGGGATGACATAATTAAGGGGAGTTGACAGCTTACATGTAGATTAGCATGTATTGCACATTATTTTGAGGTAAATCATATATTACCTCCCAAATAGACTTTTATCTATTTATGACCATCATTTGGACCTACAATTAAAGGTGTAGCACATTATTTCAAACACAGTAGGCAGCTCATAAATTCTGACTTAACTAGGAAGTCTTTGGTATTTTTAGTATACAGATCTTATTGGTAGTTCACCTCAGTGCCTAGAACTTGAAAATATGTTAAAATTCAGAATTGAAATATGAAGTCTTGAGCACCTCACATAGCATCTCAAAATACAAGCTCAGCCATGGTAAACCAGTATTACACATGATTATGATTTCCTAAAAACTGTACAGCAGTTTCTATGTAATGCATTATTTTCTTAGTTTTTAAATTTTATTTTTTGGCACTAGGAATTTAACCCAGGGGTGCTTAACCACTTTGCCACATCCCCAGACCAAGACATGGTCTCACTAAGTTGCCCAGGGCCTCAATAAGTTGCTGAGGCTGGCTTTGAACTTGTGATTCTCCTTCCTCTGCCTCACAAGCCACTGGGATTACAGGCATGTACCACCATGCCCAGCTGAAAATTTTATTTATTTTGGTACTGAGGATTGAACTCAGGGATACTTAACCATTGAGGCATATCTCCAGCCCTTTTTGTATTTTATTTAGAGACAGGGTCTCACTGAGTTTCAGCTTAGGGCCTCACTAAGTTGTTAAAGCTGGCTTTGAACCTGTGATCCTCCTGCCTCAATCTCCCTAGCTGCTGGGATTACACAGCTCTGGGTTTGGAAATTTTATTTTTGGGTACCAGGGATTTGTGATGGGCTGACAGATCTGACTCCATGAGAATGTTCTAGGCCAGACTCTAAGGGAAATGACTAAACAGACTCCATTTTGCTGAGACTCCATGTTATGTAGGAAATAAGCTTCTCCCATGGGAACACCCCACCTCTGTACCCATCATCAGTTACTTAGCGTGACATGTTTAATAATATACAATGGCAACTCCTATGTAGTAAAAATTGCTCTCTTTTGACCTCTATTGCTCTTAACCAATGTACCATGTAAATGGTAATCATGTGGATGTTAGCAACCATTCTTTAGTTTGTACTTAGGTAAGGGTGATTTTGACCCACTTCCCCCTCTGTTGATGATCTCCTGATATTAGTTTGTAATTTTGAATCATAGCAACAAACACTTATGATTGATGTGATTTTTGGTATAAGAACCCCTACAACCCTGTGGTTGGGGCTGTTCTCCCAGTAGCCATTTTTTGGGGCATTGTGTGAGACAGTCTGCGGGCCGATTTAATGAAGACTCTCAAATTTGGACTTCTCAGTGGTGATTGGTCTGTTCTTAAGTTGCACCCCATAACAGATTGAATTCAGGGGCACTCAATCACTGAGTCACATCCCCAGCCCTTTTTTGTATTTTATTTAGAAACAGGGTCTCACTGAGTCGCTTAGCACCTCGCTGTTGCTGAGATTGGCTTTGAACTTTCAATCCTCTGGAGTCACTGGGATTACAGGCATGTGCCACTATGCCTGGTGTAAATTTTATTTTTGACACAAATTTTTCTCAGTAGGTAGACTGATGGGTATGGGAATGGGGAAAGGGGAAAAGTAATATAAAAATAATGGCTAAACACAGAAGTTTGTGGGAAACTTTCAGTCAATCTACTTTATCTAGGATGCCTTCCTGAATGAGTCAGAGGTGATTTGAGAATCATCCAAAATCAGACAGTAAAGGAGGATTTATCTTAGACCTGAGGTAGTAAAAGAGAGGGGAGAGAGAGAGAGAAAGAACATTTGATTTTAAAACTCTTTGGAATCTGTGGTTTGGGATATGAGTTAGGCATGACCTTTCCTTTGATACATATCAAATACCTATGACATTAAATTTTTTAGTTTCAGGCTGAATGAGACTGAATTTTGCTTTTATAAATGAGTGAGATTCAAGAGCCCTCATATAATGTATTGTGAGTCAGGCATTCACTGTTCTAAGAACTTTACTTGTATTATCTCATTTTTCAACAATGTCATGAGATTATCTGTCAGGGACCAAGAAGTTCTTATTCTGAGAACATTCTGATCTTTACAATAAGCAGCAGCGCCCCTCCCTTCCCGCCGGCGCAAACTTCACCTTCCCGGCGGCGCGAACCTCACCTCCCGGCCGGCGCGAATTTGCACCCTATCAGGAACCCAGCAGAAGAACACAGCCAACCAGCCTGCACCTTGTCACACCCCTCCTTCCCTCAGTATAAATACCCCTGTGTGAACAATAAAAATTTGCAGCTTGATCAGAATTCCTGTCTTGCTGCCTCTCCCTGCGTCTCTTGTCCCTTCATTCCTTCTCTCTCAGGTTTGCGGTCCCGTGTTGATGTCCCGCGGGCCGGGACAGTTGGCGCCCAACGTGGTCGATTGGAAACTTTGAGAAGCGGAACGCTGCCCTCCGGGGAAGACTTGGCCAAGCAGGATTCGGGATCGCCCTGGTAGACGCAACCGGGAGTCAGATCCAGGAGGAGAGTGAGGTCAGCGCAAGGTAAGTGACGTACCATGGGACAAGCAGTCTCGTCACATGATTTGTTTCTGACGGGTCTCGATGAGGCCCTCAAGACTCGGGGAGCGCGTGTTAAGAAAAGGATTTAAGATTATTCTTTCATACATAGAGGATTTGTGTCCTTGGTTTCCCCTCGAGGGATCGATTGATGGTAAAAGGTGGCTCAGAGTAGGAGACTGCCTCAAAGATTATTATGAGACTTTTGGTCCTCAAAAGGTGCCCGTCACTGTCTTTTCTTATTGGAATTTAATTAATGAGATTCTTAAAAGTTCACCCTTTGACAGTGGTACTTTAAAACTTGTAAAGATTGGGGAGCAGGCAATGCAAACCACCTCCGCTCACCCTTTGCCCTAAATGTGGTAAAGGTCGCCACTGGGCCAAGGAGTGTAGATCCAAGACCAATGCCCTTGGACAGCCTATTCCCTCTAACTTCTCGGGAAACTCCTCTCGGGGCCAGCCCCTGGCCCCGACCACCCCCAGAGCAAACCCAGGGGCAATAAGGTTTGTTCCCTCTCAGACTCCCAACCCAATCCAGGCTCCCTGTCCTTCTCCACAATCACCTCCCTCCAACATGCTACCCCAGGCAGCGCAGGATTGGACCTCTGCGCCTCCACCGATACAATATTAGACTCTATGCAAGGACCTCAAATAATACCCACTGGGGTTGTAGGCCCCCCTCCACCTCATATGTGTGCTCTTATTCTTGGGAGAGCTCCTACCACCTTACAAGGTGTTCAGGTCTTCCCTGGCATTATTGATGATGATTACACTGGAGAAATTAAAATACTGGCCACAGCTGTTAACGGAGTAGCTGCCATCCCTGCAGGAACAAAAATTGCACAATTAATACTCCTTCCCCTCAATTCAGGAAATTCACCAGGAAACACAGCCTCCTTAGGTTCCTCTGATGTGTATTGGGTCCAACCTATCTCCCACAAAAGACCCACTCTTACCTTATTTATTGAAGGAAAGAAATTCCGAGGGATCCTAGATACTGGTGCGGATGCCACAGTTATTTCTCAAAAATATTGGCCATCAGAATGGCCCCTTACCTCATCACTAACTGACCTTAAAGGAATAGGGCAATCAAGAAACCCCTTAGTTAGCTCCAGGGTGCTTAATTGGACTGACACAAAAGATAACACAGGGAATAAAGGAACCGTTACCCCCTTTGTTGTTCCTGATCTCCCTGTCAACCTTTGGGGACGAGACATTCTAAGCCAAATGAAAGTTATTCTTGCTAGTCCCGACTCTTTAGTCACTCATCAAATGCTTCGTATGGGCTTTATCCCTGGTACAGGCCTTGGGAGGCTAGGACAAGGACAGGTTGAGCCTGTACAGCCCATACAAAAAACAGACAAATTTGGACTTGGGTATGTGGATTTTTAGTGTCGGTCCCTGACCCTCCTGTACCCCATGCAGACAAAATTATTTGGGAAACTCAAACTCCTGTGTGGGTGGATCAGTGGCCCCTTACCCAAGAAAAATTAGAGGCTGCCTCCATGTTAGTACAGGAACAGTTGACAGCCGGCCATGTGGAACCCTCAACCTCACCCTGGAATACTCCTATTTTTGTTATTAAGAAGAAATCAGGCAAATGGCGCCTTTTACAGGATTTGCGCGCTATCAATAAGGTTATGCGCCCGATGGGGGCACTACAGCCAGGCATCCCTACACCGGTAGCTATTCCTAGGGACTATTATAAAATGGTCATCGACTTAAAAGATTGCTTTTTTACTATTCCTTTACATCCTGAGGACAGACCCTATTTTGCTTTCAGCCTCCCCCGCATCAATTTTCAGGGCCCTATGCAAAGATTTCAATGGAAGGTCCTTCCCCAGGGTATGGCTAACAGCCCTAGTCTTTGCCAAAAATATGTTGCTCAAGCAGTAGACCCTGTGAGAGAGCGGTGGCCACAAGTTTATATATTACATTATATGGATGATTTGTTAATTGCTGCACCTAATACCTATGATCTTAATAATTGTTATTTGGATCTCTATAAAGCCCTTACTGCCTTGGGGCTTCAGATAGCCCCTGATAAGGTTCAAACACAGGACCCCTACACCTACTTGGGCCTCAAACTTCAAACTAATCAAATTCAAATCCCTAATATACAATTGCGTGTGGACCATCTCCACACTCTTAACGATTTCCAAAAACTACTAGGGGATATCCAATGGCTAAGACCATATTTAAAACTGCCCACCTATGTGCTTTTGCCTCTTAATGATATTTTAAGGGGAGATTCTGACCCTTCTTCTCCTCGAGAGCTTACTCCCGAGGCACAGCAAGCATTAATTCAAGTCACAGAAGCCATTGCTCAACAATTTGTTACACAAATATCTTATAACCTTCCTTTGGTTTTGGTTATATTACACACCCCTCATACACCCACGGGACTATTCTGGCAGCGGGATCCATATTTTAAAAATAAAGGTTGCCCCTTGCTTTGGGTTCATTTGCCCGCCACATTCTCTAAAGTTATTGCTGTCTATCCTGCTCAGGTAGCTTCTATCATTATTAAAGGTCGCTTGCTTTCTCGACAACATTTTGGCAAAGACCCTGATAGCATTCTGATTCCATACACTAAGGATCAAACCCAATTTTTGCTACAGACGAGGGATGAATGGGGTATTGCTCTATCAGGCTTTTTGGGAATAATCGATAACCACCTTCCCAATGACCCCCTTTTGCATTTTGCTCAGTTACATCCATTTATTTTTCCTCGGGTTACTCGGAAGGCTCCTATTCCACAAGCCCTTACTGTTTTTACAGATGGCTCCAGCAATGGCCGTGCAGCCTTTGTTGTTGATAATCAGCCCACCACCTTTGACACTGCCTATCCATCAGCACAGCTTGTAGAATTGTTTGCTATAACACAAGTCTTTATGACATTTTTTGATAAACCTATTAATATTTATACAGACAGTGCTTACATTGCCCATTCTGTGCCCCTATTGGAGATTTCACCCGCCATTAAGGCTTCCTCCAACGCAGCCTTTTTGTTTAACCAGCTTCAACGACTAATTCAGGCTAGAAAACATCCATTTTTCTTAGGACACATTAGAGCACATTCTGATCTTCCCGGTCCCCTATCACGGGGTAATGCTCAGGCTGATGCAGCCACTCGGTCCCTTTTCCCAGTTCTTATTGGATCCATCCGAGAGGCCACAGATTTACACAAACTTCACCACTTAAATTCTCAGAGCCTTCGGCTACTTTGTAAAATTACCAGGCAACAAGCAAGGGAAATTGTAAAAGCGTGTCCTGCTTGCGTTGTCTCCCTTCCTATTCAACATCTGGGTGTTAACCCTCGAGGATTACTGCCCATCAGATTTGGCAGATGGATGTTACTCACTTTCCTGAATTTGGGAAAACAAAGTACATACATGTTTCCATAGATACCTTTAGTGGCTTTATTTTTGCATCACCGCATTGCGGAGAAGCTACCAAGGATGTCATTTCTCATCTTGTCTCAGCCTTTTCCATAATGGGAAAGCCAGCACATATTAAGACAGATAATGGCCCTGCATATACCAGTACCAAGTTCAAACAGTTTTGTGCCACTCTTCAAATCTCTCATACTACTGGAATTCCATATAACCCTCAAGGTCAAGGCATTGTGGAACGTGCACACCTCACCTTAAAAACCTGGCTTACCCGCCTTAAGGCCTCTTCCCTTGCATTTACCACTCCCAGGGATCGCCTTAATCATGCATTATTTGCTCTTAACTTTCTTACCCTAGACAATGAAGGACATTCGACCGCAGACAGACATTGGCATCCCTCTTCTAATTCTGCTCGCCCATCTGTTATGTGGCGCGATCCTTTAACAAATAAATGGAAAGGCCCAGATCCCGTCCTCATTTGGGGACGAGGCTCAGCTTGTATTTTAGATCAAGAACAAGCAGCCCCAAGATGGTTACCAGAACGCCTGGTCAAACAGGTCAATGATTTACCACAACCCAGGGACGGAAACCTTCCCCCTGAGGATGAATCTTCCTCTCTTATAGATGCAGCTAACAATCTATGCGAAAAATCCCCTGAATGACAGACCCTGTTCTTGCACAACCTCTACAGCAGTGGCCTCAGGTACTGCTGGTTTGGGGGTCTCTCTTACTCAATATACAAAATTATCCAGACAATTGATTTCTGATGTACAGATACTCTCAAGCACCATACAAGATCTTCAAGATCAGGTGGATTCCTTAGCAGAAGTGGTCCTACAAAATAGGAGAGGTTTAGACCTTCTAACTGCCGAACAGGGAGGCATTTGTCTGTCTTTGCAGGAAAAATGCTGTTTCTATGCCAACAAGTCAGGAATTGTTAAGGACAAGATCAAACAGCTGCAGGAAGACTCAGAAAAACGCCGACAAGCACTGGCTGATAATCCACTATGGACTGGATTCAGTGGACTCCTTCCCTATCTTCTTCCCTTCTTAGGTCCCCTCCTTTGCTTGCTGCTTATTGTATCTATAGGTCCTTTGATATTCAACAAGATCATGGCTTTTCTTAAAGCTCAAATTGAGGCTATACAGGCGAAACCTATTCAGGTTCATTACCATCGACTGGAGATGATGGATCGTGATGATGATCTTAAAAGACCATCACCCCTGTGAGCTGAACTGGACAGCCAATGACGGGTAAGATTCGTGAGAGCTCATACCAACCTAAGACAGGAAATGAGGGCTAGAGCCTCATTATCCAATGACGGGTAAGGATGCTGCTCTGCCACGGACAACCTAAGACAGGCGCAGTTCCCGAGGGATTGTCACTCCAGCTCTGTACCTGTTCGGGCAAGCCGCGCCCCCGCCTCAGCGCATAGCCTCTATCACCCCCTTAAAATATGGCTATCGAAAAATGGTCAATAATTTTATATAAGAAAGGGGGAAATGTCAGGGACCAAGAAGTTCTTATTCTGAGAACATTCTGATCTTTACAATAAGCAGCAGCGCCCCTCCCTTCCCGCCGGCGCAAACTTCACCTTCCCGGCGGCGCGAACCTCACCTCCCGGCCGGCGCGAATTTGCACCCTATCAGGAACCCAGCAGAAGAACACAGCCAACCAGCCTGCACCTTGTCACACCCCTCCTTCCCTCAGTATAAATACCCCTGTGTGAACAATAAAATTTGCAGCTTGATCAGAATTCCTGTCTTGCTGCCTCTCCCTGCGTCTCTTGTCCCTTCATTCCTTCTCTCTCAGGTTTGCGGTCCCGTGTTGATGTCCCGCGGGCCGGGACAATTATCCTCATTTTATAGATGAAGAAAACAAATTGAGAAGTCAATTAAGAGCTTGCCTGAGGTCACAAATATGGAATTTGAAGCCCCCCATTTTGATTCTAGAATCATGTTCTTAACCAAGGTGTTAGATAATACCTTGCTGTTAGAAAAAAACGAAGGGGAAAGTGTTATGATTTGGAGATGAGTTGTCCCCCCCCCCCCCAAGAACCTGTGTTTAATGTAAGAATGTTCAGAAGTGAAATGACTGGAAATGACTAGAATGTGAGGGCTATAACCTAATCATACCATCCTAGTTTCTGGTCACCTCCAGTGGAGCCGGGGCTCCTCCACCACTCCCCTCTGCCATGATGTTGTCTCACCTTGGGCCCAGAGAAATGGAAGTCTGCCCGCCATGAACTAAACTACTAGAATGGTGAACCAAAATAAATGTTACCTCCTCTAAGTTGTTCTTTTGAGGTATTTTGGTCAAAGTAAGTAAAGCTGATTACCACAGAATAAATTCTGAAATTTTCTTGGGCTTTTCCTAGAATTAATTTACAAACTATGGTAGTATTTAAATATGGCAAATTACCTCCTCTTTTACTTCATCCCTATTGACTAATCCTTTGTCTTTTCAATGACTATAGTTATTTTCTCTGTGATTCCCAGGGTTAAAAATGTGACTGACCTCAGCATTTATTTATTTTAAACTGAACATATACTTGTTATTCAAAAGTACACTGCCTAGTTTATTCTTATTCCTTGGTCAGCTCCTCAGTTACAAGTCTATTTTAAAACTATTTTTTTAAAAAAACAAAACATTGAGGTTTTAAAGTGAACGATCCAAGATAATTAAGATTTTCAGATTTGAAGAATATGTAATACTTCACAGCTATGTATGCACTGTTGTTCACTATGTTCCAGCACTTTAAGAAATGTCCACTAATATATGACCGCAGGTCACAAGAGCTGTCATAACTGACAGTCTCCTTTTTTAACATTACACTTGAGAGTATGAAAAACTGGGAAAACTATGAAACTTCCAAATCCTGGAAAATGGTGAATGGTATTGGAAAGTAACTTTTCTGCTGGGATCAGGAGTTCTTACATATTCGCGTTACATACACACCGTACAAACGCAATAAAAACATCTAATTATTCTGTAACTGGTCACACCTATCCAGATTAACTGGAGAACAGCAGATTAAAACTGGAATTAAAGAGTTGCTGTTTTTCATATAATGGGCTTGAAAAGCTACAGGGTACAAACTCTATCCCAATCCACATCTGCTTTTCAAAGCCCCGTCCAGAACTGCTGTCCCCGCAGCCTTTGCGCTTTCCCCGATATACGCCTCGTGGGGTTCCGGAGTGGGTCCCCGAGTGGGTCCACCTTGGACGTCAGACTCTGCACCTGGAGGCGAGCGTAGGGGGAAGAGAGGCAAAGCGGAGGGAGGTAGGAGAGCGCGAGCGACCGAAATGGTCAATTCCTCCTTAACTCGGGGCCCCCTCGCGGGCCTCACCCCTCCTCCCGGAGGCTGAGATTGGAGAGGAAGTGGGAAGGCTCCAATCTGTTCCTCACTCCAGCGCCCTCATGCCCCCACCCTTCTCCTCAGTTCGGGGCTTCGGCGCGCCCCGACCCCGCCCCTCACTCCGGGAGAGGAGCGGGCGACGCGCAAGGGCTCGCGGAGAAAGACCCGGGGCAAGGGATGACCTCCGCCCGGCCGCCGCATCCTTGACAGCAGAGGCTTGCAGCCGCCCGCCTACCGGCGAGCCAGGCCTGAGGGCAGCCCTGGAGACCGCGGTGGCCGGATGCGCGAGCGCGTCACTTCCGGACGGTGCAGCGGCGGCCTCTTGGAAGATGGCTGCGCCCTGTGGCTCGGAGCTGCCCGCCAACTCGCCGCTAAAAATTCCGAAGATGGAGGTGCTGTCCCCAGCCTCTCCTGGTGGTCTGAGCGACGGAAATCCATCGTTGTCCGACCCTTCCACGCCTCGGGGTGCTTCCCCGCTCGGGCCAGGCAGTGCGGCGGGCTCGGGGGCAACGGCGTCCGGGGGTCTCGGGCTGGGGCTGGGGGGCCGCAGCGCCGCCTCGTCCTCGGTCTCCTTCTCCCCTGGTGGCGGTGGTGGCGGGGCTGCGGCAGCCGCCGCCGCCGCCTGCCGGGGCATGTCGTGGACGCCGGCCGAGACGAACGCGCTCATCGCAGTGTGGGGCAACGAGCGGCTGGTGGAGGCGCGGTACCAGCAGCTGGAGGGAGCCGGCACGGTGTTCGGCAGCAAGGCCCCCGGGCCAGCCATGTACGAGCGCGTGTCCCGGGCCCTGGCCGAGCTGGGCTACGAGCGGACCCCGTCCCAGTGCCGGGAGCGCATCAAGGTAACCGGCCGCCCGGCCTGGGGCAGCGAACCAGAGGCAGAGAGAAGGCGGGGAAGCGGGCCTCGGGGGCGGGGGCCGGTCTGAGTGCAGGGCTCCCCTCCGGGGCCCGGTGGGCGATCCGCATCTCCTCCGCCTTTTTCTTCTCTCCCTGGGAAGGGGGCTTTTTTCCAGATGGCCGCCAGCCCGTAGGTTTCCTGAGTTTGAAGTTGGGCGTGTCTGCCGCCGCCCCTTTTTCTTGCCAATTGAGGATGTTCCTGCGCTCTGAAGTTGGTAGTTTCTCATTGTGCGCGGTGCGGCAGTTCCCGTGCCGCTGGCACTTCTCTCCCCCACCGCCGGGGCCTCTCGCTTTGTTCTGGCGGAGGGGCTCCCAGGCAGAGGCTTACCAGCTGGGGCAGCATTGAGGACAGGCAGAAGTGGGGGCCGTTGGGTCCCCAGTTAAGGAATTTTCTGTTAGTAGCGGTGGGGAGCCATACAAAAAGCGCCTTGAGACGACTAGCCTTTGTGTCATTCGCTTTACTTCTAAATTGAGGTGCGAAGAAAGAGTAAGACATGAAATGCTGTGGAGAATTGGAAAGGCTTGATCGTAGCCAAGTTGTGTATTGTTATCGTGGAGGTAGTGCGCTCCTTGAAAGTTAGTGTGGCTGAGAGTTGTTCTGGAATTTGGATTGTCGGTGCCTCCAGAGTAAGGTTGGCTTGAGGCCCTGCTGTTTCTGACCAAGCCCCTTCTTGAAAGTCAGTTTTCCTTGTTTTAGTTACTGCCGGATGTGGTGGCAAGTTAAACTCTTTAATGTGCATCTGGCCATCCTTGCATACTTAAAAGCAGAGGCTTAATGTGGGCTAGAAATTTTACCACCAGCTTGCTTATCATTTTGCTGTTTCTGACTTTTATCTAGGTATTTGTATTATTGACAAGGAGTTGTATTTTAGTAAACTCTTTCCCTCTTCATAGAGTCTGCTAAAAGTTTTGGGTTGTATTCTCCCAGTTTTTACTGAAAATAGTTTCAGTACTTAGTCATAGTAACTGTGTACTTCTTTTCTGGTAGGGCTGGCACTTTTTCTGGGAACTCCTTGGGGGAAGGTTTAAAAACCACTAAGAGTCATAACTAGTAAGAAAGTCACACTGAAGAACAATCATAAAACTCAGTGAGAACAATCATGATTAAAGGAGGAGGATTGTGCCAAGTTCTCAAGGTGTTAGGTGTGGTAGTGTTCACTTGGGGACTGTTACATAGAATATTTGGTTCAGAAACTAAGCTATTTCAAACCTAGCAGCTGTTGTTTAGTTTATTTGATAACATTCCTTTGGTCTTCTTTTACATCCTCTCTTTTAGTATACAAGTATGTTATTAAAGTTATAGCTAATAGTAAAAAAACTGTTCTGTTAGAGGTCATTAAGGTTCAATTTGGGGGAGAATTTTAGCACTGCCCTGGATAGCATCTATCCATGAAATTTTCTTGAGTTCAGAAATGTACCTTAGGTATTTGTAACTATTTTAGTTTGATTGATTTTTATTCCTAGAAATTTCCCAATGAAAGGGGAAAATTGTGCTCTATCAAAACTTCACTGAATATAAATCTCTCCATAAAATTGTTTCTCAAACAACCAGGGAATATCTAGTTGGATTGCTTCATTGTCCAGTTATGAGAAGGAAACCTAAAGCAAAGAAAGGAGATTGAGCCTCTGAAGAATTTTTAAGAGGATCAGTTTACCTGTCTCCAGACAGGTAAGACCAAGTTGACTTCAAACCCTTAGAATATTTTGAGACTATGCAGATGATGCTGATTTCTCTGATCCACAATAGCCATTAACAAGGAGAGCAGACAACTTTTGTTTTTAGACATGCTTTACTCTTTAAATGATTTCAATCAAGGAACCCAGACTTCTTTGTTAACAATATTGAATTATAAGCTTTTTTGCTGTGTTAGCATATAGTAGGCACTGAATGCTTATTATATTCATTAAATGAAATCCAGAATTTTGGAAATCTTAAGTCTATAGCAGTGTTACTGAAACTTTAACTAAAAAACAGAACTTTGGAACCAAGTTTGAAAAATACCACATTAGAAACTAAGCTCTTTCCTTTTAGGGATCTTAGCCTAGAAGCAAATGTGGTCACTTGAAGTCATAGCCTTAACCAGTTATGAGGTAGATGTCCAAGTAACACAGATTGTGCTCATGAAGATAAAAATACAACCTTAAATTCTAAGACAGAAAGCAAATCCTTAGATCCCTGTTTCAGAAATGCCAATTTGGAACAAGTAATGAAGAAATCCTTTTCACTCTATTGTTTTGATGATAACTGCTAAAAGAAATTCAGAAATACTTTTTGCTTTGATTTTACAAAATAGAAACAAAGTAGTTCAGAAATTAGGAACTTCTTGTCCAGAAGCTCATTTAAATGTGAACTCAGGGCTAGTGATGGAACTTAGAGGTGGAAGAGCATGTGCTTACATGCACAAGGCTCTTGGTTCAGTCCTTAGCTCTGCAAAATAACAAAAAAAACCCTCAACATCAGAAGTTCACAGGGAGGAGGAATACCATGTGAATCATTTACATTTCCGGTGTAATATTTGAAATTCTTTGTAAAAAATTCTATTATGAAAAGTCAGTAAATAATTTTTTCCAAGTTTGAAAGAAATTGATGAATAGTAACCAGTTTTTCCATTTGAATAGTTTTAATATGTGATGTAGCACCCTTCATCCCCCTATGAAGGCATCAGAAAGTTTTGAGTCCTATGCCAACCCCTGCCCTGACCACCTTCCTGAATAATCTTAAGGCATATCACTTCTCTGGACTAAATCTCTTATCTAAACAATGAAAGTATTAAAATTATAAGTGTTAAAATTGAATTACTAACTTGGATTTTGATACTAAAGTTCTATTTGATACTAAAGTTTTACTTTTTAATACTATTCAAGGGACTGTTTCTAAGCACACAAGATTTTTATTGGAAGTCAGATATAGGGTGACTTAGGCAAGGAGGATCCCAAGTTTGAGACCAGCCTCAGCAATTTAGCAAGACCCTGTCTCTCTCTCTCTCTCTCTTTTTTTTTTTTTTTGCGGTGCTGGGGATTGAACCCAGGGCCTTGTGCTTGGGAGGCAAGCACTCTACCAACTGAGCTATATCCCCAGCCCAAGACCCTGTCTCAAAGTAAAAAAAAAAAAAAAAAAAAAAGGGACTGAGGATGTAGTTCAGTGTAAAGCATAGTGGGCTCAATCCCCAGTACAAAAAAAGAAAAGAAAATCAGATGTAAACATATGTTTAGTGCTACAGAGTTTCATTTTGATGTCTGTCATGTTTATTGATATTTGTTCTTTTTTTTTTTTTTTTGATAAAATGTATATGCTTAAAACTGCCCTGCTGTACAGATTGTTTATTCCGAAGTTTTATTCCTTTTTTTTGTTTGCCAGAAGAAAATTGCTAACAATTCCAGCCAAATTTTGGTGTCAGATAAATAAATCTCGAGGTTTTTTTTGTCTAATCTTCGCCTAATTTTTTCCCTTTTCTACAGACCTTTTCTTCATATGTCCATTCACCAAATATTTGAGTGCTTGTTATGTGCAGGGCTGTCTACTAGGTGAATAAAAGAACTGTTAACATTTAATACCTACATGTAGTCAAAGGACCTGTGGTCCAGCTGAAACTTGTGTACACACATCAAAGAGTTAAAAAGTGAAATAAAACAACACAAGGGGTGGTATGCAGGGCAATACTTGATTAAATGTCATATGACTAAAGCTGACTCTAAATGTAATGACTTTAAAGGGGGAAGCAGTCTCATCACCATCCATACTCTAGTAGTTGAAAGTTCTTTCTGGACTTGGAATCGTGCAAGCATTCACTTCTGAGCCAGATGCCACATCCACACTTTAGTCAGTTAATGTGATGCACCACAAAACTCATTCTCAAGTCCCATATTTTTGGGTGTTCTCCAAAACTCTTTCTCCTGAGAGTTGGCTTTATGTTTATGAAACAGATGTGTATTTCTAGCCTCAAGATTAAATACAAAGTGATTGTATGCAACCTAAAAAGCTTGCCTTGCCTGATCAGTACTGGTTGGACTTGTGTGTGTGTGGGTGTGTGTCTTTTGCTGAGATGGAACCCAGGGCCTTATGCGTGCTAGGCATGTGTTCTACCACTGAGCTCTCTTTAAATTTAGAAGTGGTAAGGAGTTTTACGACTAGCAAACAAATTGATTAATTTTTTAGAGGCATTGCCTAGATTTATTCATCAGTAATTATCATTACAGTTGGAACTAATTTTGCACTTAAGCACACAAATCACAGTAATAGTATATTTGGTCTTTCATTTTGGCTATCAGGCCTTGTTTTTGTTTGAGAGAACCAATAGGGCAGAGATAAATTAGAGCCAAAAGATACCTGTATAAGCACTTTAATACACTGCCCATCGCTGAGGATTCTTTGTTGTTTTCAGACAAGACTTTCCTTCTGTATTATCACTGAAAGATTTCTAAGAAACGTGGTAAGCCACTCACATAGTTTGTAAGAAAGACAGGTCTTTTTCCTGTCATTTTTTTACGTGGACAGCCTCTGTTGTTTCCTTTGCACTGCCACTTGAAAATTTCTGCAGTTTGCTTGTCTGCTTGTGAATCTGAGGCCTGATATGTATTTTAAAAGAAAAGACCATCTTGGACTGCCAGCCATGCACTTATATTTAATAGCTTTCAGTTTGGGAAGTAAGAGAGATAACAAGCCCACTCGAAAACTGAAGGAATAGGATTCTACTTCCTGGCATTTTTGGAAATCTAGCGAAGAGTAGAGTTAGATACTTTGAATATTTCATTAAAATGATAATTGAAAGGAAAAAAAGAATTTAGAAATCATGTAGTATAGACAGTGCTGTTCAGTAAAACTTTCTGTGATACTGGAAATGTTCTTTATTGTTTATCTCATTTTAATGTGATAGCCACCAGTCGCATGCGGCTATTGGGCCCTTGAAATGTAGGTAGTGTGCCTGATGAACTGAATTTTTTTTTTCAGTTTAATTTAAAATTTTAAATAGTCACCTATAGCTAGTAGCTACCATATTGAATTTTGGATGACAAAAAGTCATTATGGTATTAAGGTAGTCTTTATTTTGTGAAAGAATTCTCTTCAACACATACTCAGACCAGTAGAGGAAGTTCATAGTTCCTTCTTGCCCTTTCTGTCACTTCACCCCTGAGTAGTAGGAACCTTGATGTAAATCAAGAAAAATGACTCACCATAGTAGGAGGTGGAGCTTTTAATATAAGGAATAAAAGTATTATAACCTCAATTGGCTGAGGCAAGCAGTGCATGTTCTTAGTTCCCTAGGACACTGCTGTCCAGTAGAACTTTGTATGGTAAATGGAAGTGTTCTGTGTCTCAATTGTCCATTATGGTAGCCACTCGCCACAGGTGACAGTTGAGCACTTGAAATATAGCCAGTGTAACTGTGAAATTGAATTTTAACTTTATTTAATTGTAATTAATTTTAATTTAAATAGCCACTTGTGTATTGTCTTGGCCAGAGCAGTTTTGAAGTAATGGTGTTTTACACATCCCAAAAGAGTGTATGCTCTCCAGCATTTTCAGTCTAGACATTCAAATTTTTCATCATGTGTTTCAAGTTTATAGGAAGTTAATAGGATATAGAAAATATTAAACCTGTTGGAGATGAATGAGATGAAGATGACTGTAAATGTATGCATAATGTATTCTGAATCTGAAAAATTCACATAAAATTGTTTTGTTTTTAAGTATTTTCAGTTGTAAATGAATAGGATATCTGTATTTATTTTTTTATGTGGTACTGAGGATCAAACCCAATGCCTCATATGTGCTAGGCAAGCACTCTACCACTGAGCCACAACCCCAACCCATAAAATTCTTATTGGTAGGTTTTATCAAATGTATATTGAAAACATTGGTGATTAGGAAATATTCTAGTTACATTTTAGAGAAACAGTGTCAGTAAGCTATATTGCTTTGTTCATTCGAAATTCAGGGGCCAAGCTTTATACCTAAAGTATGTATGTACATATGACAGGAATTTCTAAGGTTTTAAGGTACCTTGAACAATCAGTAGAGGAGGCAGATGGCTATCCCAGTTAAAGATGATAACTTTAGACATCTTTTTGTTATCTTTCTTGGCCTACACAGTGGGACTGGGCCCTTGAATTTCTCTACCCTTAGAAAGCCCAGAGTGAAATAGGAAAGTAAAAGGGAAAGGTATAGAACTTTACTCTTGCCTAATGTCCAGGTGTCTTGGGGAGGTGAATTTGGATATCTCACCCATTCCCTTTGATCAGACTCAATTGATAGATTCATCATAGGATTTTTTAAAAATAATGTCTGAAATAACAGCTTTAGTTTTTCATTGTACACCTACAGATATTGGAGTGCCTCTTGTCATGGTTTAGAAATACAGCAGTGAACTATTTACCTTCAAGTTGTCTACCTTATTAAAGAAAAGAATCATTTGCCTTATTGTGAACAGGTCTTGTGTTTCCTGTTGGTGTTGGTGTTAAGCTCTTGTTGATGTGCTGCTTAAGGGTGGGCAGAAGGCAGTAGGGTAGAACTCAGAGGCAACATAATCTAGAACAGTGCAAACTATAAATCATGAAATCATGTTCAAAAATTTTTTAAGTGATTAGCTATTTAAAAACCATGCCTTTTGGGCTGGGGTTGTGGCTTAGTGATATAGTGCTTGACTAGCACATGTAAGGCCCTGGGTTCTATCCTCAGCACCACATAAAGATAAATAAATAAAATGAAGGTACTGTGCCCATCTCCAATTTAAAAAAAAAAAAAAAATATATATATATATATATATATAAAACCAAGCCTTTTAATTGAAGAACAATTTGCTATAATTCACAGCATATGGTGAAGATGTGGTTTAAGAAGTGATAAATGATGGGTTCGTAAAGAACCATGTAGAAGGGGGAAACTGATAGTTCTGGGGTGACCTAGTGGTCATACCAGTTCTAGGTAATGTTTTTGTTGTTTTTTTTTTTTTTTTGGGTGCTGGGGATCGAACCCAGGGCCTTGTGCTTATAAGGCAAGCACTCTACCAACTGAGCTATCTCCCCAGCCCCCTAGGTAATGTTTTGATGAGTAACACATTTTTTATAATGTTGAACTGCAGTTGTGCAAATATTCATTATATATCTCATTCCTTAATTTATATACTACAAAGAAAAACCTAAGTGCTGTATCTTTTTTCAACCACAGCCCATAAGAAGTGTGTGTGTGTTTGTTTGTTTGGACAGGGGATTGAACCCAGGGGCATTTAACCACCAATTTTTACTTTTTTTTTTTTTTTTTTTTTTTTTTTGGTGGGAGGAGGTTAGAAACAGTGTCTCCCTGAGTTGCTTAGGGCCTTGCTAAGTTGCTGGAGCTGGCTTTGAACTTGTGATCCGCCTGCCTCAGCCTCCTGAGCAGCTGGGATTAATAGGTGTGCACCACCGTACCCGGCCCAATTTCTTTCTTTTTTTTATCCTGGGGCCTATACTCACATAATATAATGTGTATATATAACTGAAATAGATTTCAGGAAAAAATAGTGATTATAGCTAACACCCCATTTAACTATGTGCTATGTACTGTTCTAAGTGTTCTACAACTATTAATTTATTTAATCCACATAATGATACTATACTTAACCTACTTGCAATACATGCTGGTAGGTTCTATTCTGTTTGAAAGCAGGCAGTCTAGCTCCAGAGCCTCTTTAGTAACAGTGTACAGTACCTGAAAGCACCTGTACCTGGTAGGCCATCTTTCTCACCTCCTCTCCTCCTCTCCTTTCCCCTCCTCCTCCTCCCCCTGCCCAGTCCTTTGCAGCATTGCCTCCCCTTTTCACACCAGTCCCCAGGGCACCTCTCACCTTTTCCCTTCCCCAGTCATAGTCTCAGTTGTTAAGAAATTCCCTCACCTAAAGCTGGTGCAAAGAAAATCTGGGGGGAAGGGGGTAGCCGCTCCCACTGATATTCAGCAGCAGGCTTACTCCTTGGGGACTGGCAGCTCAGGGTCACATTGGTCCCCACATGGGGCACACCCAGGAGGCGGCAGGATGGAGGAGCTGGAGGAACTGGGGAAGGAGACACAGGTTAAAGCCCACAGCCAAGGGAGCCAGGGATCCTCCCCACCCCATGCCCTTCTGTCACTCCATTGGCCCTGCCCCCAAACCTTATACTCAGCCACTTGGGAGAGAGACCCCCTCAACCTCCCTGTGGAGTGGGAGGGATCTGGAAGTGTGTGCTTCTCACTCACCCAGTACTTTGAGCTCTAAGGTCTTGCTGCTGTGGCCTTTGCTTTTGCCTTGGTTGTCTTGTACATTCACAGAACAGCGGTAGGAGCCAGAGTCTTTCTCCTGGAGGCCCTCCAGCCTCAGGGACACATTCCGGGAGGGCATGGAGTAGACCAGGGATGCTCTAGGTTTGCTTGACAAGACCCCATTGATGTAGGCCAACACTTAGGGCAGTTCACTTCCCGTTGTTATTCCATGATGCATGTGCCCATGGGTCAGTCAGTTCCCCTTTCCCAAACTGGCCTTCACAGGCTGCTCTCCCACATCCATACTTCTGAGCAGTACCAACCCCTGTCCACCCATCTCCCCAGCCCCTCTCTCACTGCACCAGGGTCCTTTGGCAGAACAGACCTTATGCCCCCATGTGTTGTGTCTTTATCATCTCCCATTTGGAGTATTCAGAAAGATGGTTATAATTCACTAAAATTGATTTCTTAGGCCACTGATGGACCATAATCTACAATAGATTAAATAAGACTAGAGGATACTGAGGTGATATCAAGATTTTTTTTCATTCATTGTATTCTTTTTAGGTTTACAGTTCTCAGACTTTAGAAACAGTGATACAACAACTGGTCCCCCAGATAATATCTGTGATATGCTTTATGCTGTGTGGTTCTGGATAACTGCAGCCTCAGGTTTGTGGGTGAATGTTGAAGGGAAGCAATTGAGCAGTAACAAGAATAATACTAGAGAAACAAGAGGTCTGTTGATGTGCTAGGGAGTTTGGACTTTATCCTAATCATCAAAGAATTTTTGGCCAGGTAATGACTTGGTTAGTCTTCAATTTTATAGCAGTCACTGGCTGTAATGTTGAAGATGGAAGCAGTAATACACAAAGAGGTGTCTTGCAATGAGCTAGAAGAGAGGTGAAAGAAATGGCAGTAAAGCTGAATAGGAGGACAGGTTTCATGCATGTCTAACTCAGGGGGCTATTTGAAGAATGGGGAAATTTTAAGGGACAGTTTGCTAGGTGTTAACCTGGACCCAGTTAGCTGTCTACTTCTCTGCTAGCTTATGCAGGACTCCTTATGGTTCTTCATAGTGCAAGTGTTTGGCTTCACGTCTAGAACCCAGAGAGATAAAAACTAGAACACCGTATTAGAACAGTCCTTTCTGGGTCGCCTCTAGGATGCTTTTTCCATAACCTTATGGGTTCTGGTCAGTTCCCCAGTCTTCTTATTATCCTGACTTCTTTTTTTATTTTTTTTTTCCCCCTCTTAACATTACTAGGGATTCAGAACTAAAATTCACATCTAATATTTCAAATGTTAATTATACAGGCACCCCAAAGTACGCTCCTATTACTAGGTTAAGATGGAATATCAATTTTTCCTTATTGGAAAGTTGTATGTATGTAATGTTTAAAAAAGAAAGAAAATGGGGGAAAAATCTTGTTCCAGAAATAACAGACAAGTACTGTAAAGTGCTTTAGATTATAAATGATTGTTAGGATTGCAGTGGTAATTAGATAGTTTGATTTTTATTTCTGTTGCTCTATGTTCTGTTCTACCTACTTACTGTTGTAGAAACTTGTGTTTAAAATAATGAATGCTTAATGAAGCTGTGCCTCTTATGCATATGTCGTATTTTATCAGTAATTCATAATCTGTGCCAAGTCATTTCCCCTATTCTTCTAAGTAAGTAATTAAAGAATGTCTGTATTTGGGAAAAGGCATATATTTAATATTTAAATCTGTATAAATCTCACCTCTTTGTACTTGAATCCTTGAAAACCAATGAAAATACTTCTATTCATGGCACTAATCAAGTGAGTGTTATCTTTTCACTTAGTAGGATACATTGTTACTCCTTAGTAAAAAACAAACCTGTGTTTACTCTCAGGTACTTTAGGAATAGCAGCCATCATTTTATTTTTATAGGCAGCATGTTCTTGGCTGCATTCACGAATTTACATATTTTGAGCTACCAAATAGTATATCATTCCATATAAATTGATAGAGTAGTGTGGAAGTTGTTTACTTAGATTTTTTTCTAGTTGCACTTTCTCAGCCTTTGTTAGACTATTTTGTTGTAATAGATTGGATTTTGAAACATAAAAGTGCTGTTTCTCTACTATCTATAGATTACTTCATTTATTTAAAAAAAAACAATTATTTTTGTAATGGATATTAATGAAACCATAATAAAAGCTCATATCTACCAAAAACTGCTTTTATTATTTTTTAATTTGTAAATACTTCATATGGAACCATCTGGCTTATTATGATTTAGAGAGAAGCATATGATAGATCAAAAAGTACTTTAACCTTATATTTAGTATCTCAATTGCCTAGATGCAGTCTGTTTGTTTATTCAGTACTCAAAATTTGTTGAGGTCCTTCCACATGCCAGGTATTGATGTAGGTGCTGGGAAATACATCAGGGAACAAAACTGACAATCCTCTGCCTTCACTAGAACTCACATTCTGGTTAAAAAACAAAACAAAAAAACAATTTTCACAGTGTAATTCAGAGCAATTAACTCAATCAAAACAAAAACTCAGATATTCTTTGATAAAGTCTTAATGGCCTTGGAAAGTTTGAGCTCTATACTTTCATTGTGCATAAGAAATAGAAATTCATTTGTTTTTGCTTTAAGAAAGATATACATGGTTTTATTTATTTTTTGCTTTGTCTCTATCTACCTGTCATTGAGGTTTGCACCAGTAAACATCAGAGTAAACACCAGTAAACATTAGTTTATTATTCATTCAGTGATTAATACTCAAGCACGTCCTCTTCAGCCAGGCACTGTGATGGGTCCAGAAGGTACAGTCTTATGCCAAACCAGATAATTCCTTCTCTTATACAAATTAGGAAATGTGGTGAATAGTTGGGATTTAAAAGCTCAGAGTTATGCCAGTTTTAGAACAGTATATTATAATTACGTTTTTATATAACTAACATACTACTAAATTAAGAGGAAAAAAATGAAGGGAAAAATTTTTTATTTCTTCACTATGGCACAATCATGTTCATAAAATGTTTTGTTATTTTTCAAGAAGTGGTAGTGGTACCAGGTGTGGTAGTGCATGTCTTTAATCCCAGATACTGGGAAGGCTGAGGCAGGAGGATAGCAAGTTTCAGGCCAGCTTGGGCAACTTAAGAAGACCTTGTCCCAGAATTTAAAAAATAAAAAAAAAAAAAGAACTGGGGATACAGCTCTGTAGAGAGCACTTGCCTATAATGGGTTAGGCCCTTGGGTCCATTCTCCAGCACCAATCCCCCAAAAAGTAGTAATGATAAATCTGGTTTTAATTCCAATACATGTATTTTAAATAATGAGAGTTCCACATACTTTTTCATTCTGTCAACAAGAAAATATGTGAGTCATTCATATTCCTTATTTCTGTTCATACTGAGTTTTACCTGTCTCCTGCTTCTTCTTTTTTTTTTTTTTTCTTCTTAAAGAATGTAACCTTTATTTTTTATGGGTTATTTTGTTTTGTTTTGTTTTAAATGTGCTGAGCATCGAACCTAGTGCCTCACTTGTGCTAGGCACGTGCTCACCATTACGCTACAACCCGGCCCTGCCTCCTGCTTCTTGTGGACTGGTTACTCAGTAAGTGAACCTTTATTCCCTGGATGCATAGTTAAGGTTCTTTCTTTCCTTGGTTTGTATGTCAGTGTATTATTATTGTATGTCAGTGTATTATTCATACCAAGACTAAAAACTGTTGAAAATGATTAGCTGATTGGCTTTGATCTATAAAAAACACAAAAAGCCAGAGAAGTGATGATATATTCAGATATTTCTGAAACTAGAATAATGCGTGGGCAATAAAATGTTTATATAACTATGTTACTTAGTATTTACAAACCTACATCTAGGCATAAAGTCTTTTGCCTATAGAACTCAAATGTTATCAAAAACAATTTTTTAAAACTTTAAGCACTAATAAAAGGACAAATGAAAAAAATCAACTTAGCATTCCTGTAATACTTTGGATGTTGTGGGTTAGCTAAAATTTACCTTCTTTTTCCTCACATGTCTCATACTGACTGCTACATAAAGTTCTTTAGAGTATGATTCTTCCTTGTTATTCCCCCATGTGCCTTGTGGTACAGCATTTTGGTACTACTACTTTTCTGTACTTGAACTAACATTATTCAGAAGACTTCCTTGGTTCAGTGTGACTATCATTTTTGTAATACTTATAATGATCGCTAACATTCAATTAGTGCAAGCATTTAGCAAATTTCATTTTAAATACTCTTTTATCATTTAGTGCTTACATCAAATATATGATGAAATATTGATATTAACTCCATCTCATAGGTGGAGAAATTAAGGCTTAGAGATATTAATTTGTCTAATGTCACAAAGCTAGCAGGTGGTGACACTAGACTAAGCAATTTTATTTCAGAACCCATACTTGTAACCAACTGGTAACATTACCTCCTTATGAGTCATCAGCCTACTTTTATTAAGTTTTGACAATTGAAGTAATGTTTTTGGCAACTTTGTGATCATAAATGTCATACCAAAATATTGTAACACCTGAATGGACACCATCATGCTTATAAATATTCTTATCATTGAAACAAAAATGCAAACTTAAAATGACTGGGACTGTGGCTCAGTGGAGGAGTGCTTGCCTTGCATGTGTGAGACACTGGGTTCAATCCTCAGCACCATATAAAAATAAAATAAAGATTTTGTGTCCATCTACAACTAAAAAAAAAAAAAAAAAAAAAAAAAAACACAGGATTCATGGTTTCCTAAGATTACAGGAGAAACTTTGATTTGTAAGTCTTTTAAGAACTTAAAACGTGTGGAAATATAAGTAAAGGCTTTATTGAAGGCAATTTATTTAGTCATTCCTTGATGTATATAAATGATATTATTTATATTTATTAGTTGGGCTACCAACTCCTCTTAAAGGGAGCAAATTTGAATTAGAGCAGGAGAAACATTCACGAAGTAGACTTACATTTTTTACTGTAAAAGCAGGTAGATATGAGGCTTACCAAAGGAGGCTATGGAATGTGTCCATTACCTTGTGTGTATCATTGTTTGCCTAATGTTCAGATGGTTTCGGAATTTATCTTCTTAGAGATAGATGATGGGGATGAGATAGATTGTTTTGTTATGTATACAAGTCATCCTCTGCATAAGAACATGTTGGTCAATAATGGACTATAAATGCAAGGTAGTCCCAAGAGAGTATAATGAAGCTGAAGATTTCCTGTCTCTTAGTCATAGCATTGTAGCTGTTCTGATATCTATCCTAAGACAAAGCATCACTCAATATGTTTGTGGTAATACTGGTATACATACACCCACTGTGTGGCTAGTTGTATAAAATGTAACACATGCTATCATGACAGTATATGTTACTTGGTAATAAACAACTATGTTACCGATTTGTATATTTACTATACTATTTATCATTATTTTAAACTGTATTCCTAATACTTTAAAAGTTAACTGTAGCCAGGCGAAGTGCATGCCTGTAATCCCAGCAGGTTGGGAGGCTGAGGCAGGAGGATCCCCAGTTCAAAGCCTGTCTCTGCAAAAGTGAGGCACCAAGCTAGTGAGACCTTGTCTCTAAATAAAATACAAAATAGTGCTAGGGACGTGACACAGTGGTTGAGTACCTCTGAGTTCGATCCCCAGTCCTTGCCCCCCCAAAAAAGGTAACTGTAAAATAGTATATTATGTTGTGGCAGTAGGAGCTTCATCCATCTCATGTTTCCTGCCTCTTGATTGAATCAAGAGACCACGTGACTTAGCAATCAGGTTTATGTAAGTTCACTGTGGTTTTCACACAATGACAACATCACCTAGTGATGTATTTTTCAGAACCTATCTTAGCTGTTAAGTGGCACATAACTGGAATATATATACAAAATTGTAACTGCATATTGAGAAAGTTAAAAATAGAATCAGAAAATAAATCAGAATGCAGGGTATACAACAGTAACCAAGGTAAATATGTTTACTTCAGCTCATTAGTAAGATGAATCATGACTTCAGCAACTATGGCACAAAAGTAAATACAGAGACTTTTGGGAATTTTCGGTATTTCCTGAAGATAGGCATACTAGGTCCCTGTTTTGAAATCTAAGATAAATTTACATTAAAGTGACTTTGGGTAAGCTCTTACCTTTCTGTCTTAGGTTTGTAGACTTTAAAACAGGGATGTACCATATATTTCTCTATATATGTGTTGTGGTGCCCAGATCTCTCCGCCAGGGATGAAACACTAGTCTCCTAGTCTCCTGCAGCTTTCTGGGGCCCTGACTACTAGTGGCTTCTGGTTGAATTCCTCCAAGCAATTTCTTTTTGCCTAAGGGAGCTGTTTGGTCCAAGGTGAGGCCGCCTCTCTAGTGGCAGCCTAGATCCAGTTACTGGTCGGCACTGAAATACAAAGGTCCAGCCTTTTTGGCTCAATTTAGGACTGCTCTGAAGGGGCACCTGAGTTCCAGGCCTCACTTTGGGGTTAGGCCTCTGTTACATCTGTGTCACACTTCACACTTTCTCTGCTCAGCTCTGTTTCTCAGTCTCTCTCTCAAGTGTGGTTCCCTAGAGCCCCATCCAGTAAACCTGCACACAGTCTCTGAGTCTGTTTCCTGGGATATTTTTACATTATTTTAAGTAGGAGTGATAAATGCACACTGTTTAGCGTAAATCTCTGCATGTTATAGGCACTCAGGAAATGGTTGTAATGGTTTACATTTGTTATGTGGCACATTAAGCCACATAAGGAAAATATTTGATTTTTTTTCCCCCAGTACTGGGGATTGAACCCAGGAGCACTTAACCACTGAACCACATCCCCAGTCCTTTTTTGTATTTTATTTAGAGACAGGGTCTCACTGAGTTGCTTAGGGCCTTGCTAAGTTGCTGAGGCTGGCTTTGAACTTGTGATCCTCCTACCTCAGCCTCCCCAGCTGCTGGGATTACAGGTGTGCACCACTGCACCCAGCAACATGTTTGATTTTTATAGAAGTTATAGAGTTGTTTTTTTCCCCCAATTGGCCATTTCTCTTAGTAGTCCTCATAAAGCTAAGAATAAAATATAAAAATTCTACCAAATGGGCTATAAAAAGTGTTATGATTGCTTGAATTTCTTTCTACCAATTTCCTAATAAAATTCAAGTTGCCCAAGGATAGATGTTTATAATAAACTTAAAACTTGCTTACTTTCAAATTTTTTATTAAAGAGGACACATTCTTTTCAGGCATCTATGGAATGTGGTTTATACTGTATAAATGAAAATAAATTAGTTTTTACATCTTTAGCCAACTGACTGAATCTTGATTTAATGTTCTTACCCTGATGTCTGATGGAGGATTTCTAATAACCTTCATTTTTACATGAGTTTATTTGGATGTTAAGATTCTTTTTCCATAAATGCTTAAAATTTGCTACTGGAAAATTTTATGTTACAGGCTATCTTTGCCTAATATGTGGTGGTTTTTATTAAGAAAATAACTACAAACTGAGATAATCACATGGTCAACAGATGAAACAAAGTGGCTTATAATTTCAGGGGAAAAAACCTGCTTTTGACAGTTTCCCCTTAAACAGTGATCTAATGATTAGAAGGCCAACTTTGTATTTAGGAAGCCATACAATGTTCAAATGATAAAAATAAAACTGTGAGATTTCTGTTTTATTTTTGTCTTATTTGTGTTGTGGGTACCTAATTTTAGACATGGTTGTGAAACAATTATTTAAAGGGATTATATAGGAGACCTTTAAAGAGGAATGCTTTGTCCCTGATCTGACAGAAATATTTGAGAGAATTCTCTTGAATGTATATTTTAGATATCACATTCCTAATAAGATGATTCTATTTTTAATGTCTGAACATGTGGAGTTGGTGCCCAAGATATGAAGCAATGAGAGAAAGATTGAGAAAAGATGCTGACATAGCAACTTTGGAGGTGATGTAGGAAGCCAAATAAAAATGATCTTTAATCCAAGTCAGTTCTTTACCAAACTGACTTTTTTTCCTTTCAGGTGAGGAGGAAGTTCTAGACAAATAGTGTTACCTGCCCATCTTTGGTTACTCTTATCTACCTATTGTTGCTTATATGTAGAATAAGCGTTTATACCTTAACTTTTTTACCTCTCTTGTTCTGAATGGAGAAACACGTAGGATTTTATGTGTAGAAGGGTCCTTGTATTCCAGAGAATTCTGTACATGTAAGCATATGTACTAGGTATGGATTTTATAGTGTTGCTGTTAATCTGAGATAATTGCGTGAGTATTCATGTGAAGTATGTCAAGTGTAGGGTTAAAAGCATTACAATCACATGCATTTAGTTCCATGAGCTCTGGATGATGTTTGTTTTTGACAATTAGTATTGTCCTCCTCCAAGGTGTTTTTCTCTTCATAATCTGAATGGGCAAGAGACACCCTCAGCTGCTAGCATGAAGAATCCTAGAGAATTTAGGACTTTATATTCACTGAGAATCAAAATTTCCTGAATTATGTATTCTCTGCAAGAATCTCTCCTCATGAAGACAGCCCTGGCCAGTTATATACAAAGAGTGAGTGAGTCTTTCATAGCCAGATTCAGAATGAAGTACAAGCTGATAGGATTCAATCCTGGACAGTTCCTTCCCCACAAAGCCTGAGGCTCCAGAGAGGTAAGATCTCTTTGTTTGTGGTGGTCATTCTTCTGTTTGACCCTATTGAAATCCAGGAAGCATAACTGAGTCTTTATCTTTGATAGAACCACTTTATATTCTCAAATATTTGTTTTATTTGTAAGGGGTAAGAAATAACAAAATTTGGACTGGACTGCAGAGCTTCCTTTGGCAGATAACTGGCCTCCCTTCCCAAAGAAAACTATAACAAGAAGGGGTTTTTAAAAACAGCCCACTGCAATTAATCATCCATTGTTACAAAAAAATTAATTCGCTTTGCTCATGATAGTTGTATTTATGTTTTATACCCTTTTTTGCTCCTGCTTTTTTGAAAAGGTTCCAGGAGCCCTATCTAATTTTGGATTACCTATTATGGTTAAACAATGGATTTCCTGATTTACTTTGCTAAGGAAATTTCATCTGGCTAGTGATTTACTTTAAAATTAGTTTAATTAATTTGTTTAATAAATATATTAATCCTATGCGATAGGTATTTTTCTAGTCCCAAGGGAGATAGAGACAAGCAATGCAGACAAAATTCCTATCACACAGCTTATGATCTAGCTTGCTTGCTTCGGCAACATCAAAATTTTGTGAGTAGCTTTTGGTAGTTTTCAATATGCTAAATCCTCTTTGAAGGGGTACTTACCTTGGTTCCTCCTTTGCGGAATAAAGAAGTTGGACTAGGTTTATCTTTAAGGTTCTTTTCTATTCAAAACTTCATTGGAGCCTGGTTTGCAATTAAGCCTTGGAGTTTCACCCATCCTCTATAGATGAGTTTAAGTACTACAGAAGTTTTATAAAGTAAAAGTAAAGTGTAGGGGCAGAGGTAGGGATAGGGGATAAAGGTTGTCGGGAGCTACAGAGAGAGCAAATGAGTTAAGGACAGAGTATGAAACCCATTCTTCTTAGTAATTAAGAAGACATTGATGACCATGATAGAAACAATTTTAGTGGGGTAATAGATAAGACTGTGATTCCATTATGACAGGATTAGTGTAGACATTGCCTGAAAGACCCTTCAGTCATCAAGTGGTGTTGAAATTGGAATATGTGAGAGCTTAGTGCAGTGACTGCTAAGGAAGGTAGTCAAGACTTTTTCCTATGCTTGTTTCTGGATGGATGAATTTCCCCATTTTAAGTTGTTACCTTAACTAGTTTTTCTAGCGTCTATATTGATAAGTCAATCAGATAATGAATGATCAAGTACTGTGTGACATAATTGGAGCAGATATTCAGCATAATAAATGAATTTTCAAAATATTGCTTACCATGTCAGAAAAAAATTTTTTGCCTGGTAGGTAGGGAAAAAGTGGTATATTGTGAAGTGGTAAGAGATTCCTATATGCTTTTTACTGATAGAAATTATTTTCTTCAAGAAACAGGGAGGCCAGTGTGGTGCACACACTTGTAATCCCAGCAACCCTAAAAGCTAAGACAAGAGGACCTCAAGTTTGAATCAGCCTCAGCAATTGGCGAGGCTGTAAGCAACTTAGGAAGATGCTATCTCAAAATAAAAATAAATAAAAGCGTTGGGGATGTAACTCCATCATAAAGTCCTCCTGGGTTCAATCCCCTGGAGAGAGAGAGAGAGAAAGAGAGAGAGAAAAGAAAAGGGGGAAAGTTGATTGTGCTATTTTATATCTATATTCCCGGCTACTTCAGAGGTCAAGGCATGAGACTCTCTTGAGCCTTGGAGTTTGGGGCCAGGTTGCTTTAAAAAATGAGAGGCTGGAGATATATCTCAGTAGTAGAGCACTTACCTAATATATACAAAGTCCTGGATTTTATCTCCAGCACCACAAAACAAAACAAAACCAAAAAACAGAAAAAAACAGACAGAGAGAAATGGCAATTTGGCTATTTTACCTCTTACAGGAAATAAATATCAATATCCTTTATCTAAATGAGTAGAATACTAAGCAAACTGGTTAATTGACTTAAACTAGTTGTGCTGATCTTTAGAATCTCTTGTAATGCCTATGATACAAATTAAATCTACCTTATTTTAGGGTTTCTAATATGTGCTACATTCTTTTATGGAAACAAAACCAACATGGTGTAGAGCAGAGATTTTTAAGCTGAGGTTCTTGTGTGGACTCTTCAGTGAGTCCATGTACCCCTTGAAATTGTATGAAATCGTTTGTATATGTACACTTTTTTCTGAGAAGGTAATCCATGATCTAAAAAGGTTAAGTACCTCTGTACTGGAGAGAAAAAGCAAAAGATTGAATAATGAAAAGGATTTTTTACTTGCCAAAACTTGCTGTATAGTGCTAAGGACTGGGGGAATGTAAAACAGGTATGCTGTATTTTCCTTTTTGGTTTTGTTGAGTTTTTTCTTTTGGTTGGTTTTAAAATTTTTAGGCAATTGGCAAGTCATTTACATATTAATGTAGAGAAAACATAATAAATTAGGTAGTAAAATTCTGTAGTTCCCACAGATTTTGCCTTACGTAACTTTATAATCATTAGTTACAATTCTCTATCAAAAGATATGTATAAGGGGCTGAGTCAGAAGGATCCAAGTGTTCAAAGCCAACCTCAGCAACAGTGAGGTGCTAAGCAACTCAGTGAGACCCCTGTCTCTAAATAAAATAAAAAATTGGGCTGGGGAATGTGGCTCAGTAGTTGAGTGCCTCTGAGTTCAATCCCTGATAACCACCGCCACCACCAAAAAAGATATATGTATATATATGTTTGTGTGTAGGAATTTATACTATATTCTTAACATTCCTCTTACTGTGTGCAGAAACATGTTTACTGATTTATATCTGCTATTTAGGTTTTTTTCTTTCCTACTTTTATGCTCACAGTAACAAAGTATATAGTTGAAGAAATTTTAGTCTATCTTTAAAATATTAAAATAAAGTGTTGTTTTGTTGCCTTATAAGAGCAACTAGTAATCATTGCAATAGCAATAATCTTAATTTAAAGGAAGAAAAAATAGATCTATTTCACAAAGACTTTTGTTGCTTCAAAATACCCATTTGCCTTAATTTGAAGTATTGTTTTTGACATTTCTATAAGAAAACCAATCACTGAAGTTTTCCCGACCCCAATGTAATTTCTCCATCTCTTGTGGACTATAATGTGTGATTTAAAAAAAAAAAGTCTTTGCTTGTGAATAAGTATATTCTTTATTTAATCATTTGGGTGAACAGAATTGCAGATTTATCATGTTTAGTTGGAAGAGGGTTAAAATGACAATGCCATGTATTTCTAGTATGGCCAGTTTGACAACTACATTTGAAAATCTATTTCACTGCTTATTTTTTCTTATAACATGGTTTCCTGCTATTATAACTAAGCTGTCCTCCCTTCAAATTGACTTTATTTTTCATCTGACATCTTAGACTGATCAAGCCAATGTTTTCTAAACAACACACACACACACACACACACACACGAGTGTGTGTGTATATATATGTATATATATACATATATATATATATATATATATATGTATATATATATATGTAGTTTTATGCCTTATTTCTATTCCTCCTCATTATATGCTGTTCCACTTCAGTCGGTTCTGGTTGAACAGTGGTTTTGTGGGGGCAAATTTTGAGAAAATGATTGAGCCTATAGTGGAATTGGTTGGCCTATGCCTTTATGATTTATTTTGTTTGCTTCCTACTTTGCTGTACCAGGGAAGAACTTAATTCTTCCCATTTTCTGAAAGTTGGAGGAGGAACTGGAGGACATTGAAGCAAAAGAAACTTTAATCTCACTCCCAAAGTAGCTTAATAATGATGGGCTTTGATGAAACCACTGGCCCTTATATAGATCTTATTTTCCAAGCCTTTCATTATTTTATTTGCCCTTTTCTGAACTCTACAATTTCCCTCTCTTGTAGCTGGTTCGATGCCCAGAACTGAATGCTGTGCTCCAGCTGTGGCCTCACCGGTGCTGAATAGAGAGGAAGAGCCACCTTCATAGCTTACATGTGATTCCTCTGCTTATACAACCCAATACTGGATTTACTTACTTTGGCAAGATAGCTGCATTGTGCACTGTATTTAATGTTACGTGTACTGTAACCCTGGGTCTTTCTCTGCATTGCTGCCGTTAAACCCCCAATCCTGCCAATCTAAAACTCCTGCCTTTGTTTACCTGCCCCTCCCCCATAGACTCCCCATACATTCATCTACAATGAATGTCATCTTTCTATTCTCTCATTTCCTTTGACTCTAATCTTAAACTTTGGCAAACTTTCACTCTGTCCTCTAAATGATCAGTTGTCAGCCACCTTATTTTTCTCCCTGCTTTGGTAATGGGACATCTTCCAAATCTTTTTCTCTGGTTCTTTTCCTTTCGTAGTGCTAAGGACTTGGCACTTGGTAATGGATTTAGTAAGCATCCACCTGGTGTTTCTTCCCAAGCCAATAACCAGGAACTTCTCTGGTTTTACCCCCTGATGAGTTCTTCTATCCAGACTTTCTTGACTCCTCCTGACCTCTATCCCTGTGCCTTCATTCAAGATGGATAGTATTATCTCACAGTTCTTCCTCCAGGGAGGAGACAAAACATAATATCAATTTACTGGGGAGATTTCTAACATTAAGAAAATTCATTATTTTAAATTGTGAATAGTTTAGTCTTAAATACATCTAAGCAAATTCTTTGCCCTGAGATCTTAATTTTGAAACAGCAGTTAGAGCTTTACTTATTATAAATGTCTAGGATGGGTAAGGTAAAGGAAGAAGAAAGGGAAGTGAGGTTTTTGTGTTGAATAGGTTGTGATTTTTCCAAGAAAGCCAGTTTGAGGTTTTTGTTGAATTTGGTAGCTGTCTGGAATGGGAGATATGAGACTTCTTTTTTTTTTTTTTTTCCTAGATTCTGAAGCATTGTTTTAATCTCAGGTTTAGAGTAGGTTTTGAAGTTAGTTTATTTAGGAATATTGATACAGGTACTCAGTCTTTTAATTATGTGCTTTGGTTAATCATTTAGAGTGTGGAATATGTAACCTTTTCTGATTTACTATGGGTAATAAGAAATGGAAGGTCTCTATTTGTCTTTTTATCAATTTCTAAGCTCTTTCAAGTTTAACTAAATCCCAGTGCTTGTTTCTGGTAGCAGCAAGCCAATGTTTGAGTTTTTCCCTTTTTTTTCCCCTTTTCCTATCTTAGTCAGTGTGTCCTATTTAAATGGCCTCTCCTTGGATTTGTGGTCATTATTGAACTCAGAAGTTACTGCTTATGTGTATTTTATGTCTTGAGAGAGTTAAAATCAATTTGGAAATCTTTTGAATATACTATCACATGGATTTAGAAGTTACCAAACATCTTTCCTGCAGGTACCTGATAGATACTTTACATATCAGCATATTGCCCTATAAAAGTGTATTACATATGTACACTACAAGTAAAAGGTGGCAAGATCTTAGTCTTTTTTAATGAAATAGAAAATATATCACCTGACTCTTCTTCAATATCTATAATGATTAGATATTGTTGATTTCATTATTCACAATTACATAAGCTAGGCAAAATTTTAAGCTAAACTTGGTGGTTTTAAAGAGTAAGAGTCTTTTCTGTGGTTTCCCACCATACATATTATCAAATATTGGTGGCTTTGTTTATGCCTCTGTCACTTGCTATTAAATGTGGGACTTTTCTTCAAAGGAGCATTAGTTTTACTTCTTGACTTCTAGACCAGCTCTTACAGACTTCTGACAGAGCTAACTGAACCATTTTGTGTCCTGAATGCTTTTTTCAGGCAACCAGTAAGTAGTGAGCAGTGGCATGGTTTCCATCTCCATTTATGGCCTTGAAAGGGTGAAGGGACAGTGTTGGGACTCTCCATTTACGGTCCTTGGAGGAGTTGAAGAGTGGTTGGGGTGTTCTTGGAGGCAGAAACTAGACATTGTGAGATAAAAATAAATTGACAGGGGTTGTTTGCAATTCAAATTCCAATCCCTGCAGGGAGGGCACAGAGTGCTAGGAAAGGAGAACATGTAGAAAGTAAAAAGAAATCTGCTACAGCATTTATATTGTAAATGGTTTGCCCATGACATATATTTCCCAAGTTTCCCATGTTTCTGGTTTGTTTCTCTAAGTTTTGTCTTGGTTGTGACTATCCTTTATGAAAGAAAGAAGAAATGTTTTTAAAAAGAGTGTATCATTGGAAACCTCTCTTCTCTAAGGCATCATTTGAGGCACCAAAAGGAATCTAAAGAAAGAGAGAATGGGACAGGTGTTTGTGCAGGGGGTAGGCTGGCTGGCTTTACTGCGGGCGACTCTATTTATTGTTCTGTTAATGTCTAGGAAGCTCATCATATGTGTCATGCTTTCATTATACCTTTTGCCTATCTGGATTTCTGGCTTCAAGAGACAGATTTAAAAACTGACAGCATATTTGTAGATTGTCAACTGTAATGTAAAGATAATGAACTTTCACAGCAGCTCTATAAAGATTATCAGGAGTCGTTTTAGTTTGGTGAGGATAGGTGATACACATTGGCTTGTGGAAAGTAATCTCACCTTTGGAAGAAATTTATAATGTTGCTAATGCCTATAAATTAAGTCAGAAGTGAACTGGTTCTGTACAGTTGAGTGAAACCCAGTATAGTAGAAGGAAGATTAGAAGGACAGAGAGAAGCAGAGGTGGAATAGAGCCTGAATGTGAGAAAATTTGGAAGGTGGGACTAAGTCCATGATTTATCTTTTGCAATGTCATAAGATAGCACAGGATGTACCATTAAACTCAGGAAACTGGGCTAATCATCAGAAATATGCATTAAAAATAAAGACCATGAAAAAAAGGATTGAAGGATTGTACAAGATAATGAAATTATCCAGGTTTTATCTGTGGACTTGCATAATGATATTTATTTGCTGTGTGGCATGTAGCAGAAAAAGAAATGAAATAAACCTCCTACCTTGCCCTCCACCCAGAAAAGAAACTATTGGCTTTGTTCATTGGTTTGTTTAGCTAGCTGTTTCAGTTGGTAGACTAGTAAATTGTCTAGTTTTAGGTGTAGGTATTAGTGTTCTTCATCATTGATGTCTGAAACTGTGAACTTGTGGCACTGTTGATTTGACTTCTGTTTGAAATTTTAGCAGCTTCCACAAAGACTAGTGAGTTAATAAGGAATATAGATTATGTAAATAATGTTTTATTAGCTTATTTATTTAGGCAGTTGTTTTTACCCTGTATTCCTTCTTAAGAATAAGAAAGGTATTCTTTGCTTTGGGAAATTCTTCTCTCTGTCCTCCTTCCCTCACTTTTTCCAAATTCTGGGCACCATAGCAGCTCTCTCTCTCTTCTGTGGCAGGTGTGCATCCTATTGGCTGGCTGGTATTTCTTGTTTTTTTCCCCCCCTTATTCTTTTTAAATGGGGGAGGGGGTATAAAATTTGTGTATGGGGTACATGCAATAATGTTGTAATGTTTCTTGTTGTTTAATGGATAATTAATTGCAAAATAATTGTTTGAATTATAACATGTTTGAATAAATGCTAAATTAGTATTTTTTCTAATATAATAATGAATTTGAAATCTAGCATTCCTGTAACAATGTGTCTCTGTTTGTCTGTCTGTGTCTGTCTAATAGTAATTAATATCTGTGGTCCGTACATGGAAGAGGAAGTACAGCTTTAAAGGAATAACAAAAGACTTTGTGTCTTAGACCCTTCGCAGGTGTTACAGTCGGGTGAAAGAACATGGTGTTGGGAAAAGAAAGAGCAGTTACACATTTGAACAGTTGGAACAGGTGTTTGGTCAGGGAGGATGGGATGCTCAGCCCTGCCAGCCTGTACTTATTAACAGTAGTGGCTTGTACCAGGAGCTGGAGTCAGATGGCAGCACAATGGAGGACTATTCACAGGAGGACTGGGGAAACCACAGTCAGGATCTCCATGGCTATCCAACAGATCAGGAATTGGGTAAGAAAGCCAAAATATATGATACTCATGTGTGTATTTATCTACCTGGCATGTGTACTGCTACTTATTGTGATCTGTGATGTCATACTGTTTCCATGGTCAGCACAGAGCATGTCACTAGTTTATTTGGGGCAACTAAGCATCCTTGGTTTTGGTTTCAGTTGCCAACAAGTGCTTTGGTGATTTGTGGGCCACCCTGATTCCAAAGACAGAATTCCTAATGCTGAGCCACACAAGGAGACTCAGTGACAAATAGAATCCTATGTAATTTTAAATACACTGGACCTTCTAACATTCTAGTTCTAAGATGCTAAGAGTATTGTCTCTTGTCCCAAGTGTTATAAGTGAATCTATCTTTTCCTTCTTCATTCCAAATACTTTTTCTTTTCTGTCTGTGATTTGGGAAAGACCCCTCCCAGACTTTAGTCTGAACAAAAAATAAGTGAAAGCCTTGGCTTATACTAAAAACAATTGATATCTTAGCCATGTCAGTGATGATTCTCCTTCAAACCTCCTGAAGTATCCTGTACCAACAATAGCTGAAATGATTTATATACAGTAAAGGCATTCAAAATGAAAGCTGCAATTCCTGGCCATCAAATCTAAATTTGTGTGACCTAATTAAGAGTACATGTGTCATTTTTGTTGTTTCATTAGCATTAAGTGCTCCAATTTTTATTTTCATATTTTGGAAGTACTCATCAGTTTTCTGCTATAGCCATTGCACATTAAAGAACAGGTTGTATAATGAGCTTTCACTTTTAAGTAAATCTTCCCCAGTAAGGTACTGAGGCAACCCCAAGGAAGTATATGTAGAATTGGCAGTAAAAATGTATTTCTCTAACTTAAGGTAAAAGTCTGTAGGCCCTGTTTTGACAGAATTCCTGATGGTAGAGAAATGCTAATTCAAAAGAAAAAGGATTAACTTAATATATTTCTTATAAGTGCTGTTTTTAAACAATCTCAATATTCTCAAAAATTGGAAGAGAGAAGAAAGAAACTATGAAACTCTAAGACTAATAGTATATAAGGGACTTAAAGATAAGAAGAACAAGCAGGACAGATGCTGAGTGATCACTGCCTCTTAATTTTACAAAAATAATAAGGTCTAAATTACTTTGGCATCTCATAACATGGGTTGTGCAACAGAGTTAAGTCACCCAAACCTTTGTGGGGGGTGGTCATGCAGAATACGCTGATCCTGATATTGGGGGAATAATTGCTCTGTAAAACCCACATAGAAAATCTAAATAGAACAGAATTATTTTCGTTCTTATACTTTTAAAATCATGTTTGCAGTGAAATTAAGCTTTAAGCTCCTAGCTAGAAATCCACTGGTGACCTTGAAGAATTTTATACTTGTAGAGCTGGTTTCTGATCTTGCATATAAATGTATGCATCTCATTATATAAGAGTTATATTTATAAAGCTGGCTTTGAACAGTGTTGGACACCAGTATTAAGGCCTGGTATTGAAAAGTATGGAATGAACTACATAAATGTATATAGATAAAATTAGAAAATATAATTTGTTTTAACTCTTTACATTTCAGATGAAATACCTGTCACAAAGAGAACATTAAAAATAAAACAAGAGTCTTCTGAAGAAGCACAGTAAGTAACTGCTTCACCTTTCCTTATAGTATGTCTGCCTAGGTTTAATGACCTTGGAGAAGGTCGGAAAGGAATTGCTCTGGAAGTTATAGCCACACCGTACTATGTCTGGCCTATCCTTTCTCAGCTTAGCTTCAGTTTTCCAGTGGTGAACTGAAATGTTGACAATTTCATATACCACAAGAAGGAATAAATGTGTTACTTGAAAATAGATAAGACAATATTTTCCTATGTGTGGATGTGGATATCTATCTAGATACTCAAGGACTGGGGTTTATTTTGCGTTAGGTAAAATGGTAGGAAGGCCAAAGTGACAGTTAAATTCCTTATAGCAATTCAACTTAGGAATCAAAAAGCAAACTCTTAGATGATTATACATTTGGAAAAGAAAGTAGTTATTGAAAGAAGGACTGAAAAAGTCTGGGGACAGGGTCCCCTACTGGTTCTAATTATTGTTCTTTCCCCCAAGAGTTTAGCATCATCTGTTATGTTTTTGGGTGGTAGTGATTGTTGTTATTGTTCTTCCCCTTCTTCACCTGGGGATCAAACCCAGGACTTCACACATGCTAGGTAAATGCTGTAGTACTGAGCTATGTCCCCAGCCTCTCTTTTTTTTTTGGTACTGGGGATTGAATCCAGGGGCACCTCACCTCTGAGCCACATCCCCAGTCCTTTATGTATTTTATTTTGAGACAGGGTCTCACTGAGTTGCTTAGGGCCTCAGCCTCCGAGCTGCTGGATCATAGATATATGCCACTGCACCCAGCTCATAGTTCTTTCTTAATAGCTTTAAGTAGATTTCTGATTAAATCTATTGAAGAGTATATGTTAAATTTAGGGGGTGAGTAAGAAACATCATTCATTTTCCACCTGGTAACACTGAAGTTTGTGTAGTACCCACTTGTTCTTGTGTTTCATTCCACACATTGTACTCTTCATATTTGAGACTAGTAGAGAAAAAGACAAGAGGCAAGATAAAAAGGACTGCTGGATAACAAACAGTACAATAAAAACAGTTTCATAACAAACCACCATTATCACCATTACCACCATCACCATCATTACCCTTTTGCAGAAACTCATTTCTTTTTCAGAGTATTTCTTTGGAATCAAAGAATTCCCAGTGTCATCTGATTTTAGGTCTGGGGAGAGGGCGAGCATTCATGGATCAGACGTGTTTCCTAAAATCATAACCATTATTCTGGTACTCAAAAAGTATATGATGCAAATCCGTACATTTAAAACCATTTCTTATTGGGAGTCCATATCTTCAAATCTTTCTTCTCTAAAAGAAGTTGATGTAACTAGGTATAGACTCAAACTTCACAGAATTGGTATCACCAACTTCAAACCATGAACTTTTCTGGTGGTTGTAACTTAAATGTAACACATTTTCCAGGAACTGTTTAAATAACGGGGTCTAATTTTCATGGCATGCTCTCTCTTTGAGATTGATATGAGCCTTGTGCTCAGATCAGCTTGGCTCAGGTTAGCAGGGCAGGAAACTGACAAGCTGTGGAAATCTCTAGCCTGTGCTGCCCTTTCTCTGGGTTCAGCTTAGTTGGGGCGAGGGGAGATTCTGAAGAGCTTTCTATTGGGCCATTATTTCCCAGTGCAATAGTTTCCTCAGAACTGTTCTTTGCAGTGTCTGACTATAGCATTAGTAATGTAGGGCTATGACAGTGCTGAATAAAATAACTATAATTGAGCAATGGAGTTTTGTTCTCTCTAGGTATATGTGGGATTAGCTGAACTAGCTGATAATACCTGAAGTATAATACATCATCCTTCATTCATGAAACGTCCCCTAATGTCATTTGTTCAACACATTTTGCCTACTGAACGTCAGGCATTGAGGTACATCTGTGAGCAAAATGTACAAAAACATCTTGGCACCCCATCCCCATTCCTTAGTGGAGTCTTGTCTTGAGATTAAAATAAGTCATTTCAAGAGGACAAGGAAAAGTGGGAGCTATGAAAGAAAGTTTCCCTTTAAAGTGTTGACCCACACACAAATATCTTAACCCTATAAGCACTACAGTCAAATACTATAAAAATAGTCAAGTGCCTTCATGTCCCTGAGAAGAGGTAGACTTCCCAGGAATGTAGTGATTTCATCTAGATGGCCACCCTGATGCTTGAGAAGCTTTCAAGACAAACTAAAGGATGGAGAGTAAATTCAGGACAGTCTTAGTCCCAAGAAGCAGCTGATAACAGAATATTAGCTCTTTGTCATCTTGCAAAGAAAGTCCAGGGGACAGGCAGTAGCTATCTGAAGCTTCCCCAGAATGTTCTCAAAGTTCTTCCCCTGGAAGGCATGAGAATTTAATAGGAAAGTCTCAAGACTTTGTCTTCTTACATAGCCTCCTTCTAAGAAGTTGATAATAAATCCACTTTTCATGCCTCTGTTTGATTGTGAATATGACATTTCAGTGTTTTTGTATTTAAATCTGTCACTGATATAGAGTATGATAGTTTGGTACCAAATTATATCTAATAGACCTGTCTTCCAATATTGAAGTTATTAGAAACAAACATTATATTTATGTGTTTGTATAATTGTAAGAAATATCAGTTAACAAATTATATGATTAAGTAGCCTGTGAAACAAGAATTTACTGGCGTTTTCTGTCTTACTCTGTTAACTATACATGTCAAAATTGAAATTCTTCTGTATTTTTGCCTCTATAAAGGGTTTTCTAGAACAGTATCAGTTCATTTTCTTAACTCTTTCTCTCTTAAAACATAAGCCTAAGTGAACTTTTTCCATCTGAATTCTCAGATTTTAATGTGTTAACTAGGCAGTTCTTTTAATTGTTACAAAAAATGTTTTAGTTTTGTATCAGGTTAGTCATAAACAATTTTGTTTTCCTACAGTTCACATACATGGGCCAAAAATATTGAACTTGCAGAATTTCTAAGTTAGAAATTAAGTTGTTAATTATTTTAAATGACTCTGGATGCTTTTGTGGATAGAGCATCCTTCACCTTCTTTTAGCACTTAGATCTGAAGGCCATCATAGGCGTTATACAGTCGCTTTAAAAAAATCATGACCCATGGATTTTTTAAATCCTAGGGTCTGTAAGTATTAATATTTATTAATTTTTACTATAGCAAGACTTTAGAAAGTAAATGGAAAGCATTTTATTGTTAATTTATAGAAACTTCTAATGGGTCTTTTTTTACATTTCAATACTGTGATTATCCAACATGGTAGTCACTAATCACATGTGTCTATATAAATGTGATTTTAAATTAAATATAATAAAAATGTAATACCTCTTTTGCATTAACCACATCTTAAGTTCTAGAAGCTACCATATAGGACAGCACAGATATAGAACATGTCCATCATCACAGAAAGTTCTATTCAACAGTGATGTTCTGGACACCTGAGGAATTTGACTTTTCTTTCTCTTTCTAGGAAGCGAGACATCATGCAAAATATTGTACAGATTTTGGAATCAGTACAGTTGAAATGGGAACTATTTCAGAGCTGGACAGACTTTTCAAGGCTTCATCTTTCTAATAAACTGGCCATTTTCGGAATTGGTTATAATACCCGTTGGAAAGAGGATATCCGTTACCATTATGCTGAGATCAGCTCCCAGGTGCCCCTTGGCAAGCGACTTCGGGAATACTTCAACTCTGAGAAGCCTGAGGGACGAATCATTATGACCCGAGTACAAAAAATGAACTGGAAAAATGTTTACTACAAATTTTTAGAGATCACTATTAGTGAAGCTAGGTGCCTAGAGCTACACATGGAAATTGACTGGATACCCATTGCTCACTCCAAACCAACTGGTGGGAATGTTGTTCAATATTTATTGCCAGGAGGCATTCCTAAAAGCCCAGGCCTTTATGCCATTGGCTATGAAGAATGTATCGAGAGGCCCCTCTCACCCCACATGGAGCGACACTCCCTGGATCCAGGAAAAGAGGGCCGGGTTGACCTGGAAACCCTTTCAGCACAAGCCTCGTTACAGGTGGAAATAGAACCCACTCGAATTATCTATTGCTACCTCGGTATTGCTGAGGTCAGGACTCTACAGCAATGCTTATTTTTACATTTCCAAGCAAATACCAAAACCTTCAGCAAAGATTGGGTTGGTATTAATGGATTTTTGTCTCAGAACTGTATTGTGGATCCCGGAGTTTCCCCCAAATCCATCTATATCAAATTTGTAGAAGTAGAGAGGGATTTTCTTTCCGCTGGCTCTTTAGTTGAGTGCCTGGAAAAAGCCATTGGATATCCCTTAAAATTTAACAACTGAATGTCATCCTTCATAAGGATTTGGGCTCTTACCTCCTTCTCTACTCACTTCCTGTTATCTAGACTGCCCCTCATCCAGATGCTGCCATCAGAGACTCTTCATGGGAACTCTTTCCAGGATTGGGCCAGTGTAACTTCTAAGGAATCATAGTAGACATTGGGCAGAAAAAAACAGACCCCACCCAAAAATGCTCATTTTGAGCAAGCAAGATAGTGAACTTGCATGGCGGGTCAGTTGTTTCTTTTTTAAAAACAAAAAATTTTTAAATGGATTTTAGAGCCCTAATGTAAACAGATGTAGGTACATTCCATATTGGACAAAACTTATACTTTGAGTTTCATATGAAATTGAAAAATTGTATTTTTTTCACAATGTTTCATTTTTACACATCTCTATGTCTCTATATAAGTATTATTTACAACCCTGAATAAATAAGCAATAGATAATGGCAAGTTAAATCTTGAGTCACAGTAAATAAGACTGTTTTTCAATATCACCTTTAGCTACTATTGTATATAATTTAGAGTTTCATTTTTTTCACCAGCCAAGTGTTTTGCTATTTCCGATCAGTGTTGCCTGCAAAGATCTTTGTTTCTGTGATGTACCAACTTTACGGTTGTGTTGCCATTTAAACTTTTTTTTATAAAAAAATTAAAGTAATTCCTGGCCTCTTGGCATACTAGTTGCACTTTTTGTACTAGAGTGTGACCGAACTTACAGTGGGGACTGCTCTGGCTTTACTGCTAATAATGAACAGAACAAACAGAGCAGGATCCACTAGCAGTGTTCATTTAATGTCTCCCCATTGACCACTGTCATTATTTCTTGTCAGAGTACCAAAGGTCATTGGACATGTCATTTTGTATTTTTTTAAAAAAAATGTCTAGGATGTTCTATCTGACCTTAGGAACATAAATTTGTAATAGACTTTGCATTCTTCATCATTTATATTCAGTAATCAGGGGAAAGCCTCCCAAGGAGTACAGAGTGGTAAATTGATATCATCTTACTGTGTCTAAAAGAGGGAAGGGAGGATCCCAGTAGAAATAAAAAAAAAAAAAACAAAAAAAACCCTAAAAAGTGATCCATAGGAGAAGAAATTGTAAGGTGTCAGTCTATTATGAAGATGACTATCATGTTTAGATCTTTTCAAGATTTCCAGTGGGTCAGCTACCACTCCTCTTAGAGGTTAGTACTCTTAGCTAACAAGAGCTTACTAGTAGAGTAGTCAAGGATCACTTTGGTCTCATGGCAGGACCTCATTGGATTGGTTGTTTATCTTTGATTCTTCAACATCTCTCATGCTGTACTTTAAATGGGCTGCAGGTAAGATGTGATTCTTCCTGTTTTCCTATACCATTGAAGATAAAATTACATTTTATTTAAAACTTTCTTTTCTCATAACCTGAATAGTCTCAAATCAGTGATTTTCTCATTCTGATCCCTCATTCTGATTCTGATTCCTCATGCTTATTTATTTTTCTAATGATTAGTGAGCTTATAATCAATGGGATAGCTTTGCTTTATGTTATTTGAATCTGGGCTTATTGAGTTGGCTGTTTTCTGATGTAAGCTGCTAAAAATAGGTGCCAATTCAGGGAGAGTATAAATATCCTGAGAATGTGTGAGTGTAGCACCTGTTCTCTCTGGGCAGAGTATGTAGATAGGAGCCTTAAGAAATTCTCATGAGTTTGCTCTTTGGGACTTGGACTTAGTCTACCTTATAGCAATAATCTCAAAGTATTCAGTGCTAAGCTCTGTAGAAAAAAAGCATTAGTATCAGGAGCACCACATGGCATCCCCACATGACCAATCCCCAAATTAACATTAATACTTCATGCATTTTTTTTTTTCTGCATCCTACTTGCCATTGCTGTTAGGTACTTAGCTGGGACAGAATATTTCAGGAACATATAGTGAAGATGTGTTAGACTACTGAACATTACTGAGATTGGAGCATTGCTATGCATTGTTCAACATAGAGTAGATGGCAAAGACCAGATCCAGTATGAGTTCCACTTGGCTTGAGATGGGTCAGGGTGGAGGTAGTGCAAAGAGGACAAAGCTAAGCATTGGGAAACGGAGGCTTGCCGCCAGAAAGTAGCTTGCTGATACAGAGTATCCAATGTCTTTGGCCAGAACTGCCTAGAATAGAAGAAAGCAGGTTGTCAGATAACTGAGCATTGTAAAGAAAAAAAAAAAAAAGCAGGCAGTGATGGTGCTTGCCTCCCAGCCACTCAGGAGGTAGAGGCAGGAGGACCAAATTTTGAGGTCAGCCTGGACAACTTAGCAAGACCCTGTCTCAAAAAAATAAAAACAGCTGGGGATGTAGCTAAGCCATATTAACTGATTCAAGGAGGATGAAGATGCTATAGTCAAATATAAGACTCAAAATTCTTTGGAGATCTGAGACAAAGTGTGATTGGAAAGAACATATGAAACTAGATTCAGCTTTTGCACACATTTGTATGCAAGCAGCTCCCTGGTCGTGCACAGATACTGTGTGCCAGCATTCTCGTTTTACACCAGGGCAGAATGCAATGTCCACCCTAAAGTACATCTTGGCAAAAACTTGAAGCAAGTAATGGAACTGCTCTGCTACCTTCTACTACTTGATTCCCTCAGGGTCAGAAGAAAGAAGTGGTTGGAATAGGAAACAGGAAAATTCTTTGGTGTAAAAACCCTGAAGAGACTACTCCTTCAGGGAGACATTTACTGATCCTTGGTTCCTGCTTTACTTCCCACATAGCAAGCTCTTTGAAATCTGAATTCTGAAGGAATAGCTAACATGGAGTGAATATTAAGACCATATCTTAAGTAGTACTTAATAGCACACGTGTGATCAGGTGCTTTGGCATTTCAGAGTTACAGCCAAGACTTTGTATTACCTTTTTTGGAAGGAGTTACTTATTTGTTGAGTGGTATAATCTTGGTCTGGAAACAAAGGAGGGCAGTTTACAAGAGATGCTTTGCAAAGTATGCTAAAGCTGAGAAAAATCTCTGTGATAGAATAAGAAAACCAAACGAAGGGCCCCACCCCCATCTTTTGTCAGTCCCTGCAGTTGGTAGGTCCCTGCATAAGCATGTGAAACTCTCCTGTTGCCTATTCCTGTTGCCTTTGTAGCCATTGAGCTGCCAACTGTTAGATTCCAGAGATGGCATGAGCAGTTTAGTGTTTGCATAGGCATTTCTCAAAACCACTGCACAGCAGGTATTTGAAGAGGAGCCAGGCAGGTCACACAAGGAAGAAGCTACAGAGAGGGTCAATAGGACATTATGTAGTAAAAGACCTTGCACAGTGTGGGTTAAAATGACAGAACTGTGTGGAGTAGAGAATTCAGTAGACCTTTTAGTCCCAGAGTTGTCTGGGAATAAAAGATAAAAGAGGGGGCAGCACCAGAAATCCGTGGTTATGCCTTCTGCCCTCCGTGATTCCTTTGCTCAGTGACTTGAGCTCAGTTCCAGTGTTTGTAGCTTTTTTTTTTTTTTTTTTTTTGAAATGCTGGGCCGGGAAACAATAACAGGTGCATGCCCTGGTGTGAGGAAGCGGCGGCCAGCAGAGGGCGCAAAGATGCTTTTTGACTGAATGGTGGGGGGGGGATGATGGTGGGGGCGGTTAAATTAAATTCACAGCGAACAAGATCTAGTCCTGGGAATTAAAGGATCAGAGTAGGCCTGAGCCGTTCACTGCAGGGGTGGGAGGCAGCTAAGATAAGGGGGGATAAAGAAGAAACGGAAAATTTTGTCCTACCTTCCTGCAGCCGCCCTTTGCTCCTCAGTCAGCACAAGACCTATAAATAAGACCTATAAGCGGTTTCTTCTAGGGTTGAGGAGCTGGGAACAACACTCGTAGTTTCCTCAGTTTCCTGCCCAGCTCCTGTGGATACCTTGGACCAGTCTTCTCTGCTTGGGGTGTGAGGCACAGGCGGTGGGTTTTGGGGGGGGGGGTCTTTGCGAACTACAGAGAGTCGCTCTTCTCCTGCCCACAAAGACAGCCCCGCGTCGACTCGCAGGCTCTGGCTCCTTACGGTGCGGTGCAGGCCTTACACCCAGACAGCCCCAGGCTACTGGGAGCGTGCCAGGTGGGTGCCAGTGGGTGTGACTCACCGTTCCTGCTGGCTGGGATGGCTGACTCTGGAAAAGCGTTTGGATCCGGCAGCAGTGTGGGTTCCGAGTGCTAGCCCCTTCCTGCCTCTTAACACTTCAGTCCCAGGGCTTTGGGGGAACGCGCTTCGTCCCTCCTCCAGCTTAGACACCCCCAAGGTTGAAGCGGGTTATTCGAGCTGAAGCCCCAGGGCTTTTACATTTTCAGGATGTGGGTGGCTCCTGGACTTCAGATAGTGCCCCAAATTCACTCCTTTCATAGTCACCCTTCCTACCCCGCACCAGCCAAGGAGGAGAGTATGACCCAAAATAATCGTTCAGGACTGTCCTCTCCGAACGGGCCCGTGGGTACCACGACTTACCCAACTCCAGCCTGCGACTTGCCCGGGCGGAGGCCGATCCCGCAGTCTGAGCGCTGGACGCGTCCCCCCCCTCCACCCCGCCCCCACCCCTGGCGGCGGGTCACCGGCGGCCCCGCCCGAGAGGACGAGGACGACGACCTCTCCGCCCCCTTAAATGCCCCGCCCCCTGTCGCCGTTGGTCCCCACCCCACCACCGGCACACAAGCAGACTTGGGCTGACTGCCTTTGGTGTCAGTGGCCTAGCTCCTGCACACGCTCCAGCTTGTTGGCTTGTCGCACAGCTTCGGCACCTGTCCGACGGTGTATCCTGGAACTGGCGCCCCTGATTCGGTCCAAGGAGGGCCATGGTTTTTCTACCCGGGCCCCCTGCGACCCCCTTGCTGCGATTTTTGTTCCTAGGGCTAAGTACTCTCGGTGAGTTGAACTCGGGACCAAGAGGGGAGTTGGGATGACATATAGGATGAATACGACCCTGTGGGAGGACTTTGGGCACTGAGGAGGAACCAGGTTTGACAGGACTCCAACTTCAGACTCTTGCCCTCCTTCCATTGTCCCCCACCCTCAGGCTAGAGCATCACTGGCTGGTGCTGTTTTCTGTCCCCATAAGGCAGGGACAACTCCCAGTTTTGGGTGTGGTGTGTGTTTTGTTAGGGGAGCATCTCCAGGCATGATAAGGGCATCTCCAGATAAGGGCATCTCCAGACAAGACTGGGATATCTCTGGGATGAGTTATTGGAATCATTCCCTCTTCCACTTTCCACTCTAACTCAGCAGAGCTGGATGAGCTGAGGCGCTAGATGAGACACTGACTAAAGAGCTTAAGGACTTAACTCCAGTCCCCCTCTGACACCCCCCCCCCCACCACACACACACACACAGCTGACTCAAAAGATAGCTAGGGGAATGCCCTGGCCCCAGGCTTGACACACGTACTTCACATCAATTCCCCAGCCCAGTTCCTCCCTCTTGTCCCCTCTGGTTTCCTGCCCTGGAAATCAAGGGAGGTGCCCCAAAGGCACGTCCGTGAGGTCATTTGGACACAGGAAATGGAGAAGGGTTCAAATGCTGGGAGAACTGTGACTCTCCTCCAGGTCTACCACCCCTATGGTTTCCCAGACCCAAAGGGACAAGGAAAATAGGAGGGTGACAGAGAGGAAGGTAAACTCTTGAATCAAGTGCTGAAGTTGAAAGCCTCCAGCAGCACTAGCTTCAAACAAGAGCTAAAGTGGCCCAGTGCTACACCTGGGAAGAGAAGTACCCAGGAGGAACTAAGCCCATTGTAAGTTATTTCACTTACTGCCTCTCAGACTTTTTTGCTGTCACCTTTCAAGAATCACAAGGGTGGCAGCATCAACTTTAACTCATTTCAGGAGGATGCCAGGGCAAATAAGGCCTAGAAGCATGTAGAATGAAATTCCACCCCAATGATGGGGACCTCCTAGCTCCTTCCTGTCTGTGCCTCCCTTTAAGCCTGCCGTGTGTGCCAGCGGTGTTGGGGCATGAAGTATCAGGGTCCCTAGACAGATGGGTCTTGTAATAGCACCCTAGCCATACCAAAACCTGGTGGATTTTCTGCCCTCCTGATCTAAAATTCCTTACCTTCCTCAGCTCTGCCCTCCTAACTTCAACCTCAGTTCCTCTTTCCTTTCTGCATTCACTCTCAATTTCCCTAACCCCCTTCCTTCTGGGAAGCATGGGAGCATGGGAGGAAAATCCATATTTGCAGACTGGGCATCCTGGGGACCATCTGCAGCTCATCTATCCTAGTTTTGAACCTCAGTTTATCATGCTGAAGGCTTTGAGGCTCCTACCAGTTGCCCTGTGCCTTGCCCAGCTCTTGCGGCCCTCTTAAGGGTTAAATGGGCTCTGATCCTGGGAGCATGGGGCAGGCACTACTCTGCTCCTCAGCCCCCACTCAACAAGGCCCTGAGGCTCCACGCGCTCCTCAGCTCAGCGCTGCTGCCCTTGGGGCGTGAGAAGTCCGTGGGGGGAGTTTCTCAGAGAATGAAGGAAACTAAAAATAGTAGCCCTGGGGAGCCGGCCCATTTCACTCTCCATAGGCCGTCGCCTGCTTTCTTATTCTGGTCTGAGGCGGCCAGAGAGGTCCCTTTCTTGGGCTGTTCCAATGCCTTTCACTGGGACCCAATCATTCCCCATTTCCCTCTCAGGACCAAAAGGGTAGCAGACACCCAGGACAGGGGGCAGAGAAGCCAGTGACTCTCTCCTGCTCCTGGTTTCTGATCAAGGGTGTAGGACAGGAAGCATTTGTCCGAATTCTACTGTGTCCATTGTGTATTGTAACCTCGCTCTACCTTTCTGCAAAATGCAATTATAAATGCGGGACCGGGAGGAGGTCTCAGGGGCACCAGGGGCGAAGGAAGCTCGCACCTCTCCTGGACCTAGGCAAGTTTCTGGGCAGGAACCATTTCTGGCTATTCGGCGAGTGCTGCAAAAAGGTCGGGAAGAGTGGCCACCATGGTTCCTGGGCTGCCCCGGCCGCGGCTGAATGACCGGCGGGCCAGGTCCCCGTGGGGCGTCGAGCTCCTTGAGGCGGGGGTTGTTTTCTCCTGTAGTGCCTCCGGTCCAACAGGCCCCCCCTTCATTGTCTTCTGCCTTATCACCGGGCACAAGTTTCCTGCCCAGCCCGCAGGAACCCGCCAGGAAATAGGAAGGGGGGTGCTGCGAAGGAATAGAGTGGGGGTTCTGTAAAGACGTGCAGCAGGGAAGCCGTGGGGGTGGCGCGCATCCTGGCGGGATCCGGGATCTGTTCTCGGGCCGTTGGAGGACTTCACTTCAGTCCTGTCTACAAGGGCACAGAACTGGGCCTGTCTGCCGCCCCTGCCCGCGGGTTGGTCACCAGCTCACCTCACGGAGATGGCGTCTCCTACTCCGGTGCAGAGTGCTGTGGCTAGGGAAGAGCAGAGTCCAGGACCAGGACCTCCAGCGTCCTCAGGTTTGGCCAGGTACTAGTCCAAAATTATTCATCCCAGAAAGGGCTTAGCACTCGGCCGGCTGTTTCATAGCCACTCTGAAAGGCAAAAGAACAAGTGTCTGTACACCATGTTACAAGTGACAGCCCAGTAAGTGAAAAAGACACCCCAGTCCATCCCCTGAATGCTGTGCACATGCTTTGGGGAAGCTTTGAATGCTTGTCAGAAGACTGTCCTTCGCCCTACCTGTAATTCCTAGAGACCCAATAGAACTCGACCGGAGCCCCGGGATCCCAAAAGGGCACTTGAGAGCCTTCTGTGACCCAGTTCTCTTGTTTTCTTAGGGAAGACTCCTTGGGACTGAGCGGGAGGCCCTGGAGTACGGTAGTCACTGGGTTAGGCGTGGGCGCTGAACCGATGTCCCGAAACCCAAGGTTCAGAAGGAACCGCGGCGTTAATAGTAACCCGGCGGCCTCCCAACCCCCTCTGCCCAATGGGTTGAGGAGTGAGGAGACCCGCTGTTCCAGACTAGTGTCCCCACTATTCCTGTCTCTCGCCCAAGGAAATTGGGGGAGCGGGTGTACAACTTGGGGTGTGAATCAAAATTAGATCTGCCCCCATCCTGATATCTTATCCTCGATCCCTCTTACTAGTGCTCAGAATTTGTGCCTCTGGGTATTCACAAACTCGTAGAAATATGTCTCCATCCTACCACAAACCCACGGACTATGGGTGAGGAGAAGCAGGACGCTGAGTCGGAGGTCCTGGGTACTCCTCTAGGCTTCCTCCAGTGGAGAGACGAGATGGATTCAGTCCTTCGGATTCGCAAGGCCTCCTTACCCTCAGCGTGGGGGCAGGGTCCGCCGTCTGAGCAGGGAGCTAGTCCTAAGCACTCACTCTTCCTCCATCTGTCTCCAGCGTCCCCCTCCAGAGCCCAGCTGGAGCTGCACGTGCCCCCGGGCCTCACTAAGCTGCAGGTGGCAGAGGGAACGGAAGTGGTGCTCCCAGCGTGGTACACTCTTCAAGGCGAGGTATCCGTCCAACCATGGGAAGAGCCCGTTGTGATGTGGTTCTTGGAACAAGAAGGGAAGGATTTAAACCAGGTGAGGGGGAAAGCATCCCAGCAGCGCCCAACTGCTGATCTAGGGAAGATCTGGGGACTGGGAGGAGTGGCAGGGAATGGATGCTGAGGAAGGAATTTGGGGGTGGGGGAAGCATGTGTCCTAACAAATTTCAGTGGTGGTTTTTTTTTTTTTTTCCATCTTAAAGATGCCCCCAAAGGCTTCCATTTCCCTAAATTTCTCCCAGACACCCAGCACCCAAACACTGTGATAGCAGATACATTTTACTTTGTTATGGTGGAGGTAGAGCAGGGGAGCAGAGACTGAGGAAGGGGAAGCTTATTTAAAAGTTGATCATATTTCTGTGTTCCCATTCTGTATACTTTGGAAAATTCTCTTCCCAAATAAATACCCTCTGCCCCACTCCTCTTTATACCTGGAGAGGCGAAAGGCAGTCTCCTCCCACATCCTCACTTTTTTCCTTCTTAATGCAAGACTTACACTCAGAGGCAGGTTTACCCAAAAGACAATGAAACAGATTTCAAGGCCCCCCCATTTACAGGAATGCCTTCCAAAGTCCTGGAAAAATATGTTTAAAGAAATCATTTGACCTTGTTTTATTTTGTTAAAGATAGTTTTAGCCTGGGGTTTGTGGCACATGTCTATAATCCCAGCAGTTTCAGAGTTTGAGGCAATAGTACTGCAAGTTCAAAGCCAAACCTCATCAACTTAGTGAGACTGTGTCTCAAAATAAAAAATTAAAATGACTGGTGATGTGGATCAGTGGTTAAGTGCCTTTGGGTTCAATCCCTGGTACCAAAACAAGAACAACAAAATTTTTTTCTTAAAGATGCCCCCCTCCAACTGTATAAGTTTCAGGCCCTACAAAACCTGGATCTACTCTGTAATCTAAGTTTCCTTATACAAACTCTCTATTACATTATTCCCCCCTTCTCCCTTTCTGCCACCTTTCTAAACACACCAAGTAGGAGATAAAGACATAACACATGGGGGAATAAGGTCTGTTCTGCCCAAGGACCCTGGTGCAGTGAGAGAGGGGCTAGAGAGATGGGTGGACAGGGGTTGGTACAGCTCAGAAGGATGGGTGCGGGGGAGCTGCCTGTGAAGGCCAGTTTGGGGAAGGGGAACTGACTGACCCATGGGCACATGCATCATGGAATAACAACGGGAAGTGAACTGCCCCTAGGTGTTGGCCTACATCAATGGGGTCTTGTCAAGCAAACCTAGAGCATCCCTGGTCTACTCCATGCCCTCCCGGAATGTGTCCCTGAGGCTGGAGGGCCTCCAGGAGAAAGACTCTGGCTCCTACCGCTGTTCTGTGAATGTGCAAGACAACCAAGGCAAAAGCAAAGGCCACAGCAGCAAGACCTTAGAGCTCAAAGTACTGGGTGAGTGAGAAGCACACACTTCCAGATCCCTCCCACTCCACAGGGAGGTTGAGGGGGTCTCTCTCCCAAGTGGCTGAGTATAAGGTTTGGGGGTAGGGCCAATGGAGTGACAGAAGGGCATGGGGTGGGAAGGATCCCTGGCTCCCTTGGCTGTGGGCTTTAACCTGTGTCTCCTTCCCCAGTTCCTCCAGCTCCTCCATCCTGCCGCCTCCTGGGTGTGCCCCATGTGGGGACCAATGTGACCCTGAGCTGCCAGTCCCCAAGGAGTAAGCCTGCTGCTGAATATCAGTGGGAGCGGCTACCCCCTTCCCCCCAGATTTTCTTTGCACCAGCTTTAGGTGAGGGAATTTCTTAACAACTGAGACTATGACTGGGGAAGGGAAAAGGTGAGAGGGGACTGGTGTGAAAAGGGGAGGCAATGCTGCAAAGGACTGGGCAGGGGGAGGAGGAGAAGGAGGGGAAAGGGGAGGAGGAGAGGAGGTGGGAAAGATGACCTGTAATCCCAGGAGCTCTAGAGACTGAGGCAGAAGGATCACAAGTTCAAAGCCAGCCTCATCAATTCAGCAAGGCCCTCTAAATAAAATACAAAAAAGGGTTGGGGATGTGGTGCAGTGGTTAAAAGGAAAAAAACAAAAAATAAAAACAAAACAAAACAAAAAAAACATGGCCTGCCAGTGCTTTCACATGCAACTCTGTGCTTCTATTTCTTCACTTGTAAAATGGGATATTAGTAGCCCTGATTTGAACACACCAGCTATAGAAAATCTTTTAGGGACAATTGTAACATTTTTTATATGAAGTATTAGATGGTTTTAGAGAATTATTATTAATTGCTTAAGTGTGACAATAGTATTGTGGTTATGTGGGACAATGTTCTTATTTTTTTGAAGGTGTGTACTGAAGTACTTAAAATTTCTTAGAGAAACATAGTCTGCAATTCCCTCACAGTTTAGGAACAGTGACTTCTTTAGGTTTGGCAAGTGACTCTTGGGAAATCCTTCAATTTGTTTAATGTTTCCAAATTTCAATTTGTGTACTGGGAATTGCTTGGAATTTGGGATCCTCTCCTGTTTCTTGAATTGAAATAAAAGGTATGTTAATGCAAAAAAGAAACTTCTTAGAGAAAGAGGAATAAAATAAGTATGGTAGTATATTAGCAACTGTTTGATCTGGGTGACAGATATGTAGATTTTGATAACGCCCCTGCTTTTCTTTTCTTTTCTCTCTTTCTTTCTTCAGTGCGGAGGATAGAACCCAGGGCCTTACATGTATGTTAGGCAAGCACTCTACTACTGAGCTACAACTCCAGACTGGCAACCCTTATTTTTTTATTTTTTAATTTTCAGACAGAATCACACTTAATTTCTAAACCTGGCTCATTTTACCCCTCTTGCTACTTTTCATTTGACCTTCTTGATTGTGTATGTGGGTATTTTTTTTTTTAACACTGGAGAGTAAACCCACAGTTTTACATATGCTAAGCATGTACTCTACCACAGAGCTATACCTCCAGTCTCACTTGACTATTTTTATAATAAAAACCTTTTTTTTTTTTTTTTTTTTTTTTTTGTACCAGGGATTGAATCCAGAGCCATATCTCCAACCCCTTTTTAAATATTTCATTTAAAGACAGGGTCTTGCTAAGTTGCTGGGGCTGGCTTTGAACTTGTAATCCTCTTGCCTCAGTCCCTGGAACCACTGGAATTCTAGGTATTTGCCACTGAACCTGGCCTTTTTCTTTTTTTAAGTAGTGCTTGCCTCATAAGTTTGTTGTGAAACTTTCGTAAGTTAGTATATGTAAAAAACTTAGAGAAGTTTTGTCACAGAATAAGCAGTCACTAAATATTAGTATAATAACCAGTTCATACAATCCTTTCAACACCACCAGCTAGGTCATATTACCCCCATTTTACAGATGAAGAAATGGGGACCCGGGGATTTCAAGTAACTTGCTTAAGGCCACATGGCCTATTCTGGTTCCTAGGTTTTCTAGTTTATAGCCTTCTTTTTCTTTCATCACATTGCTTTTCAGAAATAAAAGTAAAAACGGTGTTTGGGTTTTTCTGTGAATCACTTCCTTTCAGGTATCAGTTGGGGGCACTGAGGAGCAGAATTTGAGAGGGATATTGAACTAGCTGGTCCGCAACTGGGAGCTGTCACACCTTTCCCCTCCATCAGGGAACAGATAAGACTCCCAGAGTCAAAGAGGACATTGCAGAGAAAGGGCAGGACTTTTTGTTTCTTTTTCACATGGGGAAAAAAAAAAAAAGTCCCTGAACTGATAGCAAAATTGTATCTACAGATGACATCCGTGGGTCTTTAAGCCTCACCAACCTTTCCACTTCCATGTCTGGAGTCTATGTCTGCAAAGCCCGCAATCTTTTGGGCAGCGCCCAGTGCAATGTTACTCTGGAAGTGAGCACAGGTCAGTGAGGGGTAAGTGTGGTTAAGAAGAGTAGTCAATGGTGGGAGTGGGTTTGCAAGTGGGAGAAAGTCTGTTAGCTGAGGCCTTTCATTGGACCAGGACAGGAAGCTTACCCTGATCAAAGGTTTGTGCACATGTTTGTGCAGTGACTGGCCCGCCATTTTCTGCTTGACAGTGCCTTCTCTCCTAAGAGGAAAAAAGAATGTGCGTGGTGGCAGTGGGGTAGTAAAATTGAAGGGTAGGGGACAGATGAGTGTTTCCTTCTGACACCAAGGCTTTTCCAGGACCCAGGGCTGCTGTGATTGCTGGAGCGGTTGTGGGCAGCCTGGTTGGACTGGTGCTGCTTGCTGGGCTGGTCCTCTTGTACCAACGCCGGGGCAAGGCCCCGGAGGAGCTGGCCAATGATATCAAGTAAGTGTCCCTGATCTCTGCAGGGATGGGGGCTCTTCTAACTTCCCTCACAAAGTTTGAGTCTATTTGTATAAAAGGGGGGGGGGCAGATTTTATGGGAGAGGGAAAAGAGGGTTGAAGTCTACATTTGTAGAGATAAAAAGACAAAACATAACAGAAACGCTCCCCTTCTTTTCCTTTCTGCTTCTGATATCTTATTATTTCTTTGATGACTAGGGAGGATGCCACTGCTCCCCGGACTTTGCCCTGGCCCAAAAGCTCAGACACAATCTCTAAGAATGGGACTCTTTCCTCTGTTACCTCAGCACGAGCCCTCCGATCATCCCATGCCTCTCCCAGGCCTGGTGCAATGACCCCTACGCCCAGTCTCTCCAGCCAGGCCCTATCTTCACCGAGACTGCCCAGGACAGAGGGGGCCCACCCTCAGCCAGTATCCCTCACCCCTGGTGGGGTTTCTTCCTCTACCCTGAGCCACATGGGTGCTATGCCCATGGTGGCACCTGCCCAGAATCAGGCTGGGTCTCTGGTGTGATGGCCCAGTCACTCAAGACTAAACAATCTGGTATCTCTCTTTCCTATAAGGGTCACCCTTAGTACTAACAGAGGCCTGAGTCTTGGGAAGGTAGCCACACTTCAGATGTCCAGTCCTCTGCTCCTACCTCTCTTAACTATAGGAAAACTGGGTCTCAGGAAGACCCAAATGTCAAGGAGGTCAAAGGAAAAAAAAAAAAAAAAAAAAAAAGAGGAAGTGAACCTGGAATGGGATTGGGGGAAACTCCACCCTACCCCCACTTCTTCCTATGAAGCAAGCTGAATGCTGCTGAGATTGGCTACCCTCCAAGGGCCCTGGAGGAGGAGACTGCCAGTCAAAGAAGCCCTAGTCTGATGATTTGTAGCCCACCCCTGTCAAATGCCATCCCTTGCTGCCTCTCCAGCTCCCTACATGGCTATAACCTGTTGTGCTGTCTTGGTTGGATTTTTTGGGACAGGGAATATGAAAGACATTTTAAAAACTAACTTGAAATGTGTGTTTTTGTTTTTATTTTGCAAATTTCAATAAATATACACCGTGTTTGTATGAAATAAGGATCACATATCCTTTTTCCAATTGGGAATTCTCAGAAGTTGAGTTTCAAGAGAAAGCAAAGTGGACCCTAACCAGGCCGTGTAACCAGAAAGCGTCTCCACACAACCTGAGTTTACTGGTTCCAGATATTCCTTCTAGTGTGTTTAGAACAGTCTTTTGCTGTCATATGTAAAGAGAAAGCACCCAAATTCTCTAACCCAGTCTGAGCAGCGAGGGAATGAAACTGATGGGTGCACTTTCTGCTGGAGTTTTGGTGGTCCTGGCTTGGGTGTACATTTGCTTTCCCTCCTCTTCCTCTCTGGGGCAGGGGAGGGGAACCTCCTTTGTGCTTCCTTCTCCCACACAATTGGATCCTTAACAAACACACCTTCCTGCCTATGGTGCAGCATTCCCTTTTGTTACTGAGGGAGAGCTGAGTATAGAATGTGGTATAGAAACATGTTGAAATTCTGCCATGTTCTTTCCTAACAAGGGTGAGGACCTCTGGGTCTCAGTTTCTCTGTCTGTACAATGGAGGGACTCTGGGAATGGAGAGGTGGGTGTGGTTTTATGGAGACTCCTACTCCAGCAAGTGGTGAACAGAAGGATTTTGGAGGAACAAGAAACTCCAAAGGGGCCAGAAAGGGTCTAAACCCAGAGGTACGTGCTCACTGGAAGAACCCATGTTGGTGAAGTGTTTGCTAAGTCCCTGTGTTAGAGTGCCTCCTCTTCCTCCAAAGACACTCTTTCCCTGCAGAGCTCCATTTCTGAGCTCTGGCCCTCAGGGTACCTACCCAAAGCCCAGCTCTTTTCCCAGGATCTGACAGCTTCAGAAACTGGGGGGAAGAAGAAGGAAAAAGGAAGCAGGGCTACAGCGATTTCAGAGTTGGGCCTGGAGGAGGGAGGAGCGTTTCCTTACCTGAAGGTACCGGCCTCTCCCCTTGTTTGCTCTGAGATAGCCAGTCCCGCTCCTGCCCAGCACGCACGAGGAGGCTACCCTTTGGGCACTCCCTTCCCTTCTTCAGACCCAGACACCCCGACAGACCAACAAATGGCAGGACAGCTGGAGGTGGAAGTGACCAGGCTCCCTGCAAGACCTTTCCTCTACAGGGCTCTGCTGGGCTTTGTGTGCCTGAGTGGTGAGGAGAAGCCACAGGGAGAGATGGGGGTGGGGGCCTAACTTCCCTGGCTTTTCTGGACTGCTCAGTCCCCGCGGGGTGGGCTGGGGCTGCTGCTGGCAGCACAGGCCGGAGCTGGTTGCTCTAGGCAGGGAAAGGGCATTGAGGGCGGCCAGGGCGGAGGAGAGGGGCGGGCCGGCTGGGGCTGGCGGCCCGGCTCAGCCTCACCGCCACAGAAGGCTTTACCATCCCAGGGTTGTTGTTTTCTTTCTTCCGCCAACACATCCTCATACCTAGCCCAGTCTCAGCCCTTTTACCCACAAAAATCCGACGCGGCTGTGGGTCCTTGCCTCCCGGAAACATCAGGTTTCAAGAAGGAAGGACAGATTGGCTTGAGAAGAATGGGTTGCACGGTGGGGAGAGAGCTCCTAGCACTTGATGTAGACACTGAGATGGGGGCCAGACCCTCCAGATCACCGGGATGATGGTTCTGCCCTCCCTCTACGCCCTCAGCCCCGGGGCTAGCTGTGGAGGTGAAGGTACCTGCAGAGCCCCTGAGCACGCCGGTGGGCCAGACTGCTGAGCTGAGCTGCAGTTACAGCACATCTGTGGGAGTCAACTTCGCCCTGGAGTGGAGCTTTGTGCAGGCTGGGAAACCCATTTCTGCGGCCCATCCTGTGAGCTGAAAGCCACTGTGACCTCTTGGGGTTGGTCAGGAAGAATGCGGATCTGGGGTGGGGGTGTAGAGGGGATCAGAATTGCTTGGATGAAAAGGTGAGTGGGCTCTTGGTAGATCTCAGTCTGTATGACCCTATATTATCCTTTCCTCTCCCATGGTTCCTATATTAAAACCCCCTGTTAGTGAAGTCCCATTGATGCTGAGATGTTGATGGTTGATAAGATACTATGCTGCCCCTTCATAGTTCAGGCTACAGAGTATCAACCTCTTCCATTAGTGCAAGTGAGGGGACTTATTCCCCCTTCCATGTGGAAGCACTGTAGAATGAGTGCCAGGCAGAGAGGGGAACATATCTACGTCTTCTGCCTCTTCTCAGATCCTATACTTCACCAATGGCCATCTGTATCCCACTGGTTCTAAGGCGGAACGGGCCAGCCTACTTCAGAACCCCCCCACAGGAGGGGTGGCCACCCTGAGATTGACTGATGTTCGCCCCTCAGATACTGGAACCTATCTCTGTCACGTTAACAATCCACCAGATTTCTACACCAATGGGTTGGGATTAATCAACCTTACTGTGCTGGGTAAGACTGACTGGGGACTCATGAACCACCCATGTACCCTGAAAGTGTGCATAGACGCTGTTAACTCTCCCCATATCTTGATTTCTGGTTGAAGGACACAACTACACTGGGGACCTTTAAAAAAAAAAATCCCCCTTCTGAAGACTTCTAATCTATATAGTTATACTCAACTCCACACTCCACAATGTCTCCTCCCTTAGGGCCTCAGAACAAAGGGTTTGAGAGAGAAAGCCCTTCCCTTATATGGGATCTGAGTCATAGCCCTACCAGTTCCATTAGCCAGGAACTTCCCACTAGTAGCTCAGATTTGGATTCTGTCCCTCCCAATGGTCAGTGACAGAGAAGGAGGGTGGCCATGAAAGGAAGAAGGCCCCTATCACTGAGCACTACTTTGTGTTCTGAGCTTCCATCTCACCCCAAATCACAGCCTGCTCAGAGGTGAGCAACCAGAAGAAACTACTAGAGGCAAGAGATGTTTAAATGGAAAAGATAAGACCTAGGAGATATTTTGTGTGCCTGCTATAAATTCATGACTGAAGGACTGTCATGTGTAGCAGAGATTTTAATTTCTCTTTGTGGGCACAAAGGAACTGGAATCAAAGGGTGGATATTATATGAACATGGGATTTTGGCTCAACATGAGGAAGACCTTTAAAATACTCACAATTTCCAATAGTAGAAATCACTTCCTGGGGATATAGTGGCGTGTGGAGAGAAATGGACCACTATTTGGCAGGGGTATTAAATCAGGAAATGTAGCACTTAGTTGGTGTGAGGTTAGAAGATTGCTGAGGTACTTCTGTGATTTTTGCAGTTCCCCCCAGTAGCCCCTTATGCACTCAGAGTGGGCCAACTTTTGTGGGGGGCTCTACTATGCTGAGATGCAGCTCTTCTGAGGGAGCTCCGAAGCCAGTGTACAACTGGGTACACGTTGGATCTTCTCCTCCACCTTCTCCTGGCAGCATGGTTCAAGGTAAGGGCCCAGAGACTCGGAAAGAGGGAACTGGAGAGCTGGGCAAATATAGTCTCTAGATCCTATGTACTCACATTAGCAGTTTTATGACTACTGGGTGTGAGACAAACCACTATACCTTTTCCCTGTCTCGTCCTTCTATTGTTCTCTTTTTGTCTGTCTTCTGCAGTCTGTGGTTGCATTCCTGGGAGTATTTCTCAACCTAAATTTCCTACTGATGTTCTGAAAGAGAGTAGAGGGCAGGGGGCATTCTTAGGATTCCTACTTTTCCACTTTTGGGAGGTTTTCTTAAGGGTTATGAGTCATTCCAAACTTCCTAGAGAAAAAACTGAAGTAGAGTGGAATGGATTGGCTTGAATCATTTTAGCTGGTTTCTTTGGAGGAGCCATATACTTAAAAGCCTTAGCTTCTCAGCTTCCTCTAGTTGCCAGAGCTCTCCTAATTGCCCCAGCCCCTACAGACCCCTTTATCAATTCAGATCTTCCCCCCAGATCACTTTTGATGTGTGTTGTTCTGCCTTCTAAAGCAAGAGTTTAGAAAAACACTTGGGTCAGTTTAGAGCCACTCCAGAGGATACAGTTTTTAGCAATCGATCCTTTTTACCTCCAGCTGAGAACTTGACCTTAGTCAGTAAGCACCCCACCCCAATTTCTTCACCTTCATGTTTGTGCAGTTTTCCTAAACCTAAAAAGGTGGAAAGGGCCCATAGTTGAAGTGGCTTTGGAATTGCTCTCTAGTGCATGTCAAATCATTTACTTTCTGAGTCAGTTTTCCCACCAATAGTATGAGGTTAGTTCCTCTCTTGCAGGACTATTGTAAGAATGAAATGAACTGAGCTTTCCTTATAGTAGATGCTCACCAAGTTGAATGAGGTGGCGCACTTCCTTTTCATCCTCTAGATGAGGTATCTGGCCAGCTCATTCTCAGCAATCTCTCCCTGACCTCCGCGGGCACCTACCGCTGTGTGGCCACCAACCAGATGGGCAGTGCATCCTGTGAGCTGACCCTCTCTGTGACTGGTAGGAGATGCTCAGCAAAGGCCAGACTGAAAGGCTTGGATTGGGGAGGCTTCATGAAGTGGTCTGAGGATGGGCCAAGGAAGTTCTGCACCTCTGAGGGACTTATGTCTTCTTAGACTCCTCCAAAGGTCGAGTGGCTGGAACTCTGATTGGGGTGCTCCTGGGTGTGTTGCTTCTGTCAGTTGCTGCATTCTGTTTGATCAGATTCCAGAAAGAGAGGAAGAAGAAGCCCAAGGAGTCATATGTGGGTAGTGAACTTCGGTGAGCAGGAGGGCCAGAAGGTGGTGCAGAGAGGGAGAAAAGGGTTTGGGTTGGAAGTGGAACCCTTAGTCCTCACACTCTGATATTGTTAGAAGGGCTGGGGTTGGGGGGGAGGCCGGATTACTGCTCATCCCTGGTATTTGGTGGTGGCAGATGCAGTATAACCTATGCATAGCTGTGTGTGTGTGTGAACAATGTGTACAGGGTGAAGGAGTTAGTTCACAAGTTGGGACATGGATGACTCAGGTTGCAGGACAGCCTGAAACCTTCTCAAATTTAAAAAATGTTTACCCTTCTGTTTTTAAGGCATTTATATGTGTGTGTATGCATGTGTGTTTATGTGTGTGTATATATATATATATAAATAAATCCTGATCACTCAGCTGAGTTTAATTCTGGGTGGGGCAATCAGGAAAGGAGGCCAAAGCTGCCTCTGTCATCCACTTTACTGGACCAGAACAGGAATCAGAGCAAAATTTCTTTAAGAGTGGTCCTCAGGCTACCAAAACAGATATCACCAGAAACTTGTTAAACATTCAGTTTCAGGCCACTTTCCGCCCCTTATAGCAAAATTCATTCGCCCGCCCCCAGTGTGTGTGTGTGTGTGTGTGTTGGGGGAGACAAGGAGACAGGCTCTGGAATTTTCATTTTAACCAAAGTTCCACAGATGAGTCTCAGGCACAGTAAAAGGTAAAAGTCCCTGAGTTAGAAGACTGCATTTATCTGGAGGTTGCTTCTAGCTTCAGTAAGAATTTACCTACATCCACCAGGGAGGATGCCATGGCTCCTGGGATTTTTGAGCAATCTTCTATGAAGGTGGATTCTAGCAAAGGGCTCCTGGAAAGGTCCCCATCTACCAGTACTATGACGACCACGAAGTCCAAGCTCCCTATGGTTGTCTGACTTCTGATCCCTGAGGATGGTGAGGAGGAATATCAATAATTAAAATCTTTGGGTACCATATTGTCTCTTTCTGGTGAATTTATCTAGGCGGCTCAAAGAGTATTGCCAGTAAGGGAAGAACTGGGCTTTAAATCCCAGAGATGATGCTGTAAGCAGGAAGTTTGGTTATGTCAAAGGGCAGATTTCAATCTTAAGTGTTTCTCCACCTCACTCCCCGTCTGCTTTTTAGTTTGATCAAATGAGATTTGTTCAGGCTCCAAGAGGTGGCCTTGTGCCCCAAACTCCCTCCCCTCCCGGAACCCTCTGAACACTTGGACATTCCTCTTTATTGTTCACATTCCAACCCAGAACGGTCACATGCACACACCGAGATTAAAAACCTTGCGGCCATAGCCCCAGGAGCCCTGCGGGGCCGAAGCCGGAAGGGGCAGGGGCGGGGCCGCGGAAGACTCCTCCTACCGAGCCTCCAGGCGCTCGGCGTTTGCATAAACAGGAGAGCTGGAGAGACTGCTCTCGGGTGCGCTGGGGAGAAGGAAGGTAAAATGACAGGCAGGTGCGGGATAGGGGCTTCCCTTCCGATCGGAGCAAGCGGCATCCGAAACCATGTAAACACTTTTCCCCTTTCCTCTTGTCCCAGATTTAAAGTTCTGAGGCTAGGCTGGGGCGGGAATAGCACAGAGTCGCAGGGCGCCCCCTGTCGCTGCGCACAGAACCAAAGGACTTTTTTCTTTCTTTCTTTCTTTTTTTTTAAATTGAGTGTACTTGGGCGACGCTTAGGGCGCCCTCCGCAGTGCGCGCAGGGGAGCGCACAGAGGCTGCGGAGGCAGAGCTGCATGCTGGGTGCGGGGAGAGGTGGGCGAGAAGCAAAAGGAGGAAAATTTGGGAGTGCGGGGTTTGGGGATAGGGCGGGAAGGAAGGGCGAATGAGGACCACGCTAGACTGGAGGGCTAACTAAAAGGGCACGGACTTGGCGACTCCGCGACGAAGCCTGCCTGGAAGAGAGTCTCTGGGACGCAGGGGGGCTCCAGAAGCTGGCAGGCTGGTGGGGAGGAGGGGATCACAAACACGGTAGGGAAGTCTCGTCACTGCGAAGGGGACGCGGCATCCATCTCTTCTTGGGAACTGGGGAAAGAGAAGAACCTGCCATTTCTTGGTATTTCCTTTCCCCGTCCCTTATACCTTTCTGAACAAGGGTACCAGGACCGTGAGTGTCAGGGGGCTCTAGTCACCCAGAACCCCCCACCCTGAGTCCCTGAACTGAAACGAGCCCCGTGAGTGAGCCTCGATGTGTTTATGGCCCTTGGTCGGGCTTGTACAGTCACATAAGGGTGTCTGCGTGTCTGTGTAGATCCAGGTGTGACCCTGTCGCAGCCTCAGGCGTCTCGGTGTGTCGGAAAACCTGCAGGTGCAGGGTGCATGTTCCCCGGCTGGAAGTGAGTGAGGCGGACAGAGGAAGTGTTGGGAAATTGGTCCTTTTCTACCACTTAGCAGTCCCCCAGCCCCCGCCGCTTCAGGTCGTATTTGTTACCTTCTAAAATGTTCAGTTCTTCTTCAGTTCAGGGCGGGGCAGAAGGCAGGGTGGAGAGGGAGGAACAGGTGAGTTTTCGGAAATCTCAGCACCTTCAGCTTCCTCCCACCCACCTCACCTCTCGGATTTCTAGCCCACCCCCCACCCCAGCTCCTTCCACACCTTTCTCTACCTTTAGCACGCCCTTAGTCTTCCCTCGCTCCTTCCCCGGAGCGTTGGGAAAGAGGAACCTCCAACTCGTAGCGCCCCTCCAGCCAGCCTCACCTGGCCTAGTCTCCGCTGGGACCGCCGCCCGCGCCTCCCCGGGCGCCCCCAGCTCCGCCGGGTCCCCCAGGGCCTGGGCCCTTCCGGCCGTGCTCTCCACTCTTTATCTTCTTCCGCGCCATGTGGCCCCGGAAACTCGCCTGGATTTTGGCAGCGGCCGCGTTGGCACCAGGATCGTCCAGTGGGATGTCTAGAATGTCATCGTCCGGCTTGGAGCAGGCACTCTCCTGGGGGAGGGACGGGGAAGGGGTTCTTACCGGTGGATCAGGGCGGAGACCCAGTGAGGGTGGGTTAGGACTAGAGCCTCAGGGGATTGAGACGAGGACGACTGGGGTACCAGATGTAGAGAAGGAAGCCACACTGGTGTGTGTGTGTGTGTGTGTGTTCCTGGGCAACACAAAGAGGAAGGTTCAGGGCTATGTGGACACAGTTGTGCACTCACCTCAGGAAAGAAGCACACGGTGGGATGGGATACAAGAAATCCAGAAGCCTGGAGGGAGCCAAGGGCCCATTTCCCTCTGGCCAACTTAGGGGAGCTAGCAGAATTGAGTGGATCGCGGGTTTGGAGGAGCAAAGTAAATAGCACCAAGCATTCCTGGATGTGGCCACCAATCCCTCTGCTTTCAACAGGTGCTTCCAGTTTGGAAGGGCCCCTTCCCAGTCTAGGATTTTCTGGGGATTGGGTGTAGAAGATTCAGCAAGACTGCCTTTGCCTGAGTAGAACTGTACCAGAGCTCAGCTGGAATTAGGGAGAGGATGGGGTCACCGCTCAGTGAGTCAGCCTCCCTGCACCTCTCATAGGGGGTTAGAGGCCCAGAAACTGTTTTCCCATGGACTCTTCACTTCCCCACTGTTCCCCAGGTTGACCTCACAACACTGGAGAAGATAGGCTCAGAAGAAGGGACAGACAAAAGCATCACTTCAAAAGAAGACAAAGAAAAGATCAGCAGGAGCAAGAAGGCCTTTCCTTAATGTGCTCATGGGAAGAAAGGAATTAGGACAATAGCTACCAACCATTTAAGCATTTACCTTGTTCCAGGTGCAATAATACAGGCATTATTTTATTTAGTCTTCAAAAATAAAGCTATGACTTATTGCCCCAGTTTACTATGATAAAACCGATGTTTGGTTTAAAAACCTACCCGGCAAAACAAACAAACAAACCTATCTGGTGTTGTACAGAGAGTTATCAATGGACTGAAAATTCAAACCTTTGTATATCAGGGTCTAGAGTGTTATTTTTTATCCCTACTTCGTAGGATAATCAGATGCAGCCCGGAAAGCAAACCACAGCTCCACCACTTGCTGTAACTGTGTCATCTTGGGCAAATTATCTAATCTTTTCTTATCTTAGATCCCTCAACTGAAAAACCAGGATAATAATATCCACCTCTATGGGTTATGGGGAAGAATAAATAGCATGATATGTATAAAGTTACTGGCACAGACTAGTTGCTCAAGAAATGGTGGCTATGTATTATGATTGTTTTATATAATCTTACACTGATGCAAAATAATTGCTTCTGTAGGGCAAAAGTAGTCATATAACAATTTCACAAAGTTCACCCTACTAATACAAATACGAGCCACATAATGTTTATTTACTAGTTTTTTTCTTTTTTTTTTTTTTTAATGTGGTGCTGAGGATCGAACCCAGTGCCTCACACATGCAAGGCAAGCGCTCTACCACTGAGCTACAGCCCCAGCCCAACACACAATGTTTTAGTCAATGACAGATCTCATTTATAATCTTATGGTACCATAAGATTATATCACTTAATCACATCATAGTTATCTTCATTGGTTTAAGGTGTAAGTATACTCTGTGTTGTTTGAGCAATGTCCAGTGACACATTTCTCAGAACATGTTACCATCATTATGGAATGCATAACTGTAATCAGACCATCCCATCCCCAAAGTAGGTTTCCATTTCTCTCATGGCCTGACCTAGCTGACAGTAGAAAGAATTAGGGAATTGATTTCAGAGGTCAGGCTGGAATAGAGAAGGTCTCAGCATGTAGCCCCTTTCTGACTTAACATGACTTATAGCATCAGTGTGGACTGGGATGGCAATGGTTACTATGAAGTTAGAAGAGCATTGCTCCTTTGTTTTGGCCCCGTGGCTTCTAGGAATATGTCTGAGGATGTTCATTGCTTTTACTGTTTTTTTTTTCTTCTCAGACACAACTGACCACGGTCTCACACAGAAATGGGTAATTCAGTTCTACTCCTGCCCTCTTCTGGCCATCGGTTATCCAGTCTTAGAAGTGGGTAGGGTAAACAAGGCTTGAGTGATCACTGTCCCAACCCTGTTGGCCCAGGAGTACAGGTTTAAATTCTAGATGCCCTTGCCAGGCTTTCCCAGGTTGTCCTCATTTTCTGGGCTTTCATGATTCTTCAATTTGTGCTGAAGATGTTTACAATTGATTGATATAAACACAATTTCAAGGAGTTACCAGAAGGCTGGTATGGTGTGGAGGGGCCTAAAACACTTTTTTTATCTTTCCCAAGTCTCAATCTCTCCCTGACCTTTTATTTTTTTCTTCACATAAAATCTAAAACAACTCCCTTGGGTTCTTTGAGTCTCAGAGTTCAAGTCTTTCTTAGAATATTCTCAGGGAACAGTGAGATTTCTTTTCAAAAGGGGGCAACAACTGTTCAAAAAAAAAAAAAAATTCCAGCCCACTCTGCTCTTGGGTCTTGGCAGTCATGGAGGTGCAGCGGGTTGAGCGGAGGAAGGGTGTCTAGGCCCTAAACTCCTAAGACCCCCACCTGCTGTCACCACCCACCTCAACTGGATCCAGAATGGAAACCTGGAACAACAGGCAAAGCCACCCCCAGCACAGCTCCTCCCCAGAATCAGCTCCCTCTCCCTCCAGCTGAATTCTCAGGATAGAGCCAGCTTCTTGGTGGCCTGTTCCAGATCTGTTCACAAATCTGCGGGGAGAGTAGAAGGAATTGGGGAAAGGGCTCACTGATCGCAGTGAGCTGGTGCCTTCCAAAGCCCAGAATGATGATGTGTGCCTGACAGCTCTGTATCAACTGGGTGATACTTAGGAGGAGATGGTAAGGTGGAGTCATAAATTCTAGTCCCACTGGGCACATCATTTTCCCTCTAGGAACCTCATTTTCTTTTCAGCCACAACTAAATCTTGGCCTGGATGAATAAAGTCTCCTTCAGCTCCCAAATCCTAATAACTTTAAGAATTATTTCTGCTTGCTACTTATTATGTGTCAGGCCCTGTGCTCAACGCTGCACATTTTACCTTATTCAGTCCCCATTTTGGAAGTCTGGCAACAGTCTCAGAGATGTTTTATAACTTCCTTAAGGTTGCACAGTTGACAAACAATGTAATGATCTGATTTGGTAGCCTCTGTTGCTTCAGAGCAGGCAATCATTTTAAGAATTGCTGGACCAGGTTAACTAGACTAAGCAACGGAAAGGAATAGGATCCAAAACGTGTTCCTTTGCTTTTCATAGTAAATGAATGCAGGAAAGTCATATATGTGTGGCTATGTTAGTCAGCAACTGGAACACTAGGATCAGTAGCTGTTAAAAAAAAAAAAAAGTCTCAAAGAAAAAAAGAAAAAGAAAAAGCAGATTGGTTTCCCTTTTCCTGTTTTTTGTCTAAGCCTCATGACCAAGAAGAAAGAAGGAACAAAACTGGTCTAGATGCTTCCTAAAGACCAGGCAAAGTGCTCATGGAGGAGTCCCAGAATGAAAGATGAAGAGGCACATTATTCTCTGTACATGTCCCAGCCCCTCCTAGCATTGAGCCCAGACCTCCTGTCCTTCCCTAACCGTCCACCTCAGCATCCCCTTTCCCTCTTCCTGTTGTCCTGCACAGTCCAAGAATGGTGCCCGCTCTTGCTCATTCCTTTGGCCCTGAAAACCTAAGACAAAGAAAAGCAAGTTTCCTGTATACAGGATGCATTGGAAGAGGTGCCCTAGGGCCTGGGCCACTGGGATCAGTGTATCTGCCACCTCCATATTTTTTGGGTGGGTATCCTTTCCTTTTTAAGGAGACACTGAATGCAACACTGTGTCCTCGTCCCTTAGCTGTTATCTATCAAAACCCATCATCTGTAATCTAGCTAGCTATTTGCCCTGCACAAATGGCTTCCTGGGCACTCACAAGCACCATCCAGGGCTGACCAGGGCCTTCAGGTAGGCTCCATACCCCTCCCTCATTACTCCTGAAGACACAGGAGGTGACAGGTTACATTCCTTCTCTGACTGCTGAGATTCTGTGTTCTTTCCACTGACCATGCCTCCTGCTTTCCTTTCCCCATCATTTGGATTTTCTCATCTTATTCCTTCGTGTTCAGCAATTCCCTTCCCCCACTGATTCATATCTCTGAATCCACCATTTATTTACTTTATAAAACACTGCAGGTGAGGGGTTCTTTCTAAGTGGGTCCCAGAAACCTCCATTTCTCCTTTCACAACCAAAAATTGTTTCTTGATCTGGGGAGGGAGTTCAGTGGGAAAGGCATACTTAGCATGAACAAGGCCCTGGGTTCAAACCCCAGCACAATAAATACATAAATACATAAATAAATAAGCCCCTGGAGAATAACAAGCAAAGGGAAAAAGATGTGATCAGTGTTCTCCAGAAGACAGGACTGTATGTGATTGACATGTTTCTTTTTATACTTTCTCTGGTCTTTACATTTACTATTATGCACATATTGCTTTTATAATGAGAAAAAGACAATATATTTGGAGAAGAGGTTAAAGTATAGCTATTTGAATGAAACAAGCCTCTGCTTGAATCCTGCCTCTACACTCAGGAGTGCTACCTCCTTGGGAAAATAATTTCTTCAAGCCTCAATTTGCACATCTGTGAGATAATACCTACCTCACAGAGTTGTGATGATTAAATATAAAATGTAAGGTGTATGTTGAGCAATCACAAACTGGCAGGTATTATTGATACTAATAAGAGTTAAAATCACAACTATTGACTTGCCTCTAAGTTCTTTCAGTCTGTTGATATCCAGACATTTCAAAGTCTCACCTCTTACAGAACTGGGGTATCCTTTCTTTCCAAAGCTCACTCCCCTCCCCTTTTGTACACCATGGGATGGGGAGAGGGCAAAGTCGACTGATGGAGAGAATGCAAGGACTTTGGAGTAGTCTTTCTCTATATGTAGGGACTAAAATTTTTATAGATATGATCACTATACTCCCCTAGTGAGCCAGGAGTCAGGTCCTGTGCCAGGAGCTTGCATACAGGGTCACCTTAACAGCAATCTACTTTTATGTTAGGCACTTGCAGCATCCTGGTCTCCGTGTGGGCGCTGACAAATTGCAGACGCTTCCTTCCCTAGCCAGCAGGGCTCTCTCTCGGTCACTTCACCCAGCCCCCTCCAGAATGAGAAGGCGTTGGGGGCCGGGCCAACTCCTCTCCAGAACAACACTGACTAGGCTCTTTGCTGCCCATCCTCACTACTAAGACCAGTATGGATCGATTACCTCCATCTACATTTTACCGGGGCTTAGATGATCTTCCGAGGGTCAGGAAGATTAGCCTGTCCGCCCACCGACGACAGTGGCAGTGGGATATTACATGGTATAGGGGACAAATGCCAGAGGAGAAGAGTCGCGGCAGCTTACCTAGGAGACGGTTTCCAGCATCTCACTGGAGGAAGTTCCTTCTCTCGTCTAACCTGCAGTTTCCCTGCTGCAAAGCCCTGCCCAGCTCTTAGTCCAACCTAGACTGCTTGGCGGATGGGCGCTCAGACGCCCCCACTAGTTGGGGAGCATTTTTTTCCTAGGGCTTTCGAGACAGGCGGGCGCCTTCCACCACCCATCACCCACGTCTCAGCAGGTACCCTTTATTGCTCCTAGGTCTTCCGCACCCACTCCCAGCCTTCACTCACCCTGCAGGGGGTTCTTGAGCTCTCCTTGCCCCAGACCAAGACGAGTGTCGGTTCCACAGGCCCTCTGACTTACCGTGCAGCAGTCCATGCTAGTGTTGGGGGTCCTTGGCTGGGGTGGAGCCTGGCGCAGGGCGTGGGTGGGGTCTGTGTGATGTTGGGTGGCAGTTCTTGGGCTATCCGGGGCCGGCGGACCCGCGCAGAACCAGCAGCTCTCCTCTCAGGTCCGGTCTCCCGCGCTCAGCTCCGCTCGCGAATGTAACCTGAGCCCTGCGGTCGGGAAGCCAATCAGGAGACGCCTTCGGCAGGGTGGGCGGGGAGAACTGGAAGGAGGACCACTCCCTCTGTCTGTGCGCTCTTGGTTGTCTCCGCCTCGCACCGGCTCCTTCCCCTACCCCTCCGCCTACTCACTTCCATCCATTCCTCCTACACACCCCACCCTCCCAAACGCAATCCCCTTGCTTGCTGAACCTCGAACTGCCAGGCAAATGTTTGCCGGAATATGCAGAAGGAGGCTCCCGACATTCAGAGCACAGACACACATCTGGGCACATCACGCCTTCCTGTCCATAGATAGAAAACCACAAACCCCCACCCACCACCCTACACTTCCACAACCTAGCTAGAGTCCCAAATATGGCTCCTTCTAACTTCCCTCCTCCTCAGTCCGCAAAGAAAAGATCCCAAAGACGTGTGGCAAAAAAGTCCCATCATCACGCCTGCTATGGAATGAAAAGTTGTTGATGCACAACCTGGTGATGAGCAAACATCAACACAAAAGTTCACAAGCCCCACATGTCCAAATATGATATTCTCCCAGGCTCGCTAAAATATGCCTTTTTTCCAACAGACAGACTATAAACACAACCAGCAAAAACAACTACACAGACCTTGTACACACACCTGTGCAGATGTAAAGTATATGCAGACATCCTATGTTTTGGATGTTGGCACTGTGCATACACACACATAACAATCACCCTACTCAAGACGTCCAGATTAAATATATATTATCTCTATATCCATTCACCATCAGTTATCTGTCTGCTCTGCATCAAACAAAATCATCTATATGCAGCACCTATTTTGTATGAATTGGAAGAAACATATTTCACTTCCTTTTTACTCCTCATACCAGACTCTGCCTTTTGATCCACAGTCTCAAAATAAGACAAAACTTAACTACTCTCATCTTGGCTCTGGGAAGAAGAAAAATACCCTAAACCCAGTAGTATACAGAATTTTCAGAAATTATTGACCCTTTGGGTCCATAATGAGGAAGGCTATGGGCAGTTGGTGAGGCTGAGGAGAGATATGGAAGCAGCATTTCCCAGGGACAGCTTGCCGCTTACATGGTAACCTACCTTACCAAGCTTGTCAGGGTACTGGAGCTGGCAGTGTGACATGTTGTGTGGGTAAGATGGACCATCTCTGAGAAAACTAGAAAGTCTTTCTCAGTTAAGGTCCCAAAGGAGGGAAGGATAAAAGGATGACTGCTGCTCAGCAGAGAAGGGGGAAATGCACTGTGTCTCTGAGTGGGGCAGGAGACCCTGAAACAATGTTCTGATAAATCCATAGTCATTGGCCAGTCACAGCATGACTCTTACAGGCTTCCTTCCCACCCAAATGTTTGGGCTGGATGTTCTCTTTACCAAAGGGAAAATGAGTGTCCACTTAGGATGGGGACAGAGTTAACCAGCTTGGGGCTCTAAGCTGAGCAGGAGGCTGGCTGGAATTCCAGGGCTTGGGGTGTAGGGGTGTCTCTCCCAGCATGTTTGGGACCCACCCACCCCTGTAACTGAAAATCTGTTCCCCAATCTGTCTCTGGCATATCCTTCATCCCCCACCTCCACCAAATGGCAGGATGTCCTGGGAATGCAGACATTTGTCTAAATGATGAGCACATCTGGAGCTTTAAGTTATGCCAATTTCCCGTGGACTTCAGTTCCAAAATCCAGAGGGGAGAGGGAAAGAGGAAGTTGAGGAACAGAGAGGATATGAGGCCTGGACTCTGTGCTTTTCCCTTCCCAAATTAGAGCCAAGGAATTCAGGATTTGGTGAGTTTGCAGTAAAGTCTCCCAAGTTGCTAGGCAACATCCCTCTGCAGGCTGTGCTGCCTCTGGGCCCTTCTTCCTGCTGGTCAGAGCTGAAAGGGGGTATCTCTACAACACTCCCCTCCCCCCAAACTCCCACACAGGCAGCATATTCCTTCCGTCTTCCAGAAAGACACCTTTGTGTGGGGCGAGAATGTCTGAACACTGGTGGACCCATAGGAGAACAGATACGGCAACTATTAGTTCCATCCGCAAAACGACCATTTCAGCAACAGCCTACTTGAGGCGCCTACGCAGAACTGGCCACAGTGCTCGCCCTGGGGGATGGGCAACCTCTGAGGTGAGAAGACAGACAGAGAGGAAGGCAGAGACCAGAACAAGAAGACATATACTCAAAAAATTCAAATACTCAGAAGCAAATGACAGAGATAGAGACCCAAAGGAGGAGATGCACACACTATCCGTGCATCCACAGAGATGCACACAATGACATCCACTTACTTCTCAGATTGGACCACTAACTGCCTCAGAGCCAGAGTGAACACTAAACTTGGTGAGAAGTCCCTCTCTTGGACTAGGTGGCAGAACTTTGTCAGCAAGGTGAGCTGTGGGTCTCAGAGGCTGTGATTCAAAAATAGATGAGCTAGGAAGAGGGACCAGACGGATACAGTGTGGGATCCCTGAGTCTGGCTCTCCAGGGTTCTTCTCTTTGGCAAAGTGATGCCAGCTAAAGTTCTGTGGGTTAGCCTACCTGGCCTGGATCCTGAGTGTCACAGACCATCTTCAGAGTATTACCTATTAGCCAGCAGGACTTGGACGGACTCTAGTCCTTCTTGACCCTTCCAATTTTGAAAACTCTTCTCTACATTTGCCAGCCCCCACAATCACTGAAGAAAAAGGGTTGCAGGCCTGGAAAGGAGATAAGCTCCAGAAGGGCCGGGTTAGGAAGGGAGCTGGGGCATGTAAGTGCCGTGGGCTGGAACCAGTAGGGAGTGTGGAGGTAGAAGGGTAAAGAATAGAAGCCAAGGCAGGCAGAAGAGGAGATGCAGACAAAAGAGAGAATAAAAGATGGATTACTGCAAAGCTTCTGTGGTCCAATACAGATCCTTGGGACAGATGGAGGGGGATTTGGAGAGGGCTGGTCCTAGTAAGCAGACAGAAAAGCCAAGGCACGTGACAATCTATTTGCCAATACTTACTCGTGGTTTCCTTTCTTTGGAGTGGGCACTTTCCGAACATAACATCCCAGCTCAAGCCCACAGAGGGACTCCATAATAAGAAGGGGGTGGGAATGTAGGAGGCTTGTGCCTTTGGTGGAGCTGACTGGGGGCTTCTTAGGTCAGGATTTTACCCATTTAGTAGAGGGAGTGGGGGTAGCAGGAAATTCAGTTTTCTCTGCAAATATTTCAGCTTTTGCTGTAGTAGTATTTTTAGCAACCTGGTTGGCAGAGGAGGAGCCCGAGTACATTTTTAAAGAGGCCTCTGCCAGACTGGAGGGCTCTTTGCACCATCGCCCCACTGTCAGAAAGGAGAGAGGAAGAAAGGGCATAGCTTAAAAATCAGGTTTGCTGAGTATTAGGCAACAATTACATCATCTTCATCAATAGTGTTGTCAATCATCATCAGCATTGCTATGTTGGCAGTATTATGAAAAAGAGTGAATATTTCTCAAACTTCTGTTGGGAGGAGAGTGCTGCTAGGGGCATGATCTAGAAGGCTTGATAGACAATTGGTCTACATAGTCACAGTTTGGCTTCTGCATTTGTAGATTAAACCAACTGCAGGTTAAGAACATTCAGAGAAAAAAAATTTGTACTGAACAGGTACAGGTTTTTTCTTGTCATTATTCCATAATACAGTATAACAACTATTTACATGGAATTTACATTGAATTAAATATTAAAAGTAAGCTAGAGATGAATTAAAATATACAGGAGGATGTGCGTAGGTTATAGGCAAATGTCATGCCATTTTATATAATGGACTTGAGCATCTGCAGGTTTTTTTTTTTTGTTTGTTTGTTTTTTTTGCGGTGCTGGGGACCGAACCCAGGGTCTTGTGCTTGCAAGGCAAGCACTCTACCAACTGAGCTATCTCCCCAGCCTGCATCTGCAGATTTTGGTAACTGTAGAGGTCATGGAACCAGTCCCCCAGGAATACAGAGGGAAGACTGTTCTTTTCTTGGTAAGATGGAGGATAGAACCAACAGAATTGAGTGAGTATTAGGTTACATTGGGGATTTTTTCTTTCCAGTGCTGGGAGTTGAACCCAGCAAGTGTCCTCCCACTGAGCTACATCCCCAGTCACTACATGACATTTGAATAGTGCTTTCCAAAGTGTTTTAACATCTGTTATTTAAAGTGGTGGTCTTAAAGACAGTGTGGGGATGTAACCCTTTCTTTCTGAGGAGGAAACTGAGACTGAAAGAGGTCCTGTGACCTGTTATTGACTGGTGTTAGATTTCTAATGCATTGCAGAAGGAGGAGTGAAACACTGAAGTTCTGACTTGGAATTCTCTTTCCCCTTTAAAATACTCCTAACATTTGTACTCCACTCCATGGGCCACATGGTCAGCAAACAGACATAATCTCTACTCTTAGTTCTTATAGTCTGATGAAAAAAAGTAGAGGTGTGTGTGTGTGTGTGTGTGTGTGTGTGTGTGTGTGTGTAATCTTCGAAGCTGGGAATAGAACCCAGAACTTCTCACATTCTAGGAAAGTGCTCTACCACTGAGCTACACTCTCAGCTCTTTTTTCCCCGTTGTTGTCTACCTCAGGATAGAGGGGGAAATTTCTTATCCAGGAGGTAGAGCTGTCTTAAAATCATCCAGAATGATCATCTCTTAGGGTGTGTGTATGTGGTTAGTATCCCAGCCCCATGCTTTGTACTGATACTTGAAGCTTAGAGTGGTCCATGGCTATACCATTCACTTGATATCTACCATTTATCATCTTATATTAATACTTATAATTTTTTTAATTTTAGAAAAACTTAAACACATGCAAACGTAAATAAAAATACTAGATAATTAACTCCATTGTGTCCATCATCCACATCAATAATTCTCAAGTCATCACTCAGGGTATTTAATCTGTATTTGTTATGATTTCCCTATTATTATTTAAGTACCTACCTCTGAGCTAGAATGACTGCTTAATACTTCTTTTTAAAGCATATGATTATTAGACTGTAAGTTCTGTTGGTAAAGAGATGAGATTCTGGGGATCCAGTATACAGAGTGGTAATTTTTGCGAGAGAGTAGATCTTAAATGGGCTTACCACATAGACACCAAAAAAAGGTAACTATGTGTGGAGATGAACATGTTAATTCAATTGTGGTAATGATTTCACAGTGTATACATATATCAAATCACCACATTGTGTACCTTGTATATATATAATTTTGTTAATTATACCATAATAGAGCTAGAAAAAGATAAAATGTATGAAAAATTAAGGAAAGAGATAAGAACTGTTTTTTTTTTTTTTAAATCACTATAGCCTTCGTACACTGGGACATAGTGGATAAATTTTTTTGAATCACTGAAAGAACAATTTTTTTGAATTATGAATGAGTGGGGAAAATGAATGAATATGTCATGAAGAATCAAGGGGTGAAGAAAAATGCATATTGCAGTGATCAGGCATGACCTCATTTGCAGTGGGCCATTATTCTGTTAGAGACCCAGGTATTTTTTCAAGGAAAACTTCAGATTGTAGACCTTACTTAGGGAGGCAACTTTTTATGTCTGAAATCTGGTCTCAGGCTTCCATTCTGAGGAGGTGAGATCTAGAGACCTAGGTATAGGTCAGGTCCTAGACCTAGAATAGGTCCATGCTGGGGTGCTTCTTCATGGGAGCAGCCTAGCAGGGAGAACATGACAGGGCCTGGAAACCATAAAGGAGCCATGTCTGAACCAGTTTACCTAGTTTAATGTTATTCTTTGTCTAGTCCCATTTTCTTATTTCCTTCCTTTAACTTAGTGAAACATTTCCAGAGAGTCAAAGGTCTGTGTTGTAGATGCAACTCTATTATGGTAAATGAACCTCAAAAGAGAAAGAAATTCATCCTTAGAGAACAGATAACCCATCGTGTTCCGCTGGAAACAGGCTGGTGGAGCCGTGCTACCTTGCACTTTGCATGTGTCTAACATGTCAGATCATGACCAACAGGAAAGTCCCACGTTTGGGATAATTTCTAGGTATTAGTAGACCTCAAGGAAACCATCATGCAGACACAGTTGCTTACCTAGTCAGTACCCATGTGTTCCCTTTTCTTGATGATTAACTCAGCTATAATTTTGTTGGGGCAGTTATGGAGCCCTAAGTGATACTATTTCGTGGTGTGAGCCTGTTTCCACTTTCTCACCTTTTATCACAGCTAGAGCTGATCACAAGATCCAGATATGGCTGATGACATGCAAACAGAGTTCTATTGAAAAATATTCTGGGGAAGTTATTGCTTTCCAGATAGGAAGGGCCAGATGAAGCTGATACCTTCCTTTTTTTTTTTTTTTTTTTTTTTTTTGAATACAGATCAGAAGTCTGGAACTGCATCAGCAATCTTGTGACCATGAGACAAAACATCAACATGCTGAAGTCATGAGGAAAAAACTCCAACCCTATATATTTAAGCCACTGCCATTTGGGCTTTCTGTAAGATTTACATTGAATGGATTCCTAATATGTTGTAATAATATGAGATGCTAGACTGTATCAGATCAATGTACCTATCATTTTGATAAGATGGAGATCAAGTGTGCAAGTGGTTTCTAGAGACTGATGACGGACCCTGAAAATTCTAAGTAGGGATAGTTAGTAACTGAGCTAGGAGTTTATGTAATCCCAGGTAACCTTCATTTCCTAATTAGTTCCTCTAGTTTGGCTTTGCTTGATCGAGGAAGTATTGTAGGATTCGAAGTGACCACTCAGTTCCTAAAGTCCACACTCTAAGCCTGATCTCTCTTTCCATTTCAATCATATCTACCTTTCTCATTTGTCCCATGCCTGGAGTATGGACTTGATGTAGTTAGAGTTACTGGCAATTAAGGGAAATTCCTTTAAGAGAAGGATGAGAATTGGATGGGTTTAGGCATTTTATTTCTAACCAAATGGATGATCTGTACTAGTTTTTTAAAAGTGATAGATGAAGGCTGGGGATTTAGCTCAGTGGTAGAGTACCTACCTAGCATAGGCAAGGCCCTGGGTTCAATTTGCAGCACTGCCAAGAATAAAAAAGGCAGTAGGATCTTAATTTCTTAGAAGTGTTAGTGGCAAGCTGGGCTTCGTGTACTCAGCTGGCCACTGGTTTGGCCTGACAGGCAGAAGACATTAACATAAACCTAGTCAAAGTCATCCAAAGTTAGCACTGGAAGGAGTCTGATGGATGTTCATTCAGAGTCCCTTTTTTTGTCCAACTTTTAGAGCTCCTCAGGGTTAAACTTTCTCCTCCACCATTCCTGCAGACAGTACTTGGTATACTCAACAATCTAGCTATTCTGATATTCTGAAGAATTAACTAGGTACCATTAGTACAAAGACTCTACCCATTAGACTGTAATCTTGGCTTATCTCCTTTCAAATGGGTATTACTTTTCACTACTAGATGGAATTTCTTACAGCAATATGCAGAAACCTCTGGAGCAATGGGAGGGCACTTCCCTTCCTCTTCTTTTTATTGTACACTATTATTATAAGTGAGTACAGGGTTGGGGATAGAGCTCAGTTGATAGAGTGCTTGCCTCACAAGCACAAGGCCCTGGGTTCAAATCCCCAGCACCACAAAAAAAAAAAAAAAAAAAAAAAAAAGTGAGTGCATACACACACACACACACACACACACACACACACACACACACACAGACTTTTGTATCTTAAAGCGAAGATTCTATAAGTCTGAAAGGTCTCAAACCATTTTCCTTGGAGCACTTTCTGTGCCAAATATTTATTATGAGCATTTATTATGTGCCATCTGTTTTATACTAAGTGGATTCCATGCTGCATTCATCAAGACTCTTTTGGTTGGAAGGGATAGAAGCCCAACTCACATTAGCATAGGCATTGATTCACTGAGAGGGCAGAGGTGGAGCTCCAGGAACAACCAGATCCAGGAATGCAAAGTCTACAGACTCTCTTGTTTTTGTCTCGTCTCTGCTTCCTTTTGTGCAATGCTGCCATCTCTGTAATGTTGGGACTATGGCTACAGAAAGCTCTGAATTTAAACCAGTATAGTCTTAGTACCAAAGAGAAAATATAGTTCTTCAACCCCAACAATTTAAGCATTCCCAGGGGAGGCCCACTTGGGCCTCTTGTCCATCCTGCACCCATCCTCCAGGTTAGGGGGATGAAGTATTATAATTGACCTAACGTGGCACAACCACACGGCCAATTGGATTCTATGGCTGGTGGGGCCTCCAAAACCATATGGTTGGAATGAGAGAAGAACGTGTCCACAAAAGAAGGGGACACTGTGGACTGGGCTTACTAAAGAATGCTATGTTCATCTTAGTACATCACATCAAGTCATGTGCACAGTAATTCGATGGAACAAATACTATTTATAGGAAGGGACTTGTGGGGAAACAGAGAGGTAAATACTTGAACAAGGTCACATAACTGGTAGGCAGCAAAACTGGAATTTCACTCAACTGAACCTAATTCCAAAGCTGCTCCATATACAGCTACTTCTACCTTGATGAATTTCTCCATATATGTATCTTACTGACATAAAGCCATTAAGACAGAATGCTCCAAGTTTGTACATTAGGCACCTTCAGCCCCTCTACCCTCCTCTAGGAAAGGGCATTTTGACACTGAGGACTCTTTTAGGATCCTGCTTCCTTCTAGGGTAACTAACTTAAACAAAAATGAGGATTTCTTAGGCCACTTCACTGGGCTGATGTGCCTGGACCTGGTGCTTAGAATGATGTTTTTTCCTCCCCATCTTTCAGCAGGGCTTTCTTCAGAGGCTCTCTGTGCTAGATGTACCTTCAGATAGGTCCTCTGCATGGTATGAAAAAAAAAAGGTGTCTGACAGCCCAAACTCTCAAAAGAAAAAGAGACCATTTCCTTCTTTATGTATCCATATACAAATGTTACAAAAGGGCTCTAAGCATTTGCCCATTGTGTTAGTCAGTTTTCCGTCACTATGACAAAATACCTGAAATAATCAACTTAGAAGGAGAGTAGGTTCATTTTGGCTTAGTTTCAAAGGTTCTAGTTCATGCTTACTTGACCCTATTGCTTTGGACCTGTGGTGACACAATAAATCATGGCAGGAACATGTGATAGAGCAAGTCTTTCCACCTGTGGTGACCAGGTAGTAGAGAGATAGGAAGGGGCCAGGACTCTAAAACCCCCTCCAAGGACACAGCTCCAGTAACTTAACTTCCTTCCACTAGGCCTCTCCTCTTAAAAGATTCCACCACTTCCCAATAGCACCATAGGCTGTGGACCAAGCCTTTAACACTTGGGCTTTTGGAGGGCATGCAAGATCCGAACGATAGCACCCATGTTCTGACAAACACTCTAGGACTGGAGAGAATCAGGGAGGGTTGGGCCAAGCCTAGAAAGGTATTCTGATAGTCAAAAACATTCCACAACAACTTCTAAAAAGGTGGAATCATTAGAGAATAGAACTGTGCCCTGTTATCTCCTTTCCTGTGTACCCTAGTACTTGGCGTGGGCCTTATTAGCAGTTATTACACTGCCTAGTCATTGTTACATCTTATTTTCCTCACCAGGCTGTTAATGTCTGCAGAACCAGGATTTTGCCTTGCATTTTGACATCCCAATATCTAGCATAGTGCCTGACATATGGTAGAAGCTCGATAAATATTTATTGAAGGAATGAATGTAATATATTGCTGTGTTTTATATGGTTTACAAAGCATTCTCCAAAGGTCTGGTATGTACTGAAATAATAAGAAATTCTAATTTGGATGCCATTGCATAATTTACAAGGTAAATTATAAGTACTTGCCAAAAAACTTTCCTGTATGCACCTCAGTTTGACCATGAAAAGTGATGTGGCACGTCTAACAAGCCTCGTACTTCGTTGGATTCAGAGGATGAGGGAGGTCATCACAGGGGTGGAAGGCAGAATGCAGCCCGGAAGGAGCTTCTTCTCAGGGAGAGGTGAGTTAACCAAGAAAATTGGCAAACCTCTACAAGACGGTGGATAATAAGTTTCTCTATTCAAACTGATGCTCAGGTGCTCCCTGGAGAAGAGTCTGGCATCCTTTCAGGGTTCCCTGGAGGAACTTGGGGGATATATTCAGAGCTGGGTTAGGAAAGTGACAAGGAGAGGAGCTAAAAAACATGATGTATGTGGAAAGGTTAAAGGCACTGGGATGACTCAGGAGGGAGAAGAGAGGGCTGAGAGGAAACTGAATCATTTTCTTCAAGACAAAGAAGGGCTCATGCCCGGGGATGATGGCCAGCTGTCCTCCTTTGCCTCTGCATGCAGAGCAAGGGGAAACGGGCTTAGACCGGAGGCAGGGCTAAGATTAGAGAGCAGGAAGAACTTGGCAGTGAAGGATGTTGTATAACCTACTTTTCGAGACAACTTGGGGACTGAGGAGACTCCCACACTCCTGGTCTGGACCCAGTGGACACAAACGTGGGGCTGATCTGGCTGGCTGGCTGTGAACGGAGGAGGAGGTCCTGCGGCTGTATCTCTCTCCGTGTCCTCGATTTCCCGTTGGAAGTTAAGTTCCCAAATTTTGGAGCTGGCAAGGCAGCACCTCCCCCACCCACCACGCACTGCACCAGTGTTCCTGGGCTGGGTAATAATGCCTGTCATTTCCTCTCCCGGGGGAGTGGGGCTGCAACCGCCCTGACAGCCCCGAGGGATTGAAGGCAACTAAAAATAGTGCATTAAATATAATCTGTTGAGGGGCACATTTGCATTGCTTGTCTTCCCCCCTTGCCTGTCTCTTCATCCTTCCTGGCATGCCAGGCCTAGGTCTAGCTCTGGGCACTGGGAATCAGGTTCCAGGCCCCAACTGGTCTCTTTTTGTGGCAGAAGGGTTCTCTTGACAAGAGGTTGAAGGGAGCAAATCCATAATGTACAGTCAAGGGTCGTCAGGGGCACCCCCTGCCATTCCTCCCCATCCCCTGAACCCCCAGGGCCTTTGGGTCCTTCAGGGTCCCTGTGTGCAGGGAAAGGAGCTGGAAGTGGGGGAGGCAGTGTTGAAAAGGAGAGCCAGCCAGGCTTTGTTCTCCCATCAGCCACTTCCGTCTGCTACACAATCTCTCTGAGGTTAAATATTAATTAAGAGCAGAATGACAGTGAGAACTGAGCAGTGTCACTTTCTGTCCCAACATAAATGCTAATTTCCTTGCAGGTATAAAGTGACTTTGGAGTGGGATTGGCAGCCCAGGGAGAATACCTGGGGAGTGGGAAGAAATGGAAGAGAGATGGGAGGTGGTGGCAGCCCCACATCAGAACTATTAAGAGGAGCCAGATAGGGAGGGTATGGGTTCTGGCATTCAAAAGGGAAGGCCAGGGCTTGGCAGGTCACAGAGGACAAGGTCATAGCACAATCCTAGGTTCCCCTCCACTGTAAGAAATTGGAGTTGTGCCGGCTCCCCTCACTTCCCTAAGGCAGGATTCTTTTTAGTTTTATTTGGCTGGAAAGCTCTTTTGATTTAAACACAACATACAAAGCAACAGAAATTAAATAAATAATATAGATGGCCAATATTTGAAAACATGTCTCCGCTCACTGTACACCAGAGTCCCAGGAACAGCTGATGAGGTCTTTTTGCATCTCAGAGACTGCCTTGACAAAGTCTAGAATATACCCAGTTTACCTGTGTGTTCCAGGGTAAGACAAGGTTTTTTTTTTTAGTTAAAAAATTATTTTTTATTTTTTGGTATCAGGGATTAAACCCAGGGGCATGTTAACCACTGAGCCACATCCCCAACCCTTTTTGTTTTTTTATTTTGAGATAGGGTTTGTTAAGTTACTTAGGGCTTCACTAAACTACTGAGGCTGGCTTTGAACTTGCAGCCCTCCTGCCTCAACCTTCTGAGCCACTGGGATTACAGGCTTGTGCTACTGTGCCTGGCATAAGGCAGGATTTTTAAACTGGAGTCTGAAAACTAGTTTTAGGACTCATCAAACCCTGGAAATTTTTGTAAAACTGTGTGTACATAACTAGTTTTGGGGAAGAGAGTTGGGGGTTTTTATCAGGGCTGGTATGAGCCATAGGATCATCCTCAGCATATGGTACCCGTTATTGAAGTCACTTTGTGGTTCAAGATGACTGCTAGAGCCTTAACTGAGATACATTCTAGGCAAAAAGCAGGAAAAAGATGGGGGCAGGCAAATAAGTCTCCCTATAATGAATTTCCCCAGAAATTAATTTCCTTCTTTTTGTCCTTATTTACTTGCAAGAGAGATTAGGAAATATGCTATTTTAGCTGGCCATGTTGTAGTTCCATATAAACCACTGTTTTTGTCAACTAGAAAAATGAGGAAAGAATGGTAGAGACTAGGAATTTCTGTTGTAGTCTTTGTCTCAAGACAAAGAACCTCTGATATGAGGGAGGGAGATATTGGGAGGCTTCCCATACCCACCTCCCAGATAAAGCTGACAGAAGGAAGAAGAGTAGCTTTGGGTTTGGGTTGCATTAGTCACTCCTAAGCTCATAGTTGGTCTTCAGAAGTTGGTCCTAAATGAGCCTGGCAGGGTTAGCCTCTCACTAGGGACAGGTTGTTTGTTGCATTGAGGAACAAGGCCCTATAGGGGGCTTTGCAGTATGTATCTAGGAACAGCTTTGGTCTCTGATAATCATCTTCTTTCTGGCAGCACTTTATTCTCTACCGCCTCTTAGAACAGGTGGCCAAGAAGAGGGAAGACATTTTTTTTCCTTCTTCAAGAACAATGCAAATGAGGAAGGGCACTGGGTGTAGGCATGGAGGGGTGAACTAGTCAGTTTATCTGGTTAGGACCCCAGTGTGTGTGTTGTGGGGGGGGGGGGGCGGGCAACATTCAATTCAGTCAGTTTTTCTTAGGTCTTTGTGCCTTGGCTCAAACTATTCTATCTGGTTGGAATAGACATCCCATGATGGACTCTCAGTCCTTCTTAAAGAGTCTGTTCCATGAAACTAGTACTGATTTCTCTTGCCCATCTTTTCTACTCCTTGGCCTACCCCAGGAACCTTCTTGTGATTCTGTGATCCTCTGTATGTATCTTCATTGCAATACTTACCATATTGTTTAAAACTATCTGTGTCTTCTTCCACAGGGTTGAGGGTTCTCTAGTGATAGAGTAGGTTTTAGGATCACTTATGGCCTACAACTCTTAGTTGGGCTCAATATGTGTTTGATGGGAATGGGTAAATTTAAAGTGTTAATGAGCATCTACTTTGGGCAAGATACTCTAGAGAGAAATAGGGAGTTAACACTAGAAGTGACTTAGACACTGGCTTCTAGGAGATCACTGTCTAGTGCAGGAGACAGAAGATTAGATTACTGATCTGACGAAAAGGTAAATGTGAGAAGGTTCAGGGATCATTCGAGCAGGGGAGGGAGAGATTAATACAACAGAGGGGAATCTAGGAAGGTAGCACTTATTGTATAAGGACTTGTAAAAATGTCACCCGTTCACCTTTAGGACAGTGCCTGGGAAAGACTGAATAAAGAAAAAGAAGAAAGCAGGAGTCACCTTTGGACATCAGGTGTTTTGGGGTTAGATCATCCACATGGGATCTAGAAGTATTTCTATTTTTTTTTTTTAAAACAGGGGAAACTAGTACTGTGTATGCATTAGGTTGATTTTCAAGCTTGACCTTTGTCTGACTTTCCTGGAAGAAGATTGCTGTTGTGCCTCTGTGTGGCTTGGGAGTGCTTGCGAATGTGTCAGGAGTGTCAGGACCAGGAGATGTGCTACTCATGGAAGCAGAGGTGAGAGGCCTGGCTGGGGAGAGGGTCTAGAATGATACTTCAGCCTGAGGTTAAGAAGGCTCACAGGGAAGGAGGACTCATGTTAGGTTCTTCCTTCACCCTTTCCCTTTCTGTCTCTCTTAAAATACTCTGTGTTCCTGCAGCAGTGCGGCGGCTAATCTAAAATAAAAACAGCAGGAAATGCAAATGGTCAGGTTCTCCTAGCAACAGGAGCCAACCCACGCAGGGCGTGTGGAGCAGAGCAGAACTGTCCTGAGACTGAACATGGGTGGCTGGGGTGAGAAATCAGTCTCCCTTTCCAGTGGGCCTTTACAGCTTCTGAGAGGGACTGGCTAGTGAACAGCTTTTGCTGTGCAGAAGAAACCCTCTATGAGTTGAACTGGGCAGAGGACCTCCTGCCAGGAGAAGGTGCAGCAGTGAGAGGGAGAGGAGAGAGCAGTTTGAGATAACCTGACTACAAAAGCTGGGTGGTACCTTGCAGAGAACCACTAAAGGGTGTCTTGCACTAACTTGGTGCAAGGCTGGGTAGGGCCTGCATCTGTATGAATGTTTCTGTGTGTCCATTTCAATACTAAAGCTTTGTCATCCTAAGGTTATGAAATGAAAGATGGTAGACCATGGCTCAGATTCCTAGGTGAGGGAAACAAGAGCAGGAGGCTACAAAGACTCTCAGAGACTTCTGGTTCAATCCCCTTATTACAAAGAAACTGAGGTCAAGAGAGGTAAGTGAATTTCCAAGGACACAAACCTAATTAGTGGTGGAGGTGGAATTGGAAAACAGGTATCCAGGCAGAGACACTTCATTTTAAGTAGAAGCTGCTGACATTCCTCCTCTGCTCACAGCTAGATAATTAGAAGCCATGATAACCTTGCTGGGCCTTGCGGGGTGGTGGTGGTGCAGAGAACAGTCATCTTAGGCACTTCCAATAAAACTGAAGACATTTGAGAGACAAATGGGAACCACAGCCCGCATAGGGTGCCATGCAAAATTGAACACCTGAAAGTGACAGAGGCATTGGCTGTGGGTAGAAACGATTGTCACGTGGCCCCTGCTTGTTGTTATGCGCAGGCGCTCCTTGGGGGTCTTTTCATGGGAAAGGGGAGGAATATCACAGTGTCAAGTTTACACAGCAGGGAATTGGAGAAAGTGACTTACTCAAGATGACAGAACTAAATGTGGTTGAACTTGGAAGAGAATCTGGAAAAGATCCAACTCCCTGGATCCCAGAAAAGTCCATGCGCCCTAGACGGCGTGTATCTCTATTACATAAGCAACTCTTTCATTACTCACACTCTGGCTTCCTCCGGCAAGACTCCTACAGCATCTCCCTAGAAAACGCAGGGAAGAAAAGGGTTCTTAGCTTCAGCCGAGTATTGGTGACTTGAGTACATGGCTCCTCCTAAGGATTCCAGGGTAGTAAGCAGGGTGGATGACAGCAACACATCACATCAGGAAAACTGATGTACTCAGAGTTTGATTTCAGAACCAATGGCTTATGTGTGATCTATATACATATATCTACATGCTTCACTTCCCCATGACCCCATGGTACCCCAGAGCACTTAAGAATGTCCTCAGTCCCAGTCTTTCCATGCTGTGCCACCCTTTCTGGACAAAGTCCCAACAGAGGCAGTCAGTTGATGGATAGCAAGAGGAATAAGGGCTTTGGTATTTGCTGCCTGAGCTCAGTTTCTAGCTTAGGAACTTTATGACTTTAGGCAGCTTTGCTGCTGAGTATTGGATTCTTTATCTGTAAAATGAGAGCAATTGTGTCTATTGCCTAGATGTATGTGAAATGCTAGCACAGCCAGACATATAGTAGGTACTAAACAAATATTGGTTTCTACACTTTTTACTTGTGGTTGCAGTTGCTCAGGGACCAGGTGGGAATTTTCACTGCTATTGCCAAGTCAGGGAATGCTATTTTCCAGGTAGCCCAAGATGGAGCTCAGAATGCAATTCTCCCACACACAAAAATTTGCCTTTATTATTGATTTAATAGGATTTCATGGGTTGATCTAGGAATGTCACCTCTGTGTCTATTTTTCACTGTCATAGCCCCAATACCTGGTATAGTAAGAAGTCAATAGATGTTTGTTGAGTGTTGTTTATATGAGAAAAGGCATTTTAAATTATAGATAACCAGTTGATAAAAGAATATCTGAAATACATATTGAATTCCTAAGTCTGGTTCACATATAAGATCTCTTTGAGGGCAGGCCTAAGAAGATAGATCAGGAGGCCCAGGGTAGGTTCCTGATGTGCTAGTGAGTCTACAAAGGCATGACCTGTAGCTCAGACCCTGGACAGCGCCCCGACTCAGTCAAGACAAGGCTGCAAGAAATCCTGTGAATGGATTGGTGTGTGTGTGTGTGTGTGTGTGTGTGTGTGTGTGTGTGTTATTTCCAAAAGATCTCTGAAGGGCTGTGGGGGCCAGTGAAGTGGGTAATCAGTGTTGGCCTTGGCAACTCCTCTCTCTATCCCAATCTTCCCGCAGCACAGATGAAGAGCATGTTCAGTTGAAGTCTCTTCCAAGGCATTTGTTTTTTCCTTAGTTGCGAACATCCACCCCAATCTCTGTCTATCTCTCTTTCACATGTGGGCACACACATGAGTTTGGGAATTGATTCTACTATTTCAACTCCAAATTCTGTTTCTCAAATGTAGATTGTGCCAGTTTAATTGTTGTTTTCTTCTTGCTGGAATTGTTGTAAATATCAACGTTCCACTGCTGAAATGGCAGGTCCTTGTGTGTTTGGGGGCTCCGCAGGAGAGATGGCCTCTACATTGGACCTCTGGAAAATCCCAAAGGCATCATAACTGTGGGCTCAGCGTGTGAGGTCTCAAGGAAATTATAGCCCACACCTCGGAAGAGTGTACCTGCAGAACTCATTTGCCATCTCCTGGAGCCCCAGACTCTCCAGTGTTTAGATCATTTTCTTTTTGCATCTTACACTGAACACATTATAGATGCACAAGAGGAATCAAAATTCTAGACTTCTTAATGAGAAATGAAGTGTTTGGTCTTACCATTTCCTTTCTAAAATAAGGGTCTTTTGCTCCCTGGAATCAGGCTATCTGATATCATCATCTGTGAAACTGGTGGAGAGTAAGAAAATTGTATTTCTCTTCATGGGTGGGAAATCAGGTCAAGCTCTGCAAAGGTATAGAAAACTCCCCCAGGATGTGGGGAGTGTATGTTCTGGTTTCTACCCAGAAAAACTATAGAGGAAAACTGTGGCTGCCTACTACTGAGTATCAGGGGAAAAAAGCAGAGATATTTTTAACATACGGAATATCAGTGAACAGAATGCTAAGGAACTAGAAAACTTATTCCAATAAATATGAAGCATATGCTCTGCCCAAAGCAAACCCAGTTTTTGCTATATACAAATTTCACAAAGGAAAAAAATGTCGGAAATTGCAAAAATATCTGACCGTAAGTGGGCTACTACCACCGGCTGTAGAACACCTGGAAGGCTGCACAGATGGACTGGAAAGAGTGATTGGTGGCCTAGGGTGCGTGGGGTCCTTGGCCATCTTATGTGCCTTGTCCAGGGCTCCCTAGAGTCCTAGGGGCCACAGGTTCCAGATGGAGGTACTCCCTCCCACACCCCCAATTTGTTATGTTGGGGTGTGTGTCACTGACAATCAAAATATCATCTCTAGCTTCACTACCCTGAATCCTCAAACACATGAAATGCCTGTTTTAGTGGCAGAGATTCCTGGGCTTAGTGAAAAATGGCACTTTGGGTTTTATGCGACAGGTTCTTCCTCTTCCAACTAGGAAAGGCAATTTGTATTCATCTCATTAGCGAGGCTCTAGTAATTGGGAATATTAATTTTATTGCTAAACCTGACAAATATTTGACTCTCTCCTGTAGTGGGTAATTGCATCCCCAACAGCCTCTGCTTTTGTGCAGCCAGATGGAAAGGATGTGTGTTTGCCATTTTCATTAATACAATTAGTACCTTAGCATCTCGCCTGCCCCCTCCCTAGCTGCGCACTCCCTGGGACAGGGAGGAGGGAGAGGAGATTCATCAGGAGGCAGGCCGGAGCCGGGAGCTGGGGAGGCTGTGCAGAGGGGCTGGTGGGAGAGCTACTGGGAACCTCTGCGCAGAGCCAGTGAGCACCGCGCAGAAGGCGCGGCACTGCCAAGAGCTAAGCCACAACAACAACACTGCCGTCACTGACAACTGTGTGGTTCGGGAGCAACAAATCATTATGCTGCCTAAAACTCCCCCTGCATCATCTCGGTCCCAGAACTGCTCCCCACACAAAGGGCACTGCGCGTGCGTGGGCGCGACTGCCACCGTGCCTCTCCCGCAACCTGACTGCTGCCACCCTGCTGCCGCGGCCACTCCCACCCCAGCTGTCCCCACCTTCTGACTCTTTCTCTGCTCAGGCTCTGCGGCTCCGCTGGGAGGTGCTGGAAGCCTCCTCAGGCTTGTTGCCTTTTACTTGGGAATAAGCACAAAAATCACGCGCTGGCTGCTGGGTCTCCATGTTGGTGGGGAGTCGCTTCCTTCTTCATTCCCACTCTGAAGGCTGCTACCTTTGCCCAGTATTCACTATGCTCTTCACCCAGGCTCCTCAGCCATCACGGGACTCCCATGGCAGATGCTCATTTCTGCTATCATTCCTCTCTTGGATAGATGTATGCAATGGCAGAAGCCATGTTGTAGATGGGCTTCATTTCAACCTGTGTCTCCGGATTCCTCTCTGATATTCTGAGAAGGGACATCATCATTTACTGACTGTTGAGACTTCCTTGGCTCCTGTCTTAGTCAGCTCTGGCTTTGGTAACAAATATGCCACAGACTGGCTGCCTTAAATGACAAACATTTCTTGCAGTTCTGGAGGCTGGGAAGTCCAAGAGCCAGGTGCTGGCTGATCCAATGTCTGGTGAGAGGACCCTCTTCTTGGTTTGCAGACACCACTCTTCTGGTTGTATGCTCCCATGGCAAGGGGACAGAGAGAGGAAAGGGGAAGCAAGCGTACTTAATTTTCTTAAAAGGGCACTGTTATGGTTGTGATGTGAGGTGTCCCCCAAAAGCTCATGTGTGAGACAATGCAAGAAGTTTCAGAGGAGAAATGATTGGGTTGTAAGCGTCTTAACCCAATCAGTGATTTAATCCCCTGATAGTGATTAACTGAGTGGTAACTGAAGTGGTAGGGTGTGACTGGAGGTGGTTGGTATGGGGTTGTGGCTTTGGGTATATATTTGTATCTGGTGAGTGGACTCTCTGTCCTTCCTGATCACCATGAGGTGAGCCGCTTCCCTCTGCCACACTCCCCTGCCATGATGTTCAGCCTCACCTAGAGTCCTGAGGAATGAAGCTGGCCTTGTATGGACTAAGACCTCTGAATCTGTGACCCCTCAACTAAAACCATCCTTCTCTACAATTGTGCTGGTCAGATCCTTTTAGTCCACAGCAGTGAAAGAGCTGACTAAAACAGGCACCAACCTCATGGTGAGGGCCCCACCCCTATGACCTAATTACTTCCAAAGGCTCCATGTTGAAATCATTCCATCAGGGATTAGGCTTTCAACCTATGAAATTTGTGGGGTAAAATCATTTGGTCCATAGCAGCTCCCACCTTCTCATAGATGTCAGGAAGAGGGGTGCATGGTGCCTTAATCCAACCTTGCCATAGCCAGAGGTAAGGCAAAACTAGATGGGACATTGTTGTGGCTGCATCTCTATAGTATGCTGATTTTAAGCCATAAAAAATAATTAAATTATGGCATTTGCAGGCAAATGGATGAAATTGGAGAATATCATGCTAAGTGAGATAAGCCAATCTCAAAAACCAAAGGACAAATGATCTCGCTGATAAGCAGATGATGACACATAATGGGGGTGGGAGGGGGCAAAAATGGAGGAAGGAGGGACTGTATAGAGGGAAAAGAGGGTTGGGAGGAGTGGGGGGGAAGGAAAAAATAACAAAATGAATCAAACACCATTACCCTATGTAAATGTATGATTACACAAATGGTATGCCTCTACTTCATGTACAAACAGAGAAACAACATGTATCCCATTTGTTTACAATAAAAATAAATTTTAAAAAATTAAAAAAAAAAAAACTAGATGGGACACCTTTTCCCACTCTTTCCCTTCCTCTGGCTCTCAGTGCTGATTTGGGGACTGTTAGGGAAGAGTCCCAGAGAGAAACTAGCTCTAGGACAGCCACAGTCTGCAACTAGGAAGGAGTCTGTGCTTCAAGGAACTGTGGACGTTTTGGAATGGAGCAAGTTTTTTAAAAAATCGTCCTTGGTTCTGGATATTTTCACTATAAAGAAATAATAAATGTTTTGAGGAGGTGGATATGTTTACCTTGATTTAAACTTTTAAAATTTTTACATGTATCAAAACAATACATGGGCCGGGAAGAGTGGTCCATGCCTATAGTCCCAGTGGCTCTGGAGGCTGAGGTAGGAGGATTGCAAGTTCAAAGCCAGTGTCAACAACTTAGCGAGGCCCTAAGCAACTTTGTGAGACAGTGTCTCAAAATTAAAATAAAAAATACAAAGGACTGGGAATGTAGCTCAGTGGTTAAGTGCTCCTGGGTTCAATTCCTGGTACCAAACCAAACCAAACAACAACAAAACCACTATTTGGTACCCAATAAATATGTACAAGTTTATGTTCCTATGTAGAACTTAAAAAATAAAATAAAACTAAAAAAATCACTCTTGGATATCCAGGGAAGAGTGGCAATAACCATTAAGCTCTGCAGACATTTGACCAGTGATATGTCCTTTATTGGGGGTTCACTTCTCAATGTCATCTCAGCCACTGATGGCCTTGGCAGCAAATACTTACTTTAAAGCATTCAGACTCTCTGGGCATAGTGGAGCACACCTGTAATCCCAGTGACTCAGAGGATGAGGCAGGACTGCAAGTTCAAGACCAACCTCAGCAACTTAGCAAGATCCTAAGGACTTAGTGAGACCTTGTCTCAAAATAAAACATTTAGAAAGAGGTCTGGGGATGTGACTCAGTTATTAAGCAACAGAATACTACATTGGGTTTGGAGGGATGTGGTAGAAAAGCAAGTCTGTGTTCCCAATGCTAGTTATGTTGCTAGAGGACAGAAAACTCTGTACTTTGGGTGATTTTTCTAACTTAGGAGGATACTTCTGAGATCAGGAGTTTTGAAACAAGGCCATACAGAAATCTGTAAGCTGCTTAACTTTTTTGCAGACTAGATGGACTCACCTTCCTTTCTAGTATGGATACCATACCTCTTCTTTCAGTAAGATACTTTCCTTGACCATAGCTGTGCAAAATAATCCTTCTAGAGAATCTCTACCTGCCCCATTCTCTTTCTATTTGGTCAGTGCTGTCTGGTACAGTTAAAGGTGGCAGGAGAGCTTGCCAGGAGCTGTGACCAAGTCTTTTCCTGTTCTGCACCCACCTCAAAAATGACAGTCTTATTATGGGTTTCCTCATCAATGGGTAGAAGCAACACATTCTCATGTGGTATGTGTTGCTTCTAAAATCCAAAAAGTCTGGCCAAGAATTCTAGCTGTTTGGGACTGGGGTTATAGCTCAGTTGATAGAGTGCTTGCCTCTCAAGCATGAGGCCCTGGGTTCAATCCCCAGCACTGCAACAAACAAACAAAAACAGAATTATAGCTATTTTTTTTCTTTTTGTGGGTAGATACAATTTATTGTCTTTTACTTTAAAAAAATAATATGGCATGATCTAGATCACTAGACCCTTAGGACCTTCACTGTTGTGGTAAGCCTTTGAACTTTCTATCATGTTACCAATGAATGGACTAATGTGAAATTGCAAAGATTAACAGGACAATCGAGCTCTCTCCAGGCTATCATAGTACAAAGATCAGGAACATTGAGATAGGTGCAGGTATGAGAGTGAAGATATATTATTGTCCCTGCTACAAGTAGTCAATTTTCTTTTGATTATCTTTAGATATAGGAATGGGGGCAGTTGGGGAATTTATTTTTCTAGGCTAATATCTATGCGCCAGCTTCCAAGGGCTGCACTGTCTTGCTCCCCAGCATCACTACATCTGGAATCAGCCATGAATAGCACCCATGATTAAGTGTGTGATAATCTTCAGCTATTCTCCAAAACCATTCAGATTTTGCTGGAAAAAAGAAGGCAGCTAAATGTGGATGTGGATAGAATCATACCTCTGCCTCTATCAAGTTTTTCATGGTAGCACTGAGTCTGCAGTTCCTCTAGGGCTATGGGTTTGCTTTTGGGTTTCTGGTTTGGCAAGAGAGAGTGGGTTGGGATGGAGTGGTTCTAGGGGCTTCTACTTGCTACTTAGTACTCCCTTCTGGATATAGGCCTAACTCTGTGGGTAAAGGAACCAATATAAGGATTCTCCTAGTTACTAAGTACATATATATTCCAAATATACCTTCTGAGACTGGGAATCACAAAGTGGATCTATGATTCTATCAGACTTAGATCTAAACTTCATCATTTACCTGATTTTCATAAGCATACTCTAATTAGTGAACCGAGGTGGCATTTTGGGTTTTATCATTAGGATCAGTTCAATTCATTTCTTAATACTCGAAGAAGGGAGTATCCTCCTATCCTTCAAGGGAAATATGGCTAGGGAGTGGTTGATTAAGGTGCATATTTTAGATTCATTCTTATGTCCTTTAGCATTTAGACTTCTTTGTCATATGTCATATGCAACTTTACTGACTATAACTTAGTGTTGAAGTTGACTGTTAAGGCCAGTTCCCGAGTATACAAACCATGGTAGTAAACTCTGATTCCCCATTGTGCAAACGTTCCAATAAAATTTGGCTCAAGCAAATCTTAAGTTATATTCTTCTTGGTCTAACAACCTTAGAAACCATGTAAATAATGATCCCCAGATTACTGCTATAAGATAATGAAGTTTTGCAACTCTTTGTCATAAAGTCTATCTCCTCTAGCCTAGTTCTTGTACTTTACAATCTGGATTATGCTGACGCCTAATTCTCATGGGTCTGAAAGCAATGAGGGTTAGTGGAAGCAGTTCTGAAGAAAATCACAGCTCCTTGTAAGGCAAATTCCCAAGGCGCAGTCACAAAAAGATTTTATTCAGTGGAGATGGGATTATAGGATATAAACCTCCTTCCAGAGGTTTAGGAGTCTCATCCATGTCTGCACAGCTGTCTCCATCCCATATCTCAGTGATCTGCTACTTTCTCATTAGTACCCTTAGGTTATTGTAGGAGACAGAAACTAAAAGTTTTGATTATTCAATTGGGTTTGCAATTCTGCAACCACTGTAAGCATACTGTAGACCTGGTTTTCGTGGATATGAATCCAGTGAACAAAGGATGCCTCCTTCAGAGCTGCCATACTTTCTAATTTCACATCAGATTTTGAGTTGGGTATTCAAGACATTCAATATCTTTTTCCCCCTGTTTACTCTCTTTAGAGCCATCAAAGATTGTCAGCTTACTCTGCAATCTTTATAATCACTATGGTCACCATGGTGACTAAGTACCACAGTCATTTTATTTCCCTTGCCCTCCACCTGAATTTGTTTCTTGCTACCACCAATGATAAATTGAGTTGCTGTCATTTCACTGAATGCCATGAATTACCAGTGTTCCATTTCCTCCTGGTAAGGAGGTTAATTGTGTCTACTTAAATATATGAGCAGGATATATTTTGGGGATCTGTTTTCGTAGGCTCCTCCTGGTATCTATTTTCGAATCTATCTGTAGGATGGAATGCAGTCTGTGGCACACTCAAATAGTGGTAATTGAGGTGGATTTAATAAAGGAAATTTGTATAAAGTGCAACCAGGGGCAGAAGATTGAATAACTGACTTCAGTTCTTCACCCTCATATGTATCCATCACCTCTCATGCCCACATTATGGTGGTGTGTGCTTCCTGACTCATGTCTCTGAATGACTGTATGACTTGTTTTGGTCAATGGGAGTTGGAGGGAAGTGAATGTACCAGTTCCAAGCTTAGCTCTTAAGAGACATCACATACAGATCCTGACTTATGATAGGTTGACTTAGGATTTTTAAACTTTTTTGTGGTGCATGAGTGGTACACATTGGATAGAAACTATACTTCAAAATTAATTTTGATCTTTTCCCAGGCTAGAATAGTGTGGTACAATACTGTCTTGTGATGCTGGGCAGTGGCAGTGAGCTGCAGTCCCCAGTCCCTCACATGGTTAGGAGGGTTGACAACTGATACTCTATAGCAATACTATGTTGCCAGCATTTTTTTAAATACAGGTATTCAAAAAGTTGTTACAGGAGATATTCAACACTTATTTAAAATTGACTTTGTGTTAGATGGTTCTGCCCAACCATAGGCCAATGTAAGTGTTCTGAGTATGTTTAAAGCAGGTGGGGCCGTGGTGTCTGGTAGGTTAGGTTTATTAAATGCACTTTCAACTTATGAACATTTCAACTAATGAAGCTGGATACATTGAATGTAACTTCATAACAAGTTAAGGAGTGTTTTTGTTTGCTCTTACAGGCTCTCCCACTGCCAGGACAGAAGCACACTTGCCAGTCTAAGGAGGCTGAAAGATGGGAAGAGAGTTGCTCCAACCACTTGTAGCCCTTTAGTGGGAAGCATAGCTGTTTAGCTACTAAAGCACAAAGTAAAGATGTGCAACTGAGCCCAACATAAGCCAGCCAAGCTCTAACTGACCCACACTTCTATGAGAAAAAGATGGTTGCTCTGTAGCATTAGTGTTGCCATAGTTAATCGATACATTGGAATAGATAAAAACTCCAAGGAGCTGTTGATGAGAGGCCTAAAGGATCAAGGGGAGGAAGAAGTCACTGGAACCTGGAGAGAGTAGATGCATTAGAAGACTGTGTGACGAGAACTGTGGACATTTTATATAAATGGTATCATATTATATGTGGCCTTTTGTGTCTGTTTTCACTTAGCAGAATGTATTTAAGGTTCATCCATATGCTTGCAAGTATGAAGTATCACTTCATTCCTTTTTATGGTTGAATAATATTCCATTAAATACATGTTCTACATTTTGTTTATCCATTCGTCAATTGATAAAAATTTGGGTTCTTTCTACTCGGCTGTTTTAAATAATGCTAGTATATTGCCCAGACTGGCCTTGAGCTCCTGGACTCAAGTGATCTTCCTGCCTCAGCCTCATAAATAGCTGGGACTATAGGGGTGTACCCCCACACCCAACCTCTCCTATTTTCTATCTTTATCATTTTATTCTTCTTTCTGGGGAATTTTTCAATATTTTCCTAAAATCCTTCTATTGAGTTTTATTTCAATGACATGTTTAAATTGAGATATGCTTCACATAATATAAAATTCATCAGCATATGTTTATTTATTTTTAGACTTTTTTATTTTTATTAATACATTATTTAACTATTTTTAGTTTTTAGTTTTTTTTTTTTAGTGCTGGGGATTGAACCCAGGGCCTTGTGTATGTGAGGCAAGCACTCTACCAACTGAGCTATATCCCCAGCCCTATTTGGCTATTTGAAAACACTTTTCATACTCTTTTAATAGCATATTATTAGAAAATTATTTTTTCTACTATATCTAGATGATTAAGCAATTGTAGGCAAAAATTTTCCTATCCATTGACTCTTTTGAAAAAAAATTTGTTCTTTTTAGACATACATGAATGTATTTTGACATAATGAGTATAACTTATTTTAATTAGGGGTTTTCAGTATATTTATAATCAATGTTCGTATACAATGTTTTTATGTCAGCATTATGTTTTCAGGTCTCTTGGAGTATACCTTGAATACCACCAAGAATTGCTGGGTCATATGGTAATTCCATGTTTAACTGTATGAAGACTGCCAAACTCTTGTTTTTCATTTTTTGGTACTGGGGATTGAATCAGGGGTGCTTTACCACTGAGCTCCATCACCAGCACTCTTTATTTTTAATTTTGAGTCAGAGTCTTACTAAGTTATCTAGGCTGGCCTTGAACTCAGCCTTCTGCATTGCTGGGATTATATGCATGTGTCACCATACCTGAACAAACTCTAGTTTTAAAATTCTATTGGCAAGTTTTTATATCTCTGAGGACTTTTAAAAAATATTTTCTGCAGTTATATGAAAAAAATTGAATGTATCTCTCCTTCTTCTGATGATATTAGCAATACTTTCTGTTAAAGTTTTTATTCTTCTCTGTATAGTCTGTCTCACAGAGTTAACCTAATTTTAAAAATCTATTGCTGTTTTAATTAGTTTTTTTGCTGCTGTGACTAGAAGACTTGACAAGAACAATTTTAGAGGAGGAAAAGTTTATTTTGGGGTTCATGGCTTCAGAGGTTAAGTTCATAGATGACTGATTCCATTATTCTGGCCTGAGGCAAGGTAGAATATCATGGCAGAAGAGTGTGGTGGAGGAAAGTGACTCAGGACGTGATACCAGGAGCCAGAGATGGTGGGGGGGAGAGGGAGAGAGAGAGAGAGAGAGAGAGAGAGAGAGAGAGAGAGAGAGAGGGAGAGAGAGAGAGAGGGAGAGAGAGAAAGAGAAAGAAAGAGAGAGAGAGAGAGAAAGACACACACTAAGCTCAACTCAAAAATATATTCCCCAGGGGCTGGGGTTGTGACTCAGTGGTAGAGCACTTGCCTAGAATGTGTGAGGCGCTGGGTTCGATTCTCTGTACCACATATAAATAAATGAATAAAATAAAGGTCTATCAACATCTAAATATATGTAATATTATGTATATATAATATATATAATATATATGTATATATATATCCAAAGGCACATCCTCAATCACCCACCTCCTCCAGCCACACCCTACCAGCAAACAATCACCACTCAGTTAATTCCTGTCAGGGGATTAATCCACTGATTAGGTTAATGCTCTCATATCCCAATCATTTCAAAGCTAAGCCTTCTCACATTGTCTCACACATGAGTTTTGGGGGGACACCTAATATCTAAGCCATAATAGTTGTCTTTTGTCTAGAAATACCATCTTCCATAATTTGCCAAAATATGAAGATAGGGCTGAGGATATGGCTCACTGATGGAGCACTTGCTTAGCATGCACAGGGACCCTGAGTTCAATCATCAGTAACCCCTCCTGCCCCATGCACACTGACAAACAAAAAGGGAAAGGAGAGGCACTTGATACATGATCTTTAGGCCTTTTAGAAAACAAGGAGTTGTTCCTTTGGCCACATACATGTGAATCTACAAGTAAAATAATATTGTACACATCAAAAGAGTACATATTGATCAAAAAGGGATATCCCATGAGTATTACCAGGGCAAAACTGGAGAAACCTGTCATTTTACCCAGCATCTGTTGGCACCATTACAACAAACAAGGGCAAGATTCTTGTCAAGATTATATGCATATTGAGCATACGAAATACTCCAAGAGCTGAGATGGCTTCCTGGAATGTGTGAAGGAAAGTGATCAGAAAAAGGAAGTGCCAGATTGCTCTGTCCCCAGAGAAGTTCACCGTGTGAGCTCAGCAGCCTGAATCGCTGGACCCTCTTTCCTGTGAATTCAGGGCATAATAGGTGCTAACAACAACAGCAGAACTCAGGGCTGTATGAAATAACAAAAACAACCAACAAAACAAAACAAACCAAAAACCAAAAACTGAAAAACCTCTTGGTTTTCTGTTAGAGGCTTTCTCCTATTATCTCATAATCCTCTATGTATCAAGAGTGATTTTATTCAAGACTGAGGAACAAAAGCTGATTGGATCATGATCTTGACTGTGTGAGTGGTCCCATTGACTCTGAGTCAAAGTGATTTGATGGGATATTTGTTGAGAACTCTTAATGTCAGTTATTATCTTTAGATCAGATTTTTAGAGATGGACTTTCCAGTCTCTTTCTGGATGGTTAGGATCTTTCTATCGGTGATCTGGGGATGTCTGGGAAAGGGTTGGGAGTCTCTGTACTTATGATTCAGGATGTACTTGGGTCACTCTGTCTTCTTCTTTGTACTTGGGTCACTCTGTCTTCTTTGTGCATGGTATCTCTGTCCTCATCAGGGCCTGATATTGCCCAGTCTAGAAATTATTCTATTCTCTCTGGACTATTAACCTTCCAGATTTCTGCTAGGGTGGAAGAGTGACATGGAGTGGGAAAAGGAATCTAGGGATCTTACTGCTTCCCAAACAGTTTTTACTGTTTTCTTTCTTTCCTCCATTTTTTCATCTAGTTCTGGTGGTACCTGCACATTTTGTGAATTTTGTGGTGCAGTTGTGTTGATTTCCAGCCTTCCCCACTGTGGTTTTGGAATTTGCCTGCCTTTGTTTCTGATAGATAAATCTGTTTTCCAGCTTCACAATGTGTTGACATTGTCTCATTTCCTGTTGCCCTAACCACGTTTAGGTTTTTTTTTTTTTAATAAAATAATTTGTTGTTTTAATGGTGCTCAGTTTTCCATGTTAATTCAGAAGTTTCTAAGTAAAAAATATATTTTGATTCTCACTTAAATCAGTCACAGTCTAACCAGGGCTCAGAAACCACCATACTTATTTTAATACAGAGAATTGTTAATCAGGTAGAAAAAAAAAAAAAACAAAACTTTTAATACAGTGAGTAAAAATGCTAAGACAAAAAACTTAGCAGTTATGGACATAGAAACATAGGAAGCAACAACTATTTCTGGGTCTGAAGAGACAAAGGAAAGTTGGAGTTACTAAAACTTGGCCTGCTGGAGCTGAAATTCAAACCTCTGAGTACAAGCCTTGATGGGCTCAGTGCTGCCGTCTTGGATGAAGCCAAATGGGGCTGGCTTTGAGTGTTAGAAAACTGGATTCAAATTTGAATGTTCTGGACTGAATCAATCCTCTGGGGCAAGGAGAAAGCGACGTTGAGTGACACTGATGGGCAGAGAGCTAACGGAAAGGAAACAGGAGCACATGCCCCCCACCCCCAAGTCTTTTCTAAGGGGATCTATTGCCAGAGCCTAAAAGGGATTCAGGTAACAAAGGAGAAATGTGGTTTTCAGAGCCCAGCCCCAGCATCACAAAGCTGACTAGAAGGTGGCCTTGAAGCTGACAGATAATAGCTTACTAACTGGTAGAGTCCTCCCTTTAGGCTATTGGGGATCCATAGGCACTCTATAAATGTATTTGAATTTCCACAAAAAATCACAACATTAGCTTTGTTTCTGTGAACAAAGTTATTCTCACTTTCCCTTCAAATGAGGATACCCAGATTCCAAGCAGCAAATGTACTTATGTGGGGTAGGCAATCTCACTCTTTCTGGGCTGTAGTAATTACTGGTCAAATTCCACTCATTTTAATATTTTGTTTCTTTCTTTTCCCTTTTTTTTAAAGTTGTAGTTGGACACAATACCTTTATATTTTTAGATTTATTTTTATATGGTGCTGAGGTTTGTACCCCGTGCCTTGCAAGTGCTAGGGTGAGCGTCCTGCCACTGAGCCACAACCCCAGCCCAGTACTCTGTTTCTTAAACATTATCTTTTGACCATTCTTTTCCATCTTAGTTTTCCTCATCTGGTTCAGAATTTGGGTTGGATGGAAAAAGGGTGTTATATATCAACCCTCTTGCACCCCAAAGATATGATTACGCTTAAGTTTATGAGCTATTGTGCCCATTTATATTCCTAAGAGCAATATGAATGGGTTCCATTTGTTTCACATCATCTACTTAGTTATTGGCAGACTTTTTAATTTTGCCAGTCTATGAATGAGAAATTGTATCTCACTGTTGTTGAATTTATCTTTCCTTTATCAATGAGACTGAACATCATTTTTCCATATGTTTATTGGACTTGGGTTTTCTCTTCTGCTCGTGTTTTTGTCCAATTTTCCATTTTTTCCTTACTGATCTTCAAGAATTCTTATTTTTTTCTGAAACATACAAATAAGAATAGAGAATAACATGAAAAATGTCATGTTCCCACCACCTGATTTCATTAAATCTCAACATTGTCTTATTTGCCTCATTTCTTTAAAGTTTTTTTAGGGCCATGTCATGCTAGGCAATTGATTAACACTCAGCTATATCTTCAGTCCTGCCTGATTTTTTTTTAAAGAAATAAAACATTACGTTACATCTATACATATAGATGTATATGCATTTCCATATATATATACTTATATATATACATATCCTTTGCTCTCATTCCTCCATTTTAGCCTTCTCTATTCCATAATAATCACTACTGTGAACTTAGTATTTACCATACCCATGAAAAGTTTTTATACTGAGTAGGAGTTTATATTCTGGATAGTGATATTTTGTTAATTTTATGCATTTTGAATCACAATATCTCCTCTTACACTGTGCTGTGTTTTTCACTTTGCTTCTGGCGTTTTTTAATATATTAAAGTTTTAAATTTTAATGTGATCATATTTGTCAGATGTTTCTTGTGTGGTTTGTACTTTTGTGGTGTATATTAGAAACCCTTTTTCTATCTTTTCTGTGTACCTTTTGTGGAAGTGTGTCTTATCTCTTAGGGAATGTCTATGCTCCTCCACAAGGCTTATGTGGTGGGCAGTAGTGTGCTGTGTTTCTATGCATATCAACTGTAGTTGCTGCTCCTTCTAGCTGCTGTCTTGAATTCTTTCCTCCCTTTTTCTTCATCTCTACATTCCCTATTTTTTTTTTCCCCAGGATTTGCAGATTGAGAAGAAAGTGAACTACAACTCTTTTCTACAGGTTAAACTATTAAAAATAAAAGGAATTAATTGGCTCATACAAGTGAAAGTCGAAGGATATCAACTTTGATTCAGCAGGACACTAATGTAATCACAAAAGAAACAGATGTGGTGTCTTTCTTTTTACCCTACTTACTACTGAGTTAGACCTCTCCTAAAACTTGCTGTTCCTTGGAGCTACATGAAATTTTTATCCCCAATTCATATTTCTCAACCTGGTACTAGAGGCATTTGGGATGGATAGCTCCCTGTGGTGGTGATGGTTTTGTCCTGAGCACTGTAGGATGTTAAGCAGCATGCTGAGTCTACTCATAGCAAGTAATAATAGCATCCCCACTCCCCACCTTGAGCTATGACAACCAAAAGTATCCCCAGACCTTGTCAAGTGTCTCCTGAGGTGTGGAAACTCCCCTGGTTGAGTGTTTCTATCTTAGTTCATTTTCTGTTGCTATAACAGAATACATGAGACTGGGTAATTTATAAAGAAAAGAGTTTTATTTAGTTTTGGAGGTTGGAAGTCCAAAATTGTGTGACCTTTGGTGAGGACAAATGATATTCAAACCATAGCAGCTATTATCATAACTAGATGAACCTAAATTACACATTTAGTCCTGAAACAATCAGAGCCTGCTGCAGGATGGGAAGTGCTGATTGGCTTAAACCAATCTGGATTGATCTCCAGATTGGTCCAACTTCTGTTCTATGTCCCCGAAGGGTAGAAACCAAAGAGAAAAGCCATTTACTGTAGAAAGAAGAAAGGTGGAATTTATGTTGGATCACTTGGTCACCCTGGATGAATCTAATCTGAAGCTCAAAGTGGCAGCTAATGGAATATTATCACCCTTCTTTCATATTAATACCCAATAATCAATTGTAATCCATAATCTCTCAACATTCTCAAGCAGAAAGCTGGGATGAGTTTGCACAGTTGTTTCAATTTGAGGCGTATCAAGCCCTTGTAAGATAGCATTGAGTAGATGCGGCTGCCCCTAAGGAGGGTGCAACCTAAGGTACTGGAGTCCCTAAAGTTGAGGGCAATTCCTAGAAAGGAAGCCACCCTCAGTCTCAAAAGAGGCGGGACAGGGAGGCAGATCTGGGTAGCACAACACAGCATTCTCTATATTGCCAAAACGATCTGAAAGTCAGTGATTCTAAATTCATTCCGAGGGGAGTCACCACAGTGATCTTGCTTCCCTATCAGTGGCTTGTTAAGTCTTTAGGCAAGCATATTTTCTATTGTCTCCAACAATTCAAAAACAAGTTTTTCCAATAGCTTCCAAAACTGGGCTTAATGTCTGATTTAGCAAACAAGGTTCTTCTTCTTAGTAATCTAATTTCAACATAACAAGATGCTTCAGTTCTTGATTGAAAGCCTTCTGAGACAGGAGTGCGTCTTTAGGGGGAGAATGATGACAGATTTTCACACTTCACCATTACATCTCGACCCTCTTGGGATAGTGCATTTGTATTCTTTCTGTGGTGATCTGCTGTTCTTGGAGTATTGACAATCCTTTCTTAAGGTGTGTAGTAATGAGTGTGGTGACTCTGAAGATTTTATTTAGAATAACATTATTGCCCCGCAGTCTTTTAAATATCTTGGCTCTAAATAACAGAGGCTATTTGTTCCCAAGCATATTTCATTAACAAACACAATTTCACATTCTGAAATATTGTATTCTGTAGGTACAGTTTTCTTCTAAGAGCCTCACTGACATAATTGTCAATCCCAGTAGTCTTAGTTGTACAAAGCACTTCAGGTTGGAAATGAGTTTATCAACATCATGATATGACACGAAATGGGTAATCATTACATGTTCATCACAGACATATTCAGGAGAGGAAAATTAGGCATAAAAATGAAGTGATAAAAGTCTTAGTCTATGTTTATAATCCACTCTCTAGAAATATTCTCGAGCTAAGAGAAGGGCATGTAGGCAATTAGTACCTGGTTTCGTCCATACCTGCACCCACAAACAAACGAACAATCAAACAAAAACAGAAATGAAAAACTGAAAAATAAGAACTTGGAAAGAATTTCATGGGGAAAAAAACAAAATTTAAATTAAATATGGTAACTGCTGAAATGTTTCCAGGTGTTAGGAAGCTCAAGTTGTTTTGAAGTATAAAGGGAAACTGCTGAGTTAATTTTGAGACATTAGACAAGTCACTGTTTAGTTTGCTTTAGAACAATAGTGCATAATGTAATATGTTTAAGAGGCATAATGACAGTGACAATTTAGAACCTTATCCTGGGTTCATTCCTGAATCACAGATACTGATTGACTGAGTTCTGTATCACAGAGCAACAGAGCAGGTCCCTTTAGGTTATTATGGACCTACATTTAGTAAAAAGGACTGATTATAATCATGACAGAAGACTCCATTTCTATAGGTACAGTGTTCATAATGTTTTATAAGAAAAATTCATGTTGACAAACTCTCACACTTAGCTTCCCACAGAGCAGATTTTCCATGTATTTCTAAAACACTTTAAGTCATACGATTTTTCATTTTCTCCTAACTGGCAAAGCTTCTTTTGTGGAATTTTCTCTTGTTTGCATGACCCAACTCCAAGAAACACCCTTTCGTAATGCAATTTATGTGAAAAGATACCCAGATTTTCTTATTGCCATGGCTTGTTAACCTCTCATATGATGTTTTACATTTTTCCTTTCATTAACACTTCCCTAAACTTTGATTTTAATGACCATTTAATAAACCATGTGGTATAGCAGGAAGCCACGTGGTGGTTATCGTGGGATGTATTTGTTGTATGCTTGCCCAGAATTTACTGTCCCTTCTTCCCCAAACATGACTCTATTATCATTAGAGGCTTTTAAACTTGATACACCTCAGTCAGGTTTCTGGGGCAGAACTGACTTACTACTAGCAGGGGTGTGTTCTGATGGAGATAGGCACAAGACAATTAGCATATTCCTTTCTCAGGGCCTCAGTGATTGATTCAGAGATACATGTATAGCCCAATAGAAGTCAATTAGGTTAAAGGAGATACTTTGGCTCCTCCCACATGTGTATAAGCATCTAGAAATGACTAATGCTTTCCTGCTACATGTAACAAAGGCGCTAAGCAGCAAATAAAATACTGGGATCCTGACAGGACATGGATTTTACTAGGGGAAGTAGGCAATAAACAAGATACATGACATGGTGTTCAGAATTTAGAAGAAAAATTTAGAAGGAAAGGGGAAAGAGGAGTCCTTTTTTTGCAGGGGCGCTGTTTTAGATAGGGTGTCCCAGGCAAGAGCTCATCGACTTGTTCATTGGGTTAAGAGCAGAAGGAATGAGACGATGTCTGGTCAAAACCATTCCAGGCAGGGATGGAGGGAGTGACACATACAGGATCCCACATGAAAGCATGGTGGGGATGAGCAAGGAAAAACTTCAAGGTCAGTATGGTTGAAGCCCCATGAACAAGCAAGATGGGGTTGGAGATAGCAGGAGGAAAGATCTGCAGAGAGCTATGTAGACCATTCTGAAGACGTTAGCTCTTACTCTTAGAGAAATGAGAAGCTATTGGGGGGAGTGATAGGACTGCAATTATAATGGGATGCTCAGACTGGTATATTGAAAGGGGGAAAGAGTATGTGCTGGTTAATTTTATGTGATAATTTGACTGGGTTAACAAATGCCCAGATAGCTACAAAACATATGTATGGGTATTTCTGCAAGAGATTAGCATTTGAATTGGTATGCTGAGTAAAGATCTTGCCACACTGGGTAGAACTGAGGGTCTCAAGAGAATAAAAAGGCAGAGGAAGGGAGAGTTCTGTCTTCTGGAACTGGGACAAGTCCTCTTCTCTTGACCTTAGACATGAGAACTTAGACATGAGACTTAGACTTCTGAGGCTCTAGGACTTACATCAAAAGAATCTCCTCTAGCCTTGGCCTCAGAGTTACAATTTTGGCTCCCCTGGTTCCTAGACTTTCAGACTTAGATCAAATCATGCCACTGTATTTCTTGGTTCTCCTACTCACTGATGACCTATTGTGAACTTCTCAATCCCTGTGATTGCATAAGCCAATTCCCTGGTTACATATCTCTAAGTAGCCCACTGGCTCTGTTCCTTTGGAGAACCCTAAGACAGAGTGGAAGCAGGAGTACTGGTTGTGACAGAGGTTCTAGTATTGAAATAGTGATTTCAATTTTCCACTGTTCTTAATTGGGAGGTGGAGAGGAGAGAGAGAGAGAGAGAGAGAGAGAGAGAGAGAGAGAGAGAGAATCTTGAAAGAAATCGCAGGTACAGCTATAGCTCTTGTCCCATGGAGTTGACTGCAGCCAAATACATATAAAATCCATATAGTTTTAAAAAGAACTTTATTAGGAAAAGTACCACAACCAACTAAAAGAGACTTAGGCTGTGGTAGACATAAACAGACTCTTGGATTCTCAGTTTTCTATAGACGGGAATTAGTCTGAGAAAGCCACTTATCCACCAAAAAGGGCATATCTCTAATGGCAAAGGACCAAGGTAAGATGATGGAAAAATAATGATATCCTTGAGTATAGAACCAAAAGTTTTATGGAAGAGACTCAAGTCTTTTTTTTTTTTTTTCTTCTCTTTTTTTCAGTGCTAGAGACTGAAGGGTCAAATCCAGGACCTTATTATGAAACATTATTCCTCACCCCACCATATAAATTAAACTGACACTCTTCACTCAGTGGGATTTCATTGTTTCAGACCAGCAACTGCTATTTGCTATTTACTTTTTGAATCAGAGACCTTTCTATGATTATATTACCCATATTACATTATTTGTTGTATGTTGGGTATGTGAGAAAAAGGTATTTGCTTTTTAAATTCATAGGTTTCTATGATATAGGAGCTATATCTGGACCTGATGTAAACCATGAGTACCACACTTCAAAGATTTGATGGAATTTTTAGAGATTTTGGGATATTAGTGAGTATATTTTGCATGTGGGAAGGATATGAGTAATTATAAACAGGAGAGCGCACTATGGTAGATTGAATTATTGGTCCCTGTAGTTATGCACAGAAGAGGTCTTTGCTATGGTTGCATGAGGAGCAATTTCCTTACTCACTTGACTTTGGGCTTAGTCAGACAACTTTATTGGTCAATGGGATGAAAGAGTAAGTGATAAGAGCAAAATCTTGAATTCTTGCATGTTGGGTTTCCTGCATTTAGTTCTGTGACTACCATGAAAGGAGCTTGTCCTGGGTTATGTCTTTTGGCTTGGGTTCTAAATAGGACACATGGAGCACAGGCACTACTAATTGACTACTAGTTGAACCTTGGGTTCACAGCCTGAAGCATAACTTCTCTAGTAAACCCACAAACCCTCAGCTTAAAGGCATATCTGAACCTAACCTTGAGGCTGGGGTCCAGCCTAGTTCAGCTAAATTGCTGCTCACACAAATGTCCACGGGAAAAGACAATTGCTTCAAATCACTGACTTTGGGATGGATTGTGCAGCAGTAATGTGGCAATGATGGCCAATGTGAAGGTTAAACATTCATGAGAGAGATGATGGGAACTAGGAAGTGATGAGAGGTGTTTGGCTTCTGGGTATATTTTATACATAGAGCCAACAGGTTTTGTATGTGAAATGGAGGAGAAAAGAGTTAAGGATGAATTCAAGGCTTTTGGGAGGCAATATCAGGAGGTATTTTGGACATGTTCCTTTTGAGGGGAATAAATATTCAAATAGGGATTTAAGTAGGCAGTTGAACATGCAAGTTTGGAGGAGGAGGGGAGAAAAGTCTGGGAGTAATGAGTATGGAGATGGCTTATAAAGTCATGAGGTTGGATGAGATCAACAGGTAAATTTATAAAAAAGGGGTCCCAGGACTATTGGAGATCCTTTGGTGTTTACTGGTTGGAGAGTTGAAGAGTTACCAGCAAAGGAGATTGAGAAGGAGTAGCAGCTAGAGAGATAAGTGCTAACAAAATGTTATTGATATGTGTTCTTATTAAGACCACATCCATTGCTCCCCCATTTTCTCCTTTTTCTTTTCCTCCTTCATAAATATCATTATCACTAAATTGTGTGTGTGTGTGTGTGTGTGAACTGACTATATGGAAAGGACAGTATTAATTTCTTTACATTTATAACACAGAATTAATAAAAAAAAGCTAAATGGTATCTTTTCCTCACCTGTTATATATTCACTAAAGAAAAGTCTTTGCATTAATTCTGGGCTCCCTTTATAATTCTTTGAGTAGGATGACTTTGTTCAAGAAGGAAAGGTATTGAAAGTTGATGCTTTGAGTAGCATAATGGAATAAATAGCTGAAATCCTGGAGGAGAAATGATTTTTTTCCCATATCTAAGCCTGGAGGAGAGGGGATAAGGATGGGAGGAAGGGGTACGGTGGATATTAAGGATTGGGAGTTTAGGTAGCATGCTGTTCTCCAATGGCAGAAGGGAATTGCACTCTTTTTTTTGAATTGCACTCTTTGATCTAATCCCAAGTTTTTTGGACAAACAAGAGCAGTGAGGCATCAAAAAGGAGAGACTGAACTTTCTAAAAATAAGGTACTTAGGACTTGACTGGTTCACTGAAAAAATAACAGAGATAAAAACTTCTTATTTTGCAAAACATGTATTACCATTTATATATTAAAGATACTTGGGAAGTTTTACCTGAAGAAGGGAGTATGACATAATGATAGCTTTTGTTTTTTTCAAATACGATACTATTAGGCTAGTTCTGTGTGGTTTTAGAGAGCAAGACAATACCAAGCTGTCGGATGCATGAAGGAAAACATTTCACTATGAGATTTCAACACATGAATACATTTTTGATAAATGATTGAAAGCATGTATGACAAATGAAAACCAATGTAAAACTTATAAAGGAGGAAGATTTTTTTTACTTATCTTTCTAATAATTCAAGCTATTAAAAAATTAAGAGTCTCGAGATGTGGTTCAATAGTAGAGCACTTGTCTGGTAAGATCAAGGCCCTGGGTTTGATTCTCTTTCTCTCTCTCTCTCTCTCTCTCTCTCTCTCTCTCTCTCTCTCACACACACACACACACACACACACACACACACTCACTGAAAAGTATTTGAAGGGCAGTGGAATTCTTCATTACTAGAAGTGAAGCAGGGGCTAAAGAATCATTGTTTTTCAGCGATGCGATAGATTTATTCATTAGGTAATGGTTAGACCACACAACTTCTGACATCTCTGAAAACTCAGATACTCCAGTTCTATAGTTCTATAGCTGAATCCAAAGTGGTCTATACATAGACTTGGGGCAAGTATAAACAGTTCCCATGATCTTGGAGAAATCTTCAAGTGGAATGTTTCAATGGCATGTTTATTAAACAAATGCTCATGACAGATTTTCACAACAGCAACAAATGTTATTTCACAACATCAAATTTCCCTTACTAAGGAAAAAAAAAACCCCGATAATCCCAACAAGGTTGATGGATTTGGATTATTTTTTCAAGTTTTCTGGGGGGAAACCAGTGTCCTTACTCCATTTCGTCTTCTGTCTCATCTTTAACTTTATCTGATTTCATTTTCTTTACCTCTTCTCTGGCTACATGTCCCCGGAAGGCTGCTTGGATTTTGACAGCAGCAAATTCCTCTTTTTCTTTATCTTCGTTCAACTCCTTCATTGAAAGAAAAAGAGATTTTAAAAAGGTCTCATGTTTTTGATGCCATAAAAATAAGTGTATAAATTTAATCAATTTAGGGATACACTTTCAGAGATCTGTTGCTTCCTGAGGGAATTTTTATATATTGTCACATTGTGGATGTACTAAACAGCAAATGCCAAAATAGCAGACTTTTTGTTTTGTTGCTCTTTAATATGCCTCTGTAATAAAAGATCATTGCCAACTTTTGTTTTCCAAAATAGCTCCTATTTAACAGTTTTCCTGAGCAATAACATTTTTGGGGGTGGGGAATAAGTAAGAATCCTTGAAACATGGGTAAAAATGTTAAGAAGATTAGTAAAAGTATTTTTTTGAAATAATCATGATTACATAAGATGATTAAAATGTTAACTTTTTAATTTATAAATAATTAGATAATTAAAATCAGATATTTAAGAGTGGAGTGCCAAACATAAATTAATTGACTTACGTAATGTCAGGTTTATCATTGTTGGTTGCACTTTGGCATATTAAAAAAATTAGGTATAATTTACAGACAGCCAAATGCAGGATCCTAAGTGCACAATGGAATTGCCCTTAATATATTTTTCAATTATAAAAATTACATATACATATTTTAAATATCCAAATATCACTTTCAGTGAAAAGTTTTCTTCATTTTCCCAAATTCTTTCCTAATAGGTTAAGCATTATAATGATGGTGTGTGTGTGAGTGTGTATGCGCATATGTGTATCTTTCTAAAATTTCCCCATATACAAAAATGTTTATATGAAGATGTATATATATGTGTGTGTGTGTGTGTGTGTGTGTGTGTGTGCATGTGTATCTTGGTTCTCTTTTTCTATGGTATTATTATAAAACTTTGCCCATTCTTTTTTACTTTGATTTATTCTCTTTCTCATCTATTGATGGATTCTTTCCTGACCATCTCCATGGTCAAACAATGAGGCAAATGTAGCTATTAAATGAAAAAATGGTATAAAATCTTCTCAGATGGTGCCCCAAAATGTGCAAAAAAATTACTCTCAAGTTGGAAATTAATAAAATTCTAACTTGAACCCATGAAAACCTACATATAAGGACACCTGTGAAAGATGTAAGGAAATGACTCTCTTTCCTTCTTCCATGAATTCCCACTACACTGCTACCAATATTAGGCTTATTGGATTGCACTTATATAATTCTGGAATAATTTGTAAGTATTATAGGGAAAATCTGCTCCTCATTGTGTGAGAAGTAAGGTATTCCTTCAGGGGCATGTCAATTTTTAGGTGTCAATTATTGGATAACTCACTGGGACATCTGAACCTGAAAAGCAATTCGAAGTTTGGTCTTTGACATTATATAGAGTGGGTTCTTTCTCATAGGGTTTGGTCCTCCTGATTCTGGGCTTGAAGAATATAGACTGTGACATTCTGGTAAATGTTGAACAACTTGCTCTGCTCCTCAAAAAAAAAAAAAAAAAAAAAAAAAGAGCCCTGATTCCTAGTTTTTTTCCATAATCTTAGTATGCTCAAGTGGCTATTAAAATGATATTACTACTGGGCATGGTGAAGTATGCCTGCAATCCCAGCAACTTGGGAGGCTGAGGGAGAAGGATTGCAAGTTGGAGGGCAGCCTTAGCAATTTAGTGAGGCCCTAAGCAACTTAGTGAATCCTGTCTCAAAATAAAAATAAATAAAGGACTGGGGCTGTAGCTGAGTGGTAAAGTACCTTTGGTAGCAAAAAAAAAAAAAAAAAAAAAAAAAAAAAGGAAAAGAAAAGATATTATTGAATATGGAGTTAGGTAGAGATGTGCATAATCGTCTCTTGAGTGCTGGCTTTAGCATATATTTGAGTTATATTGAGGGCAAACGTCCCTTTGTCTCTGCACCTTGGTTGTAGGCTGTCCGGCGGGAAGGCATTTTGTAGAGGGCTATGCATGGAAGATGAGTAAGCCACATTGTGTGAGGTCATTTTATTTCCCTGTATGTAATTCTCTTTGAATTTCCTTTTGTAATCTCTGAACCTCTGCCATTGTGACATGGTGACAGTAACAATTAGTGAAAAATTCCCAAAGTGGAAGATGAGTCTGAAAGATCAAGATTGAAGTTCTAAGTCCTGTTTGCATTTCCCCACGGGAAGATTTTCTATCACTGGCAATCTTGGAAAATAAGATTATATTTTTAATAGGAAGAATGAGTTTTCCTTTATAAGAGGCATGGATGAAAATGATACACCAATTTATCACTGACATTAATCATCTAGAAAGCAAAATTATAATTTTAACAATATAGATAATAGACTGATTCATATTTGGAGTATAATTTTAAACTGAGTGATATCATTCTTTGTAGAAGTTGATAATAAATGGAAAATATTACATACTACGGCATTGCCTGGTATGTCTTCCCCTTTCACAGATGTCTGTGACTTTTCTTGAACAGATTGTTCTTGCTCCTAGAGAGATGGGAAAGGGTCAATATATATCTTTTATTAAATAAAAAAGGTAGAACAAGAAGAAATAAATGAAAGCTCTCAAGGGAATATGTATAAACAAATTTCAAAGACCAAGAATTTGGCAAAAATCCTGGCTCTTCTGCTTTTGGAATGAATTTGCCACTGATAAACATTAAAAACAAACCATTGTCTTATAGTAAAATTCAATAAAATGAGGTAATGAGTCCTGAAGAAAGTACAAAAAAGAGGTGCCAATGGTTTCTAAAATAGTCATAAATTAAATGCCATTGTGGTCCATAGTATGAAGTCAAATTGACTTAATGAAATTCATGGATTAAAAACTAAATCAAGAAAGTATGTTTCTCTGTGGAGAGTAATTTAAATATAAAAAGTGAAGCCAGCTCTGCCAATTTTTATATGGCTAATGAAGTGTTCTTTCAAAATAGAGGCTATGCTAATTCACCTCCTGTAGGAAGAACCTCTTTCACTTTAACCCATAAAACAGAAGATTGAGAATACATAAGCAAATCACATAAAGCTATTTGACACAAGGAAATAAATATTTTTCAATATTATCCCCTTTATTTCACAGAGAATCTAGTAAAATAAAAATAAATAGATCATTTGCAGGCACAAATGGATGGAACTTCACTTTTGAACTCAATGGAATAAATGACAGCTACTTCTGCAGGACATTTCCCATATCTACTGAAGAACATCATCAAAATTTGAACTTTGTTCATTCATTTTAATTCTAATCACTCAAAAGCCGGTGCTTTGTGGCTAGTGGTATTATCTCAGTTGTACAAAGTAGAGTTCTCAAATTATTATTATTGTTGTTGTTGATATAATTTTGAGAAAGGGTCTCACTATGTTGTCCAGGCTGACCCTGAACTTCTGGATTCAAGTGATCCTCTTGCATTGACCTCCTGAGTGGCTAGGACAACAAGTAGGCAACACCATACCCAGCTAGTATTCTCAAATTTTAATATATCTACAAATTACTTTGGGGTTCTTGTTAAAATAAAAACTCTGACTCGCAGAACTGGGGTAGAGGCTGAGACTATGAATTTCTATCAAATTCCCAGTTGATCCCAATAATCTTTCTCAATCATCCTTCCTCATCTGAACCACATAACACAGAGAATGTTTTGAGTGGTGGTTTTTCTTAGTTCTTCCAAAGATGGTACAAAACTAGAATCACATTAGATACAAAGGCAAGACACTGATTCTTTACATGTAATGGGTGCTTCAGTTTAGGGCTGAAGTTTTTTGAGGAACCTTGTTAAGAAAAGCTGTCTTTGAGAATACTGCTGAGAAGGGTTCAGATTCTGAAGAGATTAGTTTTATAGAGAAAACTTTATTCCGTTACCATCTTTAATTCTAATTAGTCTTTTGTAACATATAAGTGACAATGAAATAATTGAACTAGTGGTGTTTTACTTTATGAAATGTCATCCATTTATTCAACAAGTTATTTGTTTAGTACCTGCTCTTGCTAAGCATTGTGACATTCAATAAAATTTGAAGAATTAAAGATAGGATAATTTTTCTGTAACTTTCAAGCATCTTCTGCCTATTGATCATCTTTAAACTTAAGTTTAGTATCTATACTTGATTCAAATACTTCAGAAAAGAATTTCATTAGAAACAAATGCATAATTAAAAAGTTTTAATAAGTCATTTTTAATGCCTCACATAATTCTCACAATTTGGGGGAGAATTAATAATCTGTTTTCTGGATAGAATAAATAGCCAAATTCAACAGATACATAGATCTGTACCTTGAATGCATGGTTGTTATAGAAGCGGTCTTCAACCTTAGCCCCCCATTCTGCTGGATCGAAGTTGGTTTCTAAATAAGAAAAGAGAATAATTTCACTTATTTTGAGTTCATTAAAGTAAATCTTGAGTGGTAGCACAAAAAAGTTTCTTGTTCCAAGCCACAATTTCTTTACTGACAGTCAAAAGTCTTACTGACAATTCATATAGCCTAGTACTGCAGACACAACCAGTGATGATCAATTAAACACTAGATGAGCCCTTGGGAATATTTACATTAGCACTAAGAAACATACTTTCTGCCTTCACAGAATTTATAACAAAATGGGAGCGAGAGAACAAATGTTGATATTTAAATATGAATATAGGCACATATAAACATGTATTAGTAAATACAAAAAAGTATTTAAAAATAAATGCTAAGTAGTCAAGAAGTTTGGAAAAGTGAAGAATGGGAGAGTTTTTTTTTTTTTAAATGAGGCATGTTATTCAGACAATTGGTGTGATAGGGTGAGATATTTATATTTAAACAAATTTTTTTGAGCTTTCCACTATGAAAAATTTCAAAACCAGAAAGTAGAGAGAATAATATAACAACTCCCCATATGCACATTACCTAGATTCAACAATTATTAACTCATGATATATTTAATCAATAATCTTTTCTTCTGATTATTTTTAAGCCAAATCCAAGTACCCTATTATTTTATTTACAAATATTTGCATATGCATCTCTAAAAGATAAAGGATCTTTATCTTTGATATATAACCATACCATTATCATACCTAAATAGGAACTGTAATTTCTTAATATCTTCAACTACCTAGTCAACTATTCAAATTTCTCCCATTGTCTAGTATATTTTATTTATTTGATTGTTGATTCAAATTAAACCCCGCAAAATGGGGTTTTAACACAGCCTATTGTTATGTCTTCTAAATTGCTTTAATGGAACACCACCCAAACATTTTTTTCCTCGCAGCAATTTATTTGTTGATGGAATTGGGTCATTTTTCCTCTGGAATTTTCCACAGTTTGGATATTTATGACTCTATCTCCATGGTGGCTGTTAATAATTTCCTTTGCTTTTAAATGTCCTGTGGATCTATAGATCAGATTCAGGTTTGACTTTGGCAGGGCAAGGATACTTGATTGGTAGAGCAGTGTAATCCTGTCAGGAGATAAATAATATCTGCTTGTCTCTCTTTTTATAATTTTTATGGGTTCTTTGATGATAAATCACTTTAAGATCATTGCTTTAGGGGCTGCAAAATGGTAATGCCCTAACTTTCTCATTACCTCTTTATTTTCTGAAGAAACTCAATAAAGAAAGTGGTTGTTTTCTTCAACTATTTGATTACCCTGAAATACAGTTCTTACAGAAAAGAAAGTTTTTCTTTCCCTCTATCAAGTTTTCAAAGTAATCAGTTATTTCCTAGGATCCTCTTGAGGTGGCCAATGAGTGGTAGGTTTTGCTTTTAGAATTATGAACTTATGGATATTTAACAAACTAGATGAATTCCAATACTGATGCTGTAATTGCCCAAAATTTCGCCAGAAGGAGCTTAATTCAGGTGCTCATATTCTCCTGAGTCCTTTACAAACTCCTTTAGAAATCCTTGAGAGTGTTCTTGTTTTTTGGTATGACAAGATGGTCAGCCTCCTCTTCTGTATTTGCCCAGTGCCTAGAATTAGCTAGTTCTCCAAGAAGCGATGGGTCCTGGGAAAAGATATTCAGAGCTATCTAGGAACTAGGTGCCCCCTGGAACTGGACTGGTCATTGTTCTAAGGCTTTTTGAAGTATGAAGCTGAAAAAAACTTTCATTTTTCAAAAGAGAAAACATATCATGAGGTTACATTGATATTTTTTTCAATTAAAATTTAGGATTATATGGGGTCCTGTGGTACATGATGAAACCCCAGTGACTTGGGAGGCTGAGGCAGGAGGGGCGTACGTTTTAGGCCAGCCTCAGCATCTTAGCAAGACCCTCAGCAACTTAGAACTTTTTCAACATAAAAAATAAGAAATAAAGGACTGGGGATGTAGCTCAGTGGCAACACACTCCATGATTCAATCCCTAGTACCAATAAATATATAAAATAAAATAAAATATAGGATTACATAATTTTATAAACCTCTTTCATTTTAATAATTTTATGTCAATTTTCCTATACTAAAATTATTATTCCTCATAGCATAGTTGCTTACTTGCTTTATTCTATAATATATAAACAGGGTACAGAATAACACTCTATGTTAGTCAGCTTTCCACTACTATAACAAATACTCAAGATAAATAAACTTAAAAGAGGAAAGGTTTATTTTTGGCTCAAAATTTTGGAGGTTTCAGTCTATGACTAATTGGCTCCAGTGTTTGGGCCTATGGTTATATCACAGCAGGAGTGTGGAGGAGGTCTGTTTAACTCTTGGCCAACTATGAGAGACAAGAGTATCCCACAATTCCCTTCAAGGTCATGCCCCCAGTGATCTAAAGTTTCCCACTAGGCCCCACCTCTAAAAGATTCCACCATCTCCCAACTGTGCCACAAAACTGGGGACAAGCCTTAACACATGAACCTGTCAGGGACATTCCTGAAAACCATTATAGCATTCTACTATAATATTAGCAATGATTACTGAAAGCATTTTAAGATTTTTTTTGTTGTTGATTTTGGTTTTAGGATACACCTACCAGGTTTGTATAGTCAAATTACTATGTTATGTACTCACTTGAAATAATTCCCTTCTGTGTTGTGTCATCTACTTACTATTAGTTCATTTGTTTAACTTCACTTTTAAATTTTAGGAATTGCTTAACAATTTTTAAATGTAATTTTATTACTCTGCTAAATATTAATAAACCTAAATTTAAACTATATTTTATCTTACCTCTACCCTGTTTCCTTTTGCTAGAGGAAAATGATAATTTTAAAAGATTTATTCTTACATTAAAATAATGTATTCAAATCAACCTTTTTTTAGATAAATAGCATACTAAGCACACCTTCTCCCATCTTGTTTTTTTTTCCACTGATCCCTAAAGATCATTTCATAGCATTATCTAGAGATTGTCCTTATTCTTTTTAGAAGTTAAATATTATTCCATTTATTGATGTTTATTAAGTCAGTCCCTATTATGAGGGTTGAATATGTAGCTCAGTGATACAGAATTTGTCTAGCACGCATGAGGTCCTGAGATTGATTCCCAGCACCCCCCAAAAAATTTTCCATCATGGATTTTTAGGTTGTTTCCATAAATGATGCAAAGTGTAGAGGTAGAACTTTTGGGTCAAATGTTAAACACATATATAATTTTGGTAGATACTACTGAGTTCCTATCCTTGAGATTGTACCATTTTGCTTTTCCACAAGTAATGAATATGAGTGCATATCCCTCCAACCTTGCCCAGAGTATATTGGCAAACAGCATTTTGCCAGTTTGATGTAGGGGTGGTTGTTGCTAATAGTGTAGTTTTGATTTGGACTTCTGTTACTTACAGCATTTGAGTAGATTTTCAGGTTAAGGGCCATTTGCATTTATTTTAGTCTGAATTGTTCATATCTGTTGCTCATTTTTTCAGTAGGGTTGTCATTATAAATGAGTCATAAGACAGTTTTTACAAGTTCTTTATTAGGTTTATTAATCCACTGGGATAGAAATTACAAGTTTTTTTTTGTTTGTCACTTGCTGTTTTATTTTCTTTATGGTACTTTTTGTGATGTAAAAGTTTACTTTTATGACATCAATTCTATCAATCTGTTCATAATTGCATCTGGAGTTTGAAGCCATTAAAGCAACTTAGCAGTTTTCTTTCTTGTGTTGAGAAACTCATTCATATTTTTCTTAGTATTTACATGGCTTCTTTTTTAATATATGACTTTCCAACCAATTTGGAATTAATTTTGACATATGATGTATAAGGAACTGGTCTACTTTTATTTATTCCCTCTTTATCTCAATATCAATTCAAAAGAAGTCCTCTGTTTCCCTAGTGATTTGAGATACCACTTATACTATATACTGATAAGTTTTTTTGTCACAAAACAAATATTAAGACTAAAAATTACCTATGAGGAATGATAGTAAGGGAATTCTTACATTGTGTGGAATACTGAGCTGGAAGTCCATGATTTCTTTTGCCTTTTTGGAGATATATTTTGAAACTTGTATCAATTGGATAATTCACCTTTGGTTAACATGGGTGGAAGTGGGTGTGGTGCTTAAAATTTTTTCAAATAGTTTTACTGGTTGTTTATTACTGAGATAGTATCCCCAGGCCATTAATCTGAATAATCAATTGCTTTTGTTACTGTGATTTGGCAACGATGACTCAAATGTTTCTGTAATGGGATGTTTCTGAGTTCTAAAATTAAACAAATGACTAAAGACTTTTTACTGCATGAATTTGTAAAATGAATGTTATGATAACAAAATTAGTGTTCATAATTCACCTCTTTCCCCAAAGCATTTTTCTTACTTTTTCTCCCTAAATATAGTTTCTCAAATGTTTTTAGAGCAACTTAAAATTTCAGATTGAGCAACAAATATTCATCTTGACTGGAAATGGAAAAGACCAGCAATGGCCAGGAAATTGGCAGAGATTCCGAGCTTTACAAGGGCAGAACAAAGAGGGCAAGGGGTGGAGCTGTGCCATGCATGTGAATTGTTTGAATTCAAGCCTTGTGCTAAGTTTCCTCCTCCTGTAATGATTTGCAATAGAATGTCTGTGTGCTTGTGGCTATTTCTAGTTACCTTTACCTCTGTTGGAATACTGTCATTGACAATAACATAATTTATATGGAATGATTTTTCTAGTCAAGAATAGGTTTTTAGTACTAACTTGTAACTACTAATTCCCAATTTTCATTCTGAGTCAGGTTATGATAGTCATGAACCTTCAAGGTTGGGGATTTAGAAATTTTATTCACATTAGTGAAGGAACTTTGTTTTGGTTCTCAATCAAAGAGTTACTGTTAGAGTGGATCTTAGTCTCTATGTAGGAAGAGAGTTTTAGAGTATAAAGAATATAAATTACTTTCCCAAGTTCACTTTTCAAAACAGTTTGTCTCTGTGCCTTTATTAAAGAACAGTTTGATATACTCCAGTGAACACCAATTTATTTAATCTAAGGAGTGTTGATTATTTTTATAACACTTTCAATAATTTCAAGTGAGAAGAATCAAAATTTAAAGAAAATTGCTAATTACCCTCTCAGGAAGAATAGACAGTCAACTTTTGGGGAGGCGTTTTTGAACGTGGAGAGGAACACTTGTCTGACCTTTAGAGGTCCCCTTCCACACTGTGTGTCCATGAGAAATACAGTGAAGAAGGTCTGGATAATAAACTGGTAATCTTGAATAAGAGAACCAAGAGAAGGTTGTCAAAGAGGCACACAGTGTTTCAAATAACAAGAACTGTAACGTGAAGTCATCTGCTTCATTAAAGCTTTGCTGTAGAATGAAGATGGCCTTAAATAAGTTTTACCATAATGTCTATTTAAAAAAAAGCTTACTCTCTCTTTTCTCTAGAAGGTTCTCAAAATATGCTGCTGCAAAAGCTGGTATGTTTTCTGGTTGCTCCCTCAGAATCTCACGTGTCAGGCCTTCAAGAAGATTCCCAAATCCTTGTGGAATTCGGTAGTGGGTGTTGGAGAATGGAATCGACATCTCTTTGGGAGGAATTGCCTAGAGTACCTAGAGATTCATTAAAGAGCATTTATCTTTAAATTTGTCCGATGTTAGTTACATAATCACAACTATGACAAAATATTTCTGACACCCAAATTTCCTGAACTTCAACTCTTGTTTCTCTAAATATACTCCAAATCTATATATTTTTCCCCAGAGAATTTCAAATTCTTCATTCTGAATCAGAATAGTACAAATATAGACTCATTCAATTGACTAAATCATTTTTAAAAATTAAAAACCCCACAGTTTTTACTATGACACCAAATACTTTTTCTCTGTCTTCCTGTCGATGTGGGTAGTTTTTGCTATTCCACAAGTATTTAGAGAGAATGATTATTAAGAAAGCTAGTTTAACGGAATTCATTATCGATCACAGAGAAGACAGTGTTTAAAGTCAAAAATGAAAAAAAAAATTAAAGTAGGAATTAGGTACTGGTTCTAGTTACTGCAACTTGTTGAATTAAATTTCACACATTTTCTTAGTTGCCACTTCTGATGCTTGAAGCACCTCTGCATTCTTAAAAACAGGGTGGAGGAGGGGAAGAAGGTTTTTGGTTTTGAAATCCCAGGCTGCGAGGTTTTGGGATGCTTTTATTTTCTGGTTTTGGTTTGCCAGGCCTTCTCTTCCTGTCTTAGAATACAAGGGGGCTAGATTAAGGGAGCTGCCAAGCATTGGGTTGGACGGAGTTTGAAAAGACTATCCAGGGACCTGCCCTGTTTGTATGTGAGTCGGTGCTGAATAAGGGCGGAGGCCTTGGTAGGGGTCCAGGTTGGGAGACAAGAGGGTTTAACGAGGCCCGAGTCCTCCCCCTGCCCTTTTCAGGCTAAACAGGGGATGAGATCTTCATCCAGGGTTTGTGAAAAGGATCGGTGCGACCCTGACCCAGGCTGGGGAGCGAGGGCGGACGGTTTAAGAGGGACGTCGAGGACCTCGGATTTTAGACTCTCGAGGGAGGGGCTGCCTTGGCCCTCAATCTGATCCCGCCTCCCCAGGGCGTGTAGGGGATGCTGAGGGAATAAGAAAGACGAAGGTAAAAGGCGAGGTCTCGGTGTTGAACAGCGAGTTGGGGAAAGCGCCTCACCTCTGCTTTCTCCCCGAGCTGGTGCGGATGGTTCCGGTTGTTTTTTCTCGTTGCTGGGTAACCGTTTTTTTTCTCCTAAACTACGGCGGCCCGGAGGAAGAGAGGCGCGCCTCCCCCGAGGCCGCGGTTGGTGGCGCGAACTGAAGGTCCAGGGGAGGGCAGGGTCAACCTCACAGGCCCCGCCCCCGCCCCGCCCATTCACCGCCCGCCCCGCCCATTCCCCGCCCTGCCCCGCCCATTCCCCCGCCCCCGCCCCGCCCCCGCCGTGGTGCACTTCCCTAGTCCAGCGGTTTGCCGACCGACCCTCGCAAGCATGGTCGTCACGGGGTCTGCACTCGGGCTGGTGCTGCCATTAATCCTTTGGGCCGACAGAAGTGCAGGTGAGGCGGCCTGGCTCGATCGGACCTCTGCCCCTCAGACTGCGCCGGCTCCGAGGTCCCGATTCTCTTTGGGATCCCGATCTGCGCGGGCCCTCAAGGTCGGGGACCGAGCCCTTGGGCAGGAGCGGTCTTCTGCGACCCAGCCTGGCGTGCAGGTGTTTGCTGGACCCGAGCCCCAGCCCGTTGGCTTTCTCCACTCCCACCCACTGTCCTTAACTTGCGTGGAGGAGGGGAAAGAGTTGGGTTTATCAGAATGGGGAAGCTGAAATGTGCCCAGACCGAGGCCCTCAGGGGAGATAGGAGGGAAGGGGGCGAAGCTAAGTTAGAAACTATTTGGAAACAGGTGATTGAGTCATCCAAAACATTTCAGCAGCTTCCCCCTCAGTGGTGCCCTTGGGAGGCTGTGCATCAGGCTGTGTTCCTTGGGGGAATTAAATTTTACTCGTTTAAGTGGTTATTAGGGCTAAGAAATACAACCCCCTCACTCTCTCAGAATAATTTAAGGCTTAGCTTTGATTTCTGGTGCAGCTTGGAGATATTGGTGGTGGGATGATATACGTTGGGGGAGGAAAGTGACTGAAATTGGCCATTGTGCAGGTCAGAGCCTGTTGTCTGACTACCCTGGGCGACCCTGGGTCACAGCAAGAGACCAGAAAAGGGGATCTGTCTGCTAATACAAAGTAAAGTGATAGTGCTGAACTTTTTTCCTTCTTCAACCCACTCAAAGATTGAGTCCCAAAGATCTCTTTTAAATGGAAGTCGATATCGGAGAATTATATGACTGCTGCTCTACTAAAGCACCTGCAAAATACTCAGATTCACACCGGCAGCTACCCACAAATAATTTTTAGAGTTTAATTAGTAGCACTCTGCTTGTTGTTCCCTGACTCATCACCACTCGGTGACCATTGGGGACCATCACAAGTTGGGGAGAAAGTAAAGAAGAGTACAGCCATTATTTTATTAATTTTTTTCTGTTAAGGGTTATCTTTAGTATCAGTATTGATCTCCTTTCTGTTATATCATTACATAACCTTCACTAACATTGACTATATTTTTCATTCATTCATTCCCATGCTATAAATTTCCCTTCCTTCTTACTTGGTTTTATATTTTGCAGTCTTTCCTTTAAACCACCTAATCCTTTTTTGCCAATGTTTATCATGTAATATTTGAGGTGTAACAATGAATCAACGAAATGTCCCATGAACTCACCACTCAATTTGAGAACTAAAACACTGAGTTTTATTGAGCCAGTGTTGTCCTCCACAGTGCATCTGCCAGGTCCCCATGAGAGGTAACCACTAACCTAATTTTGTTAGTCCACTTGTAATGGTTTTCTGTCTATTCCCTGAAGCACTCATTCCTGTTTTTTTTTTTTAACTCCTGCTCCCAAATGAAGGGAGAAATTAAAGAAAAATAATCAAATGTTAAATGTGTATTATGTTTGACACAAGAGCAATTGCCAGTCTTGTTCCCTCATTTTTTAGTCCACTGCTCAATTCCTTGGTCTTTCATGTTCCACTTTCTAATCAGGTTGGAATTTGAACCTTGTAAGGACAGGGAATATGATTTTTCCTTGATTTACTATCATTATCTGTGGCAAAGTGGAAATTACATTAACTTTGGAATCAGGTGACTTAGTTTCTAGTAGTCCTCCCATAAACTACATTGTGATTTGAGTCCAGTTGTCAAAGATTAATATCTAGTGTCTTTAGCCCTGTGCTTGCCATAGTAAGCTCCCTACTAGAATGTCAGCTCCTTGCTGATAAGGATTTTTTAAATCTATTTTTTTCTTTTACTGTTATATCCCTAATTCTTAAAATAGTGCCTGGTGCATGGTAGGCATCAATCAATAAATATGTGTTGAATTAACGAATTTGCAAGTTATTTTTAAAAATTGCTTAATTTATTTAAGTCTTAGTCTCTTGGTCAGTACTTTTTGATCACTAAATACCATGATTATAAAGAGACTTTCTACCTCTAAAATTCTTTAGTCCAACATAATATAGCCATGCACAAAGATGTTCAGTAAGTGTATGTTGGTGAACACAGACTGCCTTGAAAAGGTACTTCCCCAGTCTATGGGCTACTGGCTGCATACTCAGATATGCAAATAGCAACCAGTTTTCTTCACTCCATTCTGCTACTCCTACCTTCTCTCTACTTAGCTCTTATTTATGCTTTTGATTTTTGGTTTTTGTTCCATGTGAAGTACCCACTCAAGACAGGGTCCTCCCACACATGTGCCTCCCCCTTCCCTTAGCAGGCTGCCAACCTGCTTATGCAATTCTGGGGTGTTGTGGTCTCTTAGAGTGTTTTGCTTATGGCAGCTGTTATTTGTAGCGTGTTAGGCCTTCTGGATGATCTCTGATTGTCACATAGGTATCATGATCAAGCTAGCTGGTGGGGGTGGGGGTGGGGAGCATGAGCGCTGGCTGAGGACTTTAGGACTGGGCTGTAATTCCAAAAGCTGTATAATAGGCCACCAAGGTTGTGTAGGAGACCCCATTAGCTGTACTGCTATTAAGTGTAGCCTAAGGGGCCTGTCATCATTTGTAGCTTCCAGGAAGGAAAATGTCAGCTTTGTTAATTCTGATTCTTTTTCCTGCCTATCATTTTTTGTTTAAAACCCTTAAATTTAATTTTGTCAATTATTTTCTTTTAGGGACTTTTTTTGGTCTTTTTTGTTCAGATGAATTGGGATATAAGTTTTATTATTTTCCATGTTAAAATTTTTGATGAGGAACTCACAGAGATCATTTGGATTTTATTAAAAAATACTTTGATATAGGCTGGAAGTTAAAAATAGAAGTGATCTTGTTAAAGTGAGTTATTCAGTTTTGTTAGAGACTCTCTAGAATAGAATCCACAGTTTCAGTTGTGCTTTCTCTTTTCTTTTTGTGTAATTTAGGTTGTGAAATGGGCAGATTGTAACAAAAGACCTTTCTTTAGACACTTTGACCTTTTGTCTCTCACTAACCTTATTTTTGTGTTTTGATTTATCTGAATTTACCTGAAAAAAAAGCAGACTTTTCAAAAATATTCATAAATACAGTACTGGGTTGTCAAAAAACCATAATAAGGGAAATTCTTTGAAGGAAATTAACATTGGTAAGAGATAAAAGGCGGTGGGGGGGTATTAGAGAAGCTGTGTTGGAGATAGGACTGCTTCTTTATTCCCAGCTACTAAAGGGTAGGTGTAGTAATGGAAAGTCAGGGAAAGAAGTGGATTATTTTTCTTATAAACATCATCTGTGAGGTACATTGAAAGGACCGTTTTAGTGATCTGGGGGGAGAAAGTAGTCAAGTATTAGGGCCTAGTCTGAGAGCAAAGGAAGATCAACAAGAACTCTGAAGGGGAGAGAAGGAAAAGAGGCTGTGGTACACTGGTTTCGTTAGAGGTCATCATGTATTATGATGTGATTGTTGGAAACTGTTCTTGTTTTATCACTTACTTAATTAAGATCTAGTTACTTAACTTACTTAAGATCTCGTTTTCGAAGATTAAAAGGTTTGAATATACTCGAATTCTTTGGTATAGACTGTATTTTCTTTGCTGTTTCACCAGATCTAATTGGTGCTGAATCTCCCAGATAACGTACCTGTCTGCTGGATTTTTTAGGTATTGGTTTTCGCTTTGCTTCATACATCGATAATTACATGGTGCTGCAGAAGGAGCCTGCAGGAGCAGTGATCTGGGGCTTTGGTATACCTGAAGCCATGGTGACAGTGACCTTGTACCAAGGTCAAGAAACCATTATGAAGAAAGTGACCCATGTGAAAGGTAAGGCAGCCTGTCTTCTGTTCAGCTATTGTCTTCTTCTGCCACCTGCTGGATTATCTGAAAATTAATGCTTATGCTCCTGCCCCCCAGGTCATCTATCTATCCATCAATCTTTCCATCCATCCATCCATCTATCCATTCATCCTTTCATCAGTGTTATTTGAGTATTTACTATGTGGTAGTAACTGAGAATACAGAGAAGAATAAGGCTCAAAGTCTCTGTGAAGAGCTTGTGGAACAATACAAATTGATACCAAGTCATATAGTGCTGTGATGAATGTTATGATGAAGATGTACATAGGACTGTCATGGAATATAGAAGAAAAACATCTAACTCTGGCACTATAGAGGTGTGGTTAAGAACTTTGGCTCTAGAATTTACTGGGTTTGGTTCTGATTGTTGTCATTTAACGACATGTTATTAAAAATCTGTGTCTTGGTTTCTTTAAATGTGAAATGGAGATAGTCATAATACTTATTGGATTATTTTGAGGATAAAATGAACTAACATATGTAAAGTACTTAGAACAGTGCCTGACACATAAGTACTGAATAAGTTTTAGCAGTCATTTTTGGTATTGTTACTACTACTACTATTATTATTTAGTTGGCACTCAACTATTTATTGAGTGTTCACTATGTGCCAGATACTGTGCTGAGTACTGGTGATAAAGTGATGAGCAAAACAGATATGGCTTCTCCCTTAATGAAGTCCTCTTCATATATTTAGGGGAGACAGGAAAATAATGTGTGATAAGTACTACAATGAGGAAGGACATAATGTATGGAAATGTTTATGGTAGTAGGGATAAAGAATTTGTTCTGAGGCTAGTCTTGAAAGATGGGTAGGACAGACCAGAAAGAGGGAGAAGTTGGGGCAAAAGCTTGGAGGCATGAGTGGAGGCAAGTCATTGGAGAAGTGCCAGGCAGGTAGGTAAGTGATTGGTGGAGGATAACAATAGGAGGTGAGGTTGGGAAGGTGAGGTGGGGAGGTAGGGAGGCTTGTTTGTCTTTACTAATTAGTAAATTCTCTATTTTGGATCAATCCATTTTAAGCAGCAAAATAACCTGATCAAATTGGTATGTTAGAAAGATCCCCTTGAAAGTACTGTGGAAAGTGGATTGGAGATCAGTAAGATAGGTAGCAGTGGTGGGACTTGTTAGCATGTTATTATATTATCCAGCCAATACAAGATGAGGGCTTGACCCAAAAGAGTAGCCATGAGGATTGATGGTCAAAAAGATGAGAACTAGCAGCTTTCATGAGCAGGGAGATATCATAAAGGGATCTCTTTCTAGAAGAGATGAAGATGTAGAAGATAGTGTGGATGAGGCAAAGCTAGAAGTTGCCAGATACAGAATGGTGTGCTCAGGGCTGGGTCATACGAGGTAGCCCTAGAACTTGGGAATGTGGAACTGACAGTGAGGCAAGTAAGAGACTACTGGGGGAGGAGGGTGTTGGAGTTAACATACGAATTGGTGGTTTTCAGCAATTAGAGTATACATGTGACAAGGAAGCTGGTGGAAATTTTCCTGGCCCCTAAAAACAAGGATGGCCTTGTTAGTTTTGTCAGAGTACAGAACTGATGATCTAATCCAGAGTCTTCCAGACCCAGTGATGTTGTTTTCATATTCCAGCAAATTTTCATTCAGCAAGCATTTGAAAATACTGCATGCCAGGCATAGATGCAAGGTAAGAACTTCTAACTCTTGGATTTTTAAGACTTTTTAAGGTAAGATTGTTGTTGGGTAGAATTAAGAGACCTGAAAGGGAAACTGAAGCTGATTGAGGCATGGTTGTCTGTTGATCTAAATGCTACTGGTAACACAGGATGTGCTGAAAATGAAGAATTCCAGGACTAGTGCTTTCTGTTTGTGCTGTGTTCCTCTTAGAAATGAGCAGCTTTGTGTGCAAAAAGTGGCCCTTTCAGTAAATGACATCGATTATAGAAATTTTCTATGGTTTAAAAATAAGAAATGGGGTTTTATTGGTGCTAATAATGTTACCAATAATTATCCAAGAGACAGAGACTGCATAATACTGTAGATAGATACAGAGAGCACATGGTATTAGATAGCGTTTCAGTTTTAAAGATTGTTCTTAGTGTTATTTTTAGAGTTTTTACCCCCTCTTGACTGTTTCAGGGTTAATATCTGAGGTGGGCAGAGATGAAGCTGGAGGGTAGGTGGTGATGGGAAGGCATCAAATGTAATCATTCAGAGATGAACTTCCTTTTTTATTTATAGTGATTGCAAACCTGCTAATTCATCTTAAGTTCAATTCTATAAACATCTATCAAGGGCGTAGTGCATATAAAACACTGTCACAGAAATCATAGGAAAATATAAAGAAGGATGAAAACAGTGCCCATCTCTCAGAAGCTCATTCTCTCATGTTGTCCTTTCATATTTAGTGGTTTAGGCTCAAATAATGCTCCAGTTGCCTCACTGTAAAGTGATATGTTCTTTGGAATTAAAATAACCAACAGACTTAAGGTAATCAAGTGATTCATGGACTGTTGATAATTTCACAGGAAAAGGGGTTGATGTTATTGGCAGTGGTGGTAGATCAATTTATCAGAATTCCCACATTTACTTGGTAAAGAATAAAGGTATTTTAGTTTATAGAGGTCAGAAAACCTACTTCTGTGGGCATCTTTCTCTGTTCTGCCCATGAATAAAAATGAATAAAACATTATTTGGAATAAGGAAGGTAGACATGTAAGAAAATTCATAGTGCAGACAAAAAATGCCCCTCAAAAGAGACACTCCAGGGGATATTGAACAGTTGGATTCTCTCTTAAATTTTGATGAGGACTCTGGGATTTTCTGTCAGACTATCTCAATATCCCACTTGGTCTACCTCTTAACTTTTACTTGTATTTGTTACCTGTAATCCTCTAGGGACCCAAAACATAGTGGAGTTTAACAACATGTAGGTTTTTGTCCAGCAGACTGACACTTAAGCATTGGGAAAATAAATACCTGAAAGATGATACAAATGTGGTCACTTACTGGGTCTGTTCAAACCTTGTTGTCAAGTAATGCAGACAGAAGGAATAAAGCTGGGGAGAATAGGTATCATCTCACTTTAACAAACCTAGCAGGGTGTGTGTGTGTGTGTGTGTGTGTGTGTGTGTGTGCGCGCGCATGTGTGTATGCAGATGGTCAAATGAGGGTGTTATCTGTCTGTATTTGTCATCATGATTGAGGAAAAAAGATTAATCTTCTCTTAGAGAAACACAAAAAACCTTGCATGCACAAGACCCTGGGTTCAATCCCCAGCACCACAAAAAAAAAAAGTATACAAGAGAAACACACAAAAATCCAAAACCTCTCCCCACCCCTGCTTGCACTGCTTGCAGTGGTAGCATGCATACTAGTTTTTTACATTACATAATAAATTACCATGGACTTAGGTCCTTTTAAAATAACACACCTTCATTCTCTCACAATTTCTGTATGTCCATGGCCTGGCCATGGTGGAGCTATGTTTTCAGCTCAGTTCTCACCAGGCTGAAGTCAAGATCAGGCTGTGTTCTTAGCTGGAGGTGTGACTGTTGAGTGATCCAGGTTCAAGCCCCCTAAGGTTGCTGGCAGAATTAATTTCCCTGAGGGGCAGACTTCATGGCAGCATCTCTGTGGCTTCAAATCTGACCTCTGAACCCTCTATTAAAAGGCCCACCTTGGTAAGTCAGGCCTACCCAGGATAATCTCCCCTTTTATTCACTGAAAGTTAACTGATTAGGGACTTTAATTACATCTGTAAACTCCCTTCACCTTTTCCATATAACATAACCTAATCACAAGAGTGACATCTCATCTTTGCTGTTTTCTTTTGGTTCGAAGCAAATCACAGATTCTTTTTGCTCTTGAAGGGAGGGGATAATGTAAGTCTGTGACTTTGGAGGTCACCGTAAGGGGTGTCTGCCACAGCCATGCTGTAGTTGAAGTAACTTGCATGAGCAATTTTATTGAAAGAAAAGTAATAAGGGATGGTTTAGGCAATAAACCTTCACCTTCAAGCCACTTCCCAAAACCACTGAACCACTTTGTAGTTGGTGAAAATCCAGGATTCTGTGAGGAGCAGTGAATAGGGCTGCTTCTTTCAGCTCTATGTTTTTCCTCTTGGGAAGGCAAAGGTCATGGATAATTTTTCTTTTTCTCTTTCTTGGCATCCGAGATTTTGGCACAATAACCTCCAAAATAATTAACATCTGATGTGAATAGCAAAAAGAAAAAGCAAGAAAGCACTTTATGACTAATCGTGTCTCTGAGCAAATTATTTTCATTTTTTTCCTTTGATTGTTTGCTGTTCTCATTTTGAAGTTGCAATTAATTGGGGAAATGGAGAGAAGATGGAGATTACATAGTTTTTCACTTATGTCCTTGGCTGGAATATGAAGAGCAACAGTAAGAAATAGGCCACAAAATATGCTGTTACACATGAAAACATAAAGCCCTAGTCAAATTGCATGGCTTTCTCATCAGTGTAACCCGGGACTGGGGTTTATTTTCTGACATTTACTTGATGGAGTGCCAGGCTTATGGTAAGCACTCTTAAGTAGCTGTATAATGAAGAAAGGAAATTAATCTTCCTAGATGGTAGAAGAAAGAATGCAAAGGAACAGAGATTTGCAACAAAAATTAGAATTTACAGACACCTGGGCCAGGATTGGTAAAAGGCATAACAAGATAGCAAGTGTTTGGATCCTGACAGAGGAACCAGTCCAACTAAGGCTCAGAAATCTTATCAGGATCAGCAGAAAACCAGCTGGATGGTGAACTTGGCATGTAATGATGGCGAACTCTTTGTGGTCAGTGGCTCAGTTTTATTATTTGTACTCAAAGTGGTGGGCTTGATAGTCAGCAGAGCTTCTAAAACCTCTTAACTGAACTTCACTGGCCTTTGGTCATCCAGTCTTGACCTGGTAATCCAAGGACCAGTCAGTTCCCTTTGAAACTCTGTGACTTTTACATAGAAGGAAGTCTTCTGGGGTCTTTGAAGATGTCAAAAGCAGGTTAAGACCTGGGCTCAGGTCTTAATGCTGTTTTCCCCTGAGGCTCTAGGCTCAACAGGGAGCCCACCTTCCAGCTGTATTAGATTGAAATTGCCATGTTTTACTCAAATTATTCATATTCCCACTCCCTTCTGGTCTTTTTATTCTTGGGCAGTAAAACTTTCCAGAAGTTCTGGTAAGGGTAGTTTTCTTCACCTGCCATGTGGCCTGGATTGAGGTCAAGGGTAAATCCCTAATTAACAGCAGTAACTAGGAATATGTTGTATAGTAGTGAAAGGCTAAGAAATAGTCCTATCCTGGATTTTCTGGGGGTTGACCCCATCACCTTATGTGAGTAATGTTGGTGGCAGAAGGACAGAGCTTTTAGTGAGATATGTCAGTACAGGAAGCCTGGAAAGACCTTGGCAAGACTATTAGGACAGATTGGAGCGTCTGCCTGCTCAGAAGTGTAAGCCATACGGAGCATATCACACCTGTGCGACACAATCTGTACTAGCTGCCCACTGTTTCCAAAACAGTGATTTTTCTGGTTTAGGTGACTTATACATTTAATATTTTGATGTCTCGCTATTGGTGATAGAAAAACAATTGTGAACATTTGGTTCTGGGCTTAATTGACCTCCTAGAGATGGCAGTTGCAAGCTCAGTGGATTATGCTTTCCAGAGGAGCAAATATGCATCCTTTCACTGATACCTCGTGGGTTTTTGGACATTTCCTCCAGGAAAGTCATCCTTTATGATTTAGGATTTTGCTAATCTCCTTATATGCATGTGGGCACCTTTTGTTTCTGCTTAGTTTTTGCTGATTAGAAAGAACTGCACAGTGTGTAGCACATAGTGTTACATAGTACTTGGATGGTATTTTTATAATTATTATTTCTCATGGGTTGGGTATAATAACTTCAGCATGCTGTTTCCAGTTTTTACCATTCTTTTCCTTCACATTAACATTGATCTGATGGGTATTATAAATCAGTTCATATTCTTTGAAAAAATATTTATTTTAACTTGTTCATTTCTCTATTTTTCTACTCTGATTTCTTCAACTTTGCTCATTGCTTCATCCTTTTAGGCATAATTTTATTATTTTGAAGGTATTTGCCTAAGTCTCTGAGTATGATGTTGGCAGTGGTGACCCCTGCAGTGTGTTTTAGAAGTAGGAAGATGTTGGTGATGGGTGTTTCTAAGGAAAAGGCTATGAATGTCTGAAATAGGGTTTTAGATAGCTTCTCAGTTTCCTAATTGAGTCCAAACATATTAAGTCTTGTGAAGGACTCTGAAAATATTTAATTGAATAAATCAAAATATTTTTTCATAGGTTAATTTGTGTCTTCTGCTTTCTTTCTTCTTGGTGCATTGTAATTATACATAATATTGGATTCATCGTGTCATTCATACTTGCGGGTAACATGATTTGATCTCTTTCACAATGTCTTCCCTTTCCCTCTTTGATCTGCTTGATCTATTCTATTGATCTCCCTTATATTATTATTGTTGTTTTAATTAATGCATTATAATTATATAGCTATATCTATTATATATGTGTATATATCTGTTATATATGTAATACATACATATATACATATATATATATATACATATATTATGTTACACATATATAAAATTCATTGTGGTAAATTCATACATGGACACAGCATAGTTTGGTAGATTTCATTCCATGCCCTTCCCTCCTCCCATCATCTCAATTCCCTTCCTCTACACTATTGGTCTCCTATTTTTGTCCCGCTGATTTTTGATGCATCAATTTCTTCATGCTCCTGTTTGCAGGAGAACCCAGCACTACTGGTGGTATTTATTGTTGTTAGGAACATGAGAGGAGGTGGAGGTTCATAACAAGGGTGATTGCACTCTCAGGGGAAGTTTCAGATTATAAGTGATTTTTCTCTAATCTGTGCTCACATTTGATTGGATGATTACAAGTTAGTTTGGGTGTACAGAGAAGATTAGATTATGTTAATATTGACAGTTGGATAGTGTAACAAGAATTTCTGTTTTTTTTTTTTTTTTTTTAGTAAATTCCCTTGAATTTTAATCTGTGTATATTTTTGTCTGTCCTCATTTAGGATTATAACTGGGCAACTTATTTTTCTTGTAAATGCTTCAGTTAAAAATAAGAAGGGATTGGTACAGATTAAGGATAAAAATGCTGCTTCTCTTGTCAGTTCCATCCCTTTTTCTGAAATATGGCCAATCTTTATAGCTTTGAATACAGTTTATCACAGAGGCTGGGAACAGCTATAAATGAGTATAATTGGGCTTTAATTTCATTTGAAGTGATTGATTAATTCCTTGGACACCTGTTGTTATTTCAGCACCCTCTAATACTTGGATGGTGGTACTGGATCCTATGAAGCCTGGTGGACCTTTTGAATTGATGGCACAACAGAATTCTGGGACAAGAAATATTACCTCGAAAGTCCATGATATCTTATTTGGAGATGTCTGGCTTTGCAGTGGGCAGAGTAATATGCAAATGACTGTATTACAGGTAATGGTTCAGAGTCTCTGCAATAATAAATAATGTTGATGATAAAGACAAAGAAGTTAAGAGAAGGGTACAACATGAGAAGGAAGGCTGTTTCTATTAAGTATTTACCATGTGCCAAGATCTGTTCTAAGTGCTTTCATGTGTTAATTAATTTAACAACCTTAATAGTTAAGTCACTGATTAAATTGGCAGTAATTGATTGGCACTAATATGTTTCTATGCTTTGTTTGCTTTAATGGATTTAGAACTTGGAAATGTTACTGTTTTCCCTAGCTCTTTCTCCAAATCTGAAGTTTTTTTTCCAGTTGATTTTTATTTTATTTTTTTACTTCCTTCATTATCCACTTTCGCATCTTTGAGAAATATTTAAATTTGAGGTTTAAAAATCTCTATAATTAGATCATGATCTCAATTCAGTTCTCTTTAAATTTTTTTTATATGAATCCTTTCAGATTAGAATTTCTTATTTTGCTTCTCTAGTTACTATTCCTTATAGTTTCTTCTTCCATAGCTTTTTTTTTTTTTTTTTAAAACCTATTACTAAATAATGCTACTAGAAAAGATCTTGCTTTGGACATATCTACTTTATATCATCATTAGTTTTCTAATTCAGACTCTAAATTCTCATATTTATATTTTCCTAACCAATATTTTATTTTTCTTACTCCTTGCCTTACTTAAATATATGGAAAACTTTGAATCAAAATGCTCATTGTGCTGAACTTTGGACTCTTTTAGTTTAGTTGAATGGACATAAAATTGAAGTTTTATTTCTTGATAGAAAGCCTGATTTTGTATAGAGGAATTGCTGTTAACTCACTGAGGAAAACAGTAATTTCCTTAATGCTCTAATTACAGTTCCATGTTTGCACAGAAAGGCATGGACCAGATCTGTTTGTATCTATATAGTCACTTTCTCAATAGCAGCCTATGCCAAGGAATTCCATCCCAATTTCTGTCAAGCTAAATGAGATCTTGATTGTTAGGAGTAAACACATTCTTTCTGCCTAGAATTTACTCTTAAGCATATTCTGTACTAAGCTAGGGCTGTGAGCTCTGAGATGTAGGGGAACAGAAAAAAGATTCCATCTGAAATATCCAAGTGTAAATTTTTTATTTTAAACCATGCACTTGGTTTGCAAGACAGAATTTAAGTGCTGATGGTATTGAAAGCCAAGTTTTCTAGTCTCTTAACAGTCTGTAGAATCTTATATTTTGATTAGAAGGATACATGATTCCCCTTTATTCCTTTTGCTTCTTTTCCCCCTACAGATCTCCCCGCCACAATCATGCACTCAAGCTTGCATCAGACACTGCGTATCTTTTCCTCCCTCCCATGTGACTTTTCTGAGGAGGTAAAATTCTCACTATAACATACACTTTTCACATTCAAAGAAGGAAATGGCAGATTGTATGCCCATCTTGTTAGGGTAAAGTGGAATTTTAAAATTGAATGTTATTTATAACACTGAGTGAGATGTTTATAAATGGAGAAAAATCTAAATGTTCATCTGTTGCCTCCTAAGTCAGGGTAGGTCTTAAGACTTGGCTATTTCTTGTTAGGTTTAGAAAAAGATGGCCATTGTCAGACAGGAAACCCATTTCTCCATAGCTTGGCACTCCCCATATTTTTACTTTACCAGTAGAGAAATTAAAATCCAGAAGGGAAGGGCTGGTATCATATCTCAATAAAAGATTCATAGGAGTTTTGATAACTGGCTTCTTTATAGTTATTATGTCAACTTTAGGATTACTATATTATGCTGTAGTAGAATATAAAGTAACTTACAGAATCTCCAAATTCTTTTAAGTCAGTAATTTTCTCTGTCCTTCATGTGCATTCATGTGTGTGCACATACACATTCACGTTTGCATGCTCTCACATGCATGCCTTGCTCCCACATGCAGACCCCATGCCAAGATTCTCTGAGGAAATAGATTCTTGACGCGTCTTCATTAATTCAAGAATGTGGTATAAAGGTTACAAAATGAACACCAGTGAGCAGCTGCTTTGATGGCGAACGGTCTGGTCCCTGGAGAGGCAGCAGTGCTCTCCCTCAGCCTCAGCAGCGTTAATGACTTCAAATACCTTGATCTTCATTTACATCCTCATTTAAATACTTGGTAGAAAAATAATTACACTGAGGTGTTTGATGAGATGAAATCTGATCTCAGCAGATGGAGTAAGGTTTCCCCTTTCATCAGCAGGGAAACCAAGTGTCATTTAAATGAAAATCTTCCTGAAATCTCTTTATTCCTAAGTTAGCTGCCAATATCCCTGAGGAAATGCTTCCATCAAAAAGGCCTAGTAATATTGGGAAAGGCTACCAGTTTCAGAAGTGATTGTCATCGGCTATAGCAGGAAAATTTTCCCCACCCCCATTTTTGTTAACACTTTCTGTGGTTTTCAAGTTCTGGCTTGAAATAATACAAAAGTGTGAGTTTGAAAATGGAAGTTTTCCAGGCAATGTTTTGGATCCAGTTCCATATGCTGGTAACAATACAGGAGAATGCCAGCCACTCTGACTCCGTTGGCCTGGCAGTACACTAATCGTTAGCAACGAGTCTAAAAGACAAGTAGCATGTTCTCCCATGCTGCCTCCCCAAGCTGGCATCTCATTGCCATGAGGCGCTTGAGTTCCCAGTCAGTGCGGAAGCTAGTGTGGGTGGAGAGGATGAAAGCAGTTTCATCCACTGTTTCCATGGAAGCAACATATGATCCTTCGTGCTTAGTGCAGAACTGAATTTCAAGGGAGGCGACTTTTTTACAGGTACTTACTTCTGAAAAATAATTTCCCTGCCAGAATGTACTGTGAGTGCATTAGCTTGTTTTTACTCTTGAATGTTTATTTCACATTAACCTTGCCAGGCAGGATCCTGAAGGAACAGGCTTGGATTTCCTGTGGAATTTTCCTGAGACCATGTATAATCTGTCCTGAAAGTGGAAAGAGCAGTAACCTGGACAGGCTGGAGCTGCTGCTACTCAGAAGGCATTTCAGGCCAGGGTTCCCACCGTGACCCAAAGAGCCATTTGATTTGCTTCTGGCCATCTCACTGGCCACAGCAGGCTCAGTGGCAAGTCAAAAGACGATTCTAGGGGCAGCACATTTCAATGAAATTCTCCGTGGGGGCACCCTGGCTGCTCCATCATTTCTTTTCCACTGTGGGCTGGAGGGCCAGCTGTATTCTCCATGGTGGGTGGGAGGGAGAGTGAGCCAGCTGCACACTCTGTGGCTGGAGGCCAATGGAAAGTATCCCAGCCTTCTGTCCTCCTTGCTGTGGCCATCCAGACTCAGCTGGAGCGCCTGTTCCCTGGGGCTAATGGTAACTGGGCTTCCTCACACTCCTTTGGCTCATTGTTTTGGGAGAAGCAGGACTGGTCCAGGGGGATGAGGAAGACTCAGAAGAAAATACATAACTAAAAAAGCAAAGCAAGATATTGCCGATCTGTTCTTTTTAAAATAAAGGAAAATCTTAACTAAAAAAAAATCAGGATTTAAGGAAATGGCATGTGTACCTCATAGAAGAATAGGGTTTAATAGGACTAATGAATAAACTACTCAATATAGTGCACATATTCTTGTCCAGAAAAGCCCTAAGCCACTCCTGTCATATTCTTGGTAACTGATGAGGATTCATAAATGATTTAGGAGAACCTGATATATCTTTGGACCACCTTCTTCTTTGTTTAAATTCTTGGGACTGTTCCAAATTGTTACCCTGAACACCGCCTTTCAGGTTGCCATGCACCCATGCTTTCCTCTGGTGATTTAGCAGGACAAGATGAGAAAGGAAAGGACTGTGAGATTGAGTCCAGTATGTTTCAGCTATCATTTCCTAGGTGTGTTTCTTTTGAATATACTTTTTTTGGATTATATGAATCTACTTCCCCATGGCCTTTTTGGCTCCACATAGGCTCTCCAAGCACCATTTTTTAAAATAAGTTACTTGCCATGGCTTTGCACTATCAGATACTCTTTGAGAGCAGAAATATTTTAGTTTCAAGATATCACAGTGGTCTCTACTTGATAGTCAATATTCTTTAGCCTAAAGCATTGCATACCTCCTTTTGTCTATCATAGACCTGCTTCCTAAGATCACAGGGTTTGTTATATTCAAATCCTCTTTGGAACATGATTCTTCATGGTCTCTTTTAGTCAAAGTGGATCAAGGTGGTTCAGTCCATCACACTACCAGTTTTGGTTATTTTGTTTAATCTCAGTGTATTGAAGACTCAGAAGAAACTCAGTGGGTTGGAAGTATTTCCTAAGAGGCTGCAGGCCAGTTCACCACCCACTAGGTTAAATGACATTTCACTTTCTCTTTTAGATACTTAATGCTACAAGGGAGCTGTCCAATACTGCTGCGTATGAGTCTGTTCGCATCCTCTCTGTCTCACTCGTTCAGGCAGAGCAGGAGCTGGAGGACCTTGATGCGGTGGACTTGTCATGGTCTAAGCCCACCTCTGGTACGTAAAAGCACTTCAGCATTTACTGTCTATTAAATGATGGGTTAGCACTATACGTGGAAGCCCCACTTATAATCTGTAAGCCCAATTTGGTTCTTATCTATTATTACTGAGTTATCCTTTTACTTATTTGTTCTTGATTCTTCATCCTATTCCTGATGGTCACTGATGCACATGTGTTTTCCCAAGACTCCAATAAACCTTCCCCCTCATGATGAAGAAAAGACTCTTCCTTCAACTTTGGTGAAAATATTGAGGCTATTCAGCATTTGCTGTGCTAGTATCTCTCTCTATTGCCTTGACCCTCTGTATTCTCTTCTCTTCTTTCTTTTCTGTGTTTGAGGACAACTGACTGGTGTCCCTTCAGGGCTAATTCTGATGGCTCTTACTTCTTCTAGGGCCTTCTCTTATCCCTAGGCTCAGTTCTCGTCCCCACTGTCCATTCATCACAGAATCTTTTATTTCATGCCTCCTCAGTGTCAAGCTCTGTGCTAGCCCCCAAGGACACAGCAGTGACTAAGACAGACACATCCCTGCTCATAGAGTGTAACCTTTTATTGTAACAAAGAAAGTTGAACATAACAAACATCCTTCTCATGAAGCCTCATCTCTCTCCTTTGCTTTGTTATACCTTTCTAGAACATCTTTTGTTTTCATCCTTTTCACGACCTTGCCATGGGTCCTTTATAATCTAGTTTCTGCTTCCACCTCAACAATTTGTTCACCTTGAGATTACTACTCTTCTCATTCTGAACTCCATAGACCTCTGTGGACCACCCCTGCTAGACACTGCATGTTCCTCCTAGCTTGCATGGTACTTCCTTTTTCTATATCACCTTTGTCATCTCCCTCCCTGTTCGTTGCTTTTCTAATACCTTCCTTCAAATATGGTTCCTGTGTTCTTCCTAGCTCCCTTTCTTTTTTTTTTTTTTTTTGGGTGTTGGGGATCGAACCCAGGGCCTTGTGCTTACAAGGCAAGCACTCTACCGACTGAGCTATCTCCCCAGCCCCCCTAGGTCCCTTTCTTTTCTGTCTGTATATGCTTTACCTTGGTGACCTCAGTTTTTCCTACATTTTCAAGAGTTAATGTATTCAGCAAATATCTGAGTTGCCCCTGTGGGTGAGGCATTGTTCTAATTACTGTGGGTGTAGTGGTCAGTAAAAGGCAAAAACACCTGATCTTATGGTACTTAGGTTGTAGTGTGAAGGAATATGGAAAATGAATACTTAGTAAATCACATATTCTGTCTCATACTGTCTGGACTCTCCCTATAAGAGCTCTGGAACAGAACTGATTCAGGTTAATTTTTGGATAACTTTTTGCTCTATGAACTCTTATTTTGTATTATCTAAAACTCAGGAATCAATCAGATTTGGACAATTATAATACCTTGCTATCTGAATTTCCTCTTGCTCTCTGAGCTCAGAGACTGAATAAATTTGGATATCATGGGATAGGTTAGATGATTATGTGTGCTAGTGAGACAAAAGTAAATCAACAAAATACCCCAGGGAAAGGAGGCCATATGGAAGGATGGGTAGGGAAGGTTAAGTTGGGATGGGGTAGTGCCTGCAATTTAGAGTGACCAGGGGAGTCCCAGTTGAGAAAGGTGACATTTCAGTAATAACCTGAAAGAGGCAATGTGCATCTCAGGGGAAGAGCATAGTGGGTCAAGTCTCTCCCACATTTAGAATCTCTTCTTCCTCTTCTGTTGGCACATTGCTCTGGCTGCACCTAGGAAAGGGTTCTCTGACTTTAACGACTCATGTAATTAGATTTGACCCAACTGGTTGATCAGAACACTCTCCCTGTCTCAATCTCCTTAACCCTAATCACATCTACAAAGTCCTTTAGCCATGGGTGGGTACATATTTGTAGGTTGCAGAGATCAGGCTGTGCACATATTTGGCATTCAAATCTGCTTGCCACACACTCTCATTTTCTAGTTGTTTTCAATTTTCTTTACTTCAAGATGTAGTTCCAGCCTCCCCTCCAGACTTACCTTCACTATTCTTTTTAAATCTCTGCTTCAGTCAAATGCTTTCAGACTATTTCCTATTACACATGCCTTTTAACAGGTTTTTTTTCCCTCCTGCCTGGAATCATAGCTCTGCTTATTAAATTTCTGTCTATCCTTCAAGGCTCTCCACTCCCTTTAGGTCTCCTAGTTACTGTTATCCTCTACTTACCAACCAGTGATCCACCTTAAACCAGCTACCACAGCCAATACATGGTTACTGACTCTTTATTATGTCCTAGACTTTGATGATACAGATGTGAGGAAGATGAAGCCCTGCCTTCAGGTGGCTAATGGTGTAGTGGGTAAGGGAAACCCTGAGTTGGTTATTGTAGTGAAGTATAGTGATAGAGCTAGGTATTGGGATTATGGAAGCACAAGGGAGGTGGTGAGTCTTTTTTTTTTTTTTTTTTTTTTTGCGGTGCTGGGGATCGAACCCAGGGCTTTGTGCTTGCAAGGCAAGTACTCTACCGACTGAGCTATCTCCTCAGCCCATGGTGGTGAGTCTTTATTAGGCTTTTTATGATCTGCCTTTTATTTAACATTTTTTATTTGGTACTAAAATTCCTTAATACTTATTTGTATCTTTTGAGGCACTTAATGTATTTTGCCTTGTATTTTATTCAGTGGAATACTTGTCTTATTCTGTAAACTGCAAACCTAAGAAGAGAAGTCTCTTCCGATCTCTTTCCTTGTTGTATCCCAACCATTCAGTAGTTCCTCACACATAATAGGTGCTCAATCAATTTTAATTGATTTGAATTTCTACTATTCTACTATCGACTTTTGGAGTTCCAGCATTATACTGTGTTGAGTTTGGATCTTTCAGAGGGCCAAACCAGGAGGTCTTTAATAACTTTGGATTGAATTGATTCTATCAGCTGGGTAGGCATGCATGCGCCCCTGTTTGTCAACTTTCCTATAACATGGAAATTGTTTACTCTGGTCTGTGTTGGTTACTGAATAATATGGACAAATGAGTTAGATTGCTGAAAATTTAAGCACTGGTTTTTGTTTCTCTTGCTTTCCCTTTTGGTCAGACTTCTCATCACTTATGTGTCCATGTCTTAATTACCATAGCTATAAAACCACCCAGAAAAAAATACACATTTCTTTTCTACCTACCGCATCTTTGCTTTTCCCTTCCACAGAGAAAAGTAGAAATGAGTGGCCAGATAAGAGTGAAGGCAGAAAGAGGATAGTATAGGAACCCAAGGGTCTTTATGCCATTTAACTACTGAGGAAGAGTATTAATATTCTGAGGAACCTGAGGGGATGCGGGAAAAATGGGCAGACCTGTTTGCCTGGCTAGAGAATCTTAGCTCCCTGATTATGTAAGTGAATTATTTATACTCAGATTGAGAGCAAAATAATTATTTGCCTCTGTTCCAGGCTGAGAGCACTATTTCCTCATTATGGGAAAAAGCATTTTGAGCAACTGAAAAAAAACTGAAGACAGATAAAAGAAAACTATCACTAAGGCTGTAGTTTTCCCTTTGGATAAGATTCTCCTTAGGGAAGATTTGAGAGATGCTTAGTCTTGCTGCTATATCTTCTCATTTCCTCTCAAACTTATCTTACTTTTGATGTCTTAGAAAGGTACAGAAGGGTTGATCCAAACTCACCCTTCTTACCTAGACCCCTCTAGTAGATGTAGTCCATATGTATCCCCTTCTTTCCTGACTCTTTTTCTTTAACTGTTTCTCTGGACAGAAAACTTAGGCCAGGGATATTTCACGTACATGTCGGCAGTGTGCTGGCTCTTTGGGCGTTACCTGTATGACACTCTGCAATATCCCATTGGACTGATCTCCTCCAGCTGGGGTGGGACACCCATTGAAGCCTGGTCATCTGGAAGGTCCCTGAAAGCCTGTGGAGTCCTTACTCAAGGGTAAGCAAGAATTTCTCCTGAGAGGAAAGCCTCCTGGAGAAGTATGTAAGAGTGAAGGTCATGGTCTTCGCTGGGGAGCTAAATATATGTTGAATACCCACATATGTGTTGAATGTATGGAATTTCTTCATGCACAGGTGAAGTGTGGTGTCATCTCACAATCATCTGAGAACATGGCAAGAAGGAATTATGATCCTTTTCCTTATTAATAACCATACCTCATGATGCTTACAGAAAGCTTCCTATATGCCAGGCATTGTTCTGAGCACTTTATATATATTAATTCACTTAGTACTCAGAGCAACTCCTTGAAGTATAGATACTGTTAACATCCTGTGGATAAAGATGAAGTCTCAGAGAGGTTTAGGAACTTGCTTATGGACATGATTAGTAAGTGGCACAGTCTGGCTCTAGTATGTGCTTTTTAACCATTTTGCCCTATTCCCCCAGAGAATAAACATCTAAGAACAAATGCATGAACATGCACTAAAAAATATGTTAGTATACTGATTGTGAAAGCCCATGTAGGAAAAGCTGAATCAGGAAGAATGTACAGAGGAGAAAGGGCTAGGATGGACTTTGTTCTTGATGTGGTTTGAGTAAAAGCTTCCCTGTGGGAGAGTGAAGACATTAACTGTGGGCAGAAAGAATGACCCGCAGTAGAATAAGAGGGAGCTTCAGATCCAGTACATGGTGGGGGGTCTAAAGGCCAGGCCAGGCATCCCTAAGGTGTAGGGAAGTGGGAATTCTCATCTTCAGCTCCTTGAGGATAAATTCATGTACACTTTTATAAGGAAATCTAGGGATATGTTCAAAGTTTTGGTACCAGGGATTGAACTCAGAGGCACTCAACCACTGAGCCACATCCCCAGCCATTTTTTGTATTTTATTTAGAGAGAGAGTCTCACTGAGTTACTTAGTGCCTCACTGTTGCTGAGGCTGGCTTTGAACTTGTGATCTTCCTGCCTCAACCTCCTGAGCCACTGGGTTTACAGGCGTGTGCCACTGTGCCTGGTTAAAGTTTTTTAAAAAAATGTTTTTTGCCCTAGTAATTTCATTTCTGGGAATTTATCTTAAGGAAATAATTAAGCATGCATACAGTAATTAAGCTATAAGGAAGATGATCACAGCATTGCTTATAAAAGCAAAAGTTTAAACCAATCTAAGCGTCCACCCATTGAATAGTAGAAAAACTTGTTGCCTGTGTGAGAAACTCACAGGAAATCACTTCTCCTTCTGGCCTTACTCATCTTATCTGGAATCTGGTATGGCCACTCGAACTCATAGAAAGGTGACTGGCACACTGAACGTGGGAAGAACCTGGAGGTGAAATTCAAAGACCGATGACACATTTTCAAGCGAAACCAATTTATTTCTATGTTGCTTTCATCAGAAGTTCGTCCCACGTGGAAGTGGACAGATGCCCAGCTTAGGGATCATCATGTGATCAATCATTAGCTTTCAGGTGATGCATGTGTTTCTTATTGATTGCAGGTCCATTCCTCAGGATTCTGTAACTGGTCCCAGTGAGCACTCTGTTCTCTGGAATGCCATGATCCATCCGTTACAAAACATGACTTTGAAAGGGGTAATATGGTACCAGGGTGAGTACTCAGTTCTCAGTTTGTTGATTCTCCATCATATACCTTTTTTTTTTTTTTTTTTTTTTTTTTTTTTTTTTTTTGGTGTGGTTCTGTGGATTGAGCCCACGGCCTTGTGTATGTGAGGTAAGTACTCTCCCAGCTGAGCTCTATCCCCAGCCCACTATAACTAGCTTTTGCTGCATAACAGACCATCCTGGAATTTAGTGGCTTAAAACAATAATTTTACAGATTCTATTTAGCTCACAATTCTCTGGGTTAGCAAGGTAGTTCTTTTGTCTGGGCTGCTTCAGCTAATTTCTCCTGAGCTTTCTTATGTGTCTCTGGCGACCTGGCAGGCCTCTTTCTCTGTTCTGTTGACTGGGGCTATCTGCTGGGTACCATGGTTCTCAGGTGGCCTATCTTCCTTCACAAGCTGGTTCAGACTCATTTATCATTTGCATAGTAGTTTCAGGGCTCCAGGTGCTTCAAGAGAGTGAAGCCCAAAGCTGAAGCACTTTTCACGTTTCTGCATCACTTTTGCTGAAGGCTTATTGGCTAGAGAAGGTCAAAAGGCCAATCCTAAGGACTGTGGGAAGGCTACTCTCTCAAGGCAAGGATAGAGGAAGGGTAATAATGTAAGCCATTCTTAGAGTCTACTCCAGACTCCTTTCATGATTTTGGCTGCTTTTTTTAGGGGAGTCTAATATGAATTATAACAGGGACCTGTACAATTGTACGTTCCCTGCACTCATTGAAGACTGGCGCCAAACCTTCCATCATGGCTCCCAGGGGCAGACAGAGCGTTTCTTCCCATTTGGATTTGTCCAGGTATGTATTAAGAGGAAGAGAGTTTATGGGCAGTGGCGTGGGATGTGCTATTTAGCTCTCTTTCCTGGAATTCATATTGATTTTTTTCCCCTCATAGTGTGCCGGAGTCTGTGTGTTCTAGGGTACTAGAACTGAATTAAGGCTTAATTCATGAGTTCATTGATGAGACAATTAATCTTTTTGAAAAAATCAATAAGCAACTGATATATTTTTCTTATAAAAAAGTTCTCTGAAAAAAATATTAAAGAGATAAGCAAAAAAAAAGAAAAAGAAAAAAGAAAAACTAAAACCATTGAGAATTCTACAATCTAAAAATATGCTGACCTGACTTTTTGCTCACATAATTTTGAAATAGGATCAATTCCACAATACTATATCATATCTTACTTTTTCTCTTAATGATGTATTGTGACCATTTTTTCATGTCAACAAATATTAATTTTCAACACAATTTATAATGATTGCAGAATATTCTGATATATGGGTGTATTTTAATGTATTTACTGAGTTCTTTTTAAAATTTTTTATACTTTGGCAGTATTGAACCTAGGGGTGCTCTATCACTGAGCTACATCTCCAGCCCTTTTCATTTTATTTTGGGAAAAAGTCTCAGTAAATTGCCCAGGCTGGTATTGAGCTTATGATCTTCCTGCCTTAGTCTCCTGAGTAGCTGAGATTTTACAGGCATGGGACATTGGGCCTAGCTTTGATGAGTTCTTAATAGATAGGTACTTACTTAAATTGTTTTCAATGTTTTGTTTTTATAAGTAGTGGCATGTTTGTTTTCTTTGTAGCCGATTCCTTGTAGCTTAATTATTTCCATAAGATAAATTCCCAGAAATGAAACTGCTGGGTCAAAAGGTACACCTTTATAAAGTTTTGAAAATATCCCCATTTTTCTGTAGAAATTTATGAATTTGTATACATTTATACTTTTAGCAACTTTCCATGTGATTTCCCATTCTCCCTTACTTGCTATTGCCCCTTCTACCCTCTAGAACATGCCACACTCTCTACTCCTAGGCATTACCCATGCTTCCTTGCTAATTTTAATCATTCTTTAGGTCTTAGCTTAGATATTAGTTAGTAAACCTTCTGTGACTCTCCAAAGTCTGGGGTTTGCTATACTTCCCCAGATAATGTGTTCTCTTAGCAGCCTCTATTTCTCCTTTTTACTTTTACTTGCATATAAGTTGTGCATATGGCCATATTTTACTGGGTCACATTTATTATATTCCTAGAACCTAGCTGGTTGGCACTTATTTAATAATGGCTTAACACATGAAATGAAAAAATAAATCAAGACAAACCATACTTTTGATTACAGGTAACTAGTTAGAAAGATTCAGCTTTCAGCCTTGCACAAAGGAATAAATATATTTGACCAAATTCATAATTAACTTGTCTTATCTGTTCATATGACCCAAGATTTAGACTTTTTAGAAGGGTGGTAGTTCTGGCTTTTTCAGAACATAGGAAATTAAACATGTAGTATTATGAAAACAAGGCCCAACTTACAGTGCAGTAGCAGAGATGGCTTTACTGTATGAATGGGACATACATAGTTTAGACATCTGCCTCCCTGAATCCCATAGACACTTTTCTTTCCATCCTCCCATCTCCTCCACCTTGTCCTGATTTATTGATCTCCCATTTTTTTGTGGTCCTGGGGATTGAACTTAGGGGTACTCTGCCACTAAGCTATGTTCCCAGTCCCTTTTTATTTTTAGTTTTTGAGACAGGGTCTCACAACCTTACCGAGGCCGGCCTCAAACTTGTGATCCTCCTGCTTCAGCCTCCTGAGTTGCTTGGCTCAGTGCGTGCCACTGAACCCTGCCCTCCTTTGTTTTTGAGTAAAGGTTTTAGACAGAATTTCTTTCCACTTGGGCCTTTATGGTTATTTCTTTTTTCTTATATTGTTTTGACTTTGAAATAGGATTCTCATTTTCCAAATAGCAGCTCCTGTTATCAGTTCTGTGTATTACTGTATTTTTCGATCTCTTAGGCTATGTACATGGTAGTTTGAACATGAATTGAGCAATTTAAACAAAAAATATGCATTGAATACTAATTAAATAACTGTGAGGTGCTGGAAATATGACATATTACTGAGATCCCCTTTATTTTATGCCTTGCAGTTTAGAAGTTCTTAACCTCCAGGCTTTAATTTTATCATCATGAACAGAGAAGTATGTTGGTTACGTGTGGAAAACTGGAAATATAAAAAATATATATATTTGTATAAATATATATATGTATATTCAGAGGAAAATAACCAATATGACAAAATAATGGTTCAGAGCCTGGGTCTGGAACTAGACAACCTGGATTCAAATTCCAGCTTGTCACCTTGAGTTTTATGATTTTGAACAAGATATTGAACCTCTTTGTTATTTAGGTATTAAATGACTTAATTCTTGTAAAGCCTAGTTAGGCAGGTTACCAGAACATGAGAGAATGATGAGCAGAAGGCTAGGACTGGATCCTTAGGGGTATGCTTTTTAAAACTGGGTTTGGAGGAACACACTGCAAACTGCAGTATGTTATTTGTAAAATCTTCTTAAGGTGGCCAGTTTCATATTCTTTGGCTGGCATATGCATTCATTAGTGGCAATATTTCTACTAATCACAGTGGGAGACTGAACAGTGCTCCACCTTATCTCAGATTAGAAAAAACACAAAAATTCATTTGGGTGTGGAGTATGCTGGTGCCCCCATGTGGCCAGTGTGGAGTAATGCAGTCAATTAAATAATAGACAATTGCTGTAGAAATTCTCTGCAAACTGCCATTTTTGGAAAAAGCCTTTGGCTTAAGGAGCTGTTATTAGCATGTCTCCTTGCTGAGCTTCAGGCTAGTACTCACTGTAGAATGTTTCTGGTGGTTTTGCTGCTGTGATTCTCATCATGGCACTGGCTGGTGAACATGGCTCTGTTTTCAGTCTTCAGGTGTGTGGAAGAAGTAGGATATGACTCATCGGATCTTTTTCTCCCTTTTCTAGTTTTCATGAGATTCCATTGTGAAGCTTCAGTGCCTTTTATCATTTGACATGGTAAGGCCGATTTTACTTAGGAGAATTTTAATAAAAGAATTGAAATATCCCCTAAGTTCCATGTCATAGCCAAGACTCTTTCCTGCTACTGTTGCCAACCTATCCAGGTCTTTCAGTCTTTCTGGAGCCACTCAGAAAGCAGAAAACTTCTTTTCTTTGAAGCTTCATTGGGCCAAGTTTTTAGGGCTGATGGCAGATATTTCCTGAGCTATGTGAGCAAAATGACCCGGTGGAAAAGTCTGCTTATAATGCAGTTCCTCTGTTGGGGTCAGAGATTTTGAAATGGAGTCAAAAGACAATGTGGATGCTGGCGCAAACTCCTCCCCAGTTTGGGGTCTGATTTACCATTAAAGCATGGTTGTTGAGAGAGAGAGAGAGAGAGAGAGAGAGAGAGAATAGGTTGATGCCTTTCACTGGCTGGAACTAGGGCTAAGAATGAGATGCTATCTAAATATAAAAGCAGGGTGACATACACATCAGAAAGGTAAATAAGGAAGAAATAGTGGGTTCACATGCATCATAGTAATGGGAAAGACTTTTCCTGGGAGCCTCTGTCCTCTCCAGGAATAGGCATATATCAGTTTTCAGTCTAGATGGAACAAATTCTGTTAATTCACTGGTCACTTCTCACTACGTTGACTGCTTCTTTACTAGTCTAAGCCTCCATCATTTCTCCCTTGAATTATTGTCTCTTACCTAGTCTTTGTTCATGCTTCCACTGTGATTCTCTATTTAGGATATTCTCGATACATCAGTCAAAGTGATCCTTTGAAATATGTTATATCAGAGGGCTCCAGTGGCCCCCATGTGACTGAGTCAGCAGGGCTATGCATGATATGGCCTCCTCACCCCGACTTCACTGTCTACTTTCTCTGTTTACTTCTGCCATACTGGCTACTTGACTTTTCTTCATGCACACGAGGCACAGTCCTGCCCTAGGGCCTGTCATTTTATTTTCCTTCTGTCTGCAAAGTTTTTCCCCCACTGTGTTCATTTTCTATTGTTGCATAACAAATCATTGCATATTTGGCAGATTAAAACATTACAACACACATTTATTATCTCACAATTCCATGGGTGGAGCTTGGCATGCATAGATTAGCTGGATCCTCTGCCTAGGGATGCAGTGAAGGTGTCAGAGTAGGGGTCTCATCTGATATTTGGCGTTCTCTTCAAGCTCACATGACTGTTGGTAGAATTCATTTCCTTGAAGCTACATAACTCATGGTAGCTTACTTCTTGGAGGCCAGCAGGAGAGACTTCTACGCCCTCTTCTAAAGGGCTCCCCTGACTAGGTTAGGCTCACTATTGTTCTTCCCCTTTTGATGATTTTGAAGTCACATGATTAGGGACCTCACTTACATTTACAGAATCCCATTATTTTTGCCATGTAACAAAACATAATCATGGGAGTGAAATCCCAGTGCCTTTGCCATGGTCTATTGGTTAAAAGCAAGTTGCAGGTTTCTGCTACAAAGGTATTATATAAGAATGGATCATTACATGTCACCTTAGGATTCTGCTTAACACACCCAGATATTCTCATATACTCCTTTCTTACCTCTTCCTAATCTGTGTTCAACTTGATCACTCTCCTCTTTTCCTTATTTTTTTCTAATGCACTTATCACTTTTTCATGATATATAATTTTGTAATTTTCTTGGCCATTGGCTTTTTCCTTCCCCACTAGAATGTAAGCATGGGAAGGGATTCTTTTTTTTTTTTTTTTTTTTTAAATATAGGACTTTAAAAATTTTTTTTCATTGTAGTTGGACAACAGTACCTTTTTTCTATTTATTTATTTTTATGTGGTGCTGAGGTTTGAACCCAGTGCCTTACAAGTGCTAGGTAAGCACTCTACCACTGAGCCACAACCCCAGCCCGGGAGGGGATTCTTATGTATTGTTCACCACTCTTATCTCTTGGTATCAATGCTTGATACCAAGTGGGGGCTCAGTAAACTTTTGTTAGAAGAATTAGTGAATAAATGAGATGATATTACATGAACTGTTGATCCTTCACAGGCTCCTTCTGGAACAATATTATTCCTCAAGTATTCTGGTACTGCTTGATGGTCCCAAGCAGATGTCATAGATTCCAGGTGATGGATTTAGTCCTTTCTCTGGTGCTTCATATTCAGTTGACTGTCTGGTTTTGTCATTTTGTCTCATTTCTGATCCCATTCCTACTAGTATCCCTCTGGGTTAGACCTTTGTCTTTGTGTCTAGAATGTTGTAGTAAGTCAGCTTTCTGTTACTGTAAAAAATACTGGAGTTAAGTTAAATTAAATGGAGGAAAGGATGGTTTTAGCTTACTGTTTCAGAGGCTTCAGTACATGATCACTTCATTTTGTTTGGGCCTATAGTAGCACAGTACATCATAGCATGGAGCATGTGGTGGAAGAAGCCTGTTCAACTCATGGTGGCTGGGAAGAGAGGAAGGTCCAGTGTCCCAATATCCTCTCCAAGGGCTTGCTTCCAGTAATGTCCTACTACACCCCACTTCCTACAGGTTCCATCACTTCCCAATAGTGCCACAGGCTAGGGACCAAGTCTTTAGTACATGGGCCTTTAAGGGATATTCAGAATATAAACTATAACAAATATTATAGTAGCTCCTTAACTAATCAGTCTTGTTATAATCATTATATTAATCTTTTAAAATGGTCCTTTCATCATGTTAGTAATTTCAGTGGTAAACTATTGAGCTGAAATTCATGTAAGGGTAACCATTTCAATGTTCAGTTCAGTGGCATTTTAGTACATTTACAATGTTCTGCAATTCTTATCTCTACAGTAGTTTACAGTTGCTCACAGACTAAAGTAGGAACTGTCCACACACTTGCCTGGATATCTTTCCAACTTTTGTCTTTCCATCACAAATATCCCTGCACTGCTAGATTGTACTCTCTCAAAACATCTCCTTATAAGGTTCTAACATTTGAAGTATGAGTAGCACTACTTGTAGGGACTTCTCATATTTTTCTTACATATTCTTAGGCTGTTTTCCTATAATAATAATCATCTTGGTCTACTTGAAATTGCTGTCTGTGCCACCAATTTATTATTTAATCCATACTATTTTATGCTATTATTCATTAACATTTCTTACATTTGTATTTATTTATGTGATCTGTCTCTCCCCAATAGAGTTATAAAGTTTTTATACTAGTTAGTTACTGCTTTGTAGCAAATTACCTCAAAAGTTCATGGCATAGAATAACCTTTATTATTATAGCTGGTGTGTCTGAGAGCTGGGTTTGGTGATATTGAGCTCCACTGGGCTCTCTCTGGTCTGTGGCTTTGCTCCAGTTGGCTGGAGTGGATTAGATGGCAGCTCTGTTGCACAGCTCTCACCCTTCTTCACAGAGCAGGAGGCTAACTCAGCCATGTCCTTTTCTTGATGATGGTAGATATGTAGAAGTGTAAGTGGATTCATGTAACGTTTGTTGAAGAGACTAGGAATCATCATACCATAACTGGTGCTTCTGTCTATTGGCCAAAGCACGCCACACGGCTGAGCTAAGATTCACGGGGTGGGGAAACAGACTCTTCTTAAAGGAGGAACTGCAAAACCACATGGCAATGTGGAGTAGATACAGGAAGGTATTTGATGGAAGGTACCATACACTAAAGAGCACATGCCCTTCTTTTTCCCCACAGGGCCTAGCCTTGTGTTATATACGGATGTATCAATTGCCTATTGCTTTGCAACAAACTACTCCAAAACTTAGAAGTTTAAAATATCCATTTATTTCCAGGATGACTCTTGGTTTCATGTGATATCAGCAATATCATTTGGGCTTACTCAGTGTGGTTTGATTGGAGAATCTAGAATTGGCATAATGGGTTGCTTAGCTGAGATTGCAGGAACACTAGAGCCTTTCTATCTTCATGAACTTTCATGAAGATCATATTTTCTGCACAATCTCTGTAGCAGGGGCTGGACTATTTTTCCATGGCCAGTGCATGGTTCCAAGAGAATGAAATCAGAACCTGGGTTTCTTGAGGCAAAGACTCAGAAGCTGTATATCAAGTCTGCTGCATTCTGTGGTCAGAGCAAATTACAGAACTGGCGAAGATTCAATGAGAAAAGAAATGACTCTTGATGAGAGGTGTGGCAAGCTGCACTGTAAAAGGGCATGTGAGAATGGGAGGGATTCTTGCTTCCATCTCTGGAAAGACACTACTACAACAGTCAGAAACTAGTAAATGCTGTCGAAGGAACATTTGGATAAACAAATGAAGCAGAAACAGTGTGCCAGTGGAAAAAAACTCCAGTAAAAATTCTGATGTAAAGTTAACAAAATCTTTACTTTCCAGTTATCTTCATATTTGCCTACGGAAAAATCAGATGATGGATTTCCTCTGATCCGTTGGCATCAAACAGCAGACTTTGGCTCTGTTCCTAACCGAAAGATGCCCAATACTTTCATGGCTGTAGCTATGGACCTCTGTGATAGGAACTCACCTTTTGGCAGGTATGGATGGATGCTTCTTGGTTTTGTTTGTTGTATGTTTTTTGCCTGTAGTCCTTCACTCTGATGTTCATTTGTGAGGGGATGGACTGGACTAGGACTGGAGCTTAGGTGTCTTATATATAAATTACTTATGGTGGGTTGTGTTGCAATAACAAAATCCCTCTGAATATCTCAGTGCCTTGATACAAGAAAAACTTATTTCATGCTCACACTTACATGTCCAAAGAAGGTCAACAGAGACTTTGCTCATTGCAATCATTCACAAACCCAGAAACAGAGGTTCCAAGTTGATCTTTGCTTCCATAGTCACCTTGTGCCTCATAATGGCATTTAAGTGCTTCCATCTAGAAGCAATGTAAGTCACTTTTGCTCACACTGTATTGGCCAGACCAACCCAAACCAAATCATATGGTCACAGCGAGAGCAGGCCATGGAATTCTAACATGGACAGTCCCAATGAATACCACACACTAGCTGTAGGATGCAGAGGGATTTCAAATATAAGAGTTCAGCATATAAAGTCTAGATTATTGTAGGAACTTGATAGTATTTACTGAAAGAACAAATAAAAGCTAGAGAAGACCAAATATAATGAAGAGTTGATTCATATGAAACACTTTACTTTTTTTAAAAAATATTTTTATTGGTTATTGCTGAGCCTTTATTTAATTTATTTATCTGCTTATATATGGTGCTGAGGATCGAACTCAGTGCCTCACACATACTGGGCAAGCACTCTACCACTAAGCCACGACCCCAGCCCTGAAACACTTTACTTTTAGTGACTGGGAATAGTCTCATGTTAGCTGTCGTGGGTTAGTTTCAATGTCTTTACTCTCTCCCTTTATTCCTTCTTTCTAAGCCATCTATTGCTTCAAGGTTTCTGAACCCATAGGAAGCCCAGGGCCTCATCTATAGTTTCCATTCATCATTTCTTGCAAGGTGACTAGCCAGTGAGCACCAAGTTTAGGCAACTCATTCTTACCTCCTTCTTTTTTCTTTTTTTGGTACCAGGGATTGAACCCAGGGGCACTTCTCCACTGAATGACATCCCTAGCCCTTTTTCTGTTTTATTTTGAGACAGGGTCTTGTGAAGTTGCTTAGAGCCTTGCTAAGTTGCTTGGGCTGGCTTTAAACTTGTGATCTTCCTGCCTCAGCCACCCAAGTTGCTGGGATTACAGGTGTCCACCACCGTGCCTGGCTCATTCTTACCTTCTTAAATGGTGCTCATACAGAGAAAAAAAATATTTTTTTGAAAAAAACACAAAAAAAACAAAAAAAACCCATGGATATCGCTAAGCTCAAACCCCAAGTTCTCTACTTGTTCTTTATCCTACAGCATCCACCCTCGAGATAAACAGACGGTGGCCTATAGGTTGCACTTGGGGGCTCGTGCTGTGGCTTATGGTGAGAAGAATTTGATCTTTGAAGGACCGCTGCCTGAGAAGATAGAATTCTTGGCTCACAAGGGGCTGCTCAACCTCACTTATTACCAGCAAGTCCAGGTGCAGAGGCAGGATGACAAAATATTTGAGGTGAGAATATCAGGGAAAAAAAAAAGGACTCATTCTGTGCCAGGAGTCAAGAGCCCTCCATACAGAGGCCCTTCTTTTTCATTACAGAGGCAGGTCTTGGGTGGTTGTGGGTTGGGGCTGGCCTTTTCTGAGGAACAAGTAAGCAGCTATTAATTTAGGGGCAACTTTGATGGTATAATCAAGGAAGGGAAAACAAGGCCCCTATTAAATGATATATTTTTTGTATTTTCCCTCACAGAGCAACCCTTTTTTCTCAAGGAAGGGTTTTATTTTTAGGTTACCTATTGAGAGATCCTTGCTCCAGTAAATTCCACTCATCCTTGGGTGTCTTTTTTGTTTTATTAGGCTAAGTTCAGACATTTTTAAAATCTGGTGTCTCCTTTGAAAGGCTTAAACTTGATGAATTATAACTCAGTATGAATTAGTGTAATGAGACTATTTTTTTGTAATACCTAGCAAGGATTGTTCTGCAGTGGAATTGGGCTACTGATTAAAGAGTTAGGAGTACTCTGTAGTTGAGGGTACAGGGTAAAGGCATTCCTAGGTGAAATGTTTAAATGAGTGTCTTGGGGAATTTTGAGGTCATTAGGCTGGGAGAGGGTATATGAAAATATGGCAACAGAGGAGATAAACCACTATTAGACGGACTTCACATAGGAGTCTATCTAGGGATGCAGCTTCTCCAGAATCCTAACTACATTATCCACCAGATGCCTGATCAGCACTTGTCCCACTTGGCTTCTTGCCCTGCTAGGTTCATTTGGAGTTAAGAGACTCAAGAAGGCTCTGTATTCTGAGTTCTCTGAACTCTGTCAGTTGTTGGCTATCTGCCCATCACCTGACCCTGGAATCATAGTTGGGGTCAGGGAAGAATTTAACTGTGGGCCCTAGATGATTTATGTTCCCTTTTCTGGATTGCCTTTGGACTTCAGAAAGGCATAGTGTCCAAAGTTCCTTTGTGCCCTTCCTTAGTATGCAGCTCCGCTGGGAGTTTCAGGGAGCAGCTGGGCTGCTTTGCTCACATTCTTGTCTGCTTTGCCATATGGCAGGATGTTCACACCCGAAGGATGTTCAGGGGAACCTTCCATAAATGCTTTATATGATTATGCTTCCTTGCTTTCCTAAGTTGATGTTTTATTTATTGATTTAAATTATTCAATCACATGAACATTTATTTATTTTAGGCCTCATGCATGCTAAGCAGATGCTCTTCAAACTGAGGCCACATTTGTTATCAACTTGTGGCTTTGTTAACCACAGTCAACCAGGACCAGGTTCTGGTTATTATAGGAAATGGGTCTTAGCTAAGTGTTGCTCCTTCCCTCCCTACTAGTCTGAAAGAGCAGTTCCCAGTTTCTTGAAACACCATTCTAACTGATCCATTTTTACCTTCTGACTCTCTTATTAGATCTCATGTTGCAGTGACCATAAATGCAAATGGCTTCCAGTTCCCATGAGCACTTTCTCCACCCAGACCGTGACCCTGGATATCAATTCTTGTCATGGCACTGTGGCTGCTCTTCGCTATGCCTGGACCACATGGCCCTGTGAATATAAGCAGTGTCCACTATACCACCCCAGCAGTACTCTACCAGCTCCTCCCTTCATTGCCTTTATCTCAGAGCAGGTCCCTGGACATTAGAACAGGTTGCCAAATGATCAGATCTTAGATATAAGAGTGACCTTTAGAATTTCGCATTTAGACGTTTAAATGATGACAACTGTTGCTTTTAAATGAGGAAATTGATAGCCTTGAACAGTTTCCAGCTAGCACACGGCTGTTTCTATATTCTGAGATGAACCATGGCTGGTGGGCAACTTGAAATGCTTGTGTTTGTCTCCTTGTTAGTCTGAGCCTGTCTTGGGCTAATTCTGAACTACAACCAAATTGGACCTCAATGTCATTCACTTTCCTCGCATATTATGGGGAGTGAAATGTTTTAATACTTTCCCCCCTTTTCATCCAGAACTATGGAATCTCAGGGTTGGAAGAAAATTTTAAAGGCCATGTAGACCAGGTTTTGTGTTCTTTATAAAACCTCTGACAAGTGATTGACTCTTTCCGTGAGAAGTTTCCATTCTAAACTTTCTAGAAGTTTTTCCTTATGTGATAGGAACTGAAATTTTTCTCCAAACTTTACTATTACATCACAGTCTTTCAGATAATTGAAGACAGACCTATTTGCATTCTCTTTAAGCCCCAAATAATTCCGTTCCTTCAGTCTAAATAATGATACTGTGATGTTTAAAACAAACCAAGCAGACACATGGGCAGTCATACTAGAAAGTGCTAAGGGTATGCCTTGAGGAATGGAGAGAAACGGCTGGTGGTAGGAGCCCAGTGCAGGCACATGGTGACAGTGACAGAAGGGGTAGGGGAATCAGGCCTAGGACACAAGAAAGTAGAGCTAACTGAGGCAAATGGGTCATTAGAGTTAAACCTAAGTCTCAGGCTCTTTAAAGGTAAAAGGTTTAACTAAGGATAATCCACCAGGAAGAAAGAAGTTAGCCTGAAAGTAAATCTACGTGATAATCTCACAGAAAAATAATGTAGATGAGACAAATATTTAAGAGGGCTTTTGTGTGTACTATTTTTTTTTTTTTTTTGGTGGTGCTGGGGATTGAACCCAGGGCCTTGTGCTTGTGAGGCAAGCACTCTACCAAGTGAGCTATCTCCCCAGCCCTTGTGTGTACTATTAAGAATCATAATGCAGCTTACTGGTTGGTTAAAAATAGCTTATAGCGCTTGAAAACCATATTGATTAGAAGTTGGGAATGAAAGTATTATGATTACTGACATGTATCTTTTTATAATCAGTCAAAATTGTGTTAAGAATGGACTTATAAATTGTCCTTGAAGCATGTAAAAGGAGTAAGAGTTATCTATGGGTAGCTTTCACCCATTTAATGTGAAAAATGAATACTACTAAAGCAATAAGCACCATTCTCTCCACATTAGTCTCCCGAAGGGTTCTAGTAACATCCCAAAGAGTAGGAATAGTTTTGTCAGTGTCAAGATTTTATTTGGCAAAAAAAAATTCTACAAATTATGCACTGCAAGGAAGTTTGGTTCCTCTGAGGATTTCTTAGTGCAAATTAACTCTTAATGCTTATACTTTGACCTCTATGCATCTGGCCCCACCACAAACCTAGTAACAGAGAGGCTCCCAAGAAGTCGTCAGGCTTCTGCCTGTCCCTCACCCAGCCCAGTGCACTGATACCCATGGCTATTCTAATTTGGAAGCAGCCTACAGCCAAGAACACTAAAACAAAGTTTCTTTAACACCCAATCACCTAGTACACAAAGGGTAAAAAGTTTGGTTTAGGTAATATATATTAATGAAGCCACATGTAAGGGAATTTTAGTGGTTGAATAATTTAAAACATTCTGTAGAAATTCAGTATATTTCCCCAAATGAAAAGAACTTTTTACTGTTTGAAAATGAAGTAATCACCATAGAAAATTTGGACACTGAAGAAAAGCACACAGAAGTAAAACTTACTCCCCAGATTATCATTAAGAGAGAAACACAATATTATGGCATTTGCAGATAAATGGACAGAATTGGAGAATATATCCTAAGTGAAATAAGCCAATCCCAAAAAACCAAAGGCCAAATGTTTTCCCTGATAAGTTGATGATGATATATAATGGGGGTGGGGAGTGAGAGAAGAATGGAGGAACTTTAGATTACATAGAGGGAAATGAGATGGGGAGGTGGGAGGGTATGAAAGATGGTAGAATGAGACAAACATCATTATTGTACATGTATGATTACACAAATGTTATGAATCTATATCATGCACAACCATAAAAAAGAAAATTTGTACCCCATTTGTGTACAATGGATCAAAATGCAGTCTGTAAAAAATTAATAAAATAAAAACGAGAGAAACACAATTTTGGTAAACATGCACTTGATTTGTTTGGCTTATATATTATACGCTATGTAGTATATTGTTTTGTAATCTATGTTGACTTATTCTACTAAAATAATTTTCTGATGCAAATAGAAATTTAGAGTGTTTCAGCTATGGACTCCCATACTTTATCTAACCAATTTCCTATTAATAGGCATATAAATATTTTGCAAATCTGCACTATTAAACTAATATTGTAAAGAGTATTACATACAAACATCATACCTCACTTGTCCAGTTATTTCTTAGGGTCCTTAACTCTGAATGACAGGTTAAAACGTATGTTTAAAATTGTGATACCTATAAACTTAACCCTCCCAAAGATTGAAACAATTTACATTCATACCAAAGTATTTTTTCCTTCCCCCTCATTGACATTGGATGTTGTCAAAAAAAATCTTTTAACAATCTGGTAGATGAAAAGATACTTTAAGTACATTAGGGTAGTGTTTTTCAAGTTTTTAAAAAACCATGGTCCATAGCAAAAACATTTAATATAATTTCACATATCCCCATATATATTTGTATATTTATATAAGTATATATATGTACACACACACACACACACACACACACACACACAGAGTTAAAACCAAAGTTACAATCTTTTTCCATGTGATGTGTTCCAATATGTTCTGTTTAAAGAAGTAGTTACTCCTTAAATTTATGAATAATTAACAGGTTGACTGTAGTTTGAAAAACAGTTCTAATAAACTTATATTAATTTATTAAAAATAATTTAAATGTCTAAGATGAGGTTCTCTTTTAGTATATGTTTTACTTAGGCTGAAATAGAATAGAAAGACATTTGCCATATGATAAAAGCAGCATCTATTATTTTGGTATAAGTGCAAATATGCTCCATCAATTTATTCAGAGAAACAAGATAAAAGAAAAACACTAAAACATTCAACAGCTTTGATCCCTCCCAACTGGATTTGCTACTATTCAAGTTTTACATTGTTTCATTTGTATTTTTTAAAAAAAGACTAAGAATTATGAAGTTACCACCAGTTGCCCAGTTGCTGATCATTTGTAGTGGCCAGCTTGTTGTGCTCTTAACACTGCTCCTTCGGATCCCTCCCCCTGCTGGTCACATTTATTACTATAAGATGCCAATCCCATCTGTGTTGTCTTCAGTTGGCAGTCATAAAATAAAGCACGTGAACAATCAATTCTCACCACTCTTTCCCCATTCTACTTTAGATCCTTTCATTCTGGCCATCCCTGGGCACCTGCTGGATGGGGTGCTGAGGAGTTCCACAGAGTGTAGAGTTTTAGCCATAGTGATTAGGTGATATAGTTAAACCTCCAAGAAAGGCTATAAGAAGTGTCCAAAGAATTCAGTTGTACAGAATGCAGAATCATATAATTAGATGGTTAAAACAAAATGATGGGTTAAATGAAATGAGGATGGAAACTAATCCCTGATTATATCTGAATGTGTGTTACCATGTGGTTTCAATTGAGTTAAAAGCATATTCTCCTAGCCTCAACAACTTAGTGAGACCCTGTTTCAAAAAACAAACAAACAAAAAGGGCTGGGAATGTAGCTCAGCGCTTAAAGGATGGTCAAAATATGAGTGTACCCTGGACTGGACTTTGCAACCTGAGTATAAGCAGAGGATTTGTCTGTCAATACTGCCATGAATAGAAAGCAGAAGTGTGGGTTGTAGAGGCTGGGGGATTTGGGAGTCCTCAATGGGGATCGATTAGAATCAAGAGTGGAAGGTTGCTAGAATCTTATTATCTCCTTCACAAATTAGTAGCTGCTACAGACTCAATGTCTGTGTTAAATCATAAGTTAAATCCTAACCCCCCCCATGTGATAATATTAGGAATTAGGGTATTGGGAGGGGATTAAGTCATGAGGGTTCTACATTTATGTCCTCATAAATGGGGCCCAAGATAGCTCACTTCCCTCTTCCACCATGTGAAGCTAGAGCAAGACAGCTGTCTGCAAACCAGGAGCTAGCCCTCACCATTGACTCTGCCAGCACCTTGAACTTTCCAGCCTCTAGAACTGAGAGAATAAATTTCTGTTTATAAACTACCCAACCAATGGCATTTTGTTGTAGTAGCTGAATACTCTTTCACTCCGATTTAAAAAGAACTAAAGTTTATGTCAGGAAGAGCTAAAGAAAAAAGATTATATCCTGATTACAAGAAGAAAAATAATGAGCAAAATGTCAAGAGAAATTTATTACTAAAAATAAATCAACACAGTTTTTTCAGGGTAACCTGTCACCATAGGAACCTTCATGACGAGATGCATTAATGTCTTCTTTACTCCTGAACTGATGCCTTCTTCCATATATTCTAAATTTTAGTTTAAGTTAAAAATCCATCCTGATGAAAATGATGTGGGCTCTGATCCCTCTTTGTTCAATCTGAAGGCTGAACTGGGCTGCACTGTGATGGAGACTTCAGGTGCTGCAGGTGAGTGTCCACCAAGGGTCCCTGTGTCAGGAACCTGGGCTGGTAAGATGACACAAAGGCTGCAGGCTGAAGCTCAGGGAGCTCCAAGGATCCTGGAGAAAATAATTCCTTAAGTTCCACTACTGCTTGGAAATTGTAGGAAAGTATTTTATTCAGGCACATAAATAGCTTTTCAATTCCTTAACACTCTTGCATCTGTCAGCCCAATTTTTCCCTTTGTTGGTAAAATAGGGCAGATATTTACTTGTATCATGAAGAAATCTGAAACAGATGAAGTCGTTTGCCTACAGTTAACAAAAATATAATCCTATTATGATATGAATGCCTGAATCCTGGATTAATCTTCCCATTTGTGGAAAGGAATCCAAGTAACATTAGTAGAACCAAGGCCATGAGGTGAATCCTTTGATTTCATTTGAAATTTTACTCCCTGTACAGAAACCCTCCCCTGCTGCTCCACTTAGGTCTTACTTTGGTTAGAGAATGAGACACTGTAATGTGCAAGTGAGTGTCCACCAAGGGCTGTGCAGGGTGCCCTGTCTTTTGCAATGACCACAGGTGCTTCGTGTGACTTCTGTGAGTTATCTGGGAACCCAAGCAGGCCTCATGTTCTCTTCTGATCCACTACCTTCCATGGTTAGATCAGTGAAAGCTTACATCACTCACTGCCCAGATATCTGGGGTACTCAATAATGAGTGCAGAGTATACACTATGTCCAAACCAGAAAGGTAAAGTTAAAAAAATACCTGGTAGAATGGGATCATTATGCTCTTCATCAAAGGTCTGTCTCTGAAAGGCTTCAAAACTCACAGCTACATCATTCTCTGACAGTCCCTGGGGTAGCTGCCCCTCTCCAGGTTTGCATACATCAAATTTCACCCACTGGTAACTGTAGGATCAAAGGAAAAACAAAAGTTGTCTGCCCATAATAACCCATTCTTACCTCCAAAGGGATCTTTAGGTCTCTCCCATATCTAAAAAACATATTAGCTAAGGAAAAAAAATAAATAAGGAGGCTTCTTTAGTGGTTTATTACTCTGCTAGTCTTCTCATTCTTTTTGCTGTCATGGTACACACAAAAATGATGCAAGTTAAGCATCCCAAATCCCCAAATCTGAAATCCAAAATGCTCTAAAATCGAAACTTTCCGAGTGCCCACATAAAGCCACAAGTGAGAAATTCCACACCTATCATGTGACAAGTCACATACCAAATACAGGTGCACAAAACATACTGCGTGAAACTGCCTTCAGACTGTGTGTAAGGTGCATGTGAAACATACATGACTTCTGTGATTAGGCTTGGGTTCCATCCCCCAATTATCTTATTGTGTGTATGCAGATACTCAAAATCAAACACCTCTGGTCCCAAGTATTTTGGATAAAGGATATTGAACCTATAATAATTAAGTCCAGGGGGGTTGTGGCTCTGCTCACCTGCCTAAAGCCTAAGAGGGTCAGTGTTGAGGCACTCTTGTTGAGAAGCAAGTATGCCTTGGATGCAGTAGTTCAGTAAATGTATGAATTAATGAAGTATAAACTGTGAGTTTAGGTCCCTGGTCAGCTGATCACTGAGCGTCTCTTAAGAGAATGAATCTGACCATGCTTACTTGACACATTTTCGAGCTCCAGGACAACTCTGGATCAGGTTGTGAATGGTTGGATGAGAAAATCCAAAAAAGTCAGCTCCAGATGGAAGCAGGTTAGGCATTAGTTCCCCCCTAAACAAGAGAGGGAGAATTTTAGTTTCACAGCTTAGAAGGGAGATGGAGATGAGTTTGACAAGGAGCAATGGTATGAATACACAGAATCATAAAAGATACTCTGGAGACTCTAGATGCTAGTATGTCTGAAGGACACAGGTTAGGTTTCTATATTAAAAAGGGATCTCCACTCACTGAAAGAAAATGTCTACAGGGATCCTTTTAATCTGTCTTTAAGCTGTTGGTCAACTTACTTAGTAGCACTTATCATCCTGAGCAGTTCTGCATGACAAGCATCTGCAGAAGAGCCGACAATAACATTCTGGGGGTCATCTTCAGGAACAATTTCAAACTGAGAATGACAAAGGAACAATTAATCTGCAAGGAGGAAGAAGTAAAGAGTCATACTACTCCTATAAATTTCTTCACCTGAAGCTGCTGTATACCGTACTAGAATATGGGTTACATACAATTTCCTATAGTGTTGTTAAAAATTCAAACAAATCCAAGTATACAGTAGAAATTCTGTTTCAATTCTACGCTTCTTGGTTGACTGCTTTCCAGTGGACAAAGTTTAATTTGTTCCATACCTTTTTGAACCCTTTCCTATCCACCTACTTATATCCTTAAGTACAAATAAAAATGGTATTTTTAAAAACAACTGAGATCACTCTCCATGTGCACTGTTATATATTATTCTTTATTCTCACTTGCACATTTCTCTAGAGAACATGAAATCAGAAGTATTCTGGGTCAAAGGATATATGCATTAAAATTGTTGATATTGCCAAGTTACCTTCTGAAAGCACTACCAGTTTTCATTCTGAAAACTGTATACATACTTGTTTTTCTACATCCTGGCCAAGACCAGGTATTACTAAACGCTGATATTTGCCTATAGGCAAAAATAATGTCTCATTTTTCTTTTGATTATTTTTATATTACTCTATAAAGTCTCATTTTTCTCTTGATTTTTAAAAATTTTTAAAAAATGTTTTTAGTTGTTGATGGACCTTTTATTCATTTATTTATATGCAGTGCTGAGAATCAAACCCAGTACCTCACACACCAGGCAAGTGCTCTAACACTGAGCCACTACCCCAGCCCTGATTGTTTACTTTTATACTACTGTATAGGAGCACTTTATCTGGACATCAATTCCATGGTGTACATGTTCTTCCTGTTTGTTGCTTAACTCTGATTATGATGTGTCATTCCAAAGTGTTTAAATTTTTAGAAGTTGAATCTGTTATTATTTTCCTTTATAGCTTCTGTGTTTCCTATCTTGCTAAAGGAAACATTTTGACCTCACCCTAAGACTAAAATTTTTTTTACATTTTCCTTTAACATTTATAGCATAAAACATACTATAAAGCTCAAGTAATTGAAACTCTTATTGGGGCTGGGCATGGTGGTGTATGTCTGAAATCACAGCTACTTGGAGGTTGAGGCAGGAGGATCACAAGTTCGAGGCCTGCCTCAGCAACTTAGCAAGATCCTGTCTCAAATACACAATGGAGTATCATTCAGCCACAAAGAATAAAATTATGGCATTTGCAGGTAAATAGTAGGAGGAGAATATCATGCTAAGTGAAATAAACCAATCCCCAAAAACCAAAGGCTGAAATGTTTTCTCTGACAAGTGGATGATGATACATAACAGGGCAGGGGAGGGGGTGAGGGAAGAATGGAGGAAGGAAGGATTGTGTAGAGGGAAATGAGGGGTGGGGATGGGGAGGAAGAAAGAAAAGATAATGGAATGAGACACATCGTTACCCATGTACATGTATGATTACACAAATGGTGTGACTCTACTTCGTGAACAACCAGAGAAATGAAAAGTCGTACCCCATTTTCGTATAATGAATCAAAAAAAAAAAAAGCAAAAGCAAAAAAGGTAAAGAATTTAGCTCAGAGGTAGAGTACCCAAGTTCAAACCTCAATGTCTAACACACAAACACACACACACACACACACACACACACACACACAGAGTCATATTGGCAATTGACAAACAGGTCAATGGAGTAGTATCATCTGGAAACAACCAAGTATTTTATGTATTTAGTTTGTATACTGAAGTTGCTTAATGTTAGTTGGGAAGAAAAAATTGAAGCTAGATTCCCAGTTCACAATATACCTAAAAATAAAGTCTAGTTGAGGTTAGTGACCTAAAAAACTCAAAATGTCACATTTTCTTTTTAGAAAATGTTTTTAGCATTTTATCTTTTGGTGGAAATTGAGACTCAGCTTATCAGTTTTCACCAAACTTCAATTAGAATTTTGATTAGATTAGAATTGCACTTATAGATTTCTTATACACATGACATGTTGTTAGAACAGTGGGGCCTCTGTGCTACTTTCTGAAGAGAACTGCTGCACGACCAAGGTCGCTTTAACTCTTCTGCTTCACCTACCAGCATTCAGTTGACAGGAGTGATACAATATCATGCACGTGCATTAAGCAGGCAGGATTTTACCACCTTCTGCTCAAATTCCTTACCTTGCCTCTAACCTCCTTCCATACAATTTTATAGTGATTTGTAACTTTATCTGACAGTGAAGCTTGGAACTCTGAAAATGGTCTATTCTTCCCAAGGATGAAGAGGTAATGGGTGGGTAAAGTGAGCTGCTTTACATCTTAGCAATAAGGATGAAGAAAGGTATGAGGAGTCAGGATTCCCAGGTCCTTAAGAGTATATGCGGCCAAAAACTGCTATGTCCACTTTGGTCCAACCTGAAATGGGGGTGTGTCAAACTAATCTTCCCTGTATCTGGGCCTGTACTTAATATAAGCAGGCCTGATCAAGCCTCATGTGATAACAAAATAGTGTGGTTCAAGGGAAAAGCATTAATTTGGGAATTAGACAGATACAGATTCATATCCCAGCTCAAGCAAGCACTTATTAGTAGAGATATAACTTAGGGCCAGTCACTTTTCTGGTATCTTGGGGCTATCCAAATGGTGATTATACAGTATCAACTTTGTAAAGTGTCAGAACTGGGAATACTTATTAAGTGCCTCGAACACAGAAGGTTCTTAAAAAAAGAAAAGAAAAACAGGGGTTCTATTTGAATGAGTACCTGAGGCTGCATACCGCCATCCTTGATCTGGCAGGTGTACAGACACTTCTGGTCTGGGCACCTCATGCTGGTGTAAACTTGAGTACTGCAGAAGCCCACAGGGTAGATGGCATTCTCATCATGGAAGCCAGGTCGGTCGGTGATGATCTGTAGAAAAGATTCCCCCAAACTGGGACTGAAGTCACTGAGGATTTAGAAGTCCTGCTTACTGTGGCAGTCTTTAGAACCACTTTGGGTTGCAAAGAAATGACTGAAACCACATAGAGAAAGTGTCGGCCGTGTAGCAGACAAAACTGACCTGGTTTCGTAGGGACTGGAGATTTTCTGGGGTTGGTATGGATCAGCAAGGGGCTGCTGCTAATGGGAACAGGGAGGGAAGGCTCAACCCCATTCCCAGATTTTTCTGATTCTCCTCTCACTCACCTCCCCCAGGCTATATACTGTTAGACCCCCTAGTCCGATGGGGAACACAGGCCGTCCTGAGGGATCCAGGGCAATGGGCTGAACCAGCTTGCGAGCACCTCCCTCCATTTTCTTTTTCTTGGATGTTTTCTTCAGAACTGAAACGCAAATCTGGGGTCACTCACTTTAGGCCCCTCCCAAATGCTGAGGGAAAGGGAAAAATTTATATGTGGAATGCTAAGGGCAATAAGTGGACCTGGGTTTTATATAAGATGCTCCTTGACTTAGGATGGGGTTATGTACTGATAAACCCACTGTAAGTTGAACAAAGCGTAAACTGAAGATGTATAAAATAAGCCTAACTTACCAAACACCATGGCTTAGCAATATAGCACAGTGTGGAGTATCAGTTGTTTCCTCTAGTGATTGTGTGGGTGCCTGGGAGTTGTGGCTTGCTGCCACTGCCCAGCACGAAAATAAAACATCACACTATATATACTGCTATTCCCCGAAAAGATCAAAATTCAAAGTATAGTTTCTGTTAAATGCATATTGCCTTCATACCATTGTAAAATTGAAAAATCATTAAGTTAAATTACTCTAAGTCTGGGACTATCTATATTCATTGAATGGACATATGAAGCTTTTTCCCAAAGCCCTGAATATCTTTCTAACCTGCCCCCAGGTGGTAACCAATTTTAATATTAGTGCTTAGGAGCTAAAGCATTACATTTTAAAGTCTTCTTCATTTGTAAAATCAGAAATTTCCCAAGCTAGTATTGTGCTCAAAAGGCCACCTAGCCCATTTCCCTGCCTCTAGGAAAGACGGAAGCAAATGTAACCCAGAGAGTTGGGGGAGAGGGAAAGAGAAGGTCTCAGTCTCTTCAGTCTGCTCCCTTTAACCAGGTCTAACCAGAATCTATCCATCCAAAGTGGCTCTAATAAGATACTTCTCAAGGGACTTTAAAAAGTGTTTATGTGGCCATATGTGTCTACCGGCGAGTAACATGTCTGTCATCAGTAGCTGAGCCATGGGAGCAACTGATAACAAAGTACCTTCCAGTTTGCTGTTTTCCTTGCCTTTTTCTTTTTTTTCCTTCTTGGATTTCTTCCCAAATGGTTCCTCTGCCCCAGTGCTGGGCCCAGAAATGGGTCCAGCTCCCTGTATAGTTCCCACAGAGCTGGCCACACCATAAGTCAGGGGCAAACTGGAGCTGTGGGAAGGAGCTGCAGCCTGTATTTCTCCTTCAGTTAGAGCCTGAAGTTGAAGGAGCTTCTTTAGCAAGTACCTGAGGTTGGGAAGGAAAGGGAGCAGAGGTATGAACTTCTGTTTTGTCTCAATTCAATACTTCACTCAAATACTGGGAAAAGCCAGAATTATATACAAAGATTATCACATTCATAAAATATTCATATTGGACTCTCAAGACAACAAAGTCCCAAATGATAATCAATACTTCAAGAAACCAAGGATAAGGATTGTAGCTTTTCTCTCTTGCACCTGGAGGGCTCCTCCACCTTGAGGTTGGAAAGTGTTAGGTGTGTGAAGAGCATACATCATCAATCACATGTATATCTACCCATTGTGGCTTTTTTTTTTTTTTTTTTGGGTGGTGCTGGGGATTGAACCCAGGGCCAGGTGCTTGCAAGGCAAGCACTCTACCAACTGAGCTATATCCCCAGCCCTATACTCATTGTGTTTTTTAAAAAAAAATTTTAAATTGTCAATGGACCTTTATTTTATTTATTTGCATGTGTGCTGAGGATCAAACCCAGTGCCTCACACATACTAGGCAATTGCTCCACCACTGAGTCACAACCCCAGTCCCCCATTGTGTTTTATATAGAGTAGTAAAGACTGAATAAATATTTGTAGAGTATTATCCCTTGGCTTTTATAACTTGGGAGTTATAATATGATTACTTATTAGATGTGTCAAGAAGACTCAGAAAAATGAGTAGAGGAGCTGTCTCATCATTATGGTCCAACATGACTTGAAGGTGTGGGAACCAATTTTACAGATTTTTCCTGTAAACATGATCAAGTGGGAAAAGGGTTGTGCAATACATAAAAATTGAACTGGAGAAAAATCCCCAGAGCAATAACTCCATGTTAATCACAAAAAATGTGATTCTGAACACAAAATGAAATCAGCTCACCTTCTTTCTTCTTTTGCTTTAAGAAATTTTTCCTCAAGACGAGCGATTTCATCACAAATAGCAGCATTTTCCTTTAAGAAACATAATAATAATAATAAACATAATAAAATAAAATGAATGAAAGGTCAAATCATTGTTCTGGGAAGAGTATTCATATTTCAAACCAAGGACTGCTGTTGCTGGATAAGAAGAGCTAGTCTACCTTGCAGACGAGCTATAAATAAATATATAGTGAAAGTCAGGTTCTACTGCAGGCAAGGTAATTATGTATTACCTAGACTAGGACACTATTGAGTGAAAAGGGGGCACTACTAATGCTTATACAAGAACAATATGGTAAAGCAGCATTGTCTCTGGTAAACTACTATAGATGGCCACTTTAATTAGAATAACCGTTAGCAGAGAAAAAGGCATACTAATTAAATTCACTACTACATAATTACGATAATAATGTCTGGGAGCCTTGGTTCTTGAGAGACAAAGACAACCTAACTCAAAAGATCCCATAATAACACCTTAAAGTGAAAAACTGGAATACAGTCAAAACTAGTGTTTAAAATTCCTAAACTTTTAAATTTATTTGTATATATTTCAGTGCCATCTTTCTTTCCAATGCCTGAATCTACTAGGTACAAATTGTGAAGGAAATGTTCCAATCCAGATGCCCCATAGATGGACCCTCTAACTCTGAATATTCAAAGCAGTATCTTTTTTCTTCACACAACCTCCTTCATGACTTTGGCATGTGGGGGATAAAAGAAAGGAAACAATCAGAAAGTCAAGCTCTCTTAATCCTAATTTTCTTATTTTTCTCCAGTGCATACAGAAACTACTGAGCATGGGCATTCTAATTTACAAAATCTTTTATGCTTTCAAAAATGCTGAGAGTTGTTTAAGCGTATGGTAGAAGGTAGAGGAAAACTATTGATTCAGATGTGACAGAACCTTTGAGGGCTCCACCCCTATTTCTAGGCATAGAGGCAAGTTAGAATATTTTAACACAAAGTTATGTCAGACAAACCAATTTATTCATTCAATAAATTCCATGCCCCTATGGTAACGAAAGGCAGGGACTGGAGGCACAGTTCAGAGATAGAACGCTCTAGGCCCTGGGTTGAATTCCTGGGAAGGTATGTGTGTGGGCGTTAAGAAACACCTGGGAGACTCAAAGCGGGTTACAAAGCAGAAAGTACTGAAAGGTTCATGTGCCTGTTTAGTTAAGGGATCAGTTATGGGACTGTTGGGCGCCTGGGAAATATGCTGTGTAGCGGAATTAATAAAGTGGAATTGATTAAAGTTGAAGTGAAGGCTCTGACACAGTGCCCCTGGGCAAAATCGTCCCTGAGCTTCAGGGTTCTCATATTTTAAAAAGTTCCTAATTCTCAGTTAAGATCGAAAATCAAATGCATTTTTGAGGGTTTTGCAGTAATAACGATAATGATTAAATAAAATTTATTGGCAGACCTTCTGAGTACCAAGCACTTTACTTTTTCATTTAATCTCCAGCAGAGTAACTAGTTACTAGCTTTCATTTACCGACGAGAAAACAGGATGAGAAAAATTATGTAACTTATTCAAGGACACAGGAGTAACAAGTCGTAATGTATACTGAAAAGCTGACGTTGTCACTCTGGGAAGGGAAACAGCTTGGGGAAAGATTTCACGAGGAAGCAAAGTTTCGAGGCGGAGGTGGGCTGAATGACCGTCAGACTCACAAACACCGTAGCCTTGGCCGCTTTTCGCAGCCGCAGGTACTTCAGCCGGTACTTCTCGTTCTGGCTTTTCTTCGGGAGCTTTTTCATCCTGGCCTTGCTGGAGTGCAGCGGGGCCAGGGGCGACGAGGCCAGGCAAACCAAAAGGCTCATGGTCCGGCCCCACTACGGGGGCTCCAGGATGCGGCCGACATCGGCTCCGAGACCTAGGGGCGGGAAGGAGCTCCGGTTTTGTCTGCTCTGATCTGGCGGAATCGGGCCTGCAGGAATCTAGTTCTCCAGGATGTCCTCAAGGAGGACAGCAGGGCCAGAAACCTTGCACTGGAACCGGCTGCCGGTGCTTTCTAACACTTCCGCGTCTGTCTCGGAAGTAAGCCCCGCCGGAAGTTGCGTCATGACGCCGACTGCGTAACTTCCTGGGCGAGAGGCGAAGGTGTTCCTGACCCGGCAGATTCTGGGACTGTAAGGAACTGAGCGCGGGTGGGTGGAGGATGTGGGATTCCGAGCGCTGGAAGGGACGGCAGCGGGTGACCCTTGTGACTTAGTACTTAGCGGAGGAAAGTAAATAAAAACCTATCGTCGTGAACTCAAGGTCGCGCTCCCCCAGGCCTCTGCGCTTCAACACGTTTTTCACATATCATCCTGACAGGCCTTCCTAGGTTGTAGGAAATACTTGAACGCAAGTGTTGGGACTACTTTTTTATGCAACTTGCACAAATGTTTCCTATGTTTGATTTTCCTAGAGCTGAGACCACAGTAGTGAATAGAAAGGCAGGCCTTGGCTCTTTTATAGCTTTGAATGTAGTGAGGAAGATGGGGAAGATGAAAGTTATTTTTTATTTGAGGGATTGCCAGTTCGTTATTTATATTTACTTATTGAAGATGAAAGATTTAACTAGCAGTTTTAATGCTGGCACAAAGTAGGCACTCATTAGATGTTTTATTAAAAGTGTGTTTCTGAACATATCCGTTCGTAGTTCTATCTTTATAACCAAGCTCTATCTGAAATCACCAAATAAGGAAGATAGACAAATCTGTAGTGTACAAAATTGTCAAGTGCCCAACGCCTGATAGCAGGCTTAAACGTTCTTTCAGCAGTGCTGCTAACTAGTTGAGTGAGGCCCTGATTCACAGTTGTTTTTGTCTCATAACAGTATACTCTAAAATAAGGTGGTGATTGGGATTTCTAACCTGTACTGATAAAAAGTATAACTACTGTTCAGTATTTTAAATATATATTTCTAGAATTGAATGTGGAAATTCAGGAAAATAGGTTACATTGTTGATAAGTTAACTGAAAATACTAGAGAAAATTGTTCTAACACTAATATAAACAACATAATCAAAAGTCATTAAAAGGTAGAATTGACTTAGTATACTTCATTTGTGAAAATTGTAAAAAATGGTGACAGAATTTTACACAATGGTATAGTAGAAATCTTATGGAAGTCTTATAACCATCCGAGTTGTAAGTTGCCTTTTTTGAACTTTACTGGGTTTTAACAATACAGTTCAGGATGCTGGTGAGCTTACACAAACATGCCTAAAATGGCCATGTAGGTTCAGTTTTGGCAACTTCCAGGACTATTTTCAGCTCATGAAATACCCATATTTATGCCTTTAATAATACTGCCTAGCATTGTACCTTGGAACCTGAAAATAGTTCCAGTAATAGGAAAATAATTTCTTCTTTTTTCTTTTTAAAATTCTTATTTGTTAATTGAGTGTTCATTTACTATCCTCCTGTGTTTTGTCCCTGTAGGCTTTGGGATCTGACTATATTTTTATTATTCATCTTCTACATGTATCTTACGTATCCCTGGACAGAGAAGTGTCCTCCTTGTCTTACTTTGCAGGCTGCTCTGACCAATGGACTTCAATGGAATTAGTTTAAAAATGTTTATTGTTTCTTCTTCATTACAACGTTTTTTTTACAAGTCTAAAACACTTCTTGCAAATTTTAGAAATTTAAAGATTACAAAGTGTAGAAACTTAGAAATTTAAACATTAAAAACAAGGAGGATTAAAAACAAAAATCTGGCTTTTCTCTCCCCCTGACTTGCTTTCTCTCTCCTCCTCGCTTTTCCACTCTCTCTAGCACACGCCCTTTCTCTTTCCCTTTCTTTTCCTCTCATTTTCTCTCTTACCCTGCAGGGAGACACTCTGTTTGCTTAATAAACTCCTTTATGTGATAGAAAAAAAAAATCTATGGGACTGGAAATGTAGCTCAATGGTAGATCTCTTGCCTGGCATATAGGAGTGCTGGATTTGATCCCCAGCTCTTCAAAGGAAAAAAATTATTCTGAAGACTTGATCACATAATTCAGGTTAAAATTTTGATTCTCAGCACTGCAAAACAGCAAACACACATGCACGCACTCACACACGCACACACACACCAAATTTATAATGCTGCCACTTATGGAAAACCACCAATGTGTTAATATATGTATTTTTATCTTTTTCATGAATTTTTATATAGGTTAGACCATACTAAATATTATATTTTCTTTTTGCTCATTACCGTGACTGTCATTATTTTATAGTGTTATGACTTATTCGTAAGTATAATTTGATTTTTTTCCCAGTGCTGGGGATTGAACCCAGGGCCTTGTACATGCTAGGTAAGTGCTCTAGCACTGAGCTACATCCTTAGCCCTGTAAGCATAATTTTAAGTGGCAAGTTAATATTCCAGTTGTGGCTACATTCTATTTTCCATAATTATTTTGGTGTTGTTTGACTTTTTGGTTAATTGCTGTGAAATGCATCTTTGTGCACAGGGCTCTTTCCATATAGGACTATTTAGAGGCTGAATTTGCATGCTCCAAAGAATGTGATGCTACTGAGTATTCTTTTACTAATTTGTGTAGAAGAATATTTATTTAGTGCCTGTTATGAACCAGACTTTAGCAAACTTAAGAGAGAAAGACAGACAAGTGAATTGGCAGTATTAATACAGTGTAGTGAATTTATTTCAGAGGTAGGTTCTGTTTGATATGGCAGCACGCAGTACAGTAAGGAAGAAGGGAGGAAACAGGAAATTCTTTGAAGAAAATGTGTCCAGGTACAATCTGAAGGAGAAGTAGTGGCTGGCCCAGTGAAGAACAGAGGCAGGCATCCCAGGCAGTAGAGACAACATATTGAAAAGCTGAACATCATGAAAAGCACAGGAAATGCAAGTAGCTGATACAAATGAAAGCTGTGTATGGGAAGCAAGAGGAGATACTTAAGTAGTGGGCAGGTTTTAGATCATGAAAGGCTTTGTGTATCAATTGAAGAGCTGGCCTTCTCTTAATGACAATAGAAAGTCCTTGGTGAGTGTCTGTATATCAGTGTTAGCTTTTTTAAGGTAATTTATCTGAGTTAGAAGCAACATAGCTTTTTTACTTGTATGAAGAGGGGAGGGTCCATGCAATAATTTTCTCAATGGTAATGTGCAGCTTTAAAAGGAATATGAAATGTTAGACAGGTATTGTGGGCTGAATGTGATCTTTGGAATTAGATCAAGAATCCATTAAATCCAGGCATAGGATTAGGAATTAGGTATAAGTATGAATTGATGAGTAAGAGAAAAGAGAGAAGGGCCTCAATAGCACTTTACTGTTTATCCTGTTTATTTCTAAGTGGTTCCTATTCCGTGGCTATAGGTGAAGGTATAGTAGCCCATAATCCCAGCCGTTAGTGAAATGAGTCCTTGATTTAGATGATGAAAAGTGTATCTAGACACTTCAATACTCCACTCATGGCTATGCATGGTCCTTGCCTCTTTCATCTTAAACTGTAAGACCAGATTACAAATCGAAGCTGTCATTATCTCTTGAATTATTTTACAGACCACAAGGGCCTGGTAAGGCTGATGACTTCCATGAAGCAATCTGGGCAAATTTCTAGGATTTCAGGCCACACCAAAGAGTTTCACATCTTTATTAATATCTTACCAGATCTCTCTACTTTCTCTTTGAGGGATGTCCAAGTATGCATCCTAGAAGGGCTATGGAGTGAATATAGTGAGAAGAACTAGTTTTTATAAATAGCCTTTAGAATCTAATTTTTTAGTTCTTTAACTCTTCTATTTCCAGCTTTCACATTTGTTTCCATGTATTGATTTTATCTTCTTGTAAGAAGAAGTTACATAAGTCAGGTGATACAAGCTTGGCAGTTCTAACGTGGATTTTTTTGTGTGTGTGTGTATTGCTATGTATGGCTTGTAAAGAAGGTGAAAGACTTGCTTTCCATAAAATTTTTCATTGCATGGTTTCTTTCTAAGCTAACTATGGATGTTCGTCACACATTTGTTGGGTGAGATGTTTGGGTTTTGAGGGTTCTAAGCCAGCCAATAATGTCATGAAATCGACCACTGTGTCAATGTTATGCTTCTGGATGGCAGTGTCCTTCAGCACACATAAGACACTCAACCAGCTAAAAGAGATGAGCTCAGAGATGTTGGCTCGGAGGAAAAGAAGGATCACATTGAGGTCATTGATGGGACATCCCAGCATTTTTCTGCTGAGGAGATCAAAAGCTGGGAGCATCTCATATACAGATAGCAGTCGTTTGTCCCACTGACATAGTCGTGTGAAGTTGTATATTATCACAGGAACCAACAGGGTGTATATTGCTGCACTGGAGAGGCTGACAATCTGAAAAATGGATAGGGAGGTCAGCCTGCATGTAATCAGTTCGGGAACGTGAGTTTCATCATGTAGTAGCCCTGTCTTGATGGAGCAGCTGAATTCTTCTTGGAAGAAGACATCCAGATGAAAGTGACCAAGGTACAGGTATGTGACCGAGGTAAAGAGGAGCAAAAGGGAGTTCCTCAGGAGGTAGGTGGCCACTAGTGAATGTGAGCGCTGCTTACATGCCAGGTACCGCTCTAGCAGGGGAAATTCAAAGTATCGTTCTTTTCGGGCCCTGGGTGGGGAAAGAAAGGAGGCAAGGTTAGGAAGTACCATGTAGAACCATATCCCTAGAGTCATGTGGGAAAATAACAAATGTGTGCATTCGTTATGGAATTCTTGGCTCATTGAAGATCTATCTGCCTTCCTCGAGCATAACCATGATTCTTCCCCCAAAAGATATGAGTATAACTCATTTCTCTAAGTACTGAATGCAATGTGATAAACCTGGGGAATGATTGATGAATAATGAATGGTCACTTTGGATTTCTGCCCAGCAAGGCACATTAAAGCTGTAAGCAGAAATAGGACCCTTTGAAAGTAATAGGCTAATGAAATTAACACTGGACTGAGAGTCTAAATGTGTCCTAGTTCTTGGCCTGTGTACTCTTGTGTTTGGTTTTTTGGACCAATTCATTTATTTTATATGAATGAATGTGCTAAGGAGTATTTGTTGAGAACTGTGGTGTTCAGGTAGGTAAACCAATCTCTGTTCCAAAGAGTTTTAGAGTCTTGTTTGTTGGAGAAGGAGCAGACAAAACATGCAAATATGCAATGAAATTGTCACTTGATTTGTTGCTAAATTGATCGATACCATAGTCATTATAAAAGTTAGGCGATGGATTAACAATGTAGGTTGGAATGTGCAGAAACCTTTATAGAGAATATTGGCTTAAAGCTGGGTTTCAAAAGGTAGAGGGAAATTTTTTTACAGAGGATATAGTGTGTGTATAAACATGAAACAATATGATTTCAAATCATGACTCAATTATTGTCACTCTATTTAAAGCTACTATTAATTGTTCAACTTTCCAGAACCCCTTCCCTGCCTTATTTTTTCTCTTCTTCATTTTAGGCATCATCCCCTAACGTATTTTTGCTGCTGCGTTCTGCTTACTTTTTGTCTCTTTTCCCTCTGGAGAATGTGAGCTCCACATGAATAAGTTAGCTTTGTTGCCACTGCCCCGCCCCCAGACACAGACAATGTATCCAAAGTAACCATCACAGTCCCTGATACTCAGATGGATAAATAATGGACTAAATAAATTATTATTATTATTTTTTTGGGTGCTGGGGATCGAACCCAGGGCCTTGTGCTTACAAGGTAAGCACTCTACCGACTGAGCTATCTCCCCAGCCCCTAAATAAATTATTTGTTCAGTGGAAAAGGGATAGACTGTGTAGGTAGAGTGAAAGGTTTCTGTCATCTGGTTGAGTATCCCTTATTTAAAATGCTTAGGACCAGGAGTGTTTCAGATTTTGAAGTTTTTCAGTTTTTGGAATATTTGCATAGATTTTGCTAACAATGCTCAAAAATTTTTGGATTTTTGACTATTATGGATATTGAATTTTGGGATTTGGAATACTCAATTTATAGTTAGGTGTTTGAAAAAGTAGTTGGTAACCGTATGTTTAGGCAAATATTTGGGAGAATTTGGGTAGTTTTGGTAGACTTGCGGGGAGCTATTGAAGGTTTCTAAAGAAGAGGAATAGTATACAGAAGTGGCATTTTAGAGAGATTAATCCCTTTGTGGTTCAGTGTGTTCATCTATAAACTGCAGGTAGAGACCTTTCTCTATAAGAATGACAGTTCATGAGATGATGAGAACTTTGCTCCCTTAGGAAAGATGACATATAGAAAAATTTAAAGACTACTGTGCATGTATACCATTTTATGCTTGACTGCATCCTTCAGAAAAAGACTGAAGAAACAACTCACTTCTCTAGCTCATCCCAGAAGACATGAGGGTCAGAGCTCTTCTGCCGAATCTTCAACACGTGCTGCACCAGGCGGATGGAACGATTATAGGATTTGTCCAGTTCACTGATGATGAACAGCAGATCTGAGCTGAGGGCTGGAACAGCTGCATACTGCCACAGCAGCACTGGCAGGTACATGGCCATGGCCAGGGCCAGAAGGGAGTAGGGGAGGGCCTGTCAAACAAGAATTGGCTGAGCAGGTGGCCCAGGGTTTTGAGCCTTGAGTGATAGTACTGAGTGAGGGCTCTCCTCTCCCTAGTTTCTCTTTCAGAAGGGAAAGACAGCGTGGGGAGTGGACCATGTAAGGCTCTTTAACAATATGAAAGAATATAGTGAGGTCCAGTAGGAAAAGGGTGGCAGATCTTTCTGTTCCCCATATCCATATAGTTTTTCTGATCTATGGTCTATCTAGGGTCCCAGGGGAAAAGAAAGAGTGAGAGGGCATGGTGTGTGTGAGTGCATGTATTTCCCTCCTGCCATCCCTTCAAATATGTTGGGCTGAGTAGCTAACCTGAGATCACAGCCAACCATGGCTATGACATCCTAGGGGAGAGAAAATCCCATTTCTTTCATGAAACCTTCTGTAATGCCCTGACTTTTCTAATGCACACTGGTTATTTCTCATCTTTGGATTTTTTGGTAATGCCACATTACACCATCAGAAACCATCTTGGAATTCTTTCAGGGTTCTATTGTGTATGTAGATCTGTGAACTGACTTTCAGGAATGCCTAAGTCTGTCTCTTTAACTATACTATTAGCTACCTGAGATGAGGAACTGAGATGGGTTGAATTGTGTTTATGTCTCCCTCCCCCATATGTGGGCATCTTAATCCTTATCTCCATGTGAAATCATATTTGGAAATATGCTTGTTGCAAATGTAACTAGCTGATTTAAAATAAGGTTAAACTGGATGGGCTCCTCATCTATTATGACTGATGTTTTTACACACACACACACACATCATGTGAAGAGGTGCACACAGAGAGAACACCCAGGGTGATACATCTACAGGCTGAAGAGAAGGGATCCAACTGTACCGACACCTTGATTTTAGACTTCTGACTACTAAAACTGTGAGACAGTACATTTCTGTTCTGTATGCCAGAGTTCGTGGTACTTCATTACCACAAACTGTAATAAGAACTTTTCCTTAGATTGCCTCATCATACTTACGACCTGAAACTGGGTTGGGCCCACCATTTTGCTTACAGTAAAATCTCTATTTGTAAAGGTTTTTAAAGTCATGTTTTTCGTAGGCACTTAGCATTCATTATTTTATTTGATTTTCACAAGGATGCTATCAGGTAGCTATGATTAGTATCTTTATTTTATAAATAAGGAAACTGAAGCATGAGAGGATTAAGTGCTAAACAGGGTTACACATCCAGGAGGAGTGACAGGATTTGTAGCTGTGCTGGGTGATTTGGGAGCATATTCTCTTAATGACTACTTGACCAATATCTTCTCCTGAACTGGGGATTTTTTTTTTATTTTAGAAGAGAGTTTGGAGAGAAAAAGGGAGGATATGTATTTGATTGTATCTATCTATGAGAAGAAAGAAGTGTGTGTGTGTGTGTGTGTGTGTGTGTGTGTGCGCATGCTTTCTGAACTAAAAAAGAAAGGCTAGGAATGTGAGACTACAAGAGAAAGTTAGAACCTTTTTACTCCTGTCCAAGAAAACTTTTCTTGAAACTAAGCTCTTTACCTCTATGGAATGTTTCTATAGGTTTGAGGTGGAGCTGGAGGATCTGGGTTTAAAGAATTTACCATTGACTTTAATGATCAGGCATTTGATTCTTTCTTGACTTGTAAATTCCCTTTGTGACATCTTGAACTTGTTACCATCTAAATTTTGCTTGAACTGCCAGTGGCAGAGGCCTCCTGGGCTCTCTCCATTGTCTCTAGCCTTGTCTGGGTCTTAGAACTGTGGTATTTGGAGGCCTTGCAAGTGATTATCACTAGGGAATGCCTTGAGTGACTTCTGATAACATGGTGAATTGAACAGACTTGTTAGCATTGTTCCCTCATAGAATCCATTAGCAGCTGGGCATGGTGGCACACACCTGTAATCCCAGTGACTCCAGAGGCTGAGGCAGGAGGATCACAAGTTCAAGACCAGCCTCAGCAATTTAGCGAGGCCCTAAGTAACTTAGTGAAACCCTGCCTTAAAATAAAACATAAAAAGGACTGGAGATATGGCTCAGTGGTAAAGTACCTTTGGGTTCAGTCCCTAGTACGATCAATCAATCAATTAATCAATCAATCAATCCTACTAGTGTAATGCTAAATTATTAAAAAGAAAGACATGATTTTATAAGAGCAAAGAGAATTAGAGAGGTTGGGCACAGTGACACATGGCTGTAATCCCAGTGATTCAGGAGGATCACAAGTTTGAGGCCAACCTGGGCAAGTTAGCAAGCCCTGTCTAAAAATAAAAAATAAAAGGGACCAGGGATGTGGCTCAGTGGTAGAATACCCCTGGGTACAGTCCTTAGTACTGGGATCCCAACCTCTATTATCTATATGCTAACAAAAATAAAATTTTAATTATGAAAGTAATATAAAATATGAGGAAACAAAAAAGCAAACAAAAAACAGGACAAGAGATGAGCAACAGAATGTTGAAAGCTAGAAATCAGAAGACATCAGAGAGTGGGGAGTTAAGGCAATGAGAAGAGGGCTCTTTGTGCCTCAGAACCAGAAAGGAATTGGGGATATGGAGGAACTTGAACAATGAGCGTGTAGGTGAGCTGACAACAGAAAATTGAAAAATCTGTGTTGAGAAATAGACCAAAAGGTCTTTTCTGTAATGTAATGTATTCCAGCGACCACCCTGGCCCTCCCTGACAGGTTAGAGGTTTACTGTGGAGACAGTAAACCAGATTCATCTCTGTATTTGAGCCCACTGAGGGCAGAGGAACCATACGAGAATGGGGGATCAGCTGAATGAATACTGAGTGGCTGAATTCTCCGAGGGCTGACAACCAGGCTTAAAACCAACTGTGCCCTGCTCTTCCCCACAAATTAAGAACTGAACGACTCTTCTCAGAGACTAGTGACCAACCCAAGAGAAGGTCAATAATAGATACTGATATTTGAGTTTTTTCCCCAGTGGAATAGACCAAAGGGTTCACCTTCAGCTAAAGACTGCTTATCGATGAGCTTCACCCACAGGTAAAAAGTATCTAGTCAGATAAAAGTGGGCAGTTGAAGATCAGCAGGAATTTGAAGAATGCCTGGAACATGAAAGTCAGCCACTGGGGCAAGGTCAGGGGAAGGAGGTAAGAAGGAATATAATGATATAGCTCTCTCTTCTGTCACCCAGCTGTGAAGCCAGCCTGACAGTCTCTGCTTTACCTTGTGGGGCCAGAGTGATTTTATCTTGTCCTGGCCAGCCTCATCCTGTTCATGGTGAACCAGTGAGTCCCAACAGGAACTGTCCACGTATGCAGCCTGCCGGATACTGAAGTTACTTGGAGAAAAGCAGCTGATTGGAGACCCTGGAATAAGAATACAACTTGGAGGCGAGAATGGGAACTTGAAGGGGTCATTATCTAAGAATTTTGTAGGGGTAATCTTCACAACTCTGAATTATGTGTCTGGCAGACACTGTCTTCTTCCCATGCTTTAGTTTTGTGGGCTTGGCACTGCTGTGTCTTGGGAAGACAGGGCATGATGGGACAGCACCCTACTGTTGGGTCTTTGCCTATCATTGCACTGACTCAGCCTGATCTGGTGGTTCTTTGCTCTCAAAGTACTCCCCTGGATTCCCAGGGGATGGGCTATCCCTGTACTCCTGCAGTTTCTCACCAGAGGGCTTGCAGTGTGATGGTAACATCTCCTTCCTGAAAAAGCTGACATCTTTTAGATTCTAAAACAGGATTGATTACCTGGACTTCTGAACCCAAAAGAGAAAGGACAGGCAAGTGGTACTGGAAGGAAAGTAGGCTTGGGGGACAGTCACTTACTTTTTGTTTTCCCATCATTTTCCAGAAAGAGGCAGAGTGGGGAGCCAATACCTTTTCCCTTCTTGTGGATGGTTGTAGGGACAGTGGGAGGTAGGCACATGTCACTGGGAAATGTAGTAAGCAAATGGAATGGCTAAAAAAGAAAGCCAGAAGTCCCAGTCCTCAGAAAATCCATATTCTCTTTAACAGAGGTAGTGGATTTTCTGGGTTAATTCAGTGCTAAAACACTGTAGACCTGCATGTTAGTGTCCTGTCTGTGACAGGATTTTGGAGAAAGTAGTAGGCTTATTTAGCACCTCTGAATGTGCTAAGGGCTGTATCAGGCCCTTAACATATGTTCTCAAATCTTGTTCTCAAATAATATATGTTCTTGGAGGTGAGGGTGGGAAGAAGGCTCAGAGGAAATAAGACACTTGTCAACAGTGTGGCTAACCCTGAAAAGATTATGGGGCCCCAACCTCTATTATCTATATGCTAACAGAAATAAAGTTTTAATTATGAAAGTAATATAAAATATAAGAATATTGAAATCATGACTATTTCTTATTGTAAAGCGTCAAAGGTGACATTTAAAACTTCTTGGCACCTCTGTTTTGCTGGTGTCCTAAACTCATGCATGGTCTGCCCCTTGGGTAAGCCAGCCCAACCCAAAGTCACGAAACCTAGTCAGTGTGGGAGCTATTTCTCTTCAGAGCTCATGCAAAGAGTAAATTGAAGTGGGGTCTCTCACCGACTTTTGGAAGCAACTTACCGGAGGAGAACTCTTGGGCAAATGCCAGGGACATCAGCAGTAAGGGAAAGCCCACAGCAACAAACTTGACCATCTGGTCCAGGGGCAGTTCCAGGCGCAGTCCTTTGAGGCGGGAGCCTCTGCGGTCAGGCAGTAAGGCATCAGAGAGCATGTACTCTGCAGCTGTGTGTGCGAGCGACATGATGCTGTGAACTTGGGTGTACAAGTGGCCCAAGGTGGTCCAGGATAGTAGAATGAGGAGATGACAGCTTCAGGCAGCTGGCTTTGAGCAGAGTGCTGCAGCCCCAGCCTCATGGATATCTGTGCTTGGAACAGGCGATGTTTCTCTAAATAACTGCCCGGGCCCTGAGCCAGGCACACTGGTAATTAAAGGGAGGCATAGCCTCGGTAGGTCCTTGCTGGAGGAGGGTCGGGCTTTACTTGTGGTTGGTGCCAGGCTGCTCTCTTTGGATTGTCTCCGAGTAGATCAAGCCTAGTGGCTTTATGCTGCCCTCTCATTAATAAAGTATTTTCAGCGGGGTGGAGGAGAGAGGAGGGCTACAGAGCTGGGCCCCCATATAATTGGTGTGGAATTTGGGTGGGGATTGCTAAAATGTGTTAAAGGCCATCATTTTGTGGTTTGGGGTGGGAATGGAGCCCCCAGGATTCAGTTATGATTTCTACCTCTAAAAAGTAGTCTTTGTTTCAGTGATGAATTTTGCTCAGGGCCCAAGGGTGTTTCCCAGATACTGCTCTGTATTTGGTGTTAAATTTCCTTCCTGATTGGTCTTCCAAAACATTTCAACCATATATTTCCAATTTTCAATTCCATTTTAGCCCTATAAGTTCTCTAGAGAACTGGGAAATGTGTGGCAGTGATGAATAATGGAAAGAGTATGACCTCTGAAGATTGGAAGAAAAAGTCTTTCCCTGGAGACTTAACAGTGCTCACATTTTAATTTAATTTTAATTTTGAGCAAGTCACTTGGTCTCAGTTTTCTCATTTCTCAAGTGCAAGTATGTTAGAAACTTACAAGATTGTGGGGACTGATTAAGAGCATTATATGTATAGGTGCTCCATAGACTGTAAAGTATAGAGCAAGTGCTGTGGTTTGAATAGGTGACTTCACTAAAGGCTTGTTCACTAGCCTGTGGTGCTCCTAGGAGGCAGTGGAACCTTTTTAGAGATAAAGCCTAGTGGAAGGAAGTTAGGTCACTGGGGGTATGTCCTTGAAGGGAATATTAGGATCCCAACCAATTCCTGTCTCACCCTTTTGCTTCCTGGCTGCCATGAGGTGAACAGCTTCTTCTGCCTTATAGTCCTGTCATGATGAAACTGTGCTGCCACAGGCAAAAAGCAAGAGGGCCAAGTGATTATGGACTAAAACCTCTGAAACCATGAACTAAATTAAACTTTTCTGCTTATTAAGATGCTTGTCTTAGGTATTTTGTCAAAGGGATGGAAAACAGACTAATATAGCAAATGTCAACTCAGCTCAATTTAGTGAGGTTGGGTGTCCCTATTGCCCTTCAGCTTGGTTTTCACTTGGGCCCCTTTGGCTCTGCCCTTTCCACGAGGCCAGGAGTTTGTGGGCCTAGGGGATGTGTCCATCCTGAACCTGTGCAGAATCTACACTATTGAAACCTCTCTCCTAGTACAGTTGACTCTGTAATTTCTGCCCATATGACGTCAGTCTAATTTCAGTGCTTGTGTGAGCCTTTTCCTCTTGTGCAACCTTTCAAGGGAAGATTGTGCCCCTGGTGTGCACCCTCAGGCCTAAGAATTGGTTGAATGCAGAAGTTTGGATGGAATTTAGAAGTACTGAGGTGTCCACGTGTGCACTTGAGAGGTTTTCTGCAATGTGGGACTTAGTTGAACTGGGAAGAGAAGGGGATTGGGCCATAGGCCTGGAATAGTGTGAAGATTCTAAATTTGAACTTGGCATTTCTGATCATTATGGTGTGTGTGTGTGTGTGTGTGTGTGTGTGTGTGTGTGTGTCTGTGTGTCTGTGTGTATGTAGGTAGGCAGGCAGGCAGGCAGGCAGTTGGAACATATTTTACTCACCAGCTTGGTTTAAAACTTCTCATTTTTTAGATATTTGGTATATGGTATATTGGTCTCTATTTGAAATTTTTTCCTGGTCCCACAAATGAGTAGGCTGGGACTACCTCTCTCCCCATTCCACAGGATAGAGGCCAACTCTGATTCAGAGTTGCTGCATATGTACTAAATGGAGTGATCCAGGTATGGGAATAGCAGAAAAAATCCTTTATTTATATTCTCCATTTCCCTCTCTACATTCTCATTTCTGTATCTTTTAATTATATGTGTTTTTGCCTAATGCTTACTGTTAGTTTGTATGCATGTATATTCTTTTGCTTTTAAAAATACTTATCTATGAAGTATAACATGTAACCATTAAAATGCACATATCATAAATGTGCAGTTCAATATATTTTCATGTAATCAAGAAACAATATTTTTAGCATCCCAGAAACCCCCTCTGTGCTCTTTCCTAATAATTATCATTTCCTGAAAGGTAGTCATTATTCTAACTTTAAACAGCATAGATTAGTTTTGTCTTTAAAAAATAGAATCATCTATGTATACTCTTTGGTGCCTGCTTGTTTTGCTGCATGCACATTGTATTTATGAGAATCATCCGTCATGTTGCCTGTTTTTGTACTTCATATGCAAGGATTTATATACATGGTTTTTTGTGTTTGGATTTTCTGTCCAAATTATTTTTGAGTTACATCCATGCCATTGAATGTATTAGAAATGCATTCATTTTTATTGTATATACAACAATTTGTTTATCCATTCACCAACTGATGGACATTTGGGTTTCTGGATTCTGGCTATTATAAAATAATGTTGCTATAAACATTCCAAGGTTTTATGGTGAATACATGTATGCCTTTATGTAGTGTACCTACTGAGGAGAAGGATTGCTGGGTCATAACACTATTCATATGTTTATAGTTTTCCCAGTAGTTTTATCAGTGTACACTTTGACCAACAGTTTATGAGGATTCCAGTTGCTCCACATACTTGCCATTACTTTTTTTAATTAAAAAAATTTTTTTAGCCATTTTAGAAGGTGTGTTAGTCAGCTTTCATTGCTGTGACAAAATACCTGAGAAAAGCAGCTAAGGGAGGGAAGATTTATTTTTACTTATGCTTTCAGAGGTTCATAGTTCATAGTCAGTAAGCTCCATTGCTTTGGAGGAGGGAGGGAGGGAGGGAGGGAGGGAGAGAGAGAGAGAGAGAGAGAGAGAGAGAGAGAGAGAGAGAGAGAGAGAAAGAAAGGGGGAGGGAGGATAGAAATAGGAGGAAGAGGAGGATAAAGGAAAGGAAGGGGAGGGAAGTGGGGAGGAAAGGAGCAAAGAAGGGAGGGGGGAGAAGTGGAGGAAAGGAATGGAGGGAGCTGGGATAAGATATACTTCCAGGGTATGCCCCCAGTGACTTACATTCTCCAAATTGACATCATCACCTAGGATTTCCACCACCTCCTAATAGTCCATTAAATTATGAACTCATTAATGAAATAATCCATTTATAAGATCAGAGCCCTTGTGAGTCATTCATTTCTAAAAATCCCACCTCTGAACATTGCTGGATTGGGGACCAAGCCTTCTACACATGAGCATTTGGGGGGCATTCCAGATTTAAACTATAACAAAAGGTGTATATAAGCATTGTATTGTGGTTTTAATTTGAATTTCTCTGATAGTATGAAATTGGATATTTTGGACATTTGCATGTCTTCTATTTTTAAATCTTATTTATTTAAAAATAAATAATATTTTTACATACCATATAAAATATATATGGTGTGTCCAGACATTGGCATTAATGGAGTAATGAAAATGATTAGACTAGAGGTATGGTAACATGGATAATTCCCAAAACTATGTTGAGCAAAACAAAAAAACGAAAGTTGCAGGGTATTTCTAGTACAGTCATTTTTATAAACTTTTAAACATGCTAAAAAACAAATTTATATATATGTCTATGATATCTGTATTTCCATATCCCATATATGGATATCATCTTTTATGAATTATATATTCAAGTCTTTTACCTATTTTTTCTTTTAAGTTGTTTGTCTTTTGCTTATTGATTTGTGGGAATCCTTTTAATATTGTGGCTCTGAGGCCATTGCCAGAAATATGATCATATTTTCTCCCTCTTCATTGGTCACCTTTTCATCCTCTTCATGGTGTTTGTTGTATTTCTAGATGTTCTAGAAGTCAATGTATTATTAATTTTTATATATGACTAGAGCTTTATGTATACTATTCCAGTAACCTTTAGTTATTCCAATATTAAATAAGTTTCTTTTAAAATATTTTGTTTTATATGTCTCATTTAGGCCAGAGTTCATCTAGAATTGGTTTTTTAACATATGAGATGGAGGTGAAGGCACATTATTTTCTGCATGTGTATCCAATTGACTCAACTCAATTTATTGAAAAGACAATCAATTGCTCATGGTGATATACTGTTATTATTATCATAAATCAGAATACTATGTTCTAGTTGACAATTTGTCTTCTTGTACTACAACTATATAACTTTAACCACTGTAGCTTTATAACAGGTCTCAATGTCTGCAATGTAAATCTTCCAGTTTTTGTTGTTTTTCAAGATTGCCATGGATGTTCTTGACCTTTTGAATTTCTATATGAACTTGTCAATTTCAGAGAGAAAACCTACCAGAACTTTTTATTAGAACTTTTAAATCTATAGCTTTATTTGGGAAAATTGAGATCTTTACACCTCAAAACTTTGAAACCCATGAATGTAGCATATCCCTTCCTTTGTTTAGTTCTTAAATTTTTGTCCAATGGAATTTTTAGTTTTCAATGGATTTCTTACACATCTTTTGTTGAATTTATATTGCTAAATAATATTTCTTGATATTTTTGCTAACTGAATATTTAAAACTATTTGATTTTCTAATTGTTTCTAGTATATATAGAACTGACTTTTATATAATGATTTTGTTTCTTGTTACATTTATTTATTGATTCTAATGTATATTCATTTGGACTTTGTATCTATATAACTACATATCTATATAACTATATCATCTATGAAAAAATCAGTTTTTTTCTCTTTCTAATCCTTATGCCTTTATTTTTCTTGCCTTATTGCATTGACTAGGACCTCCAGTACAATACTGAATATAAATGGTCACAGTAGGTATCTTTTTGTCTTGTTCCTTTTCTTATGAAGAAATTTTATAATATTTCACTATTGTAGGCTTGACTGGGCTGCAGTATGTACTTTGTAACTCACACAGTGATTATTAGCTTAGTGTCTCTTTGTAGGGTGACATGGCAGCTGTTTTTTCCAGAGCAGGTAATCTGTGAGAGAGAGAAGAGAGACAGATAGATAAAGAGACAGACAGACACATACACATACAACAGCAGGCCATAATGCCTCTCATGACTTAATCTGTGAAATTACAATTACTACTTCTGCTTTTTCTTCTTCACTAGGAGGAAATCATTAAATCTGGCCCATGTACAAGTGGAGGTGAATTTTGCTCTCCAATAATTCATATACTATTTTAAACCACTATGTTATATAAGTGAGATTTTTTTTTGAATAAATCATCCATTTTTTTAATCCAAATTTCAAATTTATTGACATACCATCATTCATAATATCTCCTTATATCAATACTTTAGTTTGTAATTTAAATATATAGAAAAGTTGGAAAAATTTCCAGTGAACACCTGTTATCTGTAGTACTATCATTAGCATTTTACTTGGCTTGCTTTGTTATTCGTTTATCCATCCCTTCATCCACTCATCAGTTCATCTCTGTAAAGATAGATTTCAAAGTAAATTGTACACACTGATACTCTTCTCCCTAAATATTTCTGCATGTATACAATTATATTTCTGCATTTTTATAGTTTATTTTTTTAGAGGTAAATTTTACATACAGTAAAATGTACAAAGTTTATGCATACATGGAGTTTGAAAAATGTGTATACTTGTGTAATTTGTATTCCATTAATGTTCATGCATTATCAATCATTCAAGAAAATTTCATTTGATTTTTTTATGGAGATCCTCATTTTCTGCTGAAAATCTCCACACTTTCTTCTAATTCACCCACCTTTTATTTTCTTATTTATACTAATCAGAGTTATTTAAAAATCTCTGTCACTAACTCCAAAACCTGGGAAATCCTATCTGTTTCTACTGTCTACTTCATGTTTTTATTATTGGTCACTACTGTAGTTTGGATCTGGAGGGTTTCCCAAAGGCCCATGTGTTAAAGTCTTGGTCCTCAGCCTGGCACTATTAGGAGGCAGTAGAAACTAAGAGGTGGTGCTTAGTGAGAGGTCTTAAGTTTTGTGGGTGTGCCCCTTCAAGAAGATTGTGGGACCCCAGACTTTTCCTCTTTCTCTCTCTCTTTTGCTTTCCTGTGATTAGGTAGGCAATTTTTCTTTGCTACACACTCCCATCATGATATGTTGCCATAGGCTCAAAGTAGTGGGGATCAGTTGATCATGGACCAAAACCTCCAAAACTGTGAACCAAGGCAAACTTTACTCTTGGTGAATTATTTCAGGTGTTTATTACAGTAACAGAAGGTTGACTAACATAGTCAAATATGTTTAACTCTTTACACATGTAGTAATTTTGTATTATATCTGAACATATGGTTCTTATGGTTTTTAGATAATGCTGTCTTTCACCAAAGGTGATTCTCCTTCCGTTAGGCATCAGGAATGAGAACTGATCATAATTCAGTCGGGAACTCAGTATGGTTAGACTGGTGTTCTAGTAAGATTCAGTCTACTTTTAGTTTTTTACCATTTCTAAACTTGAACTTTTCCGATGTTTTATTGAGTCAGTTAAACTGTTGTGGTCTCTGTCTCTTAACTTTCAAAAGGCTTAGAAGTTCTGTTATCTTCTCTAGAGGATTTCCATTTAGCTATTTTTCTACTGCATGTAGCTTCAAAATATAGCACATGTTTTGAAGGGGAGACTAGCTCAGAGAGTATATCACTGAGATTAATGCCTGCCCCTCAAACCTGTTTTCTAAGCACCACAGGGTATAGGTGTAGGAGATTTCACTTTGTATTTTAGAAGCTTTTGTTCTAGTCCTCAGTCCACACAACTCCAGCATTCAGCAGATGTCTTATGGGGAAAACTGGCCATGTGTTTGAAGTCCCTCAAGTTTCCAAATGTCACACCACTTACTTCATTTACAACCTTTGAAAGCTTTGATGGCTCATTTATCCCCAACAGGGTCTCTGTGCTTGGATCAAGGTAATGACAAGTTGGTGCTCAGATGCAAAAGATTCCTCTGTGATAAAAGTTCCAGGAGATTGTCATTTTACCTCAGCATGATTCTGTCCTCTCAGAAATTTCCATTTATCTCACCCTTATTTCTTCCACAGCTTCCTGATAGCCACAAAATACAATTTTTATAGCTAATATACTTTTTCTATTTGTTGCTTCAGGAGCATTCACCTGCCATTCTATATTGCATTTTACTCAAAAGTTTGTGCTTTACCATTTTAACATACATCTGTTTTATATCTCATTCTTTTTCTTAGTTTTTAAAAACTTAGCATTGTCCCTGTAAAGTCAATCCCTGTTGCTATGTCTATAGCTATTGGTTGTTTCTACTGCTGTAATGCACTTCATTTTATCTACTTACTTGTTTGTTAACAGACATTCATTTTGCTTCTACTCCTTGCATCATGACCAATGTACATTTCCTCTTATGGTCTCACAAAAGAATTTAGTTGGGATACCCATCTAGGAATAGAATATCTAGGTTCTATAGGGAAACTGATATAAAGTAGTATTATTTTAATTTAAATTTCTGTTCATAATTAGTTAATTTGAATATCTTTTCATATGTGCCTTAACCATTTACTTCTGTTAATTATTTATCATACTTTAAAACTTGATGGCTTTATACACTAAACAGCTATGATTTTCCAGTTTCTATAGATCAGGAGTTTGATAGCAACTTGGCTGGGTTGCTGTGGCACAGAATTGCTCACAAAGTTGTGTTCAAAAGATTGACTTTGTTCATTGAAGGCTTGGCTAAGTTTGCAAGATTTACATCCCAGATGGTTCACTCGTGTGGTTTTTGGCAGAAGAGTTCAGTGTGGCAGGAGGCCTCGCTTTCTTGCTGCATGCCCCTTTTCATAGGGGTGATTGAGAGTTCCTACTACATGGCATCTGGCTTTTTCTGAAATGAGCAATCTGAGAGAGAACAAGGCAGAAGCATTAAAAATTTCAGCCCATAGATAGAAAAGTCTCTGAACTGCTGTTGATGACTTTGGATTTGCCTTTGTAAAACTGATGAGGAGGATGCTGAGGAAAACAGGCATAGGAAATAAGTACTGTTAATCTACTGACTACAATATTGAATTAAGCCAGGAAGAGCTTTGTCATATCAATATCATATGTGCTAGTGCATGAGAAAAGTAATGGCTGATGAGTAACTCAGAAGGATAGTTTTACTACAAGGCACAAAGTCTGTTGAACTAACCAATCCCATTATAAATTCTAAAAAATTGGCAGGGAGCTGACTTGATGAAAGGTTATGACAGCAGCTCTTGGTCAGCATGTAATGCACAGATGTGACCAATATAAGGATGTAGAGCTGTGATGTGCGGTCCTCAACACAAAGTTGTATTCTTCTCTAATATAAAGTTTATCAGTGTTTTAGGAATAATAACAAAACAGTTATAGATATCCACAAATGATTAATTGCTGATGAACTAGTACATGGGGGTGTGGAGCTGATGAGAAAAAAGAATGATCAAGGTTTCCCACTATGATGCTCAAATAGATTCCTCCCCACAAAAGAGGAACTGGATGCCTGCTTGGCTTGTTCCCTGGGGATGAAGTCTGTCCCTGTAGAGTGATATTCTGCTTCCGTTCTCCTTTAGGTTAGAGGCCTCTGCTAAGGCCAGGTCATGGTCAGCTCCCCCTTGGGACTGTGTTTTACTCATTTCATTTACTACTAACATTTGCTAGAAGACAGGCTTGCTAGGGAATGTTTCAGAAAGAGGATGATTAGAGGAAGTGGACAGCAACTGGGGTTTATACTGCCTACAACCAGATTACATATTTAGAGATAAATTTTTTATGTGTTTCTTGGTTTTGCATACATGTATTTTGCTTCAGAAATCTAATCTTCTCATATAGGTGATCTTACAATATTCATCAGAATGTAATAATGTACAATAAACATCTCAAATCTGCTTAGGGTGATTATACTTATTCTTACTGAGTGACAAGTCATATTCCCTTTTATCAAAAGAAGAATAAAAATAGCTCAAAGTATGAACATTTTTTTTTTTTGAATGCTTAGTTGCTGTAGAAATGTGAGTTGTCCTTAGGCATCTGTCAGTCACTCTTGGTTTTTCTCTATATGTGAAGCTGTGTGACCTAACATAGCAGGTGTCCTTCCACTTCTGGAGGGTTGGTTAGCAACTGTATCAGAGGGAAATAGGGTGAGAACATGATGTGGTGGTTTCTGAGAAACCATTTCAGAAAGAGCACAGGGCTGTGGATATATCTTAGTGATAGAATGAGTGCTTAGCATGCACTGGGTTTGATCCCTAAGAAAAAAATGAGATACAGTTCTCTACCCAGATAGGTCATATGGGTCAGTATTGATGGAGCTTGGATAATTTAATTTTGATGCACATAGGTATAAAAGTTAAAAGACTGTGGAGAAATTGTTTTAGGTGCTTATATGTCATGTCTGCACAATATCACCAAAGAAGAAGGAAAAGAATAAAGAACAAAGGATCATACACATCCACAAAAACATTAATGTTATTCCAGTTATGTATTTATAAAACATTGTGTATGTGTTTGTGGATATAGAAAATGAAAGAAAATACAAAAAGAAATAAGAGGTCACATTGTGTATTCATGCCAGTAACTAGGTTTGCTTTGCATATGAAATTGGATATAATAAATTGGTAGTTGGGCTCAAGTCCTAGGATTGCTGGAAAACCAGTCTTATGACTCTAGATAGGAAACAGTGTTCTGCTACAGAAGAATCAGATTATAGCAACTGAGAATTTTGTAGCTTAAAAAATTGGGCATATTATACTTGGAATATAGTTTGTTTTCAGTAAAATAAAGGAGCGGAGGAAAAACAGATGAGATCTGTTATTGCTCCTTCCTGTGTTCAGAGGGTCTCAGGAAAATTCAGATTAGGTCTGAGTTAAAGGTAGGCAGAACTGGAAATAGAATAGAGCACTATCACATATCAAAAGAAAAATAACTTGATTTGGGGACTGGATCTCTCTCCTATGTGTGTCCTTTATGTTGGAGTCCAAAAAGTCTGTCCTTGACTTCTCATGTTATAGTTTTCCACTAAAAGTTTCAATCACTTTTGTTGCTTCATAATTTTATATTTTATACTTTGAGTCCCAAATCACTGTTTATTTGGTTTCCATTTTTAGTGTTAACCTGTGGTCAAGGCAGAAAGCCTTTAAAGCGATGGTAATTATGTTGATACCCAAGAGGATTGTTGGGAAGTCTTGAGACATTTCAAACAAAAAGACAGATTAAAGTCCGATCTTTGAAAAACAATTGATTTTAAAGTTACAAAACTCTTGGAAGAAAACACTGGGAGAACTTTTCATGACTTTGGATTTGGCAGTGGATTTTTAGATTTGACACTAAATGTATAAGCACCAAATCTGAAAATAGATGTAAGACATTTCTCCAAAGAAAAAAATATGAAAAGATGCTCAATATCATTAGCTATCAGGGAATTACAAACTAAACTCACAGTTGACACCACTTCACATCCAGTAGGAAGGTTGTAAAAAGAAAAAAAAAATGGGAATAATAAGTATTGGTGAGGATGTGGAAAAATTGAAGCCCTTATACTTTATTGTAGTATAATTCCTATATCTTCACATTTACCACCTTAAAGTGTACAATCCAATAGTTTTAAGTATACTCTCAGAGTTTTTTGTAACTATCACCACAATCAATTTTACCCAAGAAACTCTGTAACCATCAGCTGTCATTCCCAGTTTATCTCCACTACACACCTATCTGCCTCCTCCCACACTACTCCACATCTCCAGCCATAGCCAATCACTTATTTATTTTTTCTCTATTTATGTCCCATTCTGGCCTTTTCCCTTCTTATAGAACTGTTACATATTCTTTGACTTCCAGTCTTTCTGCCCTAACCACCAAGCCTTTTGTAACTGTCATTCTATTTTTTATGAGATAAGCTGTTTAAGCTTCTGTGTATGAATGAGATCATGTGGTATTTGTCTTTCTGTTTGTAGCTTACTTCACTTAACATAATGTCCTGCAGGTTCATCCATGTTGTAAATGCCAGGATTTTGTTCTTTTTAATGATTGAATAGTATTCCATCACACCCACACACACACACCACATTTTCTTTTTGCAGTCATCCATTGATAGACTCCTCGGTTGATTCCATGTCTTGGCTATGGTGAATAGTGCTGCAATAAATGTGGGAGTGTGGATATTCCTTCAACACATTGATTTTATTTTCTTTGGATATATACCCAGTGGTGGGATTGCTGTAGTTCTATTTTTAGTATTTTGAGCAACTGCCATGATGTTTTCTCTCTAATGACTACAAATACACATTTCTGCCAACAACGTATAAGTATATAAAGATGTATAAGGATGGAACTCTCACGTGATGCAGCCATCAAGAAGTTTGGCAGTTATTCAACAAGTTAAATTTAGTGATTCCATGTGACCTAAAATAAAATACAGTAATATTACTGTATGTTAGAAGTACTTTAAAAATATACAAAAGCAGTATTATATTCATGTAAAATGATAATATATAGATAAGACAAAGTTAGAAATTAAAAACATAATACTTCCTTTAATCAGTGATTATCATTCTTTACTACTCAATGTCTACCTTTCCAGATATTTTCCTGTGGATTCATACGCCTTTTTTACCCTAAAGTGCGAGCATATTATATATACTGCTGGTATTTCTTTGTAGTGTTGCATTTTAAAATATATAGTTTCATTTGATTTCATCTAACTCCTTCATACCCAAGCCATTAACTGTATCTGCCTTGTGTTCCTTTTCCTTAGGTATAGGAAAGTCTCCAAACTTCAGGTTGCAGTAGTAAAGACAAGGAAATCTACTTTGCATCATAAGCTCTGTACCTTATATTATGGTGCCAAAAATGGCATCATTAATAAGCCCTCTTTGGGTTGTAAAATTATTATCCCCATGTTAAAATAAGAGATTGATTTGAAGTTCAGAGACTAAGTTAAACAAAAGGGTTGAACTAGAATTTGCACCAAGATCAGTCTGATTCCAGTTTATTGTCTGAGTACTTACTGGGACCACATAACTTGTCATTCAGCTAAGATATAGCTGGGAAAAAGTCACAGCAGGATGCTTCTAGAGTGATGTCAGCAAAAATGAAGGAATATGGAACTCCAAAATCTCTCCCCCATCCACAGAAGCACAAATAAACTCACAAAAATGTTTATAATTAACTTTATTAGAACTCCGGGAACTAAAACTTTGCAGCGACCAGGGGAACACATAATTAAGGAAAACAAACTGCATCTCAGTAAGAGAGCTTTGTGGCATTTTAACTTATCCTGGATGCCTCTACCCTTCCTAACCAGTTGGCAGAAGCCTTGAAGACTCAACCCACATTTCTGGCACAAGTCCTCAGGATGGAGGAAGCATAACGAACCTCATTCTCAAAAAAAAAAAAAAGGGAAGGTTTTTAACTGTAGAAGCTTAAGGTGAACAACATGATTATGTATTTTTGGAAATTTTTTTAGATATTGACAGATCTTTATTTTATTCATTTATTTATATGTGGTGCTGAGAATTGAACCCAGTGCCTCACACATGCTAGGCAAGTGCTCTACCACTGAATCACAACCCCCGCTCACATGATTATATTTTTTCACTCAAGGTTTCAGCTTTATTTGTCATATTTATATTTTCCTCACGTAATTGATGGACATGAGAGTATCACTTTTAAAAATATATATTTAGTTGATTCATACTAATTATACATATTTATTGGGTTCTGTGTGGTATTTCAATACATGTGTACAGTGTATACTAGATCAGATCAGAGTAATTGGCATTTTTATCATAGACATGTATCATTCTTTGTGTTGTGAACATCAAATTAGCAATTTTGAAACATTCAAGTAATTGTGTGAATCATAGTTATCTTACTCTGCTATAGAACATTAGGAGTTATTCCTCCTAGCTAACTATGCCCTGTATCCATTAGCAATGTGATTTTGGATATATCTATGCCTGGTAAAATGATTACCACAGTAAGCAATTTAACAGATTCACAATCTCAGTTATTTTGTTTTGTAAGAACACTTAAAATCTTTCTGGTACAGCTTCCAATATACAATACACTATTAGTAACTACAGTCTTCATGCCATATATTAGTTCTCCAGACTTATTCATCCTACATCACTGAAATTTGTACCCTTTGAATTACCTGTGCCTGTTGCAGGCCTATCCCACCTCTGGTAGCCTCCATTCTGTGAGTTCAGCTTTTCCACTTAGATTCCACATATAAGAGAGATTACTTGGATTTTTCCTTTCTGCATCTGACTTATTTCATGTATCATAATGTCCTCCAGGTTCATGTTCATCCATGTTGTTGCAGATGGTGGGATCTCCTTTTTTTCAAGCTGAATAATAAATATTCCAGTGTGTGTGTGTGTGTGTGTGTGTGTGTGTGTATCTAGAAGGTCACATGCATGCCTAGGACTGGATACTACTTAGAGGAGACTTGAAAAGGCCCTAAATTCTAACCTTTGGTTGACTTTCAGGTAGTGTTATGTATAATAGCCTAAAAGAGGAGACAATCCAAATGGCCATCAACAGATGAATGGATAAATAAAACCTGATATATTCACACAATGAAATATTACTCAGTCATAAAAATGAATGAAGTTTTGATATTTGCTACAACATGGATGATGCCTGAAAACATTATTCTAAGTGAAAGAAACCAGATTCAGAAGACCACACACATTGTTTAAATCCTTTAAAATGAAACATTCAAAATAGGGACATCTATAAGAGACAAAAAGCAAGTTAGTGGTTGCCAGGGGTTGAAGGTAGGAGGGAATAGTGAATGATTGCTTGATATGTATTGGGTTTCTTTTTAGGTGTGTTAGAATGTTCTGGAAGTCAATAGCATTGATGGTTGCATAGTGTTGTGAATGTACTAACAGCCTTTGTATGTAAACTTTAAAATGGTTAAATGGTTAATTTTATGTGAAGTTCACTAAATAAGAAGAAAAATAAAAACAAAAGAGAAAAGTAGAGTTCTAGTAATTGTGAAACATATTTGAAATGAAGCCTCCATGGCAACAGTTTCTGCAGTTACATCAGTATAGAGGAAATTTCCTAGGTGTTGCATCATCCACACAAGAATCCTCCAAGGTTCTTAGAGAAAAGTTAACTTTTAATGAATCCCTAAGGTCTCTTTTGCTCTTGAGTCTTGAGGAGAGTATTCCTTGTGGGGCTAATTTGAAGTTTTTCATAATGAATTGTTTTTTACATTTGTCACTTTTATGCAATGGGATTGAGAGCAGGGATGAGGATTTATTAATGACTCCAAAGGATGTGTCAACATTCTAAGTAAAAAACTCTGTAAACGAGACACTGTTACCACTGAGCTTGGGTTTAATGTGGGCCACAGAAAAAGATAATCAATTCTAATAAATGTGTATATATACTAATAAGCATAAACACTTTCTGAAAAGGACATGGGCTTTGCTGTTTGTTTTATGATTCCCTTACTTTCTGCAAGAAGAGAAGTTCCAGCTTCACTCTATTCAAATATATATAGCCCATGTACTGAGATTTGAATTTCCCCAAGGAGAGATTAATTGCTTTGGCTAAAAAGTCTGCTCATTTTTTTTCTTGTTTTTCTGAAATAAGTAAATAAACTCTTCTATTTCAAGTGTTTTATTACCTGTATCTGGATGCAAACAAAAGGGGTGACAAAAATCATGGATGAGAGCAATGTTGTAAAAATTTCAAGCTTTCTCAGCATTCTTTTGATGATGTTTCTCATTCTTGGATTTTTCTCCTTACAACTATAATGGATTTGTGTGTTTTACTGGACTAAGGTTCTATTCTTATGGTTGTGTGAGACTGGATGAGACCCACCACTATGTTTACCTTTCTTAAAACCTACCCATAATGAAAATGCATTGTTTGACTGATATTTATTCATGAATAGAAATGGAATTCTTACCAATTTTCTTCGTCATCTGTGGATTTTGTCTTTGATTTTGTTTAAAAATTGCTTAATGATGGAGACAGAAGATGTTGGAGTAGAAGAAAGCTGCATCCCAAGCTGTGCCATGGCATGGGAACAAAGTAGCAGGTATACAGCTTCTCAGAAAGGTGGATGAAAGAGGGATTTAATTTTGGACTCAAAAAGAGTCTTAGGGACTCAGAAATTTGGGTAAAATAAAGAAGAAAGAATACCTTGGCGCTAACCTGGTGGCTCCATGGTGCTGCTGGTATGGATTCACCACAGATGGAGGGGGCACATAGTCTTGGTATGGAGAAACCTGAGATAAAAAATGCAACTAATCTTAGCTGATCCAGAGGCTGCACTGAGTGCTGGGGCTTGAAAAGTGCACTGTGTATTTCAACTGGCCATGGAGAGCTGAAGTGGGGAACCATTTTGGGGTGTGTGCAGCTGAAGCAACTGAAGACTGGAGAACTGAACTAGGAGATCAGAAAACTGAACCAAAGCAAACCGAACCACACAAACAGCCACATATTCTGGCAGTTGCTTATTGAGTGACCTATGCTGGGCCCGACAAAATGTGAGTGAAACAGCCATGGAGTAGGCTGTACCCAGGGAGATACGAGTCGGAAGGGTGAAGGGGAGCCTGACTCACTTCTCCTTTGTGTCTGGTGGCTCACATGATCAGCTGAAGTGGGCCAGGACTCTGAGGGGATATACTCAGGGACTAAACCCAGGAAGGCTGTGCTCCTGGGCAGCAGTGAGTGGAAATCTGCTGCCCTGTCCCACGACTGCATTTCCTAGGAGGGTCCTGAGAACCAGAGGTGCAGAAGAGATACTTTCTAACCCTAGGGGCAGGTCAATCTAGTTTTTCCAAAGAGGGTACCACCCAAAAAAGCCCCTGCGGCCTGATTAGACCTCATCTCCGCCTGCTGGAACTGCCCTCAGAAAGCTGCAGAACGCTGCAGTTTCGTCCATTTGGACCAGATCAGTGCACCCTGGGAGTGTAGTGATTTGCTCCAAATGAACAAAATGCCAGCTGACAGTATGTCCTAACCCATCTTATCTCATACTGGTGAGAAGAGAAGCTGAGTCTCATAGCTTAAGCTGCTCCAAATGGCAGCTCAGAGAGCAACACAAAAACAGGAAGGGGTTAACAACCCCAACCCTTGCTTTATGAGTACATAAGAGGAAATGGAAAGAGAGACTGTTGGACACAGTGAACACCCTATCTGCTCACCACCTCAGTGGAGAAGTTTCTTTTATTATTCACCAAGGTTTTGGATTTAATTTAACTTAAAATTTGTGTGTGTGTTGTGCACTTATATGTGAATTCTGGCTGTACTGATTGGTTCTGGGACATATATACATACAATTGTTTCTTTTTCTCTCATTTTTAGCCTTTTTTTTTTTTTTTTTTTTTTTGCTGGGGATTGAACCCAGGGTGCTTAACCATTGAGCCACATCCCCATTTTGAGTCTCTCTGTTGCTTAGGGCCTCGCTTGGTTACTGAGGCTGGCTTTGAACTCATGGTCCTACTGCCTTAACCTCCTGAGCAGCTGGGATTATAGGCATGCACCTCAGCATTGCCTTTTGAGAGTTCAGATTTTTTAGATTGTATATTTTGATGTGGTATATTATTTTCATTTGTTTTATTCTATTGTTTTTCTTTTCTTCTCCTGCTAATGGCTAAACTGCATTCTCTCTCCCTCTTTCCCAATATCTTGCTGCTTCTATTTTTTTCCCCTCCTTCCATATTAACATCACCTGCTATCTCATCTTCATTCTCTGTTCACTTTAGGAAACTGTGAAGTTTTTCTAACTGCCTAACACATTTCTTTTTCTCCTAAATAACTATTTTTCTCATCTTTCAGAACTAATTGGTTTATATAACTCCTGCCCCCACTATTAAAATCATTTCTGCTTTGGATGATGTAGTTGATATTGGCATCAGATCTGCTATTTTGCTACCACCATTCTTCTGCCTCCCCCACACCCACACCACTTTACAACCCAGGTTGTTAGCCCATGAACTTTATAGCCAGTCCTTGGTCCATTGTTATTAGCCAGTGAAATTCCACTGCTTAAGAATAGCTCCCCTACCACTTACTTTCTCTCCCTCCCTCTCTCTCTCCCTCTCCTTCTCCCTCTCCCTCTCTCATTCTCTCCCTCTCTCTCTCCTTCTCCTTCTCTTTCTCCCTCTCCCTCTCCCCCTCACTCTCCTCCTCACTCTCATTTGCTTTCTCTCTCTCTCTCTCACTCACGCTTACTCTCAATCTCTCTCTCTCATCCTGTGGGCAGACACTGCCTGCCTGTCCGCTTAATAAAATCTCTTAGGCGAGTTCCCGCATCTGGAGTGGTTTCTGGGTGCTTTCAGATAAGAAAGAAATGTTTCTGGGTAGGAAAGTCTTTTTGTGATGAAACCCAAGATGGGATTCACGGTCATTGCCTGCTGGCTCTCCGCTCACGGGGATCCGAGCCACCTTGACCATGCCCCCTCCTTCCTGGCCAATATCCGCCATGGGGTGTTTCTGCCACTTGTTGTTGCCGACCTCCTCACCCACCACAGAATTCCCCTCTGGACAGCCTTCCCTCTACTTGTGGTGAGTTCTCAGAGCTCTTCTATGGTGGCCCTGAACTCTCTCTCTAGGAAAACCCCAGTGCTGGGTCAGGGTCTCCCTCAGCTTTGGCTGCAGACCTGTCAGTGATGGTGACAACCCTCACTGGTGGTCTGCTCCTATGTGGGAAATCAGAGAGGTTGTGGGGGTGCCCCTTCCTCTCCTGTTTCCCTTCTCCCGGCTCCTGAGAACTCTTAGCCATGGGCTCTGCCCAATTGAAAATTCTCTGCAACCCCCACCCCCTTGGCCATCTCCTCAAAAACATTCGGCCTCTCCATTTGACTCCAGATCTCAAACCTCGCAGGCTCATTTTCTATTTCAACACAGTCTGACCTCAATATAAGTTAGATAATGACTCCTCTTGGCTGGAGAATGGGACTTACATGTAAACTTTGTAAAATGATGTTTAAAGAGGAGGCAAAGATCAACTTCAGATCTAGAACACTTTACCTAAGATTTGTAAAGAGCCCTGCCTTACCTGAGATAAGGCTCTGCCTCCTACCTTGCTGCAAGTCAGAATGGCTCTAAAATAAGCCAGACTTCAGATTATTTAAAGTTATAGGATGGATAAGATAATATAGACCCCAATTAAATAAAAGGGGTAAATGACTATAAAGTCATAAACATTAGAATTAAAGCCCAGTACTCTTACTTTATGACTGGTGAAACTGGCTTGCTGGATGTTTAAGATCGAACTTAGAGATTGAGATTAAAATACAGGGGCCAAGAAAACCAATATTTGGTTCTTGTCCTCTAAATCAGATGGAACCTAGGGAATGAGAGAACTTCTCTAAGGAGCTTTGCAACTCTGGGCCAAATGACCTCCTGATCAGGGAGATTAATGAGACCACTAGAGGATGAAAAAACAATCAGTGCACCTGCTGCAAAGAGGAAGGTCATTGAAAAAGGACGACCTCCCTGATGCTTCCAAAGGAAGCCGCCTCATTAAGGAGACTACCTAGCAAATGGCACTAGAGGAGCAAAGAAGCTGCTCTCAAGTTTTCCATGAGTAACCCCTGTGGAACTCAGCTGACCCCCTTAACAACAGATAAGAACAAGGTCAATTTGACCAGCTTGATCTTGAACGCCTAGCAAAACAGTTAAAACCAAAACATAGCCATTCCTGGGCATTTAAAAGAAGAAACAATAGTTAAATGTAAATTAAGATATGCACTTATGTTAGCTCCAGGAATAAATAAGACTGGAGGCTATTAAAGAGATTCTTTTTTTTTTTTTTTTTTTTGCAGTGCTGGGGATTGAACCCAGGGCCTTAGTGCTTGTGAGGGAAGCGCTCTACCAACTGAGCTACCTCCCCAACCCCAAAGAGATTCTTAGGAAGGACTGCTTGATAACCATCAAAAGAAACTACCAAAGTCAGAAATTTTTGGTCATTTTAACATCTACAGATCTTCCTAAACAGGACAATGCCTGATAAATTGCCTACAGAAGTTCCTGCAAGATTAGATACACAAGTTCTGGAGCTGGAGGACATACACAAGTTCATCAACCAATCCATCAATCAGTTGCTTCTCCTTCAAGACTACCAGCTCCTGACACCCAAAGCCTGGACCAGTATTCACTATTGACACCTCTGACTCCCCCAAAAAACTGCTGTCACTTAAAACCCTCCCTAAGGCTCTTTATTTTTTACAGGAATGAGACTCTTTCCCCCTAACCAGCAGGAAGAAGCTACAGAAGAAAGACCATTGTCCCACACCCGGTACCTTTAAAAACAAAAAGGGAGGAATATTGGCATCAGCTGCCACCAGTTTTCTGCCCATGCCCCACCATTTTACAATCCAGATTGTCAGTGTGTGAACATCCTAGTCAGCCGTTGGTTCACTCGTCAGCCTGCAAACATTCTCACCAGTCATTGGTCCATTGTTATTAGCCTGTGAAATTCAATTACTTAAGAATGGCTCCACTGCCATTCTCTCTATCTCCTCCCCCCCTCCCCCTCCCCTCCCCCCCCCCTCCTCCTCCTCCTCCTCTCTCTCTCTCTCTCTCTCTCTCTCTCCCTTTCTCTCTCTCTCTCTCTCTCTCTCTCTCTCTCCTCTCTCTCTCTCTCTCTCTCTCTCTCTCTCTCTCTCCCTCTCTCCCTCTCTCCCTCCCCCCCCTCATTCTCTCTCACTCTCACCCTCTCTCTCTCTTTTTCTCTCTTTCTCTCACCCTGTGGGCAGACACCCTGTGCCTGTCCACTTAATAAAATCTCTTGTGTGAGTTCCCGCGTCCGGAGTGGTTTCTGGGTGCTTTCAGGAGGCATTAGGATACTTAACCTGAAATTGTACTACAAAGCTACCATAACAAAAATAGTACGGCATTGGCACCAAAACAGGCAAGAAGACCAATGAAACAGAATAGAAGACACAGAGACAAACCCACATAAATAGTTATCTCATACATAGACATACAATGGAGAAGAGATAACTGCTTCAACAAATGGTGCTGGGAAAGCTCAAAATCCAAATGCAGCAAAATGAAATCCCTATCTTTCATCCTGCACAAAAGTCAACACATAGTGGGTCAGCAACCTAGGAATTAGACCAGAAACTCTACAACTGCTAAAAGAAAATGAGTTGTAAACAGCATATTGTTGGGTCTTGTTTTTGGATTCATTTTATTAATTTTTGTCTTTTAATTGGGGAATTGAGACCACTCTCATTCAGCATTATATGAATATGTATTTGTGGTTTCTGGCCTGTTTTGTACTATATTTTATCCTGTCTTAATTCTCACTTAGAGGATTATTCTTCTGTTGAATTTCCTTTGTTTGGAAATTTGAGAATTGTTTCATGGTTCTTCTGTGTACAGTTTATCTTTGAGTATTCTTTATAGTGTTGGCTTGAGGCTTATGAATTATTTAGTTTATTCTTGTCATGAAAAGTTTTTATCTCCCTCTCAAATTTGAAACTGAGCTTGGCTGGGTATAGTTACCTTGGCTGGTCATTGATTTCTTTTAGGGCTTGAAATAACTCATTCCAGGCTTGATTTTAGGGTCTGAACTGAGAAATCGAAGTAAGCCTTATTGGTTTGCCTATATAAGTGAACTCATGTTTCCCTCTTGCAGCTTTTAATATTCTTTACTTTTTTTGTATGGTAGGCATTTTGATTATGATATGTCTTGGAGATCTTCTCATTTGAATAGGTCTATCTGGGTCCTGTAAGCCCCCTGTATGTGGATGTCTGTCTCATTTCTGATATGGGAAGAGTTTTCTGTAACTATCTTATTGAAGGTGTTCTTTATGCCTTTAGTTAGTGTCTCCATGTTCTCTTCTATCCCTATGATTCTCAGGTTTGGTCTTTAAAATTATCCCAGCATTCTTGTATATTCTGGTCATGTTCTATATTTTTTTCTCTTTATTATATTCTGTGTACTCAAGATCATATAACCTGTCTTCAGGTCCTGAAGTTCTGCCTTTAAGGGCTGAGGTTCTATTTTCTATGCAATATGTTAGTGATGCCTTCAGTTGACTTTATAATTTGATTGATTATATTTTTCATTTCTAGGAGTTTTGCTTGTTTTTTTTTCACTGTTTCTGTTTCTTTATTAAAGTGGTCTTTATCTCCTGAAATTGCTCTCTTAATTCCCTTCTTAGATCTTAGATCAATTTTTTATAATCTTTCTATGGGTGTTCATCCACCTCACTATCAGTGGGATCTTTTGTTGGGGGAATGTGGACTTTGGGGAAAGATTTATTTGCCTGTTTTCTCATGTTTTCAGAGTCTTGGACTTGTGCATCAATTGAGGTGGATTCCTCTACCTCTTTTTTACATATGTCCTTTTGTATGTAATTATCTTATTTGTTCTGGGACTTTTCTGTTTTTGATATATGCGTTGATGCCAAGGGGTCAAACCTATGTTCCCTCTCTGATTGTTCTTTAAATCCTTGCTGTTGGTTTTGGGCTTTTGTCTTTTCCATTTTTTTGAGTTGGAGTAATATCAGGGATCAGGTGGAGTAGACTGCATGTGAAGTGAGATTCATTGCTGCTTTGTTTAGATGTATTTCTCAGTTGCAAGAAACCTTCTGCGTGATCATGAAGTATACCAGTTCCTTTTTGGCCCCTCTTCAAGGGGAGAGCAGGCATGGCACTAATGTTAGCAGCGTATGTATAGCTTTATGATAAATGGTGTATACTTTGACACTTTATGACACTATTTGCCACTTATATATAATGGTGGTCTCAGTATTTAACAGTACCAGCAATAAAAAAAACCACTGACCACATAAGGAATTCAACAGCAGGTGTCCACTATGTTGTCTAGTATATTAATGGTCACTATTCTTGAATGGGGTGGAAATTACATAGTCTAATTGTTTTGGTTTCTGTATTTCTATTCTTAGTATTAAAGTGTAGCTGAAGATTGACTGTCATTAATGTCTGTGTGGAGTAAGGTGCACTGACTTTTTGTTGAATTTAGTCAGTAGCATAGTCTCTAGTGCTCTGTATTTTACCTGCACCTAGTCTCTTAATGCCCTATATGTTCCCTGGACCTCACAGAATAGAGCAAAATAAGCAATGGTAACAACTTTTGCAATGAATACACAGCATAATGTAAATAACCAGTTTCCTACTATGACAACTTCAACATTAATTACCACTAAAACCCAGGAAAGGTGGGATCAGCAATTGTCAACAGTAAAAACAACAACCATGAACTAGATCTGATTTAAATGCAAATGGCAGGTGTCAACTATATCATCTACAGCAGTAATGACTGCATCAGCATTAATGGTGGGGGCAGGAGTTCTATTAGTCAATTCTGAAATATGATAAAAATAGTTAATTAGGAGAAAAGAAAATATGTCAGAAGGTAGAAGAGAATTTATAATTTCAAAAAGTGAGTAGAGAGAATGAAGAAGAGTTGTAGCAAGTGATTTTAGTACAGGAGGAGGGGCAAAAATAGAAGAAGCGATATAATGGGGGAGAGAAAGAGAACAATAGCATTAGTATGAGAAGAGATGAGAGAAAGAAAAATAAGAGAATAAACAAATGAAAATAATACAAAACAAACCCCAAATATGCGCACCAAAAACTCAAACCCTCAAAAGACAAGGCAAGGTAAAATAACTACTTTAAAAAAATACTAAAATTTAGAGAAAAAGAAACAAATAAGTGTATGTATCTATCTCCCTGAACCAATTAGTACAGCCAGAATTCACATACATGGGTGCAGGAAAACTCTCTTCCCCTCTCTCTCTTTCTCTTTCACACACACACACACACACACACACACACACACACACAATAAAAAAGATTCTTAATGAAGAATGAAGAAAATGTCTCTATTGAGGTGGTTAAAATATTTGACTAGAAAAAGTGGTCGGTGTCTATACTCCACAGCTTTTCTTTCCATATCCTCTTGGGTTATGTACTGATAGAGAGGGCAAGGGATAGGAGCTGCTAACCCCTTCTTGTTCTTGTGTTGTTCTCTGAGCTCCCAACTTGAGTGGCCTAAAATTGAAGTTGTTTGATATAAGACTCAGCTTCCCCTCTCACCAGTATAAGATGGGATGGATTAGGAGGCACTGTCAGTGGAGTTTTCTCCATTCAGACCAGTTGGTGCACTCCCAAGGATACCACTTATGCAGAGTTCCTGCAGGTGGTGTCCAGATCTAATCAGACCTAAGGGGCTTTACTGGGTGGTGTCTGCTTTGGAGAGATTAGATTGACCTACCTATTGGCAGGGCAGTAGCTAATCTCTGATGTCGATCTGGACCTCAGGATTCTCTCTAGAACTGGAGCTAGGGAAAGAATACTCCACTCTGCTGCCCAGGAGCAGCCTTCCTGGACTTAGTCCCCAAGTGTATTCACTCCCATCTGCTCAAACTTCAGCCCACTTTGGCTGCTCATGTGAGCTGTCACTCAAAGGAGAAGTTGAACTCCCCCATGCCCTTTCAACTTGAACCCCCTGGATGCTGTCCTCTCCATACCTGTAATTCACTCACATTCCTCCAGGCACACCCTAGGCAAGGTAAGTGCCTGCTGGGACATCGTTGCAGTGTTTGCTCTGATGTCCTGGTTACCACAGCTACATGAGTGTGATGGCTCTGTGATGGCTCCTAATTCAACTCTCCATGGCCAGTTATGATACTAGAATGCTTTTCAAGCACCAGTGCACAGTGCAGCATCTGGATCAGCCAAGTTTAGGCAGCTCTTCTGATCTCATGTTTTTCCATGCCAAATTTGTGTTTTTCTGTGTCCTCCCTCGACCTCTGTGCTGAATGGGTGCTGCAGTTGCCTCCACTTTCAGCGCCAGCATGGCAGCCAGGTCGACTCCAATGTATTCTTTCTTCTTTGTTTATTGTAACAAAATTTCTGAGTCCCTAGGTCACTTCAAGTGTCCAATAATGAATTTTAGTAAGATCCCTCTTTCACACTCCTCACTGAGAGGCTGCACATCTGCTACTTTGATCTGAGCCATGGAATGACTTGGAGTGCAGTTTTCCTCTACTCCACTGTCTTCTGGTCCTTCTGCTGCTTTTTTATCAACAGCTGAAAACAGTTGTTTCATATATATTTTGTCTGGGTTTCTGGTGATTTGAGGCATAAGGAAAGTCTGGACCTTGTTACTCCATCATGGTTGGGAGTGGAAGTTTCAGCTCCTTTTCTGTTTGAAGTATCATTCTTGTTTTAATATGCACATATCAGAAAATTAGGGCATGTTCATTATTATTTATATTTCCTCTGAAATATCTATTTATATCCTTTGCTCCCTTTTATCTTGGGTCATAAGCATTTTTATCGTAAAATTTTAGAAACTCTTTATGAAAGATTTGCATTTTGTTCGAGATATAAACTCCACATAGATTTCTCCCATTTTGTTATTTAATTATTGACCTCTTTTATGATATATTTTTGCCATGAAAAAAGTACTTTTTAGAATATAGTCACATTTGTTGTTGTCATTCTGGATCTGGAATGTCCTCCAGGGTCTCATGTGTTCATAGGTGGGGATTTTCAGAAGTGGTTGTGTTCTGACTGCATCAATGGACCCCTGGGAATTGGAACTTTTTTTTTTTTTCGGGTGCTGGGGATCGAACCCAGGGCCTTGTGCTTACGAGGCAAGCACTCTACCGACTGAGCTATCTCCCGAGCCCCTGGAACATTTTTAAAGGAAGTAGATCACTGGGGTTATGCCCTGGAAGAGTTCATCTTCTATGCATATCCCCTCCTCTGCTTGAGCAGTTTTTCTCTACCATGAGTAATGAGGCTGCTGACCATAGACTGAAACTTCTGAAACAATGAGCCAAAATAAACCTTTAGCTTTGTCATTGGCAGGTATTTTGTTCACAATGATGGAAATCTGACTAACATACTTGTTTATGGCCTCTGAATTTAAATAATACTCTACCAAGTGTTCTCTACTTTCAGGTAATGAATAACTTAGTCCTATGCTTCATTTTTCTTTCCAGAACTTATATGATTTCAATTTTTGCATTTGGATGCCTTTAAATTTATACTATTTATATTGTAAGAAGGAATCTAAACTTTTTCTTCATAAAGCTGTCTGGTGATGCCATCAGCATCATTCTTTCCCCCATTGATCCAAGATGCTACCTTCATCAAATATTAAATTTCCCCCAGACTGCTTTCTGCCCCTATCCCAGCCATATAAGACTGTGGTGCATGATTGAAGAATGTCCTGGGTTCCACTGGGGAAAGTTTTCCTGAGGAACATCATCCGGCATACAGATGCTCACAATAAGATTAAGGAGTCAGATATTTGGAAAATAAGAGAACTAGAGAAACAGATGGAGGCTGACCAAGAGGAACCAAAAGGAAAATGTTACCAATGGGGGAAAAAACATCTCCCCAGGTAAAATCATCTACTCACGAATCCTGTTAACATAAGAAGTCAAAGAAATCTCACAAAAAGAAGATTACTAAAAAAAAAAAAAAAAAAAAAAAAAAAAAAAAAAAAAAAAAAAAAAAACAGAAGAAAAGCAAGAAGGAAGCCACAGTAGATTCCTCAAGCAAGTTCTCAGAAGAACCAGGGGCTTCTAGTACCAGGAAAAGGAAACAACCATATAAGTGCAAGAAAGTTCAAGTTCAAGTTCAGCAGTTCAAGTGAGATGCACAGTGATGGTTTTGATGAAGAGAGTCAGAGAGACTACTGGAGGCTAAAGAATGAAATTGCTGGGACATTGGAAGATGATTTTCTGAAGGCTAAATCCTGGAACAAGAAGCTATATGATTATAAATCTTACATGCCAGACAGATGGGGTTATGGTAGTTATAAAGAATTGTATCCTGAAGAGTTTTAAATAGACAGTAGTGATCAGCAAGATATTACCAATGGGGGAAAAACATCTCCCCAGGTAAAATCATCTACTCACGAATTCTGTTAACATAAGAAGTCAAAGAAATCTCACAAAAAGAAGCAGAAAAAAAGATTACTAAAAAAAAAACAAAAAACAAAAAACCAAAAAAAAAACAGAAGAAAAGCAAGAAGGAAGCCACAGTAGATTCCTCAAGCAAGTTCTCAGAAGAACCAGGGGCTTCTAGTACCAGGAAAAGGAAACAACCATATAAGTGCAAGAAAAAAAAAATCTAGGAAAAAGTTGTCTCCAGAAATCTGCTTTATTTGTAGGGACAGAAAGTGACACATCCCAGTCAGATGATTCAGCATCTAGCAGTTCTGAGGAGAGTGAGGAAAGAGACACTTGAGAAAATCAAAAGGAAAAAGAGAGATAAAAATGTTCATATCCCTGTACCTAACAATGAAACAGGAGGACAACCTAATGCACAAATTGAAAAGTGGATACAGATGAAAGGTCTGCTGATCTCAGAGGATGACTAAATGGGAAACATTCTTATTTCCCATTTGATCGGTTATTTACAGCTCTTACACCTTGGAGTTTTGCCAGTGACTTCTTCAGCACAGAAGGTCTGAGGTCAGAACTATCTTGTGCCATCTATGTTTTGACAGACTCTTGTCTTCTGTTTGGCCTGTTAAACTTGATACCCTTTTCTTGTTAATAGGGAATCTGTATTTTGTTATGAATATTTCTTGAAGAGATTATTATTATTATTACTTTTTGCAATTAATCACATTTAGTGTAGAGGACATATATAGAAATTTAAAGAACCCAGAAAGCTGAATTCAATAATGACCTGGGTACACCAATTGGAATGCTGAAGTTGGGGAAATTGAGGGCTGAGATCAAGGATTGATTGGAAAGCAGTATTAAGCAGAACACTATATTCTGTTGATATAGCAGGTATCCTAACTGATTTGTCTTCAGCCTTGGTGCTTTGATTCTTGGGTTTTTTGACCCCACAAGTGTGGTCTGGTTTATTCTGACATCTTCCTGATGTCTGTCCTCTCTTTCCCAAGTAGCTAATTTATCTTCTGTCCAATCCAACAGTACTTGGGACACATTTCTGTTAGAGATTGTATTGAATTGTGAGTTATATCAATGATCAAGAGCAATATTTTATCATTTTTGTATTAAATTGTGCTGAATCGTATCTTTCCTTATCCTGATATTGAGGATGAATTTTTTGAGAATACAATGTAAGTCTTTTTTTTTTTTTTTTAATAGCCTTAGCCTTACACACTGGGCTCAATAAACATTTATTGAATGAAAAGAAAAAAACAAACTGTTTCATGTTAAGATCCAAAGACAACTGTTGTTAAAAGACAATCTAGGGTTTTCTCAAACTTCCTCGTTGGACAGGATCTATAGCTATATTTAGTATATGCCTAACACATGGTAACTGGATAGTAAATTATTTTCTTGTTCCATTGCTATATATTGCCTAAAGAGACTTGTGTTCAAAATTATTTCTTCAGTTGTCATAATATCTACCAAATGGGGAAGAATTAGGAATTAGTTATGCTAATAATGCTCTGAAAGGGTTTCAGGGTAGCAATAGCCATCTAAATGTCTAAATGTCTTCTTCCTTTTTTCCCCCATTTGGGATTATTCCCAAGGTCTTGCACATGCTAGGCAAGCACTCTACCCCTGAACTGTATTCCCAGTCCTTTGTCTTCCTTGTTCATTTCTAATTCTAGTAATGAATTTTAGATTTTCCCTGAAACTAAGTTGAATCAGTTCCAAAATGAAATTAGGCTTCTCAGGGACATATCTAGTTTTTCCCAGTCTGCCTTTGAGTTAAAGCACCAAGTAGAGGCCACATTATTTCTCTTTGCCATATTGTCATCCCTACTATGTCATTTCTCCAGAAACCAAATATCACTGAAAGATGGCTGGCAGAACACAGATGAATTTTTTATTATGGGAGAAAAGGTAAAAGGGTTTGTTAGTTTCTTCCTTAATGTATCTTTACGAGCTAAGTAAAAATCTTAAAAATTCAGACCTTTGGTCTCAGTTCTGCCATTAATTGGTTGTTAAGTTCTAGAGCAGCTTAAGTTAACCTCCCTGGCGTTTCCCCACGTGTAATAGAGAAATACTTCATGGTAGCATGACAATTTAAGACACCAGCAATAGAATACAACTACGACATCATTTCATGAAGTGGTATTTTATAGTTCTAACTACTAAAATTAGTTCTCTTTATGGAAAAATTTCTAATAATGCTTGGTTTTAAAATATGTGCTTGGCCATTGGTGCCCTATCCTTTGATTATGAGTGGATGCTACCTTTTGGGAGATTTATTTGAAATATTAATACTTTGGTACTCAGTTGTCAATGTTCCTTGGTATATATTTTTGTCCTTGGCATAAGTAGAAACCTAATAGGAGGAAAGAAGAGTCTTTAATTACTACCTCTGAACCTTCTTGGAACAACTGAAAATCTTTGCTGGAAGGAGTTTTTAGAGTGTATTTTTTAGCATTGTTTTGTGCTCTTAAGTACTGACTGCAAGCACAGGTTTGGGAAAATGAGCCAGTTGAATAAGGCACCTCCAGGAAGTTGGCTCTTTGGGTCTTGACCTTTCCCTCCTACCATACTAGCAGGCTTATCTCTTTCCCAAGGAATACGTATTTTGCCTTTTCCCCCCCATGTTTATCTTTTTCTTGGTCAAGTATAAGCAATAAAGCTGTTTTGTTATTTATCTTTCTCAACTCCAAATTCTCTTCTATGCCTTAAGCTAAGACTTTGATGGTTCTTCCAACCCCTTGAACTATGGCTTAGAGTGGTTCTTCAAAACCTATTATCTCCTATTTGCACTACCAGCCTTGGAACATGTTTATTTCTAGTGTTCCTGCCAGAGATCTCAATATTAAATCCTAAAATGAGATTTAAGGAGAGAAAAAAGGAGAGTTGGAAAATTCATGTTTATTGAATAACTGGTGTAATAACAACCTGGAATTTCAGAATTCCAAATAAATATAATTTCACTTTTTGAACAAAAAATATTAAATTTCCATTTTTCTTGGGCTTGTATCTGAATTTTATATTTGGTTCTAGTGATATACCATTCTATTCAGGTACTAAAACCCCATTATAATTATAAAAGCTTTTTGGTGTTTTCATATAAGTTAGACGTAAACTTTAAAATCAGTTTGTCTTCCTACAGAAAAATATTCCCCAAAGTCTGTTGCTATGTCTAATGAGATCATATTACTTTTACAAACCAACTCAGAGAGAATTGATGTATTTTGGTGTTGAGTCATGCAAAAGGAGAACATGATATATCTTCTGATTTGTTAGATCTGTGTTTGTGTCCTTTAGTCATGTTTATACTTTTACTCATATAGGTTTTGTACATTTCTTGTTAGATTTTTTTCCTAAGAATTTTAATTTTCTATTGTGATGACATATAATATGAGCCTTCTGTTACTATAACAAAATACATGAGATAATCAATTTTAAAACAGGAAAAGTTTATTTTGGTTCAGTTTTGGAGATTTCAATTCATGGACAGTTGACTGTATTGTATTTGGGCATGTTGTAAGGCAGTGCAACATGGCAGAAGCATTTGATGGAGGAAGCTTCTCACCTTATGGTGGCTCAGGAACTAAGATGAAGAGGAGGGCAGGGTTACAATATTCCTTTTACAGGGAAAGTCCCTAGTGACCTAGCTTCTTTCCGTTAGACTCCACCTCCTAAAGGTTCTACCACTTTCCAATAATGTCATGGGTTTGGGGCTAATTCTTCCAATTAGCTTTGGGCTTTTGGGGGCGATTCAAGATCCCATCTGTAGCAATATTTTAGAAGGTTATTATTTGTATATAAAGTATATAAATGATATCAAGAGTTGATTACTGATTTTATTACTGAAATGTAGCTGGTATAATTTTAAGTACTTTTCATTAATTCTTTTGAGATTCCAGATTAGAATAATATAATCTGTATACACTGATAGTTTTGTGTCTTCTTTTATAATTTTTGCTTTGTCTCTAATTTTTTTCTCCTCTTGCATTTTCTTTTTCCTTCTTTACAATATAAAGGAATAGAAAATTATGACGGACATCTTATCTGGCTTAGGTTTTAATGGGAATGTCTACAATATTTTGTGTTAAGAATTATTTTCACTTTTATTTAAAAAATGTGCCTATCACTATTTCATTGAATATTTAAAAATAACAAATGGAAATTGAATTTGATCAAATGCTTTGTTATGTATTCTTGGTCTCACCTCCTCCCATCCTTCCCATTCCCTAAAGTATCCATTTTCTTTTTTATACCTTGAGCCTACCCTTTTATATAACTATTTCCTTCAGACTACAAACATAATTATGCCTTCATTATCCTAAAAATTCACCTCAATTTCCTTTCTTCTTTTAGTGTAAAAATATTAAAATATGTTGTATGCTTATGCTTTCACTTCCTGTCTGAAATCAAGGGCTAATGTTCACTTTTAAATAAATAAGGTATATTACTCCTTGTCCTTTTCTGTTCATATCCAGTGCCACATTGCAACTCCCCTGCAGATGTTTTGCATCTCCAAGTCTGGGTTTTCTATGCATTAGAACTTACTGTCTTATTGTCAGTTCTCTGGGGTAGAGGGAGTTTCTGAGCTGCTGTTTCTACTTAGTCTTTTGATATATCTGCCTATAAAAGTAACTTAGGCTATTAGGTCTCTGACTGCTCTTGAAGTGGGACACACTTTGTTTCTTTTTAATCTCAAAACTGAGTTCCTGTCCTTAAATTTGAGGCATTTGCCACCAGGTGGCAGTAGCAGAAGGAGTCATTCTGTCTGAATTGACAATGAAGATGCCTGCATAGTTATCCAACACCATCTTCTATTTTTTTAAAAATGGTAGAATGTATGTGTGTGTGTGTGTGTGTGTGTGTATGTATATGTATATGTATATATTACACACATATACAATGTAAATATATTTATTATAATATATATTTATTTAAAAAGTCTAGCAAGCACTAAGATATGATTTAATAAAAATTGTGTGTTAGAAACAACAATAACTGGAAAAAGGAAAAATAAAAACAACAGGATTTTTCATTCTTTACTTACCAATTTACTCAGAATCACAGAGTATGAGTGCATTTAATGTTGAATGAAAATTGATTCTTTTGTGTAGAGAGCTTCTGCCTTCTTGAAATTAAGAGAATGTGTGCCCTAATTTGTGCCTGTAGAAGAAGAATCACCATGGTTATGGTGTGATCATTTCTGTGCTGACTGCAAAGGGTGAAACACTGTTCCTCAGGACCAATGGGGAAGCGAACCTTATTTTTCCTCCTGTAACCACATGAACAGACTTTAGGATCTCACAAGGCAGTATCTGCAGTTGTTTAAGAAAACAGACACCTCTGTAGCTTTTAATACTTCTATTTAATTTAATTGAAGTTGGTGAAAGGGAGAAAGGCTTTCTCATGAGGAGAATATAAAAATCCTGCTGAATTCCAGGCCCACAATTTGGTATTGGATTATGACCATCTTTGTAGAAAGCCTATAGGGCCAGGCATGGGGGTGAATGCCTATAATCCCAGTGACTCAGGAGGTGGAGGCAGGAGGATTGCAAGTTCAAAGTCAGTCTCAGGAATTTAGGGAGACCCTAGGCAACTTGTCTGAACATTGTGGCTCAGTGGTAAAGTGCTCCTGGATTCAATCCCCAGTCCCTCCCACTGCCACCCTTTACAACAAAAGCCTGCAGAGGGATTCCCACTTAACATCAACCCTGGGCCCCAGGATCCAATGGGGGAAGAAGACAGAGTAGGTACTTCCTTCCATTGCTTTTGGTGTTGAAGTAAAAGTGAGCATAGAAATAAAATTGCTCCATGTTTAAAGTCAAAGGCTATGATTTCTTACTTTCTATAGAAACTTTGGGGAGAGTATCCAATGAAGCCTTCATTGGTTTCTACTTAGTCTTTTGATATATCTGCCTATAAAAGTAACTTAGCCTATTAGGTCTCTGGCTGCTCTTGAAGTGGGACACACTTTTTTTTTTTTTTTTTAATCTCAAAACTGTATTTGCACTCCCGGAAGCAGATCCAGACTGAGCCATAAAGAGAAATAGTTTAGCTATGGGGGAATTAATCTTTTTAATTAAAATATTTAAAAATATTCCCAAGAACTAATTAAGAAAACTTATCTCTGTCTTAAGATTTCTAAATCACTTCTTGGGAATTTTTAATTTGTTTTTATTAGTTATACATGATAGTGGAATGTATGTTGACACATTATACATATATGAAATATAACTTCCCATTCTTCTGGTTGTACATGATATGGAATTATATTGGTTGTGTATTCATATCTGCATATAGGAAAGTAATGTCCAATTCACTCTACTATTATTCCTATTCTCATTCCCATTCTTTCCTTTCATTCCCCTTTGTCTAATCCAATGAACTTCTAATCTTCCCTCATTTCCTCTTATTTTGTGTTAGCATCGGCATATCAGAGAAAACATTTGGCCCTTGGTTTTTAGGGATTGACATATTTCACTTAGCATAATATTCTCCAGTTCTATCCATTTACCTGCAAATGCCATAATTTCATTCTTCTTTATGGCTAATATTCCATTGTGTATATATACCACATTTTAAAAAACATTCATCTGTTGAAGGCATGTAGGTTGGTTCCATAGTTTAGCTCTTGTGAGTTGAGCGGCTATAAACATTGATGTGGCTGCATCACTGTAATATGCTGATTTTAAGTCCTTTGGGTTTAAACTGAGGAGTGGAATAGCTGGGTAAATGGTTCCATTCTATGTTTTCTGAGGAATCTCCATACTGCTTTCCAGAGTAGTTGCACCAATTTGTAGTCCCATCAGCAATGTATGAGTGTACCTTTCCCCCACATCTTCACCAATGTTTACTGTTACTTGTATTCTTGATAATTGCCATTCTGACTGGAGTAAAATGAAATCTCAAAGCAGTTTTAGTTTGCATTTCTCTAATTGATAAAGATGTTGAACACTTTTTGTTCAGTTCTTTTGTTAATTCAGTTCATTTATTAATTGGCTTATTTGTGGTTTTTTTTTGTGTGTGTGTGTGTTTAATGTTTTGAATTCTTTGTATATCCTGGAGATTAATGCTCTATGTGAGGTGCAGGTGGAAAATTTTCTCCCATTCTGTAGGCTCTCTCATCATATTCTTGATTCTTCCCTTTGCTGTGAAGAAGCTTTTTAGTTTGATTCCATCTCTTGGGAATATTTTAAAAGTTAAAGATCTATGTCAGTAATAACATAGTAACAAACACTTATTTAGAGGAAATTTACAAGCATATATTTAACATGTGACAAGAAGGAAACATGCTAAACATGCTGTATAAATTGATTGTCCCATATATGAATCATCCAAAAGCACATGAGTCCTGTATAATGGGATACCTATTTCTTCTGTGACACAGGATGATAAAGAATGGGAGGAACCCTTTCTTTTCACCCATATTTCCTCCAGCCTCATCCTCCAGAAGGAACAGTGACTCCTGACTATTGAGGCTGGGACATAGTACTGGGTAAATGTTAGTCAGCTTTCTCTTAGTATTAACAGATACCTGAGATAGTCAACTAATGGAGAGAAAGGTTCATTTTGGCTCAGGTTTGAAGGTTTCAGTGCATGAACCATTGGCCCCATTGTTTGGGGCCTGTGGTGAGGAAGCACATCATATCAGGAGTGTGTGGTAGAGCAGAACTATTCACCACATGGCCAGGAAGCCAAAAGAGAACAATGAAGAGGTTGGGGTCCCATAATACCTTCTGAGGTATGATCTAAAGACCTCCCACTGGGTTCTACCTCTTAAAGATTTTTCTGCTTCCTAATAGCTTTTCCCTGGGGACCAAGCCTGCATCACATAGGCCTTTAAGATCCAAACTAGGAGTAAGTATGACTCACAGCCCTGAGCATTTGCTTTTTAAGACTGTCCTACCTTCCGCATCTCTCTCTTCCTTTTTGAAATGCCCTTCTTTTATAGAGAAAAGCTTTGCTGATAACTGTGTGTGTGTCTGGGTTTGTAAAACTAATCTGGGGAGATAGGAAATTAGAGAGTCCTCTTGTGGTTCCATGGTAATATGTGTCCTTTTATCCCCTCCATCAGTATTTAGGCTGATCTTTATCTCCTGTCTAACTCCTGTGTCCTTCCTTATTAATCAACTTCCTACTCAGAGGATGGAGGGGAGGGTGGGTAATTTTCACTCTGCTGTTGTTAGGGTCTGAATGTTCCCTAAAGATCTTCTGTGGTTAAGGTCTAATCTTTAGTGCTATTGGGAGGTGGCAGAAGCCTTTAAGAGTTGGGGCCTAGTGGGAGTGTTTAGGTCACTGGGGTGTGCCCTCAAAGGGTTCATGAGACTCTGATCTATTCCCTGCTCTCTCTTTTGTTCCTGGCCATGAGGTGAATAGGCTTCCTCCTCCTCCATGCTCTCTTGCCATGACCACTGCCTTACCACAGGCCCAAAAGAAAAGGGGCCAATTGACCATGAATTGAATTCTCCAAAAGTGTGAGCCAAAATAAACCTTTCTTCTTTTTAGGTTGATTTTATCAGTTTTGTTATAGTAACAGAAAGTTGACTAATATACTCCTCCAACCACTTGTGTCAGAGTTCTCCAGAGAAATAGAACAAGTAGTGTGTGTGTATACACACACACACACACACACACACACACAGAAATATACATATATATGCATATATGTGTATATATAGCTGGCAAGTCCAAAATTTGTAGAATGGTTGGGCAGTTAGGAAAATGAAGAAAGAGCTTATATAGTTTTTAATCTCAAAATGTTAGGCTAGGCCAGCAGTTTGGAAATTTGGTCTGGAGTCTATGTCACAGTCATGAGACAGGATTCCTTTCTTTCTGGGAAACTTCTTTGCCCTTTATCTACTGATTGACTGATGTTTACTACATTCATCTGCTTTACCTAAAGTCAACTGATTATAAATGTTAATCGCATATACAAAATACATTCAGAGTAGCAGCTAGATTAGGGTTTGGCTAAACAGCTGAAACCTATTTGTAGCCCTGTATTGTAACCAAGCTGAAACAAGAAAATTAACCATCATAACCCAACACCTTATTAACTTGGCAACTATATATATGTCCTTATACTTAAGTAAAAAAGAATAACAAAGACATACTTCTACCTAATGGGATACAGCAAAACTAGCACATAAAATTAACAGTCCAAAGTGCTCCTACTTCACCCTTTTACACATGTAATGATTTAGCCATAATATGATCTACCTTTCCCTAAATATACAGAATTTTCTGTGCCTCCAAAGAAAATTATGTTATTTTCTCTGCCTGGAAAGACCTTATGTACCTTCTGCTGGTCACTTTCTACTTATCATGTAGAATCAATAGTACAAATGCCCCTTGATTTATGATGGGGTTATATCCTGATAAACTCATTGCAAGTTAAAAGTCTCATCAGTTGGAGATGCATTTAATACACCTAACCAACTGAACATCATGGATGTTAGCCTGGTCTAACTTAAACGTACTCAGAACACTTCCATTAGCTTATAGTAGAGCAAAAATCATTGCTATGGTTTGAGTGTGTACCCCAAAGGTTCATGTGCTGGAGGTTTTGTTCCAAGTGGGGTGGAATTGAGGTGGGGACTGTTGTAAGGTAATTAAATCATGGGCATTGTTCTTGGAAGGGGTTAATGAATAAGTACCCATGGAATAAGTTAGTTCTTGTGAGGGTGAGTTGTCATAAAAATAGTAGGTCTGGTCCTTTAATATTAATAATTATCTTAATAAACAGGAATATTTCTCCTTCATGCTCTTCTTGTTCATTGCTATATATTTGATTTATTTTGTGACTCTTCTATAGGATGGGGAGAAAAAAGGGAAAGGTCATTTTCCCTAAAATAAGCTCAGAACATTTAAATTTGGAGCTGAAATTAACTCTGGGAGGGAAGGGATGATTGGACAAGTGATTCCAGACTCCATCCTGGAAATCTTCCTGCACCTTCCTTTCTCTCTCTGAGGTGTGCTGCCAGCATAGAGACCTCAGAGGGCCTGTGCTTCCCCTTGGTACTAAACAAATGGCCATAACCTTGCTGCCCTGTGGTGCATCTTGTGACAAGCTTAGGAGGTTCTAACATTGATGAAAAGGAAACGAATGTGAAGTGTGTTTATGAGATACTATTTAATCCTTGTCAATTTGTGGAGTCCCATAAGGGTTTCCACACCCCAGATCTCATGGCAGAAGCTGTTCTTTGCTTTCACTATCAAAGATCATATTTTGGCCTCTCAAAATTCATGCTGAGGAAGTAAAGCCAGGTTGTTTTAGCTAGCTTTCTTGTCACTGTTTGGCAAAAGAACTGACAAGAACAATGTAGAGGAAGAAAATTTTATTTTGGCACTTGGTTTCACAGGTTCAGTCAACGGTTGGCCAATGCCATAGTTCTGGGCTAGAGGTGAGGCAGAACATCATGGCAGAAAGGTGTGGTGGAGGAAAGGAGCTCAGGACATGGCAACAAGGAAGCAATGATAGAGAGAGCTCCGCTCACCAGGGACAAAATATAAACCCCAAAGATGTGCCCCCAGGGACCTACTTCCTCCAGTCACACCCTACCTTCCTATGATTACTACCCAGTTAATCCATATCAGTGGATTAATCCACTGATTAGGTTATATCTCTCATAATCTAATTGCATCTCTGAAAAATTCTTATATTATCTCACGAAGGAGCTTTTGGGGGATACCTAATATCTAAACCATAACACAGGTCCTCTCTCTTTCCTTGGAGGGCCCTCTTCTTACAAAATTGGTTTCCGGTATGAGGATATATTTACCCTTTGGGAGACTGATACCAGCAGTACTTTTATTCAGAAGTGCCTAGTGGGGTACCTTTTTTATTTTCTGCAGTAAATGAATGTCAGGATTCAGGTCATCCTGATCAGAGATCCCATATAATTTGTACTATATGATGCTGCTGTAGGTTTTATATCTCTCTGAGAATCAAGGTGATATTTCTCACTCTGAACCTAAGTTGATTTGTACATGAATTTCCAGTCTTAATCACAGACCAAGGGCATGCTCATTTGCAGCCTAGTGCCTTGAAAAACAGCATGATTGAGAGACTGGGCATATAACTCAGGTACAAAGTTTTGGGTTTGGTCCTCAGCACAGATTAAAAAAATAGCATGATTTTTTGGGACCTACTAGAAGTACTTGCATGTCTGCTTAACTTCTTACTATTCCCTGAGCTTGAGATAGTTGCTTCATGATTGTTCGTATCACTTATCTGCAAAATGCAAATTCTATCGCCTTACACACTTGAGACACCAGAACAGCTGTGGGAGTTCTCTTTTGAAAAGACGGGTATTAAACACAAGTCTGTGCATTAAGTTGCGACACCCTGAGGCTGTTTCCATTGCTGGGTTAGAATGTTGGCAGCTAGTTCCAAAGGGACATGTTCATTACTCCTCTTAAATTAGAAGGTTGGAGGGCTTCCTGGTGAAACTGAAAAAAAAAAAAACCCTAAAAACTTTACATACTGATGAATGATTTTTATGGACAAACTTTGCCTACAGCAGTGTTTCCCAAAGTGTGATCCCAAGCATGGCACCCTGGGTATCACCTGGAAACCTATTAGAAATGCAAGTAGAACTAGTAAATCAGCAGATGAGGAGTGTGGTCCAGCCCTTTGCCCTCTCAAGGTACCTAGGCAATTGTGATGCAGGCTAAAGTTTGAGAACCATTGATCTGTCCATGAACTGACCACTTGCCTTGATGACATTGGAGTTCTAAGCCCTGAAAACATTATAGTGCCCAATGTACCAGAGGCATATAAAAGTCAAAATAAAAAGTTTAATAGTTGGAATGACAATAATCACATATCTTCTGAAAATAAAGTACTTCCTTTCTAGCTTGTATTTTGATTGGAAAATTATAGAGCTGTTTCCAAAAACCATTTTTGTGCCCTGATTGGCTGGTGCTTATGCATGTGCTTTGTCTCTTGCTTTATTATGTCCAGCCCAACCAAAAGAAATTTACTTGGTCAGTGTGTGACTCATGCTTGAAGCTATCTTAATCAAAACCATTCAAAGAGAGGGATAAGGCAGTGAGACTCTCCTGCTGCATGGAATAGCAGCAACATACTGGAGAACTTCTGGGACAGGCATATCAACAGCAGAGGGGAATACTAAAGCTGTGAACTTTGATCATCTAATTAGGCAGCAGGCTTCTGAGAACATGACCTCTGCAGTTTTGTGTACAAGTAACAGGCTACTGCTGAGCATGGGGTTGCATAGACAATGGAAAGATCCCGAGATAGGCAGAGTGAGAACATGACAACTTCTGGCAGCTGGTTCTGAGCAATTATCTATGCTAAGAGCAGGAGGTGGTTCCCTAAACAACTAGTCAGGTCCCTCTTAAGTAGAGGAGGATTGACATTGAAAAGGTCTTTGTAGGAGGAGGGTCCAACTTTTCCTGGAATGAGTGCCAGGTTGTTTATCCTGAGCTACCGTGAGTTGTGGAGCCCTCTAGCTTTGCACTAGTTGAGCATGGTGGCAGGAAAATGGAGGACTTTGGGTTCAGGGAATCCCATGTAATTGGTGTCCAATTTGAATGGCATTTGCTTAAATATATTAAATGCTGTCATTTTGTGATTTAGAATGATAATGGAGACCCCTGGACTCTTCCTGGGATTATTAAGCCTACATTTTCTTCTTTTTCCTCATGAAGTCTTGAGCTCTGAACTGTTTTTCCTATTTCAAAACCTTTGTGCATTTGATGGTAAAGGCCATACTTGCCTCCTTTGCACTTTTTCTAATCTGGTTCAACTATGCAATTTTTTTTTCTATAAGACTCAGAATGAATGGCAGGAAACAAAAGTAGAAAGGACATGAACTTTGAAAACAGCATTCAAAAGACCAGGTGGATGGTAGTATTGGTACCAGTTTTTCACTGTGTTGCCTTGGAGAGGCTGAATAAACAACTGGCCAATGGCTAGACTGTATATAATGTATAAAAACAGAACTCTAACTTCTAACTCTTGCAGCCACCACCTGGGAAGCCAAATGACAACTTGCATAATTGGCCCAGAATGGTCAGGGCTCTGCAAATGATTGCCATGCTCCCTAAGTTTTGTCTTCATTTTCAACTTGGGACCAGTCAGTAAAATCAATCTTCTCAAATCAATCACACAAGGTGCCCTGCTTCTGGTTAGCCCATGCCAACTCTCTTCAACCAAGGTAGACCTGAGGCTTGCCCCTTTTTTCACTATAAAGTTTTCCCACTTTCCCACCTGCCTCTGAGTCTCTAACCAAACCAAGTGACGGTGGCTGACTCCCTTCTCTGAACTCTGAACAAATAGCCTTTGCTCATTATTATTTGGTGCTCTTTGTTCATTACACACTTAGGTTACTTAGCTCCATTTTTCCTATTTATAAAATGGAATATAGATAGATAAACTTAACAAGATTTTATTAATTGACCCTGAGTGTTAAGATGTTTCGTAAACTGTAATGTGAGGGAAAAGCAATATATCTTATTTTGCTTATGGGATCAACTTATCTGGGAAATGGAAGCAGCTATGGATGGGGCAAACAGGCAAATATCACCCCACTTTATAGTGCCATTCTTACATTTGTTGAGAGGTCCTTATGTCCTTAACCCTCTTCCAGCTGTGCCCCTTCCTATGGGGTGAATAGATCCAAGTGGAAATGCCCAATCTGAGTCTATGCATCCCTTGGGGACACCAGAATTTCCTACCTAAATACTATGTACTTCTTAAAAGGTTTTTTTCTTCAGTCCCACATCATAAAGCAGACCACATTGCTTGTTGTTTACCCCTAAACTGAAGGGATGACTGGGGCGTGGAGGGACTGTTCACAGGAGACATGGACAGAGAGTTGAACACAAGATATGTACCTGTGAGCCAGTCTAGGAAATGAAATTTCTACTTCTGTTTCTTTCTCTTTTAAAAACAGACTGTATCTTAGAGCAGTTTTAACTTCATAGCAAAACTGAGAAAATGTAAAAGAGATCTTCCAAATTCCCTACTTCCCCATGTGCATAACCTCCACCATTATCCACATTCCCATCAGAGTGGTACACTTGCTACAACCAGTAAATCTATACTGATACATCATTATCATCACCTAAAATTTATAGTTTGCACTGGGGTTTACTCTGGTGGTGTACTGTAATGTAATATAAAGCTGCTCCCCTTCCTCTTACGCTGTATTCATTTCCCCACCTCCCAATTACTTGTCAGTCTGTGAACATCCTAGCTAGCTATTGGCTCATCGGTCAGCTTGCAAGTATTCTTCTCCGTTATTGGTCCCCTGTTAGCCCATGGAATTCAACTGCTTAAGGATAGCTTCCCCGCCATCTTTTCTCATGCTTTCTCTCTCCTACTCACTTTCCTTTCTCCTCGCTTTTCATACTCTCTCTTGTGCTCGCCCTTTCTCTTTTCCTCTCATTTTCTCTCTTACTCTGCAGGGAGACTATGTCTGCTTAATAAACCCTCTTTATGTCAATTCCTGTGTCCAGCGTGGTTTCCTGGGTTCTTACATGTACCTTCTTTGGATTTGGACAAATGTATAAATGACATGTATTTATCATTATAGTATCACGCAGACTTCTTTCACTGTTCTAAATATCTTCTGTGCTCCACCTATTTCTTTTTCCTTCCTGCCCTCCTAATAACTGCTACTCTTTTTCCTGTCTCCATAGATTTGTTCTTTCCAGAATGTCACATTTGACTTCTTTCACTCAGTAATATAATATACCTTTAAATTTCCTCCATGTCTTCTCATGGGTAACTTATTTCTTCTTAGCATTGAATAATATTTGGATTTGGACAAAATAATATTTTCTTTGAATATACTGGACATCCATTTAACTGGGTTGTTCTCTCATTGTTAAGTTTTAAGAGTTCTTTGTATATTTTGAACAGTAGTCCTTTATCAAATACATCTTTTATAAGTATTTTCTCCTAGTCTCTGGCTTCTATTTTTAATCTCTTGACAGGGTCTTTTGCAGACCAGCAAATTTTAATTTTAATAAAGTTCACCTCATGAATTCTTTCCTTCATGGATCATGCCACTGGTGCTTTATATAAAAAAGTCATTGCCAAACTCTAAGTAATGCAATTTTCTTCTATGTTATCTACTAGCAATATTATAGTTTTGCAGTTTACCTTTAGGTTTATAATAAATTTCAAGTCAATTTTTTGAAGAGTATAAATTTGTGTGTGAATTTTCAGTTGTCCTAGCACCATTTATATATTTCTTTTAAAATTTTTTTTATTTGTTCAATTTAGTTATTCATGACAGTAGAATGTGTTTTCAAATATCATATATACATGGAGTATAAATTCCCATGCTTGTGGTTGTACCTGATGTGGAGTTATACTGGTTGTGTATTCATATATGAACATAGGAAAATTATGTCAGATTCTACTGCCTTTCCCCTTCCCATCACCTCTCTACTGTCCCCACTCCACCCTGTCCAATCTGGTGAAACTTGCTTCATCCTTTCCTTACCCATGCCCATTGTGAATTAGCATCCACATATCAGAAAGAGCAATTGGCCTTTGGTTTTTAGGGATTGGGTTATTTCACTTAGCATGATAGTCTCCAGTTCTATCCATTTACCTGAAATGCCATAATTTCAGTGGTGGCAGCAAACCCGCTGGCACTCCAACCCCTCAGACCCTAGCTGGTGTCTCAAGATGGACGCGACTGTGTGCAACCAAACCCAGGGTCTTCTCTGGCAGTGAATCTCTGGGTGGTGGTGGAAATGGTAGTGGTGGGGGCCAGTAGCAGTAGTCAGGGGGTCAGCAGCAGCTGCAGTCATTGGTAGTGTTGGCAGCAGGTAGGGGATCAGCAGCCGCAGTGGCATTGTTGGTTGTTGGCAGCCAGAGGGAAGAACTCCAGGTGACTTCTGGGGGGTTGGCAGTGGTGGTACCCAGAGAGAACACCTTTCGACTTTTGTGGCAGCCATGTGAGGGGCAGCTGCACCCCGAGAGAAGACCTTCGGGCAACAGCAATGACATCTGCCAAGTTCTTCTTTTTCTATTCATATCCTTTTAATTTTTCTCTCATCTGTCTAATTGCTCTGGCTAGATTTTCCGGGACTATGTTGAATAGAAGTGGTGAAGAGGGCGTCCTTATCTTTTCCCTTTTTAGTGGAAATGCTTTTAATTTTTCTCTATTTAGAATGATGTTGGCTTTGGGTTTAGCTTATATAGCTTTTACAATATTGAGATAATTTTCTACCATCTTTAGTTTTTCTCATATTTTGAGCATGAAGGAGTGCTTTTCCTGGATCTATTGAGATGATCATATGATTTTGTCTTTAAGTCTACTGACATGATGAATTTCATTTATCAATTTCTATATGTTGAACCATCCTTACATCCCTGGAATGGACCACACTTGATCATGCTACTATCTTTCTAGTGTGTTTTTGTAGGCTATTTGCTAGTATTTTATTAAGAATTTGTATATCTATGATCAACAGGGATATTGGTCTGAAGTTTTCTTTTCTTGATGTGATTTTGTCTGATTTTGGTATCAGGGTGATACTAGCCTCATAGAACAAGTTTGGAAGGGTTCCCTTCTTTATATATTATGGAATGTTTTGAGGATTGGTGTTAGTTTTTTTTTTTTTTTTTTTTAAGTTCTGATGAACTTCAGATGAGAATCTGTCTGGTCCTGTACTTTTCTTTCTTGGTAGGCTTTTGATGTCTTAAATTTCATTGCTTGAAATTGATCTGTTTAAATATTCCATGTCCTCCTGATTCAGTTTGAGTAGGCCATATGTCTGTAGAAATTAGTCAATGTCTTCAAGATTTTCTATTTTATTGGAGTATAAATTTTCAGAACAGTTTCTGAATATTATCTGTATTTCAATAGTGTAAGCACTTCTTTCATTGCATCCTACACATTTTGATAATTTGTCTTTTAAGTCTCCTTCAGTTAAAATATTTTTAAAATATTTGAAAATTTTCTTGAGATTTCTTCTATGACTCATGTGTTATTTATTAGAAGTATATTATTTAATCTCCAAATACACTGGAATTTCCCAATTATGTTTCTGTAATGATTTCTAATGCAATTTACACATGGTCTAAAAACAGATATTGTGCTTTATATTTAAAAAAAATTTCCAATATATATTTTATTGTCCAGAATGTGATCTTTCTTTATTTGCCTACCCCCCGATTTCCTACTTTCATGCATATTAATTCTCTGAACAACCATCCTAAACCACTTAATGTGTAATATATATGTTTCTTTTTTATGTTAAATATGCTTTTTTCTGGGAATGTTAGCATGTAAATTAATTTTTCAGTTAATCAATTATTATTTTTTGAAACAAGGTCTCACTACATAGCTTAGGTTGGTCTTTAACTCCTGGGTTCAAGTGATCTTTGGTCTTGTGTAATTGGGACTATGTGCTAGTGTCACAGTGCATGGTATTGCATATCCTCATTTCACTACATATAATTTTAATATTCATATAAATACTATTTTGTTTTACATCTCATTACTTTCTTGCTTTTTTCACTAAACAATCTAACTCTGAGCTATATTGCCTATAGCTAACACTAATTGTTGCAATGTCTTCAATACAATTGATCTATTTACTTTATCAACGGTGGACACATAGTTTATTTCTGATCTTCCTTCATTAAAAATAAGGGTACAGTATATGTATATGTACAGTATATGTCTTTTTATATGACCCTCTACTGGGTCATGAGAGAGAGTGCTTTTGGGGTATATACCCCAGTCAGAATTGCTGGGTCCTGTGGATACATATATTTATTTCTTGTTAAGTAATGTCTTCCTGCTTTACAGAACAGTTACGGTTTATGAGTGTTCTTAAATCCCCACCTCATTAGTATTGCATGTTACCACCCAGCTTTTTAATTTTTGCCAGGCTTATAGATGTAAGAAGATATTTCACTGTTTTAATTTGTACTACTGTGTTTAGCAATTGGTTTGAGAACCTCTTCATGTGCTTGGGGGTACTTCAGGCATTTTCTTCCATAATTTGGATGTCTTACATGGCTTTTCCATTTTTTCCCCTAATGATGTTGATGTCTTGTTTTGGGGGCAGACCCACAATGACTGTAGTTATGCTCCCTTGCTGAGGTTTTAGGTAGGCTCTGTTATGTTATGTTTTTAGTTATATAGTCAAGACCATGAATTTTCTATGTTATGATTAGTGTGTAGTCAAGGTCAGAAACACTGATTCAATGTACGTGCTCAAGGGCATGAACATTTGCTTGTGACCATGCCCTCGCTGATGTAACCTGTTGGCTGTATGCCTTCTTTGTTTGACCTGCATATAAAAAGGATCTATGGAAAAGACTCAGAGGCTAATAGGGGACAAAATGGAACTGACTGGGGGCTAAAGTTGAAGCTTGAGGCTGCCACATTTGAATAAAGCATGTATACTCTCGTGAGTCTTGAATCTTCTTCCACCTGCTGAGCCCTGAACCTTCTTTTCTGGGTCTGAGCTCCCACATGACACTTGTGTTTTGCTGCAGTTTATTATATGTGCTATTTGGATATAAAATGCTCTCCCATTGTATTGTATTTCTTCTCCCATTGCATTTTATGGCTATAAAATCTACCACTTTTGTCCTTTGCTGAACAAAACCTATATTTGTGTATAATAAAAATACATCATTTCTTCACCTTATGATTTCTCACCTATAGATAAACAGACATATTTTCTATGTTTAATTCTCATTAGAAGGGATCTATAGCAGTTGAGATTTCATTTCATGCTAGAGAGAGGTCTGGCGAAAATGAGGAGAGAAGCTACTTAGGTACGATGTCCTCAATAGCCATTTGACTCAACTTCTAGTCAGGTTAAAAAGCTTAAAACTATATTTTTCTGATTTCCTTGTAGCTAGCATCCTAGAAGTTACTTTCCACTAATTAAATGGACTTGTGTGAGATTTTTAAAGGTGGGAGTGGGAGGTTCTCCCCCTTTGATGTGGTCAGAGTTACCTGAGGGCTTGTTAAAACAGATTGCTGGACTCTACCCTGTAATGCAGTAGGTCTGGTGTGGTTCTGAAGATCTGCTTTTCTATTAGATTTCTGGGTGATGCTTATTCCAGCATTCTGTCATTTATAACTCAGTTTCATGGCATGAGAAGCATTCTTTAGGGTGGCAGCAGTTATAGAGGACGCTGGAGCTTCCTGACTTCTAGGTCATTTCAACCTGGATATGGAATTACTCTGGGGGCTCCCTCACACCTTCTTTAGTGATTCAAAAGCTGTGAGCAGGTAATTATGTGCATCGATTCCCTTTCTGCCTGAGACAACTAGTTATTACCATTTCTCATATTAAACCACTGATTTTTACAATTGTATATCCAAAATTTTTCTAAATGACAAGAGGATGCCCATAAATCCTTTATCCCATCTTAGTTAAAATAAGTATCTTTGATACTGTTATAAGCAATTGGGGAATGAATTTGATCTCATGGCAATTGGATTCACTGAATGAGGTTGGCCATAGACCAATGGTTTAGGTAGTAAAAGAAAGTTTGCAGCAATGTAAATCTTGGAGTGAGCAGTCAATCTGGTTTACATGGGACTGAGGGATTTCCCAGGATGTGGGCCTTTCAGTGCTAAAACTGAAAGAACCTGGTGAAACTGGTGGAGTTCATTATCCTGGTATAATCTTTTGCCATCTTGAAGATGTTGCACATGAAGACAAAGAGGTTGAGACAGATGACAAAAGGGGGGATTTGAAAAATTATTATCAGGAGGCATTTGAAATTGGAATGGCATAGCTAGGGCAGTTTTAGTAGACTATTCAAAGGGACTGTCAGCCTACAGTGAAGGGGACAATGTGTGAGAGCCAGAGTGTGGGCTCTCTAGCCACTCAGGCTGAGGTCTAGTTTATGTTATTTACTATTTGTGGGCCTCAAGCAGGTTACTAAACCAAGTTTCTATGTCTATGTAATAAGGCTGCCATAGTAGGTACCTGTGATAAGATGAAATTGAAACAGAACAGAAAGCACTGAGAAGAGTTGATGAGCATTAATCTCCAGGATACATGAAGAACTCAAAAAATTTAACACCAAAAAAACAAATAACCCAATCAATAATAGGCTAAGGAACTGAACAGACACTTCACTGAAAAAGTAATACAATTGATCAACAAACATATGAAAAAAATGTTCATCATCTTTAGCAATTAGAGAAATGCAAATCAAAGCTGCCCTAAGATTTCATCTTGCTTCAGTCAGAATGGCAATTATCAAGAATACAAGTAACAATAAATGTTGGCAAGGATGTGGGGAAAAAGGTACATGCTGGTGGAACTGCAAAATGGTGCAACTACTATGGAAGTGGTATGGAGATTCCCCAGAAAACTTGGAATGAAACCACCATTTTACCCAGTTATTCCACTCCTTGGTTTATTCCCAAAGGACTTAAAATCAGTATAATTCAGTGATGCAGCCTCATCAATGTTTATAGCAGCTCAGTTCACAATAGCTAAACTCTGGAACCAACTGAGGTGACCTTCAACAGATTGAATGGATAAAAAAATGTGGTGTGTGTATACATGCACACACTTATATATATGATGGAATATTACTCAGCCTTAGAGAAGAATGAAATTATGACATTTGCCGGTAAATGGATGGAACTGGAGAATATCATGCTAAGTGAAATTAAGCCATCCAAACCAAAGGCCGAATGTTTTCTCTGATATGTGGATGCTAGTTCACAATGGGGGGGCACTAGGGAAAAATAGAGTTACTTTATATTAGGTAGAGGGGATTGAAGGATGGGAGGGGGTATGAGGTAGGAAGGATAGTAGAATGAATCAGACATTATTATCCCATGTGCATATATAACTATAAGACTAGTGATATTCAACATCATGTATAACCAGAAAAATGAGAACTTATACTTCATTATATATGATGTATCAAAGTACATTCTACTGTCATGTATAACTAATTGTAACAAATAAAAAAAATTTAAAAAAGCAACCTCAAAAAAAAAAAAAAGCATTGCATGGCTGAGAGTAAGCACCAAAACATGTTAATGGTGTTATTATTATTGTTGTTGTTTTTACTAAGAAAACTACATAAAAGAATCAGATAGAACTTCTCAGGTAGAAATATTAGAGAAGGGTAGAAGAGAGGAGAGGGAGGAATCTGGATTAGAAAAGGACTGAGTATCACTAGCTGGTGACTCTTAAATTCAATTCTTTTTACCTTAAATGTTCCCAAGTGCCCAAAGTAGGAATTGAGTAATATTTTCTACATTGAATGTACTAAGACCATGAATGACTCCCACACTCAATATTGAAAATTTATGTTAACTTAGAATTGATGTAATAAATGTTTAAGCAAGGTCTCAAGGTAGAGGAAATGGATCCCACATGAAAGAATATGAAGTTTCAAATAAAATGAGAAAAGAGATGGAGGGAAGGAAAAGGAAAGAAGGAGAGTAGGCATTTTCCCAACTACATAGAGAGGCGATTGTTTCTCACCTCAGTTGGTTAAGCAGAGGGCATCCTTCTGATAGTTCTAACAACTGGTTTTTATATTGAGAAGAACAAGAACATTTGCATCAGAAGAGTTTTCTCTTCAGTGTCTTCTGCAGGGCAGCCTTTACCTCTTTGTTTCTCAGGCTGTAGATCAGGGGGTTGAGCATGGGGATCACTGTGGTGTAGAACACAGAGGCCACATTCTCCTGGGCCAGGGAACTGGCAGTGGAAGGCTTTAAGTACATGAATGCAGTAGATCCATAGAACAGCCCCACAGCTGCAAGGTGGGAGCTGCAGGTGCTGAAGGCTTTGGACCTGCCCGCTGTGGAGCTGATACGGAGGATGCTGGACAGGATGAAAGCATAGGAAATAAGGACTGTTAAGCTAGTGACTATGATGTTGAATCCAGCTAGAAAAAAGACTGCCATCTCTACATCATAGGTGCTGGAGCAGGAGAGCTTCATCAGGGGGAGGATGTCACAGAAGTAGTGGCTGATGAGGGGCTCACAATAGTGCAGTTTCAACATGAGACCCGTCTCTATTGTTGAACCAATGAGTCCCATAGCATAGACCAGAGCCACCAGGACAGAGCAGAGGGCCTGGGACATGATGATGTTGTAAAGCAAAGGGTGGCAGATGGCTACATAGCGGTCGTAGGCCATCACTGTGAGCATGTAACACTCGGCAATGACAAAAACAAGGAAGAAGTAGAGCTGAGACATGCAACCCACGTAGGAGATGACGTTCTTCTGGGACACAAAGTTGACCAGCATTTTAGGGGTAATGACAGAGGAGTAGCAGAAATCCACAAGTGACAAGTTGCTGAGGAAGTAGTACATGGGGGTGTGAAGCTGAGGGTTCAGACAAATGAGGGTGATCATGCCCAGGTTTCCCACCACAGTGACCATGTAGATCCCCAGGAAGAGAATGAAGAGGGGCAGCTGGAGCCCCTGCTGGTTTGTTAATCCCCCAAGAAGGAACTCTGTCACTGTGGAGTCATTTTCTGCAGCCATTTCTCCGGGTGGGAGGCCTTTGAGGATGGTAAAGAAGAACCTGTGAGAGGCTGCCCCTGCACTGCTTGGTGAAGCTACTTTTCTGCCTTTGGTGCCTGATGAGCCATCCTGTCTGTGGCTGATAGATCTTCCCCTCACTCCTGCTGTTTGGTGAGTGAAGGGGCAGCTCCTGAGTGTTTCAGAGATCTTGAAGATGACAGGAAAGGGACCAAGATCTAGAACTCTTTCTTCTCTTCTAAGAAATCCGAGATCTGATGATCTACTTGTTGTCTGTGGACCAACAACTTTGCCTTTTCTTGGAGCATCCAGGTCTTAGCCCATCCAACTAAATCAGAATCTCTGGAATGTAGCCCAGCAATCTCTGGACAAGTCATGGTTTCAGGATTCTCTCCTGGATGTGGGTGCATACATGTTGAGAACCTCTCCTACAGACTAATAGTATATTTCATATTTTGTAGATGGAGACTGAATTTGTTTCAGAAATGGAATTTCACTATCGTATATGCAATTTCTAAATTGCATGTGCCTTCCATGTGAAGGCATGGAAACATCTGAAACTGAGGCAATGTTAGGGTGATATGGTGGTCACATATCATTGAGTGACAAGTAATTTCTACATCTGATAATATGATTGTCAACTTTTGTTCCATCCTCTGTAGTTTACACATGTTTTTCTAAAGCCAATTGCCTAGCTTCTAAAAGTTTTGACTATGGGGCGTAATCTGTTTAGAGCAGAATTTTTATTCCTATGTCATACTGAGAAAACTGTTACTAGATATAAAGTGACTTGCCCAGGGCCTACTAATTATTTGTAACTTGGAATCAAACTTACCTCTGCTCTCTATTGGTTGTGAGCTTCTTGCCTTGTCTTTCATGTGTAGCCTTATGAATCTGCACTCCTGCAGCCTAAGAAATGTGTGATTGTGATATGCCTTACAGTGACATCTTTATATGTGCTTAGTGCACAAAAATAAAGGAATGCTGTAGTTTGTTTTGCGTTTTTTTCATTGTATAGTAAATTGAAGCTCTAAAAGTTAAATAAATTATTCATGGTGTCCCAGGTAATTGGAGGCAGACCTGGTCCTAAAATTCAAGACTCTCACTACCAGTCTGCTTTGTCTCCACAATACTATTGTTTATTTTAGATTATTTTTATGTATAAGTTCATTATTATTTAGGAAAATGAATTTATTATAATTCTGATAGAAGAGGGATCTTGTTTTTAATTTCTACGCATATGTTTTATATTGTAAAGACAATCTGTATGCATTATAGTAAATTAGAAATATGACAACGCCAAAACAAAACTCATTTTTCTCTACATGGAGCCTTACACTGGTGGGTGAATAACCTTCCATATATTTTCTATTCATGCATTTGTTTGCATGAAATATTTTTTAACCTCCTTTTTATATAAGATTTTAAAATAAATTATTTCATTTGATTCATATAATAACTGGCACTAACTGTATTTCTTAGGAATAAGAGTTTAAAATCCTTAGGATGTAGCACAGAGACAAGTAAATGTGCATTGCATTGTAAGCTTTATATATTACATTTTTTGGAGAAGAGATATTTAACTTTATAATAACTACTATCAGAGTTAGCTTAAGTTTTTGAGTATTAATTCCATTTAGTACAAAATAATTTTTTCTAAAGAATAGATTAAGAATATCACATATTCTCCTTTACTCAATCTCTATCTCTAATATGGTAAGAAACAGAAAATCCACTTTGAAAACAATTATTATAGGTAAGAGTGTCTTACAAAGCTCATAAAATGAAAACCATTCACTTATTGGGGTGTGATATAACACCAGTGTACAGGACCAACCTAGACAGCTGAGATTTAATTTTTCACTTCTACAATTTTCTAATAATATAAAGTAGGTCAATGTGAATGACATGTTTCCCATGAGTTACTGTAGTCATTACCTTTAGTCCTACCAAGCCATCAGAAGCTCAGGATTGCTGCCAAAGAACACAGAACACAGAGAAAAGAGCACTTGAAGATGAAGATAAATATATGGTTGTAAGTAGCCTCTGTTATAAATAAGAGTTCATTCATGGAATAAAGATTTTTCTTGTACATTTTAATTTTTGGAAAATTGCAAAAAAACGTTATGCTTAATTTCAGAAAGAGAGTCCACTATTAATAAATACACTAACGCATAGTTCACTCTGATTAAGTATAGGTACGATATTTTAACACAACAACATATTAAAAGGTGATAGGCAAATGAATGATTTAACTCACTGAACACTTAATTGACTTGAAATGAGAAAATGAATCTTTTTTTAGGTGTTAAAGCAAAAACTTTGACGTCATATTATTAAAATAATCTGACAAAGGATATTTCATTCCAATGATTTCAATCCTTGGAATTCTAAAATATCCCAAAGATGACTGTATCTTTCCTATCATAAAAAAATTTAAAGCCTAAGGCTAGCCTCATCACTGTAATGTGCCAGGTACTGACAACCCCCACCTTCAAATAAGCCACCTCCTCTAGAGGAATACATTTGTTTTAGGTATGAAACTAAATACCTGTGCTGAGGGAAAATGAAACACCTTCTCCTGAAAATTTTGTGAGATGTCTTTGACTTCAACAGTTAGCAAATGCTGAGAGTGTACAGATATATAGCTAGTTGAAATTTACTCAGAGTCTAGTAGTCATGAAACATGGGTCACAGAGCTTGGAAGACTTTGGGTTCTGTTTAAATTTATAATCACAGAACAGAACATCTCATGGGATGCCATCACTCTGGAGACTGTAATCCTCACTAAAGGGATAATTAGAGTTTTGGTTTAAACCTGCTCTGTGAATCATGTTTTATCCCTCAGGACTGTTACTTTTTCTTGTATTGGTAGGGTCATCTTGTGGCTAGGGAAGCTTAGAGTCTAAAGCTACACTTGGAATATTTTAGTACAACAATCTCATTTTCGTTCTCATCTCCACAACCATCTCAGTTTTTTCCATCAACATCAACATTTCTTACCATTATGGTAGTTATTAATTGTTAGCATTCATTAGTGTGCATCATCAACTAAGCTTTGAGATGTTTATTTTAAAGGGTTTGAAAACAAATCCAAAGATATTAAAACAAACTGTGTAGTTTTAGTAAAGAATGTTAATTCCTTGAATTTTTCTTCCTGCCGCTGTCCATGTAGACTGACAGTGTAGAATGGAAGGAGGTTGAGGAGCAGCAGAAGGCAGACTTAGAGGGTCTCTGCATTTTATGTGCTCATTCATAAGGCATGTGTGCTCACAAGAATGTTTCTTCTTCCATGACATATTCAGTATGGTCAAAAATATATTGTTAAAGAGGAGACTCAAACTAAAGTCTTCATTTGGAAATTATTGTAGATTCACATGCAGCTGTAAGAAGCAGTATTGCCCGATTCTATGTTGTATTCTTTATGCCATTCGACCTATACAGGTACCACTTTGCAAAACAATTGTGCAATGTCACACCCAGGATACTGTCATTGACACAATCTATTGAATTTATTTAGGGTTTCCCCATTTAGATTTTTTTTTAATTCATTAAAAATTTTTTTAATTTTTACAAACTGCATTTTGATTCATTGTATGCAAATGGGGTACATCTTTTCATTTCTATGGTTGTATGTGCCATTTTAATTGTTTTTGTGTGGATATGTATTTGCATTTTGTTTTATGCTATTTTATTAACTGAATAAAATGTATATGCCACCAAAGTTAAGATAAAAACACATCACCTTCATTTTCCTTTTTTAAAAATTTTATTTTACAGACTGCATTTTGATTCATTGTACACAAATGGGGTACAACTCCTCATTTCTATGCTTGCACATGATGTAGATTCACACTATTCATGTAATCAAACATGTACATGGGGTAATGATGTCTGTCTCATTCCAGTATATTTCATTCCCCTGTCCCCTTGCCCCCTTATTTCCCTCTACACAATTCAAAGTTCCTCCATTCTTCTCTTACCCACAAGTTATGTATCATCATCAACTTATCAGAGAAAACATTTGGCCTTAGGTTTTTTGGGATGGGCTTATCTCATTTAGCATGGTACCCTCCAACTCCATCCATTTACCTGAAAATGCCATAATTTTATTCTTCTTTATGGCTGAGTAATATTCCACTGTGTATATATACCACTGTTTCTTTATCCATTCATCTATTGAAGGTCATCTAGGTTGGTTCCAAAATCTAGCTATTGTGAATTGAGCTGCTATAAACATTGATGTGGCTGTGTCACTGTAGTATGCTGATTTTAAGTCCTTTGGGTATAGGCCAAGGAATGGGATAGCTGGTGGTTCCTTTCCATTCCATTTCTCCATACTGCTTTCCAGAGTGGCTGCACTAATTTGCAACCCCGCCAGCAATGTATGAGTGTACCTTTTTCCCCACATCCTCACCAACACCTACCGTTGCTTGTATTCTTCATAATAGCCATTCTAATTGGGGTGAGATGAAATCTTAGGGTAGTTTTGATTTGCATTTCTGTTATTAGTAGAGATGTTGAACATTTTTTCATGTACCCGTTGATTGTTTGTATAACTTCTATGAAGTGTCTGCTCAGTTCCTTAGTCCATTTATTGATTGGGTTATTTGTATTCTTGGTGTAAAGTTTTGTAAGTTCTTTATAAATTCTGGATATTAGTGTGGTAAAGATTTTTTTCAACTCTGTAGGCTCTCTCTTCACATTGTTGATTGTTTCCTTTGCTGAGAAAAAACTTTTTAGTTTGAATCTATCACATTTATTAATTCCCACTTTTATTTCTTGGGCTGTGGGCATTTTTTGTTTGTTTGTTTGTTTTTGTGGTGCTGGGGATTGAACCCAGGGCCTTGTGCTTGTGAGGCAAGCGCTCTACCAACTGAGCTATTTCCCCAGCCCAGGCTTTGGGAGTTTTGTTAAGGAAGTCTGGAACTAAGCCAACATGATGAAGATTTGGGCCTATAGTTTCTTCTATTTGGTGCAGGGTCTCTGGTCTAATTCCTATATTCTTGATCCATTATGAAATGAGTTTTGTGGAGAGTGAGAGAATAGGGGTTTAATTTCCTTTTGTTACATATGGATTTCCAATTTTCCCAGCACCATTTGTTGAAGAGGATATCTTTTCTTCATTGTATGTTTTTGGCACCTTTGTCTAATATGAGATAACTGTATTTATGTGTGTTTGAGTCTGTGTCTTCTATTCTGTACCATTGGTTTACATGTCTATTTTGGTGCCAATACCATGTTGTTTTTGTTACTATTGCTCTGTAGTATAGTTAAAGGTCGGTATTGTGATACCTCCTGCATCACTCTTTCTGTTCAGGATTGCTTTGGCTATTCTGGGTCTCTTATTCTTCCAGATGAATTTCATGATTGCTTTTTCTATTTCTGTGAGGAACGTCATTGGGATTTTAATTGGAATTGCATTGAATCTATATAGTGCCTTTGGCAGTATGGCCATTTTGAAAATATTAATTCTATCTATCCAAGAACTTGGGAGATCTTTCCATCTTCTAAGGTTTTCTTCAATTTCTTTCTTTAGTGTTCTTTAGTTTTCTCTGTAGAGGTCTTTTACCTCTTTTGTTTGATTGATTCCCAAGTATTTTATTTTTTTTAAGGCTATTGTGAGCGGAGTAGTTTTTCTAATTTGTCTTTCAGAGGATTCATCACTTATGAATAGAAAAGCATTAAATTTATGAGTGTTGATTTTATATCCTGCTACTTTACTGAATTCATTTATTAGTTCTAGAAGTTTTCTGGTGGGGTTTTTTTCAATCCTCTAAATATAGAATCATGTCATCAGCAAATAGTGATAACTTAAGTTCTTCTTTTCCTATTCATATCCCTTTGATTTCTTTGATCTGTCTAATTGCTCTGGTTAGGGTTTCAAGGATGATGTTGAATAGAAGTGGTGAAAGAGGGCATCCCTGCCTTGTTCCAGTTTTTAGAGGGAATGCTTTCAGTTTTTCTCCATTTATTTTTTATTTATTTATTTATTTATTTTTATTGTAAACAAATGGGATACATGTTGTTTCTCTGTTTGTACATAGAGTAAAGGCATACCATTTGTGTAATCATAAATTTACATAGGGTGATGTTGGTTGATTCATTCTGTTATTTTTTCCCCTTCCCCCACCCCTCCCATCCCTCTTTTCCTTCTATACAGTCCTTCCTTCCCCCATTCTTGCCCCCCTCCCTAACCCTCACTCTAATCCTAAAACTAACCCCTCCCAGGCCCCATTATGTATCATCATCCACTTATCAGCGAGATCATTCTTCCTTTGGTTTTTTGAGATTGGCTTATCGCACTTAGCATGATATTCTCCAATTTCGTCCATTTGCCTGCAAATGCCATAATTTTATCATTCTTTATGGCTGAGTAATATTCCATTATATATATATGCCACAGTTTCTTTATCCATTCATCAACTGAAGGGCATCTAGGTTGGTTCCACAATCTGGCTATAGTGAATTGAGCAGCAATGAACATTGATGTAGCTGTATCTCTGTAGTATGCTGATTTTAAGTCCTTTGGGTATAGGCCAAGGAGTGGGATAGCTGGGTCAAATGGTAGTTCCATTCCAAGTTTTCTAAGGAATCTCCATACTGCCTTCCAGAGTGGCTGCACTAATTTGCAACCCCACCAGCAATGTATGAGTGTACCTTTTTCCCCACATCCTCGCCAACACCTGTTGTTGCTTGTATTCTTGATAATCGCCATTCTGATTGGGGTGAGATGGAATCTTAGGGTGGTTTTGATTTGCATTTCTCTTATTACTAGAGATGTTGAACATTTTTCCATATGTTTGTTGATTGTTTGTAGGTCTTCTTCTGTGAAGTGTCTGTTCATTTCCTTAGACCATTTGTCGATTGGGTTATTTGTAGTCTTGGTGTTGAGTTTTTTGAGTTCTTTATAGATTCTGGAGATTAGTGCTCTATCTGAAGTATGAGTGGCAAAGATTTTCTCCCACTCTGTAGGCTCTTTCTTCACATTGCTGATAGTTTCCTTTGCTGAGAGAAAGCTTTTTAGTTTGAATCTATCCCAGTTGTTGATTCTTGCTTTTATTTCTTGTGCTAAGGGAGTCCTGTTGAGAAAGTCTGGTCCTAAGCCGACATGTTGAAGATCTGGACCTACTTTTTCTTCTATAAGATGCAGGGTCTCTGGTCTGATTCCGAGGTACTTAATCCATTTTGAGTTTAGTTTCGTGCATGGTGAGAGATATGGGTTTAGTTTCATTCTGTTGCATATGGATTTCCAATTCTCCCAGCACCATTTGTTGAAGAGGCTATCTTTTCTCCATTGCATATTTTTGGCCCCTTTGTCTAGTATGAGGAAATTATATTTATTTGGGTTTGTGTCCGTGTCCTCTATTCTGTACCATTGATCTACCTGTCTATTTTGGTACCAATACCATGCCGTTTTTGTTACTATTGCTTTGTAGTAGAGTTGAAGATCTGGTATTGCGATACCCCCTGCTTCACTCTTTCTGCCAAGGATTGCTTTAGCTATTCTGGGTTTTTTATTCTTCCAGATGAATTTCATAATTGCTTGCTCTATTTCTGTAAGGTACATCATTGGGATTTTAATTGGAATTGCATTGAATCTGTATAGTACTTTTGGTAGTATGGCCATTTTGACAATATTAATTCTGCCTATCCAGGAACATGGGAGATCTTTCCATCTTCTAAGGTGTTCTTGAATTTCTTTCTTTAGTGTTCTGGAGTTCTCATTGTAGAGGTCTTTCACCTCTTTTGTGAGATTGATTCCCAAGTATATATTTTTTTTCGAGGCTATTGTGAATGGGGTAGTTTTCCTAACTTCTCTTTCTGAAGATTCATCACTTATGTATAAAAATGCATTGGATTTATGAGCATTGATCTTGTATCCTGCTACTTTACTGAATTCACTTATGAGTTCTAAGAGTTTTCTGGTGGAATTTCCTGGTTCCTCTAAGTATATAATCATATCATCAGCAAATAGGGATAGTTTGAGTTCTTCTTTTCCAATTCGTATCCCTTTAATTTCTTTGGTCTGTCTAATTGCTCTGGCTAGAGTTTCAAGGACGATATTGAATAGGAGTGGTGAGAGAGGGCATCCCTGCCTTGTTCCAGATTTTAGGGGGAATGCTTTCAGTTTTTCACCATTAAGAATGATATTAGCCATGGGCTTAGCATAGATGGCCTTTACAATGTTAAGGAACGTTCCCACTATCCCTATTTTTTCTAGTGTTTTGAGCATGAAAGGGTGCTGTATTTTATCAAATGCTTTTTCTGCATCTATTGAAATAATCATGTGATTCTTGACTTTAAGTCTGTTGATATGGTGAATTACATTTATTGATTTCCTGATGTTGAACCAACCTTGCATCCCTGGGATAAAACCCACTTGATCATGGTGCACTATCTTTTTAATATGTTTTGTATGCGATTTGCTAAAATTTTGTTGAGAATTTTTGTGTCGATGTTCATTAAGGATATTGGTCTGAAATTTTCTTTCCTCGATGTGTCTCTGTCTGGTTTAGGTATCAGGGTGATATTGGCTTCGTAGAATGAGTTTGGGAGGGTTCCCTCCTCTTCTATTTCATGGAATACTTTGAGAAGTATTGGAATGAACTCTTCTTTAAAGGTTTTGTAGAACTTGGCTGAGAAACCATCAGGTCCTGGACTTTTCTTTGTTGGTAGGCTTTTGATGACTTCTTCTATTTCATTACTTGAAATTGGTCTATTTAAATTGTGTATGTCCTCCTCGTTTAGTTTAGGCAATTCATAGGTCTCTAGAAACTTGTTGATATCTTTGAAATTTTCTATTTTGTTGGAGTATAGATTTTCAAAATAGCTTCTAATTATGTTTTGTATTTCAATCGTGTCTGTTGTGATATTTCCTTGTTCATTCCGAATTTTGGTGATTTGGGTTTTCTCTCATCTTCTCTTTGTTAGTGTGGCTAAAGGTTTATCAATTTTGTTTATTTTTTCGAAGAACCAACTATTTATTTTGTCAATTTTTTGTATTGTTTCTTTTGTTTCAATTTCATTGATTTCAGCTCTGAGTTTAACTATTTCCTGTCTTCTACTACTTTTGGTGTTGGTCTGTTCTTCTTTTTCTAGGGCTTTGAGCTGTAGTGTTAGGTTGTTTATTTGTTGAGTTTTGCTTCTTTTATTGAATGCGCTCCATGAAATAAATTTTCCTCTAAGTACTGCTTTCATAGTGTCCCAGAGATTTTGATATGATGTTTCTTTGTTCTCATTTAACTCTAAGAATTTTTTAATTTCCTTCCTAATATCTTCTGTTATCCATTCCTCATATAATAGCATATTGTTTAATCTCCAGGTGTTGGAGTAATTTCTGTTTTTTTACTCTTTTGTTTATTTCTAACTTCAATCCATTATGATCTGATAAAATACAAGGAAGTGTCTCTATCTTCTTGTATTTGCTAACATTAGCTTTGTGGCATAATATATGGTCTATTTTAGAGAAGGATCCATGTGCTGCTGAGAAGAAAGTGTATTCACTCTTCGTTGGATGGTATATTCTATAAATGTCTGTTAAGTCTAAATTATTGATTGTGTTATTGAGATCTATGGTTTCTTTGTTCAATTTTTGTTTGGAAGATCTGTCCAGTGGTGAGAGAGGCGTGTTAAAATCACCTAGTATTATTGTATTGTGGTCTATCTGGTTTCTGAGATTGAGAAGGATTTGTTTGACATACATGGGTGAGCCACTGTTTGGGGCATAGATATTTATGATTGTTATGTCTTGCTGATTTTTGGTTCCCTTAAGCAGTATGAAATGTCCTTCTTTATCCCTTCTGACTAACTTTGGCTTGAAGTCCACTTTATCTGAAATGAGGATGGATACCCCAGCTTTTTTGCTGGGTCCATGTGCATGGTAAGTTTTTTCCCATCCTTTCACCTTTAGTCTTTGGGTATCTCTTTCTAAGAGATGAGTCTCTTGCAGGCAACATATTGTTGGATCTTTCTTTTTTATCCAATCTGCCAGTCTATATCTTTTGATTGATGAATTCAGGCCGTTAATATTCAGGGTTATTATTGAGATATGATTTGTATTCCCGGTCATTTGACTCATTTTATTCATTTATTTGCTTATTTTTGACATGACTTGGTTCCTCTTTATTTGAGATTTCCTTTAGGATATCTCCTCCCTTTGCTGATTTGCTTCTTTGTTTTTCATCTCTTCTTCATGGAATATTTTGCTGAGAATGTTCTGTAATGCTGGCTTTCTTTTTGTATATTCTTTTAGCTTTTGTTTATCATGGAAGGATTTTATTTCGTCGTCAAATCTGAAGGTAAGTTTTGCTGAGTATAAGATTCTTGGTTGGCATCCATTTTCTTTTAGGGCTTGAAAAATGTTATTCCAGGCCCTTCTAGCTTTTAAGGTCTGGATTGAAAAATCTGCTGATGTCCGTATTGGTTTCCCCCTGAATGTAATTTGGTTCTTTTCTCTCACAGCCTTTAAGATTCTGTCTTTATTTTGTATGTTAGGTATTTTCATTATAATGTGCCTTGGTGTGGGTCTGTTGTAATTTTGTGTATTTGGAGTCCTATAAGCCTCTTGAACTTGATTTTCCATTTCATTCTTCAGATTTGGGAAATTTTCTGAAATTATCTCATTGAATAGGTTGTTCATTCCTTTGGTTTGTTTCTCTAAGCCTTCCTCAATCCCAATAATTCTCAAATTTGGCCTTTTCATGATATCCCATAGTTCTTGGAGATTCTGTTCATGATTTCTTACCATTTTCTCTGTTTGTTTGACTTTGTTTTCGAGGTTAAATATTTTGTCTTCAATATCTGAGGTTCTGTCTTCCAGGTGTTCTATCCTATTGGTTGTGCTTTCTATGGAGTTCTTAATTTGGTTTATTGTTTCCTTCATTTCAAGGATTTCTGTTTGGTTTTTTTTCAATATCTCTAACTCTTTATTGAAATGGTCTTTTGCTTCCTGAATTTGCTCTTTTAACTGTCTATTGGTGCGTTCATTCAATGCCTGCATTTGCTCTTTCATTTCATCATTTGCTTCCCTTATCATGTTGATTATGTACATTCTGAACTCCCTTTCTGACATTTCTTCTGCCATGCTGTCATTGGATTTTATTGATGTAACATCCAGATTTGCTTGAGGCATTTTCTTCCCTTGTTTTCTCATGTCGTTCAGGTGTCAGTGGACTGCTGAGATGTTGCAGATTTCCTCTATTGACTTATAATGTCCCTGAAGATTACTAGTGTATCCCCTCTTATCCTTCAGTAGCCTGAATCTTAGAGGAAGTTGATACTGCAGTGTTCCCCTAGGTAGCTGCCTCTCTAGGGGTGGTGGTCTTCAGGTGGGGTATAGTCCCTGCTAGTGGGCAGAGGTGCCTCTACTTGTTGACCAATGGTCATCCAAAGGGGAACTAGACTGCAAGGTGAGGCAAGGCCTGTTTGGGCCTGTGTCTCTGGTTTTACCGTCCTTGTGGGAAAACCTCACCCGGTGGGGAAGATTCACCCGGTGGGGAGGTCTCGCAAGTCAGTTCCCCTCCTAGAGGTTCCCCTCCGTCCACAACTACTGCCTGGGCAGGGCAGTTTTCCCAGGCAACGTTTCCAGGGGCCTGGACCTACCTCCTGGGCCTGGGAGCCCTGCCCTTCGCAGATGAGTCTCCTTAGGTAGCCCCTCCTCAGAGAAGCTGCCCGCAGTCCTGGAACCTTCGCTTCACCCTCAGCTTGTCTCTGTGTAGCTCTTTCAAGAAAAGGTGCTTAGGTCCCCGGATCGGACCGTGCTTTGCACCTAATCGCCTGGCTATGCAACCCCTCCTCTGAGCAGTCACTTGGAGCCTCGTACATATGCTCCAAGCCCCAGTGACCCGTCACTCGTCTCTTCCTCCAGGCAGCCACCCGGTGTTCTGTGTGGGTGCTTGGAGACCAAGCCACTCACTGCGCACCTCCACCTCCTCAGGACAGCCTCCTCCCCGTTGTTCAGGCGGTTGCTGAGTCCAAATAGCTCACCGCCCAACTCTTTCTCTGGCAGCTGCTGGAGCCCCGGCAGATTGCTCCAAAAAACCAAGAGGTGTGCTGCTCGGCCTCCTGTGCAAAGTTCCCCACTTTCCAAGTTCACTGCTCCAGCGGGGGGAGGTGTGTCTTGCCGCCTGGGCAGGGCAGCCTTCCCAGGCAGCGTTCCCAGGGGCCCAGACCTACCTCCTGGGCCTGGGAGCCTCACCCTTCGTAGACGAGTCTCCTTAGGTTGTCCCTTCTTAGAGAAGCTGCCCGCAGTTCTGGAACCTTCGCTCCGCCCCTCAGCTTGTCTCTGTGTAGTTCATTCAAGAAAAGGTGCCTAGGTCCCTGGACCGGACCGTACTATACACCTAATTGCCTGGCTATGCGACCCATCCTCTGAGCAGTCACTTGGAGCCTCGTACATATGCTCCAAGCCCCAGTGACCCGTCGCTCGTCTCTTCCTCCAGGCAGCCACCCGGTGTTCTGTGTGGGTGCTTGGAGACCAAGCCACTCACTGCGCACCTCCACCTCCTCAGGACAGCCCCCTCCCCGTTGTTCAGGCGGTTGCTGAGTCCAAATAGCTTGCTGCTCCACTCTTTCTCTGGCAGCCGCCGGAGCCCCGGCAGATTGCTCCAAAACCAAGCGGTGTGTTGCGCAGCCTCCTCTGCGAGATCCCTGCTTTCCGAGTTCACTGCTCCAGCGGGGGGAGGTGTGTCTTGCCGCCTGGGCAGGGCAGCCTTCCCAGGAAAGTTCCCAGAGGCCCGGACCTACCTCCTGGGCCTGGGAGCCTCACCCTTCGCAGACGAGTCTCCTTAGGTTAGAGAAGCTGCCCACAGTCCTGGAAACTTCAATCCGCCATTTTTTCGCTCCGCTTTGCTGTCCGTGTTTACCGCTCCAGTGGGGGGAGGGGCGTCTCGCCGAGCCACTCTATTTCACAAAGTTCTCTGTGTTCCGGGGCTACTGCCCCATCCGGGACGCCTCCCCTATGGGAGAAACTCACCCGGCGGCTTTGAGTTGGTCCCAAGTCATTATCTCCTCTTTTGAATCTTGAGTCCTGGAGCAACATGAAATGCAGCCGCCCTCTAGTCCGCCATCTTGAAAACCTCAGTTTTTCTCCATTTAGAATGATGTTGGCCATGGGCTTAGCATAGATAGCCTTTACAATGTTGAGGTATGTTCCTACTATCCTTATTTTTTCTAGTATTTTGAGCATGAAGGGGTGCTGCATTTTATCACATGCTTTTTCTGTGTGTATTGATGTAGTCATGTGATTCTTAACTTTAAGTGTATTGATGTGATGAATTACATCTATTGATTTCTGGATGTTGAACCAACCTTGCAACCCTGGGATGAATCATACTTGATTATGGTGCACTATCTTTTTAATATATTTTTGTATGCAATTTGCCAGAATTTTGTTAAGGATTTTTGTGTCTATGTTCATTAGGGATATTGGTCTGAAGTTTTCTTTACTTGATGTGTCTTTGTCTGGTTTTGGTGTCAGGGTGTTACTAGCTTCATAGAATGAGATTGGAGGGTTCCCTCCTTTTCTACTTCCTGGAATACCTTGAGGAGTATTGCTATTAGTACTTCTTTGAAAGTCTTGTAGAACTTGACTGAGAATTCATCTGGTCCTGGGCTTTTCTTGGTTGGTAGGCTTTTGATGGCTTCTATTTCATTGCTTGAAACTGATCTGTTTAAATTGTGTATGTCCTCCTGATTCAGTTTGGGAGGATCATATGTCTCTAGAAATTTGTCGATGTCTCTGAGATTTTCTATTTTGTGGGAGTATAGATTTTCAATGTAGCTTCTAGTTATGTTTTGTATTTCAGTGGTGTTTGCCATGGTATTTTCTTTTTCATCATGGGTTGTAGTAATTTGAGTTTTCGCTCTCCATCTCTTTGTTAGTGTGGCTAAGGGCTTATCAATTTTGTTTATTTTTTCAAAGAACCAACTTTTTGTCAAGTATTTGAAATGTCCTTTTTGTTTTAATTTCAGCTCAGATTTTAATTATTTCCTATCTTCTAGTACCTTTGGTGTTGAACTATTTTTCTTTTTCTAGGGCTTTAAGATGTAATGTTAGGTCATTAATTTGTTGACTTCTTATTCTTTTATTAAATGTGCTCCATGGAATAAATTTTCTTCTTAGTATTGCTTTCATAGTGACCCAGAGATTTTGGTATGTTGTATCATTGTTCTTGTTTATGCCTAAGAATTTTTTTTTTAAATCTCTTCTTGATGTCTTGTGTTATCCGTGCATCATTCAATAGCACATTATTTAGCCTTCAGGTGTTGTAGTAGTTTCTGTTTTTTATTTTATCATTGATTTCTAATTTCATTCCATTATGATCTGATAGAATACAAGGTAGTATCCCTATTTTTTTGTATTTTCTAAGGGCTGCTTTGTGGCATAACATATGGTCTATTTTAGAGAGGGATTCATGTGCTGCTGAAAAGAAAGTGTATTCTCTTGTTGATAGATGAAATATTCTATATATGTCTGTTAAGTCTAAGTTATTGATTGTGTTCTTGAGTTCTATGGTTTCTTCAGTTTTTGTTTGGAAGATTTATCCATTGATGAGAGAGGTGTGTTAAAGTCACCCAGTATTATTGTGTTGTGGTCTATTTGGTTCCTGGAATTGAGAAGGATTTGTTTGACGTACATGGATGCACCATTGTTTGGGGCATAAATATTTGCAATCATTATGTCTTGCCGATTGTGGTTCCCTTAAGCAATATGAAATGTCCTTCCTTATCGTGTCTGACTAACTTTGGCTTGTAGTCCACTTTATCTGCTGAGGATGGAAAGCCCCACTTTTTTACTGGGTCTGTTTGCATGGTATGTTTTTTCCCATCCTTCTGCCTTTAGTCTGTGGATGTATTTTTCTATGAGATGAGTCTCTTGAAGGCAGCATATTTTTGGGTCTTTCCTTTTAATCCAGTCTGCCAGTCTATGTCTTTTGATTAATGAGTTTATGTCATTAGCATTCAGGATTATTATTGAGATGTGATTTGTATTCCTGATCATTTTGTCTTATTTTTGGTTTTTAACTTGGTTTGATTTCTTCTTTGATTGACTTTTTCTTTAGGGTAGTTCCTCCCTTTGCTGACTTACATTGTTGTTTTTCATTTCATCCTCATGGAATATTTTCTGAGAATGTTCTGTAGTGCAGGCTTTCTATTTGTAAATTTTTTAACTTTTGTTTATCATGGAAGGATTTCATTTCATCATCAAATCTGAAGGTTAATTTTGCTGGCATCCATGTTCTTTCAGAACTTGAAATATGTTGTTCCAGACCCTTCTAACTTTAGGGTCTGGGTTGAGAAATCTGCTGAGATCCATACTGGTTTCCACCTATATGTAATCTGATGCTTTTCTCTTGCAGCCTTTAAAATTCTATCTTTATTTGTATGTTAGGTATTTTCATTATAATATGCCTTGGTGTGAATCTGTTGTAATTTTGTTCATTTGTTCCTGTAAGCCTCTTGTATTTGATTTTCCATTTCATTTATCAGAATTGGGAAATTTTCTGATATTATTTTATCGAATAGATTTTTCTTTCCTTTAGTTTGTATCTCTGTGCCTTCCTCAATCCCAATAATTCTTAAATTTGGTCTTTTCATGATATCCCTTAATTTTTAGATGTTCCATTCATGATTTCTTATTATTTTCTCTGTTTGGTCAACTTTATTTTCAAGATTAAATATTTTGTTTTCATTGTCTGAGGTTCTGTCTTCCAAGTGATCTAATCTGTTGGTGATGATTTCTATTGAGTTTTAAATTAGGTTTATTGTTTCCTTCATTTCAAGGATTTCTGTTTTTTTTTCCCTAGAATTTCTATCTCTTTATTGAAATGATCTTTTGCTTCCTGCATTTGCTCTTTTAACTGTTTATCAGAGTGATCATTCATTGCCTGCATTTGCTTTCTTCTCTCATTCTTTGCTTCACAGATTCATTCATTTTCTAATTTTCAAAATGATTACTTGATGTTTTGTTATCTTCCAAAGGTAGTACATTATTTTTCTTCTTCTTAAACAAAATTAACCTTTATTTTGATTGAAATAAACTATACAAATTTATTTTCTTTACCAAAAATAATAGAAATATTTTCTGTATTATTTCTAGATAAATTACAAAACATTTATTTAGTAGGCTTTCCAGTTTTGCTTATAAATCACAATGAGGCAGTAGGTATAGTCATGGAAAAAGAAGAAAACAGACAAGTCAGTTGCCCATATCAATGGCTTATGATTTTTTCTTGACCATGAAGCAGAAGTGTTCAACATTTACCTGCTAAAAGCTTATGAAAATATAAGCGCAACAAAGGAATGTAAACGTAACGAGATGTGGAACAGCAATGGCAGACTCTGGCACTCAAATTTTAATGGTGAACTTTTTTCTTTAAGTTTATTTGAAAAAGACAAAATCTATACTGAAATATATTTGGTGAGCTCACAACTCTTTGGTTAATTCCCTGAACTATCTATTACAGATGTTCAACACCCTTAAAATTTCTAATAGTTAAATGTCAGTGGTAGGCTTCATTGTAACATTTTTTAAGATGCATTCTTTTCTTATACCTCCTCAAAATTTATTTCTTCAAAAATTGAAAAAAATAGGACTCGGTATATAGCTCAGTTGGTAGAGTGTTAACCTCACATGTACAAGGCCCTGGGTTTGATCCCCAGCACTGCAAAACAAAAAACAAACAAACCCCATAAAAACAAAAAAACAAAAAAAAATCCCCGAACGTAACAAAAGTTGAAAAATATACCTAACAAGTGAATCCACAGTGATAATAATACATGTTATATCTAAAAGACTTAACTAAAAGAAATTCCAGAGTGCCACTAGCAGAAGTCTTTCAGAGGTGAAGTATGGTACCTTCCCGTGCTGTCTTATGAAACAACAGACAAGTCTTCAAAGCATGAGAACAAAAACAGGTGCCATGGATAAAGGCAGATTACCAATGGCTAATATATTCATATAAATTCACCAACAAAAATATATTTTATGTTTTCTAATCTATTGCAGTTATTCCTTTTCTTGATCAAAATTTTCTGTTTTTGGACTCTAGAATTCTTTTCAGTTTGTCTCTGAATACTTTTCAACCCAGAGCTGTAGCCTTTAATACCTGCCTTATAATCTGATAATGACAAGATATTTTGAAATTACCTCTTACATTTCATTCTTCAGACATAGAATTAATCTTTTGTCTTAGAAATTTGGTACTTTAGTGAGGAGAATATATTCCAGAAGAAAACTAAGTGCTAGAGAGGCTCATCATTTCTGGATTCATGATGGTTTTCAGGTCATTTCAAATAGAACTAAGGAAATTAGGAACATGAAATTCTAAGAGGCTCTCTGTTTTTTAAGTCTAATAATTTTACTAGTACTTTTATTGATATTTACTCTGGGGAAGTTTTCTTAGGTGTGGTCTCCCTTATTAGTATGTCGCTTCAATTCTATTTTTATTTTTATATTTATTTTTTATTTTTTTTGCGGTACTGGGGATCGAACTCAGGGCCTTGTGCTTGCGAGGCAAGCCCTCTACCAGCTGAGCTATCTCCCCAGCCCCAATTCTATTTTTAACACCAGGAATTCTTTCTTTCTTTCTTTCTTTTTTGTTTGCATTTTAGTTTATTGAAACAAAACATTGCTTAGGAGTTGTTTGTTTTAATACTAGCAAACATGTGACTCTCCCTGAAAGAAATTCCTTTTTGTAAATGAATATTTTGATAATAAAATGTAATTAAAGATTAACAAAAGTAAGCAAAATGGATTTCTTCTTCTTCTTTTTTTAATGCTTTTATTAGGCAGAATGTCCTTTCTGATTTGTGGATGCTAACCCACAACAAGGGAGGGGAAGATTAGAAGTTCATTGGACTAGATAAAGGGGAATGAAGGGAAGGGATCAGAGATGGGAATAGGAAAGACAGTAGAATCAATCAGACATATCTTTCCTATCTTTATATGAATACATGACCAAAGTAACTCCATATTATGTACAACCACAATAATGGGATCCTACTTGGAACAAGTTATACTTATTCTATGTATGTATAATTTTCAAAATACACTCTACTGTCATGTAAAAAAATTTAAAAAATATGTAAAAATGCTTTTAGTGCATTAATACCATACCTAATGGGTGTTCATTTTGACATAAGCATACATACATAGAATTTAATTTGCTCAATTGCAGTCCCCAGTGTTTCCTCTTTCCATGTTCTCCTACCTGTACTTTATTGGTCTGCCTTCTATTTATTTATTTAAACTGGTGCTTTGTAGATATACATAATGTAGAATATACATTATGTAGATGTACATAAATGTAGAACTCACTGTGGCATACTTATACATGTACATAGTGTAATTTTGTCATATTCATTCTGCATTTTCTCCCTTTTCCCATTCCTCCTCCCTCCCGCTTAATCTCCCTACTCTACTTCACTGATCTTCCCTCTATTTTCATGAGATCCAACTCTTACTTTGATCTAGCTTCTGCATATGATAAACCATACTTAGCATGACATTTTTCAGTTCCATCCATTTACTGGCAAATGCCATAATTTCATTCTTCTTTATGGCTGAATAAAACTCCATTGTGTATATATACCATATTTTTGTTATCCAATCATCCGTTGACAGTCACCTGAGTTGGTTCTATAACTTGGATAATGTGAATGGTACTGCAGTAAACATCCATGTGACTGTATCACTGTAGTATGCTTATTTTAGTTCTTTTGACTAATACTGAGGTGTGGGATATCTGGGTCATATGGTGGTTTTATCCCTATTCTTTTTAAGCAGGAGCATTTTCTTGATACATAATTTGTTGTGTTCTCTTGGTCTGGATTTCTCTATTAGGGCTTCTACTCTATTCCAGTTAGATCTTCTTTGCCCAGTTTCTACATCTGTTACTTTCCCATAAACCCTCATGATTTTTCCTTTTCCATTTTCCTGTTTTTCACCTTTTACTTCTTCTAAGGTATTATCTGTTGTACTTATTTATTTTCTGTCAGTTCTCATTCAGTCCTAATTTGTGAAATTATTTTTTTCCTTTATTTTTTGTTTTAAACATTCTTTTAAAAATTTTTATGTTCTAATTAGTTGTACGTGACAGCAGAATGCATTTTGATTCATTGTACACAAATGGAATACAACTTTTCATTTCTCTGGTTGTACATGATGTAGAGTTATACCATTCATGTAATCATACATATACATATACATAGGGTAATGATGTTTGCCTCATTCCACCATCTTTCATTACCCCTACCTTCATTTCCCTCTACAGAATTCAACATTCCTCCATTCTTCCCTTAACCCCTCCCTTCTCTGCTATGTATCGGCCCCACTTATCAGAGAAAACATTAGTTTTTTGGGATTGGCTTATCTCACTTAGCATGATATTTTGTAACTCCATTCATTACCAGCATGCCATAATTTTATTCTTCTTTATGGCTGAGTAATATTCATTGTATGTGTATATATATATATGTATATATATATATATATATATATATATATATATATATATCACTGTTATATCACTGTTTCTTTATCCATTCATCTATTGAAGGGTATCTAGGTTGGTTTCACAACCTGGCTATTGTGAATTGAGCTGCTATAAACATTGATGTGACTGTATCACTTGTAGTATGCTGATTTTAAGTCCTTTAGGTACAAACCAAGGAGTGGAATGTCTGGGTCAAATGGTGGTTCCATTCCAAATTTTTTCCATACTCCTTTTCAGAGTGGTTGCACTAATTTGCAGCCCCACCAGCAATGTATGAGTGTACCTTTTGCCCCACATCCTCACCAACACCTATTGTTGCTTGTATTCTTGTTAATGGCCATTCTAATTGGAGTAAGATGAAATCTTAGGGTAGTTTTGATTTGCATTTCTCTAATTACTAGAGATGTTGTTGATTGATTGCATTCATATTTTTGATAAATCATACATAAATGGGATGTAATTTCTCATTTTTCTGATTGTATATGTTGTAGGATCATATCGGTCATGCAGTCACATATGTACATGAGGTAATAATTTATTCCTTTATTTTTGAATAATTTACCTAGTTCTATTGCTTAAGGTATGATTTTTAAAAAGATTTACATTTTATTGTTTTTTCCTACCTTGTACCATTTTCATAATGTGTTTTTAGCTCATTGGAAACAATGTTACAGTATGTATTCAGACAGAGATAATTTCTATGTGATTTGTTTTATAATTCTTACAGGAAAGCCATTACTTTTTCTTGTAATAATTTTACTTTGGATTTCACCTTGATTATTTTATATTTTTTATTTCTATATCAAATTACTGTTCTACCTTCACACCTAGAGGAGTCCCTCTGTTTTCTGTGAAGTGTTAAAGAATATGATGCCTTTCTGCCTGCGATCTCCTGGCACTGTTCCCTTTCTGCTTTTATCTGGACCTCTCCTTTCTTTTGTCTCTGTTGTTGCTGTTCTCTTGAGTGTGGATTTTATTTCTACCAGTTGATTCTTGTAGGCAGTTTTGATAGTTCATACAACCAAAACTGCCGTAGTTGCTTCAGATGTTATCATAGTGCTCCCGATTTACCTGTTATTAGAGCATAAGCAACACTTCCAAGTGTTAGATACTATTCTAAAACTGGCTTGTTGTTATACTCAGGAAATGCTATCAATTTGGAATTTTTAGGTTTAGCAGATGTCCTGTAGTGTTTTTCTGTTTCTTCCTGCACAGATGCTGATGCTATGTAGATTTGTAGCCCATTTGCTTGTGTTTATGGCTAAAAGGGATAGTATGTTTTTGTTATAGATGCCATTTATGGAGTTGGGTTTTGCTATCTAGTTGTCTTTCTTTTTAATGGGGGTGTTCAGAGACAAATATTCCATGAAATTTTCTCCTCAAAAATCTCTAAAATATCCTATGTATTACCATAACATATTAGAAGGAAAAAAAAAAGGAAATAGCATTGGCAGCATAAGAAAGTCATTTGAAGTATATATATATACACTGGTTGTATTTGTTGAGACTATCTAGGAAAACAGTAGATTCTTTTGATATGTTAAAGAGGATATATTCAATAAAAATCATTCATAAAGAATATATTCTTTCTTTCTTTCTTTCTTTCTTTCTTTCTTTCTTTCTTTTTTTTCTTTTTTGAGAGGGATTCTTGGTATGTTGCCTTGGCTGTTCTTCCATTTATGAGCTCAAGTGATCATTCTGCATCAGCTTCCTGAGCAGTGTTTTGAATACACTGCAAATATTCCTGAACATGAAGTATCAAGACTAGTTGTACCTGCCTGTTACTGAGTGCTTAATATATTCCAGGTATTTTCTTGTGCATAGGATTTTTCCTTTTTTGTTCCTGTTTTTCTTTCTACCTCCATGACTTTGGCAAGACACAAAGGGCCACACAAATAAAAGTCCATAGTTTTGATTTCTTCTTTTGGCCATGACAGATAACTGATGCAGAATTTCTTATCCCATTGTAAGAATTAGGAAGATATAAAAAAACATATGAAGTAATTTTTAGACATCACAAAACAGGTGTTGCTGAATTATGATCTAAGACAGAAGAGAAACAACAAGATAAGCCTTATATCCACCCTGATTTTGTGTGAAGACACTGTAACATGGCCCAAGGAAGGGAAGTGCAATTAAAGCACAGCATTTTTACTGATTGGAGAAGCTGCTGATCAGACTTGTGGAGGTTAAAGTACATGGAACAAATGGAAAAGCACTTTAAAGCAAAAGAGAAACCTGTGTAGAGGACTTCTTGTGTCTTTTTGTGAATACTAAGCTGTACCTGTCTATGATAAAACTCCATGAAACTTGGAAAAGAACAAATACCTGGGAATTATAAACTGAATAATTAGTTATCAGAGCATACACAGGGATGTGAGGCATTTGTTTCTATTATAAGTAGAGAGATCTCTTTAACATTTGTAGTATTCAGTGGAGTTCCCAAAAGGTTCTTGTCTTAGTGTTAGGGCTAACCTAGTTCCTTACTAAAGGTACCAGTTGATATTTTTAAGATTAAAATTAAGCCTTGAAAACATCAAGGTGTTCTACAAGAAGTTTAATTGTCTGCCTCAAGAAATTTCAAATCTTTTTAAAGAAATAAAAAATAATTTGGAGAGCCAACAATGTGCAGCGTTGTCAAAAATTATAAGGCAGAAAAATATGTCCAAAAACTAAGAGAGAAACAATAAGGTCTTATGAAATTAAGAGGCAAGAATTTTAAAACAGCTCTTATAAATTCTCCCAAGGATTTAAATAAATTTGAGCACCATGCCAAAAAAAATAGAAGGTGTAAAAAATAAAGAAGTAGGGCAAGAAAAGGTTGACTAGCAAGAAGCAGCATTTCCTCCCAGCTCCATGGTGCTGGACTGAAGCAGTGCGAATACGGCTTCTCTGTAAGGTGGGTGGGGTGGAAAAGGGTTTCACTGATACTCAGTATTGTGGACAGAGAATCTTGGAGACTGGGAAATTTTGAGTGCATCAGACAAGGAAAAGGAACAAAATTGGAGTTGGGGTCCTGGTGGGAACAGATGAAATTAGTACAAAGGACTGGAAAAGCCCAAAAAGTGCTGTGGACAGTCTAGTGAATCCCAGGATCAGAGGGGCATCCTGCTTTGGCCAACCCAGAGGCTGTTTGGCTCATTAAACTGGTGCATGAAAGACACCCCAAGTCTCCCAGCTGTGCACAGGAAGCAGAAGCTGGAGTCATTTTGGCATGTCTGTGCTGCAGCAGCACCAACTCAGATTGGGAACTTAGATCTGTGAGTTTGGGACTGAGTTGCATATGTAAATTTGGAATCTAGACTGAGCCTAGCAAATCGGGAGAATTTCTGGCACAGAGAATGTTTTGTCCAGGAGTAGTACAGGTCATAGAGGCTGGAGAGACTTTGCCCCCTTCCCCTCCCTTGAGTCCAGCAGCTTGCAGGACCAGTGGCAGCAACTGAAGAATCTGAACAGCAGAGTGAAGGTACCTGGGGGCAGACGTCAGGAGACCAGAAAGAGCAGTATCCATGAACAACAGAGGAGTCAAAGACAGGCTCCCTGTCCCATGGATGGAGCCCTGGGAAGACTCCTGGGGTAGTCCTAGAGGTGTGTTGATTTAATAACACCTGATAACTCCCTATGCAATAAAACACCTGAGGTGATACTAGATGTGATCCCTGCCCCTGGGGGCTTCACTTCCAGGAACTCATTTCACAGAACCTAGCAGCATCTATACCCTGGGAGTGGAGACAACCACACTTCCCATTGCTCCCCATGCCATTCTGCTGAGAAGGGAAGCTGAGAAATGGAAAGACAGTTCCACACAAACAGAGTGAGCACATACTCTCATTGACTATTCTGTTTTGTTGTTTTATTTTTTTGAATTTGTACTGGTTGATACATGGACAGTTCTACATATTTGTTTCTGCTTTCTCATTTTTAGCATTTCTTGAAGGTAGTTATTTTTTCTTACTGTTTTTTGAGGATTAGGGTTTTTGATTAGTATATTTTGGACTGACTTTGTATTGTCTTTTTCACAATTCTGTTTCCCCTGTTTCTCTTTCTTTTCTCTTGCTAACAAACTATATATTTCTATCTTTGACTCTTAATTCTTTTACTTCTATTTTTCTCCTCCTCCCTTATAAACCACACATCTTATGTTGCCTCTGCATCTGCCCTATTCACCTCTTGAAACTGCATACCTTTTTCTACCTGCTGATCACTTCTTCTTTCCTCTTAATTAACTCTATTCTTAACTTCTGTTAACACTAATTGGTTAAGAGAAAGCAGACCCTATCTATATCACTAATGATATAACGACAACTAATTCAAGAGAAGTCAATGATAACATCTAGTTTTTTGATTTTATACCCGACATATTTCATGATTACTTACTGTCTTTGCTGATAGAAATTGCTGATCCTACCATTTCTGTTTATTGTGTCAATTAACATTGTATATGTCATAGGGTCTAAGTATTTAAAATTTAGTGCTATAGAATGTATGCATTATTGGTTGCAATTATTTGACTCCCTCTTAATTTGTGAGGCAATAGAAACCTACAGGATCACCATAAGCTTGCAGAATAGAAGCTCTGCCGCTTCAGATCCATTAGTATAGATGGGTAGACACACAAATAATATGGACAAGCAAGGGAATGAACCATACCAAACAAACCAGAATGACTCAACAACAGAGTCCTCCAACCCTGCAGTGGAGAAAATGTTAGAGAAGAAGTTTAGAAAGTGTGTAGTTAAACTGATCTGATATAAAAGATGATGGAAGGAGTGAAATTAGAAAATACACCACAGTTTCTTTATCCATTCATCTGTTGAAAGGCATCTAGGTTGGTTCCACAATCTAGCTATTGTGAATTGAGCTGCTATAAACATTGATGTGACTGTGTTACTGTAGTATGCTGATGTTAAGTCCTTTGGGTAAAAACCGAGGAGTGGGATAACTGGGTGAAAAGGTGGGTCCATTCCAAGTTTTATAAGGATTCTCCACACTGCTTTCCAGAGTGGCTGCACCAATTTGCAACTCCACCACCAATGTATGAGTGTGTCTTTTCCCCCACATCTACACCAACATCTATTATTGTTTGTGTTCTTGATAATAACCATTCTAATTGGAGTAAGATGAAATCTTAGTCATAAAGAAGAATAATATTACGGCATTTGCAAATAAATGGATGGAATCGGAGAATATCATGCTAAGTGAAATAAACCAATCCCAAAAAACCAAAGGCTGAATGTTTTCCCTGATCAATGGATAATAATATATAATGGGGGTGGGGGTGTGGGGAGTGAGAGAAGAATGGAGGAACTTTAGATTATGTAGAAGGAAATAAGAGGGAAGGGGAGTATGAAAAATTGTGGAATGAGACAGACATCATTACTGTATGTACATGTATGTACATGAATGGTTTGAATCTACATCATGTATAACCATAGAATGATGTTCCCCATTTGCGCACAATAAATCAAAATGCAGTCTGAACCCCTATCTCTCACCCTACACAAAACTCAACTCAAAATGGATCAAGGACCTCGGAATCAGACCAGAGACCCTGCATCTTATAGAAGAAAAAGTAGGTCCAAATCTTCAACTTGTTGGCTTAGGATCAGACTTCCTTAACAGGACTCCCATAGCACAAGAAATAAAAGCAAGAATCAACAACTGGGATAGATTCAAACTTAAAAGCTTTCTCTCAGCAAAGGAAACTATCAGAAATGTGAAGAGAGAGCCTACAGAGTGGGAGAATATCTTTGCCAACCATACCTCAGATAGAGCGCTAATTTCCAGAATCTATAAAGAACTCAAAAAACTCTACACGAAGAATACAAATAATCCAATCAACAAATGGGCTAAGGAAATGAACAGACACTTCACAGAAGAAGATGTACAAGTAATCAACAGATATATGAAAAAATGTTCAACATCCCTAGTAATAAGGGAAATGCAAATCAAAACTACCCTAAGATTTCATCTCACCCCAATTAGAATGGCGATTATCAAGAATACAAGCAACAATAGGTGTTGGCGAGGATGTGGTGAAAAAGGAACACTCATACATTGCTGGTGGGGTTGCAAATTAGTGCAGCCACTCTGGAAAGCAGTGTGGAGATTCCTCAGAAAGCTTGGAATGGAAACACCATTTGACCCAGCTATCCCACTCCTTGGCCTATACCCAAAGGACTTAAAATCAGCATACTACAGAGATACAGCCACATCAATGTTCATTGCTGCTCAATTCACCATAGCCAGATTGTGGAACCAACCTAGATGCCCTTCAGTTGATGAATGGATAAAGAAACTGTGGCATATTTATACAATGGAATATTACTCCGCAATGAAGAATGATAAAATTATGGCATTTGTAGGCAAATGGTCGAAATTGGAGAATATCATGCTAAGTGAGATAAGCCAATCTCAAAAAACTAAAGGACGAATGATCTCGCTGATAAGCGGATGAGGACATATAATGGGGGGTGGGAGGGGCTAGCATTAGGTTTAGGGTTAGGTTTAGAGTTAGGCTAAGGAGAGCGGTAAGAATGAAGGAAAGAAAGACTGTGTAGAGGGAAAAGAGGGGTGGGAGGGGTGGGGGGGAGGGGAAAAATAAAATAAACATCATTACCCTATGTAAACGTAAAAAATATATATATATATAAATACATAAAAAAATGCAGTCTGTAAAAAATCTAAAAAATAAATAAAGAAAGAAAATACAAGAGGTGAAAGATCACTTCAACAAGGAGATAGAAATTCTGAAGAAGCAATTGGAATTCTTGAAATGAAAGAATCAATAAAAATTAAAAATTCAATGGAAAGCATCACCAATTGACTAGACCATTTGGAAGATAGATTTTCAGGCCTTGAAAGGGAAAGTATATAATCTTGAAAATAAAGTCAATTATGGAGAAAAGATGTTAAGAGACTATAAACAGAGTTTTCAAGAAAAATAGGATAACATTAAGAGGCCAACTAAGATTCACAGGGGTAGATGAAAGCTCTGAAGTACAAACCAAAGGAATGCACAATCTTTTCAATGAAATAATAATAGAAAATTTTACAGATTTTAAAGAATGTAATGGAAAATCAAATACAGAAGGCACATGGGACTTCAAATATATAATATTACAATAGGCCCCCTCCTAGGCACATTATTATGAAAATACCTAATATGGAGAATAAGAATAGAATTTTAAAATCAGCTAGAGAAAAATGGTTACATTTAGAGGTAAATCAATCTAGATCTCAGCTGATTTTTTTCAACCCAGACCCTAAAAGTTAGGAGGACTTGGATAATAATAATAATAATTAATAATAATAATAATAATAATAAATTATTGCAAACTCTGAAAGAAAATGAAGACCAACCAAGAATACTATATCCAGCAAAACTGAGCTTCAGATTTGAAGATGAGGTAAAAACCTTCCATGATAAACAAAAGTTAAACAAATTCACAATTAGAAAGACTGCACTACAAAACATATTCAATAAAATTCTGAAGAAAAATGGAGAATATAAATGAAACCAGCAGCAGGTGAAACTACACTAGAAAAATGGTCTATCAAAGAAGAATCTAATTCAACTTAAAATTAGAAATAAGTCAAAATGACAGGAAATAAAACCCATCTCAATAATAACCCTGAATGTTAATGAACTCAACTCATCAATCAAAAGATAAAGGCTGGCAAATTGGATTAAAACACAAGACTCAACAATATGCTGTCTCCAAGAGACTCATCTCATAAGCAAAAACATATACAGACTGATGTAAAAGAATGGGAAAAAAACTTGTTTATGAATCTCATAAATAAGCAGGGATTTCTCATAACTGATAAAGTAGATGTTAAGCCAAAGTTAGACTAGACAAAGAAAGTCATTTTATACTGCTTAAGGGAGTCACTAAAACGAAGAAATAACTAACATATATTTATGCCCCAAATAATGGAGCATCTACATACATCAAACAAACCTTCCTCAATATCAAGAATCAAACAGATCACAATACAATAATACTGGATGACTTTACTATAGATCATCCAAGAAAAACTAAATAGAGAAGCTACCTAACTAAAGTATAACAATTAATAATTTAGGCTTAAAAGACATATTAGAATATTTAATCCATAAGCAACTGAACACACTTTCTTCTCAGTTGCACATAGATCATATTCTAAAATAGACCATATTTTAGGGCACAAAGCAAGTCTTAGCAAATATAAAAAAGACATAATATTGTGCTTTCTATCAGATCATAATGGAATGAAATTAGAAATCAATGATAAGATAAAAAACACAAATCACTCTAATACCTGGAGAGTAAACAATACACTTTTGAATGATGAATGAATCGTGAAGAAATCAAGAAGAAATTTAAAAAAATCTAGAAATAAATGAGACTAATGATACAACATATCTAAATCTCTAAAGGTGGTTCTAAGAAGAAAGTTCATAGCACTGAGCTCATACATTAAAAAAAAACCAGAAAGATACCAAATAAATAATATAACATTATATATGAATGTCCGAGAAAAAGAACAAATCAACACCCAAATCAACAGAAGACAGGAAGTAATTAAGATCAGATCCAAAATCAATGAATCAAGATTAAAAAGCAGTTAAAAAATATCAACAAATTAAAAAGTTAGTTCTTCAAAAAAATTGATACTCTTAGCCAAACTAACCAAGAGAAAAGAAAAATATTCAAATTACTAAAATCCATGATGAAAATTGAAATATCACCATAGACACTACTAAAACACAGAGGATAATCAGAAGCTATTTTGAAAATCTCTACTCCAGTAAGTTAGAAAATCTTGAAGACATTGATAAATTCCTAGTGACATATGACCTACCCAAATTGAAACAGGAGAATATAGAAAATTTAAAAAAGATTAATTTACAGTAATGAGAGTGAAGAAGCTGTCAAGAGCCTATCAATAAAGAAAAGCCCAGGACTGGATAGATTTTAAGGCAAGTTCTACCAGGTCTTTAAAAAAGAACTAATAACAATCTTCCTCAAATTATTCTATGAAATTGAAAAAGGAGGGAAATCTTTCAAACTCATTCTGTGAAGCTAATATCACCCTGTTACCAAAACCAGCAAAGACACATCAAGGAAAGATAACTTCAGACTGATATCCCTGATAAACACAGATGCAAAAATTCTCAATAAAATACAGGAAAATCATGCATGATGATTAAAAAGATAGTGCACCATGATCAAGTGGATTTCATCCCAGGGATGCAAGGCTGGTTCAACATACAGAAATCAGTAAATGTAATTCATCACATCAATAGACTTAAAGACAAGAATCACATGATTATCTCAATAGATGCAGAAAAAGCATCTAACACAATACAGCATTCATTTATGATTAAAATACTAGCAAAAATAGGGATAAAAGGATCACTGTAAGAGATATATGTGACAAACCCAAGACCAATATCATTGTAAGTGGAGAAAAACTGAAAGCATTTCCTATAAAAACAGGAACAAGACAGAAATGCCTACTTTTACAACTTCTATGCAACAGTCCTTAAATCTCTAGCAGAGCAAGAAGGCGAAAGAGAAATTAAAGGAATATGAATAGGAAAAGAAGAACTAAAACTGTTTGCATCAACATGATTGTATATTTAGAAGATCTAAAAACTTCACCAGAAAACTTCTATAACTCATTAATGAATTTAGCAAAGTAGTAGGGTACAAAATTAACACTCCTAAATCAATTGCATTCCTATACTCCAGTAATGAATCAGCTGAAAGACAAATTAGAAAACCATCCCATTCACAGTAGCCTCAGAAAATATACTTGGGAATCTCTGTAACAAAAGAGGTGAAATACCTCTCCAATGAAAATTATAGAACACTAAAGAAAGAAATTGAAGAAGACCTTAGAAAATGGAAAGACTTCCCATGGTCTTGGATAATCAGAATTAATATTGTCAAAATGGTCATACTACCAAAAGTTCTATATAGATTCAGTACAATTCCCATCAGAATTCCAATGGCATTCCTCATGAAAATAGAAAGAGCAGTTATGAATTTATCTGAAAAAACAAGAGGCACAGAAATAGCCAGAGCAATCTTTAGCAGGAAAAGCAAAACAAGAAGCATCACAATACCAGACCTAAAATTATACTATATGGCTATAGTAACAAACACAGCATGGTTTTGGCACCATAACAGGCAAGAAGATCAATAGAACAGAACAGAAGACACAGAGACAAACCCACATGAATACAGTTACCTCATTAAACAAAGGACCAAAAACATACATTAAAGAAAAGATAGCCTCTTCAACAAATGGTGCTGGGAAAACTGGAAATTCATGTGTAGTAGAATGAAATTTAACCCCTGTCTCTCATGCTGCACAAAAATCAACTCAAGTCAGGTGTGGTGGCACAGGTCTGTAATCCCAGAGGTTCAGGAGGTTGAGGCAGGAGGATCACGAGTTCAAAGCCAGCCTCAGCAATAAGCAGTTCAGTGAGACCCTGTCTATAAATAAAATACAAAATAGGGCTGGGGATGTGGCTCAGTGATCAAGTGCCTCTGAGTTCAATTTTCAGTAACCACCCCCCCCCAAAAAAAAAAAAAAACAACAACTCTAAGTGGATCAAAGACTTAGGAATTATACCAGAAACCTTGCACATACTAGAAGAAAATGTAGGCCCAATACTTCAACATATTGGTACAGGAACTGATTTCCTGAACAAGCCTCCTAAAGCACAAGAAATAAATTTTAAAAAATCAGTAAATGAGATAGCATCAAACCAAAAACTTCTTCACAGCAAAGGAAATAATCAAGGTGTGAAGAGAAAGCCTACGGAATGGGAGAAATTCTTTGCCACCTGCACCTCAGAGCATTAATTTCCAGGATATACAAAGAATTTTAGAACCTTAACACCAAAAAGACAAATAACCCAATCAATAAATGGGCTAAAGAACTAAACACACACTTCACAGAAGAAATACAAATGATCAACGAATATATGAAAAAATGTTCAATGTCTCTAGCAATTAGAGAAATGCAAATCAAAACTAAGATTTCATCTCATTCCAGTCAGAATGACAATTATCAAGAATACAAGTAACAATAAATGTTGGCAAGGATGTGCGGAAAAGGATACACTCATACGTTGCTGGTGGGACTGCAAATTGATGCAACCACTCTAGAAAGCAGTAAGGAAATTCTTCAAAAAACTAGCAATTGAAACACCAGTTGACTCAGTTATTCCCACTCCTCAATATATGTGTAAAGTATTTAAAATCAGCATACTACAGTGACACCTCAATGTTTATAGCAGCACCATTCACAGTAGCTTAGCTATGGAACCAACCTAGGTGGCCTTCAACAGATGAATGGATTAAAAATGTGGAAATGTGGTATATATACACAATGAAGTATTACTCAGTCATTAAGAAGAATGACTTTATTACATTTGCCAGTAAATTGTTGGATCTGGAGACTGTCATGATAAGTGACGTAAGTCAATCCCAAAAAACTAAAAGTTGATTGCTTTTCCTGATATTTGAAAGCTAACCCTAAATAGAGGGGGGAGGGGGAAGAATAGAAGTTTAGTAGATTAGCATAATGTTCTTGGCTCATCCTTTATCCTGCTAATGACATAATTTCATTCTCCTTTATGGTTGAATAAAATTCCATTGTGTATATATTTAAAAAAATATATGGATCTATTCATCCATTGATGGACATCTAAGTTTGGTTGCATAGCTTGGGCTATTGTGAACTGTGCTGTTATAAACATGGGTATGCATTTATCAGTATAATGTGCTAACTTTATTTCTTTAGGACAAATACCCAGAATTGGTATATCTGGGTCATATTGTGACTTAATTCCTAGTCTTTAGAGGATGCTCCATACTGATTTCATAGTGGTTGTAATAATTTACAATCCCAACAGTGTCAAAGTGTTCCTTTTTCTCCACATCTCCTCCAGCATTTACTATTATTTGTATTCCTGATGGCTACCAGTCTAACCTCAGTGTAGCTTTTAAAAATTGTTTTAAAATTTGTTGTAATTTGTTATAGAATACATTTATACATTTTGATAGATCAAACATAAATGGAGTGTAATTTCTCATTTTTCTAATTATAAATATTGTATGATCACATTGGTCATGCAGTCATATGTGTACATGAGGTAATGTCTGTTTCACTCTACTATCCTTCCTACCCTCATACCCCTTCCCCTCCTCTCACGCCCTTCTATCTAATATAAAGTAACTCTATTCTTCCCTATCCATTCCCTTATTATGAATTAGTATCTGCATGTCAGAGAAAACATTGGCTTTTGCTTTTTAGGTTTGGCTTATTTTGCTTAGCATGATATTCTCTAACAGTGTAGTTTTGATTTTCATTTCCCTAATTGCTAAAGCTGTTGAGAAGTTTTTCATGTATTTTTTGGCCATTTGTATTTCTTCATTAGAGAAGTGTCTGTTAAGTTCATTTTCCTCTTGATTAATTCAGTCATTCACTTTCTTTTTTGGTGTTACACTTTAGATATTACACTTGAGTTCTTTATGTATTTGGGATATTAATCCTCTTTCAGAAGGGTAGCTAGCAAAGATTTTCCTCCATTGAAAATGTTCTCTCTTCACATTCTTGTTTCCTTTGCTGTGCAGGAACTTTTACATTTAATGTCATCTCATTTATTAATTCTTGGTATTATATCCTGAGTTTTTGGTGTCCTATTGAGAAAGTCATTGCCTACACCTATAAGTTGGAGTAAAATTCTTACCCACTATCTTTGTGGTAACTTTTTTTGGTCTTGGAAGTTTCACACAGTAGGCATCCTTGTCAGAAACACCAAATATTAGCATTTCAAAAGCCTCAAATTGATTTAGTAACATTAGTTACATTTCTATTTTTTGTAGGTATTGGGAGCTAAAAATCTTTACAAACTGTCTTTAGGAATACCTGATACACTACTTCAGAAAATATAAGGTCATCCCTGAACTGATAGGTTTGCAATATGAATTTCTATTGAAGTATATTCATATGTAGTATGAATATATACATATATGTATGTATTATTTTCGATAATATTTGGAAAAGTGCCTATAATGTGTTCAGTCTTTTATTAAATACTGATTGTCTTAGTCACACAGAAATTATGGGATATAAATTTTTCCTGGAGGGAGCTTTTTATCTGCTTGAGACTTGTAGAATATAGTCTGGAAATAGTGGATTAAAAGTAAAAGGGTTTTATTGGACTAAGCACATACAGAGAGACATGTAAGAATGAGTGAATAGAAGTATAAGAGAATGATCTGATTCCAGGTCATTTTCAGTTCTTTCTCTTGGCCGCTCAGAAATGTAACTATTCCTGCCCTTGAAATATTCTCCTCTTTTGGTGTGTGTGAAACTTCATTTATTCAACAATTATTTGCTAAGTTGAATATTTACTAAGGTCACACCTAATTCTCACAAAATCCTTTAATTTCAGTATTATGATGCTTGTTTTTCAGATGGGGACACTGAGTCAGTGTCAAGTTGACAAGTCTCAAGTTCACACAGCTAAGGAGTAATAGGACTAGAATTTAATTGAAGATTTGTTTGACTACAAAACCTGATGGTAGATGCTGCACATGCTATTTCAAACTCTCCTGTCAGCCACCTTCACTATTTTATCTGTTGATATGTTTTGGGAAACCTTCAGTCCTCGACCTCATTGTCTCTTGAAAGACACATGTTTGGAGCAATTCCCAATTGTTCTTTTTGTGATCACCTTTGTTTTGATAATTCTCTGATTTGCATCTCACCTTCTCTCTCATGTTCTGAACTTCCAATGTGAACTTTTTGATCTTTTTCTTTTTACATGTTCTGCCAGTACTTAGTGATATTATCTAATATTCAGTTCTTTGCCCTTTTCACTCTTCAGTTCTTCATTTATATCATCTTACACCTGTTTCTCTGGGGTTCAAATATTAGACAAATTTGATTTGTACCTTTTCCATCAATATCTCTTACACCATTGAGATATCAATCTATATTAATCATTCCTATACTATTCGTCTCTTTCTGTATTTACTGCTTTTGGAAAGTCTTCTACCTGATCTTCCTGCTACTCTTCTCTCTGTTTCAGTCTATTCTGATACCATTAGCTATATAAAAATTATCATTAAGAGAGGCAATTTTTTAAAGTTTTTTTTTTATTGTAAACAAATGGGATACATGTTGTTTCTCTGTACATGGAGTCAAGGCATACCATTTGTGTAATCATAAATTTACATAGGGCAATGTTGTTTGATTCATTCTGTTATTTTTTTCCCTTCCCCCCCACCCCTCCCACCCCTCTTTTCCCTCTACACAGTCCTTCCTTCCTCCATTCTTACCACCCTCCTTATCCCTAACCCTAAACCTAACCCTAAACCTAATGCTAAACCCTCCCACCCCCCATTATATGTCCTCATCCACTTATCAGTGAGATCATTCTTCCTTTAGTTTTTTGAGATTGACTTATCTCACTTAGCATGATATTCTCCAATTTCATCCATTTGCCTGCGAATGCCATAATTTTATCATTTTTTATGGCAGAGTAATATTCCATTGTATATATATGCCACAGTTTCTTTAGCCATTCATCAACTGAAGGGCATCTAGGTTGGTTCCAAAATCTGGTTATGGTGAATTGAGCAGCAATGAACATTGATGTGGCTGTATCTCTGTAGTATGCTGATTTTATAGGCCAAGGAGTGGGATAGCTGGGTCAAATGGTGGGTCCATTCCAAGCTTTCTTGAGGAATCTCCATACTGCTTTCCAGAGTGGCTGCAGTAATTTGTAACCCCACCAGCAATGTATGAGTGTACCTTTTCCCCCACATCCTCTCCAACACCTATTGTTGCTTGTGTTCTTGATAATTGCCATTCTAATTGGGGTGAGATGAAATCTTAGGATAATTTTGATTTGCATTTCTCTTATTACTAGGGATGTTGAACATTTTTTCATATATCTGTTGATTGCTTGTACATCTTCTTCTGTGAAGCGTCTGTTCATTTTCTTAACCCATTTGTTGATTGGATTATTTGTATTCTTGGTGTAGAGATTTTTTTTATATATGCAAAATATAACATTTTATTATAATCTTAAATATCTATATTGAGGCAAGGTATACAATAAAATACATAGTACATGAATCTTATAGTTCAATGAGTTCTGACAAAAACAAAAACAAATTATGTATACCCTGTGCAGATAAGAACTTTTGAGCACCTCGGTAAGTTTGCTCTTATCCTTCCTGATATTCTCCACGTGCACTCTGCCCCAGAGGCTGCTACCTGTAGACTTCTTTTACCATAGGCAGCTTCCAGCTGTTCCAGAATTCAACATAAAAGGAGTTGTTCAGTATGTGTGATTTTGTATCTGGCTTCTATTTGTCCTGACTTTTTTAGAATAGTATTATTATCTGGTCCCTTTTTGGGGCTGAAGAGTATTTTTTGGATGAATAGTCCATAATCTGGCTATCTATTCAATTTCTAGACTCTGAACTTGTTTGACGAAATTACAAGTAAAGCTACCATGATCATTCATACACAAGTATATTTTAAATATATATTTGATTTCTTTTTTTTTTAATGGTATTTGCTATGCTCAGCATTTTTTTTTAAGGTTTTATTTTTTATTTTTTTTATTGTAAACAAATGGGATACATGTTGTTTCTCTGTTTGTACATGGCATAAAGGCATATCGTTTGTGTAATCATAAATTTTTTTTTAATTTAAAAAATTAAATTTATTTATTTTTTTAAAAAAGGAGGGAAATAGAAACAGTAGATACAGATAGCTTTGAATTTTTTTTTTTATTGTAAACAAGTGGGATACATGTTGTTTCTCTGTTTGTACATGGTGTAAAGGCATACCATTTGTGTAATCATAAATTTACATAGGGTGATGTTGTTTGATTCATTCTGTTATTTTTTTCCCTTCCCCCCACCCCTCCCACCCCTCTTTTCCCTCTATACAGTCCTTACTTCCTCCATTCTTGCCCCCCTCCCTAACCCTAACTCTAACCCTAACACTGACCCCTCCCACCCCCCATTATGTGTCATCATCCACTTATTAGTGATATCATTCGTCCTTTGTTTTTTTGAGATTGGCTTATCTCACTTAGCATGATATTCTCCAATTTCATCCATTTGCCTTCAAATGCCATAATTTTATCATTCTTTATGGCTGAGTAATATTCCATTGTATATATATACCACAGTTTCTTTAGCCATTCATCAATTGAAGGACATCTAGTTTGGTTCCACAATCTGGCTATTGTGAACTGAGCAGCTATGAACATTGATGTGGCTGTATCTCTGTAATATGCTGATTTTAAGTCCTTTGGGTATAGGCCAAGGAGTGGGATAGCTGGGTCAAATGGTGGTTCCATTCCAAGTTTTCTAAGGAGTCTCCACACTGCTTTCCAGAGTGACTGCACTAATTTGCAGCCCCACCAGCAATGTATGAGTGTACTTTTTTCCCCACATCCTCGCCAACACCTGTTGTTGCTTGTATTCTTGATAATCGCCATTCTAATTGGGGTGAGATGGAATCTTAGGGTAGTTTTGATTTGCATTTCTTTTATTACTAGAGATGTTGAACATTTTTCCATATGTTTGTTGATTGCTTGTAGATCTTCTTCTGTGAAGTGTCTATTCATTTCCTTAGCCCATTTGTCGATTGGATTATTTGCATTCTTGGTGTAGAGTTTTTTGAGTTCTTTATAGATTCTGGAGATTAGTGCTCTATCTGAAGTATGAGTGGCAAAGATTTTCTCCCACTCTGTAGGCTCTTTCTTCGCATTGCTGATAGTTTCCTTTGCTGAGAGAAAGCTTTTTAGTTTGATCTATCCCAGTTATTGATTCTTGCTTTTATTTCTTGTGCTATGGGAGTCCTGTTGAGGAAGTCTGGTCCTAAGCCGACATGTTGAAGCTCTGGACCTACTTTTCTTCTATAAGATGCAAGGTCTCTGGTCTGATTCCGAGGTACTTAATCCATTTGAATTTAGTTTCGTGCATGGTGAGAGATATGGGTTTAGTTTCATTCTGTTGCATATGGATTTCCAATTCTCCCAGCACCATTTGTTGAAGAGGCTCTCTTTTCTCCATTGCATATTTTTGGCCCCTTTGTCTAGTATGAGAAAATTGTATTTATTTGGGTTTGTGTCCGTGTCCTCTATTCTGTACCATTGATCCACCTGTCTATTTTGGTACCAATACCATGCCGTTTTTGTTACTATTGCTTTGTAGTAAAGTTGAAGATCTGGTATTGCGATACCCCCTGCTTCACTCTTTCTGCCAAGGATTGCTTTAGCTATTCTGGGTTTGTTATTCTTCCAGATGAATTTCATAATTGCTTGTTCTATTTCTGTAAGGTACATCATTGGGATTTTAATTGGAATTGCATTGAATCTGTATAACACTTTTGGTAGTATGGCCATTTTGACAATATTAATTCTTCCTATCCAAGAACATGGGAGATCTTTCCATCTTCTAAGGTTTTCTTGAATTTCTTTCTTTAGTGTTCTGTAGTTCTCATTGTAGAGGTCTTTCACCTCTTTTGTGAGATTGATTCCCAAGTATTTTATTTTTTTTGATGCTATTGTGAATGGGGTAGTTTTCCTAATTTCTCTTTCTGAAGATTCATCACTTATGTATAAAAAGGCCTTAGATTTATGAGCATTGATCTTGTAACCTGCTACTTTACTGAATTCACTTATGAGATCTAAAAGCTTTCTGGTGGAATTTCCTGGTTCCTCTAAGTATATAATCATATCATCAGCAAATAGGGATAGTTTGAGTTCTTCTTTTCCTATTTGTATCCCTTTAATTTCTTTGGTCTGTCTAATTGCTCTGGCTAGAGTTTCAAGGACGAAATTGAAAAGAAGTGGTGAAAGAGGGCATCCCTGCCTTGTTCCAGTTTTTAGGGGGAATGCTTTCAGTTTTTCACCATTTAGAATGATATTGGTCATGGGCTTAGCATAGATGGCCTTTACAATGTTAAGGAATGTTCCCACTATCCCTATTTTTTCTAGTGTTTTGAGCATGAAGGGGTGCTGTATTTTATCAAATGCTTTTTCTGCCTCTATTGAAATAATCATGTGATTCTTGACTTTAAGTCTATTGATATGGTGAATTACATTTATTGATTTCCTGATGTTGAACCAACCTTGCATCCCTGGGATGAAACCCACTTGATCATGGTGCACTATCTTTTTAATATGTTTTTGTATGCGATTTGCTAAAATTTTGTTTAGAATTTTTGCGTCGATGTTCATTAAGGATATTGGTCTGAAATTTTCATTCCTTGTTGTGTCTCTGTCTGGTTTAGGTATCAGGGTGATATTGGCTTCATAGAATGAGTTTGGGAGGGTTCCCTCCTCTTCTATTTTATGGAATACTTTGAGGAGTATTGGAATGAGCTCTTCTTTAAAGATTTTGTTGAACTCGGCTGAGAACCCATCTGGTCCTGGACTTTTCTTTGTTGGTAGGCTTTTGATGACTTCTTCTATTTCATTGCTTGAAATTGGTCTATTTAAATTGTGTATGTCCTCCTCGTTTAGTTTAGGCAATTCATATGTCTCTAGAAACCTGTTAATGTCTTTGAAATTTTCTATTTTGTTGGAGTATAGATTTTCAAAATAGCTTCTAATTATGTTTTGTATTTCAATCGTGTCTGTTGTGATATTTCCTTGTTCACTCCGAATTTTGGTGATTTGGGTTTTCTCTAGTCTTCTCTTTGTTAGTGTGGCTAAAGGTTTATCAATTTTGTTTATTTTTTCGAAGAACCAACTATTTATTTTGTCAATTTTTTGTATTGTTTCTTTTGTTTCAATTTCGTTGATTTCAGCTCTGAGTTTAACTATTTCCTGTCTTCTACTACTTTTGGTGTTGTCTGTTCTTCTTTTTCTAGGGCTTTGAGCTGTAGTGTTAGATTGTTTATTTGTTGAGTTTTACTTCTTTTATTGAATGCACTCCATGAAATAAATTTTCCTCTAAGTACTGCTTTCATAGTGTCCCAGAGATTTTGTTATGATGTTTCTTTGTTCTCATTTACCTCTAAGAATTTTTTAATTTCCTTCCTAATATCTTCTGTTATCCATTCATCATGTAATAGCAAATTGTTTAATCTCCAGGTGTTGGGGTAGTTTCTGTTTTTTACTCTTTCATTTATTTCTAACTTCAATCCATTATGATCTGATAGAATACATGGTAGTGTCTCTATCTTCTTGTATTTGCTAACATTAGCTTTATGGCATAATATATGGTCTATTTTAGAGAAGGATCCATGTGCTGCTGAGAAGAAAGTGTATTCGCTCTTGGTTGGATGGTATATTCTATAAATGTCTGTTAAGTCTAAATTATTAATGTGTTATTGAGATCTATGGTTTCTTTGTTCAATTTTTATTTGGAAGATCTGTCCAGTGGTGAGAGAGGCGTGTTAAAATCGCCTAGTATTATTGTGTTACGGTCTATTTGGTTTCTAAAATTGAGAAGGATTTGTTTGACATACATGGATGAGCCACTGTTTGGGGAATAGATGTTTATGATTGTTATATCTTGCTGATTTATGCTTCCCTTAAGCAGTATGAAATGTCCTTTTTTATCCCTTCTGACTAACTTTGGCTTGAAGTCCACATTATCTGAAATGAGGATGGATACTCCAGCTTTTTTGCTGAGTCCATGTGCATGGTATGTTTTTCCCCATCCTTTCACCTTTAGTCTATGGGTATCTCTTTCTATGAGGTGAGTCTCTTGCAGGCAACATATTGTTAGATCTTTCTTTTTAATCCAATCTGCCAGTCTATATCTTTTGATTGATGAATTCAGGCCATTAACATTCAGGGTTATTATTGAGATATGATTTGTATTCTCAGTTTTGGTTCATTTTTAAAATTTTATTTATTTGTTTATTTATTTTTTGACACACCTTGGTTCCTCCTTTATTTGACAGTTCCTTTAGGTAATTCCTCCCTTTGCTGATTTGCTTCTTTGTTTTTTATCTCTTCCTCATGGAATATTTTGCTGAGAATGCCAGCTTTCTTTTTGTAAATTCTTTTAGCTTTTGTTTATCATAGAATGATTTTATTTCATCGTCAAATTTGAAGGTAAGTTTTGCTGGGTATAAGATTCTTGGTTGGCATCCATTTTCTTTCAGAGTTTGAAAAATGTTGTTCCAGGCCCTTCTAGCTTTTAGGGTCTGGATTGAAAAATCTGCTGATATCCGTATTGGTTTCCCCCTGAATGTGATTTGGTTCTTTTCTCTCAGCCTTTAACATTCTGTGTTTATTTTGTATGTTACGTATTTTCATTATAATGTGCCTTGGTGTCGTCTGTTGTAATTCTGTGTATTTGGAGTCCTATAAGCCTCTTGAACTTCATTTTCCATTTCATTCTTCAGATTTGGGAAATTTTCTGATATTATTTCATTGAATAGATTGTTCATTCCTTTGGTTTGTTTCTCTAAGCCTTCCTCAATCCCAATAATTCTCAAATTTGGCCTTTTCATGATATCCCATAGTTCTTGGAGATTCTGTTCATGATTTCTTACCATCTTCTCTGTTTGTTCAACTTTGTTTTCAAGGTTAAATATTTTGTCTTCAATATCTGAGGTTCTGTCTTCCAGGTGTTCTATTTTATTGGTTATGCTTTCTATGGAGTTCTTAACTTGGTTTATTGTTTCCTTCATTTCAAGGATTTGTGTTTGGTTTTTTTTCAATATCTCTAACTCTTTATTGAAATGGTCTTTTGCTTCCTGTATTTGCTCTTTTAACTGTCGATTGTTGCGATCATTCAATGCCTGCATTTGCTCTTTCATATCATCATTCAATGCCTGCACTTGCTCTTTCATCTCATTGTTTGCTTCCCTGATCATTTTAATTATGTATATTCTGAACTCCCTTTCTGTCATTTCTTCTGCCATGCTGTCGTTGGATTTTATTGATGTAACATCTAGATTTGTTTGGGGCATTTTCTTCCCTTGTTTTCTCATATTGTTCAGGAATCAGTGGGTCATTAAGATATTGCAGATTTCCTCTATTGACTTATAATGTCCCTGAAGATTGCTAGGATATACCCTCTTATCCTTCAGTAGCCTGCAGTCTTGGAGGAAGTTGATAATGCGGTGCTCCACAAGGAAGCTGCCTCTCTAGGGTTGGTGACCCTCAGGTGGGGTATATTCCTTGATAGTGGGCAGAGGTGCCTCCACTTGTTGACCAATGGTCATCCAAAGGGGAACTTGGCTGCAGGCTGAGGCAAGGCCTATTTGTGCCCGTGTCTCTGGTTTTACCGTCCTTGTGGGAAAACCTCTCCCAGCAGGGAAGACTCACCCGGTGGGGAGTCTCGCTGGTCAGTTCCCCTCCTAGAGGTTCCCCTCAATCTACAACTACCGCCTGGGCTGGGCTGTCTTCCTCTGCCACGTTCCCAGGGGCCCGGACCTACCTCCTGGGTCTGGGAGCCTCACCCTTCGCAGACGAGTCTCCTTAGGCTGCCTCTCCTCAGAGAATCTGCCCGAAGTTCTGGAAACTTTGCTCCACCCCTAGGCGTGTCTCTGTGTGGCTCTTCCACCAAGAAGCCGGTCCTGGGAGCCTGCTCTGCACCTAATCGCCTGGCTATGTGGCCCGTCCCCTGAGCCACCACCTGGAGCCCCGTACAATAGCTCTGAGACCCAGAGACCCGCCACACACCTTTTCCTCCGGACAGTCGCCTGGTGTTCCGATGCAGTCACTAGGAGTCCAAGCAACTCACTTTGTGTCTCCTTTTCCTGCCAAGTGCCCATAGCCGTAGGCAGTGACTCCGAGTCCAAGTGACCCGCCCTCCTCCTCCTCCTCCTCAGGGTAGCCCCCCGGGTGTTCAGGAGCGGTCGCTCGGAGACCAAGCGACCCACTGCACTCCTGCTCCAGGCAGGCCACCGGTGTTCAGGAGCGGTCGCTATGAGTCCAAACAACTCACCACTCGCCTCCTTCTCTGGCAACCGCCTGTGGCTCTGATGCAGTCACTCCTAGACCTAGCGACCCGCCGCGCTTCTCCTCTTCCTCCGGGCAACCCCTGGTGTTCAGAAGCGATCACTCTGAGTCCAAACAGCTCGCCACGCAGCTCCTCCTCATACAGCTGCCTGGAGCCCCAGTGGTTGCTCCGAGTCCAAGTGCTGTGCTGAGCCGCCTCCTCTACGATGATCCCAGTTGTCCGTGTTTACTGCTCCAGTGGGGGGGAGGGGTGTCTCGCCGGGCAACTCTACTTTACAAAGTTCCCTGCGCTCCGGGGCTACCGCCCCATCTGGGATGCCTCCCCAACGGGAGAGACTCACCCGGCGGCTTTGAGTTGGTCCCAAGTCTCTCACTATCTCCTCTTTTGAATCCTGCATCCTGGAGCAACATGAAATGCAGCTGCCCTCTAGTCCGCCATCTTGGAAGGCCTGTCTAGAGTTTTTTGAGTTGTTTATAGATTCTGGAAATTAGCGCTCTATCTGAAGTATGAGTGGCAAAGATTTTCTCCCACTCTGTAGGCTCTCTCTTCACATTACTGATAGTTTCCTTTGCTGAGAGAAAGCTTTTTAGTTTGAATCTATCCCAGTTGTTGTTTCTTGCTTTTATTTCTTGTGCTATGGGAGTCCTGTTAAGGAAGTCTGATCCTAAGCCAACAAGTTGAAGATTTGGACCTACTTTTTCTTCTATAAGATGCAGAGTCTCTGGTCTGATTCTGAGGTCCTTGATCCATTTTGAGTTGAGTTTTGTGCAGGGTGAGAGATAGGGGTTTAATTTCATTCTGTTGCATATGGTTTTCCAGTTTTCCCAGCACCATTTGTTGAAGAGGCTATCTTTTCTCCATTGCATATTTTTGGACCCTTTGTCTAGTATGAGAAAATTGTATTTATTTGGGTTTGTGTCCATGTCCTCTATTCTGTACCATTGATCTACCTGTCTATTTTGGTACCAATACCATGCCGTTTTTGTTACTATTGCTTTGTAGTAGAGTTGAAGATCTGGTATTGTGATACCCCCTGCTTTGCTCTTTCTACTGAGGATTGCTTTAGCTATTCTGGGTTTTTTATTCTTCCAGATGAATTTCATAATTGCTTGCTCTATTTCTGTAAGGTACATCATTGGGATTTTAATTGGAATTGCATTGAATCCGTATAGCACTTTAGGTAGTATGGCCACTTTGACAATGTTAATTCTGCCTATCCAAGAACATGGGAGATCTTTCCATCTTCTAAGGTTTTCTTTAATTTCTTTCTTTACTGTTCTGTAATTCTCATTGTAGAGGTCTTTCACCTCTTTTGTGAGATTGATTCCCAAGTATTTTATTTTTTTCGATGCTATTGTGAATGGGGTAGTTTTCCTAATTTCTCTTTCTGAAGATTCATCACTTATGTATAAAATGCATTGGATTTATGAGCATTGATCTTGTAACCTGCTACTTTACTGAATTCACTTATGAGTTCTAAAAGTTTTCTAGTGGAATTTCTAGTTTAAGAGAGGCAATTTTTAATGCTAACATTATTTGATCTACTTCATTACATACTATCTAAGTGCTGTGATCAGCACCATTAATTCATTACAATGATCCTTTGAGGTGTGATTATTATCTTAATTTTAACACTAGGAACTGAAGTTCAGAGTAAGGTTAAAACCTACTAAGGTCATGCATTTGGTAAGAGGTAAAGTCAGGATTTGTACTGAGGTTAGTCTGATTTCAAAGTTCATGGTTTGAATACTTAGGGAGACCAAAATTTATCATTCACCAGTGCAGAAAGCAGGTGCCACTAACTTTGTTGGAACAAGTATAAACTTGACTGTTTTAGACAAATTGACATTGTCACCTTATTAACCACATAGTAATGCCTTTGTAATAGTTTGACCCATTTACACATTTAGGTGAGGTTGAAAAGGTATCTGCTTTTGTAGAACAGAACTGAAGCCCAGTTTGAAGTTGGTTTTGTAATTGACCGAAAGACAAACTATTTCTAGTGAAGTGACTGATAGAGTTCATCAAGTAAATAGAAATATGAGAACTAAAGTTTTAAAATTGAGTGCCATCCTTATAGGTGAAGTTGTTGAATAGATGAGCTCACTAAGCACTTAGAAAAGAAAAGAAAGTGTTTAGGACTGTGGGAAAGATGAGAAAAAAATGAACAATGATATGAAAGAAGAGGAAGAGGAAGCATAGACAATATAGGAGCTGTGTGTGAGACTGTAAGCTTCTACAGTGTGCAAACCTCGTCTTTTAACCATAAGCCTAGAATTTTAAAATGCTAAAAAATATGAAGGTAAAGATTAATTGAACCTTATGGTTTCATCTGACTCCAGTTTAAAAAAGTTAATTTTAATTTCTTTCTTAGCAGTGGAGTCCATTTTGAATGAAGACTTGTGAGCTAACATTTTTTTCTCTCTAACCAGGCTCTGTGCTTATTGGAATTGATGCATGTTTTTGTGTTTCTCTGGTATATAGAGATGAACAATTCATTGGGGTCATACTCATACTATTTAATGGTTTATCAAAACTTTGAGACATATGTGTGAAGACATTGAATATTTGTTTAAGTATCAGACATATATTTATATTATATGTAATGATATATCTTTAAATATATCATTATATGTTAGATATGTACTAGAACTAAAGCAAAGAAGCCATTCACTAAGCAGACTTTCAGGTTTTGGAAAAGGGAAATTTATCAAAACGAACATGGTAAAGAATATTTTTCTGTACTGTTTCTTGCTTATATTGGAGCTAGTCATCAATGAATTTGACTTTGCAGAAGCCATGGTTGGAATGTATTTGAAATGAAGTTTCATGGCAAGTCTCTGAAACGACATCAACTCAGAGGAACTTTTCCTGGTGTTACATCATCCAGACAAGAAAATTCTAAGGTTCTTTGAGAAATAGCAACTTTTAATGAATCCCTGAAGTCTTCTCTGCCTTTGAGTCCCTAAAAGAGTTTATGATTGCTAATTGTTTTTCTCCATTTGTAATTTGCTTGTAGTGGGATTAAGACCAGGCACTAAGATAATTAGAGTTTTTGTAGGAAACAGCAAAATTATAAGTGTATATTTACAGATGATACATCATTATTGTGGAGCATTGATTGACAATGTCTCACCAATGTGAACAGGCAAACAGATATTGATATGTGCATACACATAGTCATACAGTGATTTGTGCTATAATTGTAGTTGGACTTGTCAAAAGCTGAGTGTCTAGCCTTGTAGTGTGATTTCATGGTTTGATTAAGAAAAACTCTGATCAAAAATATAGCTTTCATTCTTGCTCATTGAGACTTGAGTTTCTTCAAATAGGAATATCTTTTCCCTTTGGACAAATGGCTCTGTGAAAGGATTTAAAGTATAGGTGGCTATATGTCAACTCAATTTGTCCCTCTACACAGGAGCTTCCCAGATCCCTTCCTGAGAGCTGATTTGAAAATTAAGGGCATTTAGAGTAGTTGCGATGGGTGATTAAAGTCCACAAATGTGTGTAGGCAGTGATCTTCACTGTGTGACTTGTAATTTTGTAAAAATCTCAGAAAGGTCTTTTCCTTCTCTAACTTGTCATGATGCTTAATATCCCCTCATTAGAGCCAGTGCTTTGGGTAGAGCTGTTGTCTGAAGCAGGAGACACTAATGCATTGTGATATGTTAAGCAACATTCACCCAGTAGTGCATTAAAGTAACTGATACCAGTCAGCACAACTCTAACCATGGTCTTTCAAGATTTTGTTCAACCATCACCTTCGCGAAGAGTTCTAACCTACCACCCTATTTAAACATACATCACACAACCTCTGCCTTTCCTCTTCTCTTTCCTTTTTTAAAATTGTTATCACTATCTTCCAACATATTATATATGTTATTCATTTATTGGTCATCTTCCCCCTTGTAGAGTAGAAGTTCTATGATGGTGAAGGACTTTGTTTTGGTTAATACATTTTCTGCAGTTCTTAGAACAGTGCCTGACACACTTTTTCAAGAGTTGTTGAATGAATTAATGAATGTCACTCTTTTTTCCAAAGACCCTCAGAGGTTATCTGTTGGTTAATAAATTTCCTATAAGCTTAGCATTCTAGGATCTGCTCAGTGTGTTATAGTGTTCTTTTTCAGACTAATTCCTTATTTCTTTTCAAGAGTTACCCAGGTTGTTGTATGTATCACTAGTCTGTTTGCTTTACCGCTGAGTTGTATTCCATTCTCTGAATATTCCATGGTTTATTTATATGTTCTTATGTTAATGCTTATTTGGGACATTTTCAGTTTGGGGCTATTATGAATAAAGCTAATATGGCTATCCGAGTGTGGGACTTCATGTGAGTGGACATGTGCATTAATTTTTAGGGAGCATATGCTTAGGAATGGAATTGCTGGTTAGAGGTTAAGTGTGTGTTAGTTTTACTAAATACTGCAAATTTCACAGATAATTGTACCATTTTACATTTCTACCAGCAATACAAAGGGGATTTATTTGCTTTACATTTTGACAGCATTTTGTATTGTCACTTTTTTAGTTTTAGTTTCTGTGATTATATAGTGATAGCTCACTGTGGTTTTAACTTGTATTGCTTTAATAAATCATTCTCTGAGCAACTTTTCACATACTTAGTGACCGTTTGTGTATCTTCTGAAACATCTGTTTCAATCTTCATCCCATTAAATATTTTAGTCTTTTAATAATTTACATGTAGGAATTCTTCACATATTGAAAGTGAGTCTTTTGACAGATACATATTTGTCAAAAGACAAAAATATATATTTATCAAAGACAAAAGATACCTAGGTTTTAATGTTTTCACTCTCTAGTCTGCCTTTATAATTTTTAATGGTTTATTTAGAAGAGCAGAAGTTGTAAACTTTTATCAAAATTAATTTATATATTTTTCTTTTTTTGAAATTTTCAAATTTGACAGATAAAATTTATCTATTGTGTACAACATAATGTTTTAAAGTTTGTGTATATATATGTATATATGTATATGTTGTAGAATGGCTAAATCTAGCTAATTAATATATACGTGAACACACAGTAATCATTTTGTGGTAAGAACATTTAATATCTACTCTCATTTTTCAAGAATACAATCAGTAGTCACCATTGTGAACAAAAGATCTTTGAAATGTAATTTTGTACCCTTTGACCATGTCCTTAACTGCCCCCCCAAATAAAGGAGCTGAGTTTTTTGATTTATGTTTTTAAAATTTTATTTATTTTATTATTTTTTGATCGGTTGTACACAAATGAGGTACAACTTTAATTTCTCTGGTTGTGCATGAAGTAGAGTCACACTGTTTGTGTAATCATACATGTACATAGGGTAATGATGTCTGTCTCATTCTGTTATCTTTCTTTCCCCCTGCCCCCTCCCCAACCCTCATTTCCCTCTACACAATCCATCCTTCCTCCATTCTTCCCTTACCCCCACCCCACCCCCCTGTTATGTATCATCATCCACTTATCAGAGAAATCATTCAGCCTTTGTTTTTATGGCAATTGGCTTATCTCACTTAGTATGATATTCTCCAACCCAATCCATTTACTTGCAAATGCCACATTTTTATTCTTTATGACTGAATAATATTCCACTGTGTATATATACAGCAGTTTCTTTATCCATTCATCTATTGAAGGGCATCTAGGTTTGTTCCACTATCTAGTTATTGTGAATCAAGCTGCTATAAACATTGATGTGGCTGATTTTAAGTCCTTTGGTATAGGCCAAGCAGTGGGATAACTGGGTCAAATGATAGTTCCATTCCAAGTTTTCTAAGGAATCTCCACACTGCTTTCCAGAGTGGCTGCACTAATTTGCAACCCCACCAGCAATGTATGAGTGTACTTTTTCCCCCCATCCTCACCAACACCTATTGTTGCTTGTATTCTTGATAATAGCCATTCTAATTAGGGTGAGATGAAATCTTAGGGTAGTTTTGATTTGCATTTCCCTTATTACTAGAGATGTTGAACATTTTTTCATATATCTGTTGATTGCTTGTAGATCTTCTTCTGTGAAGTGTTTGCTCAGTTCCTTAGCCCATTTATTGATTGGGGTATTCATACTCTTGGTGTAAAGATTTTTGAGGAGCTGGGTTTTAAGAAGTATTTTCTATTGAAATATAGCATATTCTTTTAACGGCTATCATCTCTTCTGTGTAAAATAGTTTTCCTACTCTCCTGTTTTCTCCTAAATGCTCTAAAGGCTTAGCTTTTATATTTAGTTTCGAATTCATCATGAATTAATAGCATATGGTGTGAGATAGGGGTTGATGATCATTTTATATCTATCTATCTATCTATCTATCTATCTATATATATATGTAGTTGAGTCTAGGGGTTCAGATCAGGGGCTTGAAGTCAGAGCTAAGCATAACTGTGGGCTCTGAAACATTGAGTGAGCAACTTACCTTTGAAATGTATATCATGACAGAAAATAAACAGGATATATATGTAGAGTGCTTTGGATCTTGGCAGTCAGGAGTCAGTATAAGGGAAAATGTAAGGTACACTATTGAGTATGTAAGAAATGGTAATGATTATCATTTTTTTCCATAAAATTTTCTCTTAATTTACTGTACAAATAGTTGAAAGAAAGAATTTTCTCTAAAAACCAAATCAAGCAATTCCAAGGGATAAACAGCTATTTCTTCTTCTTTAGGGAGGGTAGTCTCTGAGGAAATAGTCTTGAGGGAGTCTCTATTTTAATAATAAGGTTGCTGAGATCTGCAATCCAGAATCACACTCTATTCTCCTGTCATCTACTGGTCAGGAAGAGATACGATCTCCTTTCTGGAAACTGGAGGGGACTTCGGTAAATTAATAATTGTAAGTTGCATTGTTCAATGCAGAGAGGGTTATGAGATAAATTAGAGGATCTGATTCTTTGATCTGTGCTGAAGGAGTGAGCTCTGAGCTCCAGGCTGTCATCTTTTATTCACCAAGTCTTTATTCTTCCCAGGACAATTTGGACAAGAGACAGTAAAGTATAGCTTTATGGATCTAATTAGAGGAGTGGGAGAGTCTGTCTGACCCTGGTTAGCCACATAACACGGTAGTTACAAGGGCAAATTGTGAGAGTCACACTGCTGAAGTCCTCCTTCCGACTGAGGCTCAGTAGATTTTTCCTTTGGGCTAATCATTTAATCGTAGTTGTCTTATCTGTAAAATGAGGTTAACAATATGGTCACACAGCTCTTAGAGCAAAGCCCTTCACTATAACCCTTAAATAAGTATTAGCTTTAAAAAGTTATTATTAAACCTACAGTCACTTGAGCTAACAATTCTTGGAAAAGCCAAACTTCTGGCTGTATCGATTAAAACATAAATAAAATTAAAAATAAGTAAAACTGCTACATAAGGAAAAAAAAAAAAACAGCAAAACCAACAAAACTTCACCTCTTATATTTTCAGTGCTGATCCAGAGTTACAGTGGCTTCTGCTTCTCAGGACTCACTCCAGGGAACAGACCAGGCTATAGCAACTGCAGCAGAGACAGGAGAAGGAAGAACATAGAAAAGGCACCGACTTCAAGATTTAAAAGACACCCGACTGGTTTTTGGTGCCCCTCTCTTCAGCAGCATCAGTTCTCGGTCTCTAAGCAGAGTTTAGCCTTGTATGCTGCTCTGGAGGTTAAATTACTTGCTAGTTCATTACTGCTCACAGTGAATGGATAAAAACCTTCCCATCACAGTTCAAATCTCTCTTCCTATTATTTTCCAAGAATAAGGATAGATCTGGGAGGCTTGTGCTGATATTTCTTTCTCTCCCAGGGTTACTCTGCTATTTTCCGCACACGCCTCTTTCCTAAGGGAAGAATGGCAAGCAAGAACTCCTCCATGACAGAGTTCATCCTCGCAGGCTTAACAGACCAGCCAGGCCTCCGGATCCCCCTCTTCTTCCTCTTTCTAGGTTTCTACATGATCACTGTGATAGGAAACCTGGGCTTGATAATGCTGATTGGGCTGAACTCACACCTGCATACCCCCATGTACTTCTTCCTTTTCAATCTCTCCTTAATAGATTTCTGTTATTCCACTACCATCACCCCCAAAATGCTGATGAGTTTTATCTCAAAGAAGAACATCATCTTGCACTCCGGGTGCATGACTCAGCTCTTTTTCTTCTGCTTCTTTGTTGTCTCTGAGTCTTTCATTCTGTCAGCGATGGCGTATGACCGCTATGTTGCCATTTGTAACCCCCTGGTGTACATGGTTACCATGTCTCCACAGGTGTGTTTTCTTCTCTTATTGGGTGTCTATGGGATGGGATTTGCTGGGGCCATGGCCCATACAGGAAGCATAATGAGTCTGACCTTCTGCGCTGACAACCTTGTCAATCATTTCATGTGTGACATCCTTCCACTCCTTGAACTCTCCTGCAATGACACCTATGTGAATGAGCTGGTTGTCTTTATTGTTGTGGCTATTGACATTGGAATGCCCATTGTCACCATCTTCATTTCTTATGCCCTCATCCTCTCCAGTATCCTTCATATTCGGTCCACAGATGGCAGATCCAAAGCCTTCAGCACCTGCAGCTCCCACATGATTGTGGTTTCTCTTTTCTTTGGTTCTGGGGCTTTCATGTATCTCAAACCACCTTCCATTTTGCCCCTTGATCAAGGGAAAGTGTCCTCCTTGTTTTATACCATTGTGGTGCCCATGTTAAACCCATTAATCTACAGCTTGAGGAATAAGGATGTAAAAATTGCTCTGAGGAGAACCTTGGACAAAAAACCATTTTCTTAAGAAAGGAAAAGTACTTAAACAAGAATACAAAATGTTTTGTTTATTAGAGTCCATATTTTCAATGAGGGATTCAAATTTTAGTGTTTCTTTTTTCCCTTCTCTTGTACAGAAAGAGAATTTTAAATCTTTACCTTTGGATGAGTGCTTAGTGCAGATCTAGTCTGTCTTGTGTTTGTTCCATTTCAACTATTCCAAGATTTCTTTATGCAAATTTCTGCCATTATAGATAACTTAATCTTTAATGAGCCTTATAAGTAATTTAATATAGTTTCCTCATTTAACAGATATTGGAGACTCAGAAATACATTATTACTCATGGACACAAAATTATCCAGTCTCACAAATGGAACAACTTCTTATTCTCTTGCTTTGTTCCTGCCCATGTAGATTTCCCTTTAAAAGTCTAACACATCACAATCTGATTCTATTCACAACATAACTTCTCAATAAGTAATTTTTTAATGTGTTTTTTTTGGGGGTAGAAGGTGAAAAATTTCATTTGTCTTGGCCAGACAATGAAAGAAATGTGTTAAGATTGTATTGTGTGATTGGCATTAAGATTGAGGTTGTAGCTGGGTGTGGTGACATACTCATATAATCCCAACAATTTGCAGGCTGAGGAGGATCATGAGTTCAAAGCCAGCCTCAGCAACTCAGCAAGGCCCTAAGCAACTAAGCAAGACCCTGTCTCAAAATCAAAAATAAAAGGACTGAGGATGTGTCTCAGTGGTTAAGTGCACTTGGGTTCAGTCCCTGCTGCAAAACAAAACCTCAGCAATTGCTTGATCTAATTATCTTTTCTATGATGGTTTCACTCAATAAAAAGAAATATTAATTTTAGGAAATATTAAATATTAGTGCCAGTTGCCCTTTTCCTTTGCTCAGTGAGGTAACTTGGATTTGCTATAATGTGCAAAGCTAGAAAGATGTCATGTTTTATTCCAGGTTGATTCTGATTGCGGTGGCCAAGGAGTTGACCACAAAAGCAGACGCCTTAGCACAGATGAGTGGAAACAGATTCTGGGACAGGTTTTTGAGACAGCCCTGAGATTGATCAGAGGAGCAGGGCAAGACTAAGAGAGTAACCACCTAGGAGTCTCTGGAGGCAACTTCTTTATCTGCTTATCTATTCTTCTGATTTTTTTCAGCTAGCCTTCTCCCATGCCTGTTTTCTGGGTTGGAACCTGGTAGCCCACAGTAGTGAAGAGTTTGACTGAGATGTCACTGCTTTTTGCCCCAGTTCAGCCAAATTTTCTGACTCAGGCTTCTGATGGGTCTCTGCTTCCCTTTCCTTTGGGTACCACAATGAAGGCTTCTTCCCAGGACAGCTAATATCTGTAGAAGGTTTTCTGCCTGTATTTCTGAAATAGCAGAAGTGATGTGGGTCTTGAAGGAGAGCCTCCGATTGTTCATTGATATCCTCCTGGAAGGGTTGAAAGGGGAAGCAACAGTCATCTCCATATTGTGGTTGCAGAAGCAGCCAGGGGAGATTGAAGAACCATCCCAGAGAAGAGTAATGAGCTAGCAGCATAGCCAAAGGAGGAACTCCAGTTCCCATGTGGTCCCATTTTCTTTGAGATTGTGGATTTGCTGAGTTAGAATCTAAAACAACAGATGTCTGCTTGTTTATGTTTGTGCGGCTTGGGTTTTGGCGAGAAACAAAGGGAAGCTAAGAAAGAAGGAGAAGGAAGGGATGATGACTAAGTGTAGACATTGTTGGGCTCTTCATGTAGGTGACACAGGCAGCCTCCTGGAGGTGCTCCCAGAGAGGATAAATGATTTTTTTATAGCAGGACTTGATTGACACCTTTAGAGTCCACCCATATGCAATTCAGAATAATATATTTACTTTCCAATGTAGCACAAAACTTATAATGTTGAATTGAAGTAGCTTCTCTCTAGAATTTTTTTTAATTGAAAATTTTAGAGATGCTGTTCAAAATTGCCCAGTATTTGGTGTTCTAATCATATGTAGTCTGTCTGTTGGGTAAACCAAGCCAGCCACAAATTAAGAACTCTACTCAATGAGGATTCACACTTGGAGTGGTCTTACTTCAAAATCTATGTGAAGAATGATATAAGGTGGCGAGAATCTCTGATGCACTACCAATTCATCAGAGGAGAATTCCTGGCCAAATATCAAGGGCATAAGCAATAGGGGGAGGTTGCAGCTATACACCTGACTTGGTAGTGGGGGGGATATAGCTATAAGTTTTGCCCTTTGGTTGGAATAAGGGAGGGATGGAAAGTCTAGGTTCAGCCTTTTGAAGTAGGATCCCTGTAGCCAGACAGGGTGTATGAGAGCATTTTCTTTGTGACAAAAAAGAAGCCAGAATGAAGACCATATGATTCATTTTATGAAGTTATTAAAGAGGCAAAACTACTTTAAGGTGAGAACAATCTGACTAGTGTTTTCTTGAAGGGGAAGATTGTTTGGATAGAAAAGAAGAAAGTTTCTGAAGTGGTAGAAATATTAGAGATATTATCTATTTGTCAATACTGTGCAGCTAAGAATTGTTAAGTTTTGATGGTCATAAATTTTATCTTGAAAAGAACTTTAATCATCATCATTGAGAGTAGAGAATTAGTGAGGAATAAGTTAGGTAAGATTGACAGAATGTTGGCAGTTGTTGAAACTGGGTGGGGTATTGTGTGAGTTTATTTTACTCTTCTGTTTTCATATTTCAAAATGTTCCATAATCTGAAGTTAAACAAAATTAATTCAGAATAGATCACTGAATGAAACATTAAAGCAAAACTAATATAATTCTAGAAGACATAGAAGAAAACTATATTAATAGCCCTGGGCTAGGCAAAGACTATTAGACAGCACGAAATACCACTTACCAAAATATAAATTCAACTTCATAAAATGTAGAACTCTATGCCTTGAAATGTACTACCAAGAAATTGAAAAACAGGCCACTGATTGGGTGAAAGTATTTTCAATGTATATTTGACAAAGGTCTTATATCCAGATGCAACAATGAGAAAATATAGCAGCTAAATAATCAATGTGTAGTCAACTAAGAAGATATATGAATGTTCAATAAGAATATGAAAATATCAATATCATTAATAATCATGGAAATGTAAATAAATTACCATACTATTACAGACACAAAAGAATGGCTAAATTAAAAATGTTTACAATACCAAGTGTTGATGAGCACTTAGAACTCTCATTTATTACTGTTGAAAATGTAAAATGGCATGACTACTTTGGAAAACCCTTGGAAAATTTTTATAAAATTAAAATCACATGTACTGTATGATGTAGAAAGTCCACTCTTAGGTATTTACCAAATTGAAATGAAATCCACAAACAGACTTGTGTATGGATACTCATATAAACTTTATTTATTTCAGTTCTAAATTGGAAACAATTCCAGATTCCCTCAACTGGTAAATGAGTATACAAATTGTGGTGTAGTCACATGATTGAATATCATTTAGCAATAAAAAGGAACTATCCCCATTTAAAACCAATACCAATAAATCAATTGTATTTCTATACACCAAGGATATATCAGCAGAAAGAGAAATCAGGAAAACTACCCCCTTTACAATAGCCTAAAAAAATTTTGGGAATCAACCTAACAAAAAAGGTGAAAGACCTCTATAATGAAAACTACAGAATACTAAAAGAAATTGAAGAAGCCCTCAGAAAATGGAAAGATCTCCCATGTTATTGGATAAGCAGAATCAATATTATCAAAATGGCCATATTACCAAAAGCACTATACAGATTTAATGCAATTCCTATAAAGATACCAATGATATTCTTCACAGAACTAGAAAAAACAATCATGAAATCCATTTAGAAAATAAGAAACCCAGAATAACCAAAGCAATCAGCATGAAAAATGATTCAGTAGGCATTACAATACCAGATCTTAAGATATATTATTACAGGACTATAGTAAAAACAATCATGGTATGGGCACCAAAATAGACATGAAGAGCAATGGAACAGAACAGAAGACACAGAGACACATCCACTTAAATACAGTTATCTCATCTTAGACAAAGGCACCAAAAACATACATTGGAGAAAAGATAGCCTCTTCAATAAATGATGCTGGGAAAACTGGAATTCCATAAGTAATAGAATGAAATTGAACCCCTATATCTCATCCTGCACAAAACTCAACTCAAGCAGATTAAAGACCGAGGTATTAGACCAGAGACCCTGTACTTATTAGAAGAAAAAGTAGGCCCAACTCTCTAACCTGTTGACTTTGGAACTGAATTCCTCAACAAGACTCCTAAAGCATAAGAAATAAAATCAAGAATCAATAAATGGCATGGTGTCAAACTGAAAAACTTCTTTATAGGAAAGGAAACAATCAAGAACAAGTACAGAGATCCTATAGATTGGGAGAAAATCTTCACCACTAATACCTCAGATAAGGCATTAATTTCCAGGATATACAAAAAACTTAAAAAAAACTTAACAGAAAAATACATAACCCAATCAATAAATGGGCAAAGGAACTAAATGAACACTTCACAGAAGAAGAAATATGAATGGTCAAAAAATATATGAAAAAATGTTCAACATCTCTAGTGATTAGAGATATGCAAATTAAAACTACACTGAGATTTCATCTCACTTCAGTCAGAATGGCCATTATAAAGAATACAAGTAACAATAAATGTTGGTGAGGATGTGGGGAGAAAGTTACTCTTATACATTGTTGGTGGGAATGCAAATTGATACAGCCACTCTGGAAAGCAGTATGGAGACTCCTTAGAAAACTTGGAATGGAACCACTATTTGACCTGGTTATACCACTCCTCAGTCTATACCCAAAGGACTTAAAAACAGCATACTGCAATGACAAAGCCATATCCATGTTTACAGCAGCTCAATTCACAATAGCCAAGCTCTGGAAACAACCTAGGTGTCCTTCAAAGGATGAATGGATAAAGAAACTGTGGGTACACATACATATTACTCGGTCACAAAGAAGAATGAAATTATGGTATTTGTCAGTAAATGGATGAAACTGGAAAATATCATGCTAAGGGAAATAAGCCAATCCCAAAAAACCAAAGGCCAAATGTTCTCTTTGATTTGTAGATGCTAACCCAGAACAGGGGAGGTTGGGGAGAGGAATAATAGAAATCCAGTGGACTAGACAAAGGAAGATTAAGGGAAGGGAGTGGGGAGAGGAATAGGAAAGACAGTAGAATTAATCGGTCATAGCTTTCCTAGCCTTGTGTTTGTATACACAACCATAGTAATTACATCACATATGACCATAAGAGTAGGAACCTAAATAGAATAAGTTATACTTTATGTAAGTACATTCTGCCAAAATATATTTTATCATGTGTAACTAAAATTAAAATAAAAATATTAAAAAATAAATTGCTGATGCTCAACATAACTTGTAATCAAATAAATATGAATTAAAATATTTTTAATAATTTTAGCATCAAATGGTATTTTTAGCATCAAAATGGCTCCACTAGGAAATTATTAGAAAAAACATGGGAAAAAGGCATTTTCATATTTTGCTGGTAGAGGTGTAGTTGAAAGATGCCTTTTGTAAGAAATTTTTAGTAATATTCTCAAAAAAAGGACATCATTAGACCTAGCAAATTTTTTTAGTTCAAGCAATTTAACTGCTAGGAATTTATTTTCAAAATAAGTGAAATAAGTCAGACAGAGAGGAACAATATAACATGATCTAATGCTTATGTGGAATCTGAAAATGTTGCTCTTATAGAAGGAGATAGTAGAATAGCAGTTACCAGAGGCTAGGAAGGATATGGAAAAAGGGAATGGAGAGAGGTTGGTTAACAGGCACCAAGTTACAGGAAGGAACAAATTCTGGTGTCCTATTGCATAGAAGGATGACTGTAGTTTAATAAAAACACATTGCAAATTTCAAAATAGCTAGAAGAGAGGATTTTGTATGTTCTCATCACAAAGAAATGGTAAATGTTGGAGGTGATAGATTTGCTAAATATCATAAATCGATCATTACACAATGTGTACACATATTGAAACATCACAGTATACTCTATAACAGTGCCAGAAATTTAATAAAATGAAAAACATAGTTGTTTCCAAAAATGCACATTTATCTCAGCAGTGTTTATCATGGTAAAAATCTGACATAATAAAATGTCAAAGAATTGACATACTAAATCCTTCAATATTGAAGGGATATCATGAAGCCACTAAGAATATTGGCATTTATTTATTGATATGAAAGATGGCAATGGTACAGCATTTAAAAAACAGTTCAAAGTAATATATACAATATGATCTGACATCAAACCTTATGCACCCAAATGTGAACAGTGGTTATTTATGGGTGGTGGAAATATGGATGACTTTTATTTTCTGCTTAATATGCATGTAGTACTTGTAAAAATAAATCGTTAAAGGGAAGGATGAAGTTTTGCAAATTGCTTATTCAGTGTTAGTTATTGGTAAATTGTCCTGTTGGTAAATTGGTTTTCAGTTAACTGATTTTCAGGAAACTAGACTCACTGCTTTAAGAGTTAGAATAAATGAGAACTTACTATCCATGTGGGTGATTCAGTTGCTGGGAAAATGGTGTCATTTATTAAAATAGGGAATACAGGAGGAGTGAGTCTCTGAGGAAAGATGATATTAATTTTTATGTGTTGAATTTTAGGTGTCTGTTGGGTGTTCAGATATAGATAGAAACAGATTTGGAAGTCATCAGTAAAGAATATTCAAGGCATGGAGTGCACAATATATTTCAGACAGCATAAATTGACTGCCGGGGGAAGAAGACTGGATATCAGTATTTAGCTCTTGAAGGAGACTGAGAAGTGGCCAGAAGTTTCAGAAAAGTGATGTGCCTTGAAAGGAAATGAGATTTAGTATTTCAAGATGGAGTTAGCTGTCAGCTGTGTCTAGTAAAATAGAACTGAGGAGTAGTTATTAGCTAACAACACCTGATTTGGTTAATTCAAAAATATTGTAGCATATATGAGTCTGTTTTATTTTGCTTTTTATAGAATAGGATTTCCAGGCGGAGATAATTCAGTGGCTTCTCCAATCTCACCAGAGCCACTCAGCCTGGGGTCCATCTAGGAAACCATACTGTCTCTTGAGTTAAGACAGTAATTAGAATAAAGTTCCTGAGATAAAGATTCATAAAATATTGGAACTCATCATGAAAAGAGTGTGTGGTTTTCCTTTCCAGAAGTCTTTAGAAAGTTAGTCTTCTCAGTCTGTGATTAGGATTATAGAGGACTTTCTATTCAACAGAAGAACTTTGCCGCATTGCTTTCTTTACATTCCTCAATTTCTTTGCATATATAAAACATTTAATCTAACTTTATTATTAGACAATTAAGATGTCTCTTAAAATAATATCCCTGTTCCTACTCATCAAATCACATCCCTCCCTTCTACTAATTACACTTGAAAGGATTTTTTAGGTTTTTCCTGATTAACACCATGGGTATTACACTTTATAGTGCAGTCTTTATGTCTTCTTTACCCTTTTCACTTCTTGTAAATGATATATTTTACAGTACTTTTGTATTAATTGGCACCACTCCATTTTACTAATTAACACTTTTCTTGAATTTAAGTCCTTTAAGAAAAAGGTCTTCAGTTTTGAAGAGTTTTCAGTTTTAAGTTGCTTGGTAACTTTCTAGCTAAAACCTTTCCAGCAATTTCTGCCACTTTGTTACTCCTTTGCCAGCACCTGCAATAAAGGGGAGGTCTCTTCTACCGCTCATCTACCTCTTCTGACCTTGACAGGCAGAAATCCTTTGGGATCATTGTCTTCAGTACCAATATTGTCTTCAGTATCACATTAAAAAAAAAAAAATAACTTCTTAGTTCCAATAAAGTTAATCATATTTATCTTATATTACTTGTTTTTTGGATGAGAATAAAATGTCTGCTTATGACAACCTCTGATGAATTATTTCAGACAGTTAAAATAATCACTGAACATTATGGGTTTTTGCTATAGATTTTTATTGCTTTATATTGACACACTTTACATTCAGCAAGTCTTTTCCCCCGGTTTTAGTCAGCTTTTTCACTGCTGCGACTGAAAGACTCGACCAGAATAACTGTAGAGGAGGAGAGATTTATTTACAGGCTCACAGTTTTAGAGATACAGACAGCAAGCTCCATTCCTCAGGGCTGGAGGTGAGGCGGGATATCATGGCGGAAGAGTGTGGCAGAGGGAAGCAGCTCACATGATGATCAGAAAGCAGAGATAGAAAGAGAGACTTCACCCTCCAGACACAAACTATACACCCCATAGCCACGCCCCCAATGAATCACTTCCTCCAGCCATACCCCATCTGCCTCCAGTTACCACTCAGTTAATCCCCTTTGGGGATTAATTTACCAAGTATGTTAAGGCTATAACACAATCATGTCTCCTCCAAACCTCCTTGCATTGTCTCACATGTGAGATTTTGGAGGACACCTCACATCCAAACCATAATACCCTCTACAGTTGGGAGGCAAGTACTCTATCTCTGGGCTATTCCCACAGCCCAGCAAGTTTTTAAGGACCATTTAGAAGGTATTTACCATCTGATAAATAATGAATGTGCTAGTATATCCCAAAGTTACAGAATTTATAATTTTCCTTGAAGAAGGTTTTCATATAGTTTTTTGGACTATAATCTTGAAATGATCAATAAATAATAAGCACAGCAAGAGTGATATGGAAAAATAAGTGAATAGGATGTCAAGAGAATGACTTAATTCAAGGTGATTTTTCAGTTCTTCTTTCCCTTAAGCCCTTAGTAACATTTACCCCTCACTCTATTTTATTGGTTCTTTTTAATTATATTTAGCAATCGGTTTCATTTTAACATAATTATAAAAGCATGGAATATAATTTGCTCTAATTCAGTCCCCAGTACTTCCTGTTACCCTCTTCTCTTTCCTCCCCCGTTTCTTTCCCTCTACTCTACTGATCTTTCAGGTAATTATTTATAGTTTTTTTAAAAATTAATATCTTGTGGATATACATGATGGTGAGATTCACTGTGGTATATTATTCATATGTGTACATAGGAAAGCTGGGTAAGATGATTCATTTCGCTGTTATTTCCTTATTCCATTCCTCCCCCTTCTCCATCATTCCCCTTAATTTACTCCATTGATCTTTCTTCTATTTTGATAGAATACCCCCATCCAACGTTCCTTCTCCCCTCTCTCTTTTTGTCTTCCTTATTTTGGACTAGTTTCTGCATATCAAAGACAATATTTGACCTTTGACTATTTGGGTCTGGCTTATTTAACTTAGCACATTTTTTCTACAGTTGCATCCATTTTCTAGCAGATGCTATAATTTCATTCTTTTTTATGGTTGAGTAATACTCCATTGTGTATATATGCCATATTTTTTCTGAAAGGTTAATTTTATTTTCTTTTTTATTATTTGTTCTAATTAGTTATACATGACAGCGGAATTCATTTTGACTCATTGTACACAAACAGAGCACAACTTTTCATTTCTCTGGCTATTCAACGCAGTCACACTATTCGTGCAATCATACATCTACATAAGGTAATAATGTCCATCTGATTCCACCATCTTTCCCACCCCCATGCCTCTTCCCCCACTCCACTCTCCTCTGCCCAACCCCAAGTTCCTTCATTCTTCCCTTGCCCCCACCTCCATTATGGATCAGCATCCACATATCACAGAAAACAATTGGCCTTTGGTTTCTTAGGATTGACTTATTTCGCTTAGCATGATATTCTCCAACTCCATCCATTTACCTGCAAATGCCATAATTTCATTTTTCTTTAAGACTGAGTAATATTCCATTGTGTATATATACCACAGTTTCTTTATCCATTTATCTATTAAAGGGCACCTAGGGTGGTTCCACACTTTAGTTATTGTGAATTGATGTGACTGTGTCACTGTAGTATGCTGATTTTAAGTCCTTTGGGTGTAAACCCAGGAGTAGGATAGCTGGGTCAAATGGTGGTTCCATTTCTGGTTTTCTAAGGAATCTCCATAATGCTTTCCAGAGTGGCTGCACCAATTTGAAGTCCCACCAGCAATGGATGAATGTATGTTTTACCCCACATCCTTGCCAACACTTATTGTTGCTTGTATTCTTGATAATTATCATTCTGACTGGAGTGTAGTTTTGATTTGCATTTCTCTAATTGCTAGAAATGTTGCATATTTTTTCATATGTTTGTTGGTCATTTGTATTTCTGTGAAGTGTCTGTTCAGTTCCTTAGCTGACTTAGTGATTGGGTTATTTGGTTTTTTGGTGTTAAGGTTTTAAAGTTCTTTATATATCCTGGAAAATAATGGTCTATCTGAGGTGCAGGTGGCAAAGATTTTCTCTCATTATGTAGGTTCTCTCTTCATATTATTGATTGTCCCCTTTACTGAGAAGAAGCTTTTAGTTTGAACCCATCCCATTTACTGATTACTGATTTTATTTCTTGAACTTTAGGCGTCCTGTTAAGGAATTCTGCTCCTAAGCCAGCATGATGAAGATTTGGGCCTACTTTTTCTTCTGTTAGTTGCAGGATCTCTTCTAGTGCCTAAGTCTTTGATACACTTTGAGTTGAGTTTCGTGCAGGGTGAGAGATAGGGGTTTAATTTTTTTTTCTGCATATGGATTTCCAGTTTTCCCAGCACCATTTGTTGAAGAGGCTACCTTTTCTGTAACATATATTTTTGGCACCTTTATCTAGGATGAGATAGGTGTATTTATGTGGCTTTGTCTCTATGTCTTCTATTTTGTACCATTGGTACACATGTATTTTGGTGCTGATACCATGTCATTTTTGTTACTATACCTCTTTAGTATAATCTAAGGTCTGGTATTGTGATGCCTCCTGTTTCACTTTTCTCACTAATGATTGCTTTGGCTATTCTGGGCCTCTTATTTTTCCAAATGAATTTCTGGGATGACTATAGGATAGCTTTTTGGAAATACCCAGAAAAAATAATGGATACACAGGGAAGGAGCTCAACAGAGAATTGAGAACTAATAATGCAAACTTGGAGACATTCATATAGAGGTATTGTTGACTCCATGGAACAAATGAGCTACAGTTTTAAGGAAGCAGAAAAAGTGTAGAAGGTTAGAAACTGAACCCTGGTAAATGGGGACTATAAGGGATAGAAGTAAATAATCAATATGGGAGACACTTCTATTAGACTTTAAGTTTCTTTCTGGCATGACCTATGATGATTTTTGTATCTCTGAACCTGTCATCTTACATTGCAAAATATACTCATTAAAATCAATGTAATGTTCATTTTAATGCAGACCCATATAACTTCTGATGGCTTGATTTAATTCTACTTATTTCCCAGGAGCTAATTGAAGCTGAGTCCTATCTGCTACCTTCTCTTCTTTCTGATCAAGTTTGCTTTTTCTTATCAAAGTTGGGAACCTAATGGTGTTTAGTGATTGGCTCAGGACCATACTTCCATAACTCAATTATCTACCAGAAGTCTGAGACCTAATGCACATGCATGAGATATATATGCAAAAATATGTGATTGTATATAAATCTTAAGATGCTCTGTAAAGTTACATCTAATATATAGTTTACATTAGAACTAAATAGACGAAGGAAGCTACTTTTCATAGTCTCAAGTTTTGGAAGCTGATGGTATTGTACAAAATAGAAAAAAATTGAAATACTCGTTTTTTCTTTCTTTTCTAGCTGCTCGTACTGAAGCAAGTCATTAGGTAACATAGCTTTAGAGAAACCCTGCCTAAAATGCATTTGGAAATGAAGTTGCCATGGAAACTGTCTCTGAAATAACAGACAAAATCCCCTCAGAGCTTTCAGAGAAACTCCAACGTCTTCTTTGCTCTTGGATCTCAAGAAGAGCCTGCCTTATGGATTTATTTTAATTTTGTTTTAATTAATTGTTTTTCTTTGTGAAGTGGGATTGGGAAAAGGGATTGGGTTTCATTAGAGTCACTATGGGATGTGGACAGTTCTGTGTATAAATTGGTCAGTAAGACTCCATTGTCCCTGAGACAGAGCCAAGGAAGGACAAGTTTTCACTGGGTTTCTGCACTTACTGAAAAAGGTGCACAGGTCTGTGTGCAGTGGTTCCAGTTGGACTTGCCTGGAAGAAGATGTACTTCTGCTTTTAAGATTTTATAGCTTCTCGAAGAATTTCTTTCCTTTACCCAGGATCAAAAACATCTATAACCCATGGGCACACTGAAGCTCAAATTTCCCCAGAGATTAATTTTGGCTTTATGAAATCAGTCATCCTTAAGTATACAAACACACCTGGGTAGGAGTGAAGAAGGCAAGTTGCCACACAAAACTTATTTATTAGTCTCTGTCTTAATGAATTCCCTTCCTGAAAATTTTTGACAGTAAATATCATTCAGAGGAGCCAGGATTGCATGCACTCTGGAGACAAAAATGAGTGCTGTCAGTTACACACATTACACACCTTGAGCTTCAGAAGCTCAACAAGATCACTTGGCCTATGAGGTTTTGAGTTGGAAAGATTATCATTTGATTTAAGATTCTGAAATTTATTAACTGTGTGCTCCTCACTTTAAAATATGATCTCATTTGTGAAGTTGCTGTGAATAATAAGTGAAGCAAAGTTGTTTGTACACTGCTGTGGAATCTTTTGTGTCCATATGAGGGTATCGGGTCAGACACAGTGGTACACAGCAGGTGCCCATAAAAAGCTAGCAAGAATCATTTTTCCCCCACAGTGCTTTTCTTAATCATACTTAAAAATATGTAACTTGAAGGAACGAACAGGTCATTGAAAGCCAGGTGAAGCATTATCAAAGATGTAAATGAACATTTCTTTCTTCCTTGATGATGATAGGTGGGCAAGGGTCTTGCAGGAGATCTGAAAGCCACTCTGTAAGTGAGCTCTCTAATGCAGAATAAAACCCATTTGTATTCTGTTACCCATTGTGGTAGATAAGGATGCTGCCCCTTCGCTGGAAACTAGACAAGAGCCTCAGAGCAAAGGTGCAAGTAGAGAACAAGTTCTTCAGTTCAACAAGACAACCAAGAAAATCTAGAGGTTTTTGTTTCTGAAAATAGAGAGGTAGAAACAGAGGCATCTGAGCTACAAGTTGTAACCTTGTGGGCCACTTGTGTCTCCATGAAGGAGATGGATGGGAGGCAGCAGAGAGCAGCAATGTAGCTCCAAACTGAAGAGGGTGGGTGCCTAATCTACCATGTCCTGTGACAGAATGGTTAGAAACTGAAAGTACAGGAGTCAGACAACTTGAGTGCACCCACTGCTGCATCTCAGTAGCACTGGGACTTTGTTCAAGTTGCTCAGGTGTCATTTTACATCAACTGTAAAATGAGGACAGTTGGAATGCCACACAGCATTTAGAAGACTGCATATTTCTTAGTTAGCCCTTAGTTAATGTCTCTTTTCTTTAATTCTCCCTCCACCCCTTAAACTACCATGAACTTCCATGTTGAGTTCTCTCTCTTTCTTTCTCACAGAACATCCTAGAGGAGAATGGCTGCCCGTACTCCTGTCTTGTGACAGATTCATCCCCCACCAAAGCTGATCAGTTTGTTTCAAAGAACATAATTTCCCTTGCAGAGTGTTTAAATAAGCTCTTTTTCTTCTGTTTTTCTTTTCTGAATCCTTCATCCTGTCAGCAATGGTATGTGACCATTGTGTCACTATCTGTAAACCATTGTTTTTCACAGTAACCTGTCTCTGCAGGTACCCCTTTTGTGGGGAGGGTTTTGGGGCTGTGACTAGATGAGAAATACAGTGTTTCTGGCCTTATGTACAGGCAATATCATTAGTATATGGGTAAAATCATTCTCCTCCTTGAACTGTCCTGCAATAACTCATATCAATTTGTTGGTAGTCCTTATTATTGTGACAATGGGCCTTGGGGTACCAATTGTTGCCATTTTTACAGTTTCATTTTTTTCCTGCATTCTTCACATGAGCTCCACTGAGGGTAAACCCAAAACCTTTATTACTTGGAATTCCCACATAATTAGTTTTTTCTTTACTTTGAGTCATGTTATGGCTTGGATCTTAACAGTCCCCTCCAAAACTTATGTGTTGAAGTTTTGTTCTCCAACGCAGCAGTGTTCAGTGGGACCTTTGGGATTTGATTGTATCATGAGGATTCTGACCTCATAAATGGATTGATTCACTTATGTATTCATAGCTTAATGGGTTTTTTTTTTTTGGGGGGGGAGAACTTTGTTATAAAAGTGAACTCTTTCTTTGCCTCCTAGTTTCAGTGAACTGAGCTGCTGTAATCTACCATATGTTCCCCACCATTATGTTCTGCTTCATCATAGACCTAAAGCAAGGAGCCAGCCAATCATGAACTGACAATTTTGAAATTGTAAATTAAAACAAACTTTTCCTCCTTTAAATTGATTTTATCAGGTATTTTGTCAAAATGATGTAAAGTCGATCAACAAGAGTCAGGAGCTTTTATGTACTTCAAATCACCGTTTTATACCTGGACCAGGGAAGAGTATCTTCCAGATTCTCTCTGCTGTGCCCATGTTTAGCCAATTAATTTGTAACCTGAGGTTGTCAAATGAAGAAAAACTTAAGCAGAACAACTTCTTTTTGAAATATTTTTAAAGAAATCCTGACAAAGGAGGAAGGAATTTTTAAATTAGTGTGTATTAATTATGATCATTAATTTTTCAGTGGCAAATCCAAGCTCTAGTGCTTTCTATTCTATATTCAGAGGGAATTTTAACTCTTTCTCTGAGTGGATTTATTTTCCTCTATCCTCCCCCTAACTCTTCGTCTTTCATTTTACAAAAATAGTTTCTGTAATTATAGAATATTCAGTGTTAAGTGGAAGCTTAGGAGTCATTTCATTCAGCCCCTTTATATGCTAGATCGCACCATGGACACAAAGAAATATTTGTGTGTTGCCCAAACATATGTAACTACCTGGTGTCAGAGCTGGCTCTGGAATCCCAGCTTGAATCGCTGTCCACTCTGGTTTCCTGTCATGCCTTGCCTTGTTTTCTTGCCTCCTCTCTTTCTTGGAAGACTTCATTTCACATGCTAGTTGACCTAACATATTTAAATTATAAATATATTCACAATAATTTCATGCTATTTTTCACAGGATAATTTTAATATATTACACTTTTCAAGAGTGTAGGAGGTGAAATATTTTGTTGAGTTAGACTTGGCATAATGACAAGATCAGTGTTTGACGATTTTATATTGTATACATGGGAAATATGTTAGGTTTCATATAGAAACAAGCATGGTTCCCACTGACTTGGTGGGTGGAGCTCCATGAACACAGCCTAGTGGATCAGAACTTCTGGAGAGACCTAAAGTTTAAAGAAATGTAAAGATGCCAAGTGGAGGTGTCATATATTATTTTAAGTTTAATAGAGACTGCATTTGGAGTTTCATTTCAAAGGTGTTAGAGGTCTGATGGGGGAAGTGTGTGGTTCAAGGTGATTGGGGACTGCACTATCTAATATAGTAATCACTAGTTGTGTATGACTACTGAGTGCTTGAAATGTGTTCATCAATATTAAGATATACTGTAAGTGTGCAATACAAGGGCAAACTACACACTAGATCTTTGAAGAATCAATATGAAAAAGCAATGTAAAATATCTAATTAATAATATATTCAATAAAATATATTATTGAAATTAATTTCCCTGTGTAGTATTTTAATGTATCTACTAGGACATTTAGAATGACATTTGTGGTTTCAGTTATATTTCTATTGAATGTTCTAGAGGAAGTAAGAGAGCAGTAGATAGTTTTGGGCACAAATCCCAGAAACACCAAGCAGTTGTTTATTAGGAGAAGCAAATGCTATAGAATTTTCAAGCATTGCAAATAACCATGATATGTTAATATGGAAAATTGGGGGAAGCATTGGTGATCTCTGGATGGGTTAGTAAGTCCACAGTACTATGTAAAGGGAACTATAGCTTCATATAAAGAATCAGAATAGCTTTTTGATCTAAAACCACTATTAGTGGTAAAATTTCTTCGAGAAGCAATAAGTGATATGCTACAGAAATATTTTGAAAGTTCTTTTCTATTGAGTAATTAAGGAAAGTTTGGATAGATGTTTAGTTTTACCTTCTGAATGATTTTGTTCAATGTTGGTGGAAAGAATAAGCATAGATCACTGTATTCTGAGGATCTAGAATTTTGGAGTGGGGTAGATGTGCTGGGTATTCAGTACGAGGTAGATAATGAAGTAAAACAGAAACTTTCTTCAAAAGATTTCATGGTATAACTTACAGGAAAGTGTCGGGGTTCCCGGGACCCCCAGCCTTGAGCACGGTCAAGATGGCGCCTGGCACTGAGCCAAAAGCGGCCAGCTATACAGTAAACAACCAGCGAATTCCAATGATTGGCTAGTTAACGATGTGATTAGAGCATGCCCCCCTCGCGTACCTATTCTATGCCTGCAGCTGTCCGCGCGTTTACCTCGTGTGCTCTCCCCTGATTGGTTGAAGTGTATATAAGCTTGGTGGGTGGGGGAGTAAGCGCGGAAGCTGGGAGTAAGAAGAAGCTGAGAGAAGAAGAAGCTGAGAGTAGGAGAAGAAGCGAGGAAGAAGAGTGCGAGCGAGGTCGTGAGCCGAGCGGGAGAAGCGGAGCGGCCGAAGTAGGCGTGAGCCGAGCGGGAGGAGCGGAGCGACCGGAGCAGGCGAGAGTTAAGCAGAGGGAAAGAGAGCGAGAGAAAGAAAAGAGAGAAGGGGATAGAAAAGAGGGAAAGAAAGGAAGACTGTGCACAATAAACTTCCAAAGCTTCAGTCGTTTGTCGTTTCTCTCTCTGCGGCCAGAGGGAACGCGATAACTGGTGCCGAAACCCGGGAAGATGAAAATTTTATAAAGAAAACAAGGTAAGATATCTAAAAAAATTTTTTTTAATAAGTTAAACCGGTTATAAAAAAGTTAAAGGGTATCAGGATATGCCATCAGCGGTCTTGGGGATACGCGGAATGCGATCCAGTTAAAGGATATCAGGATACGCCATCAGCGGTCCTGGGGATACGCGGAATGCGGTCCAGTTAAAGGGTATCAGGATACGCCATCAGCGGTCCTGGGGGCACGCGGGATGTGGCCCGATTAAAATAAAAATAAGGACACACCGAAGGTGGTCCGGTATCGGGATACGCCAGCAGCGGTCCTGACGCGTGGAACGCGGTCCAATTAAAAGTGAAAGTAAAAAACACGCTTGAAGCGGTCCAATTAGGGTATAGGTAGCACGTGAAAAGCTGCTATAAAAATTTTAATGCACACTTGATAGATAGTTTTCCTTTCAGTAATCTCGTTGCTCCTGGCAGCTAGGCCACTGTTTGTTATTGTAACTGCCATAACTGAAGCTATCCAAATTAGTAACAATGGGGTCTGAAACGTCTAAATTCAGAATGCAGCAACCCCTCAGGGAGCTATTAAAAAACCATGGGACGCCATTAAAGGAAAAAACAGCTAAAGTATTTCTCGATACTGTGGAAAGGGTTTCTCCTTGGTTTTTGGATGAGGGCCTTTTGAATACCCTACAGTGGGAACAGCTGGGGGAGGACCTTCGTATAGCGGATAGGCAAAACCCTTTGCCAGTAGGCACTATGGCTATTTGGTCTCTTATTAAATCCTGTCTGCAAGATAAAAACAAAAAACCTTCACTCACCGAGCCTTTAGCTGAGGGAAGACAGGTTTTGGAAGAAATAAAAGAGGAACACTCATATCTTTCTCAAAATTCAGAAAAAGGAACTAATTCAGATGAGGAACTATCAGGAGAGGAACTGGAAAAAAGAGTACAAAGATTAAGACTAGATGAAAAGCCCCCTCTAGTGCCCGTGTTGCCTAGTGCACCTCCCATAAATAGGGAACCCCCTCATGAAGCGTCCGGTTTCGGATTACGCTCAGAATGGAGTCATCTTGGATCTGTAGCGTATCCTGTTTTTGAGGATGCTCAAAATCAAAGATTCCACCAACCTTTAGACTTCAAAATAGTGAAACAGTTAAAAGAAGCAGTTAGCACATATGGTCCTCAGTCAGCTTTTACTATAGCCTTAGTAGATACCTTGACATCATTAAACTTAGTGCCCCAGGACTGGACTAATCTTGCTAGGGCCGCTCTGTCTGGGGGACAGTACCTTATGTGGAAAACATCATGGCAAGAAATATCTACGGATACCGCCCGCCGAAATGCGGCAGCGGGGAATCCCCAAGTCGATAGGGACATGCTTATGGGCGTAGGACCTTATGAAACCCTTCAGGCACAGCTTAATTATCATCCAGCAGTCTATGCGCAAATTGCCGTGGCTGCAACCAAGGCCTGGAAAACATTACAAGGAGCAGGAGATTTGCAGGGCCAGTTGTCAAAGGTAACTCAAGGGAGTAGTGAGCCCTACGCGGACTTCGTCGATAGGCTAATTCAGACAGCATCACGCATCTTCAGAGATGCAGAGCAAGTCATGCCCCTAGTAAAACAATTGGCTTACGAACAAGCCAACAAATGGTGTAGGGAGGCCATAAGACCATGGAGAAACAAAGACTTGTCCACCTCCTTAAAAGTGTGTAGAGATGTAAATGATACTTCGGCGCAGAGCAGTGCCTTTGTAGCAGCCATAGACAGACAAACCACCTTGTTGTCTGCCGCACTTGCACAAGCCCAGGGGAGGTTCCCTTCAAGAACTAATAAAGAGTCTTTAGGATCATGTTTTGTGTGCGGACAGAAGGGACATCTAAAAGCCACTTGTCCAAACAAAAGGCCACCCTTTGCCCAAGGTGGGAACATCTATACAAAGAATAACTTGGGAACCGGACCTGGGCTATGTCCAAGATGCAGAAGAGGAAGTCATTGGAATAGTGCCTGTCAGTCTATTAGAGATAGGGAGGATAATTTCCTAGGGTTGAATCCTAAACTTCAAAAAAACGGGAGACAGGGCCCTCCCCGGGGCCCGCAACAAATATACGGGGTAATTCAACAAGTTCCCCGATGGTGGTATCCTCCCACAGAGAAGGGGAGCGCAGAGCCACCTCAGGAAGTGCCGGATTGGACATCTGTGCCACCTCCAGACTCATACTAACCCCAGATATGGGGGTGCAGATGATTGATACTGATTGGCATGAAAAAATCTCACAGAACAGTGTAGGACTATTACTAGGTAGAGGTTCCTCAACACTAAAAGGACTTATAGTACACCCAGGGGTTATTGATCCTGATTTCACTGGACAAATAAAAGCCTTGGTCTCTTCACCAAAAGGAATTACGGTCATCTCTCCAGGGGATCACATTGCACAAATGCTTATATTACCCAGTCGACATTCTTTGTGGCCCAGTAAAAATACAAATAAAAGACAAGGAGGTTTTGGATCAACAGGAACCACTTTAATAAACCTTACTATGGATATGGGACAGAGGCCCCTCCTAAAATTAAAAGTGGGAAATATGGAATTTACAGGTTTATTAGAAATGGGAGCAGACAAAAGTATTATTAGTGCAATGGTCTGGCCAAAGCACTGGCCATTGATCACAGCAGCTCAGAGCTTGAGAGGCTTAGGAGTAGCAGAAAGCCCCAATCAAAGTGCTTCCTCATTATCGTGGAAAGATACAGAGGGACACACAGGAATATTTCAGCCATATGTCTGTAATGTTCCTATTAGCCTATGGGGACGAGACGTCCTGCAGCAAATGGATATGAAACTCACCACTGACCAGACTTACCAAGGGACTCCTGTAAGAAATATGTTACAAAATATGAACTATGATGATAAAAAAGGATTAGGAAGACATAGTCAAGGATCTACCCAACCACTGCCTTTACTTCCACCAAAAAATGATTCTCATGGATTGGGTTTTTCCTAGGGGCCACTGATAAACCATCAATCCCTATAATATGGAAAGATGATAAGCCTCGCTGGATTCCACAGTGGCCCCTAACAAAAGAGAAGCTAGAGGCAGCTCATAAGTTAGTACAAGAGCAGGTACAAGCAGGTCATTTACAACATTCTACTTCTCCTTGGAATACTCCAATATTCTTAACAAAGAAAAAATCAGGAAAATGGAGGTTATTACATGATTTAAGAGCCATAAACGAACAAATGTACCCTATGGGACCCATCCAATGTGGACTCCCTCTTGTCACTGCGCTACCAAAAAATTGGCCTACTATTATTCTGGATTTAAAAGATTGCTTTTTCTCTATACCCTTACACAAAAATGATTGTTGGAGATTTGCCTTTACTTTGCCCTCTCTTAATCACACTCAGCCTGATCAGAGATTCGAATGGACTGTGTTGCCTCAAGGTATGGCTAACAGTCCTACTATATGTCAAATATATGTAGATAAAGCATTAACAACTACTAGACAAAAGTTTAAGAGATTGTTGATTTATCATTATATGGATGACATACTTATTTGCCATCCAGAAAAAGAAGTTTTGTTAGAAGCATTACAATTTATAACTCAAGCATTAGAAAAGAGAGGACTAACGATAGCCCCTGAAAAATTACAATTAGAGGAGATCCAAGAATATCTGGGTACAAGGCTCACTGCTACTACAGTCAGACCATCAAGGTTGACCATCAGGACAGATCAATTGAATACCTTGAACGATTTTCAGAAACTCTTAGGTGACATTAACTGGATCAGATCCTATTTAAAATTATCCACAGGGGAATTAAAACCTTTATTCGATATATTAAAAGGTAATCCTGACTTGAATTCCCCTAGGAAACTTACTCCCGAAGCATGGATATCCTTACAGCTAGTAGAGAATAGACTTCAGCAGTGTTACGTTGATCGTTGTGATCCTACTCAACCATTAAGTTTGATCATAATCTCAGAGAAACATACCCCTTTTGGCATAGTTTGGCAAGGAGGACCTCTGCAAAGTATAAATCTCCCTAGCTCTCCAGCTAAAACATTACAATCATATCCCCAAGCTATTGCTCAGGTAATATTCAGGGGAATAGAATCTTGCATTACGGTTTTTGGAATCCATCCGTCTATTATTATAACTCCTTATTCCACTCAGCAAATTAAATGGCTAATTAATAATGATGATGATTGGTCAGTATTATATTGTTCCACTTCAGCTCAGTTCAATAACCATTATCCCCAACATCCCTGGATTCAATTCTGTAAAAATACTCCCATAGTTTTTCCAAAAGTGACTAGTGTCCAGCCTCTTAAAGACTGTGTAACCATTTTTACTGATGGCTCCAAAAATGGAGTAGGTGCAGTACTTATCAGTAAACAACTTCACACCATAATAGTTTCACCCAACTCCGCACAGGTTACTGAACTTGCAGCTGTAATATTAGCCTTTAAATTAGCAGATAATCAGCCATTCAATCTTCTATCTGATAGCTTATATATCGTTAACGCTTTACAGGTTCTTGAAACGGTACCCCATATTTCTTCCATGTCAACGGTAGCTTCTTATTTTACCACACTACAAAACCTTATCCTACAGGGTAAACATCTATTCTATGTAGGACATATTAGAGCTCATTCTAATTTACCAGGACCTTTGGCCAATGCTAATGACTTGGTAGATATGGCCACCAAATCAATTTTTGTTTTTTCCATAGAGGAACAAGCAAAACTCTTTCATGAAAAATTCCATGTAAATTCCACTACTTTGAGCAGAAAATTTCCTATATCTAAATGTATGGCTTGAAAAATAGTAAAAAATTGTCAACATTGTGCTCCTTTAATCCCAGTACAATCCTTTGGAGTTAACCCCAGGGGACTGCTGCCTGGTCATATTTGGCAGATGGATGTAACCCATATTTCTGAATTTGGTACTGTTAAGTATGTACATGTGTCAGTAGACACTGCTTCAGGGGTCATTATGGCTTCCGCTCATTCTGGAGAAAAGGTAAAAGATGTCATTCAACACTGCCTACAAGCATTTGCTGGCTGGGGCATACCTAAAGTTATTAAAACAGATAATGGTCCTGTTTATACTTCCAAAAGCTTCTGGTTGTTTTTACAAACATTTAATATCCAATCAGTCACTGGCATCCCCTATAATCCTCAGGGACAGGGCATTGTGGAAAGAGCACATCTTACTTTAAAAAATTGTCTAAATAAACAAAAAGGGGGAATAGGAGCCTCCTACAAGTCTCCTAAAGATAAACTTAATTTAGTTCTTTTCATTCTAAATTTCTTAACTCTGGATAGGGACGGCCACTCTGCAGCTGATCGACATTATAATCCCCATGATACTCCTCAAGTATGGGCAAAATGGAAAGATATCCTGACAGGTTGTTGGAAAGGACCGGATCCAGTCCTTCGTTGGGTCCGAGGGTCTGTTTGTATTTTCCCACAGGATCAACAGACTCCAGTCTGGATTCCAGAAAGGCTAATCAGAGTTTTACAGCATGCAAGTGATGCTGCTCCTCCTCGCAATGGCGAGCCTGAGCCTTCCTCCAATAACAAAAACTCAGACGGAAAGGCAAACCCGGAACCTATGGGCCATTGTTAGCCTGGCCATATTTTTTACTTCTAACTAACACATTTTTTATCCTTCCTTTTCTTGTTTTTCACCAATTCCTCTACAAGCCTGTCAATTCTACTGATGATTTTTCAGGTCGTGCTGTTTTTGGTGACAAGGATATCTCTAGCCTTTCTTTGCTTTAACAGGAGGAATTTCTGCACTTTGTCGTTGGAATCATACTACAAATCCGACCCAGAGTAGAGCAACTCGTTCTGCTGACCCTAGCTGTAATATTGCTTTTCCTCCTACGTCAGCTTGTGTATTTCCTCCCTTTTATGTTTCTACCAACTAACATTTCTAATAACACCTCTTAACTGTTCACTAACCGTGTGCTATCTCTCACAATGCTGGAATGGTTCTTTTGCCACCCGTGCAATTTGATGCACATTCCTATCTTCCTACCAGTCCTAGTTTCTGTTGCAGATATAGAATTGCCAGTGCTATTATCAAGAAACAGAAGAGGCTTTGACATTGCAACAGCCGTGATCATTGCCATCACAGTCCTTGCAGTAGCAGCATTGACACAACCATAACAACGATCATTTGACCGAAAATACAGCTGCAGCCTTACAGACCATAGAGACTCTATCAGAGAGTGGACTTACTATAAGAACAAGTGGATACCTTGCAAGAACTTTTGGGACTGGGATGCGTTTATTCCCTGAGAGCTGTTTGTGTTGCCCGTATTGTAACTCTACTGGGATGTATATTGTTTCTGTATTTAATATGGCTATATGGTTTTTCTTCTGTTTATAGATTTGTCAAACAACGGGCAGGCTTAGGAGCTATGGTGGTACTCCTCTGCCTTGGCCTCCTTCTCTTCATTCGTTTTGGCATGCATCTACAAGCTAGCCAATAGAGAGATCAGATTATCTTTCATCAGGCCATGTCTGCCCTAAAGGCCGACAGCCCCCCATTAGTATGGCTCTTGATGCTGGACCGGTAGTCAAAGACGGGTAATGAAGGAGGTGGCTGTGTACCAACCTAAGACAGGAGCTGCAGCATGCTCTGTAGGCTCTGATGACGGGTAAGGACATATGCTGACCACTCAGCCTAAGACAGACACGGTCCCGAGCCTTAGTTTAATAATAAAGAAGGGGGATATGTCGGGGTTCCCGGGACCCCCAGCCTTGAGCACGGTCAAGATGGCGCCTGGCACTGAGCCAAAAGCAGCCAGCTATACAGTAAACAACCAGCGAATTCCAATGATTGGCTAGTTAACGATGTGATTAGAGCATGCCCCCCTCGTGTACCTATCCTATGCCTGCAGCTGTCCGCGCGTTTACCTCATGTGCTCTCCCTGATTGGTTGAAGTGTATATAAGCTTGGTGGGTGGGGGAGTAAGCGCAGAAGCTGGGAGTAAGAAGAAGCTGAGAGAAGAAGAAACTGAGAGTAGGAGAAGAAGCGAGGAAGAAGAGTGCGAGCGAGGTCGTGAGCTGAGCGGGAGAAGCGGAGCGGCCGAAGTAGGCGTGAGCCGAGCGGGAGGAGCGGAGCGACCGGAGCAGGCGAGAGTTAAGCAGAGAGAAAGAGAGCGAGAGAAAGAAAAGAGAGAAGGGGATAGAAAAGAGGGAAAGAAAGGAAGACTGTGCACAATAAACTTCCAAAGCTTCAGACGTTTGTCGTGTCTCTCTCTGCGGCCAGAGGGAACGCGATAGGAAAGTACACAAATCTTAAAAGTATAGGTCATTGAACTTTTTCATATGAACATGCCTGTGTGATCATGTAAATATGAAAGAATATATATGTATACATGTGTATGTATATAATTTATGTAACCATATAGAGAATCATTTATGATGTAATTTAGAAATTAATAAATTTATAATTATAGCATATATAATTTATCTTTTTTTCATACTGTGACTGGCTTATTCTTGGAGGTATCTTAAATAGCAGACGTTCTTAATTTTAATGAAGTTTGATTTATTAAGTTCACCTTGTATGGTTAGTGCTGTGTCCTATATAAGAGATCTTTCGTCTTCCATTCCAAGGTCAGAAGAAAAGCAACATGAAGGGGTATGAATGTGTTATGGTTTGGATGTGAGGTGTCCCCTCAAATCTCACGTGAGACAGTACAAGAAGGTTCAGAGGAGAAATGATCGGGTTGTAAGAGTCTTAACCCAACCAGTGATTTAACGCCCTGATAGGAATTGATTGAGTGGTAACTGAAGTGGTAGGGTGTGGCTGTAGAAGGTGGGAATTGGGGCTTGGCTATGGGGCATAAATTTTGTATTTCTAGAATGCTTCTCTCTCTCACAACTCTCCTGCCATGATGTTCAGCCTCACTGTGAGCCCCAAGGAATGGAGCTGGCCTTCTATGGACTAAGATCTCTGAAACCTCAAGCCTGCATATAAACTTTTCCTTCTCTACAGTTGTTCTGTCCATATCTTCTAGTCACAGTAGCATAGAAAGCTGACTAAAACAGAAATTGGTACCGAGAAGTGGTATTGTCGCTGTGACTAACTTTACCATGTGGATCAGAAGCTTTTGAGCTTTTTGGAATTGCTGGGAGGAATTTTAAGATGCTTAGCAATGCAAGGTGGAAATGCTTTAGTGTTGTAAACTGAAATGAATGGCCGATTCTGATGGGAGCTCTGAATGCAAGAATGGCAATAGGACTGTGGGTCAGAAAGGAGAACTCCATTGGAATTTGGAGTAGTGTTTTATTCTGGCTGAGAAGTTGTCTATATTTTGCCCATTTCCTGAGACTTTCTGTGAGGCTGATTTTAAAAGTGATGGACTTCTTAATCTGGTGAAAGAAATGTCTAGGCAGCATAGCATTCAGGCAGTGGCATGAATATTGCTGGTGGCTTTTAGCTAAGATTATTGTGATATTCAGGAGCAGAAAGTAGAGCAGAAATATTTGAAAAACTTGAACTTGAAAGGTAGGAGTGAAACTGGGGCTAAGGAAGTTGTGTTTGTTAAAGACCTTACTGCCACTAAAGAAATGCTGAAGACTTTGCCTAGAGACAATAAAAAAGATGGCTTGAGGGCAACTCAGGAGTTGGCAAGACCACACCCATCTATAGCTCAAGGGAGTATGAGTGAAAATTCCCTTTAGAAGAGACCAGTGGGGCACCCTTCTTACACAAGGGGACCTAGGAAGTTTTCACAAGTTGCTCAGACACTCGGAGGCTGCTGCAGCAGGTTCACTGGAAGCTTGGCTACTGTTCAAGAGTGCAGCAGACCTTGGCATTAGCCATGTGGTGCTGGGTTCTGCAGGAATGCAGGATGCTAGAGGTAGAGGTTTATGGAGGGTTCCATCAAGATTTCAAAGGAAGATCTGGGAGACCAGGCAAAGTGCAGCAGGGTCAGAGTCCCTGTGGGCTCTCCCTGAGAAAGAAAGGCGTGGAGATTTGAGGAGGAACTGTAGCTGCAGTGAAGACCCCCGAGATCAAGATGCCAGTAATGTGGGATATTGTACTAGGAAAGCTGCAGGAATTGAACAGAGACAAGTCAGCAGAGAGGCCACTTGGGCTGCAACCAACAAGGCCATGGGGTGGAACTATACAAACCCTTCAGAGAGGACATCAGGGTGCTGTGTAGATGCCGGACATGGAGCTACAGGACTTGTTTGCCCAGCTGGATTTCAGTCTTGCTTTGTTCTTATTCCTTCTTTCTCTGCCCCTAATTTTGTGAATGGAAATGTTTACTCTGTACCATTATATATTGGATACTTGTAAATTGCTTTTAATTTACAGGAGCTCACACTGAGAGATTGCCTTAGTCTCAGAAAATACTTTAGACTTTAACTTTGAGCAATCTCAGAATTTTTGAGTATGGAGACTCTTGGAAATGGAAAAAAATGTATTTTGCATTGGGAGATGATTGTGAGTTTTTGGGGGCCAAGGGTAGAATGTTATAATTTGGATGTGAGGTGTCCCCCAAATTCTCATGTGTGAGACAATGCAAGAAGGTTCAGAGGAGAAATGATTGGGTTGCGAGACTCTTAACCTAATCAGTGATTTAATTCCCTGACAGGAATTAACTGAGTGGTAACTGAAGTGATAGGCTGTGGCTGAAGGAAATGGGAATTGGGGCATGGCTATGGGGTATACACTTTGTATCTCAAGAGTGGAGACTCTCTTTCTACTGTCAGATTACAATGTGAGCTGCTTCTGTCTGCCACACTCTCCCACCATGATACTCAGCCTCACTTCGAGCCCCATGGAATGAAGCCAGCCTTCTATGGTCTAAGGCCTCTGAAACTGTGAGTCCTTAAACTTTTCCTCCTCTACAGTTGTGCTGGTTAGATATTTTAGTTACAGCAATGAAGAAAGCTGATTAAAACAGTGAGAAAGAAGACCAAGAAGGCAACACAGGAAATCCATGGAAGCCTCAGATCTGGCTGGGTTTTGCTTTTCCTGATCTTTTGTCTCCAACTAGTGGTTGATTATATCATTCCTATCTCTGCTTTGGTTAAACTTGGTAGAACTAGAACACTTTGAGACCTGAAGGCATCAGGATTATAAGTATTTCCAATTCAGTGTTTATACATTTTTCAACTTACCGATTTTTATGTGTTTGAGAGTTTTAATAAGATACAATTGACATACAGCAAACTGCATAGGTTTTAAGCTTTTATTATATACACATTCATGAAACCAATTCCATAGTTGTGTTCCCTTGAGATATCTCCCTCCTCTTGCTCTTCTCCCTACACCTCCTACGTGATCTGCTTTTGTCACTATTTTGTTTTCATTTTAGAGATTTTTAAGTAAATGGAATGATAACGTATGTATTCATTCTTGTCTGGTGTCTATCATTCAGTTTAAATGTTTTGAGATTCTTCCCTGATGTTACTTGTGTTAGTAATTGGTTGCTTTTTATTGACGTGTAGTAGTCCACACTACCATTAATTTATTCATTCTCCTGCTGATGACATTTGGGTTATTTCCAGTTTTTGGTTATTATGTACAAAAAATACTATGACCATTCATGTGCAAGTCTTTATATTGACATATCTGACATTTCTCTTGAGTAATACCTAAGGGAGGAATGGTTGGGTTATTTCATTGGTGTATGCTTTTTATTTATTTCTTTAATAATATGTAATTTAATCAGTCCTATTATTAAAATATTGACCTATCACTTCAAAAGATAAATAATAAAACAAATATTTTAATACATACTTAAGAGTCTTTTAATATAATTCAACATTTTGCAGATTAAAGCAAATTAATTTTTAAAGAAGTTGTCAAACTTTTTTGCAGAATGGTTGTATCATTTTACACATCTACTAGTATGTTTTGAGATTTTTCAGTTTGGTACATCCTCACCACACTTGGTATGGCCCACTTTTAAATTAAAGATATCTTAATTTGTATGAGGTGATAGCTTATTGTAGGTTTAATTTGCATTTCCCTGGTGACTAATGATGGTAAGCATCTTTCTACATGGACATTTGCCATCCATCGGTGTTCGTTGGTGAAGTACTATTCAAATCATTTTCTAATCTTTAAGCTAGACTGTTTATTACATATTTTGAAGTCTCTAGCTTCTTTATATGTATGGCATTCAAGTCCTTTATCAAAAATGTAATTTTAAGAGAGTGTATGGCTTGTCTTTTCATTCTCTTAACAGAACTTTTTAATTTTAATAAAATCCAATTTATTAGAAATTTTCTTTCATGAATTGAAGCATTATTGTCACATCTGAGAACTTTTTTGCTTAAAAATATCACCTAGATTTTCTCATATTATTTCATTCTATAAATCTCATAGGTTTTCAAATATTTGTGTTAATAATAATAATAATGATTGTAATATAAAGCCGTTACCCCGCCTCCCAACCACTTGTCAATCTGGGCTCTGCCTGCCTCTTATGTTACAGGAATTTCCGGCCTCCCCACCACCTGTCAATCTGCACTCTGCCCGCCTCTTACGTTACAGGAATTTCCGGCTTACGCTGCCGCCATTTTCCTGCTTCCCACATTATGTCCTAACATGCTAGATAGCTATTGGTTCATCAGTCAGCTTGCAAGTATTCTCCTCCGCTACTGGTTCCTTCCAGCCCGTGAGATTCCAATATCTGGGAGAAGCTACATGCCATCTTTCTCTTTTTTCCTTTCTTTTCACCCTGGAGCAGATGTGTTAGTCGTCCGCATAATAAAGTCTCTTGCATGAGGCCTGTGTTTGTGGTGCATTTTTCTGGGAGCTATTGGCAAGCCGCAACTGAGACGAGCGAGTGGGCAGCAGTTCAGTGGGAGTGCGCAGCGGCGGCTAGAATCACTGTGGGTCCCAAGCTGAGCATTTTTTTTCCTTACAATGATAATAATATTAAATTTTAAGTGAATTTTTGTATATTATGTGAGGTATGGGTCAAAGTTGTTTTTATAATTTTCTGGGGGGGTGGCGATTTTTTTTTGCTTATAGTTTTCCAGTGGTTGTCTTTTTACCTTTGTTAAAAATTAGTTGATGGAACAAATATAATTTCCTCATACTAGACAAAGGGGCCAAAAATATGCAATGGAGAAAAGATAGCCTCTTCAACAAATGGTGCTGGGAGAATTGGAAATCCATATGCAACAGAATGAAACTAAACCCATATCTCTCACCATGCACGAAACTAAACTCAAAATGGATTAAGGACCTTGGAATCAGACCAGAGACCCTGCATCTTATAGAAGAAAAAGTAGGTCCAGATCTTCAACATGTCGGCTTAGGACCAGACTTTCTCAACAGGACTCCCATAGCACAAGAAATAAAAGCAAGAATCAACAACTGGGATAGATTCAAACTAAAAAGCTTTCTCTCAGCAAAGGAAACTATCAGCAATGTGAAGAAAGAGCCTACAGAGTGGGAGAAAATCTTTGCCAATAATACTTCAGATAGAGCACTAATCTCCAGAATCTATAAAGAACTCAAAAAACTCAACACGAAGAATACAAATAATCCAATCAACAAATGGGCTAAGGAAATGAACAGACACTTCACAGAAGAAGACCTACAAACAATCAACAAACATATGGAAAAATGTTCAACATCTCTAGTAATAAAAGAAATGCAAATCAAAACCACCCTAAGATTCCATCTCACCCCAATCAGAATGGCGATTATCAAGAACACAAGCAACAATAGGTGTTGGCGAGGATGTGGGGAAAAAGGTACACTCATACATTGCTGGTGGGGTTGCAAATTAGTGCAACCACTCTGGAAGGCAGTATGGAGATTCCTTAAAAAACTTGGAATGGAACTACCATTTGACCCAGCTATCCCACTCCTTGGCCTATACCCAAAGGACTTAAAATCAGCATACTACAGAGATACAGCCACATCAATGTTCATTGCTGCTCAATTCACCATAGCCAGATTGTGGAACCAACCTAGATGCCCTTCAGTTGATGAATGGATAAAGAAACTGTGGCATATATATACAATGGAATATTACTCAGCCATAAAGAATGATAAAATTATGGCATTTGCAAGCAAATGGACGAAATTGGAGAATATCATGCTAAGTGCGATAAGCCAATCTCAAAAAACCAAAGGAAGAATGATCTCGCTGATAAGGGGATGATGATACATAATGGGGCGTGGGAGGGGTTAGTTTTAGGGTTAGAGTGAGGGTTAGGGAGGGGGGCAAGAATGGGGGAAGGAAGGACTGTATAGAGGGAAAAGAGGGATGGGAGGGGTGGGGGGAAGGGGAAAAAAATAACAGAATGAATCAACCAACATCACCCTATGTAAACGTATGATTACACAAATGGTATGCCTTTACTCTATGTACAAACAGAGAAAGAACATGTATCCCATTTGTTCACAATAAAAAAAAATAGTTGATGGACTTTGTGTGTGTTTGTTTATGCTAACTTTATTTTGTTTTTTTCATCTATTTGTTTTTCTTGATTCCAATACCACACAGTTTGATTACTGTAGCTTTAGAATGATTCTTAAAGTAAATAAGTTTATGACCAAGTTGGTTTTATTCCAGCATTGTAAGGATGATTTAACATACATTCATCAATAAATATAATTTATCACATAAATAGGAGTAAATACAAAAACACATAATCATATTTATAGATACAGAGAAAGCCTTTGACAGAATCCAATACCTATTCATTATAAAAACATTGAAGAAACTAGGAATAAAAGGGAGCTATCTCAACATCATAAAATAATATGTGACAAACCTAAAGCCAACATCAAATTGAACGGGGAAAAATGGTAAGCATTTCTTTGAAAATTCATAACAAGTTAAGTATGTCTTCTCTTACCACTCCTATTCAATGTGGTACTAGAAATTCTAGCCAGAGCAATTAGGCAAGAGAAGGAAATAAAGGTATAAAGATAGAAAGGAAGAAGTCAAATTTTCACTGTTTACAGACAATGTGGTTGTAGTGGCTAATTTGAATTGTCAACGTGATTGGATTAAGAGATGCTGATGATTAAGAGGTTTCTGGGTGTGTGGATGAGGGTGTGTCTAGGAATGACTGGAATGTGGAGACCCTTGCTAAGCATGGACAGCACTATCCAATAAGGTAGTGGCTTGGATGGAATAAAAGTTGAAAGAACATGGAAGCAGCAGCACATGCAAGCTGGACTCTTCTCAAACAGGTTCTTGATTGCTGCTTTGATTGTCTGAGGATATCAGATGCTTGCTTCTTCACTCTGCCAAGCAGACTCTGCCAGTGATTCTCCAGGGAATTTCCAGAAGCCTTTGGTCTCAGACTAGGGTAGCACTGTTGATCCCTGTTGTTCTGGGGCTTCCACCTCTTGGACTGCACAGCTACCGGTTCTTCCAGCTCTCCAGCCTATAGATGGTCGTTGTTCTGATCATGTAAGCCAACTTAATAAATCCCCTTTTAATAATCATACTTCCTGTTGATTCTGTTCCTCTAGAGAACCCTGACTGATACAATGGTTTTATACTTAGAAAGATCCCAAAATTTCTACATAAGGACCTAAAGAGCTAATAAATTCAGCAGAGTAGCAGGTTGCAAAACAACATAAAAAATCAATAGCTTTCCTATGCACCAAAAAGAAAACTGTTGAGAAATATTATCAGGAAAATGATCCAATTAATGATAGACTCAAAAAAACATCTAGGAATAAATCTATCCAAGGAGGTGAAAAACTTCTACAATAAGAACTATAGAACACTGAAGTAAGAAATTGAAGAAAACCCAAGAAGATGGTATTTTAATTAGCTTTTTCACAGCTACAACTAAAAGACCTTACAATAACAATTAGAGGAGGAATATTTTATTTGGGGGTTCATGGTTTCAGAGGTCTCAGTCCATAGATGACTGACTTCATCCCTTGAGGCTGAACTTCATAGTAGAAGATGTAGTAGAGGAAAGTGGTTCAGGGCATGATGATCAGTAAGGGGGATGTGAAGAAGACAGACTCCCCTCAACATGGACAAAATATATACCCCAAAGACTAGCCCCCAGAGACATAGCTCCTCTAGCTACACCCTACCTGCTTACATTACCATCCAGTTAGTTCCTATCAGGCAATTCATGCACTGATTGTATTAAGACTCTCATAACCCAATCATTTCACCTCTAAACTTTCTTGCATTGTCTCATACATGAGCTTTTTGGAGACATCTAGTTGCTGAACTATACATTCTGCCCCTGGTCCCCAAATGATCATGTTTATCTAACAGTGCAAAATACAGTTAGTCCATTTACAAGAGTTTTCACAGTCTCAACATTTCCAAGATTACCCAAAATTGTAAGTCTGAAGTCTCCACTGAGACTCAAGGCAAATTCCAAGCGTGAGTCCCTGTAAAAATCAAAAGAAAGTTACCTATATCCAATATATAAAGGTACAGAGTAAACATTTCCATTCCACAAGGGAGAAATAGCATCAAAATAAAAAATGGGACCAAAGTAAGACTGAAATCCGGCTGGGCAAACAAATCCTGTAGTTCATGTCCAGCATCTGGAGCACATAGCATCATGATGTTCTCTCCAAAGGGCTTGTGTAGCTCTTCCCCTATGGTTTTGCTGATTTTGGCCCACATGACTTCTCTGTAGGCTTGTCTCTACACAATTCCTGCAGATTTCCTTGCCAGAAGGTCCATGGCACCAGCATTTCTTATGTTGGGGGTTCTCCACTGCAGCTTTGGTTTCCTCCTCATATATCCATGAACTGCTCTCTCAGGGGCAGCCCACAGGGACTCTGACCCTGCTACACTTTGCCTGGCCTCCCAGGCCTTCCTTTGAAGTCTCAGCAGAAGACTTCATGACTCCTTAACTCCAGCAATCTGCATTCCTGTCACCGCCCGCAGCAACAATTGCGCGGGTATTTATCGGAGGTGGACTGAAAATAATCTACTTTTCCTATATTCACTAATTTATAGAGGAAGAGAGACTTTGAGAAGAAGAGATACTTTGCTTAGAGGAAGAGAAACTTTGCTTAGAGGAAGAGAAACTTTGAGAGAAAGATAGGCTTTGCTTATAGAAAGAGAGACTTTGCTTATCGGGAAGTTTTTAGAGAAAGAATGGCTTGCTACATTTATCAGAGATCTATTTCTTCTTAAACTCTGCTGCTTCTTCTTAGAGGTGCGTCCTGCATCCTGTGAACTAAAGGGTGCAACCTAGAGGTGTGTTCTCAGTTCTCCGCTCTATGATCTGCCTTCTGCCGCTGTCTACTGCTTCTTACTGCTAGCTGCTTCTTCTCTCTGCTAGCTGCTCCTGCTTCTCTGCTAGCTGCTTCTCCTAGCTGCTTCTTCTTACTGCCGCTTCTGCTTACTGCTGCTTCTCCTCTCTGCTAGCTGCTGCCTTTCACCTTCTGCCTACTGCCTGCTTATATTCTCTCCAGGAGGTGGAGGGTGGGGCCACGCCAGTTGAGATCAGGCTAGGAGCCAGCTGCCCTATCACAGCAAAGGTTAAAACGAGCAGGCCCGAGCAGGAACACTCGGGAACACCTGTGCATGCGTTGTGTGTGTGGACTTAATTGAATATGGCCAATGACAAAACACCTGGGTGTGCTTATATTAATCAACCTCCTCACTGCCGATGTGATCAAAACAACCTCTGGCTGGCTGCCAGGCGCCATCCCGGTGCAGTCCACGTGGCACAGCCCCCAACACATTCCTGCAGAACTAGCACTGCATGGTTGACGCCAAGGTCTGCCACCACCTTGAGTGGTAGTCAAGCTTCCAGGGACCACAGCTCCAGCAGCTTCTGGGTGCCTGGGTGGCTGAGCATGGTGGAACAATTTCCCGGTTGCCTTGTGCAAGAAGGTTGCCCCATTGATCTCTTCTCAAAGGAATTTTTACGTTTGCACCCTTGATCCTGAGTTGGGTGTGGTCTTGCCAATTTCTGAGATGCCCTCAATCCATCTGTATTATTGTCTTTGGGAAAAGATTTTAGCATTTCTTTAGTGGTTTACCTTAGCCCAAGTTTAATTCACAGTTTTCTGGCCAAACTGCAAGTTTTTCAAATCTTTCTGCTTTGCTTTTTGCTCCTGGTTATCATAATAAATTTGACTAAAAGCTGCCAGTAATACTGATGCCACTGCCTGAACATTATGCTGCCTAGAAATTTCTTCCTCCAGATTAAGTCCATCACCTTTAAATACAGCCTCACAGAAAGTCTCAGGATATGGGCAAAATGCAGAAAATTCCTTAGCCAGAACATAACATGAATGACCTCTCATCCAATTTCCAATACAATCCTTCTTCTTTGAAATCTCATTAGCCCCATCTTTATTGACAACAGTTCAATCGGCATTCTGGTCTTCTGAACTCCCACCAGACTCATCCATTTTGCTCTGTTAAACAGCCTAAAACTTTTCCAGCTTGCATTACTAAACTTTCCAAAATTCCTCCCACAAATTCCCAAAAGCTCCCAAAACTTGAACCACATGGTCATGTTAGTCATAGCAACAACTCTACTTCTGGGTATTAATTTCTGTTTTAGTCAGCTTTTTTTGCTGCTGTGACCAAAAAACCTTACAAAAACAACTAACAGAGGAAAAGTTCATTTGGGGGTTTATGATTTCAGATATCTCAGTTCATAGATAGCTGACTCCATTCCTTGGGACTGGGGATGAGGCAGAACATCATGGTAGAAGAGTGTGGGAGAGGAAAGCGACTCAAGATGTGATGATCAGGAAGGACAGAGAGAAACGCACACACACTCATGCACACATACACACTTCCCCTCACCACAAATTATATACCCCGAGGATACACACCCAATGACCCACTTCCTTCAGCCACACCCTCCCTACCTACAATTACCATCCAGTTAACCCCTATAAGGGGATTAATGCATCAGTTAGGTTAAAACTCTCATAACCCAATCATTTCACCTCTAAACTTTCTTGCATTGTCTCACACATGAACTCTTGGGGGACATCTAATATCTAAGCCATAGTTAGATGAAAAAACCTCCCATGTTCATGAATAGACCAAAGCAATGTACAGATTCAATGCAATCCTCTTCAAAATACCAATGGCATCCTTCATAGAACTAGGAAATAGAGTCCTAAAATACATTTGGAAAAATAAGGGACAGAGAGTAGTCAAAGCAATTCTAAGCCAAAGAAACAATGCTGTAGGCATATTATCTAACTTCAAATTATACTATAGAGCTATATCTCTGTGGAATGAAATTGACCCAATTATGATATGTAAATATATGAATATAACTCAGTGAATTTTTTATTAATATTTATAAAGCTCCAATTAAAAAAAACTATAAATAAATAGAAGGAAGACTAATAGTGTAGAAGAAGGGAAATGGAGACAGGAGGGGAGGGAAAGAGAAAATATTGGGGACTGAAGTGAAGCAGATTATATTTCTTGCATGTATGGTTATGTCAAAATGAACCCTAATATTATGTACATCTATAATGAACTACAAGCATTTAAAAATAGCCAACACGGGCCAGGCATGGTGGTGCATGCCTATAATCTCAGCACCTCAGAAGACTGAGACAGGAGGATAGCAAGCTGAAACACAGCCTCAGCAACTTAGTGATGCCCTAAGCCACTTAGCAAGACCCTGTCTCAAAAAAAAAAAAAAGAAAAAATATAAAAGAAGGTATGTATCTCAGTGATAAAGTTCCCCGAGTTCAATCCCCAGTCCAAAAAACCACACCAAAACAAACAAACAGAAAACAAAACCAAACAAAAAACAACTACATGGCACTGGCATGAAAACAGACCAATGGAACAGAATAGAATACACAGAGACGAATCTACAGTCATCTGATTATTGATAAAGGTACCCAAAATACACACTGAAGAAAAAGTCTTTTAAACAAATGATACTGGGAAAACTGGTTATCCATATGTAGAAGAATGAGACTAGATACTTATCTCTTACTCAGCACAAAAGTCAACTCAAAATTGACCAAATACGTAGGAATTAGATGAGAAACTACACAATTCCTAGAAGAAAACATGCGTTAACACTACAACATACAGGTGTAGGCAGTGACTTGGAAGATGGAGGCTAATTCAAAGGAAAGGAAATGAAATACTAACACCTCTAGAGCACACTTTGCCTCCAACTGTTTACCAAGGTTACCAACACCTCCAGGGATTCATTCCTCCCAACACAAGGAATGGCTAATGAGTTACCCCTGGGTGGCTCTTTTCCTGACTTTTGGTTACATAGGCAAGATAAGAAGAAACCTAAGATCTATAAAAATACCACCATTCCCTGGGATACCAACTCTGGGTCCCCTTCTCTTCAGAGAAGTCTCTTTCTTTCTATCCCTTAAATAAACTTACTTTCTACCCTTGCCTCGACATTTCTAGGGTGTTTAATCTTCAACATAGGAGGGATGAGGACCTAATCCTGATTTTAAAGACTGGTATCAATACCAAGAATTAATAAATGGAATGACATTAATTTGAAAAGTTTTTGGAAAGCAAAGAAAACAAGAATTGAAGAGTGAGCATACAGAATGGGAGAAACTTTTTGCTAACTACTTTTCTGAAAGAGGATTAATATCTAGAATATAGAAAGAACTCAAAAAACTTCATCAAAAAATTCCCAGGGCTGGGGATATAGCTCAGTTGGTAGAGTGCTTGCCTCGTAAGCACTTAAGGCCCTGGGTTCAATCCCCAGCACCGCAAAAAAAAAAAAAAAAAAAAAAAAAAAAAAGATTTGAAGTCAGCATACTATAGTGATAGATACATACCCATGATAATAGCAACATAATTCACAGCCATCTATCAATGGATGAATGGACAAAGAAAATGTGGTATATATACACATGATGGAGTTATACTCAACCATAAAGAACAACAAAATTATGTATTTTCAGAAAAATGAACGAAACTTGAGAACATTATGTTAAGCGAAATAAGCCAAACTCAAAATCAAGGGTTTTATGTTTTTTTTTTTTTTTTTTTTTTTTCTCATATGTGGAAGCTAGAAAGGAAAGAAAAAGAAAGGTGTGGGAATCTCATGAAAATGGAAGGGAGATCAGTAAAGTAGAGGAATGAAACCAGGGGGACACAGAGGGATGGGAAAGATAAAATAACGGGGAATGATATTGACCAAATTATATGCTATATCATGTGCATGGATGAATATATAAAAATGAAGTTCACCATTATGAATAAGTATAATGTACTAATGAAAAAGATGAAAAAATCATTTAGTATAAGTTTTCCACTTTCATTCCCCTTTTAGAAGGTTGTTTTAGTTATTTAGATCCTTTATATATCCACATTAACTTTATTGAGCTTCTAAATTCCTCCAAAAGCAAAGCAAAACAAAAATACCATGCTAAGATTTTGTTGGGATTACCTCAAATTCATTTTGGTGAGAAGAGACATTTGTATTCCTTTTAGCTATAAATGGAAGAGCCTGCTTCTCAACAATCTCTCTAAAATAGCATATTCTCAAAAGTTTCAGATTTTCCAAATTGATAGGTGAGAAATAGTCTTTGTGTTTATTTTTCATGCTCATATTATGAGAGAGATTGGGGATGTTTTCATGTATTCAATTTTTACTAGAATTCTTATAAGGAGGGTTTCTTTGCATCCCCTTCCCTTTTCTATTGAGATTTTGATTTCAGTTTTTAGAGGACTATTTATTAGGAGCATTAGCTTTTAGTCTGAGATGTAGGTTGCATATATACTTTTCCCCAATTTTTGATTTGGATTTTGACTTTTCTCATGATAAAAAAGGTATTTATATATTTGAAGTCACATTAATCATTTATTGTTTTTGGTGTTTTAATCATAGAAATTTTGATCTCCTCTTAGCTTATGAAGTGATTAGTTTTTCCACAATTTTTTGTACGATTTCATTTTGTTTTTTACATGTGGATATCTGATCTATTTAGAAATTGTACTGGTGTATGGTGTGAGGAGTGGATCCAACTTTATCTTTTTCCATATGGCTATTCAGTTATTCTGTCACCATTTATATAAAAAAAAAAGAGCCTATCTTCCTAATTTTGAGCTTCTGCCTTTATCACATACAAAAAAGTCATCAGCAGTTGGGCTATTTCTGTATTTTCCATTGGTTTATCAGTCTATTCAAAAGCCAGTACCATATTGCTTTAACTAGAAACACCATTATGTTTTTCATATCTTGAGGGTAGCTTCCCACATATTCTTGTTTTGGCATTTTGCTTACTATTCATGTTTAACCATAACCTTTATAATTAATCTATCTAACTCCAGGAAAAAACTCGAGGGTATATTTTCTGCATTAATGCTTAAATTTACAAATAAACTAGGAAGAATTCACATCTCTGGAGACTTCCAGTCATAAAGTGTAGTACATATTTCCATTTTTTTTCAGGTCGACATTAGTATATTTTGGGAGTGTTTCATAATTTTCCTCATCTCTTTGTTATTAGACTTATGCTTGGTAATTTTATTTTTGTAACTATAAAGAGAATCTTCACTTTCACTCATTGGATTTTGGAATTATTATATATGTATGAATAATATTAATTTTCTACTTTATAAAGTAATTGACTATTTGAATGACATAATAACTATGCATGTTTATGGAGTACAATGTGATGTTTTAATTTATGTATGCATTGCATCATGCTCAAATCAGGGTATTTAGCACACCTATCACCCTAAACTTTATCATATTTTGTAGTGAGGATACTCAAAATCTGTAGAGGGTTTTTTTAATTGATTCATTCAGATTTTGCAAATATGTAATGAAGTCTTGTGTAAGTAGAAATATTTGTATTTGTTTCCTTTTGATTCTATGATTCTACTGTCTCTTATTTCTTTCCTATTTGTGACTTCATTTTCTAATGACTTCTTTTTTTTTGTAAGTACATATTTTTTAAGTACATATTTTTATGTATCAGTCTAAAGTACATTTTATTTTATTTTTAAAATTTTTTTTTAACATATGAAAAGACATTTTTAATTATTATTTACTCTATCACATATTAATGAATATACCAGATTTCATTGTCTCAAATAGCAAGTGAGACACAGGACATTTCTTTTTTTTTTTTTTTTTTTTTTGGGATACATGTTGTTTCTCTATTTGTACATGGAGTCAAGGCATACCATTTGTGTAATCATATGTTTACATAGGGCAATGATGTTTGATTCATTATTTTTTTCCCTTCCCCCCCACCCCTCTTTTCCCTCTATACAGTCCTTCTTTCCTTCATTCTTACCACACTCCTTATCCCTAACCCTAAACCTAACCCTAAACCTAATGCTAACCCCTCCCACCCCCCATTATATGTCCTCATCCGCTTGTACATCTTCTTCTGTGAAGTGTCTGTTCATTTCCTTAGCCCATTTGTTGATTGGATTATTTGTATTCTTGGTGTAGAGTTTTTTGAGTTCTTTATAGATTCTGGAAATTAGCGCTCTATCTGAAGTATGGTTGGCAAAGATATTCTCCCACTCTGTATGCTCTCTTTTCACATTGCTGATAGTTTCCTTTGCTGAGAGAAAGCTTTTTAGTTTGAATCTATCCCAGTTGTTGATTCTTGCTTTTATTTCTTGTGCTATGGGAGTCCTGTTAAGGAAGTCTGATCCTAAGCCAACAAGTTGAAGATTTGGACCTACTTTTTCTTCTATAAGATGCAGGGTCTCTGGTCTGATTCTGAGGTCCTTGATCCATTTTGAGTTGAGTTTTGTATAGGGTGAGAGATAGGGGTTTAATTTCATTCTGTTGCATATGGTTTTCCAGTTTTCCCAGCACCATTTGTTGAAGAGGCTATCTTTTCTCCATTGCATATTGTTGGACCCTTTGTCTAGTATGAGAAAATTGTATTTATTTGGGTTTGTGTCCATGTCCTCTATTCTGTACCATTGATCTACCTGTCTATTTTGGTACCAATACCATGCCGTTTTTGTTACTATTGCTTTGTAGTAGAGTTGAAGATCTGGTATTGCAATGCCCCCTGCTTCGCTCTTGCTACTGAGGACTGCTTTAGCTATTCTAGGTTTTTTATTCTTCCAGATGAATTTCATAATTGCTTGCTCTATTTCTGCAAGGTACATCATTGGGATTTTAATTGGAATTGCATTGAATCTGTATAGCACTTTAGGTAGTATGGCCATTTTGACAATATTAATTCTGCCTATCCAGGAACATGGGAGATCTTTCCATCTTCTAAGGTTTTCTTGAATTTCTTTCTTTAGTGTTCTGTAGTTCTCATTGTAGAGGTCTTTCACCTCTTTTGTGAGATTGATTCCCAAGTATTTTATTTTTTTTGATGCTATTGTGAATGGGGTAGTTTTCCTAATTTCTCTTTCTGAAGATTCATCACTTATGTATCTAATGACTTCTAAAGCCTACTGGTTTGGGGACTGAGTTTTAGGTATTTCACTGTCTTAAAGAAGTATACATCATTCACTGATCCAATGAGTATTTTAAAAGTATTAATGAATTTTGAATTTTGTCAAATTCCTTTCATCTTCTTTTGCATTTTATTTCCTCAAAATTTACCCATAGTTTATAGACCTTTAATTTCTTCTTCTCCATTGACTCTTCTACCATATAAATGCCTGGATTTACCCTTAAAATTTTTCTTTGATACTTTTTCTCTGGTCTGCCTTTCTGTACAAACTCAAGAATTGAGTGGCCAATGCTTCTTTCGTCTGTGGGATCTTATGGAAAATTTTTTGGTATAAAATATAATATATATATATATTTTTTAAATCCATGTTTCCTTTTGTATCCTAATGTCAGAGTGTAACAATCTTGTACAGATGCACTTGTATTTCAAAATGTGATTTCTTGTACAGATGCACTTGTATTTCAAAATGTGATTTTTCCATGTCCTGGAGGGCTTATATCTGATTTTCAGGGCATCCTTGAGTTACAGAATCAGTTCCTATTTAATGTATCTTGATGTTCATCCTGAAATTTAGGTGTGAGACCACCATGTAGAAGGAGTCACACTGTCTAACCTGAATTGATTGACTAATTTTTAATTAAACTTTTTATTTTTATATAATTTCAGATTTACATAGAGTTATAAGAAACAAATATAAAGATTTCATGTGCCCTTTGTCCCGTTCTTACAATGGTAACATCTCACAAAACTGCAGTACGATGTTGTAACTAAAATATTGTTATTGATGTAGTCAAGATGCATAACTATTTCAGGGGCACAAGGATCCCTAATGTTTCCTATTGCCTTTTATAACTGCACCTCCCTTCTCCAAAAAGGAACAAATTATTGATACATATAATTTGGGTACATCTCAAGAGAATTATACTGCATGAAAAAAGCCAGTCCCAAAGATTAAATACTGTATGATTTCTGATGTAACATTCTTGAGATGAGAAAATGATAGAAACGAAGAACAGATTAGTGGTTGTTTGACCTGAACTCAAAGGTGTTATGCCCAGTCCTCTTTTTAAACAGTGATTACATTTCATTTTTATGGGAAGAAGTATGTAGCATTATTTAAGAAGGTAAATTCTAGAAAAAAAATTGCACCATCATTTAGTTAACACCATGTCTTGGAGGAAACTTTTTATAGCAACTGGGTATAATTTAATTTTTATATTCTTTTTCAAATGCTGAAGTTATAGAATTATGGAATAATTATTGAATAAAATATGAATCATTCATACAGTGAACTTCTCTCTTAGCCAAAATAATAGAGAAAAAGTACTGATTCTTGCCTCTGAAAGTGAGGTATCTTTAGAAAAATGTCACCATGGTTATGTGTGATTCTTCCCTGCTGTCTTTACACAGCACATTACTGCTTCCCTAGAGCCAATGGTAAGATGACATTTACATCTCTTTCTCTCTGTATCTCTTCTTCATGCATAGGTTTTAAGCCCTTTTGGGGCAGTTTCCATTGTTATTTGATAACAAGTCATCTTTGGAAGTTGTGAAAATTTCTAGAATTTTTTTCTAAAGTGATTTTAATTAAATATTTTTTACATTTTCATGTCCAGTTTAAATTTTTTAGTGCATTATAGTTATACATAATATTGGGGTTCATTCTGACATAATCATACATGAATAAAATATAATTTGCTTCTTTTCAGCTTACACATTATATTGAGAATTTGTCAATTTTGCAGGTAGCCAGTGGAAAGAGGGGCTTCTCTTCCTACTCCTGGGATAAATAACCTTTGGGGAAGTAAAATTCTGAACTGAAGTAAAAAAAAATGTGCTATATTTGTGAAAAATATATTTTGATGTTTATTACAGAAACTCCTTTTGGGAGAGAATCTGAAGGAAGTTTCTTGAGTTTCTATTCAGACTTCCACTCTGTACAAACGTAAAGGAAACCTCCTTTTAAATATTATCTTATGGCTTATGGCCCTGGAGCCATGGATGAATGATGTTTCCTTTCTTCATTCTGGGATGGACAAGTGGCTGGGTACAGCCTTAATTTGAAGTCAAGGTTCTCATCAAAACTCCTTTAGCAGCACTTGTTTCCACTATCCTTCCTGCCACTCTCTGTTTCCTCTCTCCTTAGGAAAATCCAAAAACCATTCTTTTTCTTTGAATCAGGTAAATGAATGGACATTAGTTTGCTTCCTGGGACAAGGGGCTACACCAGTGACTTTCAAATTTAAGTATGTACTTATCCATGGGGGATATATTCCAAGACTGTTTTACCCTAGCCATAACAATTTGTGAAAAAGATTAATTTATAAATTAAACATAGTAAGAGGTTAACAATAATAATACAGAACAATAGTAATACAGAAAACTTATAACAATATCCCTCGGTATCTGTGGGAATTGGTTCCAGGACCCTTTGTGGATGTCAAAATCTATGGATACTCAAGTAACTTATATAAAATGTTGTAGTACTTTTAAAAAATCTATATGAATCCTGTATACTTTAAGTAATTTTTTGATTACTTATAATACCCAATACAACATGAATGGTAAGTAAATAGTTGTTATACTTTACTGTTTAGGGAATGATGACAAGAAAAAAACTACGTATTCAGTGTTTTTTTCAAATATTTTTGATCTGCAGTTGGTTGAATCTGCACAAATAGAACCCACAGATATGAAAAGATCACTATACTGTAATAAAACTAATTTTGATCTTATGCATGTTCACATCTGTAATTTTCCATTTAATGTTTTCAGACTGTGGTTTACCAAGGGCAACTGAAATAACAGAAGTGAAATCTATCTGTAGATAGGTAAGTGTGTGTGTGTGTGTGTGTGTGTGTGTGTGTATTTACTGTATCTAAATCTCCTGAACAATTTGCTGAAATGCAGATTCTGGGTCCTATACACAGAGTTTGTAATTTGGTAGGTTTGGGGTGGTACTCAAGAATTTTTATTCCCAAGAAATTCTCCAGTGTTGCTTTTGCTGTTGTTCTGGAAACCAGCCTCCAGGCGCTGCTGGGTGATAGATACTACTTGGTTCTCCAGCCAAGTGGTAGCCATGCTGGACTCAACAGCTAGTTCTCTGTGATTTTTTTCTATGAGTTGGTGATATACATATATATATATATATATATATATATATATATATATATAAAACATTTTGTTTTTGATTTTTTTTCATGATACATATACATTCTGGATTCTAAACATTTTCTTTCTAAAAAGTAAATTTAAATTTTGTCCACAAGTTATTCTCTCCCTTTCCTCCAGGTACAATCTTTTCCCACACCTGTTTTTTTTATGGTTTCCTTATGCTTATGGAAGGATTGTGGACTGTGAATTGAGTTAATCAGAAAACGCTGATAAACATTCATGTAAAAGTGATTTCTTTGAAGATTTTCCAGGCAAATCCAGCAAAGAAATGCAGAATTGAGACTGAGGAAGACTGAGAAAATATACACTATCAAGTCATTTCCTGATAACGGGTACTTTAGGTCAAGAATGCATGAAGTCTGAAGAAATTGGGTGACATCGGCAGCAGTCAGAGCATCTGGAGTGTTTACATCCTGCACATGTCAGTCAGGGCTTCAGGGGTGCTTCAGTAGATGTAAAGTTCCAGGTTCTCTGGGCTCTCCTGAGCAGGAAACAAGCTGTGACATCCTAAGTGGAGATTTCTGGCTAATAGAAGTAGATGCTAACTGTTGGGAGTTCATGAACACTTACTTGAAGCTTGTGTGCAACAGAAAGCGAATGAGATCTGGGAGCATGTGGGTGGAGCACTGAAAAGTGTCTGGTTCACCTTCAGCTGGCAGAGGTATTTCTGTTACTGATGAGAATTAAGGAGAGAAGCATTGTGTCTGCACTGGTCATTTATCATTTGTCTCATGAACTTTCCTCCTTCTGGATGTATTTCCTGTTCTTTACATATGATCATGAATGAAATTCATATCAGCATATTTGTCTTTATCCTGATGCTTTATCTACTGAGTGAAATTTTGTTTTTGCTAATTGTGAATTAACTACTTGCCTTTGGAATGGAAAGCAACAGATCTGGGGCATGGCTTCCTTGGTCTTTGCTCTTCCCAGATGTGTAGAGCTGGAAATATTGACCGTGTCCCACTTACTCTGACCTCATTCTATTTTTGACAAGAACTGGCAGAGCTCAGATCCTGGGATGGAGTGCTACTCCTAGCTGTCCTGCCTATTAAGCCTGATACATCTAGGTGGCCCCCATTTTCCTCCCCATTTGGGTTTGTAAGGTTTTATTCCTGACTATGCTATCATCTTCAGTTTGGTGTACAACTCTATCCTCTACACTTGTCCTCCTGCTCTGTTCCCTGAAGTCTGACTAGTGTGTTACATTATCAGACTCTTTTGACTTCTGCCTAAGCAAGAAATGTGGGGAAAAAAATGAGCAAGGTAGCGTGTTATTGCTTTAGGTTGTCCCTGTGGTAGTGCTGTGGAATGTGTTCATCCACCTGGAGCCTCACCCAAGTCAAGCGGTCCTCCCCACTCAGCAATCCAGCTCCTTGTCCACTCCAGCCTACATAATAATGGTGCCTATTTTACTTGACTTGGGATCCTGCACAACCTCTTATGATTTTCCTACACCCTACACACACTTTGGAAATAGTTCCTGTTCTCTCTGCCTATACAAACCATATGGGTTTGTTCTTTTCTCGACATCTCGTGCACCAGAGGGTCTAGCTTGTAGGTGGTAGATTCAGTTCTCTAACAGCTTGTCTGGCCATCTCTCTGTTCCTCTTCCCTCACAGAAATGAATAATGGCAGACTAGAGTGCCCTTGACTTCTCTGAGTTCAGGAATGTGGTTGCAAGTAGGAAATTCTGGTGAATAATTCCAGAACAAAGTCTACTCTTTTTATTCTTAAAGTTCCATATGGTATGGGAAAGCAGGCATTTAAATAGATTACATTTTGTTTTGTTCTCCAAAGATTTCATAGAATGACGTGGGACCCTGGAAGCAGGGCAGGTCATTGACCAGTATAAGGAAAATATGGGCTGAAGGGAAATAGTTTGGGGAGACTAATCTGTTCATGTTTTCGTAATTACTTTTTTGAGATAATTGGAAAGAATAAGCATCCAAGCAGTGAAACAATTCTGAGCTATATTTATGGAACTTTGGAAATAAGAATTTAGCATACAACTATGTGCTTATGTGAGATAAGCAAAGATTTTTTTTTTTTAAACAAGAGAAAACTTGGTTTGGGCAAATGATTCTCCTTCTTTCTAAATGGGCCAGTTGCTCCTAAGTGAGCACTTAACTACTTAACTTCCATGCTTTAGTAGAGGGAGAATGGGAGGACTCCTTTCTCTTCAGGTAGAGTAGTGACTTATCACTGCCAAAACTGAATGACCCAGTGTCTCTGGGCTTCTCTTGGTAGGACTGTCCTGTCCTCTGGTCCAGGATTGGTGTTTTCTTTCATGTACTTCTTCTCCTTGGGTAGAAAAAGACTGATGTCCATTCCTCCTTGTGCATATATTCATTAGATTTATCTGGGGGAAGCAGGGAATTAGGAGTGTTTTATGGCTGCAGATCTAAGCTGTGTCCTCCAGATAACTTTGAGTGTTGAAGCTGATTTTTTGATCTTCTCCTTGGAGGATCCTGAGTTTTATTTCTTAATTAGTTACTGATGTGCAAAGAGTAGGAGGAGTGATCACCATCTTTTACATCCTCATCAATTTCCTTTTCTCTCCATAGGCCCACTGAGTCAACCTGTAAAATCACTCACCTTTGCCCAAATATGCAGGGCTTTATTGGATTCCCAGGATTTTATTTTGTTTTGTATTTTTGAGCTCCTGAATGTCCTCCTCCATACTTTGCTATTAACCCACTTATTTAGAACACAAAGCAATTTGTTCTTAGTATGTCATAAACCTCACAACAAATATAGTAATATGTAATATAATAGTTCCATGCTGTAATATATAATATTATTTTCTTACTAATAATATAATAAGTAATATATGATGGGTTATGGTTTCTGAATATAAATTTAAAGTAAAAGAAATTATAGAGATGACCAATAATCTGTTATAAAAACAAAACTATGCCATAGAATAAAACATATAATTATTTTGCATCAAAACAGTCTCTAATTGGGCAATTAACAACTTCAGGAATTTATTAATAACTTTCTATATTGAATATCTAAGGACACTCAATAGACGATGAGGTACAATTACATGACCTGTGAAAAATAGACCTCTACCATGAATTTGATCATCTAAAACAAATTAAACATTTAGCTTACAATAATATCATCAACTTTAATAATCATTAAATAGTATTCCAAGATACACTGATGGCCTTCATTGTTTTATAAACTTGCCCAGAAATTTGAAGTGATCACATATTCAATAGATATTTATACATATTCTGTAGATATTCAATAGATATATATAGTATATAAATTATGTTAATATTTATTCTTTTACTCTTAAAACCTTGCTTATCATTTTAAGAAATAACTATCATCATAAGCTGGTATGGAAAAGTAAATTTTTGTATATTTGTCCAATGAAATAGCACACAGGAAAAACTACAAAGTTCTACTACATACAACATGGGTCTATACTGTATGACTGACATTGTGGTGGATCAAAATAAATGAGATAGTAAAGGTACAATACAGAATGTGGTAAATTCTTGGGAGGCTGGTGGTGCTGTTGAGAGGAGAGGAGTATGAGGGAACTTCTGGGGTGTTGGAAATGTTCTGTATCTTGATCTCTGTAGTGATTAGTTGTGGTTATATATTGTGTTGAACTCTGAAGATTTTGGCCCTTGATGCAAGGTGGAATGCAGAATTGCAAGGATGTTATAAATGGTTTATGAACTAAGACTCTGCCAGATGACAGCATAGCATAAAAAAGTAAGTCTAGACACAATTAAAGAAAAGAAAAGAACAATTACCAGAAGATGTTGGGAGTGAACAGAAGCTTGTAGATTCTAGTAGGAATCAGCATCCACTCAGATAAAGGGGGACATGCAGCAGTAATAAGAAAATTCCCATGTTGTAGCTTTCCCCTGGCACTAACTGCAGTATATATGGTGCCCATGTAGAAAAAAACTCAGTCTGTCTGGCTTGAGGAACCAGAAAAGTGAAGTCAAGAAATCATAAATACTGAAGAGACTCAGGGAAGTTCTAGAAATAAACGAATCATGAGGAAATCCCCAAACAAGATGTAGCCACAACTCTGATGGGTACCTAAATCATGCATGTGTAGAAAGACTCAGAGTGGCTCAGACACACACACAAAATATTTATGTCACAGATGCTGCCCCCAAAACAGTTTTCAGTTCAAGTCCAATCAAGAAAATTGCCTGATAAAACAAGGAAAACAAAACTGGAGAAACACAACAGAAACCAGAATCTCCACCTAACAATCTTAGTGTTCACGGTATCAATCCAAAATTACCCAACATACAAACAACTAAGAAAGTGGAAGACCTGCTCAAGAAGAATATCAGCTGCATTTGATCACAAGATGAACCAGGTGCTAGAACTAACAGGTGAGAATAATAATAAAATAGGGTAAAGCAAAAGTGTTTTAAATAAATAAAAATCT